>NW_024543092.1:19020000-20452500 GCF_018167655.1 Microtus oregoni | reverse complement strand
CCTTCAGATTGAACACCACGTGACCTCAGTGTGGGCACAGGTCGTCTGCCTTACTGTGGCCCCGTGGAAACCTGGTACAAGGGCACAGAGCTGACCTTTGCAGACATTTTGGACGTCAACCCTCTTCTCAGTACGTCTTTGTGAGGTCAGCACATTTTTGTGTGTGGATGTGATGTGTATGTCTGTATGCATGTAATATGTATGTAACTCTGTGTGTGTGTGATTGGGTGTGTATGTATGGTGTGTATGTAGACCAGAGTCAACCTCAGGAGCTCTCCATATTTTTTTTTTTGAGACACAGTCCCAGTGGCACTTGAGTTTACCAGTAGGCAAAGCTGCCTAGTCAGCAAGCCCCAATGTCCTCCATTCTCCGCCTCCCCAGTACTGGGATTGCAATTGTGTGCCACCATACCTGACTTTCCCTTTTGGATTCTGGGGATTGAAATTGGGTTCTCAAGCTTGCACGGCAAATATATTACAAACTGAGATATTTTCCTAAATCTTAGCATATTTTTTAAGCATGTTATTTCTTATTAGCGTATGTGTGGTGGTGGAGGAGAATAGATACGTGTGAGGTCAGTGGACAACATTTGGGAGTGGGTTCTCTCTCTCTTTCCTCTGTGGGTTCTGGGGATTGAAGGCGTTCGTCAGCTCACCAGCCCTCCGCTGATTTACTCTCGTGAACTAAAAGGCCAATGTCTCTCAGTTAGATCCATCACGAACCCTCCCCTCCTTGGAGTTTGGACTTCACAGTTAACCCTTCCCATTGTTTTCAGCACTAAAGAAGCAGAGAACACCGTGTGCTTCAGTTTTATTGACACCCAGGAAAGACTGGTTTTTGCAGAGAAGTAATATAATTCCTGTCAAACTAGGTGTCTGATAGGTGCTAATTTGACATGGCAACGAGATAAAAGTTGAGCCCAGGCTGTCTCCAACCTCACTGGATCGGAATGCTGTCTACTTAGCATAGGAGTCAAACATCTCCCTGGCAATAGATTGCTTTCCACTCACAGGCCTACTAAGTAAATAGAAAAGTAATTAGCAGTGTGCTGGGGTAGAAACATCAGATGGAATTTCATCAAGGCGGGAGGGACACAGCGAATCATGAAGTCCTGTGGTGTCCACCGTGGGCTGGATCTCTTGTGCTGTCTCTAAGACGGGCATGTCACTTCTGCCTGTCTCCGAGAAGAGAAATTCCTGAATCTTTAATTATATTTCATTTTGGTCAAGGGAAATGAAACAGAAAAGTCAGAAAGTACCTAAAGATGGTCCAAAAATAAAGAATCTTTTTCATTTTCTGATGCACGATGTTGGTCTTGAGTCCTAAGCATGTCCCCCCCTTTCCCTTGGCTGTGTGTTTTCTGTTTTTATTTTTTCCTTAACTATTAAGTATCTTCATTTTGAAATGTGATCTGAACGCCTCATTGTTATCCCCCTCCATCTTTGGAGAATAAATGGTATTCTGTCGTTTATGATGGTGGAAGGAGATGCAGCTTCCTAGGTAGGAAATTTACTCTCAGCTGGAAAGAAAGGGAGGGGGATTCAGGTATGCATTTTTTTGCAGCCTTTTAAAAAACACATTTGAAAGTATTAGATTCCATTTCATGTGTGCAGTACAGTAGAAAGTAATGTTAGCATGTTAATTAACAATAAATGTAGTCTTTTGGGTCATACAAAGAAACCAAACAATTCCCTCATGGAGGAAAGGGGGGTCATACGATTTTACTTTGAAAGGATAGTGAATTGCCCTGAGTAACTATGACAAGAGGGTGACCCAGGCTGCAGGGCCTCTTTGGAATTCTTTGAGTACCTTTCCAAGAGCTATTTTCTCCCTCTCCAGATGTCATCTATCTCCACCCAGGAACGCCGCTCACCCTTCAGCCTGGAATGCTGGGTGAGGGCGAGGCTCGCTCTTGTTGGCTCTCAGGGGCCACCTTTGTAGGCTCCTGCCCCCGGGCTCCACAGAAGGTGGGTTTGTCAAGCACTAAGGTGTTTTCCAAGTGTGGAAATAACTCCAGCATTCCATATTTTACATACTTGGTCCTTTGGACTGGGAATATTTTCTTACATTTCACATAGCTTTGCCCCCTGTGGGGAGAAAACCCTCGTCTTTCAAGTGGCTATTACAAATCTTCGTGTATAAACACGCACAAGAGGTCATCACTACTCCAAGATGGCTCTTGAAAGGTTCAAGTGTCTCTCAGGGAGATTTTTCAGCTTGTTCAGTGACAGTGAATCAAAGTCTCTGGTTTTCAGTGGCAGAACTTCACTTTTGATTGTTCCTTTAAGGTTTTCCAGGGGAAAAAAAGATTTTGGGAGACTTGATTGATATTCATTCCTTCATCTGTGCATCCTATAGACATGCAATGAGGTATTGACTTGGCTGTGACCATCTTGGGCACCAAATATCTGATTATTTAAGGCATTGCGACCAGGGCTCTGAGGGTTGAGTCTTAAAATGTCTAGATTTTAGATCTGGAACTATGATCCAAAGAGGTTGGTGGCCTTTCTCGTGTCAAATTACATCATGGAATCAAAGGTCAGAATCAAATCAGATCTGACCCCACACCAGGCTGTGTCCAGCTAGGGCTCTGGAAGGTTTGGGGGTTCAGTGTGGGATCATCCCGGGAGCCACTCACTGGACTGTGGCCTGATTATGTCATTATCTGTGGCTTTGATGGGGCTCTTGATCTTTCAGGGCAATAATTCCATGTTCCTTGATAATAGCTGGTACACACATTCAGTTTCTGATTGCTTAGATCCCCTGTGTGTCCATGCATGCGCAGGTGTGTATGCACACCTGAGAATGGACACATGGAGGCCAGAGGCTAAAGTTGGGTGTCTCACGCAATCTCTCTCCACCTTACGCTTCTGAGACAGGGTCTTCCACTGATTTACTAGGCTGGCTGGTGAGGGAGCCCCAGGGATCTTTCTGTCTTTGCCTTCAGTAGCTGTGGCCACCACCTTATGCCACCATGCTCAGCTTTTTACACAGTGGCTGGTGTCAAAACTCGGGTCCTCATACCTCAGAGGCCAAAGCTTTGCTGTTGAAGCCATCTCCTCAGTCCTACAAAGATTCTTTTGATTTGAAGTCTTTGACTCAGAATCAATCCAGGTATTGCTATGAGAGCAACCACCATGAAGGCATGTCATATGACGCTGTGTCCATTGTTGTCTTACCGGGCACATAGGTGGTGAGAGAGCAACCACCGTAAAGGCATGTCTTGTGATGCTGTGTTCGTCCTTGTTTTACCGGATTCACCTTCTCCAATGAACCACTTTCTCCACTGTCATTCTCCAGATTCTTTTAGCCAGCATTTTCTGAGCTCCTGTGGTGAGCCAGGCCCACAGTCTGGAGACAGCTCACTCCCAGATTCTACCCCCAAGAGTCCACTTGCTTCTGTGCCCTGAGGCCTCCACTCGGGATATAATATCCCATGACAGGATGTCTTTCCACGTACACACCAAAATAGCGCTGGCCTCTGTGTGCTGAGTTCCTTTCTGAAGCCACTGCCATCATGTCATCCCGGCACCCGTAGAGAGGGCTTGCCACGTATCCAGGTTGACTCGCTTCTGGCTTCTATATTTGTGAGCTTTGAAGCCATTTTCCTCTCCTCAGCTCCGTTTGAACTACATGCCTGGTAGGAGTAAGATCCTGATCGCAATCTTCAGTGTTTCCACTCTGATCTCCTTTTCCTTCTGCTAACAAAGACGTTAAAGAAACCGTACACTTGATTTGGGATGGGGCTTCAGCTACACTTTAGAATGCAGCGCTTATTCTGATTTGTCTTAACGGATTCTCTTCTTAAAAATAGTTAGAACTGTATGCAACCTTAGAAATCCAGAGTCCAGGCCCTTCTCCTTATGGATTGCGGAATCAAGACACACAGAGGTCAGAAGCTATGCAGCAATTCTACAGGAGTCTTTTAGTCCTGTGCTCTTGGCTTCAATTTCATGGACCAGACTGTCTGTTTTCCTTTCTTGAAAATTACCTTTTATTTTAAATTAAAAACACGCATATACAAGAACGCCAGCAGCTTACTCTGTTACGTTGAGTCAAGTGTGTGTCGTTTGGCACCCGAACAAGCCATTTCAGCCCTGGCACCTTGACCCTAGTTTTTAATGTCTCCCCTGGCAGCTCACTCACCATGTTCAGTTGTCCTCTGAACTCCACAGAATCTGCATCCCTTCCCTGTCCTTGGCAGTGCTCACACGAATGGGAACCCCTCTCTTGGTAACGATCTTGTCTGACATTTGGTCCGCTCTATTTCTCTGGAAGTTTTCCTTCTAATCAAACCAGCTTTACCTTTCAGTCTTTGCCCTCATGTGTACATTTTCTTCATGCTTTTAAGTAAGTTTGGCCTGTCGATCGGACTTCATTGTCACATGTTTCCTACCCCACTCTTGTTCCAGGCCTTTGAATTCCTCATCTTAATTGTTCATTTGTATTTACATGGAGAATCTCTCACCAATGGCCCCGTTGGGCAGCCTTTCGTCTGTTTCCCTGCAGCTCTCTAGGATGTGGCTCTAGGGTTGTCCTTTCATTTCATGGGGCATACCTATGACCAGGAGTCTGCCGTCCCCCCGACACTGGGAAAAGTATGGTAGAGATTCTTTGCGGCCCATCATGTTCAGCCCCACCAGTTGGGAATGATCCCCAGCCTCCCTGGGATGAATTCTGTCCCCTGTAGTGACACAGGGTACATCTAATCCCTGCTAGTATTTTAAGACCATGATCCCATCTGTCCCTCGTGGCTCTTCCCCCTCTCCTTATACACTCTTTTGAAGGATAGATACAAATGTGTGCGTGTGTGGTGGCCATGCGACTGCCTCATATATAGACAGGTAGACATTTTCTTGCCGGATTTTCATCCTCTGGTTTTGTGTGGCAATACCATCATGCCTTGGGCTGCTGGTCGGTCAAATTCCCCGCCTCTCTCCCCGTCTCGCATGGTTGGCCGTAAGCCTCATCTCCGCCAGTCTCTACTTATGTCATTTATTTATTTTTGAACGCCTGTGAATTCATATCCTCCTCAGCTTCAGTTTTCCAGTTGATTACCAGAATACTCTTGGATCCCAGTGTTCTCCTTCAAGTTTCTATTGTGCACAAAGCTAATACACGAATTTTCATGTTGAAGGCATAGATAAAAGTGGTCAGTGGGTTTCCAGCCTGCTAACTTTGAGCAGCTTTATCCATGTATTGGGACTGGACAAATCAGAAAAAGAATGGCGGATGCTGGGAGCCAGCTTTTTCTTGGTGGGGCAGCGGAGCTGTAAATAAGATGGGAACCGCTGGTTCAGAGACCAAGAGGTCTCATCTGTGCAGCCCTGAAAGAACGAGGATGCGTGTGTGTGCACACGTGTGTGTGTGTGCGCGTGCGTGTACATGTTTGTGTATGTGCATGTGTGTGCGTGTGTGTGCGTGTGCATGTGTGTGTGTGCATGTTTGTGCATGTGCATGTGTGTGCGTGTGCGTGCGTGTTCCAGCTCTGCCCACTGAGAACAAAGCAGCAACACCCTAGAAGTGCCATGCTCATCCTGGCTCCATAGCTCAGACTCTACACTCAGTTCTCCAGGATAGGAACCACAGCATTTTAGCAAAACGGCTTTCTAGAGCCCAATCAAGGGAAAGTCGGACCTGAAGCATCTTATAGTAGCAAGAAGCAAGAAAGTGCTCAGATTACACAGGAAGGGGACTTGTCAAAAGGACTCAAGGGACAACTTAGAAAACCCCCTCAATGGCCAGAACTGCCTAAGTGTGAGCAAAAACCTAAGTAAAACGCTACTGCTTTGTAATCTAAGGTGTAACACGAACATGCACGAGCATGCCATGACAGAACGGATGGTTGTGTTTGTAATGGTGATTGACAGGGCTGGGGGGGGTCTATTATTTATGTAGATGTCTGCCCCCAAGACACAGAATGAGAAGTTGCCAACTTCCCATCACTGAGGGCAGTGGGCCTACTGCTTCTCCCCCGAAGAGCAGAGAGTTGAGTTGCATATTCTCTCAGCCAGTGATCAAGGCAAAGACCACCAGTAACAAATCACACGGTGGCCTGTGCCTGTGGGATGAGGGACAAGCATGACAGGCTTCCTCTAGGCCTTCTTTCCCACAACCATCGATTGTAGTCCACTCACTAGAGCAAATGTAAGAAAAAATAAAACAAAATACAACCGAGGGACATCTATCAACACTACCCTCTAATTGCCAAGGTCACCAGAAACAAGGATGCATTGAGAAATTGTCACAGAGCAGAGGGAGACTCCCTGGATGTGGCCAAAAGGGAAGCATTGTTGCAACTCTTCTATTTCAGATTGTTCCCTGAGAGATTATTAAGAGATAAAGGAGGAAGATAAGCAAATATCTAAAATGTTTAATAGGCTAAGAAAGAGGCTCCTGTGACATTCTATTGACAGCTTGTGGGTTGGTGACAATCTTGGTTTTGAAGGTCTCAGGAAACCTAGGCTAGCCTCAAACTTGCTACGTGGCCAAGATGACCTTGAACTTCTGGTCTTCCTGCCTCCCTTGCAGCTGTGTTCCCCCACATCCAGTGAGCAGTGTTGGGGGCTGGGGATTGAAGGCGTCCTTTGTGCACTTCAGGCAAGCACTCTACCTACTGAGCGACACCCCAGCCTTCATTCAGCAATTTTTCTGCTGGATCTGAATGACTGCAGACCTGCATTCTTATGGGTCAGGTGGTCTAAGCCTAGCCTGGGACTCTTTCTAAAGCCTTGTCTTTAGTACCCAAGTCTTTCCCTATGTGGAATGTCTTATATTTTCTTCTACTTGTCCAGACCTTGTCTAGCCAGTGACTTCCTATTATTTTTGGAGGAAATCCACTACTTAGAAATCCACAACTATGTATAGCTAAATATATCTATATCCAAGGTCCACACGATGCTTCCCTTGTACTGTTTTCTTTTCCGGCACCCTAATCACCAGGTGAACTCCTGTGTCCCAGTTGCTGAGACCAAACACGGCTAGGTTATTTTTGAATTTCCTCTCCATCTACAATATCCAGCCAGCCTCTGGCCTGCAGGGGAAGTCGCTTCCTGTTGTCTGTTTCTATTTTCCCTCCTCACAGCGGGTAACTCCAGTCCCCAGAACTTCTGCAGACCCGGCTTCTGCCCCTCTCCCACCCTGTGTGCACAGAACTTCCCCTCGCACATTGTAATACTTTCCTTGAAGCCTCCAACTTACTGATTCCCATCAAGTAAAGCCCGGGTTTCTCAGTACCTAGCAGGGAATTCTCCCAGCCACACTGCTTTGCCAGGCCCTCCCCATCCTGATCTGCCCTGTCCCTTAGTCCCTTAGCTTAGCCTCTTTGCTTCCCAGCTTGTTTCTTGCAAAATGACCTTTCTGGCCTCTGTCTCCTGCTCCTGGACACCAACATCTGCCCTTCCCACCGCGTGTCACATGCCATCAAGGGGCCCTTGAGCCAACTTCCCATTAGGATGCCATGTCACTCCTGCCGTTTCAGCAACTGCTTAGTGATTGTGAAGCTGTGCAGAATACGGTTCTTCTATTTTTGGAATTCTTGCTTTCTGCACTAAATAAACTATAGGCTTTTAGGTTCAGGTCCTGCGTCTTTATTTTTTTATACTAATTTCATGAACTTTTACTTTTATGTCTTTATCTTTAAAAATTATTTACATGTAGCTTGACAAGGTGATATTTGGAGACCATGCATATCTAATTAGCAACATTATCTTGTTGCATGCAACCTTCGTGGTGGACCAGTGCTAAGGAAGCTGGTGGTGTCTGGTGAGGGGTTTATGTTGCTTTTCCTTTAAGATTTATTTACATGTATATGAGTGCTTCACCTGCAAATATGTGTGTGCATCACACGTGTGCCTGGTGCCCACAGAAGTCAGAAAAGGGCATCTGATTCCCTAGAATTGGGGTTGCAGAGGGGGCTGTAAGTCACTGTGCAGATGCTGGAACCAAGCCTGGGTCGTCTGCAGGAGAAGCAAGTGCCGGTTTAATTTCTGAGCTGTTCCTCCAGTCCCAGGTTTGCTATTTCTTCATAGTTGTTAGCTGTTTGAAATGGTGGTTCCTCATGTGTGGCTTTGCTGCCGAGATAGAAAGCATTGTATCCTCACTGTTCTCAGGATCCGTGAGCTCTATAACGCTGTCAGAAAAGCTGCTGCACGGCACGTCCAGAGCCGAGTATGCTCTGCAAACCCCACCCACACCTCAAAGGGCTGCTCTTCGGCCCATGCTGGCACACTGATCATGGGCAGGTGTTCCCTACCTGCCTTTCCCTGTGTGTGATATGCTTGTGGCTACCCCTGGCTGTGAGTGCCTATGTGCCTGTGGGAGCATGCAGGGAGAGGCCAGAGCAGGACAGCAGGCTGTCAGCCTTCTTGCTTCGAGCCTGAAGGGGCCATTTTAGCTAAGCTGGCTGGCCAGTCAGCTCTAGGACCCGCCTATTTCTGCCGGGCAATGCTGGTTAGCCGCTGACTCCCTGTTCTGACTTCTGAGGACCAGGCATACTTAGGATGCACACAGGTTGCAAGCAGGCCTGGCTTTTCACTTGGACGCTGTGGGGTCTGTGATGAACTCGTTTCCTCTTGTTTGCACAGCTCCTGGGAGTCCTCTACCATGCTTTCCTGATGATAGGTTCGTCACGTCACTGCCCTTACCAAACTCCACCAACCCTTGCTATCCCCCCAATATATACATATACATATATATATATATATATAGTTTGACACAGAAGGGTGGAGTGAGTCAAGAAAGGAACAATCACCGTAACTTCACGAAGAAGAGAGGAGGGTGGTCCTGTCTGCATGCACAGGTGAGAGTGTGTACCTGTATGAGGGTGTATCTGAGTACATATGTGTAGGTGCTGACTGGACTGGTCTATGTACTTATTTACGCATATGTGTCTACATGCTTATGTTTCTGCATGTGCCCATGTTCGCCTGTGAAGGTATGTGTGCATGTTCCATGTTTTTGTGGTTATGTGTCTGTGTGCGACGTGTGAGTTATGTGTATAGCTATTGGTGTGTAGGTGATATGTATAGATATATGTGTGGTGTATATGTGCAGTCTGTGTATTAACATGCATGTGGTGTGTATAGCTATGTGTGTCGATATGTGTAGTTATATGTATATGTGTGTTGCTGTGTGTAGATGTATGTATATGCGACAAGTGTAGCATGTATGTGTGTATGCTATATAGTTATGACTGGATGTATGTGTTATTCACAGTTATGTGCATGTGGCTTGTGCACGTGTATGTAGCTAGGTATGTGCAGCTATGCAGGTATGTAGTGTATATATCTGTGTGTCTACGGAATGTATAGTTATATGTGTGTGGCATGTGCATGTAATAGAACCAGGGAAGAACTGACCATGGCCTCAGGACTGGCATTGCTGGATTCTGAAGCATTTCTCTGCCTCCAGATGAGAAAGGAACTGTTGAATGTTGTGTGTGACTCAGTGGCCTACTGGTGGTCAGGAGTCTGCCGTCCACATTCATAGTCTGTACTTTATGACTTTCCCTCCGTTTCTAGCTGCTGCCCCCACCCCCAGGAACCTCGCCTCTCTATCTTGTAAGATGGTGAATTGTCAAGATCAGATGAGATGGATCAGGAACATGAGGGGCTTTGCTGGTGGCAGACATGAAGTTCTCTTTCCAGACTCAGATAGTCTGAGAAACATTCCACAGTGCTCGGCATGGAGACCTGCCCAGAATTGTCCTCTTAATGTCCTGTGAAACTGAAGGACAGAGAAGCAGGGATGAATGCTACTTAACTTTCTGTGCACACACAGGCTGTTTCAGGTGTCCATTCCCCGGGAAGCTTACCTATTAGCTCCCTTTTGTAAGCTGTGTGTGTGTTCATATGTGCATGTGTGTATACATGTTGGCACATGTGTGTTACAACATGGAGGTCAGGACAACCCTAAGTGTTGGTCCTTCATCCTCCACCTTTTTTGAGACAGGGTTCCTTGCTGTTCACTCTGTGTCTATCACGCTGGTCCAGAGCATCCAGGAATCCTCTGTCTCCATTTCCCATCTGGCTGTAGAAGTGCTGGGATTACAGGTATGCGCTACCTTACCTAGCTCTGTGGATTTGAACTCAGGTCCCCGGGCTCACACAGCAAGCCATCACTCCAGAATCATCATTGGGCTTTGATGAACCCTTGGGTGTCGTGCCTTATTATTGGCCCAGAATTGATCTGCTGATGGAATAGAAGTCATACATCTTTGTCACTGGTGCAAAATAAAGCACTCAATTTATCTCTCTTGCTTGGCAAACGTCATCCATAATAGATGCTATGCTGATTCAGGCGGGTGACTCATTTCTGGGGAGCAGTCATGCAAATCTCTATTGCCGTCACCATCAGGTTTCTCTGCGGGTATTTAGTGACCCCACCCAGCCATCTGATTTCACAGCCAGGGTCTCTTCATGCTGCATGTCCCCAACATCTTTGCTCTCCATCTGGAGAAGGTATGACTGCTTACCTCAGAGACAGGAGTTGGGGTGGTGTTGCTTGGCCACTGGCTTCTACTGTTGGCCCTGCTGACCCACTGGGGAAGTGTCCTCATGAGCAGCCATGGCATTGTGGAAAAACAGAGGAAATGAGGTCATGGGCCAAACATGGACTCATTTCCTCCAGACATTTATAGTCGAAGGGCAAGAAGAGGCTGCACGTCTAGCCAAAATGCATCAGAGATTTTTGTGTGATCTTTAATTCTTGTTACGGAGACCTGGAGATGAGCTAGTCAAACAGCTCTTAAACACGCAGCCTATCTGCTATACCCTTCAACCCCATCTTATGCCTGCATCTCTGAGGTGTGTGTGGCCGCAGGCAGAATGTATTGAGTCTGTGAGATTTACAGCATTTCGAGTTTGCACAATTTGTTCCGAAGCTCGGGGTTTCATCCCCAGCTCTTACCACGGGTTAGCGGTGCACATACACATGTTCTTTGGGGAAATGAAAGTTGGCCTCCCAAAAATCAAAAAAGGAAGTGAACACAGCTCCTTCCTTCTCCCTCTCCTGTGTGGCAGAGTCACCCTCCTGTTTGGAGCCTTACTGTGTCGCTGTTGACAGGGAGACAGGGAGACAGGGAGACAGGGAGATAGCATCTCTAGTGCGTGTTTTCCACAAGCCATAGCCGCGTCACAGACCTGGGCCTGCTCTTCCTCATGCTCCAGCCTTGACCAGCAGGAGATAAAGACAGCGCAGCTGAATTCCAAAGACAGTTCTTTGGCAAAATGCTTGTTGTGCATGTCGCGTCCCAGAACCCACGTCTGTCCCCTGTACTCCCAGCTCTGGTGAGACGGAGGCAAAAGAATTACCGGTGGGCAAGCCTAACTGAGTCAGAGAGCTCTAGGTTCGGCGAGGGACCCCATTTCCAAAAATAAGGTGGACAGCGGTTGAGGACACAGTATGTCAACCTCTGACTTTGATGTACATGGGCGTACATGTGCTCCCCCCCCTCCCCCCAGACATAAACCCATATAAAAGGGAAAGCACAGAGTTTTCTCCATATGTACATGTGTCTGGGTATGTGGGGATTTGAACTCAGGCCCGAGTGTGTAGAGCATGACCTCTGCCCCACTGAGCCATCTCCCTAGCACCATCATTTCCTTTCTGACTTTCGGAGGCCAAAACATCTTCAAGACACTTCCTCAATAGTGGCATCCCACACCCACTATACTGCCAGGTGGGGATCCCTTTCAGTGCTCCCGGCCTAAGAGTAGTTTCCCTAATATTCCGGTCCTGTGTGTGTACAGGTAACCACTTCCTCGAATGATTAATTAGGATACTATTTACAGTATTTGTTGCTGTAATCAGGAAGGAATGTTCCATGCGTGTGGATTTTGATGCCCTGCGGTCAGAAGGGAACTGCGTCCTTTACCCTTTCTGTAAGGGACAGAACACGCTATTGCTCAGATAGCTCCCTTGGTTACTGTGTGGAGCTACTGGCATCTCACCCCCTATCGGTCCTCAGGTCACCCGTGGGAGGCACAGGTGCTCACAGCCTCACGCCAGTCCCAGGCGCAGCTCGGAGCGGGGCTGTGCAGGTGTTGTGAGCAAGCTTCCGGCTGTTGGGTGCCCTGAGGATTCTGGGTCATTCCTTGCTCTGGCTACTCTGATTATTGCATATTTCTGACTACAGGACAGAGATTGCACCCTTAGCTGGTCTTTCAGAGCCCTCTCGGGCCCCACCTGCAGAGCCCGAGGGCTTGCTGGGCCAAAGCAGAGGCTGGAATCCAGTGGGGAGGAGGTTCAGGGAGGGCCGGGAATGCCAGCATATCAGATTTTTTCTTAGGTTTTTTATTTTTTCCAGTTCTGCAAAACTGTTTGACTTGTGACCTAGCTGCACTTGGCATTGACTCAAGAGGAAGACAGAGGAAAGCAAAGGGAAGCCAGGCCTGGTGTGTACCTGTCGCTACGGAAGGCAGGAGATTTCTGAGGAAGGATCGTGGCTAGTTCTGGATCAGCTAGGGCTACAGCAGCGAGTTAGAGGCCATCCTGGCCTATATAGCCAGACCCTGTTACAAAACTAAACAAAACAGAAATAATGAAAGGCAACAGGTGAATTGAAGTTTGGCTGCTTGTTACAGGAAGTTTCTTCTTTCCCGGGTCTGGGCCACAGCAGTGAGTCTGACAGAATCGATTCCATTGCCCTTATGATTTGATTTGCCAAAGCTCTTCCCACAGAGGTGTTTTTCAGGAAAGCTAAGTGCAAGATTCCTATGGAGCCGTACGGTTGGTTTCTGAAGGCCCCCCTTGTGGAACAGGTGTCTGGAGTCAATTGCTAGAGGCTCCCCAGGTGTTCTTGGAAGAGCTGAGGGGCCAGAATGGGGAAGATCCTGCTGGCCCTGTGGCTTGGGATGGCAATGTTTGTGAATTGCATATCACAGTATCTGATGTCTGTAAGTGCTCGGGGCATGGGCATTGTTACTAATGGTCAGTGGGTCCTGGGAAGGGCACCTCCATTAAAAGTCCCTCCATTGTCCCACTCCTGGGCACCTGGTGAAACAGAAGCCAAGCTCTAGAGGCAGGCACAGGAAACATTCCCAGCTGCAAAAGGCTTTGTTTGTGTTAGCATCTCAACCCGCCTGCCAGTCTAGTCGTATCAGGTCCCCAACAAGGGGGCGTGTTGAGTTACACAGGGAATGGACGTGGGTGGGAATCTGGCCCCCAGATGAATTGATGGAGGGAGGGAGGTTAAGGAATTAGAACATACCAGAAGCACCTCCAACCACCTGGAACTCATCCGGCATATTTATCTTACAACAACAGTCTGCTTTCAAATAATATGCAGTGTCTTCTTCTCCAACCCCTGATACGACAGCATGTCCTTCCACCCCTAGAAGGGACAGCCTTGATGTCACCTTCTCTCAGCCTCTGTGACTAACCCAGGGACGCAGCAGCCATGTTGTGCTAGTGACTTACTAAGCAGGTCTGGAATCTTTCTCTGGGGTGACTAACTACTAACTGCTGACTAACTACTAACTACTGACTAACTACTAACTGCTGACTAACTACTAACTACTGACTAACTACTAACTACTGACTAACTACTAACTGCTGACTAACTACTAACTGCTGACTAACTACTAACTACTAACTACTGACTAACTACTTACTGGGCTTCAGAAATGAGAGATTTCGATCCAGGGAGATGAGCTGCTTTCTGTGGGCAGTTTGGACTTTGGGCATGCAGACATCAGAGATGGGGGAGCAGAGGGTCCCATCGGCAAACAGGGCAGACTGTACCAGCCTTCCTGAGGGAAACAGGAAGGCGACACTGGGTGCACCATGGAGAAATGCAATCCAAAGCAATGTACTTCCTGCTGGCATGAAGCCCCCTCTCAGCCTGCCCATCAGTTTGGACTGCATGCGTCAGAAAACATGCCAACAGTGACTTCAGCCAGGGTCTGTCTCCTATGGCACTGCTCTCATTTTGATTCAGGGGCCACACTGTACATGGTAGCATGTCCAGCAGCACCCTTCCTCCAGACCCTCCAGATACCAGGAGGACCCTGCTTTGTTGTGATGCCCTAAAACATCTGTTTGTGCTGCTAGTGCCTACTGGGGGCAGAAGACCACTTCTGTGCAAACGTTTTTTCCTCAGGTATAAAGGAGTCAGTTCAGAGAGGGGGTAGTGGCCTGAAGAATGATCACAGCCTTGCGTCCTGCCTTCACCCCTGCATGTGACCTTTGTCCTCCTGTCTTTCTGACATTTGTAATGTGACAGCTGTTCCTTAGGAAGGAGGAAAGGGAGGGCATGCATGCAAACCTGCAGCCAGGACAGGGCAGCCAGCACAGAGTGAGCCCAGAGGGTGTGTGGAGCAGCTCCCAGCTGTTCTAGAGAGTGAAGATGGCTTCTGACCGCTCAGTGGAGAGAGGCCTGAGAGAGAAGCTGTCCTGGAGGCTGGCCAGCCTTGGGGACAACAGCCCTTGGGTGGTGGGGGAGGTGGGAGAGCATTCCAAGGAACAATGTATGGGGGCTGGAGACAGAAGCACAATGGGCCTGTGTCTAAAACTGTAAAATGTTTCATTCGGCCACCCTGGGCTGAAGGTCCCGGGCTGAACAATGCGTTACCATTGATCCAAAGCAAGGGAACGTGGGCCTCAGCGACAGCACGCTGTGGAATTCCTGCACAAAGGTCGACAAGAACTGCAAGCATTCTTCCCTTAGTTCACCAGCATCTCTTCGGCATAGCTACAGGCTGGGCCGCTTATAATTCTTACTCTTCTTTCCCTAGCACGCCGACTTTACACCAAAACCACCAGGAGAGTCTTAAATTCACAGTTGGATCAGTTCAGGCATTAAACACGGACATGAAGCTGATTCTCCACAGTCATGTTGAGGGGTCTTTGCTGTGTTAGCCCATTTTTTGAAACTATAAGGAAATGTTTGAGGCTATGTACTTTATGAAGAAAAGAGGTTTATTGAGACTCAAAGGTTAGAAGTGCAAGGCTCAGGGCTGCCTTAGTGATGGCCTTGCTGGCAGAGTCCTCGGGATACAGGGCCGTCATGTAGCCCGTGAAAGAGAGCACGTGGCATGCCTATGTGTCTGTCTGTCCTCTGACCTTCTGCCATAAAGACCAGAGAGTCCAACTGTGCTGGGTTGTTCGTCTGTTTGCTCCCCCAACCCAATTTTTGTCAACTTGACACAAGCTGGGGTCAAACGCCTCCATCAGATTGGATTGTAGGCAAGTCTGTGGGGACTTTTGGTAATTGATGATAGTCAGGGGGTGGGAGGGACTCGACCCTGGTGGTGTTATCCCACAGCAGATGGTCTTGGGTTGTATAAAACAGGAAACTGAGAAAGCCCTGGACAGCAAGCCAGTAAGTAGCACTCCTCCATGGCCTCTGTTTCAGTTCCTGCCTCCGGGTTCCTGCTTTGAGTTCCTGTCCTGGTTTCCCTTCATGGTGGCCTGTGAGCTGAAATAAACCCTTATGTTCCCAAGCTGCTTTGTGTCACACCTAATTAAAATGTCAACCATGGGGGCTGTGCCCTAAGGTTCCATCTCTCCCTCATTGTCTCCTAAAGGCCCACTGATGAACACAATAACAAAAAATGACAACGGCGGCAACCTGGCTAGCACACTGGGGTCGCCTCCTCTCACTCACACAGCAGGATCCTCTTAGCCACATAGTGTGTCAAAGCCACAGACTTAGGTTCTGAGGATATGGACACCCTGGGGAGGGATTTTGCAAACAAACAAACAAAAATGTTTTGGAAAGGCTGCATTAAATAGAGTTAAATGAGTTTCTTTATTGCAAACCTTTTAGAGTTCTGCTGTAGAGGCGGGCTTTGCTGTGTCACTTTCCTGAGAAGGTGGGATAAAAGGTCTGCTTACGGTCGGTAGGGCGCCAGCAACAGAACGAGGAACCAGTTCTATCAACGTCTAGCTTAGTGAGCCGGTGTTTACCGTGTTATTCACAGGCTCATGGATGACGTAAGGACAGCTGAATCTCTGAAAAATCCTAGCCCAGCCTGGGTGACCACACACAGGAGCTGCCTCCCTGAGCTCTCTGCATGACTTGCAGGCAGCTGGACCGCCTGGAGCGCCTGGAGAATCTCTCACCCACACCCATTGCTATTGCTTATACAAGCTTGGGGCCTGAGCCCTGTGCATTTTGTTAAGTTTTAGGTGCTTCCTGAGATTTCCTTCTGGATCCTCATAAGTCTCAGCTGCTTCCTGATTACTTCCTTCACAAACGTCCCTTCTCCCTCTACTCAGAGGGAACACTACACTCAACAGGCTCTCCTGTAGCCCAGGCAGGCGTTGGACTTCTGACCCTTCTTCCTCCATCCCTGGTTGCTGAGGTTATAGATGTGAGTCTCTACACTGATGCGTGACTGCCGAGCCATCTCTCCAGCCCCCTCCACACTGACTCTTTTTTGGATGTGCTTGTGTACATTACAGAGTCCCAGTTTGAGAATTTGGTATTTGCCCATCTTGTTTCACCAAATCTCTTTTACTCCATCCTATTCTTATTCCCGTGAAGAAACACTTAACATTTCAGGATTAAACAGATCCCAGTCTCAGGAAGACGGGGAGGGTTTGGAGGTGTGGATTATGTGGGCTGAAGAGACTTGTGGCTCCTGGATCTAGCTCATTCCATGTAGGCTGCCCCATGGTAGTGTCCGAGTTGAACACCACGGGAGAGACAGTCTTCATTTCATCTCTGAAATTTCTGTGGGAACTGAGATGGCCACCGCAGCCATCACGTGAGGGTGGACATTCCTCAGTTACCCATCTGCTCATCCTTGCCCTGAATCAGGGCTTGCTACTGGGTCGTCCAGGCAACATCTTTTCTGCCCTCTTTCACTAACTCCAGTGCCTGTGCCCAGTCCACTTTGCTCCCTCGTCTCTCAGACCCTTGACTAGAAAAGCAAACAGCTGTTTCCCAAAAATATTCAGAGAGATTCCTTCAGTGTGTCTATACTTTCAGGGAGGAGGGGCTATAGGCCAGAGGGATGGGCTCAGGAAGTCTCATGAGTCACCTGGCAAGAATTGCCTGAGTATTTTAGGCCCTAGGGTGGGGTAGCAGGGGGTGGAGTGGGCTGTGCTTGTGTTCATGGTTGGGTTAATTTATGGGTTTTATTCAAGTTAATGGTAGCTCTGAGAGGCGGCTCCGTGGAGCTTGGCCACCAGAATGTGTCTTTAACTACCCTATTAAGCTTCCCTGTGGATGGGGTGCCAGTCCTACCCCGTTTGCGGTTTTTAATGTCAGTCTGTGAGCTACTGTCTTCATCCTGCCCCATCGTTCCTCCTCCTCTGCCCTCTCACCTCCTTAGTGAGGAGGGTAGCAGGCATGTCTGCTCTGCCACACACCCTGCCCAGCGCTTATCGGCTCTATTAAAAGCTCCAGTGCGGGATTCAGATTGGGGAATATTCCATTAAAACATCACATTAACGAGCCCTCAGAGAAAATCGCTCACAAAGCCTTTGAGCCCATAACCACTTGGCTGTCTCACGAGCCTCTACGGCTCCCAACAAGTTAACAATCAGAAAATAAAAATGTTCCTAGTGACGGCTGGCAGCGGGCTGAGCTGGCCAACCTGAAGCTTCTCTTGGGGCACTTAGGGAGCCGGCTGGCCTGCAGGCTGGCATGCACTGGAAGCCACATGCCTGCCTGTACGTCTCTCATCTGTCCCTGTCCAGACCATAGGTGGCTTTTTGTGAGAAGAGTTGCAAGGTCGGAAGAGATGCACACAGGCCTGGTGGTCGTCAGAGTCCTGGCTGCCGTCCAGCCACCCCTCAGACTCACCAGCTGAACGCTGGCCTGGGAGTTCAGGCCTGGACACAGCAGCCATTTCCTGGGATAAGATCATGATGGGAAAGTGACCACAGTAGGGTACTTCTGGAGCCAGAGTTGACCCTCTGTGGGCACACTGCTCTTCAGCGTCCCCAGGAAAGGAAAGGGCACTGAACACTGTTGCTGGGGTTTGGATTCTCTTCCTGCCCCATGTCTCCAGCTCTTGGCCTACTGCCTCCTGACATAAGCCCTTATTTTTAGGGCTGTTTTGATATGACATTGTTGGGACCCAGGCACTAAGCCGTGCAGTCAAGGAACCCTGGTAGCCAAGGTGTAGGGCCTGTCGTGTTCTCTCCCATCCGCTGCTGTTCATGGCGGTGGTCACACTGACACATTAACAAGAGTCCTCAGGGACTTGGGAGGAGAGCTTAGTCCTTCAAGTGCTTCCTTGACAAGCACAAGGGTCTGAAGTTGATCCCCAGGATGCACGAGAGAGAGAGAGAGAGAGAGAGAGAGAGAGAGAGAGAGAGAAGAAAAAAGCCAAGCATGGTGGGCCATGATTTAATCCCAGAGCTGGGAAAGCAGAGGCCAGTGGATAGCTGGGGCTCACAGGAGCAGGAGTGTTCCTTCCTGGCCAGACACAAAGTATAAGGGAGGGTCAGCTCCCTTGGAGTTGGTGCAAGACACACCCCACACCCAGACACCAAATTCTCAGCATAGGGAGGTTTATTACCCTGAAGGGGCAAGCAGGGTGGGGTGGGGTGGGCTGTTTGGCTGCAAAGGTGACAACAAGTAGCAGCAAGCAGGCATTTTCTTTTTCTGTTTTTCCAGAAGTGAATTTTTAAGAAGAAAAGGAAGAGTCTGTGTTAGGGTGACTTGGGAAGTCCTAACTGGACATATTAACAAAATAATGAATTTGATTGTTGATCTCGGTGTTTTGTCTCAGGAATTAGCCAGTGGCCAAATAAGGGAATGGGCCTTTGGGGGCTAGCTTTAGGAATGTAATCTAAAGGTTTTTAGCAAGAGGAAGAAGGGTAAAAGGCAGAACCTGTCAACGCCACATTTGCCATGGTTAGGCCTGTGTTTGCCGTGTTTGGGCCGGCTGTAATTCTTCACAAATTGTATAGCAGAAGCTGACCTCCGGCTTTGACAGGCCTGTGTACACATGTGCACTTTTACACACACACACACACACACACACGCACGCAAAACACACACACACACGCATGCACGCACTCACGCATGCACACGAGGCTTACTAACATAATTATTCCCTTTCTCTATTTTCCATCCTGGGTGCTGATGGCAGGTGTAGAGTAATGGGTGTGGCTCGGTTAAAATGGTCAATGGCAAGAAGGAGAAGAGGTAGCTCCCTTTTAGGAAGGACAGCGGTGAACACACTCCCACCTTCGCCTTCTACCTCTCTTCCCCTGCTCCCCCGGGGCTGTCCCACAAAGGATCTCAGCTGCAGCAGCCACAGCTGGGTACCTCAGGATCATCTTCTCTCCCAGCTCATCTTTCAAGTGAGTGGCTGGACTAGGAGAAGACGGTGAGGTGAGAGTTGGGGCCTTCTGTCTTAGCCATCTTCAGTGTACCCCCCACCCCCCGAGTTCAGATCTACAAATGGAGAAGAAAGGCCTGTGCCAAGGGAAGTACAACTGGGATCTGGGAGGAAATGGGGTTGGGGCGGGAGACACAGGTAAGCTGCAGTGCTAAACCCAGAGTGGACTGAGGCCTGAGGAAAACCTCCCCTCCATCCTTGTCAAACGTACCAGCTAGAGCTGTGGGTCTAAAGGTGCATTGGGGTGTTCTGTTTTGCTTTGGGGATCTCTGCCTTGGAGAAGCCCAGAGAGGAAAAGAGGACACAGGTGTGTAGTGGCATTTCATTTGTATTTTAATAAATAAAACTTACCTGAGGATCAGAAAAGTAAAGCAGCCTCACTGGTCAGCCCTACAGACCAGGCAGCAATGACACACACCGTTAATCCCAGTAGTCACACTAGTTTGCCATAGAAACCAGGCAGTAGTGGTGCACGCCTTTAATCCCAGAACCAGAGAGGAGAATAAGATGGGAGGAGACAGCTCTCGGTCTCAGTCTCATTCTGAGATTCCTAAAAGCAGGATCGCCATTTTGGACTGAGGTTGAGGTAAGAGCCAGTGACTGGTTGTTTTGCTTTTCTGACCCCTGGATGAGACTAGTGGGTGCCAGGCCAGGAGGCTATGCCTCATGCGGTCCTAGCTGTCAGATGTCTCTGGGTCTGATTAATGACAGGTGATTATTAAAGAAGAACAAAGGATTTCTGTGGATGACAAGTCAGCGTATTTCCCTATGTGCCCGGGCGTCACGTCTCTGTGCCATCCTCCTATACAGGCACGCATAGGTGCCTCTCACTCTGCTCCTGGTGTAGTAACGAGCCGTTCTAAATGCAGCCCCGCGAAGGCCGCGCTAGAAGTGCCGTGTCTGCAGCATCTGTGATGGGTTTCTACAAAGCCAGCTTTGGAAGGAGGCAGCTGAGCATATTTGCTGGAGAACGGTCACCGCAGCCATTGTCCGCATTTGGAATTTCCAGGTGGTGTATTTTAAGAGCAGAGTGTGCACGAGCTGCTGATTCCTAAGCACGCCAGGTGTGACGTCCCCACCTGTGAACACCTTTTAAGTGGTGTGTTTGTGAGCACTTGACTCCCACACTCTCACTGGCCTGCCTTACGTCCAAGACGGATGCCCAGGAAGGCAGGCTCCGCAGAGCAACAGAGCCAGGCAGGGGTGGCAGGGATGTGTTTGTCCTTAGGCAGTGGAGTCCACTCTTGAGCCTTCTCGCCCGTTTGCCAGGAAGAGTGGAGGATCTGTGCCCTGTATGCATAGTGGTCAGGACAGCTCAGGTCCAATAGAAGGAATGCTTATCCTTTAAGTTTGGATGAGGGCCAGGAGACAGGGTTCATTTTTGTGCTAGCCTTTCTGATGGCAGAAGTGGCTGGGACCACTGTGTGTGGCAAAGTGAGCCACTCCCAGCTCACCAATGACACGGCAGTAGGTACTGAGACTCCATATACTGAACTTAGCAGCCGGACTGGCCTCACATTGTTTTGTCTGCATGCCATCCCCCATCGTGGCTTTTCTGCTCAAAGTTAGGGTCTTTGGTGGTCCTGCCCAGATCCAAAGTGACGTCTGAGCTTCACCCCGTCCTATGCTGCTCAGGCCCTGGGAGCATGCTTTGGTAGGTTCATGGATGGTTCTACTCTTTTGGACACTTGACCGGCTTCTTCCTTGAAGGAGTAGTAGCTATTTGAAGAAGCTACTTCTTGTGGCTGAGATGAACAAGGACACAAAGCCTGCTCAGGTTCCAGCAACTTCGAAGTTTCTGGCAGACATGTTAGCACAGCAAACACCCTCCTCCCAAAATGTCCTCCTGGCCAAACCATCTGTGTCTCCTTGGTCCTGCTGACCAGTACTTTAAAGTTGACCATCAGTCCTGTGTATAGGCCTGGAATCTACCCTCCCCTGAGCTCTCGCCTGTTCCTGCCTCACTCCACATTCTGGTGTGGTTTTGGAATGGGGTTGAGGAAAAGGGGATGGGGACAAAAATAGGATGGGTCCCAGGAGAGCTGGGGAGGAGACTGAGGGTGTTAACCTTAGCAGGAAGAGGGTTTTTGAAGATGTAAATCAAGCTGAGCTCAATTGAGTTGTCCCTAATGATGCTGTCTCTGCCAGAAAAAAGCAGGAGCAACAGAAGCAGAATCAGAGGGATACTGGCACAGGACAAGCAACCCCCAGGGCCTCCACCAAGTGAGCATGTTCCTGCTGACAACTCATCATTTAGCCTCCAGAACTGTGGGAGGGTCCATCTTTGTTGTTTTGAGCCCCAGCTTGTGGTACTTTGTGATGATTGGCCTCAGGAAGCTGTTACATCCAGTTTCACCCATTCCTAAACACCAATCCACCATTGCAATAAAACACCAAACAGACAAAAAATCCAGAGAATTGGCTATTGCATATTGGATGTTTTGAGAATTTGAACAGTCATGGAATAAACCATAGGCGAAAGAACAAAGGGCCATTCTCATGGAGAAGTTCCCAGTTGGGACTGGCTGCAGAAGCGTCACCAAGATGGAAGCAAACTGGCAGTAGAAGTCACCAGCACAGGAGTCCTAGTTTGGTTTCTGTTCCTGTGACAAGACACTGACCAAAAGCAACTTGGGGAGGGAAAGATTTGTTCAGTTTTACAGCTTATGGTCCATCAGTGTTGGGGAGTCAAGGCAGGAAGTCGAGGCAGGAACCTGGAGGCAGGAACTGAAGCAGAGGCCATAAGGAATGCTTCTTACTGGCTTGCTCCCCTTGGCTTATCCAGCTTGCTTTCTTCTATCACCCAGGACCACCTACCTGTTCAAGAGTGGCCCCACCTGTAATGGAACAAGCCTTCCCGCATGAATCATCAATAATGAAAATGTCCATAGGCCAGTAAGAAAGAGGCATTTCTCAATTAAGGTTTCTTCTTTCTAGATGACTTTAGCTTATGTCATGTTGAAGCAGAACTAATCAACACAGATGTCCAGGAGAATGCCAGCAGCCATCAAAGAAAAGAAAAAAGGGCATGGAGCCTGTAAATCATCTAATCCAAGACTCAGGGAGTCGGGCATGGGGCACACATCTGTGACCAGCCCTTGGGTGATGGGGGCAAGAGATCGGGGATTCAAGGCCAGACTCAGTTTGAACACAATTTCAAGGCAAACTTGGGCTAAGTAAGACCATCTTAAAACAAGCAGAGGAACGAACACACCAGACACTGGGGAGGGAGGGAAGTCTGACGTGAAAGGCAACTTCAAGCCAGGGAGGTGAGAGGAGGAGACCAAAACCTGACTGCTGTGTGCGTCAGCCCCAACAGGGGCCAAGTGGTCAGCGGTTCCCAGAGGCCGCCTCTGTGTAATCAGAAAGGCTGGGGGGCTGCGAAGGACCCTCCAATCCTCTGCAGCAGTGGAAGAATGTGCTGAGCATTGGAGAGTTGGTCTCCGGTTAGGATAATTGTGGGAACTGACTCCATTACCTCCATTACCAGAATTACTCAAGAGACAAGAACAGTAGATTTTGAATACAGATTTTGAGTAATGTATATTCTAGGAGACATGACCTTTGGTACCTTGTACACATGACACCAGTGAGCCATGTTATTTTAACTTGGGGTAGTTGAGCTCTCAAGCTGCAGAATGGAGCCAAAAGGAGAGCCTTGTCGGCTCATGTGACAGGAGTGGCGTCTGTAGCTCATTGGGGGTCAAATGGGATTATTTTAAAGGAGGCTAGCTTCTTGGGGTTTATGTCTCAGTGATGAGCGGTGAGCAGGGAGCAGAATCCAGGAGGGTGAGTCATATTGTTCATGCCAGTTTTACAATGAAGATGACTAGGTCAAGTGATGGCAGAAATCTTTGAAGCAAACTGTGTGACAAACAGGTCTGTGTGTCCATGGTGGGTGTCTGTTTCACATGATGCCAACAATGTCAAATTTCTCTATGAAACAAGATGGGAATCAGTGGGTGGACTTATTAAAATACCAAGTCAGCTAAACTGACACAGGCCTTGTGCAATCGTGAGTGCCGAGGAACAAAGGGTGTAAGCGGTATGACCGCTCACAGTGAGTCTCCCATCTCACGGGCTGTAAAACAGCAGTGTAGAATACGGGGAGACAGCAGAGGATTAGTGTGCTGGAGCCCTCAGCATAGTGCCGACACTGTGGTAATAAAGATCAGAATGAATGAATGAGTAAATAAAAAGATAGGTAAATAAATAAAGAGAAAGATTGTAATAGGCAACAGAGATCTTTTCACAAAACTCACAAAACAGGAATGGCTATTTTGTCATAAAATACCAGGTCTACAACATGTTACATGATGACTAAACAAGATAGAACATATATACAATAATGTCACGGAGAATATACTTATGTTAAAATAATTGAACATATATTTGAAACAATGTATATGTGTGGGTAAGGCTCAGACAAAGCTATAGGTCAATGCATTTTATTTTATATAAGTAGAGGAAATTTTATAGGACTCTGTTTCATTTTTAATTAATAAATATATTTAAATATGTATAAAAATAACAGCAATTTCTCCATACACCTGTTAAGGATCTATAGCCCATTGCTCTTCATTTTGTATTGACTTATAGGAAGGTATAAAATTCAGTTCTGGGATGGAATTATGATAAGCTACCTATGTCATGGATTTTCTTTTTCTAAATTTATTTCCTAGGGATGGTGTGTGTGTGTGTGTGTGTGTGTGTGTGTGTGTGTGTGTGTGTGTTGAGGTTTAAGGATAACTTGTGGGAGTTGACTTTCTCCTCCTAAGAGTGCAAGGAGTGCAGATCCTGAGGAATCAAACTCAGGTCGTCAGGCTTGGCAGCAAGCACCTTTACCTGATGCGATATCTAGGGGTCTTACGTCACTGTGAGAACATTTTCTGACTTTTCTTGAAAGGAGCTGGATAAGTATATTTGATCTTCAAGGAAACTGTCACTCTCCTTCAGAGTCACACTTGCTCCCTTGTGTCTATCTCTTCACTGTTGTAAGAACAATAATCTTTTTGATCTACTAAATCATTCTCTATTATGCCCACATCCCCAAGGAATGCCAAAAGTCACTGGACTTTTCTGAAGGAAAAGTTACTCGAGAGAGAATTGAATAGTCAAGAGTATTTTTGCATTGATGGATCCCCAGCCACATTTGAAATGGTCAGTTGTCGCTTGATTTGTGCCTTTGAGGAGTCCTCTTTAATAAATGACAAATCTCTCTTCAAAGTGCAGGGAGCAAGTCCCCAGGTGCACATGCGGAGAACAGCTATTTCTGTCCCTGAAGTTCCAGGTACACATCCCTGAGCCTGGAAGCTTTGTTCTCAGAATTCACGCTGTCATCAAGAGGACTCAACACAAATACCCCAGTGGGCTGGCCCATGGCTCCGTTGTGACTTCAAGCAACTGCAATTGCCTGTCATGGCATCAACCCCTGGCCTCTTTCTGGGTGTGGGATGCCTGTTTCCTGCCTGTTTTCCTCCTGGAGTAGGTTCCACCCTTCCAACCAACCAACTCCGTGTTTCTGTACACCCCACACCCTGTTCTGCTCTCACACCCCTGGCCTAGTTTCCTGCATTCACACATGACACGATAATCTTCTGCGTGATGTCCCCTGTTGGAACATAGGCTTTCCATGGATCTCCATGATCTCTGCGGGTCAGGGTGTTGATGTATCTAGCCTGTAGCCCTTAGGGGATCTTAGGGCTGTCTTACAGAAAGACTTTAGGTGCTGTAAAAGTCCTTGAAATTGTAGGCAGTCCTTGAAATTGAGTTTGTGTCCTGTTGCCTCCCAGCAGTTATCTGTAGATCAGGCTGGCCTTGAACTCACAGAGATCCACTTATCTCTGCATCCTGTGTAAAGGCATGCTCCACCACTGCGCGGCTAGCAGGGGTATATTCTGTGGCTTCTTTAGTCCTGATGACACCTGCCCCACCCCCCAGAGGACTGACTACACCAGCACGGGTGTCCTTTCCCTTGTAGTGCTTGGTTTTGGCTTATCACCAGGCATACCTGTGAGAGCCAAACGGAAGCTTATCTAGGACATGTGGGAAAAAGCCTTCACACTAAAAAAGGTGGCCTGTGTGGGGGTTTGAGCCCCTCTTCCTTAACAGGCGCCATCCTTATACAATGCCCAACATGGACTAAACCCTTGCAGGAGCACACAGAGGGCAGAACAAGAAGCAGGAAGGCATCCAGGCTTTATTCTTTGAGGGTCACCACTTTTACCAGCCTGTGGGGATTCATTTCAACCCATTAAATACAAACATTTGATTTGTTAAGCACCATAGACTTCAAGCAGAGGTATCGCAATCATGAGGGCAGTAGTGTAGTTAGCACTACGTGATCGAATGGTTCTCCCTCCAAAGGCTGCAGATGTCTGTGGGTGTTCAGTTAGATGCTGATGGATTGATGGACACACGAAGAATCCAGGGGCATACCTCTACATCAAGGGCCAGGCAGAGAAGGCTGGGGTGGAAGAACTTACCAGGCCTCTGGTGGGGTATGTGCTGTGCCCACACTCAAGCTCGCTGTTCAGCTCAGCCAGGCACAGGAAAGAGGCGGAGATGTCAGAGCACACGGAGGAGGGGGCTTGGGGTGTTGCACTGAGAACCCAGCTGTCCCCTGACTAGGATGTCCAAGGACTCAGTGGTGGGGATGTAGGTCCTGCCCACCTCAACAAGAGCACAAGGACAAATGGGCTTTGCTGACAGACATGCTAGTGCTGAGTGACCTGTAGTTTTGAAACAGGCTCGGAAACTATGTCCATACTCAGTTAGAAATCACAGGGTCAGCAGTGAAGCCTCCATGGACAGTGAGGTGCAGATGCATTCACACTGCTTACTTATTTTCCCTACCTCTGCCTTCTAATCAGGAAGCTCACCACCCTCTCCCCTGCCCCCACCCATGGGTACACACCCCATGAGAGAGGCTCGGCTCCTTTTGATACAAGTTTGTTCAAACGTCACCCTCTGAGTCTGGGCTGTGTGTTCTTCAGGGATTGGCAAGACACTCTGTGCCCTTGGTGGGCTTTCATCGGTGTCAGGGAGACCGTGAGAGCTTGGGAAATGCTTCCACCTGTGGGTGGGGCAAGCTCTTCCTCAGAGGGTCCAGACGAACATCTATCAGATGCAATATGAAGGAGTGCAAAGTGTATGCAGTGCGGTCCAGGATCAAACCTCACTGTGGGGTTTGGAATTGGCTCTGTTCCTTCTGTGTGTTTGGGACAGTGGGTGTGACTGGCCTGCTCTTCTCTCCTGTGTGGTTGGATGGTCTTGACAGAGGTCACATCCAGGCCCCAGGAAGCCTGCAGTTCAAGCACAGGGTACAGGAAAAGGTCTACAGGCAAAGAATCAGGGGGCTGTCAAACCAGGGGCTCAGCTTCCTAGGAGACAAGCTGCCAGGCGTGAGAGATGATGGACTCTGTAGAGTTTGCAGAGTTTCCATCCTATGGAAAGAGAGGAATGAGCCCTGGATGAGAGAAGAGGCTGAGCAAGGGTCCAGGGCCAACACGCAACCCGTGACCCTGCACCCCATTTCCCCTGTGGCGGCAGTTTGTACTCTGCCATCTATGTTCTGCGGCCTGAGAGCTCACTGTGCTTTTGTCTCTGGACCCTTGGAGAGACCTCTGCCGGGGCAGCTGTGTGCTCAGAGCCAGTGGCTGGGGGCAGGGTGGAAGTCACCTGACTTGACTAGCTTGAAGTGAAGCAGATGGCACATCTGACTCACTGGACGTGGCTGAAGGACATGACCCTTCCTGTGGGCCTTGCTCTTGGGAAAGGAAGTCTTCGGAAGTTTGTAGCAACTGAATAAATCTTGTCCCTTTGATAAGCGGGCTCCCCATTTGGCTGGCATGTGGAGAAAGCACCACACTTCCTCTGATTGTCTCAGCTGATTGAGCTCCAGGGTGTGTGACTTGATAACTCATTCCTGGGGAGCTCTGGCGGAAGCGAAGGCCCAGGCAGAGAACCCGAGTGAGTGCCTCAGCATGCAGGCCCACACGCAGAGCCCCAGCCTAGGCCCGCGGCTGCTTGGTTATTCTTGGAAGTTATTTTGATCTGCTGGTCCTGCCATGGTTCAGGTTTCTGAGCCCAGCCCTAGAGCTGGGGAAGCTGAGGGTGAGGTGATCCATTGTAATTATAGACTGCCGCTCACAGGGAGGAGGCGCGCCAAGGCTCTGGAGGCCCACGTGGGCTCCATGATGCCCCCAGCACGACCTGTGCCACCCACATAACAGGTGCCGCATCCTAGTCTGAGCCACATGGGATGTGGTCAGGCTGGACCCTGTGCTTCTGGGAGGGTCTCCATCAGCTCCAGGGAGCAGAAGTGACTCATGAGACCCACAGGGGAGAGGGAAGGGAAGGTTCCCTAGAGCCCTGCTGCTGTGCCGGAAGGATGCTCTCTCATGTAGCTGAGGGCAAAGAGGCTACCAACCCTGGAGGCTGCAGTTCCTCGGTAGGGACAGCTGCTCTCTGCGTCTTTTAGGCACCCACCCAGGCCTACTTTTAACTCTCAAAGTTGAATGATTTGTTGTTGCTGTTAGAGATGTCATGTTTGCTACGTGGGCATAAATGACCATAACCTGGTGGTCTGATTGGCAGAGATATATGGCTTTGCTGTGGGTATTCTGGAAGTTTGAAGTTTGAGGTCATAGCTGCCAGGTGGCTCCCTGCCCAGTCTGGATGGGGGGGAATCTGCCCTGCTGCCACTGTCAACCAGCTCCTGGTGGTGACTGGCATCCTTGTGTCCCTCAGCATGTAGCAACAACCCAGTGTCTTACTTCATCTTCACACACATCTTCCCTGTGTAAAAGGGACCCAGTCACAATGGATGATGGTCTCTGCGCCCCAGTAGGACTCACCCCAACTTAGCTGAGGACAGTGACGCCTTCCTTTCTGAGCGGGTCTGTCTCAACAAGGCCACATTCTAAGGTAGAAGTTGGGTAGAGACCAGGACCATGTGGGTCCTTCAGGGAGACAGTTCAGCCTGTGACAGATGGGAACTATGTGGACTATAGCACTCTGGAAAACTGCGACAAGCAAATATCAAAGGAGTGAACCTTATTTCTGTCTTTCAGACAGACACAGTGGATGACTTAGGGCACACACTTCTGGGAATGTACTTCAGGACTGCAAGATTTCTGGTTAACTGATCTTTGCTTTCCATTTTACTGATGTTTTCTTATCAATACCTCATTTATGGTTTTCACGGCGGCTTTGTTTAAAGAAAAAGAGTGGATCCAGGGTTCTTCCTTGTGAGTGGTCACGGAGTCCCTAAGGAGCCTCTCTCCAGTGTGCCCATTCTATGGCATGGAGACCCGCTCTAGATCTCCATGGTACACTGCATGACATTCTACCCCCGGCATTTGCCACTCTGTCTTAGGACATTGTTTGGCTTGTTTTGTTCCCTTGTATTGCCTGTGAGCTAAGGCTTGCTACTAAGCCTCCATTTGCTTCGCAGTAAGCCTTTTTTGGATGGCAAGCATTGCTGGTTTACCCGAGAGCCCTGGGACAGAAAGGAGTCAGAACATTTCCTTCACCCGTGTCAGGCCTTGCTCAGGCTGGGGGGTTTCTGCCTCGCTAGCAAGCGGGAGCTGATGTTGGAGACGGCCCCTGGTGACACTGTGAAATTTCTGATGGCCGAGGGGTAACTTGCCCCTTCTGGTGGCAGCTGGTGTGGGGAGAGAAAGTGCAACAGCGTCAGCTGAGACGTGCCTGGAATCACAATCTCAAGACACTTGGTTCTGAGAAGTCCTTGCATTCCTGACATCCATGTGGTTTGATGGGCACATGCGCTCCGGTACACATAGGCCTCCAAGGCCTGGCTCTCCTGCCTTAGACTCTTGGACGTTGGGTCAGCTGTGCTCATTGCCTTCCAGGGAAGTACAGGGCTGTCTTCTCTTGTGCGCATGCACGCGTGCGTGCGTGCGTGTGTGTGTGTGTGTGTGTGTGCGCGCGCGTGTATGTGCGTGTGTGTGCGTTGTGTGTGTGCACGCGCGTGTGTGTGTGCGTGTGTGTGCATGTGAGTGTGTGTGCGCACGTGTGTGTATGTGCGTGTGTGTGCGTTGTGTGTGTGCATGTGCATACACGCACACAGAAACTAGGGAGTCACATCAGGCGTCTTTCTGAATCTCTCTTCCCTTTATTTTTGGGGTCAAGGTTTCTCGCAGAAGCTGAGCTCACTGATTAGCTGGACAACGGGCCCCAGAGCTCCTTCTGTCTCTGCCCTGCTGGGGTTTCAGATGTGTGCGACTAGCAATGCGTGACTCCCCCATAGGGGCTGGGAATCCAAACTCAGGTGCTTACGCTTCTGTGGCAGACACTGTGGTGACAGAGCTACTCACTGATCCACTCACTGACTTTTAGAAGCACATGTTTAGTCTTTCATAATTCATATTCTATCCAGCTCCAGGATGCTCCCATAAGCTCCCTACATTCTTCATTGCCCCTCCCCAGCTGATTGCTGTCCACCTACAGTTCCAGGACAGATGGGGAACTTTTTTCTTTGCTTTCTGTCTTCTCTCCTCCCTCCTTCCTCTCTCTTCCTTCATTTCTTTCTTTTATTTCTTTTTTAAAAACATTCATTTATTTATTTATTATGTATACAATATTCTGTGTGTATGCCTGCAGGCCGGAAGAGGGCACTAAACCCTATTACAGATGGTTGTGAGCCACCATGTGGTTGCTGGGAATTGAACTCAGGACCTTTGGAAAAGCAGGCAATGCTCTTAACCTCTGAACCATCTCTCCAGCCCCCCTTCCTTTTATTTCTTTAGATAGAGTCTCACTGTATAAGTCAGGTTGCCCTCAAAGCCCTGATCCTCCTGCCTCAGCCTACATATAGACAAATAATCTATAAAGCCTCCTGAGTTTTACTTCTTTACCTGGATTATTCTGTCTCTCTTGGAACTCCATGTGGCTGGAATGAACTGCACGCTCTCTCCCTCCCATTCAGGGCAGTTCTGGGTTTCGTCTAGAGTGAGCCCCTGCAGTTTATGTTGAGGTGAGCTGCTTAGTATCTCTGTCACCCCCACAGACTTCTGGTGAGTCTTGTCACGCACAGTGGGTGGGTGCTGCTGCTTTGTCCTGTGTTCGCATGGCCTCTAAGACGATGCTGGCCATCAGGGTATGGGAAAGGAGCAGGACAGACCCTCTCTCTAGTGAGCGGGCCTTGTAGACTGGCGGGAGGGGAGAGAGGTTTGAGTGGGTGTCACTGAGAACGGGGACAACTTTGCACTGACGCCTGCCTTAGTGGAAGTTCCTTGGAGGTAGCTCTGACAGCTTACCACAGAGAATACCACCAAACCAGGAGCCACCCCACAGCAGCTCACGCTCTGGTTCTGTCCAGCTTGGCCCCTGCTCTCCTGGGCCTGCCCTGGTAGTGACTGAGAATTAAAGAAATCCCATACTGTTTTTATCGTGGTGGCGTTTGTCCTTCTCTGGGCCCTTCTGCCCAGTCCCACTGACAAAAATAAAATAAAATAAAATAAAAGTGTTCCTTTTTTACGGCCACTCCTCTTGCTGTGATGATGGGTAATCTTTTATTTTGTAGACCTGTAAGGTGGCCAGGAACTTTACTGAGCATCTTTGGCACATAGTGCAGAGAAAGAAGGAAAAAGAAGAGACTACATAGGATACAAACGGCCAGAGGAATCGAGGGCCGGGGAGGGGCAGGGCAAGGGCCTTGCAGCTGGCTCCGACTTCTCCCCACCTCCTCCAGGGTGTGTGGGAAGTTGAGGTCTCTCTCCCACCCACCCCCTCACATTAGCCCCAAGTGCAGTGTTAGCACACTCGTTAAGGAAAGTGAACCATAAGTGGAACTGTGCTGTGAGCCCAGGAAGGGTATGGATGTCACATGGTCTGTGTCAGTGCCGTAAAGTTTCCTTCCACTGCTTGTCTCACTCTAGGCTCGAATGATTTGCTTCTCTATGATGAGGGACTGACACAGGGCCTTTCTCAAGCTTGAAAGTGACTTCCCAAAGCCACAGGCCCAATCTTTGTGTGTGTGTGTGTGAGAGAGAGAGAGAGAGAGACAGAGAGAGAGAGAGAGAGAAGAAGGAGGAGGAGGAGGAGGAGGAGGAGGAGGAAGAGGAGGAGGAGGAAGGAAGGAAGGAAGGGAGGCAGGCAAGCAGGCAGGCAATGGGTAAGCTATCCCAGTGAGATCCCTGCTTCAGAGGTCGCCAGGGACAGAGCCTGGACACTGGGGTATGTGGAGATCAGGCCAGAGAGGATTAGAGAGAGAAAAGCCTCATGAACGAGAAAGTCCAGGAAGACAAAGGCGAGCCCCTGTGTGACGGCCATGGCAAGTATCCTTCCAGCAAAGAGGGGCTGTGGGAAAGCCCTGATGTCCCGGCCCCCGTCAGTGCTGGTGAAAGCAGCCCCTGGCAGCGGTGCCCCAGGAACTCCAGGAGGGCTGCAGCCTGGCACACGGTGCTGCTCACCCTGGCCACACTTGGGAACTCTGAGTTCCCAGGCCCCGGCAAACAACCTTGGGCAGAATCCCACTTCCTCTCTGAGAAAAGCTTTGGCGCAGGCAGTAGGGAGGAGCCGTGCATCGCTGAGGGATGAACTCCCCCAAGAGTGCCCCAGATTGAGGTCATTTTGGCTGTGTTTTCTCCCTTCCAAAGGCCCATGGAGGCAGATGGAGAGGAGGAGGGAAGAAGGGATCATTACCTCCAGGCTCTTCCTAACATAGATTCAATGGCAGAACTTTGAATTTGGAGGGGAGAAATTGATGTCCAATGAGCTTAAGATACCTGGCCCAGAACTCCTGACTCCATGATGTCCAAATTCTAGTTCAGGATGAGTCCCCCAAACCCATGGGTAAAAAAGATCCCAGAGATGGGATCCAGAGGAACCCAGAGCCAGTAGAGAGAGGGCCGAGAGCATGTGTTCATGTGGAAGATGCAGGTTCGGTTCCCTATGTCTATAGGGTGACTGCCAACCCTCAATAACCCCAGTTCCAGAGGATCCAGTACCTTCTACTGACCTCCACCAGGCACACACATGTGCACAGACATATATGCAAGCAGAATACTCACCCATATGAAATAACATAACTGAAAATAAAATTTAAAAGAAGGGGGATTTCTCGTTCTGAACCCCATGAGGAAAGGGCTGCTAAGGTCAGTTTTGGGGTGGTGGTGAGGGAGGAATTCATCATGACTCCCAGCACCGAGATGATGGATATGCTCATGACCTTAGCACAGTCCCTCTTGAGCTGTCACTCCGTGTGCCATTTACATGTATGCACATGTGTGAAGGCACAGAGAAGGGATGGGCAGTGTGGGAGAGCACAGTACTCTTTGTCACTTTCTGGCCAAGGTCTTTGGTCAACTGCTCTCCACGAGCTACCCATTTCTTGCAGTGTAGGCTGCCCTGCATGGACTTGTAGCATGTCAGGGAATTAAGGGAGTCTGAGTATCTGTTGGCCAGCTCCCTGTGACTGCTGACTTTTCTATACCCTTCTGGAGATGGAGAGGCCTCTGGCACCTGGGCTGCCAGTCAGGTCGGGGGCTGGGCTGACATGGCACCCAGAATCCTGAATGTTTACCAGTTCCTGGTGGGATGTCATTCCGCGGAGCATGTGGAGCTGGAGACCACATCTACTGACATCTCTGGATATGCTGAGGCTGCGTACCTGGAGGAAGGGCATGCCTTGGAGCTGCCAGGGTAGGCGGCAATGCTATCATATGACCTTGAGCAAATGGTTTCATTTCTCTGACTGTCCCCTCAGCTGTGTCGCACACCCAGGGCTGTGACCAGTGCTCACAGTGCTCACCCCAAAGTGCCTGAAACCTTTTGCTGACTGGCAGTTACTTCACCCAGCCTTCACTCCTGTGCCCCTTGGCTCTTCCTGACCCCTTTCACGGCTCTTCCCTCAACCCCCAGGCAGTCACATGAGCAGCCAGAGTGTTCTATCTGAGCAGGAGACAATAGGGGGGTGTAGACCAGGAACTGGTGATACTGGGCACTGGGTAAGAATCAGGGATCTGCAAACTGTATGGGCCAGCAAGCTATGCCCCCTTTCTTCTACATGGTGGCCACCACCCCTGGAACAAGTATTTCTGGTGAAGAAGGCACTGCCAGGCCTGGTGTTGGTGACCTTCTCACCTATTCCTCCATGCCCTGGATGGATGCCATGCTCGGTGGCCTTGGATAAGGTAAGTGGTGTTAGCAGAAGCTTCAGAGGAAGATGAAAATGGAGCTGAGGAGATGGTTCAGTGGGGTGTGAGGGCCCCAGTTCAGATCAGAAGCAAAGGTCAGACGTGGCGGTAACATCTGCAACCCCGGGAATCCTACAGCAAGATGGAAGAGGAAGCAAGGGACTCTGGGAAGCCTGGGAGACAGCCAGTCTGATATACCAAGTGGCAAGTAATGGTAGACCCTGTCTCAAACAAGGAATAAGGTGAAGGGTGATGCCCCAAGTTGATCTGTGACTTCCACATGGGTGCCTGGCGCGCGCGCGCGCGCGCGCGCACACACACACACACACACACACACACACACTCACACTACAGCAAGGTACACAGCTGTAATTAAACCCTAGTTTTACCCTTCACCCTGGTTTATGACTGTGGTTCTTGGGAAGCTGGCATGTTTATCCATCCCCCAGTCAGGTTTAGGGGCAGGCTGAGGGTAGATATGTCGAGGATGGGAGAGCTGGAGTGGGGGAGGCTGAGCCTCTCTGGAGGTGAACCAAGCTGAGCTGAGCTGACAATCTCACCAGCAAAATGCTGAGGAAACAAACTCCAAAGTGATGGAGGCCGTGTTTGCTGGGGCTAAAAATAGACATTCCCTGGAGTTCTGTAGTAACACCAAAATCGCTTCACGGATGTGTAATGTGGAAAAAATTTTTATTTTTCATGCCTTGGTCTTCTCAGCCGTAAACAAACAGGGTTTGCCATCCGTGGTCAGCATCCTAACACACTGTGTGGAGCAACCTGGCACAGCGGCCCGTCAGTCACTCAAAGCCAACTGTGGCCATGTGTTCTAAGATGAACGGAGATTTCAGAGAGTAACTAATTTCTATTGTTGCTTATATTTATATAATGTGTTTACCTTTTACATACATAATCTGTTCTGTTCTGTGTTCTGAACACCGTCTGCTGAGAAATAAAAATCTGAGCCGTGATTTAAGTGATTTTCACAGAACATTGTCTTCTCAATGCTTTCTTTGCAGTTTTTGCATAGGGAAACAGGCCGGGAGCACGGTGCTAACCTTGGCGTGGTCCACTGTGGACGTAGGCAGAGCTGCAGTTTAAAGCTTGGCCTTGACCCTAACCTTCACCAAACAAGTCTGTTCCTCACCTCACGTGATATTTCACTTGTGTTTTAATGAATAAAGCTTGCCTGAAGATCAAAACATAAAACAGTCACACTAGTCAGTCATACAAGGCAGACAGTGGTGGCACACACCTTTAATCCCAGCAACCATACTCGTTAGCCATAGAGGCCTGGTGTAGGGCCCGGGTCTACCCCTGCTCCTGGGGTTCATCTTGAGGACAGTTTCTGGTCAGCCAGCTAAAACAGCCAGTTTGTTCCTGTGCTCCCTCTGCCCCGCCTGGTGATTAGCTGTAGGGCATTATTTACTCCATCTTGGGTGTGGCGTTTTTTCCCACCTGCCTGGGGGGAAATTCCTTGTGTAGCACTAGGTATTTAAGGATTTACCCAAGGTTGAATAAACAACTTTGGCTGATCTCCTTTCAAATGACCCAGGTCTCTTGTGTGTTCTTTCAATCTCCAGGCTCTTGCCTAGCTCACTATGGTACAGTGGTGCACGAACTGTGCCAAGGGGGTAACACAGAATCGGGTGTTACAGCCTGGCCCTGGCGGTGGTGGTGCTCTCCTTTAATCCCAGCACTAGAGAGGAATATAAGGCAAGGTGGATGAGACGGGAAGTGGCTCTCTTTTGGTCTGAAGATTTGGCAGAGGTAAAAGGTCTCTCTAGAGGCTGGATGCTTTCCTTCTCTGACTTTCAGCTTGAACCCCAGTATCTGTCTCTGGGTTTTTATTATTTGTGCGACAACCTCATACTTGGTTCCCGGAACTAACTTCATCCTTCCACTTGGGGTTTAGCTGCTTCAGTGCGTCCACAGTCACCGTGCCACCAAGCCCTTAGCTACATCCGTAAGCAACCAGCAATTCCCCGGCGATCTGTGTTCACTTCCTTCATGGTCCTGCCATGAGTAAGAAGCCTGGACTCATATTTTAACACCTTTTTTTTTTTGATCAACACTACAGTATTTTCTCTAGTGTGCTTGCAACCCCCAGCTACCTCGTCCATACTTGCCTGTGCCTGTGTGTTAGGGTACCCTCAGAGCTCTACCATGGCCGCAGGAGCAATAACGTAAGGCACAACATAGCCTCCTTCTGTGAGCTATGTGGTAGCCTCTGTGGCTGCTGGGAGAAGTCTCTGCAGATCCCCGATAGATACTTTATAGAGAAAAACTTTCCCCAAGTGGGGCTCCTTTACCTCGCTTGTGAGACTCCGTTGTGTATGTTAGGTAGGCGGCCTTGGAAGTCCTGGGGACACTAGTCACAATTTAAGCTAATCTGAAGGCTCTACTCTGTGTTTCTGCAGTGAAGCTACAAATGGAAGGGAAAAATCCCTTCAGCAGGATGTAGTCTCTCTCACACACATGCATGTACACACATACACACATACACATACACACGGGGGCAGGGGGCAGAGAGCACACACAAAGGCTCACCACATAGCAAGAGTGGGATGAAGTCTGCCACCCCCTCAGAATACTTGCCCATTGGGCTCTTTCTAAACTGAAAACATTCTTTTAATATGGAGAATCCCTTGGAGGGCCATGAAAACCCTGGTCCTATGACATATTACCCACCCCACCCCCAGCCCAAATGGCACCTACTGAAGGGTTATTAAAATTTTACCTTTTTGTCAATAAAGCTCTTTATGAGAGATTTTTCTGGCTGCATTTTAATGCAGCGTCCCCTGCCCCAGATGCATGAGACAGGAGACAGAAAGGCCATTTAAAGCCCTGGTCTTAGAATGGCCCTATTATGCTTCTCACTGAATCTAGTGCCACGCGGGCTCTGCTCTGCATGGCCACAGTTTTAGCCGTAGGTTGCTTTCACTAACCGGCAGAGACACTGGATCTGCAGTAGACAGGATATAGGAGACATCTTCCTTGGGGAGAGTGGGCGTTTGCTGAAAGGAGCCTCACGAGCCTGCCTTTTAGCTGATCTGAAATCTTTGAGCTTTGAATATTTGCTAGAAATTTCCCTTTCTGTATTAAAGGAATCGATTCTCTCTTTTTTTTTTAAGTTTTTTTTTTTTTCAAGTATAAAGGTGACAATGACAGTGGCTATTTGGGAACGCTTGAAGAGCCTCGAGACTTCTGAGACTTCTTTGGTCTTGATAACACTCAACAGCAAAGACAACTGGTTCTAGCCAATGGCCTTGGTGCTGAATTGCTTAATTTTCTTCCTCTGGACCAAGGACAGCACAGTTATCTTCCACCAAAGGGACATTGACACGCCACCATTCCTAAGATCGCAACACTTTTGTTCCCTGAGAGCCTTTTCTTAGTGGTGCCGGCAGGCGTGGCCAGGATAGCTCATGGCATCCTTGGAGAGTCTGGCTTGAAGAGCAGCGACTTTCAATTTGCCAGGACCTTGCAAAGGGCTGGGAGTTGACGTCTGAAAGCCTGGGCTTGGACCGGTGACTCCCAAACCTTGGGGTGCATCACAGTTGTGTGACAGAGCGACAGGCCCTGAATGGAGGCTGAGACACAGCAGTCCAGCCAGGGCCCCAAGGATGGGCTTTCTACCCCAGCTCTCAGGCCTTCCTGCCTTTGCCATTGCAACTCTGGTTGTCAAAGGTGTTAGGGCACAAAAGCACCTTCTTTTTGGTTGCTATAAGTATATGGACTGGAATATTTGAAGCTGTTTTCCCAGAGAGGAACATGCATATGACTGGGACCTATTGGGCTGGTGTATCCTGGTTGCAGCAGGAGTGTGCAGAGGAATTGATACAGTTCCCCAGAGGAAGGGTGGGGAGGGAGGTAGACAGCCAGTCAGACATGGAAGGAGACAGTGAGTTTTGGTATGGTTGTCTGTACAATGCTTATGTCCTACCTAGGGAAGGGCCAGGTGGGCCTGTGAGTATGTGTGTGCATGTGTGCACCTTCAGAAAACATTTAAAACATTCCCCTTTGACAGTGTGAGGTTTGCCTCTGAATGGCAGCGGGACCAGACTGTACTTTCCAGTTCATTCTTCAGAGTCTGACAGTAGATTGGTAGGTGTCCCTCTTCAGGACTTCACAGAGTGAATGTTCTCTGAGTCACAAGGACAGACTGGGATGGCCTTTGTGTTTGACTTAACAGCAAACTGTCTATGTTGCTGGGTAGCATCTTTAGTAATTTGTCCAGCAAATGTCACACAAAGGATGAGCATGGCCTAAACATGCCACATGTGAAGTCGAGTCCCTGTTCTCACTGAGCTGGTAGATGCATGAGTAAATAAACAATAGCCATGGCCAGACACTTCCCACCACCATGGCCAGACACTTCCCACTGCATAGCCAGACACTTCCCACTGCATGGCCAGACACTTCCCACCACCATGATCAGACACTACTCACCACCATGACCAGAAACTTCCATAGTCAGACACTTCTCACCACCATGACCAGACACTTCCCACCACCATGGCCAGACACTTCCCACCACCGTGGCCAGACACTTCCCACCACCGTGGCCAGACACTTCCCACCACATAACCAGGCACTTCCCACCACTGTGACCAGACACTTCCCACCACCGTGACCAGACACTTCTGCTTTGTAAGCACAGCAAATGAGTGGGCAGAGTGAGAGCAGAGGGGCCCCAAATAGGGAAGGGACATTTAGGTGAGATTAGCATGAGGTCAGGAGAAGAGAGGCAGAGCATACACCTGGCTAAGGCATTGCAGTGGAACCGGGGATCCCATTGAACCCTTAAACAAAAGCCTTTTTGTGTGTGATTTTCATGTAAACAAGCAGGGAGATGCTATGGAGTCTGTTTTGGACAAGTGGCTATCATTTTAGAAGATTACATAATTTGCTGGTGTGGTATAGAGGACAGAGACTTCACAGCCAGAAACCATGTCTTGCTTCAAGCTACAGAGCTCCTGAAACAAACAGGTTTGGTGTAGTCCTCATCCCCATGTCTCCTGTTGCTTCCCTTAAGTAAGTGGGACACCAGGATGGGGGTGTTCCAATCCATAGAACACAGGGATAAGTAAGAGACAGATCAACAAACCCTTCACTAACAGACCAGTGCTTACTACACTGCAAACATTGAAAGGAAGACATGTCCCCCTTGGGGGTCTAATGCCCAGTAACAGCTTTCTCTCTCTCTCTCTCTCTCTCTCTCTCTCTCTCTCTCTCTCTCAGCTCTCTCTCTACTCTCTCTCTCTCAGCTCTCTCTCTCTCTCTCTGTCTCTCTCTCTCTCAGCGCTCTCTCTCTCAGCTCTCTCTCTCTCTCAGCTCTCTCTCTCAGCTCTCTCTCTCTCAGCTCTCTCTCTCAGCTCTCTCTCTCAGCTCTCTCTCTCTCTCTCTCTCTCTCTCTCTCTCAGCTCTCTCTCTCTCTCAGCTCTCTCTCTCTCAGCTCTGTCTCTCTCTCTCAGCTCTCTCTCTCAGCTCTCTCTCTCAGCTCTCTCTCTGGCTCTCTCTCAGCTCTCTCTCTCTCTCTCTCAGCTCTCTCTCTCTCTCTCTCTCTCTCTCTCAGCTCTCTCTCTCTCTCAGCTCTCTCTCTCTCAGCTCTGTCTCTCTCTCTCAGCTCTCTCTCTCAGCTCTCTCTCTCAGCTCTCTCTCTGGCTCTCTCTCAGCTCTCTCTCTCTCTCTCTCTCTCTCTCAGCTCTCTCTCTCTCTCTCTCAGCTCTCTCTCTCTCTCAGCTCTCTCTCTCTGTCTCTCTCTCTCAGCTCTCTCTCTCTCTCTCTCTCTCTCAGCTCTCTGTCTCTCTCTCTCAGCTCTCTCTCTCTCAGCTCTCTCAGCTCTCTCTCTCTCAGCTCTCTCAGCTCTCTCTCTCTCTCTCAGCTCTCTCTCTCACTCTCAGCTCTCTCACTCTCAGCTCTCTCTCTCTCAGCTCTCTCTCTCTCAGCTCTCTCTCTCTCTCTCAGCTCTCTCTCTCTCTCTCTCTCTCTCTCTCTCTCTCTCTCAGCTCTCTCTCTCTCTCAGCTCTCTCTCTCTCTCTCTGTCTCTGTCTATGTGTCTCTCTGTTTTTCTCTCTGGATCTCCGCTCGCTCGTAATGAAACCCAATGCCTCCATGTTGCGCCTTTCGCTCTTAATTTCCTTGGAAACGGTTCAGACTGTAGAACCTGCCTTGGGGTAGGGTCAGAAAAAGCAAGCCATTCCTAGTTCTATACACAATATGTGGCTAAGTTTGGTTTTGCTTTTTAATCTCTAGATAACGAAGTCCTGCCTCTGAAAAACTGCCTCACTGTGAGGCGATTTCCATCTCTGGGTAGGAAGTGCTGTGTTGCCTGAGGGGTGTTCTGGTGTATGTTGCTCTGTTGGGGCAGATGGCACTCACTCTTCATACACTGTTTGTCTTCAAGATGTCTGTAGCGAACACCCAACACATGGCTATGTAGAGGTAACTTCCGACGTGGGTCACTTTCCTACAGACAGGCCAATCCGCACTTGGCCGTGGAGGGCACAAGGGGCTCAGCCAGGCTAAGGAATTTTCCCAGGATGGCAGGGTTAAGGAGTAACAGTGCCGGGTGATGAAGTCAGAGCTCTTGGCCAGTCTTCCTGCTTGAAATCAGGCAGTTTTTACATGTGTGCCAGGGTAGAGCCTGTAAGACCTTAGGAGGCACGAGCACGCTGTGGTCTTCTTAACTAACAGTATCACAGACTCTGGGGGCTCCTTGCATTACATGGGCAACGCCAGGACCACAGCCTTGCTTGTCACTAGACTTGCAGTTATGCCTTCCTAATACCTCCAAGTACCGTTGTCCTCACCTGGACCTGGTCTCTCTCTCCCCTCAGTGAGCTCCTGGAAGCAGGTGGTGGTGCCCCAAAGCTAGACCCTGTCCCTAACTGGCCCCAGGGAATGAATGATGAATTCTCTTGAAGAACTGGGTCTTTACTTCTGGAATTTACTTAAATAATTAGTACGGAAGATGAGGCCAGAGAGCACTGAGAGCAGGAACACAAGGCCTTTCCCCACTTTTATGCAGAGATTGCGCTTTGCTTCAGAAGCGAGATACTCGAGGCTTGGCGTGTCTGGGAGGTGAAGCCATTTCTCAGGTGTGCAGCCCTTGCTACTGCTTTATGAAGTTTTCTGGGCTGGGTTTCAAGTGCCCCGAGCTTCCTGCCTGGCATGTCTGAGCAGCCATGATCCAAGGCTGACTGCTTTCTGGTTTCTCTCTGCTTTGCAATTTTTTTCTTTCTCTGCTGAATGAGAAAGTACATGTCCTTTGTCTTTTCTCTACTCAAAATTTCAAAATCCTGCCATCGGGCCCACAGAGTGAAACTGTGAGAACTGGGCAACCAAGAGGAAGCAGGGGTCAGGGAAGAATTGCTAGGGGTGACATCGATCCTTTCCAAGGGCCATTAAGAGGCACACAGCCATGTTCAGGGATGATGAAAAGCCCCAAACAAACTGCGGGGCAACATTTTGTCAACAGTACACCTAGCCTTGGGATGCCATGAGACGTACAGCGTCATCCCTGCAATCGTGGAGCACAGAGTCCAGCCAGCTCTCTCTTTAGAACTGTGCTGCAAACGTAACATCTCACACCTAACCCTGACTCCAGACCCTCCCCAACTTCTCACCTGCACCCAGATATGAACTGCAAAGAAGCCTAGATCACTAGTTGGCCAGAAACATTAATTACAGTTATAGCTGAGGTTATAACAGGCTGTGAAAATCTCCTGCTATAATTGGAATAGAGATTCAACAGCTTTATCGAATGTCAAAGCGTATTATTCCACACAGCTGCTGGAGATGCTCCGCTCAAGTGACGCTTCTCTTCCCTGACAAACACCTATTAAGCAGTCAGCACAAACTCTTCCTTACGGCCCCAGATATCACCCTCAGGGCAGGCAGACACAGCACAGCAATTGCTGAATCGCATATGAAAATTATAGTTTTATTGTCTCTACAACTGAAGGTTTAACTCAGACCCCTGCCTCCATCTGAGCTGGATAAAGAAGCAATTCTCCTTGTGGAAAAATAAGCACAGTACACTATTGTAATCTAAGAAACAGGCACTATTTATGTATCGGAAAGCCTCGCTCTCAATAGGGCTAACAGTCATATGGCCCAGAAGCCGTTATTTGCAGCTGCAGAAAAAGAGCTGTAGAAGCCACAAGTAAGGAGATGCTAGGAGCAGCAGAGAGAGATAATTGTGGCACCAGGGAGAACCCCTCCCCCGGCTGCCCTGTCAGTTCAGCAAGCATGACTCGTAGGTGGGTACCATGTACTTGATGTTGATGAAGGCATCCTCCCCTCCGTAACGCTCGAAGGCTTCCAGGGTCTCCTGGATCAAGTCGCCAATGTTCTCCCTCTTCTGCTGGCTGTAGTCAATGCCGTCTCCGGAGTTCACTGGTTCAGGTAAACAGACAAAGAGGCAGTTATTTCTGTGTCGTGTCCTGAGAGCCCTACCCCACAGGTCAGGCATTTCCCGAAGGCATGTTAGGAGACACTGACAGGTGATGGTTTCACACTGTCTTGTTGAAACTGGAGGCTGGTAGAAATTCCACCAAAACACCAAATCTCAGATGATGGTAATGCTATGCCTGAGAGCCTGAGGCGGGAGGATCACCATGAATTTGAGGTTAACCTCGACCAGTAAGACCCCTTCTTTTAAAAAGTCAACCAACCAACCAACCAACCAACTAACCAACCAACCAACCAACCCATTAAAGAAATGTCAAGAGCAAACACCAAGTCCCAGCGCTTAGCTGGTGAAAATCAACCTAAAATAAAGAAACAAATGTGAGAGAATCATGTCATGAGTCCCCATTCCAGTCAGAAGAACTCTTTGTCACTGATCAGAGTGCTCCCTTGGGCCTTGGCTTTGTCCAGCACAAACAGAGGGAACTGACTATGGTTGGACTGGGCAGGTAGCTCTATGAGGCTCACAATGAACAGGAGAAAGATGGGCTCAACTTAGAGCTGTACCCCCGTGCCTCCACTATTTTGTGTACATGGCAAAGTCTTGCTCGGAACATTAGGGACCCCAGGGTCCTGCAATTACTTCCAATACTTTGCTGTGGCTGTTCCTGAATGACATGAGATATTTGGAGACCCATCTTAGGGTCATGACAGGCCAGGGCATTAGTGTTGTTGCCAGTGCTGGAGCTTGCAAGTCCAGGAAGCCTGACTGTAGCCCAGCCTCTTACAGCCTGCAGCCAGCCACTGTGGCTGCCTTGCTGGTGCCAAGAAAGAAGCGAGTCCTAGATGGCCTTGGCAGACCTTAGATCTCCCATGCAATAACCTCGGGCTGCAGCTACTTGGACAGAAGGTTCCTGATAGCCCAGACTGTGAGATGTCTGGAGGAATCACAGGTCTGATAGAAGGACCCTCTGTGCGCCCTCTCGACTCTAACACTATCACATTTCTGTCTACGCAGTCATTGCCTGCTCTCTAAACTAAACCCATTTCCAAGGGCTTTAGTGTCACTGTCCCTAGAAGGGAGAGATCATTGCATTTAGAGAATCAGCTCACATTGTCTGGTGACATAGAAAAGGGCAACAAGTTGGGCTTCTAGGAGACAGGGTGATGAAGATGTGAGCTCAGGCCCGAGGAGCGCAGCACAGCCTGAAAGTTTCCTTCTCATGGAGGAAGGATTTCTTCCTCCATACCTCAAATGCAGGCTTCAGATGTTTACCCTGCTGAAGTGGGGGTTGAAGTGGGGCTTGGAACTTCTCATCCAGGGTTGTTCTGGGACATTTCTAAAAGGTCGAGTAATGGCTCAGACCAGAGCAGAGATAACAACAACTACCCCACACCACACAGACAGACACTTCTGTCCCTTGACGTTCTCCCAGAAACTTCCTAGAAGAACACCTCTGTCTTAGATGACACAAGAAATACAGACTGCCATTTGGATCAGTTTGCTTGGCAGGAATGAAGGTAGAAATACAATAAATTTGCAAAAGCAGTCGTACAACTGTGATACATCTTAATTTATTTCGTAAAGGGAACTTACAAAGGTTTACACAACCTTTGTAATTAGGTGATTCTCTCCCCATCGTGGATACCTCTCCATCACATTGCAAACTAGATTTAAGACCATTTCAAGTTTGACTCACAAAGTGGCTGGTTATTCAAAATGTCAAACATATGGAACACATTTGTGAACATTGTTCAAAGCAGTATTCATAGTGTGAAGAGCACGTTTATCACCAGGAGAGAAACCTGGCAAAGACTCTTGTCATAATTTTAAAGAGAGCATAAATATCAGTCAAAACCACACAGGTGAGTTCACATTTAAGCAAACAGGCTTTACCATCCCCATTGTCACCATCTTTACACATTGAGCTGGTGTACCCCGAGAAGAGAGGGTGTGGGTGGGAATGGCCACAGCAGGGAGAAGACAAGTCTTCCATAGCAGAGGGGTCTTCAGTTGAACTGGGAGAAAAGGAGTGAGGAGGAGATGCGTGGGTTGGCAGGGGTGGGTGTGGCTGCTATTTGACGGAGGTGTGATGTAGACCTAAGTTTCTCTGCTGCTGAGTCCTGCAGCTATTCTGTCCCAAAGAAACACACAGAGACTTATATTAATTATAAACTGTTTGGCCTATTAGTTCAGGCTTATTGCTAACTAGCTCTTTTTCTTTTTCTTTTTTTTATTGATATTTATTGAGCTCTACATTTTCCTCTGCTCCCTTCCCTGCCTCTCTCCTCACCACATCAATCCTCCCCCAAGGTCCCCGTGCTCCCAATTTACTCAGGAGATCTTGTCTTTTTCTACTTTCTACTTCCCATGTAGATTATATCTATGTAAGTATTGTTGTCTAAGTTCTATGGATTGTGGTTTGTAGGCTGGCTTTCTTTGCTTTATATTTAAAAACCACCCATGGGTGAGTATGTGTGATAATTGTCTTTCTGGGTCTGTGTTACCTCACTCAAAATAATGTTTTCTAGCTCCATCCATTTTCCTGCAAAATTCAAGTTGTCATTATTTTTTTCTACTATGTAGTACTCCATTGTGTAAGTGTACCGCATTTTTCTTATCCACTCTTCGATTGAGGGGCATTTAGGTTGTTTCCAGGTTCTGGCTATGACAAACAGAGCTGCTATAAACATAGTTGAGCACATGTCATTGTGGTATGATTGAGCATCCTTTGGATATATACCCAAAAGTAGTATTACTGGGTCTTGTGGAAGGTTGTTTTCTAATTTTCTGAGAAATCACCACAATGACATCCAAAGGAGTTGTACCAGCTTGCATTCCCACCAGCAATGCAGAAGTGTTCCCTTTTCTCCCAAAACCTCTCCAGCATAAGTTGTCATCAGTGTTTTTTATCTTGGCCATTCTTACAGGTGTTAAGTGTCTTTCAGCCATTTTAGATTCCTCTGTTGAGAGTTTTCTGTTTAGGTTTGTACTCCATTTTTTAAAATTGGATTATGTCATCTTTTGGTGTCCAATTTCTTGAGTTCTTTTTATATTTTGGAGATCAGACCTCTGTCTGATGTGGGATTAGTAAAGATCTTTTCCCATTCTGTAGGTTGTCATTTTGTCTTATTGACCATGTCCTTTACTTTACAGAAGCTTTTCAGTTTCAGGAGGTCCCATTTATTAATTGGCTAACTAGCTCTTACAACTTAAATTAGCCCATAATTCTTGTGTATGTTTAGCCATGTGGCTTGGTACCTTTTCTCAGTAAGGCATTCTCATCTTGCTTCCTCAGCATCTGGGTGGTGACTGACTCTCTCTGCCTTTCCTCTTCCCAGATTTCTCCTAGTCTGGTTGCCCTGCCTATACTTACTGCTTGGCTACTGGCCAAATCAGAGTTTTATTTAACCAATACAAGTGACAAATCTTTAGCGGGTACAAGAGCATTATCCCATAGCAGTGTGAGGGGGAAAAACAGTCCTAAATGAAATCAAAGGGGACCAGGAAATAAGATAACAAACGTCAGGCCAAGCTACAAGAACATGTAAGTGCAGTAATCCTTAGCTAAGTAATAGCTAAGTGCAAGTTTATCCTCAGGAATGAAGTCAATGTCCCAGGAGTCCACTGTGAGTGGACAGAGTGTCCCAGTGTGTCTCTGGCTATTCTTTGTGTCCTTCTTCCTCCCAAGTGACATTCCTCATCAGTACCAGCTCCTGGACTTTCATATAGGTAGGGAGAATTAAGCAGGCTGTGTTGGCCTTAGACGGTCGAACTTGCAACCCTCTGCCTCCCAGACACCTGGAAAACAAAATTGGTGATGCATGGCCGTGACAACCCTGACATGGCTCCTTCTAAACAAAGATCCATGTATTAGCCACTGGTAAATAACGCCTTTTGTTGTGCCCAAAAGGTCAAGGACCGAATGGGTCACAGGACAGGCACATTTTCCTGATGGCGCTGAGGGGGTTTGGGAAGTCTGCGCACAATGGAGAGCTCCACACGCCCTGCTGTTCACTCCCTTTCACAATGTAGCAGCGACAAGCAACACTTTATTCCATGTTCTTACTTTTTAAAAAATGTTTAGCTGTAGGAGTAGCTCTGAGGCTGTTTTTGTTTCTCACTGTGTACCAACCGCAATGATAAAGGAACAGAGCAGAATAGAAGTCGCTTGTTGAGGAGGCTGCTGGAGTTGCGCTCCCTGTTCTGTGGTTGCAGAATGTGGATCGCGGGGGCAGAAGAAGACCAAAAGGCAAAACAAAAATCAGGAGCCTGCGGCTTGTTTTGCATGCTGCAATGACGACAGGCAGGCTAATGTCGAGCGAGCGCTGTTGACAGGCAGGTGGTGATGCCGTCTCCATTTTGAAACTGCACCTTCTCAGTTTCTTGAGAAGCAGGAGTTGAGTTCCCTGATTTAAATGCAGACAACACTGCTGGAAAATATGTTTGTAAGAAGAGTTCACTTAAAACAACAACAACAACAACCAGGTGGTTATTTACAATAGTCAGTTCTGGTTAGGAAGATGGCATGCCAATGTACAAAGTGGGGGATCTACAAGCACATGGAAAAGTTAACTTTTATTTATAGCTAAACAGGTAGGGCTTATATGAAGGGTATGAGCCAGGCTTTGGGCTCCATCAGAACGACATGCAAATAGTTGAACAAGGGGTGAGGAATGTCTTGAGAGATGCTGGCACGCAGGAGGCAGGCGATGGTCTCCCGGAGGTAGTTCCCATTTCCAAGTTATTTGAACAGCGTTTAGCATTTTGAATGTTGACTCTTCTCCGATTATCTGAGCAATCTGCTTTAGGATTAAACACATTCAAACTTCTCTCTAATCCATGGAGATGGTCCTGCCCTGGATGCTACTTCCTGTTCCTCTTCAGGTCAGAGCAACACATGTGTGTACTTCCTCTGTGCCAGGGATGGCATCTTCTTGGTGAAAGAACTCAGTTCGTGCCTGAGCAGTGGTTAGCCCTTCACCGAGGGCCATGGCAAGGGTAGTTACATAAGACTTTTATATTACACACAGAAACCTGCTGCTTGCTGGGTGCTGGCCACAGCACACAGGGATCATGTAGAATTTTGGTAAAATACCTCCAGTGTGATTTCAATTTCTAGACTGTAGGAGCCTCATTCTTTCCCTTCATTTAGTTGCCACTATCACACACAAAATGGAGCACAATCCGAGGCAAGATTCGAAGCAGGAAGGAAGGCCAGTTCTGCTGGAGCGAACGCCTTCTTCTTAAGCCAGGTTTGGGATCGGCTTTGAAGCCTTGCTCCTTGGTCCTGAGCCCACCCTTGGCCTTGGCGGCAACCACGGCTACTGTTACAGGGTGTTCTTTGTGCACAGGGAACGTTCTGCAGGGCCTGGCAGAATGAAGGGACATGAGAAGACATCAGGTCCTTGCCCCCGGGGGTAGGGGAGCTCGCCAGCTGGACAAGGAATTCTCATAGGTCCACTCTTCACACAGGACAGATGACCCGCACCTGTGGGAAGACGTGTGTCCCACGAACCCAGACCTCAGTCTCCCTTTTGCTGTCCACTGGACATGGGCTCTGAGAGAACTCTGCCCCATTTGTTTTAGCTAGGTGCCCAAGGGAAAAGCAATAAAGAACATGGGCATGGTTATTGGGCTCATAAAGAGTTCAGTTCAGATTTGGGTTTTTCTGCTTTGAATGCTGTTATTGGTAATGATCTTTAATGGAAAATGAGAAGAAAGTCTCGTGAGCAGTCACAGACCCTGTTACTTGGAAATAAAAGGCTTATTTAAGTCAAGAGAAATATATATAGAAAAAAGATAAAGGCCTACTTCAGGCCCTTCACCAACACAGCGAGAGAATGAACTTTGTTGACTCTTTTGACTGAGGAATAAAGAGCTCCACCCCAGGAAAGGAGCCCCTTTCACCTTTGGTAACTTTGATACACCATGGCCTGGGGCTGCGGGAGTGTGGCCCCCAGGAGAAGACAAGATACACAGCTGGGAGCAATGTTACCATGTGATGATGTCAAAAATATCGCCTGCCCCACCTCCACCTTTGGGGCTACAATGCCTCATACATTCTGTAAGGGTCAGCAAAGATGAGGGGTGGAGGGATGGCGAGACGTCTGACTTAGCAAAGATACTCGCCACCAACCCTCTGATGACCTGGGCTCTGTTCCTGGAACTGGGTGATAGAACGAGAGAACTGACTTCCACAAGTTGTCCTCTGACCTCTACACGTGCCACGGCAAACATTTACCTCTACACATAAAAAATAAGGCAAAACAAAACAAAAACAAAAACTAAAGTTCAAAGTGAAAACTAAACACAGTAAAAACGCTAAGAGAAAATAAGAATAAAACTCCAGATGAGGGGAGACTCTGACATGCCTGGACTTTTATTGCCAATCTCTCCTTGCCCAATTTGCTAATGTCTAGAAATTCTGGATTTATATAACTCAAGCCTAACAACAAAGAGATTGGTTTTGCCATCCAAGTCTCGGGTAGCCCGTTAGGTAACTGAAGACACCAGGAAGTAAGCCAGGGATGAAGAGCAGAGCGAGCACACACCGGGCTGAGTTGGCCTTCACGCTGGGCAGCACCGGCTATGGGGGCAAGCTGGCTCATGCACACCAGAGGCTGAATAACAGCTGGAAAGTGAGGACTTGAATGTGACTCCAGGCCAAACACAGATCGAAGCTGCCCCAGTGAGGGAGTACTCATCAACACGAAACGAAATGCCAAAGTACCTTTGATCACCAAAGCCCTGGGTGGCATACTCAATCTCTTGTCTGCTGTGGCTGGGTGAGCTTGCTGAAGGAACATGAAGTGGAGTTTACAGTATGCCAACAGAACAAATGCAATTGTTTCTGGATCAGAAAAAGCATCCATCTGGTTCTCAACGAAATCAGAAGTTCCTGTGATCTGAATGTGGTGGCATGCACTTGTAATTCCAGCACTCAAGAAACAGAGGTAGAGGCTGCAGGGATGTGAGTTCAAGGCCAGGCTGGACATTGAAGTTATTTATTTATTTATTTATTTATTTATTTATTTATGTATTTATTCTTTCTCATGGCACCAGTTATACTTAAAGCTGCCCTCCTCCTTAAGTGGCTTGTGGTAATGTCATCAGGAGATAAAGAATGCCCAGGGTCTCAGCAGGTAAGTTGGACAGACTCTATGGCAAATGCCACTATCAGAGATGTTTTTTTTGGACACCGGACCACTGCAGATTTTCTGTTCTATGCTTCTAAGTGGTACTTTGCTCCGGGCTTGCTGGATTTAGCATTGGAAGATTGAGAAAGCCAGAATAGCAATTTCCTGTTTGTGATAACTGTTACTTAAGGGGGTATCAAATTTTTAAAAAGAATTTTATTTAAATAACTCACAATATTAAAAAATGCCACTAAGATAATATAAAGTTTATGAGTTTAGAAAAGGTGAATTTTGAGTTACTTTTCTTTTCTTTTTAGATGGGATCTCATTATGTTGTCTAGGATATTATTTATTATTTAAAATATTTTATCAGTTTTTGAGAATTTCATACAATGGATTTTGACCATAATTAATCTTCTTCCTCCAGCTCTGCCCAGGTCCATCCTCTTCCCTATCTACCCTACTTTGTGTTCTCTTTAAAATACACACACACACACACACACACTCACACACACACTTACATGTGTGGTCATCTGCCAGGGGTCACACTTTAAAGACTTACAGAAAGTTGACTCACTCCTCAGTTAGGGATAGGACTGAGTGTCTACCTCCCACTTCCATTGTGTGGAGAGGGCACTAAACCCAATCAGATTGGTCTGTTAATCCCATGACGTTTGTGTCCCCATTGCTCTAGTGGGCATGTCTTGCCAGACCAGTCGTTACTGTAGCTCGCAGGACTCACAGATGGGTAGGACTGACATAGATTTTCTCTTCCAGCAGAGTGCCTAGCCCATGTCAGCATCACGAGACAACTAGTCCACACAGGAACATCACGAGACAACAAGTCCACACAGATGGAGCATCACGAGACAACTAGTCCACACAGATGGAGTATCACGAGACAACTAGTCCACACAGGAGCATCACGAGACAACTAGTCCACACAGATGGAGTATCACGAGACAACTAGTCCACACAGATGGAGTATCACGAGACAACTAGTCCACACAGGAGCATCACGAGACAACTAGTCCACACAGATGGAGTATCACGAGACAACAAGTCCACACAGATGGAGCATCACGAGACAACTAGTCCACACAGGAGCATCACGAGACAACTAGTCCACACAGAGGAGCATCACGAGACAACTAGTCCACACAGATGGAGCATCACGAGACAACTAGTCCACACAGATGGAGCATCACGAGACAACTAGTCCACACAGGAGCATCACGAGACAACTAGTCCACACAGATGGAGCATCACAAGACAACTAGTCCACACAGATGGAGCATCACGAGACAACTAGTCCACACAGGAGCATCACGAGACAACTAGTCCACACAGGAGCATCACGAGACAACTAGTCCACACAGGAGCATCACGAGACAACTAGTCCACACACAGGAGCATCACGACACAACTAGTCCACACAGAGGAGCATCACGAGACAACTAGTCCACACAGGAGCATCACGAGACAACTAGTCCACACAGGAGCATCACGAGACAACTAGTCCACACAGATGGAGCATCACGAGACAACTAGTCCACACACAGGAGCATCACGAGACAACTAGTCCACACAGGAGCATCACGAGACAACTAGTCCACACACAGGAGCATCACGACACAACTAGTCCACACAGAGGAGCATCACGAGACAACTAGTCCACACAGGAGCATCACGAGACAACTAGTCCACACAGGAGCATCACGAGACAACTAGTCCACACAGATGGAGCATCACGAGACAACTAGTCCACACAGAGGAGCATCACGAGACAACTAGTCCACACAGGAGCATCATGAGACAACTAGTCCACACAGAGGAGCATCACGAGACAACTAGTCCACACAGATGGAGCATCACGAGACAACTAGTCCACACACAGGAGCATCACGAGACAACTAGTCCACACAGGAGCATCACGAGACAACTAGTCCACACAGATGGAGCATCACGAGACAACTAGTCCACACAGAGGAGCATCACGAGACAACTAGTCCACACAGATGGAGCATCACGAGACAACTAGTCCACACACAGGAGCATCACGAGACAACTAGTCCACACAGAGGAGCATCACGAGACAACTAGTCCACACAGGAGCATCACGAGACAACTAGTCCACACAGATGGAGCATCACGAGACAACTAGTCCACACAGAGGAGCATCACAAGACAACTAGTCCACACAGATGAAGCATCCTGGTTGAAGCACCAGAAGGATTTCTCTGTCTTATGACTTAAGTAGGGTTTTAAGTCATAAGGTCTCTGTTATTCTGCCTTTCCACCTCATTTAACCCTTTCTCTCACATTATCCCTCCTCCCCTTTATACAAATTCTCTTCTCTCCCTTGGAGATCCCCTCCCTCATGTCCCCTTACTAGTTTCCTGACCTCTATGGGTATTCCATATGGACTATGATTATGTATTAGACATGAAACACACATATTAAAAGATCAAGATAACACTCACAGATGAGAAGAAACATGTGATATTTGTACTTCTGAGGCTGGGTTACTTCGCTCAGAACAGCTGTTTCCAGCCCCATTCATTCATTTTTCTTAATATCTGAATAAGATTCCATTGTGCTGACATACGATGTTTCCATTATCCATTCAACTGTGGACAGACATCTAGGCTCTTTCCATTTCCTGGCTATTGTGAGCAGCAGCAGTGAACATGCACGAGGAAGTGTCTCTCTAAGAGTTTAGAGAATTTTGGGAGCACACCCAAGAGTGGTTCAGCTGGATCACGTGATAGCTCTGTCTCTAGCTTCCTGAGGAACTTGCACAGTGATATACAGTTTGCACGCCTGCTAGCTGTGAGGGTGTGTCCCCTTCCCCCATGCTCTTACCAGCATTTGTACTTGGGGGAAATAATGCTATTCACAATAGCAAAGTCAAAACACAACAAACAACAAACAACAACAACAACAAAAGGAAAAACAATAAAAACTTTAAGACACTGAAAAATGTTGAAAAGTTACCAGAAGAGGAAAGGTCTCCTGTGTTCATCGATTGGTAGGATTGATATTGTGAAAATGTCCATTCTACCAAAAGCAATCCACAGGTTCAACTCAATCCCCATCAAAACTCAACACAATTCTTCATGGAAATTGAAGAAATAATTTTAAATTTCATATGGAAACACAAAAGACCCAGGATAGCCTAAACAACCCTGAACAATAAAAACAGTGCTAGAGATATCATGACCTCAGATTTCAATTATGCTACAGAGCTATAGTAATAAAAACAGCATGACAATGGCATGAAAATGGACATGAAAATCAATGGGATAGAATTAAGGGTTTACATTTAAGTCCACATACCTACAATCTACCTAGTTTCTGACAAGGAAGCCAGCAATATTCACTGGACAAAAGACACATCTTCAACAAATGGTGCTGGTCAAACTGGATGTCTGCAGGTAGGAGAATGGAACTAGAGTCTTGTCTCTCACCACTAACAAAACTCAACTACAAATGGATCAGGGATCCCAGCATAAGACCCAATACCCAGAATCTGACAGAGGAGAACACAGAGAATGCTCTTCAGCTCACAGACGCAGGAAAGGGCTTTCCAAACAGAACACTGGTGGCTTAGGCATTAAGACCAACAACTGATAAATGGGATCTCACGAAAGCAAAACGCTTCTGTGCAGTAAGTGACAGCATTGAGTGAAGAGGCAGCTTGCAGACTGAGAACAAATCTTTCCCAACTATACATCTGTATGTGAATAGTATCTAAAATCTTAAAATATTAAACAAAGTAGAAATCAAGAAAACAAACTACTTAATTACAAAATAGGACATGGAACTAAACAGAGTTCTCAAAAGATGAAATACATATTGTAGTGAAGTATTTGGGGAAATCCTTAGTATCTTTGCCATCATGGAAATGCAGATAAAAACTACTCTGAAATTTCATCTTACTCCAGTCAGAATGGTTAAGACACACACACATACACACACACACACACACACACACACACACACACACACACGGCAGGTTTTGAACACCAAGACTTAAAATCTCTTCCCTCAGCCTCCTGTGTGCTGGAACGGCAGCAGACACATGAGTTCTTTTCTCTTTTAATTCCAATTACAAAGGAGGAGAAGAGGATGCACACAGATGTACTTTATCAGTAACTAAAGTATCAAAATTTGATTTTGGCAGAAGTCGCTCTTTATTTGCTATCAGATTGGTTTCTTTTATCCAGATAGCGTTGTCTGTTCTAGTAGGAGAAGATCTTCTCTGGTGTTTGGATAATTTTGGGGTAAATGAGTGTGAGTTCGGGTCTGATCATCTCTGAAGGTGGGAGATGCAGAAGCAAGGAACTGGGGCAAAATTCTTCTCCACACAGATTTCACTCCCCACCCTGAGGGAGGGGTGTTGGCTTTGGGGCGGTGGTTCTGGGCCAGAGGCCACACCCAGGCACTTTGCTTCCCTTGAAGACTGCACCCTGAAGGATGTCTCTGCCACGGATGTTTCCAAGGCGCTGGTTTGTGGTGTGTGAATGCAAGCTGCCACGGGTTTGCAACCAAAACCTTTTAAAAACCAAAGCAGCTGGGATGCTGGAGATACCCAAGGGCTTAAATCCTTCAATCTTCTCAGATCTTGTTGACATTAATGAAATTCACAAGGCCTCTTTCCTCTGAAGATGAAAGCTTTGAAGCAAACCCTGGGTGCCCAGCTGGAGGTCCCACTATCAGCCTCTCCCTGACACCGAAGCTGGGGACAAAAGCGGGAGGCAGCTGAGCCATCAGAGGGCTCCTGGAGTCCCCTTGTATGTGCTGAGCAGTCACCAGTCACTCATGGAACCGGAAATACCATGGGTCTTGGCCAACAGCCAATTCAATACCTAAATCTCCCTCCCCTAGACATCGGGTGCTTCTGAACAACGGTCATTGCCCAACAGCAGCATAGGCCTAATTGTCTCAGTTCGGGTGCATGGGAGAGGTCACTGCGCCCCAGAGACATAGTCAAGGATAAAATGCCTCAGTAACTGGGGACATAGGGAGAATCCGGAGGAGTTGTGAGGGAGGAAAAGCATGATCAGAACATATTGTATGGAAAAAAACATTTTTCAATTAAAAATCAAATTATCAGTAATTTCGAAGCTGTTTACTCCAGAGAAGGCTGCTTTTCTTCAGCCTTGGTCACTGCCTGTGTGTAAGAAGGGCTGGACCTTGGTCCTCTCATCCTAATACTGTTCTTTATATTTCAGCAGGACTTTGGACAAACACAGTGAAGTGGCCTTTATTCAACAGACAGCTCCTATGATCACAACAGAATACAACTCTTCAAAGTCACTCACAAATACCGTCAACGGCAAGTTCAGTTTTTGCATCAAGTTCTGAGAAAATGTGAAGGGACCAAATGCTTAGAAAATCAATTCTAATTAAGCAAAAGAACACTGTCAAAATTTAAATGACTTGTTGACACAGTGCTGAATGTTTTCTGAGTCCATGATTTCAAGTCCTTAGGGCTTATTCCTTCTTAGTATAGCATAATCTTCTTACATGTCCAGTTGAAAATGATTTGGTCAAGACAAGAAAAAGATGCTTTGGAGTCTTCATTGATTAATGACTGTTTCCATGTGGATGTCATACTGAGAAAAAAAAATAGGTGAATTCGCCAGTTTATCCCTGTCTGGGATAAAGATATCTAGAGTCTGTAGCCAGTGACGTGAACAGAGTTCAAGCCCCAGAGGTGAGAAATTATCTCTTTTCCTACGTGGGCAGCATGATTCAGTGAGAGGATGTATCAGGAAAGATGGGGGGTACAAATTCTCCACCCCACAACTACTCCGCATCTGCTACCTCTGGAGTAAGAAGACCAAGAGCGCGGCATCTCTTACCCATGGTGGATCTTTTAAAACAACAGCTGTGTGAGCCAAATACTGCCACTTCCCTCCAAGGAAAGGAGAAGCGATGTCTGGACAGGTGAGATGGCCGAGCAATGACACCAAGCCGTAGGTGACAATGAGGTCCTGACAGGGAGAAACAGAGCAGCACTCTGCATCGCGCAAGAAAGATGACAGGAAGGTTTGCGAGAGGGTCCAGGTGTCACTTGTCACAGCAGAAGGCTGTGAGGTTGAGGAACACTGCCTCCCCAGTACAGCAAAGTGCCAGCCCCACAGAGTAGGCATCGCTGTCCCAGGGAGGGCCTGGGTGAGGACCTGCCAGGAGGTACAGGATGTGCGGCACTGGATTTCCCCAGTATCCCCCGTGGTGGGGGTGGCACATCTCAAGCTCACGTCGTAAGAGTACGGTCACACACACTTCACTCCGTCACAGGTAGGATGGCAGGATGAGGGCTGCTGGTTTCAAGGACTTTTTTCAGTGCGATTAATCCATGCTAAGCATGGAGAAACTGTAGGATAAGTTTCACGCCTTATCTTCCCATCTTTATGAGCATTTATCAGGGTTGACGTGCCTTCGGACGGCCTGCAGATGAGGGGCTTCTAGGGCCATTGGGGTAAAGGGAGGGATTATTGCTGCTCTTAGAGGCGTGTCTAAAGAACCAGGTGGGAAGCTGGGAAGTGGGAACCTTTTAGGGAGAGGATTGACCTGTCAATACCTTTCAGAACAAACACAAAAGGCCACACTCAAGTCCCAGGTTTTGGGAAGTTTCTGAATCCATGTTTGGGGTTCCCAGGCTCCCTGCAGGACGCTGTTCCTCCTCGCTCTCACCTGGCCCGCCATGCTATGTGGAAACCTCAAGGGGAAGGAGGGCACTGACTTTGAGCACTGGGAAATCCCTCTTTTTCCACAGTGAAACAGAGTATCCCAGTGACTTTGTTAGCAGCCTTTACTCCGGGAAGCAGAAAACACTGAATTCATATGGAGCTTGTAATTAATATTTAAGTTTTGCTTGATTATTTTTTTCCAGAATCACTTGGTCATTTCTAGTCAGCCTGATGAAAACTAAAGCAAGTGATTTTTGGTTTGGTTTGGTTTGGAAGAACTTATAGACGGATACTCAGGAATGACGCAGAGCTTCTGGGACAGTTGTAACTACTTGTGGGTTGATGCTGGGAGCTGTCGCTGTCAGCCTGTGCGGCAGACATTAGCATCATCCTTCATTTCTATGAAACACAAATGATGCTATATACAAGGCGCTCCTCAGCCTTGTGTTTTTGTTTTTTTCTCTGTAACTGAGGCGAAAAAGTGAGAAAAGAGACACCAGATTCGGAACAAATGCTATCCTTAAATGCAGTAGGCTGAGTTCTCCATGATTTGATGTCACAACTTGTGGTCCCAAGGACTTTCATCTAGGGCTGGATAAACAGCTTAGTTAGCAGAGTGCACCGTTCCAAGCATGGGAACCAGGCTGTCCCCAACTCCTAGAACTCATGCAGAAAGAGCCAGGTATGGCCACAGTCCTGGTGTTAAGGAGACAGAGATGGGTAGATTGTGTGGCTCATCAGCCAATCCACCCCACTCAGCCTTTCTTGTGAGGCCCAGGCCAGCAAGAGACCTTGTCTCAAAGAATGAAAAGCAAAAGGGCAGATGGCACCCAAGGAACAAGACTGAGTGGTTGTCCTCGAGTTTCCACATGCATATGAATACTTATGTTCCCACACACTTGGGCCCTCACAGATAAATACATGTAGAAAAGACTTCCATCTATGTAATGGACTCAGCTCCCAAAACCTCAAGCTCTGTACAGCAGTGCAGGGTGAGGGAACCCTGTAGGCAACAAGCCTACCTCCAGGGCACAAAGCCAGAAGCTAAAGACTTGCAGGTGTGATGCACGATTTGTTCTACTTAAAAAGATTAAATAGATAACTCTGTGATTGTACTTGGATGGAAAAGCCACGTTATGCCACCCTAGCCGTTCTATGGGTTAGGCTGTGCTTGGGTTTGTGGGCTGCTTGCTTGAAGGACCTATTCTTTGAAAGTTCTGAAATGTATTTATGAGAACAGAATTTGAATAGATTTCCAAGCCATTAGCTAGAAATTTTATAGAGTGGGAATATTTCATATCAAATGAGCTCAATTAATGCAAAAATTATATATTTAATGAACAAATCGAAGCAATCTGCTGTGCTAAACTGAGCTAACTACTATAAGCAGGACAGAGTTAACACCCTCCAGCTGCTATAAGTGTCTCAGTTAAAAATTACCCCAAAATCGCTTTCAAAGCTCTGGCCATCAACTTTTATCAGCTTCCACATTGGTGAGCAAAATATGGCAAGGGACAGTCACCAAGTGTCTCAAGGCAGAACCCTGGGGCTTGCCTAACAATAATGTTCTTACAAACGTCCAGGGCTCTGCTAAGTCCAAAGTCTGAAGACACATACACACACACAGACAGACACACACACGAAGAGAGAGAGAGAGAGAGAGAGAGAGAGAGAGAGAGAGAGAGAGAGAATATCTGTGGGGGAAAATTAAAATGTGACCATTTAATTTGCCACAGCAGAATTGGATCTGCACAAGAATGGACCCTAGAGCTTGCTGGAAGCGTTGAGGAGTGGAACACGCTGGCATTTGAGACTTTTGAATAAAGAATGTTTATTTGCCTGAGCTACATTTTTATCTCCTGAAATTCTTGAGCTCCGTGTACTTTCATCTGAATCAGGGCCCTGTCTAGATGAGTGGGGACAAAGACAGCATGGAAATAAAACGATAGTTTGGTGGGTGGTCAGGAGGGCGCAGGCAGGTTTGTTGTTGACCCTGCATGGCCCTGCCTCCCACCCCTGCTACTAATTCTCTCTGAAACAGCCTGGACACCACACCCAAGGTTGGCAGCAATGATAAATGCGTCTGCATGCTGTGTCTGTGACGCTGTAACAGCCGCTGAAACATGCTGACCATCACAGCTGCAGCACACAGCTCCTACATCACCACAGATTATCTACAATGTAGCTCTTCTCTTGGACAGGCAGGGAGAGACCCCCCCTGAGCACCAGGTAGTCTACTTCTTGCCTTAGTGTATGGTAAAATAGGCTCGCTCTGCCATCTCAAAGGGTTGGAGCGATATTAAAACACGACTATGGGATCCTTGGGGCATGCTGAATTCAAGGGCAGTGTGACCAGACTGACCGCAAACACGGTGTGATCACCTGTGCCATGCACTGTTACTGGGAAGCCGTTTCTCTGTTCAGCCCAGGTGATCTGAGTCCCTGGCTGTAGAACTTTGGGTGCCAGCAGCTTCTAGTTTAAGCTTACACTCGGTAATTTCATCTTCCTCCAGACCCAAGTCAGGTCAGGACATTGACGACCCCATCAGGACACAGATGGAGACCTAGACGAAAGTCTCACCAGATTTCTTGGCCTCTTCCCAGAGGCTCTCAGTGGGGACCCAATGTTCTTCAACTGTCCACTCTAAGAGCTACCCTGCTCTGGTCTGGCCTTAGGAAGCATTCTTCCCCAGGGGAACTCTGCTCCCACACACACATTCCTGTTATTACTGACACTGACTTCTAACTCAAGGGTGTGCTTCTATGATGGTGGCTCCTTAGATTTGGGCCCCGTGTTTTCACAGTGATCTTCAGCTCAGAGAGGCAGTGCCTAGACATTCTCTCATAGGAAACCCTGCACAACAGGAGCAGGGGTCACAAGTATTGCAGCCACATGGCCTGCCTGGGGCTACAAGAGAAAAAATGGGTTGTGGCTCTCCTGTCACCAGAGGCCAGGAAATCTGTCTGTCCAAACACTCTACCTTCTGGGCCCACCTTGTGCAATCCATTGACTTTGGGGTTATCTTTTAACTGGATTGTCTGTTAAGGAGAACATAAACACCACTGTTAATTAGAATGGCGTGAAAAGTGTTAATTTGTTAAATATATACAATACCAGAACACTGCAGTTGATAGTCTCGGGTTGGCATGTCTATGCTTTGCAATATATAGGCGCTTTCAAAGACAGAAGCTGTCTAGGACTAGCGCCCCTGGTGTCTGGGAAGCAGGAGCTAAATAAGGGCCAGGAGTTAGAGGAAGAGATGGCACAAGAGCAACAGGTGTTGGAAGCTGAACTTGGATGGGGTCAAAGCTAAGACTAGTTTGCTCTGAAAGACCAGTAGCAGGGGAGACTGAAGTTTGCTATTTATCTTCAGGCAGGGAACAGTGCAGACAGCTGTAACAGGAGCCTCCACATAAGTCCACGCCAGCAGCCTCAGCCTGAGCCTTAGTGTAACCTCTGGTGGGAACAGGGTTCAGCTGGTATCCTTTCAAAGCATCCATAAGCATAGCTGGCTGGGCAAGGGTGTTTGGAGGTTTGTCAGTGAAGGTGGCCACCTCCTTAGTGCTAACAGGGGGAATGTAGACGTTCCTGTATAAAGGAAGGCTTTGGAATAGGGAGAGTGGGGAAATGTATACGTTCCTGTATAAAGGAAGGCTTTGGAACAGGGAGAGTAGACACCAAAGTTTGAAACAAATTGAGAAAGCATTCTGAATTTCTTATTAACACAGGGTGATCAGAATCAAAGTCAGCTCGATAACTGATACAGCCATTTAAAAAACTAAGGTAAAGATAACTGTTTGGACAGACCACTCAGCACAGGCAATCTTTGGTTCAGAATCAGCTCACTCTTTAAATCTCTTCATTATCTCTTATGTAGTTAGAACCTGTTAGAAAATGCCGTATAAACCGAGATAGAGCAGGCCGTTCACAGATCTGTGTGAATCACTGAAGTGCCATTTCTCACATGGAAAACTACCGGCAGGCCTAATTACTAGCCTATTTGAGAGATCATGCTACAATAAAATAAAGAGAATAAATCTGCAGGCTGCATGTGTTTCCACCTAACCCAGCCATTACCCGAAAACTGAGTCTGTCAAGAAACCATCTGCTGTAGGATGCTACAGCAGAATTTCAGAATGGGACCCTCAAACAAGCCCAACACAAAAGCCGATGTTGAATGAAACTACTCAAAACATTAAGCGCCCTAAAGCCCTCTTACAATTGTTCTCTGCTAGAAGAACTCAATCGGCTCATTTTTTAAATCAGTTCTACTCTTCTCTTAAAGAACCTGACATCTATAAGATGACGAATTAGAAGTTCCACAGCGCGTTAGCCCGTGGTATCTGTATTTCCTACAGCGTGGAGCTGGAAGAGCCCCACAACAGGCTTCTTCAAGACTCTATCTCAGTGGGTTATGGTTGGAAAGGAAGGTTCCAGAGCACTGACGGCTGCTGTTCTACGGAGGGTGGAGGGAGGCTAAGGACCAAGGGTCGGTGTCCCGTTCAGAAGAAAGGGAGAATGTGCTCTCCTAGGCTTCGTTGAACAAACTGTTCTGACTGGCTGAAGGTCTAAGACAGACAGTGATAGGCGCATCTTGGGGCCGGAACTGACCCTCTGAGAAGAGAAGGTATCGGGCACATGGCTCAGAGGTTTTGTTATTTCTGAGGGTTTGGCAATGAAGATGGTGATGGTGAAAACGCCGGCACGGACCACTCTTCCAGGTATGTTAGAGTGCTGGCTGATTGCAGGTTAGATAAAGCCACACGTGTGAGCAGATGGTGAAGCGTGACCTCTTGTTGCCATTTATTGGAGAGGATTACCATAAGTCAGCACTGGGGTCCTCACAGGTGGCTGCCAAGAAGGTGAGCTAACACTATTCTGATGCTTGTCTGCTGACAGGATCCTACGTCCTTCCACTCCTACTAAGGTGGATCTGAGAAGCTTACTGTATACTTAATACTCTTCCAACCACACTCAAAATACAGACGAGCAACTGTCAGAGGTGGGCTTGAACCAGTTTCCGTCTCACTTGCCTCCATGCCCAGGAATTCCAAGGTTAGTGTGGTCCTTAAACTCTTCCCAATGGACTCTGTGCATTACTGGCTGTTGGAAATATTTGGGTTTAGGACATTCTTCCCTCTGTCTTCAGGAGGGAACAAAATGGAGAAGAATAAAACTAAAACAACAAAACAGTTGAAAATGGAAAGCTAGTAAGATTTGTGCTTTAAAAATATGCACATTGCCTACAGTACTAACAAAAGCTCATTCTGCTTTCTGTTGAATCTGATAGTGCAGCCTATATTCAATTATTTTTGACTCATAAACCTGACCTAAATTTCAACCCTTACTGTGTTAAGTGTCTGAGTGCATTTTCCCGCTTGATCTCCCTTCTCTCTGTAATGAGACATATCCAAGCATGGGTATAGGGGTCCTTTGTAAAAGGGTCTGCTTTTAAATTTTGTGTGTGTGCATGTGTATGTGTGCCCTTGTACACAGATGTGAGAATAGGTGCCTACAGAGGCCAGAGTTGTGGGCTCCTCAGTAGCTGGAGGTTACAGACAGCTGCGAGCTGCCGCACGTGGGTGCTGTCAGCCAATCGTGAGTCCTCTCTGAGAGCAGCGTGCCCTCTTAGCACTGGTACCCTCTCGCCAGCTCTTTTAACCTTGTCTGATGTATCCCCCACAGGCTTCTCAGTGGGGTGAGTTATTTCTTTTGCCTTACAGATGAGGGGTGTGCAGGAAGGAAGGCCAGGTCTTTCTACCAAGTACAAAATGTGAGCAGCCATATGCAAAATGGCTAGTGTCATTATTGGTGTTTTTACCCATTTGGTTCTGATGTGTATATATGATGGCAAAATAAATAATATAAAAAGATAGAGATATCACTGTAGGGCCAGTAAGGTAGTTGGGATGCTAAGAGGCACTTACTGCTAAATCTAATAACCTGGAACTGATCCCTGAGACAGTGGTGGAAAGAGAGAACTGGACCCTTGAAAGCTATCCCTGACACCCACACATACACAGCCACCACATGTACACGCATGCACACACATGACAAATAAATGATAATCTGTGTTCTAAGCCTCACTTCATCAATCATCTCTGGCTTCTGAATCATCTACAAAATTAATTACCAATGAATAACTATATATTGTAACCCCGAGTCATGGTTACTTTAAATGTCAAAACAGAAATGGCTGTCATAAAATTCATTGCAAAAGAAAGAAAAAAATTTACACCTGCTCCTTAAAGAAAACTTCCTTCTTTTCCAGGCTCCCCAGTGGCTTTCTTTTGCTTAAGTCACCATTTTACACATGGGCAAAGTAAAAACTGACTTTGGCGGCTCCACTTTCACTGACTGATTTCAAAAGTAAATTTAGTGGGGCTTTTTTTTTTTGGTAAGATTCCTTGCTTTTACACAAAAATTATTTGTTTTTGGGTACCACCAAGATTAAGTCTACAGATTCCCCCCACACTGTAATATGTTTTTTAATGGTTTTATAAAAATATTACTGTAGGGGATACAAGATAATATTATGGTGACATAATTTGTTTTACTGTGTGCAATTTCATAAAAACATATATAAAGCAATATTATAGCAGATTAAGTTTCTTATATGAGATTAAATTCTCGTTAATATATTTTTAATGTTTTATGAAAAATATTTTAATACAAGGAAGTACAATTTCTTCATTTATTTTCCTACAATTGCATTTTTTTGTTTTAGATCATTTTCATTAAAATGCTTTTGGTTTCTTAATCTCCAAATTTTTTTTCCTTAAAGAAATAATTGGGTCATTTTCTGTAATGACTGCTGGAGGTCTCAGACTAGAGACAATCTCAGCAAAAATAAAAACTGGGGTGGAACCAGAGGGTCAGAGAGTGTTAGCAGACATTAATACTGGGCTGAGATTAAAATGTTAGTGATGTTTTTTGCTTACTCATCTTTTATATTTATGGTAACAGTGTTTCTTGTCTAGACTGCAGCCTCATAAGAACACAGCAGCATAAGCCTATGTCTTTCCACAGCTCGTACTCACACGTTGAATTCTCAGGGTTTCCATGGTGACATGAACTAGATGCTTATCTTGTAGTTTATAGGTCTTCTTAGTTTCTAATTCTTTAGGTGAAAGTTACAACTTCTAGTCACAAGTCCTGCTCACCTCATGGATCAAGGTTTAGGGGACCAGATCACTAGGCCTTACCTAAGCCACCATCTCTACAGACCATGGTGCAACTGACGCCATCAGGGACCTGTGTGTGTGTTGGAGGGCAGGGCCGCTGTGGCTGCCAGGCCATTACATCAGAAGCAGGCGTGGCAAGCTGGAAGTTACTGCTGTGTTGATGGCTGCCCTCTGGGCCTTCTGGAAAGTTTTTATTATTTTTAAATTTTATTTACTTCTTCTTCTTCTTCTTCTTCTTCTTATTATTATTATTATTATTATTATTATTATTAGAGCCAGTATGCAGACAGGAACTGACTTTAGGTCTCTGGATGTGGCAAACTGCAGAGGTAACTTTGGCGCTCACCCTCTGCAGAGTCGCCTGCCTCCTGCTTGCTTGCATGTGTTCACGCATGGCTTATGCATATGTGTAGAACGCTACAATGCTTGGCAGGAAGGCCCGGGGGCACTTCCATTCAGCTTGAAGTTGGTGGCTTATCACTGACTGCTATGGACAACCTCTGTGTTATTAAAATCTCCAAAGAACAGGATGGTCACAGGGTGTCCTCGGCCTCCTTGCTGGCAATCTCACATCAGAGGAAAGGAGAGGTCTCCCTAGTATTCTGGGAAGAGCTAAACATTTGCGTGGTGCTTGATTTTTATATTGGGATAAATTGATACCTGCTTCCATCTTTGGAAACAAAATCCCTGCAAAAACATGAGATCATCTTCTCATATCAGAGTGACCTTGCTCTTTTATACTGATGATTTACAAGAAAAGGCCAAAAAACAAAAACAAAACAAAAAGTTTATTTTTTTCCCCCCGGAAGAATCAAAAGAAACCAAGATTTTAGTTTATCTGGCTTAGATTGTTCAGTATTATTGAAGAATATCAAGGCAGCAAACAGTCAAAGAGCATAAATATTTCTGAATTGTGCGTTATTTAAAAGCAAACACTGGCCCAATGGGAGTTTCCCATGATGCCTTCTCCCTCGTTTTGAATTTACTGTTTTATTGTAGTTACTCAACAAATGCTGTTGCACAAAAGAAACATTTTACAAACTGGATCCCTGTTCCCAAAGCTCTAGGTTTTGCCCCTAGCTAAAGTGTCATGGTGGTTGGCTCAGGGGTCACCCTACCTTGGCTGACCAGGTTGGACCCATGTCCACTTCTGCTACACATAACCACACCTGGCCGCTGTGGCAGGTGCCTCTCTCCACGGCCTCTCCTGTCCTCTCCATCCCTTCACGTCCACCCTTTGCAGCTGCCAGTCTGCATGGACTCAGCCTGCCTTGCATCTCTCCACTGGGGCAAGCACTGGGCACGTCCCACCATCTATGGATGAACCGCAGCTTCCTAGGCCTGAGAACTCTGATGTCATTCCTGTGTTCTTTGCCTCCCTCTCAGGAGCCTGAGGTGCACCAGCTGCTCCCCAGGGACTGCCACCTTCCTGTTCATACTTTTCTGCTCCTGCCCACTTGTCTGCACCCCTTCTATGAGGCTGGATCATCAGCAAAGTCGCTCTGACCCCTTAAGCTCATCATCATATGGTGTTCTGGTGTCCCTATCGCCCGGTGCAGAAAAACCCAGCTTGGATGTGGTGTGACGGTCCCCCAGGGATCTGTGAGTTGAAACACCTGTTCTGGGAGGTGTTGAGACCAGGGAGACTCACCCAAGTATGGCACTCAAGGGTTGAGACGGGGGAATCTTAGCACGGGAATTAGGATAATCTGAGTGTGGAGCCCCAGGTTTGAATCCTGGTATCGTATAAAGAAGAAGATTCTCTGTCTCTGTCTCTCTGTCTCTCTCTCTCTCTCTCTGTCTCTCTCTCTCTCTCTCTCTCTCTCACACACACACACACACACACACACACACACACACACACACACTGAGTCCTTGTCTTGCTGGTTTGCTGTCTCTGATCTCAGCAGGTAAGAAGGCTATCACGAGAAGTAGCCCATTTGACCTTGGATGCCAAGAACTCTGAACCAGCATCAACTTATCTTCTAAAGAGTAGGTGCCTTGCTGCTGTAATCAACTGACTCTAAAGAATGTCTCCTATTCAAGCAGTGAAGTTCCAGAAGCTGGGAGCCGCCTCTGAGCCATCCAAGGGTGTCCGTGGCACCCATGTGAATTCAGTAGATGTGTGGCGGTGACTTCTGGAAACCAGGATAGAGAATAAAATAGTGTTGCTATTTCAGGACTGTAGGTGTGTGCTCACCCCATCTCTGGGCCTGTGGGCTTCAGTGCACAGGACAGGGGACAGCCTGCCCCCAGAGGAGTCATCTGTGGATGAGGCAGAAACATGAAAACTGGGATTAGGAGAAATCCTGATTAGGATGCAGCCAGGAACACAAGGATTTTGGATAAAATCTAGGCAGTTAACTTCCTGGAAAGCAAGCCAGTGCTGGAAGCCGGGGCAACTGCTTCTTAAGAAGCTTTGAACAGGAAAGGGAGAGTCCAAAGGGAAACACCAGAGCAGAGAGGGGAGCCCTGTGGACCCTGTGCTCAAGAGACAGACTGCTCAGGTGTGTCTGACTCTACCCATTTCGGTGTCACCTGTGAAGGACCACTGTGTGCTCTTCCTGGGAGCTGTGACATAGTTAGAGTGCTAACATCTGTTGAGAAATGTCTAGTGCCAGGTGGTGTGTGTGTGTGTCTTTGTATAAACCTATATACACACATATATAATGTATGGAGTAGTATACTTACACATATATAAACCATATATATGTATTTATGCAAGACTCAATCTTTGCAATAGATTTGTGAGGCATCATTCTGTTCACCCCCCTTATTTAGATTTTAGGTGAAAGAATATCAGAGCAAGAAGTGATTGCCCAAATGTGAGTGGGTAACTTGAGGCAGGCCCAAAGGCTCTCAGATCCTCTTCCTAGTGCTACAAGTAGCCCACTTCTTAGTGACCGACTTCCCAGCCTGCTTCTTTGGGCTCCCTCTGTGCACTGCTCCTGAGACAGAATACACAAGAATGTTTAGAGCCAGGCACTGATAAACAGTGTGGAAAATTCTTTCTTGCAAAGTAGATTCTGAACCTAACCTAACCTAACCCTATTGAGATGACCACTCAGTGGTTGCTGAATGTGTGTGTTCGGAGTTTTGAGTCATGACTGGGTATGGTCAAAGTTGGGAGCACAGCTTGGCCGCCGAAACCACCACCTTCCACTTTCTCCTCTCCTACCTTGACTTACCAGTTGAACTTGAATAGCAAGTCATTCACCTCTGAGTGCCTTCACTTCCTCACAGAGAAAATGGGCTCATAACAATGCCCTCCGGGGACTAGAATAGGGTTATCTGGAACACCACCTCACAATGCTGAGCCCAGAGTGAAGACTTCCCAGTAGACACACTATTATTACTGTAGCTGCTGTTTATGCTGGCACCATGTTGGGGTTATTTTATATAATAACACAGCAGGACTGAATTAATTACAAGGCAAATATAATGTCCACCTAACTATTTCCAAGGTCATCTTGAGTCTTTAGAATCTAATAACACAGAAGAGGAAACACTGAGAAAGGCAAGTTAAAAACTCTTTCCACGAGAAAGCTGAAGTCAAGTGACTGTGAGAAATACAAGCACTATTCGACTCGACAACGGGAAGTGAAGTTTGGGCATGGTTAGGAAAAGTAAGCACAGAAAAAAATGCTCAGTGGCAGACTGTTTCTAAAAATAAGGCAGGGGATGATAGCTATAAAAAAAACAGTTGACCCTGACCTGACACTGACCTTTGGCCCAGATGTGCACACCAAGGAAAACACACCTGCACACATGTACACACGCATGCACGCACACATTCCCCTGACAAGTTCTCAGTTTATTATTTTCCTTCCAGACAATCAAAAGTGAATCTTACGTTAAAATTCCAGAGAAAATGCTTGTAACATTGATTCAGTGTTGCAATTCTGGCAATGGGGTGTTTGCAGCTGGTTGAGTTCTAACAGGGCATCAGCTCAACTCCTTACTCTTCATGTGAGCGGTTCCGTTTAAACTGCCAGGCAGAGCAAAGGGGTTATATGACAGTATATAATAGCAATGGCTCAGGGGGAGCTGGCTTTGGGCTGTCACCTTGAAACACCAACTCCAACTCTGCCATTGTCCTGCACGACAGACCTTATCATGAATAGTTGAGGCCATGGCACCAAGACAGAGCAACTCTGACAATTTTAGCCAACAACACAGTGTTGGCAAGGTTCATGGCTATACCTGAGTTGGGGGTGGAGACCCGTTTCACACCTACCACTCCTGTGTCTGCTGTTAGGGACACAGAAAGCACCAGGACATGCATGAGCTGTCCTTAGCACTCCAACTTCACTTTTCTTGACACTAAAGTCCAGTATGATGCAGCATGCAAAGCAGAGGACAGCTCCTCTCTCAGGAACTGGAATTTCAAGTGGAGGAGATGGAAATGAAAAAAAAAACAACTCCTGACCATCTTAGTATGATGCCATGACCATCATCATAGGCAACACAGTTTTTTTTTCGAAGAGTAAACTCTAAATATAAAAACACAGGAGAAACATTATTTGAACAATGTCTTAACTTTATGGAGAGAAGAGGTAGTGCCTGCAGGCCCAGCCTTTTCGATGGTTGCCTTAATTTTAAAGAAATAGTTCCTGTGATTGTCCTCATTTTGCAATCCTTCAGTAACCTTCCGACCATGCATATGTCCCCTGTGGCCATGGGGTCATGCACAAGGCAGCCCAGTTAAAACAAAGTACCCACTAGGCACCTTGTCCTGCTGTTTATCTACATAAAAGGAAGGAAAGCTGATTTCCTACAGTACTCGATAGGCAGGCTATATCACGTTCTGGGTTCTCTTTTTAAAATATGCATTTATTTATGCATGTATATATTTATGTGTGTGTGTATATATATGTTTGCATACATGCATGTGTGTATGTCTGTGTGTGCCTGAGTTTGTGTATACCATATACATTCCAGGGGCTCACAGAGGCCAGAAGAGTGTCAGGTTCTCCTGGGTCTCGATGTCCAGTTTCAGGCAGTCGTGAGCCGCTTGCTGTGGGCACTGGGAGACAAACCTGGGTCCTAGGGAAGCGTTCAGAAGAGCATCTCATAACTATGATGCAAAGCTTAGCACTGCTGTAGATTCTGGACTGAGCTGTCAGATCTCCACGAAGCTGAAGCTCTTAATATGTTATGGGAAGTTTATATTATCATATGAACTTTTCAGAAGTTTCTGTGAAACTTATTTCAGATCCCCACATTTGGGCTTGGGCGGGGGGGGGGATGCCCTGTTAGTGGAGTGCCGGGTGTGGCAGCATGTACCTGTGCCTCCGGCTCTGGGGGAGAGAGGGTGGTGGTGGCAGATCCACGGAGCTCGCGGGCCAGTGTGCCTTGCTAGACTGATGAGCACCAGGCCTAGTGAGAGCTCTTGCCTCGAAAACTAAGGCAGAGAGTGACAGAGAAGGTCAGAAGGCCTCACTTCTGACGGCAAACATATGCATGCACCTACCCAATGTATGCATGTGTGCACATACACACATGAACCCAAAATTTTCTTCTCATTTCCACCTCTCTGATTTTCCCCTACTGAATACAATTTTCATAAATACTTAGGTTATTATGTGTAGTAAACATAAATGCCCTGCTTTATGGATAATAAAATATGTACTATTTTCCTAAAAACAGCAACGCACTCTGATATTTCCTGACAGTAAAGGTTTATGGACAGTTCACACCTGTTTTACCACGCATACCAATTGTAACGCATGGAAATTCATCGTTCAGTCTGGAGGGTTTTATAAGTCCTGAATAATGAACTTCCATCCATTCCAAAGGACACAGACTATAAAACAGCACGACACGTCAGTAAACAGTTATCTGATGAAATATTTCGCTCTTCCCTCCATCTGCAGAAGCACACACTGAGGCTCGAAGCATGCCCACAGCTACAGACAGGAGAATCACTTCACACCGGGATGTCTGTGGCAGAAGCGTGCCACCAGTACTTCCCCTCAAGGCTGGGAGTGAAGCCACAGGTGACCTGCTGAGGTCCTTGCTTGGCCGGACAGGGAGACTTTGCTTACAGATGACAGTGAAGTGGAGCCCACCATGTGTCTGGCCTGCTGTGGGAATGTCTTTGCTGGGTGCTATTGTCTACAGTGCAGCCCAGTAACAGTGTAGCGTGGTCTCTCCATACTGGAGGCTCCTCATGCATACCTGAGACAGCTCTGCTCCCTGCTCGGCCAGCATCCTGCACCCCACACCTGAGCAGAAGCCATCCCCTCATCTCTTCACAGGCAGAGTTGTGGCTTCTCTGGCCACTACCAATACGAAGCAGAGGTTAGAGACATGTTCCTCCTTCCTGGTGGAATCCAGGTTGTACAAAGAACTGAGCACTTGGGCTGGCAGGAAAGGCCTGCTCTGGCCCAGTGTGGATCAGTCTAGCAGGGAAGAGGGATGTTAAAGAAATGCTTGTGTTTTATGGGACCTTCAGGAGAGGCTTGAAGAATGCATAGTGAAAGAGAGGGGAGATGCAGGGCTGCAGGCAAGCAGAGTCAAGAGTGGGGAAGGGGGGTATGCAGAGATGGGGAGCAGTCTGCAGAGCAGGGCTAGTGCAGGTGACCTGAAGCTGTGGGGAGGAGTCAGGTGACTTGGGGACCACAGAAAGGGCGATCACCTTTATCTTCAGTGTTACGTAGGTGGCTATGGAGGGTTTACGGGTGGCATGATTGGTCTTCTGTTTTGGTTGCCCTTCATACAAGGTTTGGCGGGGCTATACCATCTAGGTGCAGTGAGACCAGAGCGGCTTATAGGGAGATAGAGAAATGAAGATGTGGTTTGAAAAATCACAGACTGGCGGATGTTGGTGTTGAACGTGAGTGATAGAGGTGGCTCAGACTGCTGGCCTGAGAGCTGGGTGGCATTAACAGTGGACACTGGGACAGTACAAAGCTTGAGGGACAGGAAGGAACAAAGATTTGCCTTTGGCCACATGAAGGCTATGTCCTTCGGAGGTGCCTGGGGAAGACAGATGGCTCCACACAGTGAGAACTCTAATACGACTCAGAGACTGGAAGAGAAAGCCTATGACGCCATTAGTGCTACAATACTAGTTTTGTTTCATGCTTGAAAATATCCACGGTAAGATGCTTAACCTGCCGAGCACACTAAGAACCATAATGAGCAAGATTACGGCTGCTGCTCTTCAGGTTCCTAGTCCAAGGCCCTCTGCCAGAGCACTGTTCTTCATGGTGTGGAAGAACTCAGTAAGGACAGGGCAGTTCTGGGTAACCCCAGCGCTCCTGGGTGTGGATGCTTCCTTTTAAAACTGGGGTTTGCTTTTGTCTAAGATAGTAGAAGGAACAAATTCAGCCCTGAGAGCGCTCAGCCTGTTATATAATCCTGCAATGTTTTTTGGGTTACAATGGTTCAAAACATTTAAAGGAAATCTGTTAATGAAATGCTATTGAATTTTTTTTTACTAGGAATATCCACTAGTTATCTGTCTGCTGACAATGCTGTTATTGTGAGCATACTGACATGAACAACACCTACTTCTTTGCTTTCTTTTTTCCGTTTCTTCCACTCAACCCTGGCCCATGATAATTGGTCACAAATAAGGAAAGCTGCTTCCTTCTGCACACCTTCCATATCTTTTAAGTCAACCTTCTTTTGGGGACACTGTCAAGAACTTTGTATATCCGAGTAGAGAGTTCAAGCACATAGTTAAAACACTCCATTGATCTCTGTGAGTTCGAGGCCAGCCTGGTCTACAAGAGCTAGTTCCAGGACAGGAACCAAAAGCTACGGAGAAACCCTATCTCGAAAAACCCATTAAAAAAAAATACTCCATCACCAAACTGAACCATGAATGGTGACATCTATTTCTTTACCCCACACACATTCGCAAAGTTGGCACATTTAAAAAAAATTCTTAAAAATTAATCTGATTGTGATTTTTTACTATGAAGATGATGCCATTTAATAATGTGTAGACTATGTCCAAAATGGCTTCTGGGGGACTAGAGAGGTGGTTTGTGGTTAAGAGTACTTGTTGATACTGCAGAGGACTGGGGTTCAGTTCCTGGTATGCACATGGCCATTTATAGCCTTCTGTAACTACACTTCCAGGGGCTCTGACACCGCATTCTGATTTCCATGGGCACCAGGGACACATATGGTGCATATATGTACTTTAATGTAGCCCAAACACTAATACACATAAAATAAAATCTTTTGGATTATGCGTACACATGGAAGCACACGCCAAGGAGAGGTGAGACGCACTGTGTGACATATCAGCCTTCTCCCCAGCAAGGGTCTCTATGGACTGGTTGAGTGGCTGTGTGTGGGTGTAGGGCCGTGTATATGTATGGGGTGACTGTGTGGTAGTGGTTGTGCTCACCTAGGGGGTGACTGATATGGGAAGATCATATGTCAATCTGTTGATTTCATTGGTTAATAAAGAAACTGCGATGGCCCATTTGATAGGCCAGCCCTTAGGTAGGTAGAGTAGACAGAACAGAATGCTGGGAGGAAGTGAGGCAATCACCATGCCTCTCCTCTCTGGGTCAGATGCGATGAAGCTCCAGCCCAAGTTGGACGTACACTAGAATCTTTCTGGTAAGACACCACCTCGTGGTGCTACACAGATTATTAGATATGGGTTAAAGCAAGATATGAGAGTTAGCCAGTAAGAGACTAGAGCTAATTTTTAGTGTTTAAAAGAATGCAGTTTGTGTGTTGTTATTTCGGGGCATAAGCTAGCCAGGCGGCCGAGAACCTGGTGGCAGGAACGCAGCCCGCAGCTCCTTTTACAGGTGATGTCATGTGTCCTCCCCCATTACTCGGCATCTTAACTATTGAGGCAGGGTCTCTCACTGCACCTGGAGTTCATGGTTTTAGCTACACTAGTTAGCTAGAAAGTCCCTGGGATCCTCTTGTCTCTCCCATCCCCCAACATTTGAGTTTCACGCATGTGATACCACACCCAGCTTTTACAAGAGATCTTGGGAGGTCCCAATTCAGGTCCTTGGGCTTGCAAAGTGATGCATTTCCCACTGAGCCATTGCTCGGCCCTAGTGGTTTTGTTTGGTTTTACTCTTTTAATACATATATTTTTTCTACCTACAGTGTTTTTACATGTTCTTAAAAAAATACCTAATCTGTGTCTTGTGAACATGATTTTATCTTTAATGTTTCAGAGACTTTACTTTTAATGACAGGAAAGCAAGCTGTCAAGACATTGGCTAAAGTTAATTGAATTTGGGATCCATGCTACAATTGAGTAGGGCTCAATTCTTTTCCTATGCTGTTAAATCAGTATATCCAAAGGTTAGCTCAACGCAGCCTGACTTACATGCTGAATTTCTACTATACACCATTATCCTGAGAGCACTGTATTCTGCTTATATTTGAAGATTACTGAGTTATTGAATATAATGTTTGTATTCCATCTTTGGAATGACAAATTTGGATGGTCATTTTCTAGCCCAGCTTGCTTAGATTTCTACTTCTGAAATAAAGTTGAATTAAGTGTCTGTTTTCTAGATTTCATGAAGCAAGCAGAAGTGAATGCTATCTTGATGCTCATCTCTACTCAGCTTTAACCCTTATGCTTAGGGTTTGTCTAGGCCCCTACCATGCAGTTTTACAGAATGCTGAATACAAGTTCAGAGTTTTGAGGGCTCGAAGCTCGCCAGCTGTTTCCAGCTCCTCCCATACAGACAGACAGACTGACGACAGCTGCTAACATTTGGGTGTGGCTTGTTCTGGAGAGGTTCAGGTGCTGGGAATTTGGTCCTCAGTGTGGTGGTAAAGGTTGCAGGACCTTTAAGAAGGGGGCTATAACTTCCTGTCTTGCTAAGGGTTCTTGCCTCTCATGCATGCTTCCTGCCATGAAGTGATGCAGCCCAGGCATCCCTTGAAAGAACCAGTTCCACTCAATTTGGACTTTCACCCTTTTACGCTGTGAGCAAAACAAACCCTCTGTCATGATGCGTACTCAGCCTTGGGTGTTTTGGTATAGTCACAGAAAGCAGACTGATACAACATGTTAGAGAAAACTCTTGGATTTTTCTGTTGGACATTTAGGGACAACTGGGTGTTACTCCTGGTAGGGTGGGCCTAGGAGCCTCCTCTCAAGTCTGTAGTCAACGCCCACACTGAGCCCTGCATGCACTCCTTTCCTTTGCTTACATTTGACTCCAGGACACTCAGTCATGACTCATTAAGACACGCTTTCTCTTCCAGTCCCTTGGCCATTTGGACTGTACTGCTTATTCCATTATTTCCCGCCTGAAGCTGCCGTGTGAGAATTACACATAGAGCAAGGTCACATGTGTGGGGACCCAGTCTAGTGAGATTAGTGTTCTTGCAAGAAGAGACACTGGGGTCTCTCGTTCTCTCTTACACACACACACACACACACACACACACACACACACACACGTAAGAAAGGACAAAGAAAGCAAGAAGCTGGTCATCTGTGAGTCAGTCACTACATTGAGTAGACACTGATCTTGGACTTGAGGCCTTAAACATCGTGGGTTCATAGTTTTCTGATGTTTAAGCTATCTGGTATATGGTATTTTGTTATGGCAGCAAGGATCGACTAAGACAACATATGTTAGATGATTTTCCATTGAGAATGAGAACACCCTAAAGTGAGCTTGCCTTTCCTGGAAGTGACTGCTCCTTCCAGCTCCATGTGCAGCATGGGTTGATTACGACGAGAACCCATTAGTCTGAGTGAGACCAGGGTGGCAGGATGGCCACAGGCAGCAAGATCAGTCAGGAGCATGCTTGAGAACAGGCAGTCAAGAGTGAGATAGTCCAAAGGTTCTGATCAGGAAATGCCAGAAAAATGTTTCCAGGGCCAGAGAGTTGTACTAATCTGGCAAAGACATACCCCTGAGGTAACAGTAGTTGCCAGATTTTGGCAGTGCCAGGGACGAGAGCTGTCCAGACTAGAAACACAGGGAAGATGTGTTGAAAAGGCATAACCAGCCTAGCAATGGCATTCTTCAGAGAATTGCTGTGGAATAATCCTTCTGTATACTCTGAAGATATTTGCTCTCATTGGTTTAATAAAGTGCTAACTGGCAAATAGCTAGGCAGGAAGAGGTTAGGCGGGAAAGCCAGACTGAGATCGCTGGGAAGAGGAAGGAGGGCAAGCAGCCAGGAGATGCGGAGAGCAGGAAGATGAACATGCCATGTTAAAGAAGGGTAAGAAACCATGAGGCAAAATGTAGATTAAAATAAATGAGTTAATTTAAGTTGTAAGAGCTAGTTGGTAATAAGCCTACACTACTGACCAAGCATTTATGATTACTAATAAGTCTCCATGTCATTTACTGGGGAGTCCATGGTTCCAATGAAAGACTCCACCTACAGAGAATGCCCCAAACACATCCTGTGAAGGTGAGACAGCCCCTTGGAAGCCTTAAGTGCACAGGAAACTCTAGTGGCATTTGATTTGCATTTTAATACATAAAGCTTGCCTGAAGGTCAGAGAGTGAAACAGTCCCACTGGTCAGCCTTCCAGACCAGGGAGTGGTGACACACACTGGTTTGCACAGAAACACAGCAGTGCATGCCTTTAAACCAGTAGTGCACACCTTTAATCCCAACACTAGTGAGGAATAGAAAACGAGAGGAGACAGCTCTCAGACAGTCTCATTCTGAGATTCCTGGAGGCAGGATCGCCATTTTTGGACTGAGGTCGAGGTAAGAGCTGCTTTGCTTTTCAGATCTTCAGGTTGAACCCCAATATCTCTCTCTGAGTTTTTATTAATCGTGTATCAGGCAACGTCCTGTGATGCAACAGTGGATCACAGCATGGCCTAAAAGTACCTCCCTCCTTCGTCACTTTGGTTTAGGGAACTAGAGAGAATAATTTTTCTGCCAAATAAGATAATCCAAGAGCAGCCTATCCCTCTGCACTGGGTCTTCCCTTATAGAAAGCCTTTCCAATTAACAAAGATCCAATGGATTTTGAAAGTGAACAATTTGAAATAAAGGTCATCAGAAAACTGATAGCATACAGAGAACATGGAGAAAGGCACATTAGAAGGACACACACACACACACACACACACACACACACACGGCCACAAAACTCCAAGGCTGACAAACCTTTGACTGAATAATACTTTCATCAGAAAGCTGAACTGAATGGAGAGGAGGTCACGAGAGAATAGAACCCTGAAAATCAAAGTCCAGCATCTCAGGGACCAGGCTCCAGGGTGATTAGAGACGATGAAAGATGAGCTGACGAAGCAGAGATCAACGTGGAAGGAGCCACGAAGACCATTGACAAACTCAGTGAGGATGTGGGCAGACGATGGCAGGCGCGGTAGTGCCCAGAACCAGCACCAGTGCTTGGAAGGCAGAAGCCGAGGGCCACAAGCTGAGTTCAACCTGACTTACACAGTGAGGTCAGGTTTCCAAAACCAAAACCAGAGAAGAGCAGATTATTCCACGGATAAAGTACTTGCCACGCAAGCATAAGGTCCTGAGTTCAAAGCCCCAGAACTCACCTAACTCTGATGCAAAAATGTGTGCATCTGTAATCCCAGTGCTATGGGGAGATGGAGATGGGGTAGAGAACCCTTAAAGCTCCCAGCTAGTGTATACTGCAGAGAGAGAGCGGGAGAGGGAGAGAGAGAGAGCACGCGTGAGCAGTAATCCTCGTGCTTCCTGTCTTGTTTCTGAGGGAGGTTGGGGGAAAAATAAAGTACGAATGAGCAACACATGAAAGTTGGCAGGCTAGTGACCTTGAGAGACTTAGCTCACAGCTACACACACACACACAGACACACACACACACACACACACACACAATGGGGAAAAGCAACACATGAAAGTTGGCAGGCCACTGACCTTGAGAGACTTAGCTCACAGCTACACACACACACACACACACACACACACAATGGGGAAAAGCAAGGGACTTAGCTGTCAAGAAAGAACATGAGCACTACACTGAACTTTTGACACCTTTCTTCTGAAAGAAAGCAAACGGCTTTGGTTATAGCATAAGTCTGAAGTAATATGTTTGTAAGTAAAATGTTTTCATTTCTGAGATTTGAAACTGCAGATTATTTGAATGGAAGATTAGTTTGTACAATACTTCAATATTGTCCCATCCCAAGTGACTGGATTTTCTGTTAAAATTAATGCGCTACATTTATATGTCATTTGAATAACCTTCTGTTCTCTTAAAATTAATATCTTCAAAGCCGCATATCAAGGCACCAGCATCTTCTCTGCTATATGCTCTTCTCAGAATTAAAAGTGGTTCGGCAGTAAAATAGCTGCTCTGATTACCTCACTTCTCCTCTGCTATTGTAGAAGTGGCTTGGGAAATATCAGAAGCGCCTCCATTACACGCGGGTCAGGTATTTGTAGGGGACTTGCTAGTCTGCCCACTTGGTCCGTCTTCACTCACAGCAAATAATCTACATCTCTCTGGGATTGGTCTGACGTCCTCTGAGAACAAGCTATTTTAAAGCATTGTGGAAGAGCTGAGAATTAAGACCTGTCGGCGTAAGTAGAATTGATCCATCGAGTAATGATCATTTTTTTAATCTGGTGTTTTAGGTCCTCTGCGATATCTCTTGACTAAAATCTGGGCCGCACCACTGCTTTGAAGGCCCTTTCAGATGTGTGGTGGTTTGAACGCCACACGGAACAAGCGCAGGGTTGTGGTCCCATGGGGAACGTATAATCTTGGAAACACATCCGTCAGCAGAGTTGGGATTTAAGATGCTTTCTGTCCTCATAGGTTGAATCACTTCTGGTACCAGACGACCGCCATGGCATTCAGCATGGGAGATAAATGAACAAACACATTGCCATGAGGAGGGTGAAGCTTGATTGGCTAGTCTCCCCTCCTCCTGCTGCCCTCACAGCCCACTGACCTCAGGAGCTGTGGAACTGCTTGTCCCGGCTCTGTCCAGGCCTAGCCAAGATCTTCCCCTACGGTAGCCATCGTGGTGACTTCTCTGTCCCCGTTGAGCTGTTTCAGCAGGCCCCTAGCATCTGTGTTGGCTGAGTGCTGTAAGCTCCTATGCTTGGTCCTGATAGGAGAGCACAGCGGTGTGAGAGCCAGGACACAGCAGCTACACAGCGAATGTGGGCCTGTCTGCTGGAAGGGAGACTGGACTCCCAGAAGATACAGTGGTCCTTGGATGCTGAAATCAGCTGTCCCAGTGAGCTTCAGAGAGAGACCCCTCTTCCAGTGGCCTTGGCCTCATTTAATCAGAACCTGGCCGATCTGATGTAGTAAATTCCATTTGCAGATGACATAAACAGAGAGGCCTGGGCAGGTGAGTTTAAGTAGTGCAGTGTCTGTACCTGGGGGCATCTGGGACAAGAGGTTTCATTATACGGTGGTCCTCGCTCAGCTGCAAAGGGAGCTAAAAGCACTGTGGAGGGGCCTAGTGAGGTGAAGTCAAATTATTCCTTTAAAACAAAACAAAACCCTTTGAAATTATAAAATATTGGCACTAACCAGAAGGCACAATAATATCTGTGATAGCATCGCAGATGAAACCTAACCCGCTTCGCCTTGCTGTTTGTTTTCAAAGCAATGTCAAATTTCCTATTTATCCACCTTAGCAGTGCCCTTTATCTGAAAAATATGTAAATCTATTTAAATCAATTTCCTGTAATACCACACAAAACAATAATCATATTAGTACCATTCATGATGCACTAATAACATGAACATAATTGCATTCGAATATGAAATTGCTAGGTAATAGGCCTTTCATAAATTGTTTTGGGGGAATGCCATTTTTAACCTCACTCTAGGTCATTAGCTCCTGATATCGGCGGGGAAATGTCTTGAACGCCCCGTGAGACAGTTTCTTCTGCTGCTGCCTGTACAAGAGAGCCGGCTACAAACTCTGTCACTGGAAGGGAGGGTGTGCAGAGCGGCTTGTGTCTCAGGGAACGAGGCCTTCCACTGTGGCCTTCTCAGGCAAGCCCTGTAGGCTGTCACACAGCGGGGGGAAAGGGAAATATGGCTGTCTCATGATCCTCCCACTGTGCCGAGAGTCTGGGCCATGCTCTGGTGAGCCGCTGCTCCTTGGGGAATGAGGTCCTTTGTTACAATGACTGCCTTGCAGGCACTCAAGACGTCTGGTTCCCTTTCCTCAAAGTCTTAGCCATAAGTTACAGGTCCCTGTATGGCAGGGGGAGGCAAAATAGCCAACTTAGAAGTTGTTAAAACCTGAGGCCTAGAGGCAAGAATATTCATTGATTTTCCACACTATCAGGACATTCATATTTCAGGCAAGCCAGATCCGTTTCTTCCCTGAGAACGTCACTGAAGGCAGAGACTGCTGTCTGTAGATCTGGGTGGAACCAGTACAGGTGAAGACAATGCTGTGCCCATGGCATCTGAGTGACAGAGCTGAATCACAAATCCCTTTCCTAGAGGTGCTCATTTGTGATTTGTTATTAGACGTGGAAAGAGAGAGGCGGGTTGTCACTGAGTGGATCAGAGACTCCAGTTTATCAGGCCTTGGGAGCTGCTGAGGAATTAGGAGGCTACTGTGAGCCTACACGAAGGGGATTTCCCCTGGACTCAGAGTTCAAGTGTCCATTTCTACATAGCATCTATTCCCACGGATCCTGAGATCTCGGCAGGCAGGGACTAAGAAAACATTCTCTTTTAAGTTAATTTCACTTGAAAGGTTTTTGGTTTAATTTTTTTAGCACTTTAGAACATAAATGATATTTTAGCAGAGAACAGGTTCCCCTTACTTTCTCTCAAATTCAGAACGATACAGCAGAACTGTGGGAATTTAAATATTATATATTATTATGGATAAAGACAAATAGCTCAGCATCATGGGCTGGGGGCATTTCCCCAGAGTTTAGTTGGTTACCGAATACATTTCTATGCACCGTGCTAACTTTCCCCTCACATTCACAGATAATACCAATAAACAACACTGAAACTAGAAGCAAGCACAGATCCAAGCAAAGGGGTTCATAAATTTATCCTTCCCATAGCTCAGAAGAGCTCCTGGCACAGTAGAGCCCAAAGTCACACGCTGAAAGGGCTGGCAGGCTTATGAATTTATGGGCTGAGAACTTTCTGAGGACTAGATTGCTATTAGAATCTCGGAATCCTCTGAGACATCTAATGCCCACAGAGAACAGTGTGTTCCTTGCCTGGTGTAAGGACAAGAAGGCAGAGGTGAGGTGGCTGGCAGGAGAAAGAAGGCAGCATAGAGCCCCATGGATGGGAAGGACTTCTGGGAATGGGTCCTGCACCCCTTTCAAAGACACTCCTTTCCTAGGGTGGCAAGGTATCTGTCTGACACAATGCCACTAACTACAGACTATTTTATATTTTAATACATTGTCAGACAAGTGATGGAAAAAAGGAAGTCCTGTACATAATATTCCCCTCTCCTACCGGGTCCTGAGACCTTGGGGAAGTACACACACGCCAAGGAACACCGGCCCCAAGCAGCAGTCTGTGTGAGCACTCTTTACATTCAGCTTTGGGAATGGGAGAGGAAGCTCGGAGACAGGAAGCCTTCGTAGAGCAGCCAGCTTTGAAGGAGGTCAGGGGATTGTCTGCTCCCTGTGGCTATCCAGGGAAGGCCACAGGGTCCCACTCAGGGCCCCAGACTGCATTTGCATAACGCATTTACATCTGAAGGGCGCTCACAGATTGGTAACTCCCAAAGCCTCAGCAAGGCACAGATTTCTACAATAGCAATTAGGAACCGAAATAGAAATGACAATAGCCACAAAAGTACAGTTGCCAGAGCTGTGGGAAGAAGGAGCAGAAAAATCTCAGCGCTTTAGAGGACTGAGCTCTGAGTAACAGCAGAGCTAGAGACCAACTGACCCTTGTTCTTTGTGTGCTGCCGGGAGCCGGGAAGGTACCGGGACAATCCCCACCTCTGTGCTTGGCGCCGGAAGAGGGAAAAGAGGGGTGGGGCAGGGCCTGCCCGGGACCCGACGATGGGAATGGGCTCTGGAGATGGCCTGGGTGCCAGTGGGCAGAGCTCCTGCAGCACTTGGGCACGGGGTGGCACTGCAGAGGGGTCCTACCTCCCCCCCCGCCCCCGCAGTCTCCCTCCCCCCCCGCCCCCCGCAGTCTCCCTCCCCACCTCCCCCGCCCCGCAGCTCCTCTCCCCTGCAGCCCCCCCCCCCCATCTCTGAGGATAGCTGTGGTAGTCACTCAGATGAGGAAGGGACAAATGCTGGAAAGGAGGGACAGAAAAAAGGTAAGAGATTAAAAGATGAGAAGCAGTGCTCAGAACCAGATGCTAGCTACCATAGAACATTCTAGAAGCTAGTCTCCTTCTTGGCCCAGGCTGGGTCAGGTGAGAGGACCTGAGGACACCTGGAGGTTGGGAACCTGGGGTGGAGACACTTAGGCCAGGCCCAAGGTCACGGCTGAGGAGTCAGCAGGTGACCTGGGGTTGGAGCACCAGTTGGTCTTGACAACAAAGGAACAGCCTAATCATAGTGGGTGGGGACAGTTGGGTGGGGACAGTTGGGCGAGGCCTCAGGAGCACAGAACTTCTGGGAGAAGCCCTGCTGAGGTCTCACGGCAGGAGGTCCTGCTGCGTTCCAGATGGGTGTGTCCAAGTTATCTGTCTGGGCTGGGAAAGCACAGGGAACTGGGATCAGACCTCCTGAGTTGGGGGTCATCACCTCCAGGCTCAGTTGAGTAGACGTCTGTGTGTAAATGCCACATTCCTCACGTAGAAGACGTGCATGAGGTTCTTAAAGATACTGAAATGCTAGGCATGGTCTGTTTCCTTATCACAATAAAAAGTAGAAACTAGGAAACCGAGAAACCATGACGTGCTTACTGGGTAGATGGTTGCTTAACAGGGTTCTGAAAATTCTGATTAATGCGAAGAGACATGGAAGAAATGATACCGGACGTTCATCTCCCCCACGATTTATACATTTACTGATAGGATTCCTGAGTGGGGACACAAGATAGTCTGGTTTAACAGATTTACATAGTCTAACCAAGGGAAGGGAGAAGCGACTTAGTCTACCAGGCTCATGGAAACCCAGAGGAGCTCAGACAGGACGGAGGTCCTCAGAGAACAGTGAAAGGGCCAGATATGATCTCTTCTGTGACCACTGATTGTAGTTTTGATTGCATTGTATTAGTTGCAATAGATAATGGGTCCCCTGAAGAGCTCTTCTTATATGAATGCAATGTCCTTTAGCAGTATCTCCCCAAGTCTGTTTACTGGTCTCTGTCATGGACCCCCTTTCTCTTCCCAAACAAAAGCCCTTCTGTTGTCATCTTTAAAACAACTGCATAATCTAGATTCTACATGAGCAGAAACACACACTGTTTTTCTGAGTCTAGCTTATTTCCCTCTACATGGTGACCTCCAAGTCTTCTTTATGGCCAAATGGTACGTGTGTGTGTGTGTGTGTGTGTGTGTGTGTGTGTGTGTGTGTGTGTTGTGTGTGTTGTGTGTGTGTGTGTTGTGTGTTGTGTGCATGCACATATAGGATTTCACCTGGGCCGATTCTATAACTCAATTGCAGGTGACATGCTGACATCTCTAATATGTAACAGTCAGTAACATGGTTGCTGCCTTTTCAGCTTCTGGCAGAACTTCCCTATTGGTTTCCATGGTGGCCTTGAAGCACACATTCCTACCAGTGGGCCCGGTGAGGGCTTTTTGTCTGGCACCCTCACCAGCCCTGGCTTGTTTTCTGACTAGGGTGAGATGGTTTGGATCTCCCTCATGGCTGAGAGTGTCGAGCATGTGTCCATGTGTTTACCGGTGCATCTCCTTCTGCTGTGTCTTTTGTAAGTGTCACTCTTCCCTGCTACTGTTGCCGCTGGGGACTTGTTTAGCAAACCTCAGCCCTTGGGATGATTTCCTAAGTGGTCTCTGCTTTTCCCTACCTCCCGAGGATGGATGGACCAACTTACTTCTGTGTGCAAGTTCCTGACGCGGCTCCTTATCCCAAGTCCTGCGGAGTCCTGTGGATGTGACCTACTTTGGAAAGGGCTCTCAGGGAGCTGGGTGTGGGGTACAAGACTGCAACCCCAGCAACGCGGAGGTGCAGGCAGGAGAACCAGGAGTTCAAGATCATCCTAACTACAAAGTGAGTTCCAAACAAGTTACCTGTAACTCTCTATGCCACCTTCCTCCCAAAAAAGAGGTATCCTCACACTCAAAAAATACTAAAGAAAAAAGTGGACATTTAGGTACATAGGTACAAGCCAGTATAGGAGATTAGAACAGCAATCAACAATGGATCTCGCGAGATGAAATGACAAAGGAAAGGGAGCTGTAAATCAAGAGAGGAGGCACCCACAGAATGGGAGCAGGTCTTTGCTGGCTCTCCATTTGACACAGGATCAGAGTTTAGGATATACAAAGAGCTCAAAAACCTAAACAGAAGAGAACAAATAATTCAGATTTTAAAAATGCGCTACATAACTAAGTTCTCAAAAGAAGAAATACAAATGGTTAGGAAACACTTTTAAAAAAAGTGTTCAGCATCAGCTGCCATTCGGAAGTGCCAACTAAAGTCAATGTAAGATTTCTCTTTCCCCAGGCAGAATGCCCATCCCGGAGGACACCAGGAACAATAAACGCTGGTGTGACGGATGTGTTGGTTGTGAACAAGTACAGACAGACACTTTGGAAATTGCTCTGGAGAGGTCTCAAAAGATTAAAAATAAAACGACCATGCATGCCAGACCTAGCATCCCTGGGCTTTCCCCCAAAGGCTGTCCCACCACAGGGATACCTGTCCATCCGTGCCCACAGCTGTTTGCCACTGGCGAGTGAGTAGTGAAGATGTGGTACATATTCACGACGATATGACTCAGCTGGAAGGAAACACGAAACCGTAAGATTTGCAGGGAAACCGACGGAACTGGAAAAGATTATTCTAAGCTCTGTCATGGGCACTGCATGTTCTTTCTCATGAGGATCCTAGTGTCAGCTCTGTATAGCGTGTCCAATATGAATATTGTGCAAAAGCCAGAGAATGGGCAAGGGTTGGTATAGAGTGGTAGGGGAGGGTCTGGAGGGAGAGGGGATAGATAGTACAACATAGATTTTAAAAAGTAGAAGGACAGAGGTGGGGGGTTGTGGAAATGAGGGTGTGGCATAGGGGGGGGAGAACTAACTAGGAAAAAAGAGTGTAAGGAAACCAGTTGGAACAAGCTGTGCCCTTCTCTGCAACAGCAGCTTGACTGTAGAGAGATAACCAACTACTCTCTGAAAGGATTCAAGACTCACTCCACAGGGGCAGGGGGATCAAAGCCTGGTACTGTGAGCCGGGCTAACAGCTCAGGCATGAGGAGGGAGTGGGTCCACGTGGGAACGTATTTCCAATGGTTAACCAAAGGGATGCAGCAGCAAATGCCTTCTGATCACCTGTGTTTCCACCACTGACAAAAGCGCATCCTAGCCTTCAACAGAGAAGCTGCACATCCCAGCATCTGTGGAGACTCGCGGCTGTACAGGATGCGTAAATTTAGCAATGGATGTGGGCCCAGCCATGAGAGTCCAGCCCTTCTAAGCCCTGGGGCCCTGAGGAAGAGTGGGCGGGACATATGTAAGACCAGGGGACAGGACTGGGGAAAGCCATTCCTTAGACCCAGACAAGCATTGTAATCAGTAAGTCACAGCCTGACGGGACCCTTCAAGGCAATTTACAAACAGTTTAGAAAGGGGTGGGGCTCATAGGGCCGTGCCCTTTACCTTTGAACTATTGACTACTGATAAATTTTAGGAAAGGAAGGTTGGGTGAATTCCTGACTCCAGGTTCCAATGGATAGCTTCAAACAGGAGGCCGTGGCTGATCACCATAGTGGCTCACAAAACAAGACCAATGGGCATGAGTGGGTGAGAGAGATTTGTGGAGGGGAGGTAGGAGGAGTGAGTAGCCAGTATGCAAAGGGAACACGTGTCAAACTGTAGGCAACACAGCAAAAGTAAAGATGTCGAAACAGTTGCTGTGAACCCATCCTGAACTCAGGGTGACCCGGCATCCCAGGACCCATGCTCCTGTCACACAGGAGAGGGTCTCGTAAAGGTGGAGGCAGAGACAAGAGCCCATGTCTGCCAGCTCAGGGCGCCCAGTGTGCCTTGCACCCATCAGAAACTGGGGATACACACCCATGTGGCAATACCTTTATGTTGGGCCTCTCTTCTCCATGGATGTGTGAGCTGTATCTCTGATACTCGAGTCATCTGAGCTGTAGAGACCACCATTGTTCATGTGGGACAGTTTCTACCTGAGTTCTGGCTGTTCCCTTCTCTTCTCATCTCTTTCCGAGGCCTCTAGATACAGACGTGGTGTTTCCTCAAGGCCTCTGGCGTGCATCCATCATTCTTTGCAACTTTAGTGCCCCCTTCATATCCAGGTTCTTCCCTGAGTGCTTTGTTTTACATTGCTCCTCAGCCACCCTGGATTCTCAGAGCTTTACTTTTGATTCATGGAATTTTTCACCACCTGTAGGCCATCTAGTTCACCTGGGGTATTTATGGTGTCTCCTCTTAGACTAGCTGCTCTGCAGATGCAGATAGGAGCTGGCTGTGCTTTCTGCTGCACCCTGCACCCCAGAACAGCATCGTTAGGAGGACAGGGCTCAGTGTTTGTTGAACACAAAGACACTGAACGAGGAGCTGGGATCCAGCAGATGATAAAGCAGGCATTCAGAATCAGTGGGGGAGGATTAGGTGATACATGATTTTGAGATACAGCATATTAGAGCAAAACTTATTTTAGATACATAGCCCTCCTGTCGGCTAAATGAAGACTGGTTTAACATTTAAGGACCTTCAAAACCTAGAGTCCGATACTGTGCTCTACCAGAAAGGACGGGTTCTGACGCCCAGAAGCACGATGGCAAGTTTCACAGCTAACGGTGATCAGTTCTGCCGCTCAGAAACGAAAACCTTAGTGGGGTCAGAGTGCCTGGCTGCAGGCCCTACCCCAAGTATCGGGCTCTCATCTTCCCCCACTGACCTCCTGTCAGGGTGCGCACGCCATCAGCCAAGCCCAGGTCCCTCTTCAATGCCTGGGTTTACTCTTGCCCAGGAGACCATGTTGGAGACCTCAAGGCAGTCAGTGGCCACCGCTCAGCAGCCACCTCTGAACCTGGAGAGTCACCTGCTTGCCTGGCAGCCTTCTCCACACCCTTTGGCCTACAATGGGCTGGGCAGATCTCCTGGAACTGGCTCTACCCTGTGCACTGGTGGCCTTTCCTTTTTCCGTGCTCACTCCCCCTTCCTCATACCCTGGAAGCAGTCACATCTGCAGGGCACTAAGGCTGTGGCCAGGAAAAGCCAGGACTTATGGGTGTTGCCAGGGGCACAGACACAGGGTCCCGGGTCCTTGGAGGATGCCGGATTTACATCTAGGTGATGCAACTAACTTCTCCGTGTGACAAGCTCTTTAGTTTGCACTGCAACCCGGGGTGAAGCCCAGGTTTTGCCCTGATTGGAATGGGATCCTGCCTGAGGAAGCCTGTGGTTTGTGTAATTATGTAGCTGACTGGAAAAGAACATATTAAGAAAACCAGGGCCCCAGGCAACGTGGGAGGCTGGGGCTCATCTCTGCTCTGATTGCTCCGGCTTCACAGGCGCCCAGAAAGCAGGTGGGGCTGCTCCTGTCAACGACATCCCCTGGCTTGCAGTGGATCCAGGCTGAGCAGAGATGCCGCCTGTTCACGCTGTCTGCACAACCTTTACAGTGACCTTGAGCAGAGCACTTTGCATTCCCTGAGCCCACACACTCCCCCACCCCGAGCAACGAACCCAGACTATGTGCTGACATCGGGGATCCCTACACAACTGCTTTGTCCTTCAAGACTGAGTGTGGAGAAACAATGGATCAGTTTATCGGGGAGGTGGGCAGGGTGTGAAACCCCTGCCTTCGTGGCTCTGCCCCTCTGTCTCCTCAGCTCTGGCTGGGCTGTCGGTTTTTCCACTGGAGGAGAGAGGGATGACCTAAGGGTGGAATTTCTGGCTCAGGGAGGCACCTGGCAAGGGGAGGTGGTTTTGCGTTGTTACCCTCTTCTCCTGTTACTCTGGCCCTGTGAACACGCATCATGCTTCTAAATGGAGAGTCTGGTCAGGCCGGGCCAGGGTGCAGACGGCTTTAACTGGGAGATGGTTTGCTACTGTTCTAGAGCGAGGCCACTTCCTGGGCCTCTGTTTCCTGTCCTGTAAATGAGGTGGCTTTGGAGAGACAATATGACGTTCCTCCCACCTCCAAAATCTCCAGTGTTTACACAGAGATTTAAACATCTGTCCTGAAATTTAAAAAAAATTTCCATTTGTTCAGAAACTACAAAATGGTTTCAGATCCCGACCAACAGGATGTTTCTTAGAACTGCCATAAACTTCCCCCTTCTGGCTTCTTTTAGCAGGTTATGTTTTCTGATGTTTCTGAAATCAAAATGGGCTGTACCAGTGATGGAGAAGAAACACGCACACACACCCACATACACATCGCCCCTGAATACATGTGTTAATCCTTTCCCCAAAGACACACACACACGCACACACACCCACATACACATCGCCCTTGAATACATGTGTTAATCCTTTCCCCAAAGACACACACACACCCACATACACATTGCCCTTGAATACATGTCTTAATCCTTTCCCCAAAGACACACACACACACACATCGCCCCTGAATACATGTGTTAATCCATTCCCCAAAGACACACACACACACCCACACCCACACCCACATACACATAGCCCTTGAATACATGTGTTAATCCATTCCCTAAAGACACACACACACACACACACCCACATACACATCGCCCCTGAATACATGTGTTAATCCTCTCCCCAAAGACACACACACACACACACACATACACATCGCCCCTGAATACATGTGTTAATCCTTTCCCCAAAGACACACACACACACACACACACACACACACATCGCCCTTGAATACATGTGTTAATCCATTCCCCAAAGACACACACACACATCGCCCTTGAATACATGTGTTAATCCTTTCCCCAAAGACACACACATACACACACACACACATTGCCCTTGAATACATATGTTAATCCATTCCCCAAAGACACACACACACACCCACACCCACACCCACATACACATCGCCCTTGAATACATGTGTTAATCCATTCCCTAAAGACACACACACACACACACACACACACACACACACACACACACATCGCCCTTGAATACATGTGTTAATCAATTCCCTAAAGACACACACACACACACGTGCACGCACGCACAGGAGCTAACCCCCTCCTGGCCTCCTCACCCCAGGATACTGGCTATTACACATCATCTTTCGTCCTACTAGGAGCTGGACTCTCTCCAGCGGCCCAAAGCACCAGCACATGGATCAGAGCCTTGGCAAACATCAGCAACAGAGGTATGGGGACAATCGGAAAGCTAGGGAGTCCTTAAGGAGTCTCAAAGCCAGCACCCCGGAAGGGAAAGAGATGGTACGGGGTTGTGTGGGGAGCTGGGAGGGCTTCTGGCTGCACCATCATCAGACACTTGAGGATCCCACCCGTTTCCTTCCTATGCCACTGGTGAATAAAATACTGACGGGGATGTTTTTATGTTCTAGAACTTTTGGCGCCAAGCTGCTACACAGCTCCAGGACCACCATTTTTAAATTAAAGGCTGAACTCGTGAGAGAAAGATGAAGACGAGTCTGCTGCAGGTCCTGTCACAGCACATGGACCAAGGAGCTTTGAGGGTTGGCAGGCATAGGTCGGTGCTATACAGAGCACTGGGATCAGAGAGTTCCTACAGAAACAGAAGACAGAGCTGCTCAGCGCTGCTGAGTCCCCATCCGTCAAATGAAATCAGGGCCTCGGGAAAAAGTCTAAGGCTTCACGTTCATCCAGTAATAGCCACAATGGCAAAAATATGTGAATGCCCTGTCTATTTAGGCATTAGTGGAAAAAACCGATATTTATCAGTTTTATATTATATATGTATATGTATATATATAATGAAATATTATTACCTTAAAAAGTAACACTATCCTTACATTGGCCTGGAGGATATATGCTGAGGTGAGCCAGTTATAAAGTAAATATTGCAGAATCTCACTTGTAGGATTCCATTTTTTTTTTTGGTGTTTTTGGTTTTTTTTGAGACAGGGTTTCTCTGTGTAACAGCACTGGCTATCCTGGAACTAGCTCTTGTCGAACTCAGGCCTGTCTCTGCCTCCGAGTGCTGGGACTGAGGGTGTGTGCCACTACTGCCTGGCCTAGGATCCCACTTCTAAGATCCCACTTACATGTAGAATGGATAAAATTATAGAAAGGATCTAGAAGGAAACCAGGTTACCATGGTGGGGGTGGGGAAGAAATGGAGTGGGCGTGTACATAACACAGGGAAGCAGATAGCTGAGTGGAGAAGTCCAGGGGTCTAGGGACAGGGCAGCCCCAGGCTCACCTGTTTCCCTCTGTCAGGTCTGTTCAGCAATGGGAGAACCTTGGCTAAACCACGCCTGCCTGATTCTCTGCCTCGCCCCCACGCTCCAGTTTCTGTCTGTATAAAGGGTCTCTTATTTGTTCCCCAAATGTGCAAGCTGTATGTGCTGGGCCTTGTAGCTGTCCCCTGCTTGGAACCTGTCTGTCTCTGAGCTCACAAGGCTCGGTCCCTCCAACCTTCAGGCTCACCTCAGGTATTGCTCCTCACTCAGTGTTCCCACTCTGAAGCACCCACCCCTGGTGATCCCTGTCAGCGTTTCCCATCTGATGCCCTGGAGAGAAGAGCCAGGGCATGGTCGCTGGACAGAACTTGCTTCGTAGAGTTATGAGGTGGGCAAAGGGAAGTTTGCTGGTCTCGTGCTGGCGGGCACTGACTCCATGCTCCAGCTGTGCCAGAGGAAGAGTGGAGGGGAGCCTGCCTCATGGGGTCCCTGGGAGGGGACAGGTGACTGGAGAGGGAAGGAATGACAGTGAATGAACTGTGATGGTCTTTGCAGCGGCTTTCCCGCCACGGCACATTTTAGCCAGCAACACCAGTCGTGTGCACAATATCTACCTCACAACAGACTTGAGATCATGACTGTGGTTGTTTCTGAGTTTTAAGAAGCGATGATGGCTAGGTGATTGACGGGACGCTGCACAGCTACTAAAGTATAACGAACGGTTCTGCCTGGACTCTCGCCGCGCACGACCCGTAGTAACTAACTGTGAGGGCGCCTCAGACGTCCTGATTGCTCGGTGTTTATAGGGCGGTCACACACTGCTCAAGGACGGCAACATTCTGGGGAATGCACCGTGAAGTGGCTTAATTATATGGGGTGTCTGAGTGGTACTTACGCAACCTACGAAGGCTGAGATCCCACTGGGCAGAACAGTTTTATAGGTCCGCCACTGGACGTGGAGCCAGCCGCCGACTGTGATGCCCACGCACACAAGACTATCTTATACTGCAGGAAGGGAAGGAGCCGCTTACTGCTCTTTGGAAATTTAACCTGCTGCGCTGCGCTGTAGATGAGGGTTAGGATGGGCCAGTTACAGGACTTAGGCACCCCTGTCCCTTGTGCACTGGGATGAAGATCTCCTGAGCTGTGGTGAGCAGCAGAAAGCTGTAGAATCTAACTGGCACAGCCTACGACACTAGAGTCACAGGCTGAAGATGACTTTAGACTGATGTAAGCAACCGGCTTAGGGTCTGCTAAGATGTCGAGGCAGAGATATGGTGAAGTCGGAGGTGCTGCCTGGGCAGGCACAAAGCTCCTCAAGGCAGAGCGGGAGCTGCAGAGTCCTTGGCAAGGGCTCTGCACGCTTGGTTCTTCATCGCGATGTGGAATTCTATGAAGCAGACACAGCACTGTTGCCTCCACCTTCCTGGAGAGGTGGTGAGCAGGCTGGATAAGGCCCCCTAACGTTTCAGCTGATAATTAGTTTGTAGCCACACATCATTACCAATATGTTATGCTTTTGTTTTTCTATTGCAGCTAAAGGATCACCTATGCCGAAAATGTGGGTCACAAACAAGCTGGGCCCCAGTGATGCTTTGCACTGGCAGACGGCTGATCGCTTTCCCTGGAAGGTAGCCTGCGCCTTCGCTCAGTCAAGAGTATTCAGAAACCTGGAAGTTGTCAGATGTCAGGGAGCTTTTGATTAGATTTAGATTTCTCTTGGAAACAAGGGGTGCACGGCTTAGTGGGATGAAGTGACTGCTCACCCATTGCCACATCCAGACAAGCAGAGGACGGAGTGCAGGGGAGAGGCTGCTTCTGGACAAGCAGTTGAAGGGAATGCAGAGGAGAGGCTTCTGGACAGGAATGTGGGGCAGGAGCGGGGCGGGGGGAGAGGCTACTCCTGCTGGACAGGAATGCAGGGGAGTGGTCGCTTCTGGACAGGAATGCAGGGGAGAGGCCACTTCTGGACAGGAATGTGGGGGAGAGGCCATTTCTGGACAGGAATGCAGGGGAGAGGTCGCTTCTGGATGGGTGTGCAGGGGAGAGAAAGGCAGACTCTTAGAAGAGTGAGTTTCTACTATAAAAGATCGTACTGGGAAAAAATTCAAATAATTTTTGAATTATTGAAAGCATTGAAGCATTGGCAATAAGATTTCTTTTGACAAAGTACATACAAAACAAAACCAAACCCTAGCGCTGCCCCCCAAATACCTACAAAGCAACCACACCCTCATTCAATGTTGTGAAGATACTGAATAAACGCAACACGGCGCTTGAGCAGACCTCAGCCGCCTGACTGTGAGCACCGTCTCTGTGCACAATAGTGGGTACCAAAGCCTTCTTTGATGCTCAACCACAGCTGAACGGAACACAAAAGGGAATGTTTTCTTGTAGGGCACATGATGGTGGTGGCCTCCCCACTACCCATGCGACACTCGGCAAGCTCTCTGCCTGGCACCAGCATCTCTTCCTTGTTGTTATTACTCTACCCTCTGCAGAGCAGAGAGAAATGTGGTACCAGCTGCCATTCTGTGGAGTGTGAAGGTGGCTGCCTCTCAGAGAGGGTTTGGGGCATGGGGCAGTCTTTGACTTTACTGAAAAGTCGGTGGGGTCCCCAGGCGAGAGATGACAAACTGTACCAGGATTCTGAGTTTCCACCTGACAGGAATCTGCTTTTTCAGAGGAGCCTGCTTACCCACACAAGACAAAGCAGAACAAAGCAATTTCATAGCAGACAAAAACAGCAAGAGTTTTTCTTGATCTGGATGGGGCTGGAGAGAGGGAGATACATTTCCTTGGTTCACAGATGAGATGGGACAGTGGCAAGGCTTCTGGGACGGCCTGCATGGAAGTCACAGGCTGGAGGAGCTAATGGGAAGAGTGTAGCTTTGACCAGGGGCTCGCAGACTTAGCTGGGCCTGCCAGCTGCTCAGGAGCTTCCGCCAGGAGCTCAAGGGGCCTGGCACTCGCCGACTCTGGCTCTGCTCTGAGCCGAGCCTTGTGTTTCACTCTGTGTCCATGCAAGAACAGCCATGAAGAGCGGTTGATTTAGCACCTTATGTTATGGAGGATAGAAGCACACACAGTAGAAGAGACAAACTACATTGCAATTCTCAACATTTAATGCTTTAAGCAATATTACTTTTTTTTTTCTTGTCACAGGTTCATGAACTAAGTCCAGAGACAAATGGTAAACAAAGGCAGAACTGTAGGGTTCTATGGGGAAAAGGAGGTCAGACCTCAAACAGGGAGTAAGGTGTCTCTAGAAGAATGGCTTCCAACAGCAACTGTGCTGTTTTTCTCTAGGATGGCTCATGGAAGGCAGAAAGGGCAATGCCTTCTCCAGCCCAGAAGGGACCCCTTGCATGGGTTCCTTAAGGTTCACGTCCACTGACCTCCCTGGGGTTCTCACCACATCAAAAGGCTGGTCTCCTAGAAGGGAAGTGGCTTCCTGGCTGGAGGCAGGATGCCAGATGACTATACTCTCATAGCTTGGACCTCCCCATCATTGTCCTGCATTTTAATTTGGATCCTTGGCCATTATCAAAGAAACAGTTGTAAGAACCTTTGTATCTGCTTCACAGATGTAGACAGCCTGTCCTTTGCTGTGGAGGACTTCGTAGGGTAACTGTTGCATCCTAGGTGACAGGCCTCCAGAGTCCTGAGGGGACAGACTCATGGGGATGAGGAAGAGGGCTCTTTGTTTCTGTAGGATGTGGCTGTGGATAGGAGGCGAAGAGGAAGATGCTCTCATTTCCTTGGATATAGGAATTGAGGTGGAAAAGACAATGCTCAGGGGCTAGGTCAAGAGTTGCCTTGGATGTTTTTCCTTAAAAAGGCCCAAGGGCCCCGGCATATCTGCTGGCTGGGAGTTCAGCAGAGCAGAGAGTTAGTGGTGTGTGTGTTTGTGTGTGTGTGTGCATGCATGTGTGTGTGCAAGTGCGTGCATGTTTTTGTGTTTGTGTGTGCGTGTGTGCGTGCACTCACATGTGAGTGTGTTTGTGTTTGGAATGAAGGCTTAGGAAGCAGAGATTAAATGAGATAGCAAGGAAGAAGACAGACAAAGAACAGAAGACTGGGTGAGGGCTCCAGGAAGTGTGATCCTGCCTTTCTTCACCTCAGAACCACCAATACCCTCCTTTGTATGTGATGGCCTGGCTGCATCAGCTGCTTTCTGAGAAACAAAGCCATGCTCAATCGGGGTCCTTTATGGCTACATCAAAAGCATCCCAAATCTGATAACCTGCTAAATGATATATTTCACTTCAGGCAGTAATACTAATTCAGACAGAAATGGACATTTTGAAAAGGCGATGGTTTACAAACCCAACGGTTAACAGAAATAGTTTATGGAATTGATTTGCATTAAAACGTGCCTCCAAAGTTGACGTTCAAAGATAAAACCAGGATAATCTTTCTTTAACATCCTCTGGCAAAATGACGTCCTGGTTTACTTAGTTCAATTATAAATGATGAAATGTATGAAATCGATACTGTTTGTTGGAAAATGTAGTTTAGAAAACAGAAATGGTGCTTAAAAGCATCAATGGCAGAAGATGAAGCCCCCTTGTCTCCCCACCAACACGAGAACAATTAGTTTTTTCCTAGCTGGCCACTCAGAACAGCCGTGTAGCCATTTATTTCCCTCTATTAAAGCCCAGCAGCTTTTATCGCTATGCGATTTCTCAGGGGCTGAGACACACTGTTTGCCAATACTAAGATCTCACGCTCTAACACCGGTGTTGTCTAAAACACACTTCACTCAACATTATCCACTTCACTCTCCCTAAAGATCACACTGAGGTTCTGAAGACTTAGTGTGTCACCTCGATGGGCTGGTATCTTTGCAGGACGGACATGTTGGGAAATGAAGCAGGAGTTCACATTTTGTGGTACGCACTGCTGCTGTGGTTGGGCTTCTCATGCATGGGGCTTGTGTTGGGTCTCACTGGCCCTGCAGGGATGAGGTGGGGAGTCTTCTCTACAGCACAGATGGCACACAGCAGGGCTTCAACTCAGGGAATAGCAACAAGGGCAAACAAGGCAACTTGCTCCCAGGATAGAGGTCATCAGTTACTGTACAGTAGCTGGGCACTGCATGCAGTGTCCCCAGTGTCCAGAATGTATTCCTAAAGGTCACATTTTAGGTCCAATCCAACAGAAGATGCTGATCATTTATGGTAGATCCTAGATTACACTCTTAGAAAAATATCACAAACTCACTCTGCACAAACCAAATGCAGTGGGAAGAATTAAAGATGAGACCCAGAAGAGGAACTTCTCCTCAGAGAAGGATCCACCAAGAAGGACAGACTCAGAGTATAGGACGGAATGAACAGTAGCAAGTGCGCAGCCTTCCTTTGTTCGGTGACATGGAGTGGAGAAGGCTCCTGATCAGACACTTGGGATCTATTTGAAGCCACATGTGGCACTGAAATCATCTTTGTGAGTCACTGGGTAAACACACAGATGAGGCCAGGAAGTCAAATTTAAGACCACTAGTGACAGTGCTGAGCCCTCGTAAGCCTCTGCGGCAATGCTTGGTCGTCACATCCTACTGCTTTTGTAGGACACGGATGGTCACTGCCCTGATTTAGCACTGTGAGACAGCTTCTAGGACTTTACTTCTGATCCCCAGGACTTGGGACTTAGGTTAACTTTTTTTCTTTCTTGTATAGGGTTTGATAATATAGCCATGGGTGGCCTAGAACTCACAGAAATCCACCTGCCTCTGTCTTCTGAGTATTGGGGTTAGAGGTGTATGTCACCATGCTTGGCAAGATTAAATGTTGAAGCAATAATGATAATAGTAATTGTGATCATCATCATCATCATCACCAACTCGGGAGATTGCTAAGTGTGGGGACCTGAGTTCTGCCCCCAGCACCCATGTAAAAGCTGGCATGCAATTCCAGCACTAGGAACATACAGCTAGGAGGGTCCCTGGGATCCACTGGCTAGCCACTCTACTGAGAGAACCTGTTTCCAGAAATAAGGTAGAGGCAACTTAGGAAGAAACCAATATTGGTCTGGCCACTTCACACACACATTCGACATACACATCAATTAAGAACTGCTTATCATCTAAAGTAAAGGGCTACAACACTAACCAAGTTAGGATTCCAGAGTTTGACTCAAGTGCTCTTGGCCTTTGAGCAATGTTAGTTACTTGTGGGATGGACAAGAAAGAAGAAGCGACACCACGGTAGGGGTCAGGTGAACCCATGGACTCAGCGATGGAGAGCTGGCCGTCCATGACCCTGCTGTCCCTGCTGTGCCTACATGTGGACATGGGGTCTCAACTCAACTCCATGTCCTGTTCTGGAAATAAAAGATCAGTTTCTGACAAACATGGAAAGAGGCTTGAGGATCTCAGCATACACTTAGGGGAATGCAGAAGGCCAGGGGTGGCTCAGGAATGTCCCCTGGTGTCTGCAAAGGACAGAGACAGAACTGCAGGGACGTCTCAGATGTGACACCTCTTCATGGCCCGAGTAAAGCCAAGCCAGGTGCAGGTGAGGTTCTTCCCCATGGTAGTCTAGCCTCGTACTGACTCTGCCTGGCAGTGGCAGCAGCACCCAGGTGTGGAGAGCTGAGGGAGAGGCCGGTCCTACGCTACTAGGGATGATGTTTCACAAAGAACTCAAGTGGAATCGGTCCATGGCACTATCCAGGAATACAATACTTGGCCACGGTTACTGAGTCTCAGTTACAGAGAAAAGACAGACATGGATAGGACTATGTCTGCTTGCATGGGTTAATACATTTATTCAAACTTATCTTGACCTATTAGAAAACCACAGCAATAGAAATACAAACCCAGATCCATTTAATCATAATGCAGTGTTTCCTTGGGTAGAGAAAAAGACATTTGCGTGCAGATGGAAATATCGGCAAAACAAGGTCTGTTTTGCCTTCGGTGTGTGAGACATGATGGAGACCCATTTAGTGTTCGTTTAGGCCTGAGCGCACTCATTTGGACACCAAAGAAACAATTTTCTCTATAATATTTTGAGACATCACCATCTTTTTAAATAAAAGAAAAAGAATTTTTCCTTCTTGAAGTCTGGGAACAGTCCTTGCTGCAAGCGTTGCCATGCAATAACCTGGTAAGTGCCATAAAGGTGCTCTGGCTTACACATATTAATTTTTCCATGGTTACTTTATTAGCTGAGTCCACAGAGGTTGAGACATATTGGATGAGCAATTCCAATTTCCCCTGTTTGTGAATGTTTGCTAAACCACAGGAACGTCTGACGTGATCTTATCGTCCTTCTGTGTGGTGCCCATACTCTGCCTCTCGCTCTTTGGCCTTTTATTGGAAGAGGCATTTCATATGACGAAAGGAAGATAATTGTGCCCTGTAGATCAAGGTGAGTGTGCTACAGTGATTACAGCCTGCCGGTCGGCAAGTGGCGCTTTCTAAAATGCATTTGAGCTGTACCAAGGAACATGCGGAGACGAACACAGCCCCAGCGCTGCCCTGTGAGTAGTGTGCCCCTGGGTCATGGCGGCAGCATTAGCTGATGGTCCAACTCAACAGATGGTTACCATTTACCTAAATATGTTGTAAGGACGGGATTTCCTTCCAGCCCCATCCAGTGGGCCCCACAGGGCAGGAGGAAAGCGCTCTCTGTGATTGAACCTAAACCGGTTTCCTGACTTTTGATCTCACTGTTCTTTTGTTGCTTTATTTTGTTGCGCGGATAAAAACAGTCAAGAGTAAGGTGGAAAACGCTCAGTGGAAAGGGTTTTCTGTTTGCTTTGTTTCATGAGCTAGTCGGGAAAGGAAAGGAAAGGGTTTTCTGTTTGCTTTGTTTTTGGCTAGTAGGGAAAGGAAAGGAAAGGGAAGGGAAGAACAGGGAAGGAAAGGGAAGGAGGAAGGAAGAAATATAAGAAGAGATGGATTGGGAGGGAAGGGGAGGGAGGGGAAAGAAAAGTGGAGGGAGGGAGCGAAGGCAAGCAAGCAGTTTGTCTCTCGGCTAGACGCGGGGCAGTGACGCTATTGACTGTGCAGAAGAACACACCCTCACCCATCCGGTCCCATTTGCCACCATGTTTATCCTTAGGAAATGGCATGGATCCTGGAGGAGTTAGACTTTCTTGAGACTTAGATGCCTCTGTACCTCTGACCACATGCCTCCATCCCTTGAGCTTACGTGTGGTCTCTAGTTCATCCATGTTTCTCCTCCAGCCTCCAAGGAACCAGTTTACCGAGCTTTATGGCTCCCGGATGGGACTCAGTCCCTCACCTGTCTCTGAGCCAACAATGTAAAGTGTGTTCCTCTTTGTTCCAACCATCCAGCAGGTCTAATTCCAAGGCTGCTGCATCTGTGCCCTTTCTTAGCCCTGGTCACTTGGACGGCCCTGACCCTATCTGTCTGAAGAGTTCCTGAGCTGAGAGTATGTGGAGCCAAGTGAGCTGGTCGGCTGTGGTACTGGCCACTCCATTCCCACTAAAGAGGGGACAATGATTATGGCTGAGCAGTCCTCTAAACACCCGCTTCTCCAGTGCAAAGTTGGAATGATTATAAATCTTAAGAGTTTGCATTGGATTCCAACCTGTTGTCCCTTCTAGTATATTTAATGTGTAAATATATAAAGGCTTGAGAAAAAAGTGAGAACTTTGTTAAAAATAACCTAAGTGAACAGCTTACTGATTTTAACCCACTGATTTTAATCCACGGACACTCTGTCATAAAGGTTTTAACTCCCAGGGTACACTGCACTTTCACCTTTTTCTATGAGTTAATGAAATACACATGGCACATAAAATCTCATCTTTCTCTAAAAAACTTGCTTAAAAACACCAAACATCAATTTTCTCCGTAATTTATGTTAAGAATTTAAGCGAGATCGACAGATAAATATATCATGTAGACTCAAGTTGCTTTTTGAGGGATTTAAAAACATTAAGAGAAATCCAATACTTTTCTCTCTTCATTTTCAAACAAAAATTCAATAAGATGGCAGGAGAAATCTCTGTAGAACATGAACACGTTTGAGACACAGGCATTTGCTGGCTCTGGAGGGATCCTGCTTCTCATAGTTCTGCATCACCAAGGGCAAGAACTTGCTCTCATTGCTCGCCAGACACTCACACTTAGGGCCAGGACCTGAGACTCTGATTGGTCATCTCCCTACCCCAGGCACCACCCATGAGATCTCTCTGGTGGGGTCTCCAGTAAAGAAGGAGTTCTTGGTTTGCTAGCTTTCACACCTAAGGAAACAGAAGCCTTCGCTAGATTAGACTGCACATTGGAGGGAAAGTAAGGAGGAGGGGCATTCAGAATTCAACAGAGTTTACCCTGCGGGGTACTGAAGGGCCAGCACTTCTCAGGTGGTCAGACCACAGTGATGGTGAAGCAGCTTCAGCATCTTTGACCCCCCTGACCCCACCCCGGCGTTGCAGACCCTAAAGTTCAACAACAAAAGCTGCATTCACTAGTAGAGATTCTAGATGCCTTCAGGAGGACAGTAGTAAGGATGCCTTAGGGATGGGAGCAGAGAGCTTCTGCCTAGAGAGAAACAAATTGTACCCTGTGTGTGTGTGTGTGTGTGTCTGTCTGTCTGTCTTTAAAAATTCTCTCCTCACTCTGCAGCTTCTTTAACTTGTGAGTTCCGTTCCTAATGCCAGTTCCCTATCCAGCTGCCCCTTCTATCTTTCCCCACCTCTTCCATGGCACAATTCTCCAGTTCCGCTCCTTGGTGGCTCAGCAAGCTGAGCTTCTGAGGCCAACTCTGGACTTGGCTAAGTTGCTGACCAACCACCGCCTTGTTGGCACAACTTGCTTGCACACACACATAGACACACGCACTTGCTCACAATAGAGACACACACACACACACGCATAGATACACATATACATGCATGCATGCACGAATAGCATTTGTGTTAAATTAAAGAACAAATGTCCCGCCGTCTGATCATGATTAAAGGAAGAAGTTGTGCAGGGAGGCACTGAGTCTCAGTGTGTGCTGACAGCAGGAGACCCAATCAGGGAGTCTTCGCTGTGACTCTGGAAGAGTTCACAGCTCCAGGCAGGGGTGTGGGTGTCAATGATCAGACTTTGAAGTTCAGACCTCGTAGTCTCTCAAAGAGGAAGTTCCTGAAACCCAGCAGGGATGCTTCACACTAACTTTCCACTTGACAGGATGAAGAATTGTCCAGGAGACAGCTCTCTGGGTGTCTGTGAGGGAATTTCTAGACAAAGTCAGTTGAGGAGGGAAGACCTGCCCCATATATAATCCTTTACTCATGCTAAGTGCTGAACACGGGTTAGTTGTTGGGGATGCTGAAACAGGTACCATTTTATTTCAAGAGAGTCATTTTGGGGGCACAGACATGAACAACCAAATTGTTGGACCAGTGACAGCACACTAGAATGGGACTGTGAGATGGCTTGGCAGGAAAGGCTCTGCCACTGAGCCCGATGACCTGGGTTTGACCCCCAGAATCCACATAAGTGGAAGAGGAGAACTGACTTCTGCCCATTTTCTTAGGAAATCCACATATGCCCTGTGGCACAGACATGCTCAGTTCATATAAACAACTAAATGTAAAAAATTAAACCCCAAAGTTGTGTTGAAGGATAGATGGGTCAACACCAGTGTGACGATCAAAGAAGGAAGAATGTGCCTAAACACGCAGAAGGGACGGCAGCTTAGGGAACTCTTCAGAAGGGGAAGATCTTGTGTCGTATTTTATAATATTGAGAGGAAATAAGATGGAAGGCACTATGATCAAAGGAGAGCCACCCAAAGAGCAAGAGTGAGCTCTGTGATGGTCGGGCTAAAGCTGCCCTCGTGAGCTCTGTGATGGTCGGGCTAAAGCTGCCCTTGTGAGCCCTGTGATGGTCGGGCTAAAGCTGCCCTCGCCTGAGACTGGAGCAGGAAACGGCAGGGTGTTGCCTTAGACTTCAACAGCAGAGAGAATCTGTCAAATCACTTGCCCATCATTCCAGATCTTTCTAGAGACTTTTCTTAGTTAAATGGTTCACATTCTGTTCTGTCTTGGTATTCAGCTCTCCCATCATCCCAATGACACTAAGTTATAGGCTCGATCAAAGTATAACCACCATGTTCCATAGAGTCAAATCAAAAACCTATTTGTCTCTATTTACGAACGGAGTTGTGAATCTTGGGAATTGATTGGATTTAATGACTTGCTACTGAACATCAAACTCATTTGCTAAAACAAAGACTTTTCCATTGCTCATATTATTCTATTACAAACAAGATATCTATTGAATTAGCAAAACACTTCATTTAAGAACCAAACTGATACCTCCTTAAAAGACGGAGATATGAAAATTTGACCACATATTCAATTGTAGAGTAAAATTAACTTTTATGTTGCTGAGTACCATCAATCATGTTATTTATCGGTTAACCAATTTGAAATGAAAGGATTGGTCAGAGATTCTCTTGCGGTATTTCTCAGGCAATATTCTATATCAGCAAAAGGCCTCAGGGATTTTAGGTGCATATGAGATACATATGTGTTAAGACAGGAACAGACGACACTTGCATGTGTAAATCAAGCATCTTCTCAACAATATGACTGTGGCTATGTTATCTGGTAACTACGAGCATTAGCTGATGACGTGGTTTAGAATAGGGAGCAAACCCTGAGGCTAAAGACTACTGGGATCAACAGTATAAGCCATTCCATGTCAGAGGACGAGTTTGCAAGAGAAATAGACTACAATGGGATTAGTTTGTGGCCTTATACCAGTGTTGTTCGTGGCATTTCAAACTTTTCATATGACCTCTTAGGCAAGCAGAAGTATAGCTTTCTAAAGACTAATAGGGTAGCAGAACCCACCCCATTCCGTATTATAATTAGGAGGATTGTGCTTTGGACACTGTTACCACTGTCTTCAATTGTCATCAAAAGTTGAATGTTTTTGTTTTGCTCAAGAAAAACAAAAATAAACAATAGCTAATTTGTCTCCCATTTTCATAATTTACTCAACTACATTGGTAAAAATGTTTATATAAAAAATACTAAGTTGGAAATTATAAAGTATTTTATCAACTGCAAAAATGGGGTGAATGCAAACCATGATGTGTGCAATCCCAGCATAAATTAATGAGACAATGATATGGACAGAAAATGGCCTCAGACTAGAGAGGTAAAGGTTAGGCCCTCTTCCCAAACAAACAAACAAACAAGCAAACGCTATCTTGTAATCATGCATTTGGGGTTAATGAAATTCACTATGCTGACTAATCAAAGGGAAACCCACACATATATGTAAAAATCTTTTACCGGCAATCCCTCAGTCATTCACGTTTCTCTTAGAGGGAAGGCAAATACTTGGTGGAACTTCGCAATGTTTCTGCCTCTTCTCACTGTGTTCTCAGTCTCCAGAAGAGACATTTTTAGTTGGCCATGGCCCTTCAGTCCTCTGAAGGTGGACAGAGACCCAGAATCCCGCGTCACATAGTCACCTGATCAACGAGCCAGAGAGCACAAAGGAGAGCCATTCGCTTGACTCCTTCTTCAATGAGTTAGCAGGTTAATACTGATGGAATTCTTCAGAAAGCCTGGGCTAAAGGGGAGATAAAGCTTAGTATCCTGTGACAAACATGCATTTCTAAGAAGGAAAGATGGGAGGCACGCATAAACACAGAAAAACAAGATGGAATACCAGGTAGGCCCAAGCACACATAGAGGGCAGCCGCCTGAAGATGGCAGTGCACGGGTGGCAGCCAATCAGCTCCCTTGGGTGTAAACTACATTTCGGTTTGAGGGGAAATGGTGTTCTCTGTCAGGCAGGAGGAGAGCTGTGGTTCCTCTCTGGCATTGCTAACCACATGGCCCTGGCATTTCCTACAGCCACGGTGGCCCTGGACATGTCAACACATACAGATGGTTGAAGATGAAAAAGTGCTCAGAGATCAGTCATATAACAAGCGACCTTTGGAAAAATCAGAAAGTCTGCAGGGTTCCCCAAAGCCCCTGTCTTATAAGTGACATTCGACAATAATAAAACACCACACTCAAGTATAAATCAGCTTGCCAAGGGCAGAATTTAAATAGGAACTTATAGTTTAGGGCTCTTTGGAGGATAGCAGGGAAGTTTTGAAAAATTAAAAATAAATCTCCGTAATATAGATGTAAAAACCTCCAAAAGTGAGAATGTCTTCAGGAGTAAAAGGATAGACAAGAAGCTCTGGCCATCTGTGGAATCTGAGCTATAGCAGTATAGCATTTCCTTTGTGGGGGACAGCCACCCAAATGGGCCAACACCGTGCACAGGACAATGTCCTCCAAGGAAGGCACTGAAGAAGTAAAAGCAGGTATTTCTTAGTCTAGAAACCAAAGAGAGCCACAGTCTTGAGCTATAAATTCTCTAATCATAAGGCCCTCCTGTGACCACCTACTTGGTAGCCATAGTGTCTGCATGGGAAGCAGCTAATGGCAACAGGGGACACAGAGGTTATTTTAAGGGTGGCCAGGTCTTCTAAAGATGACACTTGTGTCATTAATGAAGCTGGAATGTATTCTGACAGGTTTCAAGATTGTCATTGGGTAATCAAAAGGAGGCCCACTAAGGTGTGTGAGCCTTCCACAGACAGGCAGAATAGGGGCCACCTCTGATCCTCCCACCATGCTGAGCAATCTGATCCTGCCTGTCCTCTTTGCTGCTGCCTGTTCCTTCCAAATTTAGGTAAATCCAAGTACATCTTAGCCAATGATTATCCCCTCCCTTCTGTCATTTCCCATTTGGGGATTAGATCTTTCTACCTTTAAATGTGGCCATGTTACTTTCATCTTAAAACTCAACCTAAACCCAACTCTACCAAGATACCCCCTGACTTCCATTCTCAACCAAATTCTCCCAAGAGTGGATTGACTTCTTTCTTCCACTCTCATGGGTTTGTTTTCCCTGCTGGTGCCAAGTTTTGGTCTCATCTCTCCATGGAAGCTGCTTCCCTGAAGACCAAGGCTGACGGCCAACTCAAGGGACATCCGTGGTCTCCATCTTACATCTTGCTCTTCAGGGACCAGTGGTGGTGTCTTCTTTGTTTATTACCTACTTCTGACATTTATAAAAATTAGCTTCTCTAGTGGGTCTCCTAAATACCTGCCTGGCCCCTCAGTCTGGACATTCCTTAGGATTGTACTGTTCTAAGTGAGTGTCGCTTTCTCTAAGCTGAGGCCACCTGCTTCTGTGAGCTGCTCTTTGTTCCTGAGAGTGGAGCAGAGAGCCTACAGGTCAGAAGACATGGGGAGGTGTGTGTCTAGATCCCTTTGTTCCAGTAGCTGAGGGTGTCTACAGTTCTCCAAATTCCAGGGCAGGCAGGCTTATCCTGATATAGAAACACGATTCCACTTTTCTGCTCTTACGTGTTTGTTCTCTTAGGAATAAATATTCCTGGAATGAATGTAACTATGTGGTCATCCCGAGTCACTAGTCTCAGGCCCCTCCCTCTTCAGCCTGGAGCCTTGAGGCCTGTGGAATGCCACCTGTGTTAACAGAGGTCAACACTAAGAGCAGAGCACGCACAGGTACACGGCAGGGAGGTGGCTCATTTCATCGAGAATAAAAGATGGCAATTCTATTTGTTCTAAGTGGTTGCCTGCCCACTTCTACATGAACTCTAGATGAGTAGCCCCCATCCAGCAGAGAGGGACAAGGGTTCACTTTCAAACACCGAACTCATGCCTAACATTCTCTGGTTGGGCTTAGAAGGCTCATGTACTTACAACACATTCTAGCTCACATATTCTACTTACAGGCTACCTCTGCCCAAAAGCTAGTGGCTGCATGGAATTATACAGATGGACCATTTTCTAGACATCCCAATTCTGAGCAAGAGCTGTGATTAATGGGGCAGTGTCTATGAGCATTTACTTGGCATAGGGAAGTAGGAAGGGGTTTATCGGTTCCTCTCTTTGTCTCAAGTACCACAACCATGGTAGGAGAGAAGGCTTAATGCAGTCATTAAACTTTAGGGACCACTTATTCAACCAATCGCAGGCTGGAGTGGGTGCAGATGTGGAAATGACCTCTCTGTTGCTCTTCCTCTCTGGCTACCCCAGTTTCTGGATATATGTAAAACACAGGAGAAGCTGGGCAAGCACAGCTTCTGCAACAAAAGAGGGCACAAAAGAGAATATGCCAAGGATAAGGAGGGTGAGTAAAATGGTCAGATGGGCCTTGGGGCATCAAGATAGTTTGCCTCCTTCAGTGGCACTATGGGAAATCACTTTATCATGATGTGCTGGCCAAGTAGAACTGGTTCCAGGACTCTTAAGAGCTTCAGAGAAGCCTGTTGCAGGATATTTGTTTATACTGTGTGAAGATGTGTCATTGTGACTGGTTTAATAAGGAGCTGAATAGCCAATAACCAGGCAGAAGAGAATAGGTGGGACATCCGGGGAATCTAGGTGCACAAGATGCCAGCAAGACACAGAGGGAATCAAATATACTGAATAGAAGAAAGGTAAAAAGCCATATGGCAGGATGTAGATTAATAAAAACAGGTTAATTTGAGTTATAAGAGCTGGTTGGGAACAAGCCAAAGCTAAAGGCCAAGCTATTATAATTAATAACAAGTCTTTGTATCATTATTTGTAGGCTGGCGTTCTAAAGAAAGTCTGATGAGAAAGCTTACTACATCTGGTGTTCAACATGGAGCCTTAGATCATGTGGTGGCAAAGCCATCACCTCTTCCTGTTGGCAGACTCCACTTAGGTGGCTCTCCTAACCCTGTGAGTTGAGGATTTTCTGTTTCCATCTCCCTGCAGCAGCTTCTGAACATTGCTCACCCCAGCCCCAAAGGATGCCATTGCTAGCTGGCTCTGTCATTGAGGTGACCAGTGCCCTCCCATGCCACATCCTAGCCTTGCAGGCTCCTAAGTCCTCTTTCCGGGCGGCTCACTCTCTTTACCCATACAGCCTGTGCAGCAAGTGAGCAGCTGCAGTCGCCCTCAGCCAGAACATGCAGCCAGCTGCACCACACTATCCCAGCTCTAGGCACCCTGCTGTGCCTGCCTCCCCCCCTTGTCTGCACAGCCAAGCACTGTCACTGTAGTTAGCTGCCCACCCCTCGAGCAGCTCCCCCACTGCTGCTGCGGAAAAACTAAAGAGTCAGCAGATCTGGTGAGACACCTGCCATTCTAAAGGGAGGAGTTAGGTTTTATTTTATTTTTTTTAAAAAAAGTCTTTTCTACATTAAGAGTGGGGAACAATATTATGATAAAGGAAGTTAGGACTATGTATGATTCCACAATGGATGGTTTGAATCTGTTTGGTAATTTATGTTTTATCCTTTAAAAAGTGGTCTGATATTGGTGCCAAATATAAAAAAAATTGACTGATAAAATTCTTAGAAAGACCTAAGAAAAATATTTACACACAGATACAGAAATTTAGAGCAGAACCTACCACACCACTGCATTGTGAAACTAGAGAGGAGAAGCCCAAGGTCACTAGAAAACCAACCTTAACTTATTCAGTTACCATACAAGGATGACCACCAGATGATAGGTACCCCCAACACTATGCAGAAGTTAATTGAGATCCTGTAGAAATTTTAGATTTGAAGAGATTTAAGGAAGCAGTCATTTCATATAGCATGCATATATAGCATGCATTCACCCTTTGTGAAGGAGATGTTAAATTTATGGGCAACTTGGAACAGAATTATTCCACAAGACTGGAAAGATTAATGTACAACAGTATTGTAAGTTGGTCCTCAGTTACAATGGAAAGTATGGTAGAGAGAGGAAGTTAGGGTCATAAAACAATGGAGGTAAGGCTAGAGGTGCTGAAATTTCCCCAGACCAGCTCCTTGGTGAAGGCCAGTATGCTGGTTTGCAAAAATAGTCTATATCTGATGACCACACCTTGGTTCTATATCATATAGCACAGTTTTGAATGCTTGGGACAGGGTCAAACCAGGAAAGAGGACTGAGTCATTTACTAAAATTATACAAAGCGCAAAAGAAGCCTTTATTTATTATTTATTTATTTATTTTTTACAAAGACTGACTTCAGCTATAAATAACATGATATCAGATCCAGAAGTTACACAAATACCAGTTGAATATTTGGCTTTTGAAAATGCTAATTCAGAATACAAATGTTAACTAGCCCTTTAAGGCAAGGTTGGCACCGATAGATAAATGGTTTCGAATGATAATGGATCACACATTTATGATAATACTTTGATAGGAAAAGTGAGTTCTAAAAATTGTAAGAAAAATCAAAAGATGTTTTAATTGTGGTAAACAAGGTCACCTGAAAAAGAACTATAGGCAGGGCATTCCTAGAAAACAATGTTTGTTCTAGAGAAAATCCAAAGAGAAGGCCCCAGTCTTCTGGATTATACAGAAGGTACAGCAAAGACCACATTGGACTAAGGTATACAGATCAACATGGGACTTTCTGCCATTGGGAAGAGCCTTAGGAGGCCTCTCTCAGGCCCCAGGATCAAATTTGATTCAATCAATCCCTGTCAGCATTGGGAACTCCTCCAGAGAGCAATTAAAAGACTTAGTGCCTGTTGTTAAAATCTATACTGCTCTGGATGACAGAACAGCTTCAGGAGAAAAAACAAAATTTTCAGGAGAGACCATAAAATGAGTGTTTTGGCACACTTCTGTAAATGATCAAAGGCCTCAGCTAAAAGTACAAATAAATGGCATTGTGATTGAAGATTTACTAGACACAGGTGCAGATATAACGATTAATTTCACCAAAATCTTGGCATCCAGATTGGCCTCTTTAGGAGGTAAATATTCAGCTTCTAGGGACTGGAACTTTATCTCTGGTAAAACAAAGTACAAGATGGGTTGAGTGTATAGGGCTAGAAGGACAGATGGGGAAAGTGTGGACATCAGGGTCAGCAGACTGTTTATCTGTTGCTCTGTGGATCTACCAGATTCTTATCCCAATATCTGACTCCTGAGTTTTATTTAATAATAGAACAATATAAATAATTGCTTCAGTAGCCATTGGCCTATATGGGATCATCCACCAGGGTGGGTATGATGTCACTGTGTCATAGCAGCCTACAGTGCAGCTTCCGTTCAGGGCTCTCTCGAGGGCCCTTCACTTTACCTAGGAGTAAGGAAGCTCTTAAAATGGCAGGGGCTCCTTTTTGTTCTGAGAGCAGCTTCATAGCATGGTGTTGAGGGGGTCATGGAGAAGATGAGTGGAAGAGGATTGAGGAAAGGGCAGGAACCCCATGGTGTGTGGGAGAGACCTGGTCCTCACTGCTCACGGGAAGCAATCGTGTTCTGCTTCAGGGCACACCTGGGAAACCCACAGGCTGTGTTATTTACAGGCCTTCACATATGTGGCTACCTATCTCAGTACAACTGGTCTCTCCCTGGCTACCTCACCATCATGTCCACCACTGCTTTCCAGATACCTGCACGTGAGACCTGCTTTTCCTGGGAGACCCAGCCCTGTACCTGTGCTAAACACAGCCTTCCTACCCCCTGCAAGTGTTTCTGACCAGGCTTTTGCAGCCTTCTGGTCTCTTCTTCCCTACCCCCCACTACCCCCGTAGCACCCTGGCACACCCATGGGTGCCGTTCTGCCTGCCTTCCTTGCTACATCAGGCAGGCTTAGAGATGGTGAAGGTGAAGCCTGCTCTCACTCCCACAGCCACAGGTCTGGCGTGGGGAGGAAACAAGTGCTCCATAAACATGGTGGCCGATAGTGGCATGTCTGGTATTCTAAGGGCACCACGCCCTCACAGAAAGGACGCAGGTGCTGTGCAGTCACGGCAAGATGAGATTGGTTATTAAACGGTTTATTCCAAAGGAGTGCTGTGCTATAAAGTTTCACACCTGCAGAGTTCCTCTGAGATGTAACATGAGACATGAACATTGTATATGAAGACACAAATCCTTTGCAAGGAGATTTGACTCAGGACATTCCATCCCTGGGAAGGAAGCAGGAATTTGGGGAGCCCTTCCTGGGGCCACTACAGAGGATGCCAGCAACAGCAACACCACCTCTGCTGCTTTCATTCCTTAGTCCCCTGCCTGGAGGCAAAGCATCGGGGACTTTCACTACCAGGTCAGAACTGAGTTAGGTCTGAAACTACAGATGGAAACCTCTGGATGTGAGGGTGACCTCTGCTGTCACCTGGAGAATGTTTGGGAGAGCTTTAGATAAAGAAAGTGAGGTACTGAAACTGTTATCTCCTTGGAGGGCACTTGGCCTGTTTCTTACCCACCTTCTTTTCATTTATTTGTTTATTTTTAATTCCTCACAGTAAAGCTGTCTTCTATGATAACATAAGGGGTTTATTTCCCCCAACTTCACTTGGTGAGATTATGTGGGAAATAATAGCAAATTCAAGGAACAAATAAAAAATGAAACAGCTCTTAGTACACAATCACGCAGAAAGAGACAACAGAGAAGAGGGCAGCCAATTAGGAAAGTAAAGTTCCTGTCCTCTGCTTTCATAGGTCAGGGTGGCTCTCTTCCTGATGTCATTGGCTAAGGACATAGAGTCTTATCCTGTGGAGAACCTTGAGGCTGCCTTCTCCCCAGGCTCAATCACTAGAAAATGACCTGTAACTTTGCAGCTCCCAAAGGGAGACAAGCAGGTATCCGGCTGTGGGGGACCCATGCTTAGCAATACTTCCAATGAACACTAATTCACCTCACATTGAAAACAACTGTAGAATTTTTTTTTTCTTACAAACACCACGAAGAAGCCAGGAAGTTGGTGTGAAGTGGAGGACTCCTTAGTTGATAACCCCACTGTGCTCAAGCCCAGGCTTTGGGTGTGGCCAATAGTTTGATCTGACCTGGTGGCCACACTCAAGACAGCTTATGAGACCAGGAAAGGGCAGTCCAGGAGCAATCCTTCTGCCAAATGGGGACTCTCAGAAGACTTCCCCGATGGTGAAGGCAGGGAAGGGACACTGAGCTCTCAGGGCAGACATGAAGGTCAGGTACTTTGATGGCAGGGAAACTTTCGTGCTGTGTAAACACACCACAGGAGGGGCCGCCTTCTCTAGGGAGGAAGGGAACTACTTACTCAGAAATTTAAGTTTTCTGGAGTTTGATCATGCTCATTCTTTTATTTACTTCTGTATGTGCTAATAAAGATTTCTTCAGTTTATAATGTTCTACTTTGGGACATTTTGGCAGTTTCAGTTAGTGTAGCGCTCTATCTACCACTGCAAGCATGGCTCAACGCACATCCGGAGACAATGACAGTATCTGTTCGTTTGAGAAAGATGTCAGTCCAGTAGGAACATCTTACTGTCTCCTCCTTACCCTTACACATAAGCTTGGTACATCTTCAACGTCTAGACTCACCAGAGCAGTGAGAAGCTATAAACCTAGCATGTGATCTTCTTTGGCTTGTCATCATTTTGTATCCAATTGGCTATTTCCAAATGAAGGGAATACTGCCCAGTTCCAGTTAGTCCCTTCCCTGCCCAACAGGCTGCTGCTGTACTTCTTAGATCCCTCAAAGAACTAATGGAGCCCCTATAGGCTATCTCTCTGGGGGTGTTATTCCTCAAGACAGATGGGGTCTGCCTGATCAGGGTCATCCTTTTCCTCACACAGTTTGCATAGAGCAATGGCAGGCTGATGTACGGGCACAAGAACAGCCTCTCTACCTCAACTTTTGGTCACTTGGGGCCCAACGAAGTAGTTCAATCTGCCTTCTGCTCCCATGTCTTTCCATCTGTTTCCTGGATAATTTTATGAAGGTGTAAAACTATGCAGTTACGCATTTAACAATTTAGTTTTCTTTCCTTCCTTTCTTCTTCTTCCCTGAATTCTTCCCTCCCTCCCTCCCTCCCTCCCTCCCTCCCTCCCTCCCTCCTTTCCTCCCTCCCTCCCTTCCTCCCTCCCTCCCAATCTCTCTCTCTCTCTCTCTCTCTCTCTCTCTCTCTCTCTCTCTCTCCCTTTCTTACTTCCTTTCTTGTCCTGAAAGGGTTTTATGCTATTTGCCCATCCAACTTGCCATCTTCTTGCCTCTGCCTGCCGAGTAACCTGGGTCCTGCTTCTGAAGAATCTGTGTTATTTCATAGTGGATCAAATTCTTTTCTTTGTCTTTCTTTCCAGGGCAAATTGCCCAAATGCCTGGGTTCTTCGCAATGACAGCAAACACTGCACTTGTACCTATGTATAAAATGGTACTGAAGGGAAGGAATACTTTTCTGTGCAAGCAACACGCCCTTCATTCCACCTCTTGATCTCAGCACAGTCAAGCTGATGGGGCAGCCTGGGGGACTCTAACACCCAGAAACTATGCCTGGGAATTTCAGCCCATTTCTTCAGTGCACACACGCATGTACTAATAGAGGCTCCTTGTAGTGTATCGGCTTTCTTGACTTCAATTAAGAGCATGTTCTATAATGCAAGTCACAATTGCTTAGCATTTCACTCCCACAATCTCACGGCTCAATGGCTTGATTTATCCAGGAGCAATGTTCCTTAACTTACTGAATTTGGTGTCCTCCGAACTGTGTCTGACCAAGATAGAGCCTGGATCTTGGTCACCACAATGTAACCTGTCTGGATTCTCAGATTCTGAAGGAATGTGACAGATTCCAGAGCTGTTGGTTGGAAATACTCCCTCAGGTACCACTGTGCAGGTCCCCAGGACCCGGGTGCTCTGTCTCTCCAGTGAAGGAGAAGGGAAGTCCCTGCAATAGTCCTCAATGTCACAGATATGGAAGACTGTGTGGATAAGAATTGTCTAGGGATCCACAGAAAGACAGTTGGTCATTTGAGATCCATGATCAAAGAGAGAAAGTGGGTGCTGCCTACAGGAGCATGGTTGTGGGCTCTGTCACAGTGTGTGAACTCTGTCTTCATGTACATAGGCCTTGGCTGGAGCATGGCATCTACCTAGACCCGTCTGTGTGGGTTCCACTCTTGTCTCTGCAGTGAGGGTTGAGGACCTATTGCAGTGGGTGGCTTCCCTGAGCCTGATTGGTCCCTTAGGTTTTGCCTAGAGTGTAGCTAGCCTTTGGGGCATTATACTGACACCAGTGGGGGGGTATCTCCATGTTTGTAGGGATGTTCGGTTTCTGGTGGCTGTCCTATCATGAACTACACTTGTGCTGAGACCCCATTCCTACTTGGGGTCAACTGAAGTGTTTATGGAAATTTGGAAGAGTCACTTGGAATGGGCGGGTCAGGCTTTCACAAAGCTCTGCATGGAGATTGCAGTTCTGACGATGCAGCAGCAAACACTGGAGTTTGTTTTCTTTAGTTCAGCTACTGAGAGATTCATGTAGATAAAAACATCCAGCTTGGACAGTGAGGTTGCAGGGATAGCTAACACCAGTAGAACCTTAAACATGGGTATATTTTTCTTAGACAGTCGTTACCTGTGTATAAATAGTTATTATGAACCAGGAAAAAAGGGAGGGAAAAGACAGCAATGTGCTAGGCACGACAGTTCACAACTATGATGAAACTGTTTCCCTGTATTGTATGCTTGTGTGTGTGTGTACACATGTGCATGTGTGTGCGCATGTGTGAAGGCTGGAGGGTGTGTGTGCTGTGTTCACTGAAAGACCCTTGACACAGACAGACCTCCTCTTAAGCTCTCATGCCCTACGCTGCATTTCGGACTTTTTTCTATTTCACAGGTAGTCAAACTCTGGGTTAAGAATAACTTCCGGGTATCTGTAAGTATATTTCCCTGAAAAGACCGCCTTGAGTTAATTGTTTCCTCTTAGTTTGTCTTTTCCTTTGGTCTCCATGGGAATGTGGTGGGCCGATTTCTCCTCTACCTCTTCCTTCACATTCAGGTCCAGGTTCCTCCGGGATGCCTCCCTGATGACATGAAAGCCCCTCCTCACTGTTTCAATGTTCTCTCTGCCCCCGGGAGGCATGTCTCTTTGTGGCTTCCTCTGTCAACTTCTCCTGGCCTAGTGTCCTGGTGTCCTCAGGCCAACTCTAAGGAAGTGTCACATTTGCCCCCAAGAATCCACAGAGGAGGCTACAAAGGCCTTGCTCCTCATGATAAACTCTTCTGGGTACGGGGGAAGGAAAAGCAGATGCTACATCTTATGTGTTCATTCTAGAAGTGCCTCCTCTAACCCCTAAGTCAGCAGTTCTCAACCTTCCTTTCACAACCACCCTTTATTTAATACAGTTCCTTGTGCTGTGTGACCCCCAACCACGCTCTTATTTCAATGCTACGTCACAACTGTACTTTTGCTACTGTTATGAGTTGTAATGCAAGTAGTTTTGAAGCTAGAGGTTTGCTAAAGGGATCATGACCCACAGCTTGAGAACCCCTGCCAAGCAGACTTCTGGAAAGTGTCTTCTACACTCGCCTCTTGGATCTACTCCTTAGCCCTCACAAGGCATGAGTGTATCTCAAACATATCTGCTCTGACCACTGGGAATGTGATGTGACAAAACTACACCCATATTCCCAAATATTGTTTATAAATGTTTGCTTACATTTGAAGGGGATTCTGCTATAGAGATGAATAATTTGCTTTGGTATGGATCTTGGTTTATTGATACAAATTTAAGGTAGATTTTGTTATATTGTATATGTATATTTCTGCCCTTGATTAAGGTATTGTGTTTGTGTAGTTCATTTTAAAATGTAATGTATAATTAAGAAATATAGGTTAATAGTCATCTATAATAGCCAAGATTGTAGTCATGTTAGTTAGGTTTTCTAGATATATAGAGATGTATTTCGGTTAGTTAGGTGTTCTTCAAATCTTTCAGAGACCTTCAGAATATGGCATTTAAATGTTTTAAAAATTTAGGGCTTTTCTTGACAGTGAGACACATGGGCTTTTGGCAGCACCAATTTACTTCAAGAGGAAGAGTCTTCTTATGGGGTTGGTTAGCCATTTGGTCAAGAAACTGCTCTTGCCTAGACTGTTTGACTGGACATGCAGGACCCACAGAGAAATGACTGCTGAACTTGCCTAAAGGTAAGATGATCCTTCAGGGCTCCTGATTCATAAAAGACTCTACTAGACATTCTGCAGGATACAAAACAAAAAGTAACTGGCAAACTGCCAATATAGGAGGACCTGTCTTTGTTATGGAAAAGTCTGCTAGATACTATGGGCCTATGGGCTGAAGATTGGATGCCACAACGATACAGAAAAACTTTGGGTGACTGTCCAGGTAGTAAGATGTCTATGTCAATTCTAGAATTTTGGAAGTTGCTTACAATGCACTTCCTGTCTACTTAGGAAATATTATATCCTTCTGGAGCCTTTAACGGAGTTAATAAATGTATAGTTATAGTTATAGTTTTCCTTAGTTATGATAAAAGATAAGGTAAATATAAATATTGTAACTGTAATTATTGTTTGATACCTGTTTTGTTATATGTAATTTTACTATGTTAAAGTTGAAACCTTCCTTTTTATTTAAACAGAAAAGGGGAGGTGATGTGGGAGTCCCCTCTGTATGCTGTGTTTACTATTAACAAATAAAGAAACTGCTTTGGACCTATAGCAAGGCAGAACTCTGGTAGGCAGGGAAAGCTAAGCTGAATGCTGGGAAAAAGAAGGGTAGAGTCAGAGAGACACTATGGAGCCACTGCCAGAGTCAGACATGCTAAAACTTTGCTGGTAAGCACTGTCACATGGTGATACACAGATTAAGAGAAATGGGTTAAATTAAGATGTAAGAGTTAGCCAGTAAGAAACTAGAACTAATGGGGTAAGCAGTGATTTAATTAATACACCTGGCACCGGGACGAACAAGCAGACCCTCCTCCAACAGGGATGGCTAAGTGATGTGTTTATTGTGTGTGTGTGTCATGGTTGATCTTAGCCCCTTGTCTCTTACTCTTTAGGTTTTCCTGGCTTTCTTCAGGCCTCTCCTTCCTGCTCTATTTAATGTTGGGGTGTCAGAACCCCATTGATGGAAATTGCCTCTGTAATTTAAACTTCCTTTGGATGATCACAGCAACCAAAAGAACCATGCAAGTGGCTAGCTTTTTAGCCCAGGTTCAGCGCTAAGACAGGACACCCCTGAAGCGTATCTACTGTTGCTTACATGCTGTTTCCATCTTGACATTCCATAACTGAGACTAAAGTCAGCATATGTCCCAAAGGCATCGCCACTTATACATGTAGCACTAGGTTCCTAGAAAAGGTTCTATTAAGATGACTCCAGAAGAGGCAGAAAACACAGCAAGAGACAACTGGCAAGTTATTAAAGCTACTAGCAGACAAACTTAAAACATAACAAGAAGACTTCAGAAGTTTCTGATGTGGGAGTGTCATATATCAATCTGTTGATTTCATTGGTTAAGTAATAAAGAAACTGCTTGGTCTCATAGGTTAAAACATAGGTGGGAGGAGTAAACAGAACAGAATGCTGGGAGGAAGAGGAAGTGAGCGCAGAGATGCCATGCTCCTCTTTCCTGGTCAGATGCACGTGATGAAGCAAGCCGCCAGGTTAGACATGCTGAATCTTTCCCGGTAAGACCGGTGCTCACAGATTATTAGAGATGGGTTGATTGGGATATCAGAATTAGCCAGTAAGGGCTAGAGCTAAAGGGCCAAGCAGTGTTTAAATGAATACAATTTGTGTGTTGTTATTTCGGGGCATAAGCTAGCCAGGCGGCTGGGGTGCTGGGGACGCAGCCCCGTCCGCTCTTATCACTACAGAATGACGCCCAGACGTGTGGGTAACTGAGTCCACAGAAAGCCTGAGAAAGCTTGGAAAAGAATAGAGTAAAGCATGTTTCTTGTGGCGATTTCTCGGGTCTGCTCTGCTTGCTAGAAGCAAGCAAGTGCTCTCATCTAAGAGAGGCTTCCTGACTCAGCTTCAGCTGCAAAATCCTGCAGCTCTTAAGAGGTCCTGCCACAAGACACTTAAACAGTGTTGACGAAAAGCTGAACACATGCTTTTCGGTTTTCAGCCGTAGCAGGAAAAAAGCTGCGCCGTTTAAAAATGCTGGCTTTCTGGGCCGTCCTGCCAGGGCAAACTCTGACTGTTTGAGGCAGGAGGGCCAACTACAGAGAGAGGACTTGTGTGTTGTCTGTGGACATAATACTGCAGCTTACTTGCTGGCAGGGACCTTGAAACGCCAGAGACTTGTGGCAATAAACGTGGCTACAGAGGTACCTCTGCCATGAGGCTGGAAAGCTAAGGAATGGGCTTTAGTCCTAGTGATATTGCTTGGTAAATTGAAGACTCATGTGTTCAGAAAAAGAGAGATATATAGTAAAGAGAGATTCAAAGACAAAGAAAATTTCTAAATGGTTTGCAGTGTGTTAAAAATATATGTAAGCTAAAAGTTGAAGTTCTTTTTTTTTTAAATATTTATTTATTTATTATGTATACAATATTCTGTCTGTATGCCTGAAGGCCAGAAGAGGGCGCTAGACCTCTTTACTGGTGGTTGTGAGCCACCATGTGGTTGCTGGGAATTGAACTCAGGACCTTTGGAAGAGCAGGCAATGCTCTTAACCACTGAGCCATCTCTCCAGCCCCCAAAGTTGAAGTTCTTAAAGTAAAAAAAAAAAAAAAAACAAGGAAGAGAGTTGTTGTGTGTGGTAGTACACACCTTTAATCCCAACACTTGGAAGGCAGAGGGAGATTGACCTCTGTGACTTCAAGGTGTGATAGCAAACGCCTTTAATCCCAGTGCCTAGAAGGCAGAGACAAACAGATCTCTGTGAATTCAAGGTATAGTAGCAAACACCTTTAATCCCAATGCCTGGGAGGCAGAGACAGGCGGATCTCTGAGAGTTCAAGGACAGCCTGGTCTACAGAGTTATTCCAGGCCAAAGATATAGAGAACCTGTCTCAAAAAGCAAAAAATAATCAGAATAGAGGTTAAAATAAAGCGCACAAAGATGGAAAATACACAGAGAATTTTGATACTGTATGCTATTATGCTTTGTTTGAATTGTTTGAATGCTGAGAAAAGAGCAACAGCTGCTAAAAGATATTTGTTTATAAATGCTGCTGAACTAATCCAACATAGATACTTTGAAAATGCCTTGACTTTGAAATTTGGATCTAAGGACATGATGCTTTGGAAAGGAGTTTCTTATTTTGTTTTCACAGAGGATGAGACCCTGTTCATTTCTTCTATTCCGATATGGTATGATGGATCACGCCCTCCTGAAGGGTTGCTGTGAACATCTTCAGAAAATTGCTTCGCTCAACTGCCAACTGAGATGAAACTAGCACACAGGTTATACCATGAAAGACCTAATTAACGATGCCCCCATTCAGCAGGAAGCAGTTTGGAGAGAAAAAACTGCGCCCAAATATTGTTTATAAATGTTCTTTTACATTTAAAGGGGGATATGATATAGATATGAATAATTTGTATTAGTATAGATTTTGCTTTATTGATAGAGACTTAAGGTCAATTTTGTTATATGTATATGCATATTTCTTCTATTGATTAAGATATTGTGATTGTGTAGTTCATTAAAAAATATAATGTATAATTAAGAAATATAGGTTAATGGGTAATCATCAGTAATAGTCAAGCTTGTAGTCATGTTAGTTAGATTTTCTAGATATATAGAGATACATTTCAGTTAGATAGACATTCTTCATATCTTTCAAAGACTGCAGAATATGGCATTTAATGTTTTAATAACTTATGGTTTTTCATGACAATGAGACATGTCTGCTCCTGGAAGCACCAATCTACTTCAAGACGAAGATGGGCATCGAAGAGGCACTTTATGGAGTTTGATAGCCATTTGGGCAAGAAACTGCTCTTGCCTGGACTATTGCATGAACTGGACACAGAGAACCCACAGAGAGAGGACTACTGAACTTGCCTAAAGGTGAGATGATCTTTCGGGGTTCCTGATTCATGAAAGAGTCTGTGAGACACTCTGCAGGACACAGCAGATAGTGACTGAACTGACTTTGAAATACAAGGGGAACTACCCTGCTAATTTCAAATTTCATGAGGAATGAAAAATATAATCAACTAAAATTATTATAAGTAAGAAAATACAACATACAAAATATGCATGGCATAGCTGTGTGTGTGATTATCAGTGAGAAGTGGACAGAAGCTCAGGTTATAGCAGTGAGAACAAACACAGCAGCAAAAAAGCCTGCAGTGAGCTTAGGAGGGAACCTACAGCATGACAGGGAGAAGTTGGAACCTCCCCGAGAGTTCAGTAAGAGCTAAGACTCTAATCGTGACTCCATCTGAAGTGTCTGTTAATTTAACATGAGCCGTCCTAGGAAACCAGAAAACCCAATTTTCAAAAGAAGAGAAATTCAAGAGGGAAAATACACATCCTAGAAAGAATGTTAATGAGTGTGGACATTTCCTGGCACACTTAAATCCCTACTGCTCCAGAGGCTAGGTGGCATGAACCGCATGGTGACCATCACTGCTTGACAAAGTCCCAGCATTTCGACATCACAGACCACACTTTCCCAGTAACTTTATACTTTCATTTCTAATGATTCTCAATAATAACGCCTTTCCCTTTGGGAAATTTTGGATGGGCTTGGGTAAAGGATGAAAATGTGTACACTGATAGCTTCTCTAAACAAAAATAATTCTTTGGAAAAAAAATCCTCACCATCGCGGAACCAGGAATCCCACTGTGTCCTCCTAATTACATCAACAACAGGAAAGGCAGAGATTTATAAACACACCTGATCCTGAGGATGAAAAGCCCACAATTCAGATCCAGAGCCTGAGGCCATCAAGGGCAATAGTTCAGTTAATAAATACAGAGAAATAGAATGGTACAGCATGGTGGGAAAACACATCAGGGCCTTTCCTTTTGGGAGCTTTATGAGGGGACAGGTTTGTATAGTAAGACTGAGAAACTGTAGTATGGTGTCTAAACTCCAGAAGTCCTTTCCCAAGGTCAGGCATTTGGATAAGGGTCTCCATTCCTTTGGGGGCTTGAGGAAAGTTGTGCTTGCTAAAGCAGTACTTCTTATCTCTAGCAAGGGGAACTTGTGACCTACTGTTAACTGGCAGACTGGTGCCTATAGTAAAGGTCAATTCCTTAATCCCTGATCTCAAGCCACACCCCAGCTCACATACCCCTTGTCTCCAGGTTAATCCTAAGTGCAACTACACAGCATAAAAGGTACCATCTTTCATCAATTAAACACACCGGCAGCCATCCTGATTCACCCTCAGAGTGTCCCTCCTGCCCCACCACTCCATACGTCCTCTCTGGGACCTGAGTCCACTGCTGAAGCAGGTCTCCAACAGTTTCTCCGCAGGACTAAGCACAATTTTAGGTTGAGCATGGCGAGAGGCCACAGAACATTTCTAGGGTTGCAGACGGCTCTGCTGGGCAGTGTCCTCCTGAATGCGGGTGATGTCACAGCAAATTGTCAGCTGACAGTCATGACTCACACGGAACAAGGGGGTGTTGGTGGGAGATCATCTTGATTACTTTGAGGGAGGGAGACCTGCCCTCTCTGGGCGGCACCCTTTCCTAGTTAAGTTTCTGGATTTATGAATAAGAGAAAGCTTCCACTTTGAGTGTGCAGTGTGACCAGCAGCTTCCAGCCCCTGCTGCCTTGATAGAGCGTACCACACCGTAAACCCTTCTCCTTTAAGTCACTTTTGTCAGAGTGTTTTCTCACAGTGACAAGACAATCGAATGTTGATAACAATGAGACAAATGCTAATAACTAGAACTTTGATAGTTAAGCACAGAACTGAGCACAGAATTAGATCCAAATAATAAAAAATTTAGCATGTGTCTTAGTTACATTTTATTGCTTTGAAGAGACACCCTGACCAAGGCAATTAAAAAAGAGTTCACTGGGGCTTCCAGTTCCATAGAGTTGGAGTCTACATCACCATGGTGGAGAGCATGGCAGCAGGGGAGCAGGCATGGGGCTGGGGCCAGAGCTGAGAGATCACATCTGGATCACAACCTCAAGGTAGAGAAAGCTAAATGGGACTAGCATGAGTCTTTCTGAATCCTCAAAACACACGAGAGACACACCTCCCCAGTGTCACACCCCCCAGTGCCACACCTCCTCCAGTGCCACACCTCCTCTAGTGCCACACCCCCCAGTGCCACACCTCCTCCAGTGCCACACCCCCCAGTGCCACACCCCCTCCAGTGCCACACCTCCTCCAGTGCCACACCTCCCCAGTGCCACACCTCCTCCAGTGCCACACCTCCTCCAGTGCCACACCCCCCAGTGTCACACCCCCTCCAGTGCCACACCCCCTCCAGTGCCACACCTCCTCCAGTGCCACACCTCCTCCAGTGCCACACCTCCTCCAGTGCCACACCTCCTCCAGTGCCACACCTCCCCAGTGCCACACCTCCTCCAGTGCCACACCTCCTCCAGTGCCACACCTCCTCCAGTGCCACACCTCCCCAGTGCCACACCTCCTCCACTGCCACACCTCCCCAGTGCCACACCTCCTCCAGTGCCACACCCCCTCCAGTGCCACACCTCCTCCAGTTCCACACCTCCTCCAGTGCCACACTTCCCAGTGCCACACCTCCTCCAGTGCCACACTTCCCAGTGCCATACCTCCTCCAGTGCCACACCTCCTCCAGTGCCACACCTCCTCCAGTGCCACACCTCCCCAGTGCCACACCTCCTCCAGTGCCACACCCCCTCCAGTGCCACACCTCCTCCAGTGCCACACCCCCTCCAGTGCCACACCTCCTCCAGTGCCACACCTCCTCCAGTGCCACACCCTCAGTGCCACACTTCCCAGTGCCACACCTCCTCCAGTGCCACACCCCCTCCAGTGCCACACCTCCTCCAGTGCCACACCTCCTCCAGTGCCACACCCTCAGTGCCACACTTCCCAGTGCCACACCTCCTCCAGTGCCACACCCTCAGTGCCACACTTCCCAGTGCCACACCTCCTCCAGTGCCACACCTCCCCAGTGCCACACCTCCTCCAGTGCCACACCCCCCAGTGCCACACCTCCTAATCCTTCCCAAACAGTTCCACCAGCTGGATACCAAGTATTCCGACATATGAGCAGATGGGGGCCATTCTCATTCAAAACATCCGAGCCTACAATGAAAGCTGTTTGAAAGATGAGGAGCGGGGATATTTTACTTTTCATATGGTTTGGAGGCCACTGACGGAAGAAACAAAGTTTAGCATTCTGAACATAAATGCCAGCTAGAGCAAGGATTTTAGATACAGCCTTACAATTTAGCAGAACTCCTGTCTGTCCCTGAGGAGTGAATTTACTCACAAGTCGGGAGTGGGAACAGTTGCAAAAATACAACTGGCAAAAGACTAATAATTTCCCAAATTTTCAAAGAGCTCATGCAAAGGAAAGAAACGAGTCAAAACAGAGGAAAAATGGGCAAAGAATATATTTAAAGGGACTTTATAAAATAAGCCCAAACAACCTTCAATCCTGTGGGAAGTCAGCCTTCTTTACCACCAGAGAGACAACCAAGTTTTTAGGATACACTCCTAACCCCAGGAACTGTATCCTTCCTTAACCACAGCATAACCCAGATATAGCGTCAGCCCAAACCTCAGCTAGAGTCAGGTTTTGCACATTGTCCCAGTGGCATCTTTTGTAGCAAAACAACAACAACAACAACAACCCCTGACAAAACAAACAAAAAACAAACCAAAACAGAAACCCCAAGACAGACTCACGGGTTGACTTATCTTTGATGTTTCCGTTTCCTTCCCTATCTGCAAGAGTCCTGCAGGGTCTTCTCTTCCCTTTTAAAAGGCTCACAGGCCAGGTCTGTGTGGCCCTCTTGAAGAATGAGTTTGCTCTTGGTCAGAGATATCACATTCCACTCTATCAGGAGACACACGGTTTTGACTGTCCCTTCGCGGCCATGCTAACCTTGGTCCTTCTGTTAAGATGTCATTCTCCATAGTCAAGCCAGTTTTCCCTTCTCTGTAGCTAACACATACGTTATTTGAAGATACTTTGATCATGTGGGAAAGCCTGTGAGCTAAGTTCTCTGAAATCATGACTCACAGATGTATTAATTCCCAATGTGTTCATTGGGGATCACACGCTGTCCTGTTCTCTTAGCATTGTCCTTCCTCCTGGCACAGTTCTAGTCCAGGGTCTTCCTGGGCGTCTGCTGCCTGGGTCACACTCCCAGCCATTTCTCCTAGGAACACCAGTCCCTTTGCAGGGAGGATGGTATTTGGAGGCCAACATCCAGTTACTGGATGTGCTCACTGCTTTGGGGCTGTGGCCCCTTGGGCCTCTCAGTGGGCAGAGGCAGAACACAGATGTCAGCCATGCTTATTTCTGTCTAGCTGTGTATATTACAAACCATGAGCTCACCCCAGTACCGGTTTCTTCACTTCCAAGAAAGCCAGCGCGACAGGATTTGCCCTGATGTCCTGCCGTCCCACACTGGGGACTCCTGCGACTCTCACTATCCTCTCTGTGGTGTCTTCTTGCCCCTGGTGAGCCAGTGCCCATCATGGGTCACAACACTGATTCCTCATCATGTGCCCACCTCCTCCCCAGGCTCTGAAACCCCTCTATGCTACCACAGTGCCCTTTACTGCATGCAGGTCGTGACTGCTCAGACCCACTTGGTGTCTTTGGACCAGAACACGCACGATACCCTTTCCGAGGTCTAAATAGACTATTAACTTATTTTTGTACTTTTGGACCAAGCTTGGGGGAGGGGGCTACAAAACCAGGAGACTCAAACACTTGAAGTCCTTTCCTCTTACAGCGGAGTGTGAGGCTGCCACCCCACTGCCGTAAGACATATCACATAAGGGAAATGCTCCTCTCAGTCACTACGCACGGGCACTGATGCTAAGAATCACAGCAAGTTTGTTCTTTTCACAGAAATTAACGATTCTTTGATAGACCTCTGGGGTCTGTTCCCTTACTCTGGATGACAGTGTCTCTACCGTGGGGAAGTACATCTAAAACCAAGGAAGGATGTTTTCACTGAACCAGCGCTGCAGATGAACACAGGCTTCTGGAACATTCCTGTGAAATATGTGGCAGTTGGTAATTTGCACATAAGCATTAAAGAATCACCACGTCGCCCGGAGGAGAATTTCCAACTCTGTCAGAAAAAGGTCAGCTTTAAGTGTTGCTCTCATATTGGCAGTGCTGAGCCAGGGGAACTTAAAAGGGAGGGGAGACTCTCTGCTCAGACCCTATCACAGAAGCCTGGGAGGGATACTCAGCGCTGGTAAAGGGGCTCCAGTGCAGAGACGGAGACTTTTATTAAGTCAATTTCACTTGAAGGAAGACACTTTTACATTTTAAGAAACTTTGTTTTTTTTTAAAGTCTGGTTAAACGGGGCATAAAACTTAGCAGGATGGGAGAAGGGACCAGGACAACATTTGGAAGCCCTGAAATGAATTACTTCCACCTCCCAATGTGGCTATTCCATGATTTAAATAGTTGATGCTCATTTAATATTCCTGTCTTTGTCATCGTAATAAGGGGGGATTCCTTATTTCAGAACTTCAAGGCCGCATCCCACAAGCCCAGGCCAGGAGCAATGCTGAACTTGCATTATTGTATTCATGGGTGCAATTGTCTTTCTCTTCATACTCAAGTGACTGGAGACCACTGTGTCCCGGACACTACAGCATAGACAACTGGCTGTAGAATTGGCTAAGCGTCTTGTATGGTTCCTTCAGAAGTACTTTGAAAGGACTGTCCACCAAAGCACAGCAGATTTTACACTATGTGGGTTTGCTCTGTGCTTCTTGGTCTGTTGGCTTCCCTGTTTGACTGCTCTGTTGTCTTCTGTAAGACTTTACAGATACATGGAAGATCGAGCTGAGACTCCCCCAAGCACAGCCAGCATGGTTTGCCATGACAGTGGTTCGACCGGGTGACACTTGCCAGCGAGTAAGCAACACAGGCCTGGGTGCAGGGCTAGATGCCAGAGGAGACTCGGTTCAGGGATATCAAACATTTCTCACGGAATGCAGAGTTGATGTACCCGCCGTCTCAGCCTTGCATGCTGCTGCTGACCTCTGATTAAAATGGCAACTGGGAAGGTGCGTGTTTGTTTTAAATAGGAGGGGCAACTGCGAGCATTTCTCTGCTGATAATTTGCAATACAGCATTTCCTTTGTGTTGGGATGTTTCAGGACAAATAAATGATGGTTTGAATGTGATGGAGCCTTAACTAGGTTAGTGCGCATTTATTCATCCACTATGAAAAAAAATCAATGCGAGAGAAATTAAAAACACTCGGTATGGCCATAATACCCCTTTAGAGTAAACATTACGCTGCCATTGTCTCATTCTGTGCTCTTCTCATCTGTGAAATTAGCTAATCCCTGCGGCATAGCCTGTCAATAGTAACAATTATCTGTTGTTTGTATCATTCAATCTCTAGTTCATATCCAGCCACCCCTTGTGGGTTTTTTCCTTATTAGAGACTTGGGAGTTGATTAATGAAATAAAATGTGCTATCAGCTTGGAGCTACTTGAAACCTTCTCCACCCAAGTTCATCTTTGGACCTCTTTTCTGGTTCCCATCCCTTAGTGAGGCGGGCTGTCACGCTAACCAGGTTAGAGGGACCGCAGCTGCTCTTTATGAATGCCATGGAGAGGTTGTTGAGATAAGAGGCTCCATTTCGGGGCCGCTCGACTTGTTTCTTGATCAACACTAACAATAGCGCACTGTGGACTCCCCTGCTCTTGTCACCCAACTCCTGTCAGCAGGGAGACGTGTCAGAGGAACGGGTCCAACGCTGCGCATCACCTTATTTAGCCAGTGAACCCGAGTGCTGAGCTATGGACGGCTTCACTTCTGCTTCTATTTGCAGTCTGCGTAGAGGCGGCTTGCCCGTCCAGGCCTGCTGGATCTCCTTTTACACCGAAGGGGAATGCAGGACAGATTAGGAGGACTACCTCCCCTCTTGCCAGCGGTGACTGTCTGCCTGATAACCTAGCATTAGGCACTAGACAGATTATTTTTAGTAAAGAGCATGCGTTCTTTCTTTTTCTCTTGCCAGAGTCGTGACACCAGTTCTAAGAGAAGAAGCAAACCCACATGTTCTGAGGTGGGGGTCTATGACTGTATGTCCACAACAGTGTAGGGAACTGTACCTTTTCTCTTCCACACAAAGAAAACATGATTTGGGGAACTATGAGCAACAATTCAGCATTCATTTTTGGGAGACACTCCATTAAAGTGATACCCAAAAGTTCCACGTCCAGCCGGCTAAATCACCTTAAAGCCGACCAGCGCAGGAGAAACAGCTAAGAGAAACGTGTACCTGTTTGCATTTTGGATGTTCCCTCGACAAAACTGAGGAATCGGTTTTAGAGAGTGCCAACTTCCCACGCTAAGCTCAGCTCCCTTGTCGTCCCAGGAAAGTAACTCCTGGCTACAGCTTTGATGCCTGTGCCCTCTCCTTTGCTGGTTTGTGTACCGGGCTGCCGCTCTCATCTTCACCCTGTCTTGCTGGATCACACCTTACCGAGCGTTGCAGAGAAAGAAAACGATAGGGATAAACAGGAGCGTTCAGGGCTTGTCTCAGCAGACGCTCACTGTCGGGAATGCAGTGTTTGCTTTATGTGGAAAACAAAGCAAAATTAAGCTTTGGGCTGGACGGTGTAATGTAAGCCAGGGTACTAACAGGGTAATACCAGTTTAAGAGCCATGAATTCAAAGCGGCTCTTAAGTTTCACTGGTGTAGACGGTGGCAGCGTGTTAGACACTCGTGAGAAGGGGAGGAAGCTATGCCGGCCGTCTGCGGCCCCAAACAGGCCACTTCCATATGCTCTCGAGTGCCTGACAGCTTTTGCAGCCCAAGTCCCAACTCCTTCTCAGCCACTTCCATATGGCGCCCACAGATTGGGAGCTTGCCTTTTCTGAAACATTCGGAGACTTGCTTGGTGTTCTATCGAACTGAAAGTTTGTGAGCAAGCGACTCTTCCTTTTATTGCAAAAATAAGATTATGGCTATTAATTCATCCATTCTCTTCAGGGCAGACAATAATGGGTTCTGACAGTCTTATATTTCAATTTTGCAGGGAGAAATTAGTTGCGTATATTTAAAACTGGTAGGGAAAAGTGCCAGGCTCTCATCTCTGCTCCGAGAGTGTGTGGGGGCTTAGCTATGAAGAGACATTGTTCTTAAGCACTCATCGTACAGTATGGAGCTGGGAAATAGGAACTTTGGGCTGGAAGGTGTCCTGTCAAGGTGCTGTTATTGAAGCTGAACCAGACAGTGCTGCATGAAATGAAAATCTTGGATACATAATGGGCAAAATGTGAGCAGAACATTGGTTTACATGTTATTAAGCTTTTGTTTCTAGACTCCAAATGCTGAGTGTCACCTTCTATCTGGTGGATTTAATGGGGAGTAGCCATTATTTTCTTATCAGCACAGAAAAGCTGACATCGTCTAAACCATAAATCAAAGATGAGCACTCAGAACACTTCCTGGAGGATCTCCACCCTTAGTGCCAGATCAACAGATTTCTAGAAGCATGAGCTCTCAGGAGTAAGAAGTGCATGTGAAGAAAGGTGTCACTTCCAGAAAGGTATTCCCAAGACACAGAGAGAGCATCGAGAGCACCAACACACTGATGTGCGTGCAATTTAGGAAAGAAAAGAAATAGAATGCCAAAGAAACAGTCGGCCCAAATTTTTCAAACAGTTGAAAGTACAAGGCCAAAATCTGAAAAGTAAAAAAGGTAAGAGCAACGACAGAACTCCCCAAAGCTGCACTCTAGGGTTTCAAGACAGGAAGGAGGGAAAATAATTATTAGCATCTTTTCCCAGCCAGTGTTGTGGGGTTTCTCTTTCCTCAGCTCTTGGTGCTTCTGGCCTTTTAGGGGAGGCAGGAAATAGCATGGTGGGTGCTTCCTGGATTAAAATATGCACATATAGGAAATACCAACAGAGCAGAACTGGGAGGTTTTGTGCTGGCACGTGGTCTAGAAGACTGAACGTAATGACGACAACAGTGGATTCAAATTCATATAGGAAAGGCCTGGGACCCCAGTCCTTCCTGCTGCCTATGAAACTACATGGAGCCTCTGGGAGGCAAGTGATCCTGGGCCGCGCTAATGTCCCCAAGCCCATTTCGCACCCTTTGCCCATGTCTGCAAACACTCCTGTCTGTACTGTTGAGCGAAGTGACAGGCATTTATCCCTTTAGGGGTAAGAAACTCACAGGCTTTTAGGGGTCTCAAGTTGAAGAAACAAAAACTTCGAGTTTTTGGTTCATTTCAGAGTAAATTATGATTTTTCTTAGAAACCACGACTTGCCATGAAAACAGACGCTATTTCTGCCAGCCTGCGTGCACGGTCTAGTTCCACCTTACAGGAGACTAATTAAAACTGGATCGCACCTCCCTCAGGGCTGAAACGTTGTGAGCAGCGGCATCCCAACACCGTTTGTGGAACACCATGTAAAATGCCCAGCGAATCATTTGCTGTAACCTTCGTTGGGAGGCACGCGTACGTGCGGAACCCGGATGGCAGGTAACTTCTCCTTTTAAAAGTAATTAGTCTTCTGACGCCACAGGGCAGGAGTGGCACTGTGGCACTGCCTGCGGCCCTTCCTTGTGAGCTGGTGACACCATGTTTTTTAATAAGCCTACAACTTGCTGGTATTGCCCTCTGGACCTGGGAGGAGTCCAATTCCCCTCTCCCTTTAAACACTTGCAAGCATGAGGCAATGCTGAGACAGTTGTTTTGCGAGCTACTGAGCTAAGAAAAGAGAAACACCATCAGCTTGGCACCCGGGCAGACCAACTTTCTTCTCTCATCAAATAAATCTTCAGGATTGATGCTCTTCACCCACAGAGGGTGCTTCCTTCCTCTCTAATTGTTCAAGCAAAATGTTTTTGGGATGAGCAGCCATTGACGTCTCATGGCACAAGGGGCAGAGGTAGGGAGGAGCAGCCATGGGATGGCCCTCCCTCCACCATCTATTGCAGCAGAATTTCTTGCTCCCACAGAGCCTCAGGGATGTGACTCGGCAGTGCTCCGCCTTAGGGGCTCCCCCACGACAGGGCAACAGACTGGATGCTCATGGTCTTCCTCGGGGTCCAGGTCTCCTAACTGTGCCCGCTCCCCATCCTCTTTGTTCGCCACGTTGAGTGACAGACTCATTGAAGCCCAGACACTCTGGCCTTTTCCTTGTATGCACGAGATTTTAGAGACAATGCAAATATGCTATTTCATTTTGTGGTATGGATTGCTTAGGTAAATTGCCGGCAAGATATAAATTCAAGATGTATTTGCTGGAGGCCTCTCTGGGTCAGCTTACCTCCCTATTTCTCATCTCAATATGAAAATCGTCATTACAACTACTCCTCTTTGAACTCCGGGGAGGGAGAATCCTGGAAATCTGACAGTTGGTGGCAACTTAGGTAACCTGTTTTATTGCTGCTGGCTGACAGAATATGGGCAAACACAGGGAGAAAAACCCTCTGAATCTATCATACACATACTTATATATGTATGTGCATATTTATGTATCTATACATGTAACAGCAGTGAGGGTTAGAATGGCAGAGCACCAGGCTGGGAGGGACCAGGGACCACTCAGTGCCCGGGCTTCTCTCTGCATCTTGCTCTGGGTCACTTGAGCTTCTCTCTCACCCAATGGGAGAGTGAGCCACTGTTCCCCTCCCCACCTCCATGCTGCCTCTTTCTCCTCCTGTCCTGGCTCTGCCCTCAGTGGAGACATTCCTGTGTAAGAAGGGAAGCAGGAACTCACAGGTCAGGAGCCCCTGAAGCTTAGTCTCATCTTCAGGCTCTGGGTACAGTGAATTCCCCATCATCCCAGCGCAGGGACAGGCAAGAGTAGGGTGACCAGTTGTCCCAGATTAGAACTGGAACTCCTGTGTTCTGGGGAAAACCTCAGTCTCAAGTAAACTGGGACAGCCTGTGACTCCATTAGAGACACCCCAACCAGGCTCCCCAGGAGGGTAAAGGCCTTGAGTGTTTTCAGTAAACTGCGCTTCATCAGCCACTGCCGGTGTCCTTGCTGCCCTGGGGGAGGCAGCATGCAGTTCTGTCAGTGTCTGGGACGCTGCTTGTGAAATCCTACCCTTCCCGCTTCCACTCCTAGCTGTGTTGTTCGGAAAGTATGTGAGAACTGAGAGGTATGTGACATGGCGCATAGTCGGACCCTTGGCATAGAGTCCAAGGTCAGGACTGCTTGCCTTAGCGTGGGGCCACACAAATGGAGATCACGGAATCTACAGACACAGGAAAAGGTGTGTGCACACGTGCGGGCTCGTATGCATGCGTGTGGGGGGGGGGGCGTCGTCTGAGGAAGCACTATCATCCCTGTTTGTGAGTTTTGTGACACAGAATCCAGGGAACTAAAAGGCCCAGGGTTTTCACTTTCCCAAACATGGATAAAACTTTTGCGGTACTTCTGAATCCTAAAACAAACAATTGAAATACAAAATGTGCGGGGACTCAGAACTGACAGCAGATAAAGATGAGCTGGAGAGGCCCCGGCTGTCAGTCTCATTGGGAGTTCCTCACATTATGCCTTCCCAAGTGTTGTGCCTACGACTGCATTTACAAACAAAAAAGGAACACTCCACTTCCTACTCTGTGACGGTTTGTGTGCTTAGGCAAGTCTTGCAGAGACACACAGGTGCTGTAGAGGGTCTTGACGATGTTTAGCATGTTCCAGGCATTGCTGAGCACAGTCACAGATACAGACTACCTCTTCCTGAGTGTATGCTCACACAAGCATGTGTGACTGTGGACGCTTAAGTCCGCATCTTCATCCACACTCCCGCATACCACAGGGTAGAGTTACCACGTACTGTCAGGGAATCAGTGACTAGCAGAGGTGGAAGAGAGAGAACTGTGGACTCCTCCACAGTGACGTGGCAGCAAGGTCACATTTTCTACTCCCTCTCCCGTGAGGCGCTAGCCAAGATAGGCTGAGCCTGACAATCAAGGCCTTTGAGTTACACTGATTAGATTAGAATGTCGGATCTGCTATTTTCTGCCAGTGTGTGGTGCCTGTGTCTCTGTGTCTGTACTAGGGAGTGGGTGGAAAGTATGCTTTTCCTTTTATTCACGCTGACACATCCTCGGAGCAGGCCGGGGCCTCACTTCTGGTCTCTGGAGACACTGGGTTGGATCTCTGAGCTACAAGAATCATACTTAGGGTACCAAGTGCAGGAAGCAGCTTGCCCGTCTTCATCATTGCACCAAAGCTTCTGTGGCTCATCTAACACCACTGGTGTTTGTTTATTCCTTCCCTTAAGGGTAGCCACACATTTGCTGTGACCAGACACAGGGCCAGATGCTGCTGAGCAGGGCTACATGACACTGTCCACACAGCACCACACTGAGTTGTGCAGACCCTGGTTGCTATCAGTCCCCACCGTGTGATTTTGGAAAATGCATTTGACATCTCTGGGCCCTACTTTTGTTATCTCCATAGTGAGGACCATAAACCATTGACCACATACACCTGTGAGCATTAGAGCTAAACCGTGCAAAAACACTCCGAGCCTGGAACAACTCTTACTGTCTGCCGTGTACCATGGAGAGGAAGCCCACGGGATTCATACAACCCGGAGTTGGTTGCTGTTGATCTCAACAAATGACAAATGCCTTGCTCACTGAGTTACTTCCACCCATTATAGCATCAAAACACCATTTCTCACAATCAAAGCAGGCGATGTGAATTATACTAAAAATTTGAAATTCATTTTAGTAAGTAGCTTCAGTCATTTGTTAACACTGAACTAAAATGGCTGTTTTAAAGGGAGAGTATGTTATTGAATAAAAGTTGCATATTAACTCCAAATTTGCCACGGACCTGGCCGCATCAGCAGGGTGCTGGCAACTGTCCTGGAAGGAGGGTCAGCGAGGCCATGACATCTTCCCGCACTACCTTGCAGGGAGCCTGTTGTGTGAACCCCACTTTGCAATCTTTCCCTTTGTGCCTCTGGTGCGGGTGCTAGGAAGCTGCTCTTCAAATTTCCACCTTGTTGAGGCATGTGGAAGGTAAGGTGACCCTCGCTTAGAGCGGTTCGCTTGCCAGCTGCCTGGAAAGGGGAGGTAAATAGAGCCAATCTAAACCAAGAGCTGAGAAGGGCCGGGCCGGGGCGCGTAGAGTTTGCTTTGATGACAGGCTTCTGGAATGAAGCATTTACACAGGGTAGTTCCTCCTGCCTCTTTTATAATTAAAGGTGCTTTCAAATTAGATTTATACTCTGGCAACAACTGAACACTGAAACGGTCCACAAAGCTGGAAACTGATTATTCCAATGGAAAGTCAGTTGCAACTGCATCTGAAGGGAATTTTCTGACGATTGAAGATTAAAAAGGTACTGATCGGATGAATATTTTTTCTAGAGAAAAAGAAATGATCTAGAGAAGTTTCTCTTCAGTTTCTTTTCTTGGCTGCTAATCTTTCTATTATTTTAATGACAGGGTGTCACGTAGCTTAGGCTGGCCCTAAACTTCCTTTGCAGCTGACAATGACCTTGAACTCCCCATCCTCGTGTAGAGGACACACTTGTACTCCACACCCACCTTTGCCTGACCTTTGAATGTCTGTTCATCCCAGGCCTATGATATGGTCAGGTGAGTGTGTCCATGTCTGTTTCTAGGCTCGTGTCCCTGATATGACTGAGGATGACTGCATCACCCTTCATGAAACCATTACTGTGTCAGTGGGTGCATTAGGAGCACCAGGCAAACGTTCAGAGAGCCATTACTGAGAATCAGGCATGTAGTGTTTGGTTTTCTTACGTGTTGATTTAGATTGTTACCTAATGTCACCCCAAATGCCACTGCGTGACTCTTTAGTCCCCTTTTACACTCTCGAGACTCAGGGCAGCATTTCACCAAGTGTTGCACTATACTGTGAAAACTCCAGACAGTGAGAGGCCTTGGAGCAGATAAGGGCTGGGGCGGGGGCAAGAAAGGTCACCATGGGATTTAGGCCCTGGTGGGCCAAGCAAAGGCAGCTACTGATGTGGTAGCGAAAAGCTCAGGAACAGTCTTGCCTGGCTCGCCAACTTGCTATGAAGTGACACTCCCCTTCAAACCTCGTATCGCCTGTGCGAGGAAAACAGTTTTGAGGCTGGACACATGCTTCTTAATGCTTCTTACATAGTCTCAGGACAAGCCCAGGAAGACATCTGGCCAGAGATTAGGGAGACAGGGTCTACAGAGGAACCAAACGCAGAAGCCTTTTGAACCTGTGATCCCTCACACAGAGAGTGTGAGTGGAGAGAAGGAAAGTGTGATGCGGGTGGGGTGGGGTGGCTGAGCTGCAAGTGATGCCCTGGGAGCCAATATAGGATGGAGAGCCCAGAAGCCCGCAGGAGGCTCCCAGGAGGGAGAAGTTCAGAAAGAGAAAGATTGGATTGACTCAGACCAGCCTCCCGGTTCTCCAGTAAAGGAGCATTGGAATTGGAGCAGGGACAGAGAGGCTCCCTTTAGGCGGTGAGCAGAGCGGCTGTGTGAGCAGGAGCTTGTGTCTGCAGGACCAGAACCTCTGTACAAGCTTGAGAAGGTGTGGGTAAAGCAGAGAGCCACCCACCCCCCCACATCAGCACAGTCCCCTGGCCAGAGAGGCTCTGGGCACTGCGGGTGCCATCTGCCTATTTTACAACATGCAAAGTCTATAAAGTGTGCTTCTGGGGAAAAGGGGATAAGTAAGGAAGTTACATACACTACGCGGCACTGAGTTCCAAGGTCACGTGGAAAGGGCAGAAGGGTGGCTGCCTAGGGCTCTTTCTCATTGGACACTTGCATTAACAGACTTCATGGCTAACTGTATGATATAAATAGAATCAACCCCAGGAAAGCATCTCAGAAGTGTGGCCAGGGTGTCACCACCGCTGCAAGGATTGCTTCTTCTTTGGTGCTCAATCCCTCTGGTTCAATCACTTCAAGATTAGATTGGGATTTGAGGAATTATAAAGGAAGCGAATAATAACACAATTAGTACTTCATTATAATGTAGGGAAACAATTAAAACGGCAGGCATGGCTATCTATTCACGGTTGAGCCGACCAGCAATCCCAAATGCTGGTTCTGTGTATGAATATCAAGGTGAACCCTTCCACTGTTCCTCTGAATACACAGCCCCATTCAATCACGTGAGGGCTGAAGGTCAATGGAAGTGGACCCCTCTGGAAAGCAACTCCAAGTCCAGGCCTGCATAGCACACTGACAACCAAGATGGGTGTGTGCAAAAGGCAGGGAGAGACAGAGGAGGTGAGAGGGAGGGATGGGGAGCAGAGGGGCTAACAAGGACAGAGAAAGTAAAGCGAGGCCTCTTGAATCCCAGCCTAAGTCTCACTGGTCGATGCTCCAGTACATTCTAACCTCCCAGGCTGATTATAGTAACTGAAATACTTGGACACTGAGGTCTTCCTGAGAGTTCTGGGATTGCATGAAGCAACCCCAGCCTAAGAGAGTAACAGCTGTCCATGAAGTCCAGGCATGCGACTGTGCCTGCCAGCCTCTGTAACCCGGGCCTCAGCCAGCTCATCCAGCAGAGGGTGTCCTGCTGCATCAGGGTAGCATTCGACCCTGAGCACCCAGCATGGGAAAGACAGTACAGAAACAAAGACTCAGGCAGAAGGATACAGAGAGGAAAAGAAGAGGGAGAAGGAGAAGGTGGAGGAGCAGAAAAGAACAAGGGAGGGCAGAGGCAAGGGAAGAAAGAAAGGGGTCAGGAGACAGCTGTAGTTGGGATTTCAAGGGTAATGGACCGTTGTGGGCATCTCCTCCCCAAACAACAGCGGTCCATGAACGTCAAGGAAACCTGTGGGCAGACATGGATTTTCTATCACAGATGACTTCATAGGTTGTCCAGTCTGATTCATATTAATAGTTAGATGAATGTAATCCATTCAACATGGATCACAAAGAGTCTCTTTCTCTTTCCTCAAAAAATTTAAAATATATACTATAGTCAAAATGTGATTTTGCTGGAAGTGATTATAGGAATACTTTCAAAATACAATGTGCAGGTATAAATTTGAATTTGAAATATGCAGACTTTAAACACCATTTGGAGGAAAAGTTGTTGAGCTGAAACAGATCAGCAGGTGCTCATCCCATTAGTGGTCCAGTTTCCAGGGCCCTCAGGAGGCTGCTTTCATCTCTGGTTCTGAGTTAGAGCCTTCAAGATCACTGTCCTGTTGTCAGATACTATTTTAAGGTGTGTTACATTTGTTTATGCTGCGGAACATTTGTTTAATGATGCAGAGATGTGTTGCTTTTGTTTAACTCTGTGAAGCTGTGTTACTTTGCCTGTCTAAAACACCTGATTGGTCTGATTAAGAGCTGAACAGCCAATAGCAAGGCAGGAGAAATGATAGTCAGGGCTGGCAGGCAGAGAGGATAAATAGGAGGAGAAATCTGGGAAGAAAGATCAAGAAGCCAAGGGAGAAAGAGAGGGGCCAGCCACCTAGCCACACATCCTGACATGAAATAAGAAGAAAAGATATACAGAAATAGAGAAAGGTAAAAGCCCACAGGCAAAAGGTAGATGGAATAATTTAAGAAAAGCAAGCTAGAACTAAACCAAGTGAAGGCTGGATATTCATAAGTAAGAATACTTCTATGTGTATTTATTTGGGAGTTGGGTGGCAGGCCCCACAAAAGAGTCAAAGAGCAAAATATCAAAACAGCTAACTATACTGTCCCTTCGCCCGTTCCGGTGCTGAGAAACAGCTAACTATACTGTCCCTTCGCCCGTTCCGGTGCTGAGAAACAGCTAACTATGCTGTTCCTTCGCTAGTTCAGGTACTGAGCATTTCAGCTTCCAGGAGGCCTCAGGAGGCTGCTCCGGTCTCTGGCTCCGAGTTAGCTCCTTCAGAACTGCCGTCCCTTCACCCTCCTGTCTCACAGAGTCTAGGGAGCATTGTCTTGCCAGTGGGGGGCTCCACACTTCACAGAGGGCTCCAACCTCAGCCACCATAGAGGACCACTTTGACCCCTAACTCTTTTTCTCCGCTGCCCTGGAAGGTTAAGACAGCACATTAGAACACATTCAAGGGAAAACCAAAGTGTTTTTTTTTTTAATTTATTTTTTATTTTCTTTTGGGTACGTGAAAGACTGGCACCCACTTCCATCCCCAATCAAAGACAAGCTTCAGGGGAATGATCAGTGCACAAACTGCAGATCGCATAATTTGTATTCATAAAAAATATAAAGAGTCACATTAAAACTCTGTAGACTTCATCAGCAACTTAAAAATGTGGATTCTTTAAGATTGCCCTGAAGTTATATGCCAATGTGCTAAGGATTTATTTTATTTCTTTGCTATAAATATTCATTTGAGTTAAAGGCTTCAAATGTTTGTATCGGGCAACATATTGTCATTTTTAAACCAGGAAAATGTTGTATTTATTGTTTCTTTAAAGGCTTTTATTTCTCATAGGCTTTGGGATCAAGCTTATGAGATAGACTAGGAAGAAGTCTCAGACACTAGGAACAACGGGGATCTCTGGGATGGGAGAGTGCTTGATCTTTTCTGTGCTGTGACAGACAGCGTCACAGGTGTCTGTACCTGTCTAAACTTGACAGGCACCCCCACAGCAGCCTGTGAGGCTGGAGGGACAGCTGCCCTCCCTCAGAAATGCAAACACATGGTCATGGGGCCAAAACACAGGCCCGCTCGAGGACGATAGCCGTGCATTTTATAATAAAATCCTTGCATCTAAAATGCAGTAAGCACTTCAATTCACGCTTGTCCTGAGACATACATCCTAAAGTTTAAATGCTTCAATTCACGCTTGTCCTGAGACATACATCCTAAAGTTTAAATGCTTAAAAGCAAGGCAACAGCATTTTTATTGTTGATAACAAACTACAGACTGGTCTGGAGGGGGAAAATTCCTCAAATGTTTGACAAAAGAGCCTTGCTAAAGGACACAATATTCGCTGTCGCGGCTGCAGAGGGGAGGAGAAGAGGGGAGGCGGGCCGTCCCTGAGCCCACAGATCTAGCTATGTGCCCTGTGATTAGGCTTCTAAACAATGGCACTGTGTCAGCTTGGAGGGGTGTGAACAATAGGCCTTTTTCTGGAAGTATCTGTAGGAAGAACACAGAAATCAGTCAACAAGGGGGCTGAAATGGTCCTGTTATTCTCTCTGAAGATAATGGGCAATGGCGCCCCTGCGAGAACGCGGGTGTCCTTCCCACTGGGCTTCTTGTCTTCCCTCATTCACTATAGAATTTTTCCCAACTTGCACCTGGTTTGACCAGCAGTCAGCTGGCTTTTGAGGATTCTCCTTATTTTATGTCCTCCCACCCACCCTGTTGCAGATCGCAGAGACTCGGGGCAGCTGCACGACTGTGCTTTCTTTGGTTATAAAAGCAAGCTTGTGACATCCTTTGCCAGATTCTGTTAAAAGCAGAATTAATTAGAGTCAACTCAGCAACTCCCCAGGACTTGTCCACTGAAGACAGGGAGGACTGGAAGGGTTCAGAGAGACAGAAGCCGTAAGATAGTCTTCAGGACGCTTATCCTCTACTGTGCGGTGTACTGGGCAGGAAGGAAGATGTGCCCTAAGACAGACTTCTGCCAACTTAGAAAGAGATGGGTGCAAATGTGTCAGAAAATTCTCGACAGTTCTAAAGCAGAGGGAGTTTGTGGGTGATGATGAGAGCAAGGAGAAGGGGGCGTTTCAATGGGCAGAGTAAGAACAAAGGCTCGGATGGCAGCATGGAGCGGCCACAGATAACCTAGACTGAACGATGTCCAAAGTGTCCATCTAAGACAAGAGGCAGACACAGGAAAAGCTACAACGAGAGGCTCTTTGGCCCATGAAACCCTACAGTTAGGAGGGAACTTCTAAAGACCTGAGCGAATAATTTCACTTAAGAGAGGGGACCCCAAGGTCACGGAGACTGGCCGACATCAGGGGAAGTGCAGAGAGCAGGAGTTCCACAAGGGTACCAGAGGAGGCATGGGGGGAGGGGGGGAGACAGCTGTGGGTGGGCAAAGACTGTGGGCATCAGAGAAGGTGAGGGTCAGATGGCACCAAGTCTTAGACCCTGAGGAAAGACTTTCTCACAGAACTTGATTTGAAGGCTGGGAAAGCCTCAGGCTGCTGGAAACGCATGATGCTGATTTGTTCCTTTCTCTCCTAAGCTTGAAGGACTTGGTCTGGAGGAGCTGAGGAAATGATATTTGTCTATTTTATCATTATCTTTTACTAAGAGTTCATTACAATCCTTTCTTAAACTTCATCTCAGCCGCTTTTTCTCCAAGTCACTGAAATAACAGTATGTGAATAACAGCGTGAGCTCAGACCTACTTGGCAAGGGGTTTCCTGGTTGGGCTGTTTTCGAGAGACAAGCAGTTTGTGTGTGAACAGTCATGTACTCCAGAGTCATGGTGGAGTTGCTGGTGCCATCGGGAGTGGTGACAGTCAAAGCCAGATGGAAGTAGCCAAGGAAAGGAGATTGAGTCATTTGTGGCTCTGTCTCTCAGGGGATCAAGGAAACTTGTGACTGGGAACACAGCGTCACCTCTGCCCCATCCCGGCTCTTGACAAGAGAGCAGACTTTCCTGAGGTTCCTTTGCTCTTGCTCTTGCCAATGTCTTACAAATCTTTCTGATCAGTGAAGACAATTCGAAGAAAGGGAGAGGAGTCAGTCTTGGCTACTCTAAAGACTACCCTGTGTTCTGTGAGGAGAATTCTACGTCCCAGGTTGGGGGGTGGGGTTGTCTGGGAAGGCCTTCAGATAAGTTCCACAGGGACCTGAGCTGGGAACTCCAGAGCCTTAGCCTACCCTCCTGCAGGGCCTGTCTGCCCCTAGCATCTAACTGGACTCTCTGCTGCCAGCCAGGTCACTCCCTCTCTCCCTCACTATCTTCCTCCAGAGAGCAGATGTCCTTAGTGGCTACCTGAGTCATTGTGTATGGTTTGTAACTAAGAACGTTCTGTTAGGAGGGCAGTCAACACCACTCACCAATTATTGGGATGGGAAAAGCAACACAAGGGGTCTAGCTCCAGCTGCACCGTTACGACCTTCCTTAGATGACCCCCTTGTCTCCTTGGAAGAATAGTTCTTATTTTGGGGTTCTGTTACTTCTGTTTAACAAAGGTTTGTACTTGGACAGTTACCAGATCAAACCTACAAAAAGAAGCGACAAACGACCCAGGATCCTGACGGTGAAAGCACGAACCAAGAAGCCATAAGCAGCTTGTCCTGGGGTGACCAGGCCTCCGCATTTACGTAAATGGGGCCAGTGAATGCCAGCTTTGTCCATCATGTCACGCTGGGCTCATGGCACCAGGAGCAGCTGACTGCTGATGCTGAAGGCTTGGTGGCTGCCTGCAAACACAGTTTCACAGAACTCCGTTGTACCTCTCCCTCTCCCCCAAATCACAAATGGAGGCTGCTTACTGGGGGACCACTGTGTCAGATTTCCTTAAGGGAAGTGAAGTAGAACATGGAGCCATTTCATGTGCATGGGAACATGGGAGAGGCCAACAATCCATGCTCTGAGAGTCCATTGGCTACAAAAAGGAGCAGATGAGCAGGTCGTGGAGCCCTTAGTTCATTCTGTTGTCCCTACATCAGGTAACAGCTCAATCATTGACCAGAGAGCGTTCTGAGTTTTCTACTGCTCTGTAAGGGGTGGCAACTTAAAAGACTGGAAACAAACAGGCAGCACCACGCTGCCCAAGCCCGCGCTAGGCAGCGCAGCTGGCGTCATTTGTCATCGAGGGCCTGGTTTCTCTTCAGCAGAATTAGGTTAGACGTGGGGCTTGTAGCTCAGGGGGGCACGTCCTTTGGTCACGCAAAGGAGCTTTGTATGTAAGTTATAAATCTCCACTTGCATTGGCTTTGGCAAAATGTTTTCTGAAGTTACCATGCCATTGATTTATTAAACTATCTTTGACCTTTTTTTTTTTTTTCAGTAAAAATGATGTTTTGTTAGGTCAACAAAGAGGCTAACTCTGCTTTTTCAGAGGAGACCACACTGAAAGGTCGAATCGGCATGGTCTCACATGCCTTTAATTTCAGGGCTCTGGAGACAGAGGCAGGCAGAGTTCTGTGAGTTCCAGAGCAGGAGGAGTTGTATGTGAGGTGGTCTCAAACAAGAGAAGTAGGGCTAGAAGGATGGCTCATTGATTAAAGCACACACTCCTTCTGCAAGGACTTGGCTTGGTTCCCAGCACCTACATGGTATCTCACAACTGTCTGTAACTCTGGTTCCAGGAGCTTTGATGCCTTTTCTGGCTTCACATGATACACACACACACACACACACACACACACACACACACACACACGCGCGCGCGTGCGCGCACGCACAAGCAAACTTTCATGCTCATAAAATATAGATAATTTTTTTAAAAAAAATTAAAAAAAGAAAAGACAGGTTATCATATCAGAGATTTTTTTTGCAGGTTTCAGCTTTTCTTCCTTAATTGTCCAAAGCCTGTATCTACAAAGGAACAGCACCCTGAGAGCTCCTAGGGCACACTTGCACTAAAGCATGCATCCCCCACAAGGAAATGATACCTGGGTGGGCCACAGCAGCTCTATTTCAGGTCTTGGACACAACACAAGAACAACACATGGATAAAGCCAGGCTCAGCTGAATGGCAGCTGCAGATACTGAGGGAAATCGAGTGCAGGTCATGGCCTGAAATGGTGCTAGGCAAGGTCTGAGAAAGACAACATACAGAAAAGGGCCAGGCTGCCTTCTAGAAGCATGGGCCGTCACACACACACAGGTCACCCCTCCCCTTGCTGTGACTGCAGCTTCCCAAGGGAGGAGCCTTGGTCTGATCCAGTAGAGGAGAGCAGTGTTAGAAAGACATCGGACCTTGACTTCTGCTCTGTAGTTTTAGGGCCTAACTATATATTCTTTGTGTTAGAGATAGTAATAAATCATTTTGATGAGGGATAGGATTGTGTTCTGAATTGTCATCAAAGCAATTTATGCAGGATTAAATTACTTTAACAGAGACCATACATTTGGTAAATGCCCACTATATTCAGCCTCAGACAAATACTTAGGAGAGTGTTTTCCATGCCTGGGAAAGATCCCTGTCTCCCTGATGAGATAGGAAAGGCACAACTATGCTTGGGGACTCTGTCTGCTCAGAGCACATGGCTTATTTAGGAAATATTACCATATAAATGCTCACAGTCACAGCATAGCAGCAAAGTGACAATTATAATAAAAAAGTATTATAAGTGGTCTTTGAAAGAGATGCGATCCCTGTGGGACCTTTACTCATTCTCCGCTTATTACCATACTAAAGAGTGGACATTTATTTGGTGTTAGTGGGAACACGGAAGACAGAAAGCCGTGTGGCTCACAATCTCCTTCCACAGTGGTGGAGATGCACACTTGATTGGGCAGGCAGTCTCATGGTCACTACCGCTCACTGGGCAGACGGTCTGCAGTGAGACCATGTCCCTGAAGGAGACCCCTGGCTAACTGCATGCAATGCTAGGACCTTCCCTGAGCAAACCTTCGGGACCCGAGGACATGAGGAGAAATCTGGCCACTTATGGGGGCACAAGATTCCATTTGGTGGGGGTGTGGGAAAGGAGTAGATGAAAGTGAAGAAGCCAGCAGCCAGATGGGATGGCTGCAGGCAATGTGCTGTAAGCGAGGAGCATGAGTTAGGATGTGTTCAGGAGGATGACCTCAGCATCCTGACTCAAGGATGGGATGTGGATTCACATGTGAGGCCCCTATTCATCAGTCTGGGATGGGGACAAGAAGGATCCTGAGCTTGAGGCAGGAACAGCAGACGGGGAGTGTAAAAGAACCTTCTTCCCGCAGCAGCAGGACCTAAAGAACTGACTGGGCGTAGTGAGAACAGCATCTAAGACGGGGCTGGTGCTCAGGATGGTAACAGACTTGCCTGCTCACACACACTGGGCCACAATGGGAGTGGAGGTGTGGAAAGGGAGCCATGAATTCAATTCTAGTCATTTGGGCTTGGGGTGACTAAAGTATAGCTGAAGATATGAACTTGGTGATTGAGAGAAAATGGAGCTTTAGGAAAATAGATTTGGGAACTAGTGACCTGGAAATGAAATGGCAATCTCACCCAAATGAGTGTGGAGGTCAATTCCTGGGGAGCAACTGTAACTACTGAGCAGGTAGAGAAAGAAGAGGGTGAGAATACATGGAGGAGGAAAATAAAAAATAATATAAAATAATAAAAGTAATAGGGTATAGATGGCATAAGGTCAACCTATGAGTGTCCAACAATAAACAAGCAGACTGCCCTCTGTACACACTGAGGGCATGGACGGTGGGGCAGATTAGACAGACCCTGTTGGACTGATGAAGAGTGGAACACAATAGTCTCTCCAGAAGAACTCAGTGGTCCACAGAGATTCCCTTAGTGGAGCTGTATCAAGCTAAACTGATGGAAGGGAGTGCTGCCAAATTTTATCCCCTGAGCTGGAACTGGAGCTGTCCTAAAGCAGAGGTAGAAAAATGCACCTGCCTGCATATAGACAGTTAAAGAGACAGTAAAAGTAATTAAAAGATAACAGACAGGCATAGATTAAAGGAGTAAAGATAATAAATATTAAAAAGTGATAAAGAAAAAATAGTCACATAAAGATGGAAAAATAGGGAGTCTGGATTATGTATATGATTGTGTTTTCTTTGAATTTTTTGACTGTGTAGGAGCTAAGTACAGAGAGACATTTCATTGTTCAGGCTTCTAAGTTAAACCAACATATATGTTTTAAAGGTAACTTGACTTCAAAACTTGAGTCTAAAGATTTGTTGCTTTGGAAAAGAGGCTCTGTTTTTGTTTCTACAGAAAATAAAAACCCGTGGGTTCCTTGATGGAACAAGAACTTCCCCCTGAAATGTCTCTGTAAACCCTAAAATCTTTGCCCAATAAATAGCAGTAAATGGTTTGGAGAAAATTATGATCAAATTCTCAAAATGATTGTTTATAAATGTTTACTTTCATTTTAAAAGAGTTGGTTATAAATGGTTAATGGAAATAAGGTGTATGTGATATAGAGATGAATACTTTGTATTGATGGATCTTAGTCTATTGATACAAATTTATCGTTGATTTTGTCACACTGTATATATACCTTGCTGCTCTTATTTAAGGTATTATGTTTGTGCAGCTCTTTTAAAATGTAATGTATAAGAAATACAGATTAATCATTTATAATTGTCAAACTTGTAGTCATATTAGTTAGGTTTTCTAGATATATAGATATATATTTCAGTTAGAAAGATAATCTTCCAACACTTTAAAGACCTACTGAATATGGCATTTAAAATATTTTAAGAATTTAGACTTTTCTCGGCAGTGAGACAGGTCTGATCCTGACAGCACTAATCTACTTCAAGAGGATGATGGGCATCAAAGAGGCTCTTTATGAAATTTGCTAACCATTTGGGTAAAAAGCTGCTCTTGTCTGGACTGCTTGCTGTTATGCTGCATGAAATGGACATGCAGGACCCACAGAAAAGTGACTGCTAAACTTTCCAAAAGATGGAATGGTCCTTCAGGGTTCCTGATCCACAGTGGAAACTACCAGACATTCCACAGGACACAGAAGAAAGCAACTGATAAACTTTGCCATTACAAGGCAGAAAAGTTCTTCAAATTTCCTGCTTCAACTGAAAAGTCTGCCAGCTACTAGGGGCCTGTAGGCTGAAGACTGATGCCTCAACATTACAGAGGAACTCTCCGTGACTGTCCAGACAAAAAGATGTCCCTGTCAATTCTAAAGTTTTAGGAGTTGCTTATAATGTACTTCCTGTTTGCTTAGGCAATATTATATCCTTTTGGGGTTTTTGATGGCATTGAAGAATAGTTATTCTTAGTTATGATAAAGGATAAATTAGATATAAAATTTAGACTCACAAAGATAGGATAGATAATAGAATATTTTCCTTAATTTTCTAAATGTAAATGGACTAAATATAGTAACTGTAATTTTTGCTTGATAACAGTTTTGTTATATGTAATTTTACTATGTTAAAATTAAAATCTTTCTTTTTATTTAGAAAGAAAAGGGGAGATGATGTGGGATTCCCATCTGTCTACTGTGAATATGTTTTATTACCATTAGTTAATAAAAAAAAGCTGTTTTGGTCAATGTCTTAGCAGAGTAAAGCCAGGTGGGAAATCTGAACATATATATATATATATATATGTTATGCTGCATGAAATGGACATGCAGGACCCACAGAAAAGTGACTGCTAAACTTTCCAAAAGATGGAATGGTCCTTCAGGGTTCCTGATCCACAGTGGAAACTACTGTGGATATATATATATATATATATATATATATATATATATATATAGAGAGAGAGAGAGAGAGAGAGAGAGAGAGAGTAGGCAGAGTCAAAGAGATGTCTTGTAGCTGCTGAAGGAGACAGACGCCAAAACCTATTGGTAAGCCACAACCCCATGGCAATACGCAGATTAATAGAAATGGGTTAATTAAAGATATGAGCTAGCTAGGAATATAACTTAAGCTATTGGTCAAACAGTGTTGTAATTAATATAGTTTCTGTGTGATTATTCGGCTCTGGGTGGCTGGTAATGAACGGGCCATCTCCATTTACACCTGTGATTCCCCAAGGTCCCCTGGAGCTGGCTAACATGTGGGTCTCATGTTTTGCATGTCCTGTGATGATGGGCCTGGGTCACAGGAACTGTGTGGGTTACTTTCTCAGAAAGCCTCCTGATCCTTTCTGTCTCCTTTTCTACTACAACCCCAGGTTCATGCTAGCCACTTGTCCCCATTATTTTCTTCATAAAGCTCTGTGGTGATAACAGAGATGACGGCCTCTCCCCTCTCACTCTTTTCTTCCTGGTGTCAGACCCCTGGTGGCCTCTGTTACACGTGGCGCCTCCCACCCCCTCATTGTCAGTGAGCCCTGGGAACCTGGGAGTGAGTTCTCAGGCAGATGCGTAGTTTCAGGACCTTTCAATATTATTTTCTAAGAAAAATTTAGGCATCCATAGCAACACTTACATAGGACAGTTAACAGCATTAGACCTGGTGTGGCCTGTGGGAATAGTGCACATGGACAAACACACACACACACACACACACACACGCACACACACACACACGCACACACACGCATGTGCATGCACACCCATACACTCACTTCCCTTTTTTATTCAGGGGTTCAAAACTCTTCCCAATTCCTAATCCAAAGCAAGACCTAAATACTGCATAGTTGCTAGGCTCTAACTGCATAGTTGTTAGGCATTGCTCTAACAATGTCCTTAAGGTTTGAGGCTCAAACTTTCACCCTTAGCTGATTATGAACACGAGACCCAGGTGGGTGACAGTTGTAATTGAGCTATCACGGAGGCAAGTGTTGAGAGCGGGTACAACTCAAGGCACTCAAAAGGCAGTTTACCCACAGACCTTAGCAGAGAGCTAAACAGACGTCTAGGAAATGAGAGCTGCCCGAGAAGGCTCCGTTAGTCCATGTGGTAGCAACACAGTAAATTTCTCCAAGAGCCGAGTGCGAGGAGCTAAGTCTGCACATTGATTTTCATCCTGTGTGTGCAGCTGAAGGCTAACGGAGAAGGATGCTGGGGATGTGCTGGTTAACCAGCTGAAGTTCAATAGGAAAGACTAGGCCCCTGTTAGAGGGAACTCTTTCACACTGAAATCTTGGCAAAGCTAAACCCAATTCCTTTCACTGTCTTCCAGTACAGCTCCGATACTGTTCTAGTGAGCCACACACCCGCCCCGGTGACAGGCTTCCTCCAGCACACAGCCTGAGGAATTTTCTGTATTTTATTTTCAGCCCTGTTAGCATTTCTCTGCTTTGAATTAAGAATGCAAAAAGGAAACATTTTATAATAAAATCAATAAAGGACACACAATTTCATTATAGCTATAGTTTTAAAATCATAAACCTCCATTTTCTTCATTTCAGAGACATATTTAATCATTTCAGACACAGGACATTACCTCATTTAATTAGTATGGTAAAAGCTTAGTAAGACCATTTGATCCCTTTAACAAGCGTAATGAAAAGAGTGGCCATGGAACAGTTCTGTTTGGCCACAAATCAAGATGGGAGAGTTCTAAAGTTTTCTTTTTCTGGCTTTCTGTGTCCTCTCCCAGTCTCCCCAACCCTTACTCAATCCTCACTGTAAATTCCACCATGTTGGTCAGTAAGTCTGTTTTTGTTGACGAGGAGAACAGAGAGCTGGTAGGACTCCTAGGTGGACTCAAGATGGGGCCTTGAAAACCAAGACCACGCTCTGTTATGTATGCACTCTCTGTTACTCCCTGGCTACCTTCCAGATGCATGGGTTTGGCCAAACATGTTGTCAACAGTTCCCATTGTTTCATTTTCAGGACCAAGCCTTTGGGGTCACAGCTAAGAAGTGCTGAGCTCACCTACAAGGCAAATCTACAGCTCTGTAGTTTGGCCTCCAGGGCCTCTTCTCGGTCTGCTCAGCTTGGCTGGCCCAGATGTGCCAGCATGTACCACTCACCGTCCCCCCTGTATTGGCGAATGCCTTTATGCCCTATGGAGCTGTTCGCCTGACCTAGATGGTGTCCGTCTTTATTCACTCATTCAGCTAATCCTTGTGGGGAAGCAACAGGGACCAGCCTCTTGTTTCCTGGCTACATCTTCTTAGCCACTCCAATTCTACGTCCCTCCACATTCCTTCCGTGAAGCGTCATTAACTGCCCAGGACAGGCACAATCTTACTGCCTCTGGTCAAGAGTATTTGCCCCTACTCCTCTAGTACACAGCAAAATCTTTTCAACTAACTGTGAACCCTTAGAGCTTAACCTCTGCGACCTCGAGCAAGCTGTTTAGGATCTGTTGTTTTCAATGTCTATAAGACAGATACTTCGTCATAAATCAAATGAAATCAAAACAAGATCGTAAAGCTAGAGCAGGCTGTTAACACGAAGCATTTGTATTTCATATTTATCTCAGTATTTACACAGGGGTTTAGATGGTTTTTAATAGGCGAACTATCTAAAACTCCTGTCTGCAACTGAATGCTTTGAAATTCTTCTCAGCGACATTTGTGGACTTTAAGAGAGGCTGTTGTAAGAGATAAACGCCATGCTCATCACTGTGAGTCTCTTCTCGGGTGTGTCCTGACTCTCAGGATAGCAGTTGTGGGATTGCCACCTTGAAAGAAGACAGTGACCCTCAGTGCCAGCCTTGTTTGGGCTGATGCTACAGACAGAACATTCCTACGCGGTTCTTCTATGGCATTTTCACAGACAGACAGAAGACAGCAACAAGGACTCAGCAAAGCCTTTGAGGTTAGAGATTTCCCGCTCTCTGCTGTCGTGAGGAGGAATTTTCAGGAATGGGAGAGAGACTGGCCCACACCAGGTGCTCACAGTGGATCCCACAAAGCTTCTGTGGGCTCCCTGCTTTCAGGACAGGAAAAAATAAGCAGGGTGAAACTCTTAGAATATTCCTAGGTGACCTTTGTGAGCTGAACCTTGGTCATACACTAGCCATGACCCTGGGACTTCAAAGCTCCCTTCTGGCTGCAAAGCTGCAGGAAGCACTCTCTAACTTTGTACTGTCCTCAGTTCGGGGCTTTGGGCTGCAGGCGGGTCACAATGGAATCCACAGTCAGTGCGGTTCTGCACTCGGTAACCTACTGTGAGCACTCTAGCCTGGGAAACCCTCCCTTAGGCTGACAAGAGGGACCCAGGGCATGATGGGATGGCAGGAATTTGACTCATTGAGTTGGGACCACATTTATTTTAACCAGTGGGAAGAAAACAAAACCGAAATTGAATTTTAGGCTACTGTATGGATAATGAAACTTGTCTGCCTAATTGGAAAAAACTGTTCATAAAAAGCTGTGGCTGGGTTGTCCTGTTTTCCCCCTATCTCCAGCAAACCATCTCCCTTCTCTCTCCCCACCACATGAGGATACATATCCAGGGACACATCTTAGGGGTGGAGTGTTCTCCTAGTGGGGAGGACAGCTGGCTGGAGACTGGGAACAAGGTCGCAGTGTTCATCTCTGGGGACCACAGAAGAATGGAGAATTGGCTCTTTCATCTCCAGCCTCTGCTCTGCCTTTTGCTGCCCTGAGTCTCTGCTGTCCCCAAGTGGCCAGCTGCACCATGTAGGTGACCCTGAGATGCTAGGGGGTAGGTGGAATATCCCCAAGGCTTCCTGTTTGCTGAGGTCGCAAGCCTGGATGTGTTAACCCCTCATTTGTGGGAGAGTCTGTGCATGGTGCCAAAGAGGGCGGTAAGCAGTTTGGAGCCATGGTCTCAGGGACAAAGGCACTGGTTCTAGCATTGGCAGCAGGGTAGCTGAAGGACCGGTAGGATGAAGTTGAGACCAGGGTCTGCCTCTTGTGGGTCACAAAACTGTTGCCATCGTGGCTGAAAGGTTTAGGGGGAGCTGCTTTGACTTAACCAAGAGGCTGTAAGTCTCTGGTTGCAATGAGTCCTCTCCTTGCTATGGAGGCTCCACACTGGTTCTATTGTCCGAGTTCTCCTGCATGCATAGTAGCTGAGTCCCAGCCTTCTAAGAGTTAAAATGAAAATAGCAACTGATAAAACTATCCATAGCATTTTCTATACGCTCACTTCATGAGAGGTAGACGTTTACCATGATTTGTGTCATCTTTGTTTATAATTTGTAAATTTATTTAGAAAAACATAAAACTGGATTTTCTGTGTGTATCTCCAACCCAAAGAAACTACATTTTGCTCCCTATACGCTGGAAGAACTGCACAAGCTCTTCACAGCTGTGAAGGGGCAGAACTCCTTTTTGGCAGCCAGATCTGAAGCCCTCAGGAGTTCCCAGCATTTCCCACTGTGTGTCTCTAGACTCTAAGATGACCTATGTAACAAGCGGTGCTTACCCATTTTCATCGTGGAGAACGAGACCCACTCGAGCTGGGCACAGTGAGAAATGCTATGAGGCCACCGTGATATGTTGACAAATGTACCTGTCAATAACCTTAAGCAAGGGAGCTCTCCCAAATGGAAAGTATTTATCTCCATTATTCAGAAATTATCAATCAAGTGATTGATTGCTTCCCCCAGAGAAGCAAGTACACGCAGGAAATGGGCCATGAGGACTTAATTTTGAGCAGAAGCTTCAGTCTCTTAGAGCTGCAGGTCAGACGGAAAAGCAGAGACAGAGTATGCCTGACTTAGAAGGGTTAAGTGATCCGACCCAATGATGGGATGACGTGAATGCTTTCAAAGTTGATGGCAGCTTTGGGACGGCCTTGAGAGGTTGGAGCAGCTTCTGGTAGACTGGGAATGAACACTCTCGGCTTGTCAGGTGAATTCAGGAGCACTTGAGGAGAAGGAGTGTCGGATGGCCCCTGCCTGTGTGACCTGGGGTGAGATGCTTTGCTTGTCCGACTTTTAGACACATCAAGTACAAGGGGTAGACTTACAAAGTGAACGCCACCATGATGGCCACAAGAACTACAGATGGACCGTGCCTTCAAGGAGGAGGGATGCCATACTCTATAGCTGGGACCATCGCCGGGCATAAACACAGGCTGAGCAAGATGTCTGACCGAGATCTGTTACTTCTACAATGAAGGCTCAAGGGAGTGCTTTGAGCCCTGGTGTCCCTACAGGTCCTGGGCCTCATCTCAGGGCTCAGTTGGCCACAAAAGCCATAAGAGAAAGGAGAGGAGCATTACCACCTCCCCGTTTCTGTCCAGCTCATCACAGGGTACCAGTGGCCCAGTTCTAAATGCGTGGCGTACCTTCAGACGCTCTCTCTGCACAGTCTAGAATAGGTTTCTCCCTACTGCTCGGCTTTCATAGTTGGATGAAATGCATCTCATCCAACTCACTTCCAGTCCAGGCCCGAGTGTTCCATTCGGGCCACTCTCTTGGTACTTTTATGCAGTGCAATATCTCTAAGGACATGAACTGTCTCTCAATCCCTCCCATCCCTCCTCTCCTTCCCAATTGTCTCTTTCATTCCTCCATCCTTCCTTCTCTTCCTCTGTCCCTGCCTTCCTTTTCATATACCCAGCACAGTGTCTTGCAATCTGGTGAGCACTCAACAAATGTCCTCTAGAGAGGTGTTCTCAACCTTCCTAACGCTGCGACCCTGTAATACAGTCCCTCAAGTTGTGGTGATCCCAACCATAAGACTATTTTCATTGCTACTGCATAACTCTAATTTTACTACTGTTCTGAATTGTAATGTAGATATCCATGTTTTCTGATGGTCTTAGGCGACCCCTGGGAAACCCCAGGTTGAGAACTGTTGCTCTAAATTATAATTCACAACCGTCAACAGAACAAACAAGAGCAATGAAAACCAAATTAGGGCTGTGTGGGTGAGCGCCTCCTTTTGCCTCCTTATTAGACCAGTGTTCTCCATTAATTGGCCAAGTGTCACTGATTTAGCAATAGGAAGGCTTTATATGTTTGGAATTAAACCAGAGGTCATAACGGCTTTTGCAGAAGCAGCTGCAAGCGGGATAAGAAAAGCTTGATGGCGTGGGCATGTTGGTTCTGATGGCCCTGGAGTCCATGCTGAGGCGGGACTGCCCTGGGGGAGAAGTTAGGCTGTGTGCAGGCGCCTGAGGATTGGACAAAGGCAGCACAAGCAGGGGAAGGGGGTGACAACTGGCATTTGCAGCAATTTTAATTGATCCAATTGTGTTTTATTGTCTCTTTGAATAAGGTAATTTTGACTTAGAAGTTCTGACTTCTGAATTAGATCACTATTCAAAAATAAAATAGACCTTTTACCTGGGCCACGAACCAGAGAGCGGAGACACTGTGGCTTAGGTCAGAAACGATTCCAGCAATAGACTTGGAAATCCTAAGTCTAAAGGGCCCACTTATCCTCTCTCCTCTCTGACCCTGAAGCAGAGTGCTGGGATCTGTCCATGGAGGCGGTGTGTATGGTAAGCATGTCCTGTTTCCTGACTGGGTGCTGTTTCGCTGGCCTGTAGCTCAATGCTCCTTTATAGTTGAGAGTACCATGGGCCATGTCTCAGGAAAGTCTGACTTAACTTACAACAGATACTCTGTGATGCGCAGTGTGTCCCTGCTCCGTAGGATGCACTCCAACAGGGGTTCACCTAATTCCCACCATTGTTCTGAGACCTCTGAGCCTCCCAACATGGTGACCGTTGCCTGGGTCCTAATGAGTGGTGGCGCCAGGAGGGCAGTTGTCCTTGGATTGCCTCCTCCGCAGCCCTGACTTCAAAGGAAGCCTGCAAGCTAGCTCAAGTACACACCCTCTGTGTCTAAACCCTGGCCTTGTTCTACAGCACAGCTGAGAGGAACCTCGGGGCCCATGCAACCACATGACCCCCAAAAGTCCTGGGACTTGATTGCTGCTCATCCCTCTCAGAAAGGACAGATCTCAGGCAGGTAGAAAAGTACTGTAAGTGCACCTTCCTCCGAGGAAAGCTGAGGCAGGGAACAGGGCGAGAGCATGGGGGGGGGGGGGTTAACAACCCTGAAGAGAGAAGTGGGGGCTAAACACAGGCTTCAGGGACATGGCCTTGAAGAAGATGGCCGCTCCTGGCTAGCTTTGCTGCTAACTCATTGTACTCAGGATGATCATTTCTATCTTCACAAGCTACGGTTTCTTCGTGCATCAAAGGTGTTTTCTGTAGAGATTGAGCAGGCAGCTGAGGGAATGCTTACCGTGGGAGGCTTGGCAGCAACGTGCCCAGCAATCAGCGGAACACTGATGGCGACAGCTGCTTCCTACCGTGGATGAGACTCAAGTGAGGGGAGGCTGGCACACTCTTAGGAGAGGTCTGTTTTGAATAAGGGAACTAATTCCTGTGAGCGATGACTGACAAGTCCAGGGGGCTCAGAGTCTGCTGAAATGATCCCTAAAATACAGACCCTTCACGGTAGCAATGGCTTTGTGTGGTTTTGCCCAAAGGCAGTGAAGCAGAGAGTGACTTTCTACGCTGTTTATATATTCATTTTAATAACAGGAAAAGTAGTAACACTCACTGCAGTCTGCGTGATTTCATGCACAGGCCTTTGGGACCTGTGGCTTTAAGAATCCTAGCCAGTGCTGCAGACTTGCTGGCTCCTGGGCCGGCCTACAAATCAACTGGACCTGCTACAGTTACAGTCAGAAGGGTGTTTTGCATAAGAAATCTCTTCCAGGGGAACAGTCGCTTGAAAGAGGTGTAGGGTGGCTGGGGCATTCCTGAATCCCGGGTTTTCTTGTTTGGTTACCTTGGATAGTTCATCTGAACCATAAGTGTCCCAGTGGCACACAGTACCGAGAGTCACGCCCTCTGAACTTGTCGAGAATCTGCTGATACACTCTGTTTGGGAGGCCTTAAGGTAAACCTCATCTGCAGTGTGGGAAAGAAGGGAGAGCAGAGCTGCTGTACTGGGAATAGAGTGTAGAGCCTCCCAGGAGGGTAAGCGCCATTAAACCAAGCCCCAGCCCCTGCCCCAGCCCCATCATCCTTGGTTGTCTCCCTTGTCACTTTACCCATGTCACTGATCTGGACAGACACACTGTGGTTTCTACAGTGGGCTCCTGGAGCTTTCTGACTCTGGATGCTGATCAATGGTCCTGCCCTGCTTGGTAGGGCAACACGGCTCTGTTTTGAAGAGCAACTGCTTGTGGGAAATGCCATTTTTTTTTAAATTTTAGTGGAATTATAAAAAAAAAAATTAGAGGTACTCTAGACTAACCAATTATTTTTATTTTCAAAATAGATGAATACATAATTCATCATAGAGCAGACAAATGGTACAAAAGATGATTAAAAACCTAGAGTTCTCTATTGGCAGAAGCAGCCATTTTTGCTCTCTATGTGTATTTTCTAACATTTGCCGTATTTGAGACACACAAACACACACACTCTGTCTCACACACAGACAAACACTCTGTCTCACACACACAAACACACACACTCTGTCTCACACACACACACACACACTCTGTCTCACACACAGACACACACTCTGTCTCACACACACAAACACACACTCTGTCTCACACACAGACACACACTCTGTCTCACACACACAAACACACACTCTGTCTCACACACAGACACACACTCTGTCTCACACACACAAACACACTCTGTCTCACACACACAAACACACACTCTGTCTCACACACAGGCACACACACTCTGTCTCACACACAAACACACACTGTCTCACACACAGACACACACACTCTGTCTCACACACAAACACACACTCTGTCTCACACACACAAACACACACTGTCTCACACACAGACACACACACTCTGTCTCACACACACACACACTCTGTCTCATACACAGACACACACACTCTGTCTCACACACAAACACACACACTCTGTCTCTCACACAGACACACACTCTGTCTCTCACACAGACACACACTCTGTCTCACACACAGACACACACTCTGTCTCACACACAGACACACACACTCTGTCTCACACACACAAACACACACTCTGTCTCACACACAGACACACACTCTGTCTCACACACAGACACACACACTCTGTCTCACACACAAACACACACTGTCTCACACACAGACACACACTCTGTCTCACACACACAAACACACACTCTGTCTCACACACAGACACACACTCTGTCTCACACACACAAACACACACTCTGTCTCACACACAGACACACACTCTGTCTCACACACACAAACACACTCTGTCTCACACACACAAACACACACTCTGTCTCACACACAGACACACACACTCTGTCTCACACACAAACACACACTGTCTCACACACAGACACACACACTCTGTCTCACACACAAACACACACTCTGTCTCACACACACAAACACACACTGTCTCACACACAGACACACACACTCTGTCTCACACACACACACACACTCTGTCTCACACACAGACACACACACTCTGTCTCACACACAAACACACACACTCTGTCTCTCACACAGACACACACTCTGTCTCTCACACAGACACACACTCTGTCTCACACACAGACACACACTCTGTCTCACACACAGACACACACACTCTGTCTCACACACACAAACACACACTCTGTCTCACACACAGACACACACTCTGTCTCACACACAGACACACACACTCTGTCTCACACACAAACACACACTGTCTCACACACAGACACACACACTCTGTCTCACACACACAAACACACACTCTGTCTCACACACAAACACACACTGTCTCACACACACAAACACACACTCTGTCTCTCACACACAAACACACACTCTGTCTCACACACACAAACACACACTCTGTCTCACACACAAACACACACTCTGTCTCACACACAGACACACACTCTGTCTCATACACACAGACACACACTCTGTCTCACACACAAACACACACTCTGTCTCACATACACACACACACTCTGTCTCACACACACAGACACACACTCTGTCTCACACACAGACACACACTCTGTCTCACACACAGACACACACTCTGTCTCATACACACAAACTCACACTCTGTCTCACACACAGACACACACTCTGTCTCATACACAAACACACACTCTGTCTCACACACACAAACACACTCTGTCTCACACACACAAACACACACTCTGTCTCACACACAAACACACACTGTCTCACACACAGACACACACTCTGTCTCACACACACAAACACACACTCTGTCTCACACACAGACACACACACTCTGTCTCACACACAGACAAACACTCTGTCTCACACACACAAACACACACACTCTGTCTCACACACACACACACACACTCTGTCTCACACACACAAACACACACTCTGTCTCACACACAAACACACACTCTGTCTCACACACACACACACACTCTGTCTCATACACACAAACACACACACTCTGTCTCACACACACACACACTCTGTCTCACACACAGACACACACTCTGTCTCACACACACAAACACACACTCTGTCTCACACACAGACACACACTCTGTCTCACACACAGACACACACACTCTGTCTCACACACAGACACACACTCTGTCTCACACACAGACACACACTCTGTCTCACACACAAACACACACTCTGTCTCACACACAAACACACACACTCTGTCTCACACACACACACACACACTGTCTCAGCAGCACATAATCAAGATTTTTATTATCTATGTCTGAGCACCTTTTTAAAAAACTAAATTTCATCATGACAGCTTTGTCCCAGGCTTAGCTGTTCTCCACCCAGTTAGATGCTAACAATCTTCTTTCATGACAACAGAACGTGATTCCTACCTAGCGCTTTGCACGTTGGGGGAGGTAACCCATTTCTATGCTTTCACTACCATGGAAAACAGACTGACATGTCTAAGGACCTGAGTCTCCTGTCTTTGTTTTAGTCCTAGATTTAAAATGGTCAAGTCAAATGTATGATTATGTTAAAGTCTATCGGGCATACAGATTTATTCTACAAATCAGAGATGCAGGTCGAAGGAACTGGGATTTTCCGGGGAGGACACACCCCCAGTGCCAGAGGTTGGCCCTGAACCCTGTCTTCCTCTTCTCAGACTCAGAGCTCACCTGACTCCCACCAACAGCCTAGCTTGTGTTTCAGAGCCAGCCTTAGAGAAGAAAGCAAGAGCCAAGCTTACCCATAGTGCTTTGTGTTTCTCCCCAGGAAAAGTTCACTTCCGTTCTACCTCTGAGAGGAAACAGAAATATCTGTTGTGTAGAGTTGTAGAAATTTTGAGCATTCTCAGAATGCCCATGTGAGTGTGTGTGCATGCATGTGTGTGACTGTGTGCCCACCCATGTGTGTGCGCTTGTGTGTATATGTATACAGATAAAAGGTCACTCCATGACCTGGCCAAGGAGGCTTCTCTGAGATGCCTTGCTGTTTATCCTACCAACTAAGCAAAACAGAATCTCTTGTAACTCAGAACAACAAGAGTCCAGCTTATTTTTCTCGTAGTTCTGGTAGCTTCCATTTGGGTGAGCACACTAGGTGGGCATGGGATCTTCTGGGCTAACTAAGGGCAGAGGGGAGCAGTTCACTACAAATTTATGAAGCTGGCCTTAAATCTGACACTTTAAAAAGCTAGTTGTCAGTTTTGAGTGTGTACCAAACTTTCATGCCTTGTCTTAAAATAATGACCATGGCTTAATCAAGTGTAGACGCTTAGGGTTCCCTGGAAGTCTACTAAAGGGCATTGCTAAGTTTAGAAGACAGTAGTGCAATTTGCATACTTATTGGGGCCTTGGCTGTGGAGAAGGTCAAGGGCAGACAGGGCCCTCGAAGGGCAGGCCCATTAACTGTGTGCCAAGTTGACGGGCCTCTTACTGATTTTGATATGAAAGTGAATCCATGGCAGAGTGTGAAATGGAAATGACCACCACACCCAAGGGGGCAAACTGACTTTCTTACATTCTTTCCGGGGGTGCTGGGGAACCCATGAGGGATGGCTAAGCTAGGAATCCCAAACCTGGGGGGTTCGAGAACCCACCAGGGATAGCTAAGCTAGGAACCGCAAACCTGCAGGCACACACTCCGCTAGGAAGAAATCAGTATGCCTTCTCTGTGGTCCTCTGTGTACCTCCATTGCCAGCCTGGCCAACCTTAGTCACTCTTGAGGAACTGAGGGGAAACACATCATATTTCTAGATTTTTTTTGAGCCTTTTCATCTTTGAAGAGTCATTATTACTCTATTATTGATGTGGCACTGGGGTAAGACACCATTCCTATGCTGTAGAGCCAGGACACTGTGAGACCTCGGGAAAGTCACCTCTCTGAGCTCAGTTCCACCCCAAGGCAAAAACAGAAATGGCCATTGCTTAGCGCAGAGAGGATCTGCAAGGCATGGTGAGGCAAACCGCTCCTCAGGCCTGCCCTGAGTCGGCCTCAGCCAGCACGGGCTACCGTTAGCGCCAGCACCTCTACCACCGGGTGGTATTTCTGTCTCCACTGTCAGGTGCCAGCTTCCTCCCCCACCCTGGAGATTCCTCACTGCCAGAGTCACTCTTGAAGGCCATTCCAGCCCCCACGTTACTTCCCAACAAATAGATTCTCATCACAAGCACCCGTGCTCTCCTTTGCTTTCAAATATTATGGCTGACAGTAAATAAATTTTGAATCCCTTAAAACTTCAAAACCAAACTAAATGAGTTGTGTTGCTGATAGTTGATACAAAAATCTTTATGCTTTTATTCCACAGAAGTCTGCCTAATTGTTTCTGAGACTTTTGCAAGAGAAGGCCCTTCAATGTCTGTTTCATTTGACGAACTGAGAATTAGGAGCTGTTATAGAGCAATAAGGAATTTCTTGTAAGGTTGTCTATGAGTGAGAAAGAGCAAGGGGGTTGTGGGGGGTGGGGGTGATGACACAGAAAGGCTCAGACGTGGAGCCTGCAGTTCACGGATCACACACATGCCAGGAAAGTGTAAATGCAGCCAACACATTACAGATGACAGTCTCATACTGTGGTGTCGAAACGTCGGACACCCCTGAACCAGTCTGAGGCAGAGCAAGACTACACAAACTGGCTTGAGCTGGCTTGAGCTGGCTTGAGCTGGCTTGAGCTGGCTTGAGCTGGCTTGAGCTGGCTGGAGGAGACTGAGACACACCTAGACACATGGGACATTTGTGAGAGACTGTCACTGGAGAAGAGCCACCACTGTGAAGGGGACACAAGGACATGTGCGGGGAGTCTGTGCCGACAAATGGGGACGTAGCCTTTGATCCTTGTGAGGCCTCAGATTCTCCGACAAGACAGAGTCCTTGAGAGGCCAGGTCAATGGTTTGCCCCTTGGGTCAACGCGCCAGGGATGGGAGATTGCCACCTACTGGTATTTGACGAAAACTGCAGGCACATGACCCTTGTTGGGAGTGGGGGGGGGTCAAACAAAGGGACAAAAAGTCTGTGCAGGAACCCAGGTCAGCTATTTGCAGCTGACTAAGTGGCTGGGAAATCAGAAATGAAAGCCACTTTGAGCCCTTGGCGCTCTACAGCGTGAGAGTGACTTGGGACATGTGGTGTCAATGTATTCTCTGGGACAGTAGGACAGTGGCTCTCCACCTTGCTAACACCGAGATCCTTTAAACCAGTCTCTCATGCTGTGGTGACCTCCAACCATGAAGTTCTTTCATTTCTCCTTTGTAGCTGTAATTTTGCTACTGTTAGTAATAATAATGTAAATATTTGATCTGTTGGATACCTGATATGCGACCCTATAGTGGTCGAAACCCCCAGGTTGAGAGTGGTGGATCTGGGAGGGTGCTAGGGAAATCCTAGTCTAGAGCTCTCAAGTCTCCCGATGTGCACAGCCATTACCATCAGTTCTCATCTGACATTTGCCCAGGCTGACCCTGACACTGGCTTATACCTGGTCCACTGTCACGTAGTTTCCTGTCCTGGGCCCCAAGCTCCCTTTCCTCCAGCCTCACTGACTCAGCAGCTCTCCCTCCTTCTCCTAGGGGCTGAAATGTGGCCCCGCCCTCCAGAGTTTACCCTCAAGCCTTAGCTTTCTACTCCCCGAGGGTTTGACTGGACGTGGAGGGAGGCGTGTTTAGTGAAACACCAGAGGTAAAATGAGGTCTTTAGAAAGAGGTGAGGGTGTAGACATAGAGACTGACGGACAAGGAACAGAGAGGGGGACACAAAAACAAGCATCTGCAAGCCCAGAAATTCGGCCTCAGAAGAAGGCAGCCTGCCGAAATCTTGCTTTTGGATTGGGGTCCCCAGAACCTCCAGGAACATGAATTTCTGTTGCTTGCACGGCCTGGTCTAAGATATGCTATTACCAATGCCCTCACATGCATGGACACAGCATGCAGGGCAGCTGTTAAGGCTTCTTCCTACCCAGCCTGTCCCACTGCATAGCTCCTCTGAACTCCTTGCCAGATCCCTAGGAACATTCTAGAAATATCCTTTTACCTCATACCCCACCTGCCAGTCCCTAATCCTGGATAATCAGAATGGGTGATCATGTGATAATTTCTCTGGCCAAGGCCAGGGCCGGGCTGTGGCCCAGTGTTCACAGCTACAGGAAGTAGAGCCAACTCTGTGTCCCACCCCTCAAATCTTCCCACCTCCGTATGGCTCCACGGTCATACCATACAGGCTCAGCTCACAGCAAACTAGCCTGTGTATCCTTTCTGCTTGGCTTCTCTGTTCAGCACCTGACCCTTGACCTTAGCTGGAGGCTGAGGCATCGACTTCTTCACTGACCAAGGCACTCTTTGATTCCGACACTCCATGTCTAGGGAGCATATTTCTTTCCCATCCTTGGGATAGATTCCCAAACATGTGACTCTGGGGGTGGGGTGCAGACACAAACCATTGCCACACCATCCCAACACCAGAAAAGAACAAAGAACAACAACAACAAATCGAAAGTGAACCTAGACAGTACAGTAAGTTTCAGCATAACACAACCTGGAAGGCACTATACAGGTTTTATTAACTAAGAAAAACCCTGGGATTAATGTTTTCTTCAAACCATTTTATGTATGATTTCTGGCTAAGAGGAGGCTCAATAGAGAGAGAACGCAGACAAAAATTAATAGCTAATAACAAAATTAGGAGCAGGCAAGGATTCTGCTGTGTTAGCAAACAATGAGAGCCAGAGCGTGCACTACAGAGTTGTGTTAGGGTTCCTTCTGGCTGCCCTCAGTCAAATGCTGACAGTATTCGAAGCTGGTAAAAATCAGTGAGCTAGAAGTTGATCCATCGTTTGCGCTAGAAGAGCATGGCCACAACACCTCGTACTGCAGCCAAGCCAGAGGAGGAAACCACAGACACAAACAGTTAATGCTTCCAAAATTCCTTCACAACAGCATTTGGTGTGGATGGCTGGTGTTCTCCGCACGGCACACTTTCAGCATCTGTGCTCATGACCTGACCTGTGCTCACAACAGATGTTGGAGACGGGCACAGCTGTGCTTTTAATACAAGTGGTATCCCTTTGTCTTACCAAGAACCCCAGTTCAGCTTTGGACATAGATGTGAGAAACTACAGCTGGGCCTAACGAGAGCAGCAGGTTAAGTCAACTGTGGTCAAAGTGATTCTCAGTTTTTGGTTTTTAGACAACACAGTGCTTAACAGGAAGTCATTCACTGTTTTTCATTGACAAATCTGCTCTTTCTCTGTTTCACAGTTCCAATGTCAATGCTGCAGACCCCTGATTGGGAGTCACAGAGGACTGAACCAAGTCCAGAGTCAGGCTATGAAAGAGTCTTAAAATGAAGCAATCAATGGATGAAATTAATATCACAAGAATAAGTACCATGTTCAGTTGGGAACCTATGAGATCAATACTGGAAAGAGTATGACAGTTTTAATGATATTACTAGTGACAACAGCTATGTTTATGTCTCATTTAATAGTTTACAAGTCAATTTAACTTGAATTGTTACTGTCAAAAAGTAACTTCAGGAAAGCGCTGGGGCTGGTTTTAAAGGAAGTAGCAAGGGGTTGCTAAGTAGAACCGAGGCACAACTCAATTTAAGGGCAAAGGCAGACAGACAACACCACATAATAATACATCACAAATGGGCAATTGGCTTAAGCAGAGAGTTCTCAAAAGTGGCCAAGAGGCAAATGAAGAAATAGTCAGCATCCCCATCACCACAGAAACAGAAGTAAAAGCGACAGGAGAAATCACCTCATGGCAGTGGAAACGGTGCTGTTGAAGTCAAAGGATAATAAGAGGAGCGAGTGGCAAGGTGGAGAGAAGGGAGCTAATAACTCATTATCACACGGTTTGTTGGGAATGCAATCAGTCCACCACTGCAGAAAATATTATGGAGGTTCCTCAAAACTTTACAAATAGGGTCAGCAGGATGGCTCGGTGGGGGAACGCCCTTCCTCAAGTTTGACAGCCCAAGTTTGAACCCATGGTGGAAGGAAAGAACAGACTCCCAAAAGCTGTCTTCTGACCTCCACATTTGTACCACGGCACACATACTATTGCATGTGTACCCACAAACACAGGCACACACTCACACACATTAAGTTCAAAAAGAGAGTAACTGTATGACCCAGTAGTTCTACTAACCCTGCTGTATTCACCCAGAGAGTGAGATGAGTGTTCTAAAGAGGCCTGTGAAGTCCTCCCATTCACAATTGCCTCCGAATGGTGAAGGAATGAAGAAACCATGGTATGTGCACCCCAGGGAAAAGACAGAATCCTCACAAATGTGCGGGCCAAGCTGGGCAGCTACATTTAGAAGAAGGAGATGTAGCCCTTATCTCACTTTGAACAACACTCAACTCCGAATGATGAAGGAGAAGTGTGGAATAAATTTGAACTCATTGGCAGAGGAAAGGGCTTTCTGAACAGTACTGTGGTAGCACAGGCACCAAATCCAACAATTTGGGACCAGTTTGCTATATGGCAATGGGAAGTGATCTGACAAAGGGTTAGTATTTAGAATATACAAAGAACTAAAAAGAATCAACAAAACAAACAACCAAATTTTAAAAATGGGGCACAGAATTAAACAGAGAGTTCTCAAAAAGTGAAATTCTTATTTTTACGGTTGAGAAATATTTTTAAAAATGTTCAACCTCTCAGCCATAATGGAAATGCTAATTAAAATTATTTTGAGATTTTATTTTGCCCCAGCCAAACTGTCTAAAATTAAACAATCAATCAAACAAAAATCCCCAATGTGTGGATGTGAGGAAGAGCAACAGCTAGTCTCTGTGGCTGGGAGAGTAAACTGGTGCAGCCACTGCGGAACTCGGTGTCAGGAGGTCCCTAAGAAGCTAAAGACAGGTCCACATGGCCCAGTCACAGCACATGGGCATACACCTAAAAGACTTCATATTCCAGTACGGAGGAACCTGCTCATCCATGTTCATTGCTCACAATAAATAGAAAATGCAAAAGACCTAGATATTTATCAAATGGTGAATGGATAATGAAATTGTAGTATGTTTATACAAAAGAATATTACTAAGCTATTAAGAGAAATGAAACTATGAAATTGGGAAAAATAAATAAAAGGATGGAACTGGAAACAGTCATTCTGAGTGAGGTAATCCAGACCTAGAAAGGCAAACACCATATTTTCTCTCAGTTGTAGATGTCATTTTTGAACTTCAGGTGCCTATGCTTTATTTGAAATACTCACAGAGGCCAGAGAATTACTTAGGAGCCACGGGAAGGGACTTTGGTGGGAGGAAAGATAGAACACAGTGGTACAAAGGGTTAAGAAGAAACAAGGAAAGGTTAAACTGGGGTGGGGGTGGTGAGGTTGTGGTAACTGGGGCAATATGGTGAGGTATAACTAACATTAAAAACGTTTTGAAAAAATAAGATGGAAACCTACCACTGTAGGCAGAGAGACAGACAGACACATAGAGAGAGACAGAGACAGAGAGACCAAGAAAGACAGAGAGAGACAGAGAGAGAGCTAAAATTAAGATATCTTATAACAGGACAACAATATCCTACTAGATAACACAAGTTAATAAATAAAAAGCTGGGTGTCATAAATGGGTTACTTCTTTTGGAGCTGTTGGCCTGTGAGGTCCCAAAGAACCCTAAACATTATGGGTGTCACCAAATTGATTACCCTCCAGAAATTTATGGTAAGACCCTATTGCTGAAGGCACCACATACTTGAGTCTTAGAACATGGGGACATCGAGCTGGTGAACACCTGGCATCCCATCCCTACTGGCTACTTCTTACAGGGCAGAAGAAGCTGTCCGTGCTGCTAGAGGACAGTAACCACCAATCTTCCCCATGTGCAAACCGTACATGCCAATAGGGAACTGGCAAGACATGCCCACTGATGCAATCGTGCACAAATGCCACGGGAGCAACCAACCACTTTCTCGTTGGCTTTAGGGCTGGCTCATATATGTATATATAAAACAAACATGATTCTATTCAACCATGAAGATATGAAATTGTGCTATGTGTAACAGCGGAGCCATGGAGGTCACGATGTGAAATAAAATCCACCAGACACTGAGGGCCAGGTACCATATAATCTCACGAATGCGTAGACTCTGAAACACTGCTCCCCCGGAAATCAGGAGCACGTCAGTGATCAGGAGGCCGGGAGTATAGAAGGGAAGCACAGAGAACTGTGAACAGGCAGGAAGCTAGTAGTGACAGAGGAGAGCGTTCTGGTGCTCTACTGCACAGCACAGAGGACGACAAAACATCTCACACTTAAGCAGCAGAGGAAAGGACGGTTTCCATTTTCTGGGCATAGACGAAGATGGAGTCGATGCTCTCACTGTGGAGAAATGGCCAAGGTTTGAGTAGGTAGACATAATAGACATGCTGACCCTGCTTTGAATGTTACACAGTGTATACATGTATAAACACCACCTATGTTCCGCAAAACATGCAATTACTATGTACACATTAGGGGTGAATATGATCAAATAAAAATATTAATAAAATACTTTAAAAAGTAAAGAAAGAGAGGATCTTGAAAAACTGTGACACTTTCATCCTTTAAGAGCTTTGAAGAGTCAAGAGAACGCAAGAAGTGAACTCGACTCCATGGCAGACTACATGATGCACAGAAAACCATTTCTGGAAAATCATGATCACAATGATACAATTTTATGTGAAAGTCCTCTCAAGTAAACGGTACTTGTTTAATTTGGTGGGGTTTAGAATCTTTAATAAGGATGCTGTGAGCTTAAGAAAATGGGTGAGCAGCTGGGGAGTCAGGGGCTTTTGTCCTGACACAGCACTGCCTCACCATTGCTGCGTGAGTCTCAGAACATCAGGGAACGACTCAGGGAACCTCAGTGGTCAAACACCTTCATGCTTGGTGTTTAACCCGGGGGGCCCTGGCGCTTGCCTCAATCAGACCAGTGGACCATGGAGACTGGGCGGGGCTTTCAAGTCTCACTACAAGCTGTAAAAAGGCTTCCCTGAGGAAAAACCCACTAGGTGCTCCTAAATTCTCCCACAGTCTCAGCCAAGCACAACTTTTAGGCTTTGTCTGTAAGGGAGGCCGCGATGTCAAGGCAGAGCTTGGGGCTTCCTAAGCTAGCAGCAGCAGGGGGATTCCCAGGCTCACCTAGCACCATGCTCCACGTTGTCACGGGGATCCACACTGGGTTTAGGAGAAACGGCGATTTTCAACTGTTGGAAAAATGCTGTGACTTTTGTTTTTAGAAGAAAAGGTGCGGAGATTTTAACACAAATGAAATTTTCAGTGATTTCTCTCTCTTGGCGCCCTGCAAGTTCAGTAGAAAGGCATGGTGGCAGACTAGCGTTGCTACCAAATAACAAGTATGAAGGGGAAAATATTGTGTCAGTTCGAGAATTCTGTCTGATTTTGCGCTCATCCAGCCAGACACTAGATAGTAATAAGAAAACTAAGCTTAATTCGAAATGGAATTTTTTACAGTGACAGGCATGGAGACGTATCCCCTAATCGCACAGATGGCAGAAAAATGCTTAGTGGTTCTTTTTTCAGACCTCATGTCATGCTGTGGGAAGATATGGCTGAAATAAATACATTTTATTTTGCTTTGTGACATTTTCCCATATGATTTAATTATAGAGAAGGCACATCAGAGGGGTTTGCTATTAAGTGGGGCCCATTATATGCTCAAGAGCAAGCTCGCATCTTTTGTCGCGAGCACATTTTAGAACATATATTGTGTACGCCATGTAAATAATATGACATTTGGTTGCAGTCAATTTGCTTGATGTGTTTTGCCCGAAGGAACAGGTGATCCAAAGTTTAATCTGCCCCTTGTCTGCCTATTCTTAATAACTTGGCACAGCGAGCAGTTTGGGGATATCAATACACCAATTAACAAAATAATTCTTTCACTGATGTTGAAATAAATGGGTTGATTCTAATTTACATTTTTGTTGTTGTTGTCATCATTGTTATAAGGGCAAATGGAACAAACAAAGCTGTCAGGAAGGACAGCGGGGAGAAGACAGGAGCCACTGTTGCCCTGGCAGATGCTCGGGAAATCAGCACCCAATGCTCTCATATCGCCCTGGCAGGGCAGGGGTGCCCGGGGACCCACTGCGGCCACCGTGACCAAGGCGCTCCAGTGGCACCCACACAGGCATTTCTTATACATTCCGTTTGTGTTGCAATCAAATCAAGGGAGAAGGGAGTTTGCTAGCAAAGCCACGAAAAACTTCAGACAAGAAAACTGTGTTGCATGGAGCCATCCCTCCCTCCCCAGTAATTCTGGACTTAACAGAGTTTACAAAAGTTAGCTACGGGGGCTGCTGATACAGAGACACCCCCCCCCCCCACGCCGCCAAATACCCACTCTCGTCCCCACAGTTTCCTAGCACTCCCCACCCACTCTCCTGGGCTCTGCAGGACTCTGCCCTATCTTTCCTATCAGCTGAACTTTGCTGTGCTGAGCTGTGCTGGCTAGCTTTACGTCAGCATACCACAGGTTAGAGTCCCCAGAGGGGAGGGAATCTCCGCTGAGCAAATGCCTCCAGAAGATCAGGCTGTAGGCAGGCCTGTAGGGCATTTTCTTCGTGATTGATGGAGGAGGGTCCAGCCCATGGTGGTGGTGCCATCCCTGGGCAGGTGGTCCTGGGTTCTTTAAGAAAGCCCTCTGAGCATCCATGAGGAGCAACCCAGTAAGCACCTCCCCTCCATGGCCTCTGCTGCAGCTCCTGCCCCCAGGTTCCCGATTGAGAGTTCCTGTCCTGACCTACTTCGATGGTGAACTACGGTGCGGACGTGTAAGCCAAGCAAATCCTCTCCTCCCCAGGTTACTTTTGGTCAAGCCTTGAAGCCTGGACTCTGACCGCCTCAGGGCCACCTGAACTGGACCTGAAGCTCCTTATCTGCAGTCCTTAGCTGCTCTTCCTGCCAGAGCAGCCCCTCAGGGGTGCAGGGTTCCGGAGTCCTGATACATTTACCCCAGCAACCTTAAGATTTAGGCTTTGTCCTATTTAGGACATTGTTGGAACCCAGTACCACCAAGCAGCTTGTGTATCGATGATGGGCGGCCGCCTGCACACAGGCACTCCCTGACAGCTCTTCATCCATGTAGCGTGGTGTGATCCCTGGTTCCGCCAAGTTCTCCCATGGTGAGAGTTGTTCATTCCTCTACCCACCAGTGTCCTAGTAGCGGCCCCTGGCCGCACACAGGGAGCTACCAAGTCAGTGCTTCTGAGCAAGGCCCTGCCCTCCTTGTCTTGGTGTCTTTCCTCTGCTGTCCCCAGCCTGGACTGGTTAGCGTGCATTCTCTAGAAGTCCTAACCACTAGACACTTCACAGACTCCGGTCCGAATGTTCCATGTGGCCGGGGGACTCTTGACCTAGAGCACAGGAGTACACTCAGCCGTCACTGGCCCCTAGGTTGTTGGCCCTTGGAGTTGGGGATGAGGGATCCTTACTTTGATAACAAGTAGGGACCCCAGCTTGTGTTAGGCACCCAGAGATTTACCATGCTTCCTGCTGTCAATCTTCCATTGAGACTCACCATTGCAAACCCTTATCTCGCTAGGTTTATGACCTTGTCCTGAGCACGCACTGCCTTAAGTCACCCTAAAGCTCTGTGGAAAGCAGGCTGACGTCATGAGCCGAGCTGGGCCTAAAGCCACTCTGGGTTAGGTGAGGCTCGCTCTAGGTTCTCATCCCTAAATTTCATGGTCCATGTACTTCCTTATGGTTTGGACAACTAGGAAGACAGGGGTCCCATGTGAACCTGTGGACCAGAGGAACAGCAGAGTTGACCTGTGGTATTTGTGAACTGTGGGTTTTACAGTTCTATCCCAAGACCCCCGTGGAGATGACTGGTCCTGGGACCTCGAGGGCAGCTCTGCTTTCTAGCCTTTTCTAACCCAAATAGGCAGCTAGGACACTTGCCCCCACCCCTGGGGCCCAGTGACTGGGAACTGGACTCAAAGGCACGTCACATGGGGCCCTGAGACGGGGGAGCTCGGGCAATGGTCAGATCGCACGATGCGTCTTAACTGGCTGGGGCAGGCGAGGGAAACACCAGCAGGAACAGAGTGGGCGCGATGGTGACCACAGACAGCCCCGACACTTGATTGGGATATTTGGAGGGATCTGAAGTTTGAGGTTACTGGGGAGTGCTACCAATGGAAACAATACGATATTGTTGTTGTGACCCAGTTTCTGCCTCCCAAGCGCCTGCTCACAGTACGGCCCTCAGGATTTTTATAGACGTGCATTTTACACGGTTTGCGGGTTTTCTTTTTTTCTTTTTTTTTTTTTTGTGACAGGCGATGGGATTTATATCTGCTGTTTTCCATTACAAACCACAGAAACAAGGAAGATAAATCAATAGAATTTTTTTTTTAAAAAAAAACCTAACTTCTAGGTAGGTAGTCTCTCTCATAACTCAGCAGTAAAATAACTAGGGACAAGAAGTTCTGATATAGTTTTCTTAATTTCTTTATTTATTTATTTATTAAAGATTTCTGTCTCTTCCCAGCCACCGCCTCCCATTTCCCTCCCCCTCAGAGACCCACATTGGAGCACAGGACTGAATTCTCAAGTTCCAAATCAGGAGCAGAAGGAGAGAGAGCACGAGCAAGGAACTCAGGACCATGAGGGGTGCACCCACACACTGAGACAATGGGGATGTTCTACTGGGAACTCACCAAGACCAGCTGGCCTGGGTCTGGAAAAGCCTGGGATAAAACCGGACTCTCTGAACATAACGGACAATGAGGACTACTGAGAACTCAAGAACAATGGCACTGGGTTTCTGATCCTACTGCACGTACTGGCATTGTGGGAGCCTAGGCAGTTTGGATGCTCAACTTACTAGACCTGGATGGAGGTGGGGGGTTCCTTGGACTTCCCACAGGACAGGGAACCCTGATTGCTTTTCGGGCTGAGGGGGGGGGGGGACTTTCTTTCTTTTTTTAAGTGTGGAACTTTACAATCAGGCGTGAGAACAGGCAAAGGAGAAGGAACACTCAGAAGTACCGCCCACATCAGCGGTTTCTGCTCCTCTGGGAAAGGTGGTCTGAGATCCATGGCAACTTGAAAAATAAGCCACAACGTCTATTTGACACTAAAATACAGTAGCACAGTTTCAAAGACTAGCCCATGTCTTTAAACTCCTTTTTTCCTTGGAAAATTTAGTTCTGTGATTATTTACCAACCTTTGTGTTTTACAGTGGAAGACACTGCACACCAGAGGGAATCCAGGCTGAAGGCCCGCATCTATTTTGGTATAAACTCTCTCATAAAATTTGACATTTACTATGATACTAGAAACTTTTTTGAGCTATTCAGTTCTAAATTCACAAATGCAAAAGTGAAGCCCAGTAGAACAGCAACTAGAAAGCGTGGAGAGTAATGTTTTTATACCAAGGAAATCCTCAGTATTTAAACCCAGCTAAACACTGGCGCCGATGAGAAAGTCGTAGGCTTGCAAGAAGGGGTAGACATGGCTGAACATCCCTGGCTGGGAACTGCTAGCTACGCGGTGGTGGGTGTGCCCAGGGCAGATCCAATGATTTCACAGGAAGGAAGCCGGGTCCTTACTCCTCATGTCCCTGGCTTGAGTCACTGCTGTGCTGCGTGTGTGACCAGGCTTGTGCGCCTGTCCTGGAGGAGCCTGATCACGGCTGAGCTTAGCTAGCCCTGTAGGGCCGGTGCATCAGGCTGTGTTTCTGCTTTGTGTAGGCCACCTGCTGGCTATCAAATCTCTATCCCCACCACTTTCAAAACTCTAGTTTCAGTGTTTATGTTAGAGAAAGCCCTGCCTTGCTTTGATAGAATTTTGACTGCTGGCTAACTCTGGCGTCTGGTCCCAGGATCCTTGCATGGCTGCAGTCCTGCTGCCTTAATCTCAGCCCAGGAGACACCTCAGCAACACCCAGGAGACTTTGCCAACGTCCGCAACAGGCTGAGCTCCAGAAGGCATTGTGGAGCATCTGTGGGCCAGGCAGTGGGAAAGTCTCAGCCCTGGTAGCATGAGCTGAGGACCTTCTGAGGTAAGCAATGTCCTCTCCTCTGGCACTGCGTCTCTTCTGTGGCACCGCAGAGAGCAGAGGAGGAGACTGGCAGAAGTTGAACAAGACCTGAAGGACTGAACTGGGGGACCCCTGTGACTCGGATTATTGGGAGGCATTTGAAAGGGTTGGGGTTACTGTATAAGTGGGAATGGAGTCACAGTGTCGCTAAGCACCGGCAGTGACAAGGCAGAGGACTAGAGCTGCACTGTGACCTTTATCTGGGTTCTTAGGCGCAGCTGCCGTGAGACAGAATTAAGGATCTGGAAAGGCCCCACCAACGCCCTGCAGGACCAAGCAGGGCTATCTCTGAGAGCATCAGGACAAGGCAGAGGAGGAACCTCAGGCCATGGCAGGACTAGAGCTACCAGAAGGGGGAGGGAAGTCTTCGCTCCTGCCAGGAAAGCCCGCAGAGTTTGCTTCTGGCCTCCTTCCACACACTCGAACATGCCTTCTGAATACTGCTGATGCACGGACTCCAGAAAACAGTTAATATTCCTGGTTTTGTAGAAAAACCTAGGAAGACTGAATAATTTGATCAATGTCACCACTGACCTTACAAAAGCAAATAAGATCATTTATGGAAAGAACTTAACAGAATGCTTATTGTGTTAAACACTGACCACAGGCTGAGGGGGGGAAGAGAGCAGAGAGACAACTGCAGAGGCCCGAGGCTACAAGTAGACAGTAAACACTCGTGCTCTTTAATAACCATATAGATGCAATCGCAACAAAGGCCAGCAGCCCTCCTTTGCATACATTAAATTCTTCAATTTTTTTTAAGGCGACAATAATGACATTTAAAACCCCACCCAAATGCCAGAAATATGTGGAAGTTGAACCTCAGAAAATGCATCCTCGGGTGGGAGACAGCTCAGTGGGTAAGGTACTTGCCTCCGAGGTGAGCACAACTGAGCATGGTAGCTTCTGAAGCTCAGTGAGATGGGAGGAAGAGAAAGGAAAACTCACAGAAGCCTGGGAGCCAGCTGGCTTGCTGAAGCCAGAGGAAAGTAAGAAGACACAGGGTGACGACAGACACCTGAAGTTGTCCTCTGAGGCCCACAGCCACACTCACACATGTGAACACACAGCATACGTGCACACAAAGACAAGAGGAAAGTTCGCCACGAGACCCTCACAACAGCCTAGGATAACTAAAGAGGCTCAGAGAAGGTTACTAAACTGCCTGAAGTCATTCAGGGGTGACGTCTGTGAGTGTGCCCCAGTTCTCTGTTCTAGGAAGGCCCAGCATTTAAAGGGGCTACTCTGCCTCCCAGCTTCCGGGGAGGAGGTGGTGAGGTTTCTTAGGTAGACCCACGGCTTTGCTGTGACTGCAAACGGGGCTTCTACGCCAACACTGGAGACGGGTTCCCGCTTCCAGCGCAGAGGCTGGATCTGCTGGCCATGAGCAGGCGCCTGTAGCCCAGGACATATTGCTTCCTAATAAGATGTAATTTGGAACTGCGTCTTTAAGTCGCCTTAAAACTGCAGTGCCATAAATACGCGATGAGATTCGGGGTTATGTGGCTGCTACCTCTCTTCAATTTACAAACCATTTTAAAACACAAGTTTCAAAAGTTTTCATTGCCAGGAGTTTAATTCTGATTCAACAAACGGGCTTCCTGTAGCTTTCACTGATACACTTCCAGCTGTAATTTATATTCCTGACTCCTCTCTCTCAGGTTTTATGGCTCTTGGCTATTTGCATAAGAAGAGGAGCTTTGATCTTTAAGGGTTCAACAGCTCAAACAGCTCATTCCAGTAGGAAGGTGCTAGTCATGATGGGTGGAAGGGGCTTAGCAGTCCAGGTCAGCAAGGCAGGCAGCTGCTGAAGCCCTTCCTGTCTAGCTGGCTACCCTGGATGTCTCTGTAATTCTCCACTCTGACTGCTCCCACACAGCCAGTGTTTCATACTACTGTGGTGAGGGGACACAGGCAAGGCCAGCCAGGCTTCTCCAGGTCTCAGGCTCGGGCTCCAGGCTTCTCCTTGGGACGCGACAGAGAAGGTAATAAGCGCTCCTATACAGAGTGAGGAGCCCATAAAGCCACAGGTGCAAACACTCAAATGTTTTGTCCAGCCCTTCCTAGCCACTGTAATTGTTTCCGTGAGCTTGTAGGTCAGTCTGCCTGACTGCTAATATCCATTCGTTGTCAACCAAGGAGCAAATTCTACTCCACTGGTCCCGTTCCCACGTGTCATCTGACACTCAGGAAGAGCCGACATGGTAAATCACAAAGGGACCCAAACCAGGGGGACAGAGCACGGGGGACCCTAAGCTAGTAATCTGAGTAAGCAGAGTTGGGCTGTATCTTTTCTCTTTATTAGGAGAGACTGAGGTTTGCTGAGCTTCCAGATGACCGTTCCTGAACTGTCAAGGAGGGGCAGGAGCGTCTTTGCTAGGGCAGTGGCTCCTTCAGTGACAGCTGACATTCCCAACAACTGCGCTGGCGGCTGAGGTATTTAGTTAAGCTCCCCAGGACTGGCCTTCCAGAGGGAGGGTGTATGGTCCCCATCTCCAGTGAAGCTGCCAAAGGGGGCAAAGTCGTGGAGCAGCCTACAGCCCTGCCATGGATTCCTAAGTGGTGTTACCGCAAGCTGTGCCACAGAGAATGGAGACCTCCCGATGGCCCCTCTCTAGAGAGAAGCTAGTATATAAAAAGGGTAGGATGTAGCTTACAAAGCCCCTCCAGTAACAGGGTGGAGGGCAGAATCACTTCCCTTCCACTACCAGCAAACCCCTGACTTAATTCCCAGAGCCCATGAACATCACATACATGTGGCAGAAGGAACTGCATTCCTATTTACATCATGGCCTTTAGATGCTGAGAGTTATCCGGGAAGATCTAATGTAATCCGTGGGCCTTACAATGGGGGAAAGAAAATGAGGTCTAACAGAAGCTCTGGGGCCAGCTCTGCTGCTGGAAGGAGGCTGTGCAGGGAGCAGATGAGACGGCAGGCTAGGATGGATGTGCACCTTCTCCCAGGGTTCCGAAAGGAGCATCACTCTGAATCCTGATATTTTAAAACACTCTGAATACAATATGTGGCTTCTGTTTGAGGCCCTCTGCTTTGTAAGTTATTGTGAGATAATGCTTTTGTACAGTGTAGAGATTTGTTACTCGTATTGGTTTAATAAAATGCTGATTGGCCGGTAGCCAGGCAGGAAGTACAGATGGAGAAACCAGACTGAGAGAACTCTGAGAAGAGGAAAGGCAGAGACTCAGTCACCAGTAGATGCAAAGGAAGCAAGATGAGAATGCCTTACTGAGAAAAGGTACCAAGTCACATGGCTAAACATAGACAAGAATTGTGGGTGAATTAAGTCATAAGAGCTAGTTAGTAATAAGCCTGAGCAATAGGTCAAACAGTTTATAATTAATATAAGTCTCTGTGTGTTTATTTAGAATTGAATGGCTGTGAGACCAAGCAGGACAGAAACTTGTGTCTACAGTGTATTAGACAACATTGGAAGAGTAACTGAAGTGCTTGGGAGACTGCAGAGGGAGGGAATCCAGTGCACAGGAGTCCAGAACCAGAGCATCACAGTGGAGGGTAGATCAGGGGAAATGTGAAGGTCTTGTGAACAGGCTCATGGGAGATATTTTAGGATGAGGTAGAAGAGAACCCTAAGAGTCTCCCAGCTCCTCTGCTGGCCACCCAGGCTGTGGGCAGATTCTGAGGAAAGGCAAGTGTGGGGGAAGAGGAGAAATTAGTTCCAAAGCCTTCAACTTTTATACAAAGAAAAAGAATTCAGTGTAGCTGTTGGTGTTGTAAGGGAAGTTTGGAACAGAAATCCTGGACAGTGGCCTGAGAGTGGCTGAAGGCCCCAGGGAGAAGAAACCACTGAGCCAAAGGAACGCCAGGGCAGCCCAGCGTCCAGGTGGAAGGGATACCCCCAGAAAGCAGTCCAGATGTGTCACAGGAGAGCCTTGGCAAGAACATGAAGTCCTTTCAGGGAGACAGAAAGAGTTCCCCCAAAAAAGAATGCTGGGCTTGAGTTGTAGAGCGTGGACATGGAAGGGATGGGCTGCACAGAGAGGGGAGAAGAGAAGGCAGCCTTGGAGCTGGAAGCCACTCCACGGACCCACGTGTGAAGAGGAGACAGGGGGATGGTGATGAGGGAACTGCCTTCCACTCTAGTGGAGGTATGGCAGGTGGGGGGTGCAGGGATGCCCCTCAGGGTCACAGTGGAATGGCTGCATGGGAATTAGAATTGAGCTGGGAGACACAAGTCAGATGTGTGTGTGTGTGTGTGTGTGTGTGTGTGTGTGTGTATTTAATTAACTTCCTCATTGCTAGTGATTACAAATAGCCCACCAGATGGGTGTTCCTGTTGCAGGGCCTGGTCATGCCAGAGCACTTCAAAGGACTGTACTGATTAGAGGAAGGTCTCGTGGGTTCTTGGTACCATGAGAGGTCTCTAATGTCACTTGGTTCGGTCTCTGGAGTTCTTAAGTGAGGAAGTCAGTGTAGAGTGTAGGAAAACACCAAGAGATTTGGAAATTTGGCATGCAAGAAGAGAGAAGGGAAACACTGGACCCCAGAGGCTCTGGCTGTGAAAGCAACTCATAAATCTGGGGGTAGTGCCTCTGTACCTTAGCTGACCCCTCTTTGCATTGAGTGGTCACACATACATATAATACCCAATGCTTTCCTACATGCGTGTGTGTGTACGTGAGCACGCACATGTGCATGCTAACTTCTTCCAACTTAGTTAAGCACACCTATCAACCTAGCTCGTAGCGAGCTTTGGGCCTATTTGTTGGCAGCAGTAGCATGTCACATGTAGGACTGTATGACATGGGGGTCACGTATATGCAAGGCATGTGTTTGCTACTGCGCTTGACCCACAAAGCACAGCTGTGCAGCTGACTGTTAGCTAAGAATAAATAACCAAAGCAGAGTGTGTTGCTCAGAGGCTTGTCTGCCTGTGCAAGGCTCTGCGCTCACTCTCAACACTACTGAAAACAAAGGAAAAAAACAAACACTTGAATGTAAGACATTCTGGAAGTTTGCATGCCATACACTGAAAACCATTTTATTGTTCACCTTGAACTCAAGCTGATGGGTGCTATTTATATTTATTCAGGAATGTAGATGGACCCGGGTGTGGGATATGGTAATTGCCAGTGACTGTGGTGTAAAAGGTGCTCAGGCAGCCTCCTCCTCTGTGTGACACACTGTAGGAGGTGGGGTCCCCAAACTTGGCAGAGCATCACCATGAGAAGCCTGAATGGACTTTGCATTTAAGGTAACTGCTCAGCTGATGACCTTTTCCTCAACATTCCCACCACGGTACTGGGGAGGGATGACCACGGGGAACCTACAAGAGCCTTCTGCAGTGATGTAGCAACGCCACCATGCCTGCCATGGTTTCCCTTTGGTCTTTCTCCTCCCACACAGTTGCTCAGAGGAGGTTATGCCAAAGCTGACTGCTATGGGAGCTCCATTTCTGTTGTCCTGAACCTAGGCACCCCAGAGAGGTCCTGAGAGAGACAATGACAGTTGTCTGCACACCTCTCAAGCACCCACCTTCTTCTAGAAACACAGTACCACTGGGTGCAACGTTACATTGCCTCTATGCATGGCCCTTTGTCTTTTGACTGTTGCTCAGAATCCTTAGTGGCATCCCTCCAGGTTGTGCTTGGCCTGCAGAGGCCCACAGCATGGCCGAAAGCTCGCTGTCTGAGGTGGGGTTAACTCCATGCCTCTTATACTCGGAGCATTGTGATGGTAAAGCCAAAAGCGATAGGCTGTGTTCCCCAGACTAAACTCAGTTTTCATTCGTCAAAACTTCTTCGTCTTTTCACCACGCTCAAGTCTAATTGGTTTTCTTTCTTATCTTTTATTTACGGGATTATTACTGCTCAAGACGGTGGCTTGCGTTTATCTTTATCGACTTCTATCGCCTGTAATCAGGCCATCCATCCCGCTCGCCTATATCATTTTGGATGCTTCAAATTGTCAAGTGCCGCAGATCTAAACGATGTGAAAGATTCTCTCTTTAGAAACTCCAAGAATCCTTCTGATTACATTGGAAACAATGACAAAATTCATTATTTTTGTATTTTAAAACATATTACCTAAAATTGCTTGCTGAATAGATTGGAAAACAACTCTGAGAGTAGCATTTCAGTTAAAATACACATCAGGACAACTTTCCAATCCCATGGCTGATATGAATTAACACACACACTGAAAGGCCTAGACGGGACTCCCGCACCTTTTCTCATCCTCACGGAGCGCCTTACCAGGCTGGAGTGTCCTTCAGCTGCAAATACGGCACCATCGACCACACTTGCTGTGGTCACAGGCATAAAGACTCCTGGTAAAGCTCTTGTGCTTAAAACCAAACCTCAAACTGAGGGTTCAAAAGCAAGGCAGCCATTCCTCACAACAGAAGAGTTTCTAGCCAACATCCCAGCACACACGCAAGTCAGTCTAGATGGAAGTGTGTCCATAAACGCCACAAACTGTTTTCCCCTAACAACCTTACCAAGAGCACACCATTACTTCACATGACTGAGCATGCTGGCGTTCCCCGCCACAGCCCTGTGGAATTCCTACCTGACTTGCATCTCACATGGACCACTCACTAATAATGGGCCACACTCAGGAGGAGGCATCCAAGGGGCATGCTGCCGGAAGACAGTAGCGACTTCTGCCCAGAAACAACATTGCTGGGCTGTCAGGGTTGGCATTGAAATGACAGTTTTCAAATCATGTTGTTCATGTCAGTTGCCAGTGATGCTGGATGCCTTCTGGCAGATGAAATTTGGGGTCAGCTTCCTTGGCTGTCCTTATTTCTAGCTGAGCCCCTGTGGGGAGGATGCTGCCCCATCATCAAGTTAGGGGTGGCAGTTTAGAAGGTGAGCCCTGATGCCAGTCATGTCTGCAGGTGCAATTAAGTTTTCTTCCTAACGCCTAGGCATGGGTTCTGGGAGTGGGCCTAAGACACCAGCCCTCTGGGAATGCCCCCGAAGAGCTTGGATAAATTCAGATGGCCAAGTGGCCATTACCACCACCATTCTGAGCATCGAATGCATAAACCATGTTACATTATACTGGAACCGACGTGAGTTCAGGCTGTCCTCTGCAGAGACTGCGCAGGTAATGGACTTTAGGGAGAGTTTTTACTGCTTCCCTTAACTAAGTTCCTGGAGACACAGAAAAAGCATTTCACACTACAAATAGCCATGCACGGTTCCCAAATATATTTCCCTTTTCTTACTAATTAGTTAAAGATGAAATAATGCTTGAACACTTCATAATCTTAAATTCACAATATTTTACTTAATTAAAATAGGTAATTTAGAAAAATAATTGGCAATTGCTAAAACCTTTAATGCTGATGAGAACTGAGCTGGAAGCATTCTTTCTTCACAAATTGGTATTTAAAATATAAAGTTCCACACACAGCTGGAAAGTGCCATCGTAATTTGGCATTTATGTTCAGTAGCTATCATTAAACCAAACAAACTGAAATTAAAAAGGAAAGGCAGTGGGCTTTAAGGCATATTCAGGGCACATGCCAAGGGCTCAAAAGTATAAACGTGGCTTTCTAAGCGTTTATTAGGAAGCGTCATGTTAGAGAACAGATTTAGGAATTCACGACACAATTGCTTTTATTTCATACTTGCGCTGACAATACAGCTTTGGTAATATTTGAGTTCAGGTGGGAAATTCACTCAATCTAAACTCGGGTCCTTCACTGAAGGGCAGTGCTGGTGGGAAGTTCAGACCCAGACTTGCTTTCCAGTTGTGCCTTTCCCCTTTCCCCGTGACATCCAGAAACACTGGTAAGGGCTTCAATAGAGGTGGTGGGATTGTTCTGGGAACGAAAGCAGGGCTTTTTGTACATTTCTTCTGGAGGGATCTTCCATATGACAGCAGAGATTCATGCTAATTCGCAGGAAAACCCGGGAAGAGCCCGCCCTTTGGAGAGCCCATTTGTTCAGTGGGAGGCTGTCGTTTTCAGTCCCGGAACAAAAGTCTGCTGATGAGGGTGGGAGCAGACCCAGATGGCATTGTGTGTGCCCACTGGAGGGAGGGAGGAGGGCGGGCCCTTCTACACCGTGGAATTTGCTATCACTTTTCTACTTGGCAACACATTAAAAAACATAAGATTTCAAACAACAGTCTAAAGAGCAAGGAATTAAAACAAAACCAGCGCAGAGGGGCATTGGAGTTCCAGGCCTAGCAAATGGGGCTTCAGAAGACAGGGCCTTTATTTTCTTTCACAAATGGAACTCCAAAGATGCAGCCAATTATTGCCTTGATAGAGAACGTCCAGCATTGTTCAGTTTTCATGCCTCCCCCTTTTGAGATGCAGAAACTCAAAGCAGTTTGACAGACTTCAATCTCAGGAGATTTACTTTCAAAATCAGAGTTTTAAGAGAAGATCCAAAACAGGGTTTAAACTTCCAGGACAGCACAAACAATCCAGACTGACGATAATGTAACGAAAACCCAACAGAGCAGATGTTTTCTTTGGCCATGATTTTTACCAAATTTACTATGAAAAATATAAATTAGCCAATGTGTCTATTTCCCTCGCTGTGCCAGTCACTAAACTAGAGACCCGTGAGGGGAACGACCAGAGCATGGCTGTCATGGTCGCTGACACTCAGGAGAAATGACAACATCATATCAGGAGTGCTGAGTGGAATCATGGACCAAGTGCTAGCAGGAACACACGGGGAGAAATAATTCTGATTTTTTTTGCCCTTTTTGGGGATGGAGGAGGAGGCAGACTGGGGCTGGGATCAAGAAGGTGACAATGAACTGACCTTGAAGACCAGCTGGTAGGGACCAAACAGGTGGCAGGGATTTCTGGGAAAGAAGACAGAGACGTGAAGGGGCAGTGGAAAGACATCGTTTTAAATCAAAGGACAAGAGTGCGAGGGGGGACACAGCCAACCCAGAGGGACGTCTGTGAGGGGAGGCCTGACCAAAGGGGCCTGGCAAGGATGTGTCTGTGCCTGCTCTGTCCCGGCATCCTCAGAGTGTCACAGCCCAGTGAGGCAGCTGCTGCTGTTACATCTTCCTGAAAGGTGGCAAAACTGAAGGGCTGTGGTGGCAGGCTCGGTCGTGTGTTTTCAGGGGTGCTTGGTCCAGAATGACTCAATCCTATGCGGCAGCAGCTGGCTCCTGTTTGTGTAGAAATGATGACACACGACCTCTTGTTTGTGCAAGGGAGCAACACTCTGCCCAGCGTGGATGACGATGAATCACTTACTCATGGAAATAGATGATTAGCACCTGGGAACTGCACATTCACTAAGAGCACGTGGGTACAGGGGTGTGTCAGAATCACACCAGTACAAGCAGGTTTGTGGTTCACTGACCATGGCAGCCCACAGGATCGCCAGCACAGGCTCCTACTGCCCAGTGCTGGACTGTTGTTTTCAGACTCTTTGATAGAGGCACCGTGAGAGTGACGTGTGATGGACGCCTGCTTCTGTCACTGGGCTTCAGCTCAGCACGACACAACTGCTGGATTCATTTGGCTAAACTGCCACCCCTTGGGGATCAAGCTCTGTACCTGGAGTCAGAGCTACACTTTGAAGCTCAGTGTTATGAGCCGGCCCTGTACCTCAACAACTGGGTCTGTTCGTATACAACCACCTGTGGGAACTCTCAGCATCTCTGTCAGCTCTCAATCTTTGTCTTCTTCAGTGAGGCTCCCTTGAACCCTGCCCTGCAGTTAGATATCATCTTGTAGAATGTGATATGTGACCTGGGCATTATTAATTAATTAATATTAATTAATTATTATTTATTAATATTAGCCGTTGAGACTCGGCTACAAGAACCTGTGTTTGCCAATGACAGGATTATTGAATGAGATCCAAAGTGCTTGGCAGATCAAAGGAAATGAAGTTGATGTGGCCTGTGAGTCCCTTTGTCTTCAACAAATTCTGAAACAAGCACTGAGAGACTCGCCTATGTCCATCTATGTTTTGATGTAGGTTGCTCAAGGCAGGCATAGATTATTAATGTGCCTAGTGTCACAGAGAGGGTGTTGCTCCCCATCACCACAAGAAGGCAGGTGCATCTGGGAAAAGGGAGTGGCACCAAGAACACTGTCCGTGTGTATGGTGAAGCCAGGAGGGGGAAGCAGAAGGGGGATAGCAGAGGGCTGCTCATGCTCAGAGTGTAGGGAGATAGAACAGGAAGTCTCGAGGAGGGAGGAGTCTGGACATCCTAGAGTCTGGGAGAAATGGAAACCAGATTCCGTTTTCTAGTAAGTAAAAGAAGATGACAAAACCCTGGAGGGAAAGAGGCCAGCGGGTCTGCACGGTGGCAGGGAGGAGTGTGGAGGAGCTGGCGCTGGCATGAAGAAGGCCAGCACATCCCGGATGTGGTTAGAGCTGCAGAGTTGGCAGCAGCTGCTGCATAACAGGCCAAAGGGCAGAGGAAAAGCACAGGTACCTCACTATGGGTCAGGAAGGGAAAAGGGATCAGGAAAGGTGATAGGAAAGAAACAGAGACTCTCAGGGAACAAGCATCCCACTGTCTGCTTTATGAGACAAGTGTCAAGAAAAAATTTATGAGGTGAATGGGAACTGCAGAGAAGACGGCATCTTCTAGATGTTTAGCAGAGGGGGGGGGGGCTAGGCCAGGTGGGCACAGAGGAGGTCACTTGGCTCGTACCTTTGTGTTCAGAGTGAAAGGAGAACAAGACATGCAGAAAGTTGACTGTGGAAGGAGGAGGATGAAGGAGTAAGTACGGCTTGTGGGCCAAAGTCACTTCTGGGGCAGAACCTTGGGAACAGGACTCTGGGAATCAAAAGAGGTGCCAACCTCTGGAGGAAATGGTCCTGCTGCTTCTGCTGTAAACAGGAGGATGGGCGTGTGTGTGTGCGTGTGTGTGTGTGTGTGTGTGTGTGTGTGGTGGGGAATATAAGAGCCAAACAGCCCGATGTAGAAAGGACCTGTGGTCTTGAGGGAATGGGAATTGGGGGGAAGGGAAAGGTGCTGGCCTGGGGCTGGGGAGGCTTGGAACCCTTCTTTCCTGCTTGAGTCAGCATTGGGTCATTTTCTGTGCAGACATTTCGTGAGACATCCTCTTCTCCACAAGATGCTGGGTGTCTTCTCTACCGAGTCAGCTGAGAAGCAGCTGGCTGTGACTTGGCCAAATATATGTGACCAGTGAGACGGGGGACACTGAGGAATAAAATGCTCTCTGTGTCAGCAGGAGCTGCCGAGGGCTCCAGGTGCTGCACGGTCTTTCGTGTTCTACTTCAAACATAGACAACACGCAGAACTGCAGCCAGCCAGAAAGACCCAGAGAGGAGATCATTTCTCATCATTGTGCTACAAATGTTGGGATGCTACCCTTTGCTTCTAGGGAGAAGGTATGAGTGCTGTTGCCCAAGTCTCCATAAAAGCAGCCTGTTAAAGAGAGTGTGGTGTGGTTAGTTAGACATGGCTCTTCAGCCAGAACAGAAAAGTCCTGCGTGAGATGCTACCCAGCTCACAATGGACTCTTTGACTGGCATATGTTTAAACCAACCTCCAGATGACATTTGTAATGGGATCTTACATTGGATGTGTGCCTTTATATATCAAGTCTAAGTGAATTATATGATGAAAGAAAAAAATGTAGAAATGTAAACAGAACACGAAATATGGTCCATCACTATCCCAAGTACAGTGGACAGGTGAATGGCGAGCCTTTGCAGGTTTGTAGGTTACAGGCTCTTCACACATGCAGGCTGCCAAAGCTTCACCACTAAAGAAAGGAAGCTAGGCATGGTAGCTCGTACCTGTAACTCAGCACTTGGGGGGTTGAGACAGGAGGATTGCTACTACAACTTTGAGGCTACATAGTGAGTTCCAGTCCAACCTGCACCAAAGAGTGAGACTCTGTCTCTAAGAAGCAAAATGGGAAAAGAAAGAAGAAAAGAGGGAAAAAAGACAAAGATGATCATATTAAACTTCTCACATCCTGCCATGTTCTGTGGCAGCATGTTTGTCACAAGCCTGCAGACAGACAGATCACACAGAGCAGACAGTCCTCATTCCCAAGAGTAACTTTTCCACCTGATTCCAGGTTTACAATGATAAGCAAGCATCAGGAATTAGCAAACCTCAGGCCTAGTGGAGACACTATTGGGCATCATGGGACACAGGAGGTGCGACGGCCTTTCTGCAGCAGGCATAGGAGCATCTTAAAGAAAGGGATAAGTTTGCTGCTACCCTGGTTGTGACAAAATCCCAGGGGAGAAGCCGGCTTTGGCTGAGGCTCGCAGGGCATGTGGGGCTTCAGGGTTATTGTGGACAGAAAAGCAGCGTCCCCGAGGCAAAGAAGGATAAAGAAGGGAATTCATGTAGCACAGCCTAACACGTGTGAGAGAAAAACCGAAAGCAGTGTTCTCAGCCTTCCTATGCTGCCGTCCTTCAGTACAGCTCCCACGTCGTGGTCCTCAGCCTTCAGTACGGCTCTCACACCGTGGTTCTCAGCCTTCAGTACAGCTCCTATGCCATGGTTCTCAGCCTTCAGTACAGCTCCCATGCCGTGGTTCTCAGCCTTCAGTACAGCTCCCATGCCATGGTTCTCAGCCTTCAGTTCAGCTCCCAGGTCGTGGTTCTCAGCCTTCAGTACAGCTCCCATGCCATGGTTCTCAGCCTTCAGTACAGCTCCCATGCCATGGTTCTCAGCCTTCAGTACGGCTCCCACGTCGTGGTCCTCAGCCTTCAGTATGGCTCTCACACCGTGGTTCTCAGCCTTCAGTACAGCTCCCAGGTCGTGGTCCTCAGCCTTCAGTACGGCTCCCATGCCATGGTTCTCAGCCTTCAGTACGGCTCCCACGTCGTGGTCCTCAGCCTTCAGTACAGCTCTCACACCGTGGTCCTCAGCCTTCAGTACAGCTCCCACATCGTGGTCCTCAGCCTTCAGTACGGCTCCCACGTTGTGGTCCTCAGCTTTCCTATGCTGCCGTCTTTCAGTATGGTTCCCCACGTCGTGGTGACCCCAACCATAAAATTGTTTTGTCGTTACTTTATAACTGATACTGCTATGAATTATAACGTGAATATCTGATATGCAGGATATCTGATATGTGACCTCAAAAAGGTCACAACCCACAAGTTGAGAACCACTGATCTAAAAGAAAAAAATTCCACTTATATTGTCAAAAATTCTCACTGGTGTCCTAAACAGCATTTATTTCCTTTGGAAGGGGAATAGATAACTACTGATAATGGGTGGGGGGGTGGGGGGTGTCATAAAAACGAAGTTTAGGGAAATTCTGTCATCCTAGATATGAGAAGAGGACCAGGAAACAGGAATGGCTGGGGGAAAGTTCAAAGACCATGGAATGGTAGAAGTTGGAGGAATTGCCACGTGACAGATCTTGGCATAAAGTACCCAGCTGAAGACACCAGGGCAGGTAGCAGGTCTTTAACTTGGAGATGAGAATCTGCCTCCCTGATGACTTAGCATGAGAATTAAGTAGATGAGAAGAGCGAGGCAGATGAGAAGGCGTAATTATTGTCCTGTAAACACAGTATGCATGTGTGCTGGAGACAGTCAACAGTGTCCTTGAGCATAGCATCCCCATGCTTCCTCTCACTTGGGTCTGAAGCACTGGCCATTGTAAATATAACATTCCAGGGGCCATAGTGTGCTCAGTATGGGGTCTATGAGACCATGGATCAATCATAGGTTGGTGAAGGAAGGCCAGGCATTCTTGGGGAGACTATGGGGGAACTGAGACTGGTAGGCTTCCGAAGGGCTCTTGGCCTCACTGAAGAGGAAACGTAGGAGAGAATGCACTGCTTGGGTTGGCGGGATGGAAACGGAATGAGTGGTTTGAAGGCTACCATATGCTGAAGCATGACCATGTGCAAGGTGGCATAACATTGCCTGTGTTTTCAGAGGAACACTGTGGAAACGAATGGAAGATGAGTTCCAAACAGCTACAGAAACTTGAACAAAAGCCACAGGGAGAAAAACGTGAGTAGATCATTCCTGAAAAGACATTTCAAAATGTGGTAGTGTGTAAGGCAAAAATGCAGGAACAGATTGCAGTTAAAAGATGTCACTAAATCCTCGGCAGAATGAGGCCTGACACCGCCTAAGCAGGGACCACTCAGGATCATCATTGCCGATAGAGACAAGTGAGATGCAACCATCTGACTTACCTGTGGTAAGAAGAGAAGGCCAACTGACAAGGGGGAACAAAACATCACATACGATGCCAGATTTCCCAGGAAAAAAAACCAGAGTGTTTCCTCTCCTTTGGACAATATGCTACACATATGGCAGGCTTCTTAGCTTGATAAACATCGACAAGTAGATGGCGTGAAGACAGATGGTGGCTTCAAGACTTCTTGTGTTAATTTCCATGCCATTAGACTGGATAACGCACCACTTGGATCATTAACATAGCTTCTGTCTTTGGAAAGCAACAGAAGGTATCAGAGGAAGCGACCAGGAGGGAATGGAAGCACCCCAGCCTCTGGGAGGTGACCACTGTGGTCAGGAATGGTGGAAAGGTTACGCCTTGGGGCTCTGACCATGGAGACAGTGCTGTGGACGATGCCTCCTGGACACTAAGTGTGCTACACACCTGGGACTGAGGAAAGGCGGGAGACAAGATCTTGACAGTGGTAACCTGGACACAAGGCTCTAAAGATTCCAGGAATGCCAGAACCTTTGGGTGTGCTCAGCTAGAACTGAAGAAGAGACAGAAACTTCAGTAGAAAGGGTGATGTTCAAGGATACTGGTGTGTGTGTGTGTGTGTGTGTGTGTGTGTGTGTATGTGTGTGTGTGCGTGTGCATGTGTGTGTGCATGTGTGTGTGTGTGTGCGTGTGCATGTGTGTGTGCATGTGTGTGCATGTGTGTGTGCACGTGTGTGTGCATGTGTATGTGTGCGTGTGTGTGCATGTGTGTGTGCATGTGTGTGTGCATGTGTGTGTGTGTGTGCATGTGTGTGTGTGCATGTGTGTGTGTGTGTGTGCATGAAACTGAGACCCAGTCACAGGATTCTCACCACAATAAGTGAAGGAAGAGCAAGCTGCCCCTCCCCACTTCCCTGAAGAATGCCTCTCCCATCTCTTGCAGATGATAGGGTTTCCTCTACTTGATACCAATGCCAGGCAAGGACTTTGGTTGGTGGGGGCAGTACCATCAGAAAACAGAGCCCCCTGTGATAGGAATGGGTGCACATCTGTGCCATTTACAGCTGTCTGTGTCCTCAGCAGCAGCAGAGACTGGGACTACCGCATGGGCATTAACCATCCTTCAACTTCAGCAGGGTGGACAGGGGATGAGGAGGGGACCTGTTGCCACCTCCTTTCTTTGCTTAGACTTCTTGCAAGGAGCTGTTGGTATTCTCTTGACCTCACCAAACTGCACTTACTTTCTTTTACAAGTTTTTATTTTTGATGCAAATGTTGGTGCAGCTAAATATTGCTTCTAATGTCCGTTGCATCGCAGTACTATTTGAGTATATGGGTTGGTTTCCTGTGTGCATTTTTTTCAGCAGATGGAGGTGCATGGTTAGCTAAAAGATTTTTACAAGTGATGTGATTACTAGCAGCATCCACCAGAGGCATCAGGCAAACCACACCTCACCCTGAGCTCACAGGTCTGCTTGCATTGTGCGACCAAGAAAAGAAGAATATGCCTTGCAGGTTAAAGGTTCTGTTTGCAGTCTCAACAGTTGAGAATAAGCTCCTATTTGTCCTGTGCAGGATAAGGTTTCTGTTTGCAGTTAGAGAATAAGTTCCCGTGCTAAGTCCTCACAAGTTAAGGTTTCTATTTGTAATTAAGAGTAAGTTCCTGGCCGGGCGGTGGTGGCGCACGCCTTTAATCCCAACACTCGGGAGGCAGAGGCAGGTGGATCTCTGTGAGTTCGAGGCCAGCCTGGTCTACAAGAGCTAGTTCCAGGACAGGAACCAAAAGCTACGGAGAAACCCTGTCTCGAAAAATCAAAAAATAAATAAATAAATAAATAAATAAATAAATAAATAAAAATAAAAAGAGTAAGTTCCTGTTTCTTAGACCTGATGTAAACTGCTTGCGACCCCACTCACATGGTGCCTATCCTGACCCTGGTTCCTTCCCTTTCATTGTATTTTCTAACTATGTGGAACAGCCGACTCTCCTGCCCCTGTGAACGCATTATCCTGACCATAAAAGGGACTTCAAGAGGCCAATAGGGACTGATCTCTAAAATCCCATCTTAGGGTGAGACAGCAGGCTGGTTAGTTCAGGTGTACCCCAAAAGACAGCTTGCTTTAATGGGTCTTTCTTCCTCTCATAATCTCTCTGCCTGCATCGCCTGCTTACCTGAGACCTGGCCCTGATGCTGTGTGTGGATTCTCAGCTCTTCCTCAGTCTCCTCATGCTGGAATCTCCCAAGCCTGATGTTTTCCTCCTTTACTCTTTCATGCCATATCCTTCCACTTGGTTCTCCCAGCCCGCATGAGTCAGGTAGTCAGGTGGCTGTTCCGTGTCCAGCACTCCACCTCCTAACCTATGTGACTGCAATTCCTTCCCCACCTCCTGGGAAGATGAAGGTGACTTCATTACACTGTGGAAGCTCCTTCAGCCTCTGTCTGACACGTCAGGGAGAGTCCTGGGGAACGACCTTCCATCTTCACCTGGCCCCTCTACTCCATGCTACAGCCACGCCAAAGCTGGTAATAGATGATTAGCTCCCACCCGCCTCTGCGAGCCCTCTTTCCAGTCACTCTGACCTACAGCCTGGGAGTCCTTCTGGGCATTGCAAAGGCACTAGAGGTGGAGCCTTGCATCCCTTCCTAGATGCCCCTGATACGGATATTCTAGAACCATCTCAAGGTCATCAAAACTGAGACAACTTATAAGCATTGAACTGAAGATTCTGGGCTTCCCCGGGTTTCCTACTAACACCCCCTTTCTGATAAAGGCTCCCCTAAAGATCATACCGGAGACTCGTATCAATACTCCCTTCTGCTAAGACAAGTCTTAGTCTGTTGGTCATGATTTTAAGTACATCAAAGGTGAATTCTAGTGGAGAAAACCCTATAATAGGCAGTGCCTTTCTCAAAACCCCACCCAGGCTCTCAGACTCTGGCTTCCCGATCCAGTCCATGGCTAGTCACATTTGCTCACTTACTTTCCTCCATGACCAAAGACCACAGAGAATTTTGCATTTATGAGCATACTTGAACCCACCCTGCAATTGTTTTTCATACTGTCTTCTACTTGGCTCTCAAAAGTTACCTTACCTCCTCCATCCTGTTCTGGTTCTCCAAAATGGTTTGCATGAGAAAAAAAGATGTCACCTTCAAAGACTTAGAAAAACTTGAGTATGAAATGATGTAGGTTTGCTGTTTTTGTTGGAGAGGTGGATTTTGATTATTTCTCTGAGTTCATTGTTTATGTAGGACTTTGGAGTAATTTTTCTAATTTGTATTTTTCTAGGACATCATTTTAACTAAAAGTTGACAATCACATCTCGTGTTTCTGACCAATGACCCTGTGCATTCTTAGTCTCTTTTACCTTGTGCCAAGCTGGTCAAATTCTGCCCATTTTCTTAGGCATTGTACAGAACTGGGTTTGGTTTTGTAGATTAGTACTACCATTCCCCTATACTGATTTCATTAAATTTTTACTGGGGTCTCATTATGCAGTCCTGTTTGCCTTAGAACTCTTTGTAGACCAGGTTGGCCTCGAACTCACAGTGATCACTTGCCTCTGGCTCCAGAGCGCTGGTATTGAAAAGGCGAGCTACTGTGCTGATTTCATTAAGTTTTACTCTTCCATTTAGTTTATTCTCTCTGACAATGTTTACTTTATTGTGGTATTTTTCTGATTGTTGTCTGTAAACTTATTTTTCTATTTATTGTTTGGGAATTTCATATATGAATAAATATGTTTTGATCAAATCCATCCCCAGTTTTTCTGATTATTAAATTGAATAAGCAATATTTATTTTCTAAAGGCCTTAACTTACAACCTAAGAATTTCATTTAAATGCACTCTCTTTTTTATTATCCCCAGAGAGGATCATTTTCTCAGTTTTAACCTTAGAAACCTGTTGAGGTCTTACTCTTCTTTATGGCCAGTTTTAAGTATTCAGAGAACATAGAGAAGAGTGTCTTTGTGAGTGTGAGATCAGATTCATGTACCAAAGCTCCTCTGTCAGCTTGGCTGTTCAGATCATCTCTGTCATTACTGTTGGCATCTGTTTGAGTTTTGTTTTTTGGCTACCATGCTTGTTTGCGTGTAACTGGCCCCCATAAGCTTATAGGGAGTGGCACTATTAGGAGGTGTCCTTTGCTGGAGTAGATATGGCCTTGTTGAAGGACTGTGGGATGAGTTTCAAGGTCTTATATATGCTCGAGCTACACCCAATGTCTCAGTCCATTTCCTGTTGCCTTCTGGTCAAGATGTAACCACCACCATGTTTGCCTGCATGCAGCCATGCTTTCTACCATGATGATAATGGACTGAACCTCTGAATCTGTAGGCGAAGCCCTCCAATTAAATGTATTTTTTATAAGAGTTGCCGTAAAAACCTTCACTAAGACAGCTATCTATTTTAGATTGTATCGTTAGATTAACTCAGGGTCATGATTTTCTGTCATTTGTTGTTTTTTTTTTTAACACATGACATTATTATTCTTTTCTCTATTATTTTTTGTGGGCAAATAAACATTCTTTTCTTTAGCTTATGACTTGTTGGGTATAGTGGTTTGAATAGGTATGCCCCCTATAGACTCATGTGTTTGAATGCTTGGTCTATAGGGAGTAGCACTATTAGGAGGTGTGGCCTTATTGGAGTAGGTGTGGCCTTGTTGGAGGAAGTGTGTCACTGTGGAGGTGGGCTTTGAGGTTGCATATATGCTCAAGGCACAACCAGTGTGGGACACAGCTGCTTCTGCTGCCTTTGGACCAAGATGTAAAACCCTCAGCTCCTTCTCCAGCACCATGTCTGCCTGCACACTGCCATGTTCCATTATGATGAAAGCCATCCAATTAAACGTTTTTCTTTATGAGAATTGCTGTGGCCATGGTGTCTTTTCTAGCCATAGAAATCCTAACTAAGACACTGGGTGTGCTTATTTTCCACAACACATTCTTTCAACAGAGCCTTATGTCTACAAAGTTCAAAATGATAAAGTTCTTCTATCTTGTTCCCGAAGTAAATAAAGCTTTAGCTGCAGACTGGAAATGCCCCTGATCTCTGCCATTGTTATCTGGAGTCTCAGACTTTTTTTTTTTTTTAAAAAAAACATATTGAAAAGCACAGGGTTGGGAGATAGCTCAGGCTAGAAAGTTCTTGCCTTGAAAGCACAAGGACCCAAGCTTGACCCCAGAACCCAGGGGCCAAGGCACAGTGGCCCAAGACTATAATCCCAGTATTGGAGACAGGAGGACTCCAGGCTTCACTGGCCAGATGAACTCAATGAATTTGAAAGCTCCAGGTTCAGGGAGAGAGCCTGTCTCAAAAATAACATGAAGAGTGATTGAGGAAGACTCCCTACACTGACCTCTGACCTCCACACTCATGCATGTAGACAGCTGCACACTCACATAAAAATATGCAAATACATACTGACACACACACAAAGTCTACTAAAACAGCCATGACTTAATTCTACCTATATGCTACCAATTTGGTGATTTGCCTCTCTCTGGCATCTCAGACTTAGCTGGAGACTCATGCTTTCTGATGCTGCATTTGCTTTGAGGGATTTTTCTTAGACAGAACAGCATCGGTAAATGCTTCTTTGTGTACCTGAAATTGTCTGTTTTACTCTCTTTCTCTCTACCTTTGTAGTAGACACCATACTGTTAAAGCCAAGTAGGGTTGTCTGCTATGTGGTAAGAGTTTATATGAAATATGGATATGTTTACCGTGGTGGACCACAGTCATTTTCCCTCTTGAGTGACATTTGAGTAGTTCTAGGTCCTACTTTTTCTCGATGCTTTTGAGATACTTGTCTGTTGTCCTCTACCTACTGCTGATAATTCCAGTGCCAAGAACACCACTTTTGTGGTCACCTACCCTATTTCTCTGGTCAACACTATTATGTACCTGTCAGCTTTAATGACCCTCTTGCTCCATCAAGATGAGACTAGGATAGGGTTTCTGTATCTGTTCTTTCCCATAGAGCAGCAATGTCCAGCCCATCAAGGACAACAAGCTGACCTTTAGTGTTCCACTTTAAAGTTCATCCTTACTATGCAGCCGCAGTATAGGTTTCTTCCCACCCAACCAATCTTAATTTAGCCCTTCCATCCTTCTTGAAACATGGTTACTTTTCTATTTTTATGGGTCGAACTCATTTCTTTCTCTTGTGTCCAGAGCAGACAGACTTACTTTGGTCATTCTTATACCGCTTTATAAATTTAGTTTGCTTAAGCCCATAACAAGTGCATGCTCTGTTTATTTTTGTTTCTTTGTTTGATTGCTTTTTGCTTTTTAAATTTTGTTGGCTGTCTTTTTAGTTTGTTTGAGATAGGGACTGGCATAGCCTAGACTGGCCTCGAACTCCTTGATGCCCCTGCCTTCACTTCTGGAGTGCTGGAGTCACTGGCAGGGCTCCCATGCCCGGCTTTGCTGAATGTTATTTTAAACATTTGACCTCACGTGGCTTATGGCATTTCTATTTGCAGGTCTACTTCCTATAGAAAGATTTCTTTTTCCATTTCTTTTACTCTTTTCTGGTCAGCGTCTACTCTTTCTGTCTTGCACCCTGGTGGTTGCCTCAACTCTTAGCACCAGGTAGCAGCTAGTAACTGCATTTTGCTTTTATTGGTTTATTTTAGTTGGAGACTCCATGTACTGTATCCTTAAATGCTGAGTATTAAGCCTTGTCCCTATTGTATCTTTCAAGAACCTCGTTCCCCTTATCCCCCAATTGTCCCCTAGAAACCCGGCTCTCAGCCACCAATGCCTGCTCCCCCTGCCCCCACTTCCGGCTCTCTTTGTGTTTCTGGTCTAAGGTGCTAAGACATGAATCTGGTCTGATATCCAGCTGTGACTCGTTTAAACATCTCCCTCTATGGCTTATCCATCAGTGCTACGGGTTTGTACAGCACATGTACTTGTATGTAGAATGATATGCATTGACAAAGCATCCTGACATCAGTACCAACAACGCTCAGAAGGAGCACATGTCTGGACTGGGCTAGTCGAGGCAACCTTTGGGGCATGGGGAATGAGACCTTGAGTGGGGGCTCTGGCAGGATGCATCGGGTTTGGATCAGCAAAGAGACAAGGGACAAGGATGAGGACAGTTCAATAGGGAGACACAAGGAGAGGAATTCTCCTTACAACAAGAGCCTGAAGAAAAGGTCACAAGGATCAAGACTGGGACGAGCAGAAGAACAAGGAGATAGATGTACCAAGGGGTTTAGTCTGAGAGCGATGCAAAGAACCAGCGCCAACAGCCACTTACTGAGTCTTAGTTCTCCTGCCAAGGCTTTACTGATGGCTTTGCGTGGGTGATCTCATCTGAGCTCAAACAATCCTATAAAACATATATGATATTTATATCCACTCGACAGGCAAGACACTTGAGCTCAGTGAGATTAAATAATTCTGAGTTACAGGAAGAGACCAGGCCCCAACTTCCAGAACCCACAGGTGTTTCCCTCACACGACAACAGGTTTTTGCAAGGTAATGGAATCATGGATGGGGTCCTGGGAGCCCCTGGTACCACTCAGGTGTTGTTAAATCCAACTCCAGATGTCCTTAGCGGAGAAGCAGAGGAGGTAGCATACACAGGAGAGGGGACACTATGGGAAGGCAGAGGAAGACACTGGACTGATGGACTGAGGGACAAGGAAGTGTGGTGAGGGTGTCGCCTCATGACTGCCCGGTGGCTGGGCCCTTCTCCTAGCTGGTTTGACCTCAGCCGGGTGAAGCTGACCTTGAATCTCTGGCCTCCAGGCAATGACAGGACGTAGTCGACTCTGGCCACCTCTCACGTGACCTTGACAAACAAATAAGACTGGGCAGTGTGACTCTGGACTCCCGGGGACACCCTCTGATTTACATGACTATTCTAGAATGAGCTAGACAAAGGTAAAACAGGAGCAGAACTCTAAGCTGTGACAACACACCCAAGTCCTGCTAAACTGCACCTGGGATGAGCATCAATCCTAACTGGCATTCTGGAACCTTTCCCTCAGTGGTCAGCTGGTGGGTCCAGCTTGAGAAGAGATGGCCACAGCTAAGAGCCTTTGGCAGAAAATGGGGCATGGAGTGACAAAGTGTCCACTGGGGGCAGAGTGGGCAGAGTCCATCCATGACGTAAACAGCTTCCCCGCTTGCTCTCCAGGAGCCCAGTGACCTCTGATCTGCTTGTTAATCCAGAAAACTTCCAGGTCCAAACACAGGCATTAAAGTAGACACGATCCAGACTACTTTACAATCCAGGAGCACTTGGGAGGGGTTTGCAGCGCGCCACTCCGAGGCATGCCTACCGGCCTCAGCCGGGACACGTGCTGGTTTTATATCTGCGGTGGCCCTGGAGTTTCTGTAGCTTTGACTAAAGCCACCTCTTGGTCATTGTGACATAAACCTTGGCCATGGAGCTGGGTTCTCCAGGGTCTAAGCCCTGACAATGTTTTAATGGAGTCACTGTCTCCTCATTGGTGAATGTCATACCTGCCAGGGCTGTGGTTAAGAACTTGATGTCTGGATTCCGTCACTGGTTTCCCTGGGCTATTCCCCAACCATAAAATGTGTTCCCATCACTTATATTTGTATTTGGTGAATCCCACTTGCATGACTTCTGGTCCATCAGCTACATCAGAATCTGTCATTATTGTTTCGAGCATAGCTCTGTGTGTGTGTGTGCATGCGCATGTGTGTATGTGCGATGCATGTGTGTGTGTGCAATGCATGTGTGTGTGTATGTGCAATGCATGTGTGTGTATGTGCAATGCATGCATGTGTGTATGTACGATGCATGTGTGTGTGTATGTGCAATGCATGTGTGTGTGTGTATGTGCGATGCATGCATGTATGTGTGTGTTCCTAGAATCCCTTGGTGTCTAGCAAAGGACTGAAGGTTTGGGGGCATGGAGGGAAGGGATCCGGGCTCTCTCTAGCTCAGGCGTGTTCACTCTGGATTCATCGCATGTGGAATCATGTCTCCCTTGAATGGCGACTTTTCTGAGGATTTTGGTGGGCTAATTCTGAGCTTCCCTTGAATAGGACAAAATATTATATTTAAAATTCTGGAGAGAAAAAGGACCGCTGAGGGCTGTCAAGCAAAAAATGCAGTGAGACAGGAAGGCGCACAGTCTGGAACAAACTCAGTGCCCACACTGTAGGTCGCCAATAGTGATGGCATCAAAGAATGGGGGGATTTTCAAACCAGGCCTAAGCAGGTTCCACAAAGAGCTCACTGGCAGATTGTGATTTCAGACCTGAGTGGCCCTGGGGCTTCCCTGCCCAGACCTCCCCTTTCAAAACTATTGCAGCTCACAGAGATGCCACAACACCTATCTGCTGACTTCCAGGCTCACGGTAGCTCAAGTAAAAGAAAAGAAAGAAGTATTTGGCAGCATGACTGCTAATGATGCAGTTTCTGGATCAGTGAAGAGGCGAGGCCTCCATGGTTGAGGGGCTAGAGTAGGAGCCCAGGTCTCTCTGCGTGGGAGCACTTTCACTATTCACGTTAGGTGGAAACCAAGCAAAAAGGGGCCCATCTAGTGCCAATGCTTTCATTCACTACATGTGACTTCCTTACACTACTTAGTTGAATAAATTATTCACCATTGGCGTCAGATGTATTTTGAATTAATTCATTCAGTAATCCCTAAATTGGCAAAAACTCAAGGTGTAGTACAAACACTTCATTTCTAACTATGAATACATTTAGAGATAATATTCTAGAGGAAATAGAAAGATTATAGAAAACAGCAGAGTGTTTTGTTTTTTTTTTTTTTTTTTAATTGAACCAACAAAAGCTGAGAAAACCTTTTCGGAAAAGACGTAAAACCATGAGTAAAAATATCGAAATTAAGAGCTATATGCATTTTTTTATGAATGGCAACATTTGATCTCTTAAGCAAGCCGATTTCCCACAAGTTAATTCACAATTCAGAGCATTTCCAGAGCTAATCCAAGCACAAGGTTTCTCCTGAGGAGCGGATCATCAGATTCAGAAGGAAGCATAAAGAGCTAGCCAGATGGTTCTGAGAAGGGTGGAGGGGTGAGGTGCCTGCTATAGCCACACAAGGACAGCAAGGGGCAGGTGGAAAGGGAACTGTCCCACGGGAGAGGGGAGAGGCCACGTGGTAAAGCAGCAGCCAATGACTGGAGCCGGGAAGTAGCATTGCGGCCACAACCAGAGTTTGCTCCGCCGAGGCGCAGAGACCTGAAGTATAATAGATGAATCTAGTGGAATTAAACTTCCATCCTATTTTTCCAAAATACCCATAAATTAGTGGTGAAAATTAAACTGAAGTCTAAAAGCCCATGTCACTGAGGAGTGTCGTTCATACAGAATTCAATATTAATAAATTTCCCAGAAATAAGCGAATCATAAAAACGACTGATGTACTAAAGCAGGAAATTCTGGGAAGAGAACTGTGAGTGGAATGACGAAGGACACACAGTGGATGCCATCTCACCAGGGGAGTGGCCATTAAAAGGTAGCAACTTGCATTTTTTAGAACGTGGAAGGCTCTGCCCTGCCCAAGTGTGGGCCCTCTGTAAAGGGACAGGGGCTTACAAACCATCCGTGGCGAGCATCACTGGCCATATCAGAAATAACCCAAGCTCACACATATTCGGAGAAATGCAGGCTTCTTGAGCCATTGTTTACAATAGACAAAAATTTAAATCACGTAAATAGCAATCATGAAATAGCTATACATTAAACGCATATCTATGTAATGCAAAGTCCTACGTCATTTACCTGGATTGACTAGATGGTGATTAGAATTGCATGCATCCTCATAATAATGACACCAGGAACTGTGTTGACTTAGACATGTGGGGTGTGAGCCTACTGTTCTATGTAAAATTTATGTCAGAGGGGCAGGGGAAGCTGAAGCCTTGTCCTTTGGGCTCCAGGTTCTCAGTACTGCATCAAAAACTCGAGTGTATGGTGAGCCCATGTCTGTCCTGCCGGCAGCACTCAGGAACTGGAAATACAAGAATCAGGAGATCATCTTCAACAGCCCAGCGAGTGCAAACCATCCTGGTGGGAAACAGACCCTCTAAAAGAAATCAATAAAATGACATTTTTATTTTTTTCTGTCTGAAAAAAAAACAACCAAAAAAAAAAAAAACTCCATACTGAGAGTAAAAGGGAGAAAAGTGTGTGTGAGGACGGTGAGTGATGATCCGGGACCTTACTACCTCCGTGGTGAGAGGAGGGAGCACGTCCAGACAGGATGCAGTTTCTGCTGGAAGAAGAACTGTGCTACAGTCTGACAGAGCCGGTAGACAGGCACAGGGGTGTCCAACCTACTGCCTGAGTGCTGATACAGACAGGGCAGACGGAGATGTTTAATCCATGGCCTGTGGGCTGTATATCGTTAGTGTAGCTATGAACTCAGCCCAACAAACAATAAACTTACTTAAAATGTAGGACTTTTTGTGAGCTATACATGGTAGCTGCGTGATCCTGGACGGTGAACGTTTCCGATGACAATGTGGCACAGAGAACCCACAAGGATGGGCGTCCCTGCTGAGTGATTCCCCAACGGTCAGAGATAGTTGACAGAATGTAACAGGCCATCATCATTGTCGCTTGGTTGTGTAATAGAGAAAAGAATGCCGCACTGTCATCTGGGGAACTGAAGCTGACCCGCACCCACCGACCCGCACCCATTTCAGTTTTTTCTAAATGTGGGGTGCACGTTAAAATCAGGTCACATCATTAGAGTGCTTTCCCTTCTAAAAGCCGAACGGTGCGGCCTGGGAGACCTTGCTTTGCATTACTGTTGGTCTCTGCTGTCCTTGCAGTCTGCACACACACACACACACACACACACACACACACACACACACACGGACTCACCAGTTTCTCATCCCTAACACAATGGAGGTGTGTGGGGCTCCACACGCAGATGCTCCCAGACTTGGGTTGATGTTCACAGTCATCATCCTGAACCCGACTCATTTGGTCTGTGATTGACATACTGAGACCATGCATCATGCACACGCAGGGAGGAGACTGGGGCGGAGCTGTGCTCTGTGCCCCTCCTTGGGCCTAGTGGCACTGAATGGAGACAGGATTCTGGGGACCAGTCTACGGGCCAGTCGAGACTAGTGTGACGTGATTCCATTACTGGGGAAAAGACCTCAGAGGCTGAGACGTTCTGTTTCAATTTGACTTGTGTTGGGTGAAGAGGGGAAGTAACGAGGTCCTAAGAAACACACATGATCAGTGGTGTGTGCTCTCCTAGCCTTCCTTGCTCCTGTGCCGTCATGTCAATCACTAGCAGCTGAAGCTGAGATGGCATCCCAGAAGCAGAGGGCAAATGAGAACCTCGGGTCATTTTTTTTGGAAGCACCTGCTGACTCAGAAGCCGAAGACAGATGACGGTAAAACACACGTGTGTCAGGAAGAGGAGCTAAGGCCGTCAGACTGTTCGGGGCAGCCTTGCCACCGTTCTTCCGGAAAGTAAGTGCAGATGCGTAGGACAGCCATGAAAAGGAAAGCAAGCCAGCCCAGCCATTTCCCTCAGACACAGTCATATTTGCATTTAAAACTGGAATCATACATTTTCAAAAACAAATGGAAACATTCATGCTAGCAGTTTAAACTTTACCTTCCTGTGAATACGAGTAAAGAGTAGATCACAGCAGCATGGTGGATTGAAAGGGAGGGAAGGAAGGGCAGGGCTTATATTTAACTCAGGAGAACATCTTCCTGTTTTGAAGCACGGTCCTCATTTCCGTTTTGCTCTGTCCTGCGCGTGCAGCTTCTGGGAAGGCTGCACAGGACCTGCGCTCATGGATAGATGCCAAAGGTCAGAGGAGTGTGGCATGTGCCCCGGGAAGGAAGCACGAACGCAGAGCCCGACAGTGTCCCCACCAGGGACAGACTTCTGCTTGTGAATAAACAAGTTGGTTCTTCTCTTCCAGGGTGAACATGAGGTGTGCTTCTCAATGCACAGATCGTGACCTACTGATCAAGGTCCATTCCTTCCAATTAGAAGTTCAAGATCATCCTTAGCTACACAGCAAGTTCAAGCCCAGCCCTGGATCCACAAGGCCATATCGAAAACAACACTATTCCCTCTTGCACTGGAATGTTTAATGGACTACATCTCCTTCCCAGATGCTGGAGCAGTGAGCTACAGTCATGGGATAGAATTCTCGGCAGTGAACTGACGTCTGTGTTTCTTCCTGACCTCTTATGTCTCCCCTCTGCCCCACGTCTGGGATCCTACGTCACTACTTAATTCTTTCTCCTTTTTTCTTTGCTGATCTCAGGCAACAACTTTTAAGATGACATCTTCCTGGTATACATTCTGTTGATGTCATGTGAGGTCCACTTAGAATTGAGATAAAGCTTTTGTCCTCGTTTCCAGGAACCCATTACGTGCAAGCGAGAGCTATCTAGGTGTTTGTATTCTAGCCTTATTAAATGCCATTACAGAAGCTCAGGAGGGGTCCCTCAGTTGAGCTGTTTTTGCCAGAGAGGATGCTGGCTGAGTGTGAGAGAGGTGTGGGAGGTGCCCGAGCGTGTTTGGGGTGGGGTCTCCGGCTCTCCTCCCCATGCTGAGGATGAGCCCTGGCTTGTAGCCTCCATGGCCTCCGTTCTGCTCTCTAAGCAGGGCTGCCATCAGCTTCGCTGGGCTATGGCAGGGCTCTGGTAGCCCCAGGGTGCATGGAATCTGCTTAAAGATTCCGAGAGAAGTAATTCAGCAAGAATAGCATGCCAGCGGTTTTATTTTAAGTAGGACTTGGGTATCAAAGGGGAAATTTGTTCCCATCCACTTTGTGAGTAATGGCTCCTGCTATTCAGATTCGGCTTTCTTTCCTTGTCAGAGATCATTTTGTTGAACTAGGACTAGAACGCTCGTTCTAGTGTTTGAACAGGTAATTGATTAAATTTATTGATGAACATATTAAAAGGAATGCTATTAAAATAGCCATTTTTATAAAATATGCATTTATTAGAATTTTTGTAAGTAGCATATATAAAATCAGCGACACATGTGAAAATAAATTAAATATTTTTCACCTTAAATAAAATAAATCTTATTTTCAAATCTACAGAGATTAAACTTCATTAGCATATTAAACATTAATGCACAGCAGACTATTATAATGTAATATATTATTTATGTTCAGCTAGACAAATCAAATCATGTCCTTTGGGAAGAATGCTCTCTGCAGTAACGGCTACACACGAGCGGCTAGACGGTGGTACGAGGGTGGGTGCTGGCCTTGGATCTGTCTTTGGGGTTTTTAAAGAAAAAAACCAGTGCAACTTGTTTAATGAAAAAAATTAAGTGGCATATCCAACAAGCGTTTGTTGGGTGTACACTATGCAGGAGGCAAGGTGTTGAGGCGGTGGAAGGGAATAAGAGGGTTTCCAAGAAATACGACTTTATATCCTGCATATGGAGAATGTGTGGTTTTGAGACAGGGTTTGAGACTTTGCAGCCCAGGTTGCCGTGGAATGTTCTATATAGCCCAGTTTGCAGCAATCCTCCTGCCTTAGCCTCCAGAGTGCTGGGATTGCAGGTGTGACCTGCCATGCCCGTCTTACACTGGTACACAGTTTTTCACATATGATTACTGCTCACACATTTTTCTGTGTTGTCCCCACAATGCTCCCGTGGTTGTTAAAAAGGCTGTCATAGCTCATTTCATAAATGAGAACCCTTCGTGCGTTTCCTAGGGCTGCGGTACAAAAGCCACAAGCTTGGCGGCTGCAAACAACACAAGGTCATTTTCTCATAGTCTAAAATCAAATTAGCTGAGCCCTGATCCTGCTGAAGGCACTCAGACAGTCTGTTTTATGTCCACGTGAGGCAGAATTGTCTCTGTAGCAGAGTTCCATAGAAGACAGTACAGGAGGAAGGTTCATTTTGCTCGTGGTTTATCCGTCAAGAGGAGAGAGCGTGGAGCGCAGAAAAGCCAGGAGGGGCCTGTGCTGACTCACTGGCTGCCACCTTCCCTTTAATTCCCTCCAGGTGCCCAGCTTATACAATGCCACCACACACACTTGTGGCGAGTCTTTGTCCCTCAGCTAATCCTGCCGGGAAACCCTCAGAGACACAACCAGACATCACTGTACTAATCTCAATCCATTTGAGTTGACAGCAACTTGAGCTCACTACAGCAATCTCGCTCAGTGCTCTGCCGTCACCAGGTCCTTGTCCTCAAGGGGCATCAGTGCAGACCATCTCCCTCTCTCAGTCCTGCCCTGGGCGTCTCCTCACGAGGATGCCTGTCCTAGTGGACTAGGGCATCGCCCATTCTACTACAATCTCATCTTTTTATTTTGTGTCTGTGTGCCTGAGTGTATGCATGTGTGCCATGTGCATGGAGGTTCTTATGAAGGACGGAAGAGGGCATCAGATCCTTTGGAACTGAAGTTACAAGTGGTTGTTAGCTGACCTTTGTGGGTGTTAAGAACTGAATCTGTGTCCTCTATAAGAACATCAAGTGCTCTTAGCTGCGGAACCATCTCTCCAGCCTTCATCTAGATCTTTATATAAATAAACCAGTTTGTATCCATGTGAAATGCTATTAGGTAATTTGCGTTATTTGCATAATATTCAGAAGTTTCCTTTTGGTTCATCTTTTTTTTAATTGATTTTATTGACCTATACATTTTTCTCTCTTCCCCTCCCTTCCTCTCCCCTCTCTTTCTACCCTCTCCCATGATCCCCATGCTCTTAATTTACTCAGGAGATCTTGTCTTTTTCTACTGTCCATGTAGATTAGATCCGTGTATGTCTCTCTTAGGGTCCTCATTGTTGCCTAGGTTCTCTGAGACTGCGAATTGTAGGCTGTTTTTTTTTTTTTTTTTTTTTTGCTTTATGTCTAAAAGCCACTTATGAGTGAGGACATATATTTATCTTTCTGGATCTGGGTTACCTCATTCAATATGATGTTTTCTAGATTCACCTATTTGCCTGCAAATTTCAAGACATCATTCTTCTTTTCAGCTGTGTAATACTCCATTGTGTAACTGTACCACATTTTTCTTATTCATTCTTCAATCATGGAGCATTTAGGTTGTTTCCAGGTTCTGGCTATGACAAACAATGCTGCTATGAACATAGTTGAGCACATGTCCTTGTGGTACAATTGAGCATTCTTTGGGTATATACTCAAAAGTGGTATTGCTGGGTCTTGAGTAAGATTGTTTCCTAATTTTCTGAGAAATCGCCATACTGATATCCAAAGGGTCTGTATCAGTTTGTACTCCCACCAGCAATGCAGGAGTGTTCCCTTTATCTCATATCCTCTCCAGCATAAGTTGTCATCAGTGTTTTTGATCTTGGCCGTTCTTACAGGTGTAAGATGGTATCTCTGAGTTGCTTTGATTTGCATTTCTCTGATGAGTAAGGATGTTGAGCATTTCCTTAAGTGTCTTTTAGCCATTTTAGATTCCCTGTTGAGAGTTCTCTGTTTAGGTCTGTACTCCATTTTTTTATTGGATTATTTGTTCTTTTGATGACTGATCATTTTCTTATGATTTCTGTTTCTATAATTCCCTTGGCTTGTGTTTTCTTACAATCTCATCTTAGCCAATTATATCTCTGCACTCTACTTCCAAAAAAAAAAGTCACATTCTGAGGGTGATTTCCCTGTTCAACCAAGGATGCATGCAATGTTGCAGTGTTTCTGGTATGTGGACTTTCCACTGCTGCTTCCACTAATCAGCCAGAATTTTAGTTGTGGGATCAATGGGTAGTGAGGTGGAGCCTATGCTGGGGACAACTTCAAAAACCAGATGCATACTAGTGCAAGTACAAGCATGAATGTCTTACACATGCATGTTTTCAACAGAGAGGCAGTGGGTGTCCAGGGCCTCTAAGCTGCCTTTGAAGAAATGTTAAGACCTCTTAAGATAATGGAAGTTAAAAGATGCCAAACCTCCAGATTACCAGGAAATGATGTGGGATTCCCCCCTGTATGCTGTGAATACCATTGGTTAATAAAGGACTGTTTTGAGCCTATATCAGAGCAGGGCAGGAAGAGCTAGGCAGGGAAAACTAATGTGAATGCTGGGAGAAAGAAGGGTGGAGTCAGGGAGAAGCCACAGAGCTACCAGAGACAGACATGCTGAAACTTTGCTGGCACAGATTAATGGAGATGGGTTAAATTAAGATGTAAGAGTTACCAGTAAGAAGCGAGAGACAATGGACCAAGCAGTGATTTAAATAATATGGCTTCTGTGTGATTATTGCAGGTCTAAGTGGCCAGGAACCAACAAATGGCCTCCTCCAATAAGGAGAGAAAGTGAGTAAAAGAAAACATGGCATAGGAGAGGAAGGATAAAAGGAAGTAGGGAAACAGCCAGATGTTGGTCCAATAAGACTAGGAGGCACAGATGACTTAGGCACAATGTCAACTTTAACCTACGTTGGCAACCACTGCATTTACAAAGTCCTAACTGCAGCCCCCTTCGTCTTAGTGAGGTGAGGCGCACACAGTCCACCCACACAGAACTACATACTTTTGAGTTTATAATACTGCATATTTTTATTGTTCCCTAGTTCTTTATTCAAGATATCACTTATTCAGTCCTCTGCAGTTCTTCTTTTAATTATTTTGTTTCGAGATATCCTCAAGAGTTCTGTGAAGCGCACACACACGTCTGGATACACAAGATTGTGTTAATTCTTTTATAATTTGCTTTGTTGTTTCATTTTTCTAGAATAAATCATTCATTCTCATCTTCATTGGTCTATCATCTATCTATCTATCTATCTATCTATCTATCTATCTATCATCTATCAATCATCTATCTATTTTATCTATCAATTCACCCATCTACCTATCATCTATCTATCTATCTATCTATCTATCTATCTATCTATCTATCTATTTTTCTATTTTTCTATCTATTTTTCTATCTATTTTTCTATCTATTTTTCTATCTATCTATCTATCTATCTATCTATCTATCTATCTATTATCTATCATCTATCAATTATCTATCTATTTTCTCTATCAATCCATCCATTTATCTATCATCTATTATCTATCTATCTTCTATTATCTATCTATCTAACATCTATCTATCATCTATCAATCATCTATTTTATCTATTTATCAACCTATCTATCTATCTATTGATTTATTTTAGTAAGCATTTACATTTTGTTGAGGCCTACTTTGAGTATTTTGAAAGAATAAAGCCATTTAGTTTTTACAAATCCATTGCCCCTACATTTTATATAAGGAAACAGAGGCATAGGGAGGATGGGTAACCTCAACTCAGAGGCTCAGTGAGACATGTTCCAAATCATGACTCTCTACTTGTAACAACATTGATTCATTTCAAAGACCCAAACACAGAACATGTACAACCCCTAATGTAGATGAGAACATCTGGCAGTCACACAGTGAAATGGAGACACTTTTAGAGTAGATAGCATGTAAACAATATGATTGTGCATGGTAAATTATGAGTCTGCTGTGCACGCCCTGTGGAGAGATACACAGAATCACTCCATCTCTCACATGCTCCAGCCTATGCCTAGTGGCATATACATGTCACTTCTAAGCTAACATCCTAACAAAAAAAAACACATGCAAATAACAGTTACCTGTGATGGGATTACATCTGATCCTAAGATTATTAATGCATCAACAGATAAGATCTCAAAATAGTGGTCCCTGGGATTAGAGAGTTTTATCATCAACATCCATGCAAAAAAACTAGATATGCTACTTGGGCTTGTAATCATGTCTGGGGAAGTGGAGACAGGTGGATCAATGGCCAGCCAGCCTAGCCTATGCTCAACTTCAGGTAGATGGTGCCTAAGGATAACACCTAGACTGATCAGCCTCTGTATTTGTACATGCATACATAAACGTACACACACTGAATGTGAGCATGAACATACAGATACACATACACAGTACACACACAGACATACACATACAGCGCACACACACATACACACACATGCATGCATGCACACACAGATATAGCACACAGACATACATGTACAGCATACACACAGACACATGCACACACATACATGTATAGCACATACATACACACAGACACAGGCAGACACATATACACATGTACCACATACACAACCACACACACACACATACACAGACACGTACCACGCACATCCATACCTTCTACATAAAGCTCTGGTTATTATATTTGCGACACACAGAACACACTTGTTAAATCCCAAGCCTCTCTTGCTTTCCCTGGGCTGTCTTCCAGGGACTAGGGTGGACCCCAGACACGCCATCTGTGACAAAACTGATTCTAATGCAGACCTTCATGGGCTACATGAACACACATACATGTTATGTACTTTCCACAATATTTTAGATCATTCTTACAATATTCTCTTATGCATAACATGTAATATATACCATCAGACTCCTACCAAAACAACATATGGTATGAGAGATGTCTATCAAATTTTATCATTGCAGGTTTTTATTATAATTTCCTTAGAAGTTATTCAAAAGAGTGATAGCTCCTGGAAACCAATGATAGGCCCACATGCACAGCCACACACACCTGTACATGCACACACGCACGTACGCACATATTCTAAGAATTAAATGTATCCCACGTCTTTATTTAAGTGCACATCTTTCCATCACTTCCAGTTGGGCTAAGTCGTGTTGTATGTCACTGGCACACAGTTTTGCTCTATGGCACCTGAGTTCATGTCTATGGCCACTCTGGTGAGGGCGTTATCTGTGTCTTCCATAGCTCATGTGAACAATATGGCAGCGTTTGAAAACCTCTGACGGGAGCATCAGGGCCCTAACCACTTTAGGTTCCATTCCAGCTGTAAATTAAGTTAGCTAACTTGCATGAATATGGCTCAATGTTTTAAAAAGCTCGGTCTATGGACAAGAGAAATGACAACGGTATCCTAAATTCATTTTCTCTCCGATGGACAGCCTTAATAGAGTCTATTGGCTCTCATCAAAGCAGCAGGCCTGAAGCGGCCGGACCGCGGTGGCTGCCCTGGCTGAAGGCATTTGTATTCCTTCTAACATGCTTAGTGCCTCTAAGTAATCAAGTTTTCTCTCGCTCAGCTACTCCTGACTTGAACTAAATTATGACTCTTACGATATGTTTAAACTCACTCTCCATTTATGGTGCGGGATAATTTCTTAGCTCTACTTCTTTTTCCATAGGAAGCCTAGATTAACGTCCCGAAAATGAAGCTTTTGCTTTCCTTACTCAATTTCATCCATTCTTAAGTGGCTTTTCTGAGCAGTGAGAATCATGGTCTTCAGATAATCTTACCAATTTTGGTATTTTAAAAATGATTACACTTTTTAAATTCAGAAACCTCCTGGAAATGGGAAATTTCTAAGCTTTTTGGAAAATAATAAACCACAATCAAGGAACAAAGAAATATTTAAAAAAACATGTGGTGCATATCCTCACCCTCATGTTATACAACAGATTATAGAAGGCAGTGAGACAGATAAAAACTGCACACTCCGCTCCTGCCCAGACAGCTCACAGCATTGCCACAGGTCGGCTACCCCCAAAGGCGTCACTAGGCGCTGGGCACTTCACAGATAGTGTGCTTCACGGTTTTGGAAACATGGTATGTAATGGGCAGGGCACGACCCATGCCAGGACTGTCTGATGTCTGCCAGATCTGGGGACAGCGCTGTTCAGACCTCAGGGAAGGTCTTCATGCTTTCCTATGGATGACCGAGTCTCCTGTCACTCAAATGTTGCAACTAACTCCATAGTCACAGAAGGAAGAGGCTGACCAGAGTGCTGCCATCAAGCTTGGATATGGCACCCACCATTCACTCGCCACGTCAGTGCTAACCTACGTTGGGGATCTCAACACTGGGGCTCATGCCTCAGCATCCCCCAGCACAGCCAGTGTCCTGCCATGTAGCATGCAGAGCTGGGGTGGGAAGGGAGCAACTCTACACACTCCTGTGTGCACACGGTCCCGGAGGGGTGCTGTGCACGCCAACAGCAAGGCCGTGGGGCATCCTTGTGAGTCGAGGAGAACCACTCTCTCTATTCTGCCTCATGTGCTCCTTATTCTGTCAACTTGACATGAGCTAGGGTCATCTGGGGAGAGGTAATAATGCAGAGAGGCCCCTACCAGATTGACCTGTGTGCAAACTTGTGGGGTATTTTCTTGATTAGTGATGTGGGAGGGACCAGCCTACAGTAGGTGGTACCATCCCTGGGCAGGTGAGCCTAGCTTGTTGAGAGAGCAGGCTGAGTAAGCCATAGGGAGCAAGCCAGTGAGCAGCACACTTCTGTGGTTTCTGCTTCAGCTCCTGCCTCCAGGTTGCTGCCTTAGTTCCTGCCCTGATTCCCTTGGATAATGGATTGCACACTGTAAGAGGAAATGAACTCTTACTGCCTGAAGTTGCTTTTGGTCATGGTGTTTATCACAGAATAGACACTGTGGGCTCCCATTAAAAACAAAACAAAATATTTACATGTACACATGTGTATGTCCATGTGTGGTATACGCATGTGTGCATGTGGCAGATAAGGTGTGTGTGTATGTAATATGTGTGTGTGTGTGCGCGAGAGAGTGTATGTGTGTAGGATGTGTATGTATATGTATTTATGCATGTTTGTGGGTATATGTGTGCTTGTGTATATATGTGTGTGGCTCATGTGTTTTTGTGTGTCTGTGTGATATGTGTGTGGGTGGTATGCATATGTGTGGTATGCACATGCATGTATACCTATGTGGCTATGTGTTTGCCACAGCTCATGTGTTAAGGACAACCTCGACTGTTGGCTCTTGCCTCACTTGCCAGAGTCTTTTGTGATTTGCAACTTGGCCCACCAGGCTAGTTGGCTCACGAGCTTCTAGAGATTCTCCCACATCTATCTTTAGTCTCTCAGGGGTGGTGAAATTATAGACACAGCTTTTGCTTTTGACCGTACATGGGTTCTAGGGATTCAAACTGAAGTCCTCACACTTGTGTGGCAAGCACACTATTCACGAACCATCTCTCTAGCCTCATGGTTATGCTGGATTTTTTAAAAATCATAACAAAATCTAAACATATTTGCAGATAACAGGAGTGTTTTTTGCTGAGGTTATTTTATCCTCACCTCTGCAGCGCCCTTTCAGATTCTTCTGCCATGACTTTCTATGCCATATTTTAGTTTAATTGAGTACGTGTGGAAGGAAGGTGAAGCTGGAAACACTGGGTGTCAGAGAGATCGGAAAAATTATTGTGACCTGTCTAAACGGCACTCTCTCTGTTCTTTTTGTAAATGCCTCATAAATACTCAAGACATTCTTGGTTTCAAGGCTGCATACGAATAAAATGCCACAGAAATTAGTTCTGTAAAATGAACAGAAGTGGAAAGGGTCATCTAGAGGGGAGGAAGAGATTCAATAGGTGTCCCCATGGTGGTTCTGGGGTACAGTGGTGTCCCCATGGTGGTTCTGGGGTACGGTGGTGTTCCCATGGTGGTTCTAGGGTACTGCTGTGTCCCTATGGTGGTTCTGGGGTACTGCTGTGTCCCTATGGTGGTTCTGGGATAATGTGATATCCATATGTTGAATCTGGGGTACGGTGGTGTCCCTATTGTGGTTCTGGGGTACTGTGACATCCATATGTTGAATAGGGGGTACTTTGGTGTTCCTATGGAGGTTCTGGGGTACTGTGGAGTCCCAATGGTTGTTCTGGGGTACTGGAAAGCCCCTGTGGTGGTTCTGGGGTACTGTGGAGTCCCAATGGTGGTTTTGGGGTACTGTGGAGTCCTTGTGGTGGTTCTGGGGTACTGTGGTGTCACTATGGAGGTTCTGGGTACTGTGGGGTCCCTATGGTGGTTATGGGGGCCATGTAGAGGCCAGCCATTCACAGGTGTCAGGCTTATCTTGGGGCTAATGGGACGGTCACTTGCATTTGTTCTTGAGAGAAATAGAATGTATTCCGATACCCTGTGGCAAATGGAATCACAGTTTGGCACAAAGTTTTAAAACATTAACTTTTACAATCATATAAAAGAGTTTAATTAGAGTCACCCATCAGAATTATGCTCATCCTAGTAGTCACAGGTTGCCAAGTTAAGAGGCCAGTGCCAGGTCAGGGAGAAGGAGTGTGACACGGGAGGAACTGGAGGGAGAAAGGGAGAGTGATGGGAATACAGTACTAATATATGCAATTCTTTAAAAACATAAAGAAGAAGAGATGAAGCTTGTGGGTGCTACTGTGAGGGACTGGAGCCTCCCTTTGTGTTGGCTAGCTTTTATGTCAACTCAACAAAAGGGAGGGGCATGGGGAGGAAGGAATGCATGGAGGTCTGAATGAAAATGGCCCACACGGACTCATAGGGACCAGCATTTTAAGCGGGTGTGACTTTGTTGGAGTAGGTGTGGACTTCTTGAAGAAAATGTGCCACTGGGGGGTGGACTTTGAGGTTTTAGATGCCAAACCAGGCCTAGTGTAACTCTCTTCCTGCTGCCTGCCAATCTGCCATGTAGAACTCTTGGTTCCTCATCCAGCATCATGCCTGCCTGTCATGATGACAATGGACTAAACCCCTGAACTCTAAGACAGCCCCAATTAAATGCTTTTCTTTATCAGAGTTGCTGTAGCTATAGCATCTCTTCATAGTAATAAAACCCTAACTAAAACAGAATCTTAATGAAGAAAATGCCTCCATAAGTCTGATCCATAGACAAGTCGATAGGGCATTTTCCTCATGAATGATTGATGTGGAAGGACCCAGCCTTCTGTGCCACTCCTGTGTATGTACATGCACAAACTCCTGTAATTTAACAGTAACCCCCTCCAAATAACACAATTAAACATGAACTTAGGCAGAAACTTTCCCAAAGAAGATATACAAATGACCAAATGTGTATGAGACAATGCTTAAGATCATCCACCACCAGAAACATGAACCAAAACCACTATGAGACATGACCTTACACCTGCCACAAGAATGGCCATCATCTTGGGTAAAAAAGAGAATAAAATTCTAAGGAAGTTGTGATAAATTTGGAACCCTTGAAAGCTATAGAAAGATCGAAACTGGAAGACCACTGAAAACATGATAGAGGTTCCAAAACCCACCACCCATGTGCCACGGTGGGGGAGGGGTGGACTTTGAGGTTTTAGATGCCAAACCAGGCCTAGTGCATCTCTCTTCCTGCTGCCTGCCAATCTGCCATGTAGAACTCTTGGCTCCTCATCCAGCACCATGCACGCCTGTCATGATGACAATGGACTAAACCCCTGAACTCTAAGACAGCCCCAATTAAATGCTTTCCTTTATCAGAGTTGCTGTAATTATAGCATCTCTTCATAGTAATAAAACCCTAATTAAAACAGAATTCCACCCTTGGGAATTTGGATCCTAAAGAATTAAGGTCACAATCCTAAGGGCAAAATGGGACTCTTTGTTTCTACAGATTGGCCCACAGTGGCCAAGATATGCAAATGCTTGTGTATTGAAAACAAATAGGTAAGAAAATATGGTTCATATATACAATACAATATTACTCTGCCTCAAAAGAAAGGGACACCCACCAAATTTGACAAGAAGGATGGACTGGAAGACATTATGTCAAAGTGCACATCACTTACAATCAGTGCGTGGCTTCTTTGCACATGAAAGGTTGCTAAAAAGAGTCAGGCATGCAGAAGAGGCCACACTGGTGGTTCGTGGAGATGATGGGTTTCTTTATTTATCATCTTTATTTTGGTGATAACATTACTTTATACATAACTCATCAAATTATACAAAATTATGGTGTTTATTTTTTGTGTATCAACTATATGCTAATAAAGTTGGAAAAATTGAAGAATGAGTGTGTTTTTAAAATGTTATGAAGATGAAGAATATAGAAATATATGTGGAATTTGAAGAACTTGTGTCTGTCTGACCTTTCAAGCATTTATCTAAATATCCTTATTCATATTTCAAACATTTTATGTACTTCCCAGAAGTCCCCAAGAGCCATACATCCATGGTAGAAGTGATGGCTGCGGGTTTGGAAGAAAAAGGGATTGTAATATTAGCAAGAGGTAAAGAGTACTCTGTGGCGCTAAAAATAAGGGCTCTGCGTCATGACAGACTCTCATCCAAGGAACAGAAAAGAAGGAACAGAACTATTTAAACGCCGTGTTTCACAGTACGCAAACAGCTTCATCAAACTTGGTCTTCGAAATTAATCTTAACTTTTGGCTCTTGATCAATAAATGGAGCTTGGTGAATCTCATCCTGCACTTCAAGCATTCTGTCATTTCTGAAAACACCTCCTTAATTGGGTGTGGGTGGTACAGTCATTTCTTAGGTTGTAGTGCTGGTGCTTTGGTATCATGGTTTTGATCCAGAAAGTAGGAGGCTTCCTAGACAGATATCTCTTGGGTTCAGAGAAATTCCCATCCGATCTTTAAGCAACATTTTGAAACCTGATGGACAGATGCTTCCAGGCTCTGGTAAGCTATGGTTCCATGACAAGGAACAGGCAGGGGAGGTTCTTCTACTTAATGGGGAAGGTTCCTTCTTCACTTAGATTCACATGGGTATCTTTTGTGGACCAGGGCCTCCATACGCTTCAGGAGCAAAGCTTGTTTTTCTTTTTAAAAGGATTCTGATACAGGAGTTATCCCTATTGAGAGGGGAGTTGAAAACAGAAGCGGAATTCACCTTGGCCCAGGGGAGGACCTTAAATCAGAAACTCCGTATAATCTGTCTTCCTCTCAAGTATAAACTTGTCTCCCATCCCATAAGCCTGGGGTCAAATGTCTTTGTGGCCTGCGAGAGCGTGAGCACCTCACTGATGGAGTCCCTAAGGTTGAGGACATGCAGGCTTGGTTAATGGGGTGTGCGCACATTAAAGGCACACATATAGAAGCTTCTAGATGGTCAGTGGGAATCACGTGATAAGTCGTCTTTCCAAATGTGATTGCATACTAGGTCAGCCCTCAAAACAGCCTTATCTGCCAAGCAGTAGTGGTACATACTTTTAGCCCTAGCACATGGGAGGCAGAGGCAGGTGGATCTCTGAGTATGAGGCTAGCCTAGTCTCCAAAGTGAGTTGTAGGATGATGGCCTGGGCTACACAAACATTGTCTTAAAAAACAAAATAACAACAAAAGGTTAACATTGTCTACCTCATCATATTAATCTTGGAGCCACAAAGATCAAAGCTCCCGCTGCCCCTCCTCGGCCCCTCCCCCAGCCCCACCTGCTAGGGCAGCAATTCTGAATCATTACTGTGTTATGAATGGGAAAACTCCCACTCCACATAGTGCATTGGGAAGGAAGCCAGAGGCTGCATGGGCCCCAGAAAGGAACATTTGGCCTTTCCAACATGGAGACAGAAAAGGAAGGTGCCAGAGTGCTCACCTGAACTTCCAGTCCCTCAAAACAAGCCCAACATTTAAAGCTATAAGAGAAAAACAAGCACCACCCACAAAATGAACCCGCAACAGTGTTGACTTTACAATTGGAAGGGAAGCTGCGGAGGGAGGGATGCGGGGTCCAACCCTTCCTTTAGCGCCTCCCCCCTCACATAAACAAAGCAGCTGAAGGAGTGCTTGTGTATCATCAGGCTGTCCTTGCCCTCTTCCCCAGCTGTCTCCAGTGAGAGTCGTCAACAAAGCCCTCATGTGAGTATCACCTTTCTCTAACTGTCCAGTTTGCAGTTCATGAGGTCTGACACGTGACTTCACTCGATGCCCTTCGAGACAGGTGCATCTGGGGAGTTCCTCTGAGCTCTTTAGGCAGGGCATGGGGCATGGGCAGGGATGCTTTTCTCTTTCCAGAGGACACAGTCCAATTAGAGCAGACAGCTGCTAATCCCGTGGCCACAGTGTCAAGAAAGACTATTTGTGAAGTCCTCACTGGGTGTCAGTGATGCTCCCCTGAGCTCTTTGCTAGGTACATGCTGTGGGTGGGCCACGGTCATGGACCAGGAGCCTGTTGCAGAGCCAGGCTGCAGCAGACTCTCTTTGGGTTCTGGACCTCTCAGGTTAAGTGGCCGTCAGACACACACTGGAAGATGACAGCAACTGGTGGCCCTGGGGTCTGCGGGGGTAGCTCTGCTTCGCCAGTGTGTTTTTGGGTTGTGCTGCCCCTTTGGTTAATTTGGCCACAGCCACACGACACACAGACACTGTCCCTGGACGGTCTTCTTACACATTCTCCAGGTTTCTCCTACGCTCTGTCAGAGGGGATCTAGAGATGAAATAAACTGGCCTTTTTGAGTGTTTTCAGGAACAGAGAGGAGAGGAGTGGGAAGTTCTTTATTTGTTCCGTTTTCAGAGTTCTCCACATCTCTTTGCAAGGATTGGTCTGCCTGTCTGCAAAGGAAGGACAGGGAGAGAGCGGGGAATCCAGCTCTGCCCAGGAACCTGATGCTCTTAGAGGACTAATTAAATTGTTCAGAGACTGCAGCCCTTAGAGGCAGATTTAACACGGAACTTCTGGTACCTTATTAAGTCAAGCAAGTTAGAAACCATATGTCTCCTAAAAACTGGAACATATTTGTTTACAAATATACATCGTAAGTGACGAGATGTATAGAAAATAAATATGACACCCTCTGAATTTTTAAAACCAGTTCTTTGCTAAGTCAGGGAATAAGATAGGTAAAGCGGGGTGAGTTTAAGACAAGTTAGCAGTTCCTCCTAAGAGCGCAGAAGGAAGGATCCGCAAATAGCAAGCAGTGGGCTGAGTGGCAACCTTGGTATTTAATCTCTGTTGGTGCTGAAGGAGTCACTGTTAGCAGGCATTAGTAATGGCCTATCAAGCTGTGAAGAATGGATTCCTGCTTCTCACCTCTCTGCTCTTCCTCCATCTCTCAGAGTCAGCTCACAGCCTGCATCCCCTTCGTAGCTGAGCAATGACTGAGTTCAATGAGCTCATCCTCAGCTCCTGCAGACCTTTCCTGGGAACTCTGTTCTGCGTCCTCCAAGCTCTTGCACTGACCATGACCTTCCCGGCTTCCTCATCCCTGTGCCTCCATAGGGAAACCCTTGCTGAGGGGTCGTGCGTGAGCCCAGTCCGTGCCCCTGTCCAATGCCAAGGCCACAGTAGGCTGTGCACTGGCTCCCTCACTGCCTCTGCAGGGAAAACAGCCACACTCTCCCCCAGCTCTCAGATCAAATTCTTCCCTCTGTGGAGAACAGGAGAGATGAAGCCTGCCAAATGGCCAGTGTGGTGATCCTGCCCTTCCACCCCTGAGAGTGCTGCCCTGGGGATCCGCGGCACCTTCAGTCTTTAGGGTCCAGTGCAACACCTGGCTTTGCCACCTGCTCCTGGGGTTTCTAAAATGACAGGACTCTCCTGGTGCTCAAGTTTTTCCTCCCTCCCTACCTCCTTTCTTTTTCCCTCTCTCCTCCTTCCCCTCTCTCCTTTCCTTTTCCTTATTTTTCCATTGAAAATCAAACCTAGGCTCTCCATCTCCAGCACTGAGCTATGCCCCCAGACTCCTTCCTATAATGAAAAGATGGGTTTTCTAAGCAGGCCTTGGTGAATTGCTCAGGATGACCAGGGGCTACTGATCCTCCTGTCTCAGTCCTGTAGCCTGGAATTCAGTGTGTGTCACCATGCCTGACGGGTCAGCTGGCCTGAATCATCATCTCTCTGAACATCCACCTTGGCAAAGTTTGTCATCTTCTGAACGTTCTCTTCATCTCTAGTCTGTTGACGTGAACCCTAGCTCAGTCTCCCAAGCTCTGACCTAAGTTATAGGAACAGCACACGAGCAGACATCCGCTCCCACTCACTTCTTTCAAAATGCCATTGCTAAGCTGAGCTGGCACCTCTATTTGCTTTGTACCTGAGCTGCCGTCCCCCCTCTTGGCCCTAATGTGTTCCAGAGCACAGGATAAAAGCGTGGTTGTTCTGACTCTCAGCTCATTACCTCAGATACAAAAACTAAGTAAGAATTCCATCCAACAAATTAAAGCGCATTCATGATGTTTCTCTGCCCTAAAGATCATGCCTGTGTCTCAGGCTGAGAGGTCAGAGGCTTGACCCTGGAGAGCGTGTCTTCCATGCCTGGCATAGACTTCTGTGACTTGGAGCATGTGGCATCTGAAACAGTTGGTTTGCTTTAGGGTGTGGGCACACTGAGGGGCCTAATAGAATATCAACTCTCTTTAGGCTAACAGATGAAATGGGTGGAGGGGTGCCAGTTTTCTTTCTTATCAGATGATCTCCCTAGAATAGAATGGAATGTGGAGGGGATGGCAGGGCCCCCTGCTGTGTGGACTTGGCTGAATGTGGACAACAGGTGCCATGAGGGATAGTATTATAAAATTATACCCTCATCCTCTATTTTTAAAACCTCTCTCTTTCTCTCCCTCTCTCTCTCTGTGTGTGTGTGTCTATGTGTCTGCGTGTAGGTCAGGGGACAACCCTGGATTTCAAAGCTCACCTTCCACCTTATTTGAGATGGTGGTATTATTATTGTCATTATTATTATTGTTGTTGTTGTTGTTTGCAGCTGTGCATGCCAGGCGAGCTGGCTCAAGAATTCCTGGGATTCCCCTGCCTCCCATGTTGCTGTAGGAACACTGGGATTATAGCTACACCCTGCTTTATGCAGGTGCTCTATGGAGAGCCATCTCCCTGCGCTCACATCCTGCTCCCTTGCATTTCAGCCTGTCCGTGAGAACACAGAGCTTCCCTCCACACTGGACCTGTGGTTGTTCCAGCCATGTGCAAGCTCCTGCTTAGGGGGTGGGAGACAGTCCAGTCATCCCTGCATTTGGTCTGCAGGAGCACCCTTTGAGACCTGTCGCTGCTAGGAGGCTGTGCTGTATGCCAAGAGCCACTAAGTTCACAGATATAAATCTGTTCTTCTGGCAAATTTAAATATCAAGTCTCTCTCTGTGTCCCCAGAGGTCTTGAAATGTCTACGTAATGAGCCTACCAAATAATACTTTTTTTTTTAAAAAAAAAAATCTTACTTTTGAAGATTTTGGGGGTATAACTGACAAGAAGTAGCATACAGTGAAGGTGTGCAATGTGATATTTTTACATGCATATATTGTGACATAATTACAGTTATCAAGTTAATTACAATATCTATCACCTCATATAATTGTGCATGTGTGCACGCGCACGTGTGGACATCTGATACCTACTTTTAGCAAATTTCAAGTCTGCAATACAGGATTGCCAACTGCAGTCAGCATACATTAGACCTTTAGAACTTACAGTAGGAATTCTGTCCTATGACAAACCCGTTTCTCCCTACTTCTTCCCACTGAGCAACCACGACCTATGCTGCTTCGAGTCCGAATATCTTCTATTTGCCAAAGAAGTAAAGTCACGAAGTATTTGGCTTTCTGAGTCTGGGTGGCACCGTGTACAATGTTTCTCAGGGTCATTCATCCGTGGTGTTGTGAGGTCGGACAGTTTGTGTGTAACGTTTATTTACTTATAATGCAACACACACAAGTACATATTTGGTTTTTCCAGACAGGGTTTCTCTGTGGCTTTGGAGCCTGTCCTGGAACTAGCTCTTATAGTCCAGGCTGGCCTCGAACTCACAGAGATCTGCCTGCCTCTGCCTCCTGAGTGCTGGGATTAAATCACTACCACCTGGCCTAAAATATTTAATTTAAAAATATTACTACATACATGACAAAGTCTTTTACGAACTTCTGCTCTATGGTCATCAATGAGCAGCATATTCCTAACTAAAATCCAGTAAGCCACATGAAATTTCCTTATCTCTTAATAAATCACTAACTACTTTACCTATGTTTGGTCATCTGTGTTAATTAGCTTCATCAGAAGAGCTAAACGCAGAGTGATTAGGACGCTTTCATTCCTAACTTTCTTAGCGCACTTTTTTGGGCATTTAAATATTAATATATATATTAATATATAAAAAATATATAAATAATATAAAATAACTTTTTAATATATAAAAGTTACAGAAGTCAGAAGAAGGCATTGGAAAAGCCAAATCTTTTTGCTTCTTTCTTTGTTTGTTTGTTTAGTTTCTCTGTATAGCTTTGGAGCCTGTCCTGGAACTCGTTTTGTACACCAGGCTGGCCTCAAACTCATAGAGATCCTCCTATCTCTGTTTCTTGAGTGCCGTGATTAAAAGCATGTGCCACCACTGCCTGCATAGATTTCCTTACTTCTCATGGTTTGCTAATTTTGATTTTTGGTTTTTAATTGTTGTACTGGTCTATGCCACTCTTTAGATTGAGGTATACACCTAAAATCTTCTTAGATGATTATGAAGGCTGCATCTTTCCTTGGACATGGCCAGCGACTTCCAAACGCCTTGCCCCCATCCCTGGAAGGTGTACATCATATGCTTGCTTTTAAATATTCTTGCTTCCAGAGGGGAATGAAGAAAAATAGAATGGAGAGAGAAAAAGATAAAGCAAGCAAAAGACTCAGGCACTGGAGAAAACAGCTAAGTCAGAAAGGTGCTTGGAACAGCAGTGGGTAGGGAGGTAAGGCAGCTGCCTCCATATGACTTCAACGTCAGCAGCAGAAAGCAGCCCTTGGAACTCAGATTCCCAGGTTTTAGAGGTCAGGGTTCTTTGTGTATAAGCTTCTCTGAGAGTGTATGCCCAACTGCCCGTGACAGGGCAGCAAGATGGGTAATTGCTGCCTTGCAACTAAAAGGGACCAAAACTGGCACAAGTGATATCTGAGACTTTCACCTGAAAACTACAGTCCTGGAACTCCAGAGGTGAGAAATGAGCCTTCTGGCAGGGCAACTGTGGTGAGCCAAAAGCCAGGTCCCTTGAGATCCTACGGACTGCCATCCCAGAATTCTCTCCTACAAACGCTTGCTCCAAACAAACAAACAAACAAACAAACAAACCCTCAGTAAATTTAGTACTATGAAACTCTGTTACTCCAAATATGGTAAATCAAGTGCAAACCTATATTGTTTGACTAGAAATGTCGAGGGTTCAAAATTCATCTGAATTTTGAAAGTGATTCATTTTCTAAACTGAGGCCCTCAGGCCCTATAAACATCTGATTCCGTGGGTTAAAACTTGATGCATGCGCTACATGTCAGAAACAGGCTTCTGAGATACAGGTATACCCAAGCTCGCAAGCGCATTCCCCAAAGAGAAGTGGAGATGCCCTCTGAGCCAGAAGAGAAGAGAAAAAGGCCAAGGCTTGATGTGGAGAAGATTGTTACACACAGTACGGGTGTTGACTAAGGCTTGGTGTGGAGAAGAACACTGTTACTCACACAGCTGAGGGGAGAGGGTCAAATATAAAAAACAAAGACATGCCCTTGAATGCACTTAATTAGATACTTCAAACCCAGCATACAGAGCTTCCTGTAGCTACCAATTTATACAGTTCCCAAGCTTGATTGTTGAATATTGTTTTGCCACCAGCGGCACAACTGGCTGTGTGGATGGATATTGTTTGTGTCAACGCCTCACTGCATGGAAGTGGCGGGGACTCCGCATTTCCCCCATCTCTGTGAGGGGCTTGTTATCAAGAGCATCTCCTTCCGTGTCCCTCGTCCTCTGGTGTGGAGATCACATTGATTTTGCCAGTGTTTACAAGGGGATCATACAATCCAGAAACTATTGATTTCAGCAGCCCAGGTGAGACATGAGCTGGGCAGCTGGAATCAATTACAGTTGAGGGAAAGGGGATTTGGGGGCTCTGGGTGACCCACAGAGGGTCATTCTGTTTCTGGGAAGGTTCTGGAACAAAAGGCTCTGCCTAGGGTTGTTGGTAAGAGCAGTGAGGAGGAGGCTTGACTGTAATGACTATTTGCTCTGAGCTTGAAGACGGAAGAGTCGAGAGGTAGCTAGAATCCATGTGTCACAAAAAGTCCCAGGACAGAGCCACTTAGGTTTGACAGAATTGAAGACAAGGGGATAGCTATCTTTGCCACTTGCTAGCTGAAGAAATACACAGCCTGAAAGATTGAACGACTAACTTACAGTCATGCAAGGCATCAAGGCTGAGTAGTAACTGAGCTCCACTCTCATGGTGACTTGAATGACCTTTCAGAAGACTGTGACCTGGTCCTCTGAAGTCACTGTCCCACCCATGCAACACATCCAAGGGCCTGTTCACCAGCTGACCCACCCAGGCTGCCTCACTAGCTCACTGGCTCTCTTGAGGAATGCATGTAAGCCTCAGGTTTTACAGGCCCTGCTGGTGTCATTAAAAAAAAAAAAGAAAAGTGAAGTGTGAGAGAAAGACTCCATGAAATAGAGTTCACGGGGAGGGTTATTATTATTATTATTATTATTATTATTATTAGAAATGGAAGAGGGAGACCAGCCTCTGGGGACAGAGGCAGAAGAAGAGGAGAGACAGAGAGAGAGAGAGAGAAGGGGAGAGACAGACAGAGACAGGGAGAAAGAGAGAAAGAGAAAGAGATGGGAGGTGGGTGGGGCCCTTTTAAAGGGGAACTCAGGGAATGTGCACAGGAGGTGCTTTTAGTGGTTACACTGAGGACGCAGCCTGTCAGGATCCCAAGTGCAGGCCAGTACAGACACCTAAGAACTAACACTTAGCCCTGTCTGCCTGTGTCCTGTGATTGTTGGCAAATACGGAACCCATGGTGAAGAAAGCGACTACCAAGAGTCTCAGGTAAGACGAATACATGCCTAGCTGTGTTCCCTGCCGAGCCCAAGGCTGCCTTGGATATAAATGGTGTACAATATAAAAGACCACTCACGGTCACCGCCACTGTCGTCATGGACACTGTGGACTGTGACACACCATGGATCAATGCAGGGATCTGCACATGGTACTTAGCACAGTGCTTGGTGCTCAGGGAAATACAGGGAACAAAGAAAGGAATGAATGAACGAACGCTTTCTCCATGGCATCTAAGCTGGAAGAAGAGGACACGCACAGCGAGTATCTGGTCCAGTTCTTCCCAGGCCACACGACTGGACTCTCCCTTCTCCTGCCCTTCTCCTTTCTTAGTTGGAAATTAAAAGGGTGGGTTTTTTTCACTCTTAGGCAATTTTGTCCTTGAATGTGTCTTCTCATAGTTGCCAACAACACACCCTCTCTAAACCTGAAATTCCCATGGGGATGCTCTGTTTTGAGAGTGACCTGCAACCTCACGTTTCCTTTCTTTCGAGGCATCCAGTTGTGTACTTACTTGACTTTGTATGTTGGGCCCAATGTTCAAGTTCCACGTAAGGAGGCAAGTTTGTGCTCCCTTACCCACGCACTTCCTCATGGATGGGCTCCACAAGACCCAGAGGAAAAAATCATGCAAATTGTTAGCCAAGAGAGGAAATTTTGAAAAAAAAAACCCAGAAATTTCACTGTGTGTACCTCTCAAAGTTCAGTCAGTTGATAGGTCGGCCATTTCTGCTACTGTAATGGCATTTGTCCCAAGCACATAGGATCCAAACTTAAAAACCATACACTGGTAAAGATTGTCACCTTTTAAAATACAATAACAAAATACTACATGATGCTTTTGTTCAGCAAATCCTGAGAATGGCCACTTCATATTCCTGGCGGAGCTGGAGGTTTTGCCTACTGGAGCTGGGGGAAGTTGTGATTTCTGCTGCTGGGGGGACAAGGAGAAACTGACTGTCCTAGACAAGGTGGGCTAGCAGGCATCTGAACTGATGGAGTGCAGCAGGCACAGATGGTGGAGGGAGGAGGGGCTGGAAATAAAATCGCAAATAAAGAAGTATTAAGACTGGGAAGTGATTGAATTGTGAGGTGCAAGGGAAAGAAAATATTGAAAGATTACCCCATTGGATGCTTTTTAAAAGTTGGCTGGTCCAGAACTCTTACAAATAATCCAATATTTTCTTTGGCATTATGAAACATGGCACTGAATCCAGTCAGCTGGGCTATTCCCTGTCCAATAAAATGATACTCAGAAAGAGGATAGGAAATAATCAAGATGTCAGCATGCCCGGGGACATGTTGACAGTGTTCTGTCAAGGTGATATTTTGCTTTCAGACCAGAGCAGTGATCTAACGTTCCATACTGTGGAGACAGGGGACCTAGATTTACTTAATTTGTATGGACAGCTGTGGCCTCAGACAGTATCACTTGTACTGAGCCCAAAACTCAGAAAAGAGGGGACTACCAACAACTATTAATATTTATGCATTTTGAGGTAAGCAAGATTCCTATATACCCAGAATAAGAAATGACGGCTAGAGATAACAGGGAGATGGACCAATGGGCAATGTGCCTGCCACACAAACATTAGGATCTGAGTTCAGATCCTGGTACTCACACTAAAGAAACCCAACAACAACAACAACAACAACAAAGCCCAGATGTGGTTTATTGCCTCTGTAACTCCTCTGGTGTGTGTGTGTGTGTGTGTGTGTGTGTGTGTACTATATATCACTCCTTGAACTCGCTGGCCAACCAGCCTAGCCAAGAAGTGAGTGTCAAGTTATGAAACCCTGTCTCAAAGACAAGATAGTTTTATGGGTAGCTGTAAGAAATCAGGCTGGGACTGAGCTGGAAGATTTCTCCCGGGGCCTCCAGCACTGAAAGGGGACATTCAGGGTGCTTGAGAAAACAATCTGGCTTTACTCAGCTGCAAACTCTGAAAACTGCAATACCAACCAGCTAGGCACGAGGCGTTCCTGGGTACATTAGTGGCACCGTGCGTAGGGAGGTAACCACCGCTCTGCTTCAGCTTGAGGCTGACTCTAGAAGAGGAAACTCACATCTGGTACTGTAAACTCAGCCCCAAACCTCTGGCTGAGGAAATCTTAGGCCCCAGAAAGGAACTAACTACTGCTGTTTAGCTAAAATGATATGGTGCCGCACTGTCTTTCAAATATTTCTGTTTCTACCCAGAGACCAATGCTGTTCTCAGCCTTAAGTAGGGAAGTTTCCTTTCACAAGAAACTTCAGTGAACGCAGAGGCTGGTGACGGGTCAGTTGCTGAGAATAAGTGATGCTTTAGTGCTTAGCCTAAGTAGAACATTTGTATCATTCCTCTGCTCAGGGACGTTTAGAGGAGAAAGAGAATCTAAGATCCAGAGAAAAGAAAGGCGGTGAAATGCTAGCTTGCGAGCATGACACAGCCATTCTAAACAAGATTTCAGAATGGCAGGTGCTTGCTCTGGGCCATTGTAAGACTGAGCCAGTCTGAAGGTTTCCTACGACTACTTAATTCACAGTGTTGGGGTTGCCGGCGTGCACAAGGCCACACCCGTCTTTCCTGCCTGTGCTAGGGATCTAATTCAGGGCTGTGCAGCAAGCATTCTTACCCACCCACGGAGTCATCTCCCCACCCCTTCCAGACCCATCCCCTCACTCCCCGATTCCACCCCCATCATTGTGAGCAATTAATCTTCCCCAGTTTGTTCATGTCTTGCCTTTCACTGGCTAAGCCTTGTCAACTCTGCTCTTCAAAGTGTGTTTCCTATAATTGTCCTAAATGATCTCAAACTTATAAGAATAAGAAGGATTAAAACAACAGCTGTGGAGAAGTGGCAAGTCGAGGAGCGCTACCAGACATGGCTGGCTTAAACACGGGGAGAATGAAATCAGTTATCCAAACAATTGTCTAATATACGGTAATGAGACAGCTAATTAGATGTCGTGGAGAGGCTGGATACTCACAAGATGGAAAAACCATGGAAGTTATTACTGTTTATTTCTCTCTCCATTTGAATAATGCCATCAGGGCCCTTTTATGAACCAATTGTCAATGTGCAAATTACTTAATCTCCTGCATTCATTTGCTCATCTGTTCCACTGGATGAAGAATACTTTCCCTCTCCTGGGTTTAAGGATTAAATGAGATGATTCATGAAAAGAGCTAACCCCAGAATCTAGCACAGAGAAGACACAAATGAATGTTCACCATTGTTAAGAACAACAAAAACCACCCTGAGACAAATTAGCAAATCAATAATCACTTTAAGAATTAAAACAAAAGACTATCCACCCTGTAAGTGTGGTTAGTAGGACAATTCTCCTGGATTTACATTACTATAAAACAAAATGGAGGCAAGAAATAATCAATTAAAAAAAACTCTATGTGCAATGCTAATTTTAACTGTCAACTTGACATACTCTAGAATCACCTAAAAGAGTCTTTGAGAATGTTTATGAGGGATTTTCTAGGCTAGACTAATCTAGGGAGACCTGCCCACTCTGGGTGGAGCCATCCCCTAAGAAGGGGATCCTGAATTGTGTAAGAGTCAAGAGCTGGGCACAAGCATACATGAATCTGCTGCTCTATTCTGACTGAGGGTATATTGTGACCAGTTCCTCAAGCTTCTGTTGCTGTAACTTCCCATCTATGACAGACTATGACCTGGAATTCTTTGCCGGCTCTAATAAGAACGGCCCCTTTAGGCTCACAGGCTGAACTCTTAGTCCCCAGTTGGTGGACCTGTTTGGGGAGGACTAGGGCATGTGGCCTTGTTCTAGTGTGCCACTGGGGGACAGAGTTTAAAGTTCCACAAGACTGTGGCATTCCCAGCGTGCCCTCCCCTCCAGCTCGTGGGTGGAGATGTGAGCTCTCAGCTGCTCCTGATCTCATGCCTTTGCTCCATCATCATGGAATCCAAGCCCAGCTGAACGCTGTCTTAATAAGCTGTCTTAGTTGTGGTATTTTATCATAGCAAAATAAAAGTAACTAAAACAAACTCCAGCTCAAACTAAACCTCTCCTCCCTAGGTTGCTTTTGTTTGGGTATTTTATCAAGGTAACAAGAAACAACCTTAAGGCACCATTCATGCCTAGTGAAGCTGTCTGGGATTCCTTAATGGAGCTGTGTACAGACTGCAGGGTTCTGTCACACATATATATTATATTAATTCATGGTCTTGGTAGCAGAATTCTTTTTTTTTTCTACCCCTGGCCTAACATCTTACTGTCTGTAGAAGTCCATTTTCTCAGTGTTCCTATATTGAACCAGTTGGTCTCAGCATGCTAATGGCAGACTAGTTGAGTATATTAATGGCCACTTTTTAAACTTTCCAAACTTTAAACACTTTTTATTTGGTTGAGTCTTTTTGTGAGCTAAATAAATTGAGTCATTGCATTTTCTAAAGGAATGGCTAAGTGCTAATATTAATTGCATAAATTTGGAGTCAATTTTGTATTATGCATGCTAGAGATTCTCAACCAAGAAATTAAATAGTAATTAGAATTTATCTTCCCACTGCAATCGAATAGTGTTAAGTTTTAAAACGTGTTAAATTGTATCTCACAGGTTTTTATAATGGAAGCACTAGCTGTGTGAAACTAAGCTGTACCAGGCAGGCTCGGGACATCGTGTGCTGGGAACAGAATTGATTTAGAGATAGTTATATCAATACAAAAATTCATTTATAACTGATTATTACTCTGGGCAGGTTTTATTTGGAATGGATTGTTTTTTTCTTCTTAAAATGTGAGAAATTAAGAGGAATTTAATAGGACAATAGAGCGCTCTTAGAAGTGTGTGACAGTCTCTGGGGCAGGGAGCTGGCTTCCTGCAACAGGGTCAGGCAAACAGTTCTCTGTAATATGGTGATAAACACAGATAAATGCTGTTTTCAGTTATTTCACGGATATTCTAAAGATGCTCACTCTATGAGTTAGTACCAGGACTAAAAGAGCAGGGTTTTTTTTTATTATATAAACTACAACTGTACTTATCTCAAAATATTGATTTGTGAAGAACAAATAACAGAGGCAGTTTTTAACATACATGTCTTTTGAATTCAGGAAGCCCCGTTGGGGGAATATCAGTCAGGCTAAAGACACTGCACCCTTCCACCTAAAACAAAACATTTTACAAAACAAATTGTGTAGAACAATGAGGTTCAATTTTATTCCATGTCCTATTAAAACTGTCCAGTTAAATTATATAGTTATTTTAAATTTCACTACTTAGTAATTTGGAAGTAAACATGAAGCATCACTAACCAATAAAAAAATCCATTTTCATCAAGCGATGGAACTGGATTGAACTGTGAGTGGTTATGTATTAGTTACACATAAACTACATGCTGTGGGTATGAGGTGTGAACACTGAACTATTGTGCTTGGTCTATAATTACAGTGTTCTTATGATGTTTGTTTTATTGCACTTCCTCATCTAAACAGCAAAACTCATGTACCTGGTTCCCATTTTAATTGTCCACTGGTGTTCCGTACAGACAAGGGGACACATCTGCTTCCGTATCCACTTGAATTCCAAGAAATTTCTATGTAAAGGTCCCGAGGCCTCCGTAGCCTACACACCTAATGTACCTATGGATGGCTGCCAGCTTTGACTGGGGCTCTCGTTCACTTTTCGTCCTTGTCCACCACTCAGGGAGGTACACTGGGCAAGAAACCACAAACTGAAAAAGATACACCTGCATCCTTTCTAGAAAACGCAATGGATACATTTTGGATTAAGCTAATTTAGTTTTGAATCTTAGCTGCCTAACATTAGCTGCCTTAGAGGCAAAGTTCTAAAATTTTCTCAACTGGGTTTCTTAATTTGGCCTTAACAGCTGTCCTCTATGAGGACCGGGTTAGCAGATACTGGGGGACCCCTAAGGCAGTGCAGTCTGCAAGGCTCTTCCACTTCTGCTTCTGAGACAGGTGACACCTCACTTAGTTGGCAATTTCACGGTCACAGTTTTTATGTTCATGCGCTTTGACTTCGCTGTTTTGGTTTGGTTTCCTGAGATAGGGTCTCACTCTTTAGCCTAGGCTGATCTCAAACTCACGGCAATCCTCCTGCCTTAGCCTTTCTAATGAAGAATGCATCACATGGTTTAATTAGTCACACATTTTTGCTTTCTTAGTGATACATAGAAGATGAAATATCCTAACCCCTTGTTACATCTTAAATTTGATAAAGTGGAGGAAACAATTCCTTTAAATAGATTTTCCAAATGTCTACGAGGGAGAAACATTTTTCTAGGAACAACCTAGTCCACAATTGGCACCCATTTTATCCATAATTATGAGAAGGAATTTGTCTGGGATTAAAAAAAAATTAGTTTCACATGGCTCCATGACTTTTAGCAGAACATTCTGTTTGATTTTGTATCTGTGTATGAGTGCGCATGCATGTATATGTGTGTGTATGTGAATGCACATGCATGTGTGCATGTGTGTGTATGTATGAGAGAGAGAGAGGAGAGAGAGAGAGAGAGAGGAGAGAGAGAGAGTGTGTGTTGTACATGGCCATGCGTGGGTTCGGGTGTAGAGGGCAGAGGACTTCAGGTGTCCTGTTCTGTCATTCCTCACCATACTCTCACCAACCTTGGAGCTTGTCTAGTGGCCAACAAGCCACAACAATCCTTCTGTCTTCATCCTCCGTCCATAGGAGGCCAGGCCAAGCAGCAAGCACTCTGGCACACCGAGTCATCCCAGCAGTCCCCGTTCCGTGTTTGAAATGAGGCATGCTTGCTGTAACTTTCGGGCGTTGAGAACATTTTCCAGTCATCATTGTGCACCACCACAGAAACTGATAACATGAGAATGCCTTTGCCTCGCAATGCACGGGAATCTGTGTAGATGAGCAACATCTTTGATCAGGTGGCACATTATCGCTGCTACAGACGACCAGCAAAACTCCCTCTTTCTGCAACCATTCAAACAGACTTGCTGATTGGCATTCCAGAGACAGCGTCTCCAAAAGCCTACATACGCTATCTTCAGTGTTCTGACTCTGTGTTCCGTTAGTGTCTGGCGATGCTGTAGGTGTTGGCTTGGACCCGTTCTGCCGTCTGTCTTGGTGAGTCATTTTGACCCAGCTCTCAGTGTGTTCACATATAAGAAAGGGAGACAAAACATGGACACTAACATCCCCATCCTCATTCTGGAAGTCCTGCGTGATTATAGGAAGTCTTGCAGCCTGCACAGCAGACTGTGCAGCAGGGAGAAACATGATTGGTGACTTAGCCAGAGACATTGCCATCTCATTACTAGGTTAGCCTTTTGAAAGGCATTGTACCTACTGTTTTTTATTTTTACTCATAAATAAATCATTCAAGTATTAGATACTGTGGTCCAACTCCAACATCAAGGGACATCTTTAAACTGTGTCTTGCACCTCCACTGCAGGCTGTGTACACTTTGGGCTTCTCAAATCAGGGTTCAAGTTCTTCACTTGGCGTTGAAGTTAATTCTGCATCCTCTTGAACATGGACTTCACATTTATGGTCATAACTGAACAGGTGTCAAGGGATGGCTACATCCTGAAAGTTCACTTCTGAATGTGCCCCCTCCATCCCAATTCCCATCTCTCTGTTATCAGAGCACCAATCCAATTCTGACCATGGGAGCACTTTGGAGATAGAATTAAGGATTTTGTGATGGCTAACAGTCATCAAGTTGAGGCTTGTCAACTTTCCAGGATCTAGGTTAACCTAGGAGACGAGCCTTTGGATCCACCCTAACTATGAATAGCACAAATCCATTAGGTCGGGGGCCTAGATTGAATGGAAAGGAGAAATAAAGCTGAGAGTAGCATTTACCTCCATACTTCCTGACTGTGGATGCTTGGCGACCATCTGTCTCAGCCTCCCCACCATGATGACCTGAACCCTGGAACCGGGAGCCAAAACAAACTCCCATTAATGCTTTGTTGGGGGCATTTTGTCACAGCAACGCTAAAGAAACTGAGCTGACCTCAGTGGGGCGGAATGTTACCCTTACCATCTGAGTGGATCCTCAGGGCAGCCAGAATGGGGCAGGAGGGGAGGCCCGAGGCTGGAAGGAACCGAGCCACCATGACTGACTTTGAAGCTGAGAAGGTGGTGAGACACGGAACATGGGCAGAGTAACAAGAGGTTCATGGGCCTCTTGTCCTACAGCTTTCTGCACTGATCTCTACCTACAATGGGGAAGAGTCTGAAAGATTCCGTGTCTCCAAAAAGAATGTGGCCATTAGCACCTTGGTTTTGGCCTCATTAGAATCTAGTGTCACCTGGCTGAGCCCTGTGGGTGTCTGAGCCACAGAACCAGACTTCAGTAGTTACGGGTGTGGTAGTTTGTAAAGGCAGCAATGGAAAATGAGTACACTGTGCATTCATCCCTCCATTTGGCAAATGAGTACACATGATGCATGACCTCTACCAGGAGCTGCCAGGAGCTGGCGATGAACGGGAACACAGGCAGAAGTTTCTGCCTCCACTGGGGTTCACAGTCAGCAGGGTTAGCAGGCAGCCCAAGTGCCTGGGTCCTACTTTATGGCTATTTGGCTCCATGGGCCTCTGAGATCTCAGTGAGGTCCCTAATCAGGTCATTAGATTAGAGTAAGACTCTGAGGGCCAGGCACACGCTGATCACCACTTCTTCTCGGTCACACACCACACACGGGGTGAGCTCTCTTTCAGCGGGGTGGTAGCTTTGGGACTAATGGCCTCACACACTTTTGGCTGGATTTATAAATACAACACATATGTGGTAATTCAGTTTAGGCCAATGATTTGGCAAATATTACGCATAGTGGATCCTTATAAATAAGATTTCCCCTTAGCACGACATGGAGACAGTCCCCAAAGGGAGGCTTTCTCTTGATTCTCCCAGCATGCACAGCAGTGGCAGCAGCGCTGGCAAAGCTGACGTTCTCTTTCTTCAGATTGAGGTCAGCCCCAAACCCCACCGCATTCCTTCACAGCACCACTGGCTAAGGACAAGTGAATCAGACAACATTCGACTCCCCCAAATCTCTCATCAAATATGGGTTTTACTCTCCCAAATCCATGTCCTGGCTGCAGGGAGAAGTTCCCGAAGAAGAGTAGAAGGTGAGGACTGTGAAGAGCACGAGGCCTGTGGGGTGGCGCTGCTGTGGGGGAGGTGGACACCCTCTGCTGGACCTGCCTTCCGGCTGTGGGTATCCACACGGCTTCAGGGACACCAGGCAAGGCCTGGGGAGTCTCTGATGGATCTGACAAGTGGAGAATCTCCGGCGGAGGATGTTTAGGGAACTGCTCTGTTGGCTCTTAGCGGGCACTCAAACATGTATTCATACGTGTTTGTCTGTATGTTTACTGTACCAGAGGACCATGTATCCATACGTGTTTGTCTGTATATTTAATGTATCACAAGCCTATGTACTCTGTGGCCCTTTCTTTTGTGCCTCATCAAAAGCCTTTGGTTAAAAGAACCACATGACACTAATGCCACTGGAATTAGCCTTGTGGGCACAGGGACACCAACCTCAAGGCAAGAACCAGCTACACGTCACACAGTGGCCTGTGATGAGTGACGCTTCCAGTCTGACATCATGTTTGTTCTCATTCCACTGTTGCTTAGTGTCCTACAGAAATCCTCTCAGGAATTCTGGCTGGCCATCACAAAACAGAAAATATGATATTACTATATCTGAAGGGGCAGGGAGCAAGGTACTCTAAAGAAACACACATATGCCTTCTTCCAGCTATCAGATTGGTTATTGTGGGAACAATGGTCTCCAAGAAGCTGAAATTTCCCCGCAGATCTCATGTTGGGAAAAGGAAAAGGCCAAATCCTGGTGTGGCCAGAGGAGGGACTTGGCTCCTAGAAAGATATTTCAGTTTGGACAATGCATTAGACCACATTGTAGGAGACACTGGGGCTGAGATGATGCTGATGGGCGGGGCCACACTTCTTTGTCTGTATTCAATCCTAACATCATGTCAAGACCCTGAAGATGGACTACTGTGTGGGGGTCACTGGACCACTTTGTTCCTTTCTCCAGTGGGATTACACTGATAAATCTCTACTTTTCATTACAACTATGAGCATGTATGTGTGTGTGTGCACATGTGTGGTGTATGCAATAGTGATGTGTATGTGTTTATATGTGTGTGTGTGCGCCTGTCTGTATGTGTGTGCATGTGCATGTCTATGTTTGTGTGTGCCTGTGTGTGGGGATATGCAAGATCTCATATACCTGTGTCTATATGTGCATGTGTGTGGTGTATGCATGTGCTTTTATCTATGTGTGCATGTTGTGGAAGCCAGAGGCCAACGATGGATGTCTTTGTCAGTCCACTCTATACTTGAGATCCGGGAACTTGTCTACTAGTCTAGGTTGCCTGGCCAGTGAACTCCAGGGATCTGCTTGTCTCAGCTCCACTTCCCCAAGGCTGGGAATAGGCATACGATGCTATGTGTGGTTTTATGTGGGTACAGGGGATCAAGTCTTTACATGGACAGTTTGTTGACTGAGCCATCTCTAGGCCTCCCTCACCATTACTTATTTACTTGTCCTATTGAGGATGGGGTGGATGCACCGAGTCTCTTGGGCCTCCCATCCCAGGCTCCGACCCTAACAGCTCTCCAAACCTATCTAACACTTTGGGAATATCATTAGTCTCCACCCATTAAGAAACTCGGAAAAGACAACATAGTTTCAGTTTTCCGAAACAGAATGACATCTAAGCCATTTGGTGAGGTGGTTATATGTTACGTTTATAATATACAAACACAAAAACTATAGCATGAAAGTATTTCTGTTAGGACAACTACACACTCTCCTTAATCCTTTGTGTATATACATAAACACCCAGCTTGCCTTCAGGTCAAAACAAAGCTTAAAATAGAGAATCACTGAGCGATAATGACCCAATTACATGCCTGTTTTCTAAAAAGAAAAGAATTAATATTGTACCATTAAAGAGCTTTTCAGTTTGTGATAAAGATAACTTAAAGACTCTGGAAATAGATGTTAAGATAAGTTATAGGGGCATAAGAGGCACGATTGGAATCGGTTTGCAAAAATTTAAGTGAAGGGTCACTGAGTAAAAGAGGCTGTTTTTCGTTGTATGGCCACCTCAACAAGGATATAAATAGGTTCACAAAGAGCTGATAGCAATGTAATGTGTTTAAGAAACTGACCTTGAAGGTCTGGGGCTGAGGCCAAGGTTGGGGCTGGGGATGAGGCCAGGGCCGGGGCCTGGTTACTCTGACACCAGCCGTGGTTTTTCCCTTTGTTATTTGTACATTAATTCAAGCTGTCCACAGAACTATACCTCAGGAAACAGGCAAGGAAGGAAATCTCAGCGTGCTCATCCTGTTCCTTTTAGGGAAAGTTCCCGTTCTGTTTTCTAATTCCACCTTCTCTGATGGTTAAGCTTATGATGAGATAATTCTATTCCATTTTGGCAGAGTGAAAACATACAGAAAAGGGAAACAATAAAACTGTGAAGCTGACTTCATCCTAAGTGAAAAACCTTCCTACGGGATCTTGCTCAGCTGAAACAAATCAAAATAGGAAGTGTGGCAGGGGGCAGGGATGGGGCCGGAGCTTCAGGACCAAGCCAGGCATAGGTGGGGCTCTACATCTACCGTGAGGTCAGGGAGCCGGGATCCAGCGTGTCACACCCACAGCACTGCTGAGGGTGGCATCCCTGGGCGCTGGTCTGAATCCTATCTGGCACTAGACCCCTCTCCAGCATCCAGAGGGTGCTTCTGGGGAAATTCCTCAGGAGAGAAAGCACTGGGGTTCCCACCTACCCTTGCAGGCTCAACACTGCGTGGGGCCAAGAGGAAGTTTAATTTTCACTTGTTAGAGATTTTTGACTGCGTGAGGATTCCTAAAAGGGCCTGCAGGACAAGAAACCCCAGAGCCTAAGGTGAAGGCAGGATGTCAAGGGGATGGAAGACTACTGAGGCAGAGCCCCAGGCCTATAGTCTCTGCTGTTGCTGGAGTGAGTTATTTAGGGGCCTCACGGGCACCCAACAGTGGGAAGCAAACACTTTCTACACTCTCTGAGGGGGCCTCCTTCTCTGCCTCCTAACTGGGGCAGCATCCTGGAAGATGCTCATAGACAAGGCTGTGGCCTGAGTAGGAAGAGGTGGATAGGACATCATAAATACCAAGAAACAGGGGTGAAGCTCACCACACCCCATATCTCAGGCAGGATTTCAGTGACAAGCCTGCCCAAGTGGAGCCAGGGGTGAGGAATTAAGAGTAAGCCAAGTTCAGGGTTTGCAAGACTCTCTTGGGACCTGTCTGATTCAAAATCCCCACAGGTCTTAGGAGGGAACATTCCAGATCCTTCTGCAGACTACCGGGGCTGGGGATGATCCCTGGGCCGAGCAAGGTTTCCATCCTGTCCCCCACCCCAGATTCTCCTTAATTACACCCTGGGTTGTGATGGTTAAACATAGCCAACACTTGGTGACATCCTTATTTCTCTAGTGTCCACAAAAAACCTTTACAACGCCCTCTGCTGCAGCTCAGGAAAGATTTGCATACTAAGGAAAACGAGGTAGAGGCTTTAAATATCAGCGACTCTAGAATAGGGGGGACTTTAGGTGACTTGAAAAGTATAAATTATGAACTAAGTGAAAAGATTTTTTTTTCAGTTAGAAGCTCTGGGATCCTGTTTGCTTCCTGGGCCACGTTAAATATGACTTTCTGCGACACCTGCAAGAGACAGCACAGGGCCTGTTTCAGTCTTCCAATACACTGAAGAATCCTACAGATCTCTGTAGACGTGCTCTAGAACCCTAGAGATCTCTGCGGATGTGCTCTAGATCCCTACAGATCTCTGCAGTTGTGCTCTAGGATCCTACAGACCTTTGCAGACGTGCTCCAGAACCCTAGAGATCTCTGCAGACATGCTCTAGAACCCTACAGATCTCTGCAGACATGCCCCAAAGGTCTTAGCTGAGCTGGTGGAAACTGGTGCAGAATGCGCTCCCCGCTAGCAGGGGACATGGCATGGATCTAGGCCTGGGGACCAAGTGTAATAAAGGAATTTTGTGGGTAGATCTTGGCTTTAGAGGGGAGGTTGAGGATGAAGTAGATTTCAAACACGGCTTTGTACTTTAAGTCAAGCGGACAGCAGCTTTTGACTCTCCCCTTCTACCTGGGCTTTGGTGAGGAGATAGACCAAGAAACACGACCTAAGGCTGGGGTGTACATCAGTTGGCAGCACGCACAGGCCCTGCCTGGGTTCGATCCCCAGCACAGCTCATCCCTGCAGCCCCAGCAGAACACAGCAGAAGGACCAGAAAGTCAAGGCCATCTTGGAATAGTGGCAAGTGTGAGGAGAGCCTGGGGTATTCAAACAAATGTAAACAAGAAACATGACCTCGCCTTTTCGTCAAGATGGCGCCAAAAGCAAAGAAGGAAGCTCCTGCCCCTCCCAAAGCCGAAGCTAAAGCGAAGGCCTTGAAAGCCAAGAAGGCAGTGCTGAAAGGCGTCCACAGCCACAAAAAGAAGAAGATCAGCACATCGCCCACCTTTCGGCGTCCCAAGACCCTGCGGCTAAATACCCCCGGAAGAGCGCACCCAGGAGGAACAAGCTTGACCACTATGCCATCATCAAATTCCCCCTGACCACCGAGTCAGCCATGAAGAAGATAGAAGACAACAACACACTTGTGTTCATTGTGGATGTCAAGGCCAACAAGCACCAGATCAAACAGGCTGTGAAGAAACTCTATGACATCGATGTGGCCAAAGTCAACACCCTCATAAGGCCCGATGGAGAGAAGAAGGCGTATGTTCGGTTGGCTCCTGATTATGATGCTCTGGATGTTGCCAACAAGATTGGAATCATCTAAACTGAGCCCAGCCGGCTAATTCTAAATATACACTTTTTCACCATAAAAAAAAAAAGAAACATGACCTCTACCCAGAGTGTGGCTTAGCTCAGGGAAGAACTCACAACTCACCTCACCAGTACGAGAGGGGCCGGGGAGGAGGCAGAGGAGACATGATGCTTTCTTTTGGACTCAGAGGAAAAGCAGGCCTATGTCACAAAGGGCTTGAGACTGGAAAGGGGCATGGCCACTCAAGGCTGGTAGGCCCTGTGCCAAAGCACATAGGCCATCCTCACAGCACAGTGGACACTGGTACAATCCTGTCAGGCCACTGGAGCCTAATTCCTCAGCAGAGGCCCGTCACTGCTCCTACAGAACAGCGGAGACGTGTTCTGAGGAAACCGTTGCGGTGAGCCAAGCTGGCCTTGGGTCTGGAGAAAATCAAAGTGTGCTTGGGCCACAGACTTAACTGCAGGTTGATATTCCTGTCAGTCTGGTTTGGAAACAGTCTGGTTTGGGCGTGGTCCTTTCCGCAAGGTCCATGCCCAACCCTCCCACTTTTGCTCTGCATTTCTACAAGCTGGAGAGCTCTCACCTAATGCTCACACTGCTAACTACTAACCTCTCTGTCTGTACAGCCCCAGAACCCAGAATCTCTGGTAACCTTCACATCACATCAGAGTATATGCCAACCTTGTCTATTAGGCCCGTACAACCACCACTAGCATACACACAGACTGCTACGAAGTTTACTGAAAAGCAACCTCTCTCTCTCTCTCTCTCTCTCTCTCTCTCTCTCTCTCTCTCTCTTTCTGCCAGAGTTGAAAAGGGGACGCGCACCTCAGATGAGGTCACCTTCTTGACTGCTGTTCAGTGCAGACCTTCCCCCCTTTATAAAGTTTTTTGTGCCCCTAAATTTCCCAAGGCAGCTGCAAGGCGGATAGCCCTCCACCATAAGAGGCCAGCCCTTGGATAAACAGATTCGTCAGCAACACCTCTTATTTCTAGAAGGTTAGCTATCGTCATGAGCTCAGACTTGGATTCCAAGGCAGTGGTGAGACGAGGATGACACAGTAACCGCAGATAAAATAGGGGCGACAGGGGCGCTGTGATGAGAAGCCGCAAAGGGAAAAGCCATGAGCAGGCTCAAAGCCACACCCTCTTTACTGAGATGCTGGGTTCCAGTGCTCCATCAGGACAAGCAGTTCTCGGTAACGCTGGTCTTTGAGAAAAGACTTCAGTCCTGACATGAACTGGGGAGTCGAAGGAAGGAGCTAAAGCTACTGTTAGGGTGGGAACAGTGAACATAAATACCTGTCCATGTTGACTTACTTGCTTAAGAGGGATTATTAGCATCAACAAAAGACATTCTATATCATATTTCTGCTGCTGGCATACAGTAAATGTAATACTTCTTGAATTTATTTAGCATCGAATCACCTTATGAAACACATTAATTCTAATGGATTATACATAATACCCTTGGAGGGACCACGTAAAAGTGTATGTCTATAGTTTTCCCCACAACCCTCTGAGGCAGGCGGTGCAGACACCTAACATTCACCAAACCCTCAGTCACGTGCGAATCAGTGCTAGTCATAACGCACACTTAATTACAGCCAGAAGACATGTGTACCAAATGTTTCCTGAGAGTGCTCAGCTTGTTGAAAACATCTCTCATTCTTCTAACAATCCACTGTTTAAAGGAAGGAAACTGAGGCACAGAGTAGCTGTGTAACCCATTCTTTTCCTCTGCATTTGATAAACAAGATTCAAACACGAAACTCGAATGCCAGAGCCTTCAGCCCGCAGAACTGAATGTGGCTACTGCCTATGTTGTGCCATCTCTTTTTCCCACATAGTGTTTGATTTGCCCAAAGTGTCTTCTCTTCTCCTGCACCAGGTAAGCTCTACTGACTGATCTAATCGTCGTTTAGGCAGTGAGGTGCTTGTGCCTCTTGTTCAGCTCCTGTGGGCAATGCAATCCTCCATTCCATGGGCATCCCTGGCAGACTGGGGGCAGCAGTGCCCTGGGCATCCCCTGGGCAGCTCTGGAGCAATGGAAAGGGACTGCTTTCCTCTCCAGCATCCCCTGGGTATCTCCTGGGCAGCACTGGAGCAATGGAAAGGGACTGCTTTCCTCTCCAGCATCCCCTGGGTATCTCCTGGGCAGCACTGGAGCAATGGAAAGGGACTGCTTTCCTCTCCAGCATCCCCTGGGCATCCCCTGGGCAACTCTGGAGCAATGGAAAGGGACTGCTTTCCTCTCCAGCATCCCCTGGGCATCCCCTGGGCAGCTCTGGAGCAATGGAAAGGGACTGCTTTCCTCTCCAGCATCCCCTGGGCAGCTCTGGAGCAATGGAAAGGGACTGCTTTCCTCTCCAGCATCCCCTGGGCAGCTCTGGAGCAATGGAAAGGAACTGCTTTCCTCTCCAGCATCCCCTGGGCAGCTCTGGAGCAATGGAAAGGGACTGCTTTCCTCTCCAGCTGATTTGCAGCTTCTCCGTCAGAAGAACAAAGAAACCAACAAACCATCATTCCCTCTGCTCAAATCGAAGTCCCTTGATTGACTAAACAAATCTTCCCCATAGGGACATCACAGGATGCTGCCACTGAAGAGAAGCTCTTGCAAAAGAAGCCATTTTCACAAGTTTATCCACCGTGGCACACAAGAACACATCAAGCCTCAGTTGACTTGTCATATGATTTTTTTGCTGGGAATGGTGGACTTGGCTTGCGACCCCAACACTCAGAAGCCAAGGCAGGAGGCTTCTAAACTGGGCTACAGGCTACAGCCTGTCTCAGAACAAAAGAAAACAAAGATGGAATTTTATCTCTGCATGCCGTAGAGTGGAGGTATTCAATCTACAGCGGCAGTGAACCGAACAGCCTTTCTTTCCAGCTGTAAGCTGTCACTTGGCCACACCCAATTTGGTCACAGAATGCGAACATTTTGCCTCTGTGAAACTCATCCATGGTTCAGAACATCATGGAGATGCTCAGACCAAAGGTCCTTACTCATATCTTCCAGTTTTGGTTGTTTTGCTTTCCAGCCCTAGGAGACTCTTTAGACCAATGTTTTAATCTATTTAGGGCAAGTACTTAGAGAGACTAGATTCATATGTGATAATCCCAATCTAACATTCAGAAGTGGTGGGAGGCGGCAGTTCTGATAACTCCCATATGACTTTGGAACAATTCAATGCTTGCCAATATAACAAATTACAAATTCCCAAAATGAAATTATAGTTTAAAAAAGTGGGCAAAAATTCCACAGGGAATGAACCTTAATTCCAAACTAAACTCAAATTTCCTATAAAGAAATAACCACTACTCAAGAAAAATTACACTTCTCAGTTTGGGGTAAAAACTGGTACCCAAAGTTCACCATCATTCTAAAGGACCACAAGAACAATCACACACAACTCACAAAAGTTTCTAGACTAGAAGGCTTGGGATCAGGTAGTCCAATAATACTCAGGTTCTCAGGAAAATTTTTTTTCCAGATGCCACTTAAATTTCAAGGCCAAATACCTAGTATAAACATTCCAAAATTTTGTAAATATATTCTTCTTATTTATATAGACTAATGTGGCTGTGCATTTCATGTCCCTGGGGAATGGGACCTGTCCACAGAGAGAGTAAAGGGGAACTCACACAGTTCTGTTCTCTCTTTTCTCTGTACGGATGCCTGGATTGAACTCAGGTCCTCAGGCTAAGCAGGAAGCGCTGTCCCTGCTGCAGCACCTTGTGGGCCCATGAATAACAAGCTTTGTCTCTTCAATGGGCTCTTATCAGTCTGAGTGGTGCATGTTGAGATTTATGTATTAAATATTAAGATATTTAATATTTTAGCATTTGATTACACAAACATGGGTCAGGATGTTTGGTTAGTCATCTCTGCTACATGGCACGTGACCCCATCAGCATCTTGTAGGCTGGAAGTTTTGAATGCTTCATGGGCAGCCTCATCCAGGACTATGTTGCCCTTAGAAACAAGGATGCCACACATGGAGACAGGCTCTTGGATGCCCCTCTTTGCTGTCAGGGCCTACAGCTTACAGTTCAGCAATGAATGGGTTCACGCCATTTTATGCCTGTATCACATCATTAATTTTGTGGCTTCATCTGGTAGAGCTATAAATGGAACATTCTTATTGTCTTAATTTTCTGTAACCTTTCATAACCTCTATAAAAGATTGTGGGAGGGACCAAAGTGCTACTGGCTGTATGACAGATACATTTTACGAATAGTTATAGAAACTGCTCTTCCTCTCACCCTGGTGTAGTTCCTGGAAAGTCAACACAGCTTAGACATCTCACGCTCATTTGTAATGTGGAGAAATGAGCTCCAGTTGGTGGCAATGCTACCCTGAGCATGCCCAGTCCTGTCTGATCATGAATCTAAACGAAGTTCAGCATGGTTAGTACTTTAGTTGAAGAAATGAGACCTAAACACAGACACCAGTTTGGATCTTCCATGAAAGACCCTGATCTAGGGTCCTCTGTCTGACACAGACTTATCTTTTTAAAAGATGGTATTATCCCAAATACCAGTCACACATTTAAGCCGAACCACTTTGCAAGGGAAGGACGGATTTGAAAACAGTTTATCCTTTAAGTCACATGACACTCACCTAGCATGCAGTCATCAGAAATAAGACACATCTTGTGAAGCAAAGATCTTGGCATGGTTGGTGAGACCAGGAGCGTGCATTTTACTCACAGAGTGTGGAAGGGCCACACTGGCAGTTAGCCAATGGAAACAGAGAACTTCTACCCTCATAGATGGGTTGCTTGATGATAGCTCACAAAATATTGCTACATTTTATGTAAGATCGTATTATAAATTTGTAATTCATGTGTATAGTAATGGCCGTTTTACTTGACCATGGGGTTGTAAATTCACTGTCTCTAAAGATTACACCAACTCTTACAAAAGGTTGCTACTACAGTTTATATATGAAGTGTCCCCCAAAGGCTTGTGTATGAAGAACTGGTCCCTCAGTGGTGGTGCAACTTCAGGGGGCTCTGCAAATCTCAGCAGATGAGGTCTAGCTGAGGAAAGTAGCTCCCTGGTGATTGTATGTTTCCACCACCCACTTCCTGTCTCCTGCTAGATGAGCATCCTCTTCCAGAACAATAATAACCTTACAGGGCTAGCTAAGGTTTAATGCCTTAGGAGGACAGGCATGGTACAAACAATGCTCTCAGTTGTACCATTTTCTTCCTGGGCTGCTGCTTCCTTAACAACAGGTCTCCTGGACCTGGAAGCCTGGTGTCCCCACTGTGGGCAACTGCTAACAGGTTTGCCTGGCTCCCTGACTGGTCACCCCCCACTGCCTGTTTCAGAAAAACGTACTTAACATTAAAACAGGAAAGGCTTTGTCAAAGAGCTCAGATCGGAGAACTAAGCTAAAGTGTGTACTTTAAGGGGACAGACAGAAGAGCAGGGTCATTATATTTGAAAGGATGTCTTCTCCCATTCTTTCTCTCATTTATATCTGGTCCCATTTTAAGAGGATCTTGTGGTAGGACTTGAAAGAAAAGAACTATATTAGAATCTAGTTGAACAAGACATCGATTTGCATAGAAGACAAGTATGGAATGGTAGAGGGATGGAAACGTGAGATTACCCTCAAATGTTTGGAACCTTGTTTAAGATTTTTCTTTGAGATAATTTTAATGATAAATAATGAGAAGCTGTGAGAGATGCCTGCTTAAACAAAATAGGAACCTTGGCTCTGTGGACATGGGAAAAACATCTATAATGGTGAAGTGGATTTTTAATCAAAGCTATTGTTAAGAAAAGCCATTTTCTAGTGAGAATCCTAATCCAGCTGGCAGATCTGGAGTGAGCGCCTCATAGACCTGGATCCGGGTTCTTGAGACACTTCCAGGACTATAGTGCCCTTTACAGAATAGCATCTGTTCTTAGGGCACAATGAGCCCATTTAATACAGGCCCTCGGAACATACTATGCCTCACCCTGGCATTGTGGTGACAGACTCTGAAGAAAAGGAAAAAAGGAAGCAGAAGATAACATCTTCTCTCTTAAATGTCAGAAAAGTGTTTGACAGAAAAGCAATTTGAACATGGAATTTCTGATGGATGCTTGGGAAATATGCCAAAATTGCTGGCTATGCTTGAAACCGATGGTGGCTTAGATCAACTATGAACTCCCACAGTGAGCTCTCCAATGAGATTCCTACAGACAAGTAACCTCAATCTTTACTAGGCAGTGGGCAGGTGCTAGTTACAGACCGAAAGCAAGCTGTACCTATGGACAGCAGGACAGGGCAAGAGCAGCTTTGTCTTATAGCCCAGAACCCAGAAGGACTGACTGTGGTACCTGAATCAGTCTTGCTCCCCAAGTTTGGTACCCAAGAGTTTGGTTGTTTCTTGGGCTTCACAACAATGCCCTTCGTTTTCACACAAGGATGCAAAATGTTGTTTAGATTTAAGTTGCAGATTTTTATCATATGAGGAGAGTGTATTACACTGTGGATATATCTATGCATCCCAACTTAAGCAAGACAGAAGATATGTGGGCAAGTCCAATCGTCATGCTCATCAAATTCAGATACAAATGTTTATAAGGAAGAAAACTACAGGAGGCAAGCTTCATAATCAAACCATGAGAGTACAGTCAGCCAGCATTTTATCAGTTTGTGTGAGGACTGCCGAGAAAATCCTTGTGAGACTCAGGCTTCAAAATGCTAACCTAGAGCTGTTGAGCAGCCAGTCTATCTCCTTCCCCACCAGATCTCTACTTCTGGCTCTAGCTCCTTCCAGTTGAGCTAGGATTTAAATCTAAGAATACAGGGAAGCTTATGGTTTCCTTTTGAGCCATAGCTGAATCACATGCATGTGTAATCTTTCTATAAATATATGGATATTTGGTGCTAGCATATGGTAAAAATATTGATTAGGAATAAATAATGTTTTAAAGTATTTTTATAACATAAGAATACTATTATCAAAAAATCAGTTGGACAATATGAAACTAAATTACTAAAACACAGTTTTTAATTTCCTCTTGCTTAACTGTCAATGCAACTGTCTCCTCTTCAGATGGCTTGAGAAGGGCCACAAGCATATAAGGTTATGTGATTAAAAGACAGCTGACGATCTCCTGAGACTTTCACAGTGTCCTGAATAGTGTATACCTGGTGCGGGTCCAACAGCAATCAGTGATTATATGTAGAGATGGTGACTCTAAACACAAGGCTTGTCTGTGGCAGGACTGCCAAACCCTTGGCTTTTTGTTTGATATTGTTTTCCTGTATGCACAGTCGCCATGCTGTGTCCCACTAAATTACCAACTTATTTACATGGCTGTCAGGAACTGGCTTCAAATGTTGACTCCTTCTATGAATGTGAGAAGAATGGAACCTCAAAGTTAGCAACCAAAAGAAAACGGGATTCACGTACTTTCGGGGAAGTCAGGCTGCCAGTGAGCAAACCCTTAGCCGCAGCCTGCCAACTATTGCAAAGAAGTGCTGCAGATCTGTGTGGGGCAACATTCTTTTGAGCGCATCCTGAAGCTAAGTGAGGAATCTTTTTTCAAGAGATAAATTGACTCTGATGTCTACTTTTAATCAGTACCCACCATCCAAGTCACTGAAAATTGTTAATGACACATTACTGAGCATTAGTAACCAAGAGTAGAAAAATACCATTTTCTGTTTTTTTTTTTTTTTACCCCCTTGAAATGAAAGTTCAGATGTTAAAAGGCTCCAAACTGCCTACCACATCTGAACAGCATTTAAAACACTCACCTCCAATCAATTTATAAATAGTGGGCTATAAAGTTTTGCAGGGAGGATCAAAACCCTCTAATGTCTCCAGGGCGATTACAGGAAACGCCGCCGCAGTTTAATTACTGGAAACGCACAGAAGCCCGCCAGTGTTCCTCTGCGGAGTGTGGGCCCCACGTGTCAGGAGCAGTAAGGGAAACTGCTGATTCGACTGTTTCTAGGCCAGGCGTGAGTGAAGGGTCAGGCTATGCATTTGAACTCTCCAAACTGAAGGGGGAAGAGTCCCAAGGAAGTTGCTCCTGGGTCCTCCTTACCCCCACCCTCATAAAGACACATTGGCTCCTGGGATCACTCACCATTCATATTCTTGAAGATGTTCAGGATGGGGAGGATCTGGCGGTAGTAGGGCACCAAGGCTTCTCCCACCATCTCTGCCGACACAACCAGATGCTGGAGGACCTTGAGTGTGACGCAGATGACCTGCCTGTTCCGGAGGTTCAAGGCGTCTGTGCAGTAGGAAAGTGAACAAGCAGAAAACATTGTGCGTGAATTCTGTGGTAAGGTGGGGCTGCTCATAGGTGCATTTACTTAAACTGTGCTCTACTGGGGACGAAGAGGGCCTTATTACTATAGCTCTGAGGCAGTGCAGTCCCTGCTGAGAATCACATTTTATTTGGTTACTGTGCATCCTCCCAGCTTATGTGGAATCCTTGCCAACTCTGATAACACTCCTTCTTCCCTTCCCTTCTCTCCCCTTTCTCTCTCTCTCTCTCTCTCTCTCCTTTTCTCCCTCCCTCCCTTCCTCCCTCCCTCCTTCCCTCCCTCCCTCCCTCCCTCCCTCTCTCTCCCTCCCTCCCTCCCTCTCTCTCTCCTCCCCCCACCAAGATTTATCTGTATAGCCCTATTAGTTCTGGAACTTGCTCTGTAGACCAGGCTGGCCTCGAACTCAGAGACCTACCTGCCTCTGCCTCCCAAGTGCTAGGATTAAAGGCGTGCACCACCATGCCTGGCTACTTTTCATGTTTCCACCCAGAGAAGAGGTTGGTGGTCCAAGGGAGAAAGATACGTGGCACAGAGCATCAAACACCACCTGGTGTCAGTGGGCGGCTGACTGTACAGGCTACCGCCAGATAAGCTTATGTGCGATGATCTCTCTCAGCTAAGAATGCTGCTGTTCTTTCTCCTCGTCCCCTTCTCTCTGTGTGTTCATGTACATTGTCAGGTCAGAGGTCAACAAGCGTCTTTGTCACTTGGTTTCCACTTGATTTTTATGAGGTAGGGTAACTGGTTGGCCAGCAAACCCCAGGAATTATCCATTGATGGGATTAGAGGCACACACTGTCATGTCTAGCTTTTTATGAGCATGGTTAGGGATCTGAACTCAAGTCTTCATGCTTGGGAGGCAAGCAGTGGGCCATCCTCCCAGCCCTGACTCCCTGCTGTTCTCAAGGCTATTATCATGAAAGCATCTTTATTTTTAGAAACTATAACTTGGCTAGTGTACAAGTGGAGAAACTATAGACTGGTTAACAACACAGGTAGCATTTTTGTAGAAGCGAACATGAAATGCTTAAAGAGGGGAGCTGGTGCTTGTTTCCAGACCTGAAATAATTACACAGAAACCATATTAATTACAACACTGCTTGGACAATAGCTTAGGCTTTTTAATTAACTAACTTATATTTTAAATTAGCCCAATTCCTATTATTTTGTATTTTACCATGATGCTCATGGTTTATAGGTAAGGTTTTGGTGGCTGTCTCCTTTGGCAGCTACATGGCATCTCCCTGACTCCACCTTCTTTTCTCCTCTATCTCTGCTTGGAATTCCCACCTTGCTCTATTCTGCCCTGTCATAGGCCCAAAGCAGCTTCTTTATTAACTAATGGTCACAAAATACATTCACAGCATCCAGAGGGAGATCCCACATCAAGAGGGCAGGCAGAAAATATAGAAAACATAAGCATTCCACTACAAAGAGTCAGCCATAATAAAGACCAAGGGAACACACAAGCTTAAAGAACAGTTCTGAGTGCAAAGCAACAAAGGACTGCTGAGCAGGCACAGGAAGCAGTTAAATTACCTGGCTGGTCCATCTCTGCAGGGGCTGTAAGATGCCCTTTGCTCTAATGGGGAATCAGGTCATTGGTGCTAACATGTGAACCTGGCCAGCTGATTGACACTTTCTGGGCCCTGGTTTCCTTAATTCCAGCAGCCTGTCATTGGCTTTCTAAGATGGCTACATTAAAATGATGGAGATGAAGAGCCACATGAAGCATCTATGATAGGGCCAGAGGGGTGACAGGCAGGTCATGGCGCCCCTGACTATAACAAAAGCCAAAGGCTCCTGATTCTAAGGTGTTCCACCTCCTAATGAAAAAGGAACAACTACGACCGTAAACGTATCCCACTCAGTGTGTACCAAAGACAAATTTCCCTCCATGAACTTTCTCTGTATTCCATGATGTGACCTGGCTGGTTCCCTGTTACTCAAGGTCAAAACCCAGTTTTCATGCCTCATAGTCCCTATGTTGGAAAATTGTTTCTGTATTGGAGTATCCTTGAATTTATGTCATCTGTTCCACTATTACCTCCCTCCCTCCGGTTCTGCTCTCCATTCTCACTACTCTTCCTCTGGTCCTGAATCTCCATTCTTGCCTTCTCTCCTCTGATCCTAGATCTTCATCCTCATCTTCTTTCCTCTGATTCTGACTTCCCTCTTGTGGTTCTGTGTTTCCATCCCAAAAATTTCTTAGGCCCTGGATCACCATTGTCACCTTCTCTCTGCTGGTTGGCCCCACCTTCTCTCCCTTAGTCCTAGGTTTTCACTCTTCCCCTCTCTTCCTCTGGTTCTAGGTCCTCATTTGCATCCCTCCATCTCTGATTCTGGGTCCTCTCTCTCATATCTACTCTTCTAGTCCCGAGTCTCCATTGTCACTGTTCATATCCAACCACCTTCTCAAACTTCATGCTGTTCCTCCCCTCCACTTTCTTCTCAGAGTAAATGAACGATCAGCCAGATCCAAGGAGATAGTCAGGGAAAGTTTAAACTCAACTCAATCCCCAGTGAAAATGCAAGAAAGCATCATTTAGTGGTTTCAGATACTTCCTGTGGAGACACTGGAAAGTTTTTAACAACAAAGTTGAGGTCGGCTTGATCTTCTCCAGTAACACTGGGGGTTGGAGAATGGATACACTTCAGAGCCGCCCCACAACTCCTGGTCCCCAAGGCTGCATTCACGGCTGGTATGAAAGTAACCATGAATGTAATAAACTAAGGAGCTCAGTCTTAACTCTAGGAGTCCACCTAAATATAACTGCAGGGTTTGGTGGCGTGATGGCCTGTCATTACAGCTTTTCCACACTTTGCAGACCATGCTGAATCTTCTGAAAAACAACTAAAAATAGGATGCTGTAATTTCCTCTGCAAGCTGTGGCAACAAGACAGTCGGAGCGAGCTTGGGAGCATGCGGGAAGGAGGCAGAGAGTGGAGGGCTCACAGCTGGCAGCCAGCCTGTTGCAGGGCTTAGCCAAATGACCATGCACTGAGCACTTCTTGTGCGAGGAATTAAACCTAGCACTTTATACGTCTTAGGTACTAATACCCCTTCAATGTTTGCAGAGAGCATATTGTGTGCTCCTCGTAGTTTTAGAACTGGAAGTGTTGGAAAGAACAAGACACAGATGCTAATAATGTCCACTGGGGATTCCAATCTGGTATGGCAACAGATAGCAAGCATACACCACAAGTATGATGACTGTGACAAGACAAGGTTATTAAGCAGCCAATCACAGGGGTACTTAGTCTAGTTTCAGAATCACGGAACTTGCCTAGACACAAGGACAAAACTCAGGGAATAATAGATGCTATTTAGCCACAGAATTTCCATGCAGGTTCCTGGGGAAGAGAGCTCACTCCAGCTGGGTATGATGAGAGCGCGCTAAGGCACTCGGGTCATAGAAAGATGGATTAGCTGGTCTCATAGCAATGACTGCGTTCTTCCTGCGCACCTTTCCATGGAAAGCGTGTGTGTGTAGGTGTGCATCCACGAAGGACCTGAGGAATCTTGCTGTAACAACCAGAGAGAACCAGAGACTTGAGAGTCTGGGTTTCTGCCTTCCCTGTCCATTCTCTCTCTCCCATCAGACTCCCACAAAGCCCTCACAGCCACGCACAACTGTCCATTTGGTGGATTTTTTCCCCAGGAAAACGCAATGAAAACACTCTAATGTCAAAGGCAGGAAATCCGGTGAGAGTCCCTGAAGAGGTGAATGTCTGAAGGTTCTGGTGACTGTAGTGGCTTCTGCATTCCAAAGACTGTAGAAAGATAATCTTATGTGTGCCTATGTACACCCAATGCCAGGGAAGAGACCTGCCACATGGACCACACTGGTGTGTGTGTGTGTGTGTGTGTGTGTGTGTGTGTGTGCATATGTGTGCACAACTGAACCTTAATTTTCCAATAGACCACACTGATGTGTGTGTGTGTGTGTGTGTGTGTGTGTGTGTCTGTGCATATGTGTGCACAACTAAACCTTAATTTTCCAACTGGGGTTATATGTATAGTCACCTGGTCACCCAGGGGTTGTTAATGCTCTCTCTCATCTCAACAGAATAACCGATATAACTTTTAGGCAATAACTGCATTGCCTCCTTGATTGAATTAGCATGGTTGTGATCAACATTATCACAATGTTATTGACAATGGCTGACAACCACAGTGCCCGGCTTGTTACTCCAAAAGGAGCATGAAAGGGACTATGCTGTGTTCTTCCTGGGAAGCAAGAAAATTCCTTCTCTGTAACTGTGAGAGAAAGCTGAGGGGCGATACAAGAATACCCTTAATTTCTTTAAGAGGGATTTTTTCTTTGTCTTTTTGTGCATATATGTATGTCTATGTGGGTATGTGTGTGCATACAGATGCATGTGCACATATGTGCACCTGTGTGTAGGGGCCAGAGGTCAACCTTGGGTGTCATTACTCATAAGTGGTCACCTAATGCCTTGAGACATTATCTCTTATTGGCTGGAGTTCACTGAGTAAGTTGGGCTCTCTGCTGAGCAAGCCTCAGAGATCTGCCTGCCCCCACCTCGCAGTGCTGGGATTACTAGTGTACCCAGCACAAGACTTTCTATACGGGCCCTGGGGATCAAACTTGAGTTTCCAGCCCATCATCACCCCAGCCCAAACTGAGCCATTGTCAACACAGCTCTGACTGGGCCATCGGGCCCCAGCCCCAGGAGGACAGTATAAATAATGCCTGTTTCCATTTACTTCGTGTATTTTTCTTTCTCGTTTGTGAGGAATTAAGTCATAACATCCAGTCGGAAGTCTTCTTGTTCTTCCTTTCCCAAGAGAATTAAAGAAATATGCTTTGGGGATGGTGGGATAGGAAACATTCTTTTCCTCTGAGAAAGTACGCTAAGGGACATAGGGATCAAGATCTGGGGCCTGAATGAGGGGCGCTGTGTTTGTTCCTCTGCAGCCGTTGTCAGGTTGTAAGTGAGGACTTTGGACTCAAGATTTAAGGTTCTGAAAGGTCTAACACTGTAGTCTACTGACACTACAGAACCCTTTTTAGTCAGGAAATGGGGTTCCTACTGTACTGCTCACCACCTTCAAGTATAATCAACACGATGGAGCTGACAGATATAGAGAAATTGCTGAAGAATAAGAAAGAAATAATTTGAAGTCAAAGTGGTAAAATTTATTCATCTTAGATGGTTATAAACTCCACATACAGTTTTCTCAGGTCTGAAATCCATTATTGCTCCCAATTTTGTGAAGTGAGAACATTTCCTACTATTAGCTATGATTTGCTGCTGCGGAATCAGAAAACACGGGAATGTTTCCAGTGCATCGTCTCCAGTTAAAGTCAGAAACACCAAACAAAAGGGAAGCCAAACATGAAGTCATATGCCACAAATATTAATGTCTTTACTATACAAGCAGCTGTCATAGTCCAGTAAGAAAATCCCACTAAAATGGCTTAAGAATGGGAGCAGATAATACAGGGATTAATAGATACAAATGAGCAATTAATTTTCTAAAACGCTCAAATTCATTGGTATTCAGAATTATTTTGGGATAGCATTTTAGCAAAAATAGTCATTGAAATAATATCAATCAGATCAGAAGCATGTCTGGGAAAGGAAGACACTAACAGGCAGAGAGACACACCTCTCCTGGAGGGCCGCAGTTCTCAACACCATACAAATGCACGTGACATTCAGTCCAGCCATCCACCCAGGGGCCTTTAGCCTACATATGGAGTTGTGTACTCAGTTATGAAAGGATGCTAAGAGCAGTACTACTTATGTATGATTGGAAACAAGCAAAACATTCCACAGCCATCAAGACATTAAGGGAGAAAATAGGATGTCTCCGGGTGAAAAATTATTTTAGTACACGTATTTGTTTATTTTAATTTTTGTATTGTTTTTGAACCAACAACACAATTTAGCACTTGGTGGCAGTGGTCTTTCTTTGCATTAAGTATTTCATTTTTCTTAAAAGGGATACTATTTGTTTGAACAGATACAGGCACCAGTTTCTGAAGTGCTTCCAAAAATGCCATCACCAGCATGTCCGGTTTCATAGTCTACAGACTCCACCAGGACTTGTGCCGCCCACACTCGTTCCATTCTCGTAGCGGAAGTTGGGTCTAGGTGTCCCACACACTGAGTGCTGTCATTGGCAATGCAGGACTCTCCTCTCCGGGCACCTTGCTCCATGCACCTAGATGTCTACTCAGTCCATCTTGAAGGAGTCGGACACCTTCTGATGACAAAGGAAGGAGTCAGCCTTGCTGCTGCTTTCTGAGTGATATCAAGTGATAATCTTTTGTATTAAGTGGGCATTGCTGCTAAGAGGCTGGTGCATTTCCTATTCTGGTTGAGAAGGGTCACTAAGCTTGCCATAGCATTTAAAAGGTCGAAACCATGGCCAGGAAGGGCACAAATGTGAAGAAGGTCTTATGCAAAGTGGGGGATTGGAGGATGAACATGAAACAGGAAGAGGGTGGGAGGGTGGACAGAACTATCTCCAAGATACAGGAGCCCCATCCTGTTCACAGAAGGACAGGAAAAGCACACATTACTAAGCCTGACAGCAATTTCTGGTACAATTTAGGAGTGATTATTTGGGCAAGCAATTTGGAAGCATCTAGGAAGACGGCAGCGTCTGGCTCTTCTAGTTGGTATAAGTCATAGAGATGGAAGGACGGGACATAGCGTGATTGAAAGATGTGCAAGGTCCTGGGCTCCATCCCTAGCACCACATGAACAGGTGTGATGACATACTGAAGGTGGGCACAAGAGGACAGAGTTCAGGGTCCTCCTCAGCTCAAAGCAAGTTCCAGACCAGACTGGGACACACGAGACACTGCCTTTGAGAACAAACAAACAGAAACCAAGTAAGCAATAATATCAGCAGCCCCCAAAAGTTATGAGAGGGACTGAGAACTGGGATTCTCCCTTTTCTCTTCTGGCTCCTCCTGTGTGAGTAGCTGACTTTCGGCAGCAGGCACTGATGTCCGGGGCTAACCTTTCCCTGATGGGGTCGGTGCATCTTTCTGAATCTGAACTTATCATGTTGTGTTTTGGTAACTGAAAGTTGAGAACCTGCAAAGACAAAGAAACTAAGGGGTTTTTGATCCTACTGCACGTACTGGCTTTGTGGGAGCCTAGGCAGTTTGGATGCTCACCTTACTAGACCTGGATGGAGGTGGGTGGTCCCTTGGACTTCCCACAGGGCAGGGAACCCTGATTGCTCTTTGGGCTGACGAGGGAGGGGGAGGGAAATGGGAGGCAGTGGCGGGGAGGAGGCAGAAATCTTTAATAAATAAATTTAAAAAAATAAAAAAAGATTAAAAAAGATAAAAAAAAGAAACTAAGGGACACACGCACACACATGCACACACACGCACACACATGCACACACACGCACACGAACAATGACTCACTTTGTTTGGCACAGCAATGTTCTGCAGACATAATCCTGCAGCTCCTCACACCTCTGGACAACAGCATTTCTACTCTCCTGGGAGGGCTGAAAGAATTGGATGCTCTAACAATACAGAGCTAGTTAACGGAGAGCATGATGTTTGCATGACTCCGATTCCTTGCACTTCTCTATCTTCTAGTGTCCCCTCAATCACGAGGTATTGCCCTATGTCCTGGAGCATACGTGGGCTACACATTGAGACATCCATTAAAAATGCCAGTGAACCAAAACTAGTATTGACCAAGCAGGCACCTCCACCACGCTTGGGTCCTGGGCACCAGTGCCTTCTTCTTTTTTTAATTTATCCATTTTCAGCTACAGTTTCCCCTCCCACCTCTGCCTCCACCCTCAAACCCCCTTCTCTCCCATTTCTGTTCTGAAAGAGGCAGCCCTCCCATGAGTATCAACAAAGGATGACTATCAAGTCGCAGCTAAGACTAAGCACCTCCCCATGTGTTAAGGCTGGAAAAGGTGACCCAGTATGAGATGTAGAGTCCCAAAAGGCAGCCAAAGAGTGAGAGACAGCGCTGCTTCTGCTGTTAGAAATCCCACAACAGGACGAAGCTACATGACTGTAGCATGTATGCAGAGGGCCTAGGTCAGTCCCATGCAAGCTCCCTGGTTGTCCAGTCAGTCTCTTTGAGGCCCTATGAGCCCGGGTTAGTTGATTCTGTCTGTTTTCTTGTGGTGAGCTTGACCCAGTGGCTTATTCTTAAGGAATAAATCATAGTGATGGAGTCAAAGTTCATGGCATCTTTCAGAAGGTAAGGTATGCTCGTGTGAGCACACTACTTTAGAAACGTAGATAAAGGCTTGTGTTTTTCCACTCTCAGATTTATTGACATTTTAATACATTCACGAGGTACACTAATTTAACAGGCAGCTGTGCTAACTCTCAGACCACCCAGTAAATGCATGCATAGGCTACAGAATCTCGCTCTCACCCATAAGAAAGGTCGAGGACCAGTGCCTCCGTATTTCCAGAGAAATTTGGCATTTGTGACAACTGTGCATGCCCAGAGGTTGGAGTGCTGGGACTGAGGGAGAGGGAGTATCCTGAATCAAGCAGCCTAGATCATGTCACCCATGCATGGTAAAGGTGACAGAAAGAGGAGGTGGCTTTCAGAATCTACTTGGAACGTGCTGACATCAGGAGGGAGCTAGATTTGGGATGACCTTCACATACCAGAACTCAGAGTGACAATATTGAGCCACCACAGCACATGTATCTGAAAAAGTCATGGAAGTTACTAAGCAGGCTTTATGAAGAGGGTTTGAATCACGCTTCTTCTTTAGTATCTTGTAATCATAACAACCCTAAGTAATTTACCTCTTTTCCATATTTTCCAACATAAAAGATTATTTGTTCTTCTTAAATTAAAACTACTAATTTTTTTTACAGATTATTATCTATTTCAAAATAAGTTACCTGTAAAATTTGGAAGCGTGTGAAGTGAGTAGATCATTACAGGGTGATGCATTCGAGTGTTTGCTAACTAAAAAGAACTCTGAGCCCAGGTTCTGCTTTGTGATATTTTCTCATATTTTTTTTTTACTTTATTTTGTTTTTGTCCATGAGATGTCATTTAAGGAGAATATTTTGCTGTCTGAGTGTTAGCATTCAAGCTTAGTGAGCTGGGGATCACTTTGCCTCTCCCACTTAGCCATAGCTCCTTGAGACAGCTGGGCATATGCCCCTGGCTGGGACAGTCAGCCAGGTGACCTCGGCTCATTAGAGGTGTCCTAATGAGGCCACTGTCTCATGCCCCTTCCACATAGAGGTTGGCATTGTTTCTGTAAGTTGGAGCAGCCAGGGCGCCTCTCCTTCCAGGAGGACAACTCACAGATGCACATTGCTGGTCATAAGCAAAAGAACTCACTGGTCGATTTAGAGAAATACACAGAAATTCACTCACAACTTCTTCTGATAGAAGAAAGCATCAAAAACAGTGCAGTCTTTAGTTGAGTTTGCAGATTGACATCCACAAGGTGTTTCTAAGTAAGACCGAGCACGTGAGCACATTGACATAAGACCCAGCACGTGAGCACATTCGCATGAGACCCAGCACATGATCACATCCACATGAGACCCAGCACGTGAGCGCATTCGCGTGAGACCCAGCATATGTGTGCATCCACATGAGACCCAGCAAGTGAGCACATCCACATGAGACCCAGCAAGTGAGCACATCCACATGAGACCCAGCACATGAGCACATTGACATGAGACCCAACACATGTGTGCATCCACATGAGACCCAGCACATAGAGCGCATCCAAATGGCTATATCGCACTTTTGGAAATGGCATCTAGACACATCTCAGCGAGGAGAGCAGTTATGGAGCTCATTATATTGATTTTGGAAATATTTGACGCATTTCTTGTGCACTTAGCCAGCTCATTAGATACTGTGGGGACAGAGTTCTCTTCAACATCACATTCCAGGTGAGAGACGAAGCTGCCATGTTCTTCTGGAGAGAGAGTGGAGGGTAGAGATGGGACTGGCACTGGGGGAAGATGTGGAAAGGAGATTCTTAACGAGGCAAAAAGAAAAATTAACACTGGAGAGGGGCTCTGAAGGCTGCTTAGTGCTTAGGCACGTGAGTTGGCAACACCAGACATTCCTGCAGGAGAGTGAAGGCACAGAACTAGGAAAGAGCCAAGTTCTATAGCATGGTCACTTTGCTGTTCACACAGGCCAAGGCAGGGAGCTAGCGAGAAGTCACATCCTGGGAACACATGGACATCATATCAAGATGAGCACGAATCATACATGGTTGTGTTTGAGAGGTGAGAGCCTCTTGTCCTAGGGTTAAGGGATATGGTCTGGGGCAGAAGAGAGCATCAGGAGTTCTGGCTGCGGCACCATCAGAGGGGAGTAGGGAGAAATGGAGAAGGGGTCTTAGAAGAGACTAAGAGATGGATTTGCATCAGGGTTGTACTAGTAATCTGCATGCAAACCCCTCCCTAGCTGGCTTCTAAGAACCATGCAGGGAGGAGCTCCCCATGGGCCAGCTGATGAGCAAAAGCTGCCAGATAAAGGCATCAAGATGAAAGGCCCTAGCTGTGTCCACCACAGGGAGGCAGAGCTGGGAGCATGCAGCTCTGGGCTAGCTGTCCACCAGCACTGGAGGTGACAGTCTTCTACAGAGCATGAAAGAATGCAGAGCTTCTGAAACACGCTGTTCATAATGTCCAGGGTAGGTTTGTGCTCTGGGACCCTGCTGAGGTCGGACAAGCCCTAGACTGAGTCTGGCTGATGAGCGCTGACTAGAAGTGAGAGGTGTCACTTTCAGGATAAGGGAACGGATTGTTGCATTCTCTATGGGAGACGGCTAGAGCCTTTGCTTCCTTGGGTGCTGTGACCAGCAATGTCAATCAGGCTAGGCTCCCTAGTGACTGTGGCACTGGGGCTCCCATGAAGTGTCAGTGCTTGCTAGTTTTAAATCCCTCACCGCCTTATGCCCCTAGGGCTTGGGGGACTGTTTACTATTTAAAAGCCTACTGTATTCTAATTGATAAAATTTTCTTTATCATCATCAAAGAATCCTATTCTTTGTTTTTAAAACTATGAAAGGCCTCTCCTGCTAGTTTCAAGATATCAAGCAACATTTGAGCTTTTCTCTGCTCAATCTTAATTCCTTGATAGTCACTGTGAATACATTCTCCATTAGTCCCTTATGATGCTCTGTGACTGAGATGATGGGGCGTTGGCTGGTCTTCTTTAATGTGCTTTGGAAATATATTTCCTGTAAGTTAGTGCCTTACCACACTGTACAAAAAGCATGTATTTGAATCTAATTTCTGGTGATATTCTTGTGAGTGTTTGCAAGTTTAATGCAACATCTTCATTATTGTGCAGCCAACATGCTTTCTAACATATGAAATAATTATGATTTCTAACTTGGCTCATGATTATTTACAAACACACATCTTAATTTCAAAATAGAAATATTTCAGCTGTCATTCTAAAGCCCGATTTTCAGCACAACTTACATTTTGATTATCCAATGGGCTTTATATGGCTTTCACTTTTGGTGCTTTCTCTGAGTTTTCTCTTAAGTCCGTGTATGGCAGGCTGAGTGGATGCTTTGTGCGTGCCAGGGCAATGGTGGCCTGCAATGGCACACACAGCGCCAAGGCCCAGGTGTGGTTCATGTTCGGAAACAGCGTAGCATGGAAACACTGCCTATCTGACACCATAGTTGGGGGTGTCTGCAGGTTTGGGAACAAGGTGGCGGCTTCCCAGAGTTGCTGGATTCAATTCCAGAAAAGCCTAGGGGAGGCTTGCAGACTAAGAGTAGTGCTGGCATTGGGGTGACAGTGAGAGGATCTTAAATAATTTCTCCAGTCTTTTCCTTAACTGTTCATGAAGAAGAGAGTAGTACGGGCTGGGGAGACAGCATAGTAGGCTAGGCACTTCCTGCACAGGCCAGAGTTCCAATCCTCAGCACCCAATTAAAGGCCAGGTGGGTGTGGCATTGTGCCTGTAATTCCAGCCCTTGGGAAGCAGAGGCAGGGGATTCCTGGAGCAAGCTTTAAAGCTAGGCTAGTCTTAATTGAAAGCTCTTGGTTCAACTGAGATTGTTCATGGGGCTCTAAAAACCCGAGTACTCACACATTCACATTGCTTATCAACACAGTCACCACACACACACACACACACACACACACACACACACTCACACCATTCATAAGAAAGAAACGTATGTAGATTATTTTAATCACATCAATGAATCTGATAGAAGAAATGTACAAAGAATAAATGTTTCACCTCACGAGAATAAACTTTCTCTTCGTCTTCTGGGGATAATAACAAAATGGCAGTTTCTTTTGTTTGTCTGACTTTGTTTTTGTTTTGAGACAGGGTCTCACGTAGTACAGACTAGCCTCAAACTTGAACTGCCACTGAACTTGACCCTAAAATCCTGCCCCTTCCTTCTAATTCCCTAGGCTGGGAGTTTGGACTATGACAACAGGTAAGCATTTAGAGCACAGTGATTAACACTGAAGTGTCCCCTCCACCCCATCACTCAAAGACGAGAAAGAAAGGACCAAAGAAAGAAAGAAAAGAAAATCTAAGTTAGAGAAGGTTGTATTCTCTATTCTTAAGGTAACAAAAATTAAGTAATAAAAACTCAATACTAAAATATTCATAGATTTTAATGTAGTACCTTGAATTAGAGAATAAACAAACTCTTCTCACAAACTGTTTACGAAATAGCAACAGATGAAGAGGAAAGGAAAATGAATGGAAGGAAGAAAAAGTTCACCCAGAACCAGACACAGCTTTGTATGCCATGGTCACAAACTATGGAGAAGTGGACAGAGGGGAAGGCTGTTTTCCCTTTGTGCAGCGCTGAAAATTGAGCCCAGGACCTCTCAGTTCCCGTGCCGAGGGCTCTACTGTGAGCTGCGGCCTGGGCCCTAGAGACAGACACATATTCAAGCTCAGGGCACAGAAACACAGAGCAGTGCAAAAGACGGCCAAAACTCACCCCATCAAAGCAGAAAGGGAGAGAAAAATTAGAACTCATCACATTCATGCATGAGAGTGCCAAATAATCAAATTAGTCAATAAAAAGATGTTATTCTGGAACGTGGAAGAATAAACAAATTCAATTTAATAATATAATAAAGTAGTACAAATCATAAGATTGAATCAAGCTGGAGAAAACGAATCCTTGAAATATACCATATAAAATACAGAAGCCACATCAGAGAGATGATGCTAATTCACACAGGGGAGCATTTACAGGCGGGGGGGGGGGGGTGTCACACACACAGAGTCGAATAACTTGCTTCAGGTTGTGCCAGATAAATGTTACAGCCAAAGTTCTGGCTGGCATCAGATTCTTTCTGTTTGTAACTAACAGGTCATCTTGCTGAACGTCAACGCTGACAAAGGACCAATTCATTTACAGTAAGTGAGTAAAAGGACGAGAATCACGGACCCCTCCCAGCCCCAAAGCCTACGAAATGCCCTTCAAGAACGAACAACCTCAAACAATCTGAAATAAATGTATTGAGAAATAAGAGACTGACATAGCGTACTCATAAAGGAAACCACATTAATTAAAAGAATATCAGAAAAAACAAAGTTAAGAATAGCTAAAATAAAACGTTTTGAGTTTGGGGGATAAAGTCCACAAAGTTTCCTAGGAGGCGGAACTCTGAAGCAGAGATGGGAAACTGAGCAAAAGTGAAGGGCTTGGCGGAGGGGTCAGCTTGTGAGGCAGAACACTGCTTACCACTTCTTCTGAGACAGGAAAAGAAAGCAGCCAAGTCTTCAAAGAAAGAATGCATGGGAAGTGTCCACAGCTGAGAGGTAACCTCTAAGTTGAGATTTCCAGGAAAATTAGTGGAAAAATAACCAAAACACATCATCAAGAAATTTTATGTTACTGGAAATATCAAGAAGATGGAAAACACTTTGTGAGACTGGAGGATAAATCACAGGCAGATGAAACTCATATTGTACCTTTTTCTAAAGCAGGACCTCTCTACATCCCTCTGGCTGTCCTGGAACTCACTGAGTAGATCAGACTGGCCTCAAACTCACAAAGATGTGCGTGCCTCCGCCTCCTGAGTGCTGGGATTAAAGGTGTGCGCCATATGCCTGTTAAAGGATAACTTTTCCCCCAAAGACACAGAAACGTGGCCTCAGATGTGCAAAACTAATAATTGAGTTTTATAAATGTTCAGATCCAAGAACTCAAAGATACATTCTTCCTGAATCTTCAGGAAGTTGCTGGAAGGCATGCCCTATGGAAATGATGAAGAAACACACTGTCTAGGAACAAGTTCATGAACAAGATGCCAGAGCACATGCCAGGTTAGGGCACGCATGGTCCAGGCCAGGGTGTCAATACGGAGGGTCAAAGAAGGATTGACCCCAGAAACATAACTGATGGACCACCTGATGGATATTCTGAATACTTGAAAAACAACATCCTCTTACAAGACCTTAAGATCCATGGGGAAAATCAGGAAATACTGAAATCAAGCAGGCAAGAAAAGACTCGATGTGAATGCCAAGACAGATCACATGGAAATTTAACTACTGCAGGTGAATGACTTGCAGTGATTACTGAAGTATACAAACAGATTGCTCGATTAATGGAAGCTGATATCACCACACTGAAAAGCAGGAAGGGGCAAAGGCGTGTTTACAGGAGAAAGGTAGATTCTTACCCAGGAGAGGGACCACAAGCTCCTAATAGAACAAGCCTCCCTCGCTTGCTCCCAAAGGAAGAAGCCTTTCTTTACAGTGAAAGAATCTCTTCTCTAGTTTCCTTGAGGACACAGCAGGCAACCTGGGCTGAGTTTCTTTTATCTTCTTGCAGACAGCCTTGACAGAGCTCCCCCTATGCATCCCATCCTGGGCCATCTGTTGTCTTCATGCATGACTACTCAGCATGTCTATAGCTTTCTGTACTCATTCCCATTATGAGTAAGGGAGGATCTCCCCGCTCCATAGGTGGCATGCAGAAAGCTGTCTTCCATCATTACCCTCAAGTCACTCTTTACCCTGCTGTCTTTTACCCTGCTTCCATGCCAGTATGTGGGAAACTAAACTTTCATTCTGCCGTGCCCAGCAGCTTGAGGCAAGTGTGGCGACTCTTGTCCCTCCGTGTCTGTACTGTCCAAGGTTTCCTAATCTCTACGGCTTGGCACAAATTCTAGATCTGAAAGCCAAAGAGGAGACCAGAGGAATGTCAACCGTCACTTCTCCAGAAGAATGTCAACCATCACCTCTCCTGAGGAATGTCAACCGTCACCTCTCCTGGGAAGGAAGTCCATTCTTCCAGAGACAGTGGGCATCAGGATGAGCAGCTAGTTGCTCTTCAAATGCCAAGCCTTAGCTTTCAAAGAGAAAACTAAGAGAGTTTTGAAGATCAAATCTTTACTGAGAATATGCTCACCAACATAAACCAATATTTTTATATACTTGAAACTTCATAATATTAATTTTTTCTTAAAAACCTTTGTACATGTGTAGATGTATATACGCATTCCTGTATGTGAACATGGGTGTGTGTATTCCGTAGCATGCATGTAAAGGTCACAGGTCAATCTTGGACAGTCTGCCCTCATCTTCTCCTAGTTCCATCTTTTCTCTAGCCAAAGACGCTGGGATTGCAGACACGCACTACTGGGCCAGGCTTTCCAGAGCCACTAGGGCTTTAATCTTAGGTCCTTACGTGCTATGGCAAAGACTTTATCTAATGAGAGGTCTCTCTAGCTCCAAAATTTACTTTTCTAAAAATGAAATGGGTGCTCGTGCCTTTAAAAATGTCTTTTCTTAATGTTTTTGTCATATTTTGTTTAGTAGAGCTGGTGTTTACACTGTGTTTTGTGCTTTATGAGCAAATTTGAAAGTTGATTTTCCCGGCTGGTAGTAGCTAATTCCATACTCACCATCTTTGCTTTGAGCTTTTTGCCCCTTCTTGCTGCCCCTCGGGTTTGCTGCCCCTCAGCTGTGTCTTTTTAAATCACCGCTGGATGAGTTTTGCCTTATTTGTTGATTTTGAAGGCTAAGAGCCCAGTTTTTTTGAATTTTGAGTCACCACAAAATTATCATGACATTATGTGTAACTGTGAGCTCTTTGCCAACCGCTTCCACTTAACTCTAGGGGTGGCGATTTCTGACCCCTGTAGACTCTGAGATCCTCACTTTGGGTTGACAGGGCTGGAGGCATCTTGATGGGTTTTACAGCTCATGGCTCCACGGGTCTTTACTACTGGGAGGCACAGCACCAAGGCTGGGTCCTCCTCCTCTGACGTCCTGTCACTCATCTGTCTGGCTTCAGTGGTAACCAGGCTGAGCTCTGGTTATCTTGGTGCACAGCCTTTCCCTGTAACGTTCGCAGGATTCTTCCTTGTTCTTTCCTTCCTTTCTCCATCCTTTCCTCTTTTTCTTTTCCCCCCTCCGTCCCCCCTCCCTCCCTCCCTCCCTCCTTTCCCCCTCCCTCCCTCCTTCCCTTCTTCCTATCCTCTCTCTCTCCCTTTCTTTCCTTCTTTTTTTGCAAATGTGCTTTGCCAGGCTTCTTGTCATTGATTTTCTCTGCACTGTGTGAGCTCCTTGACCACATGGTAAAGGCTGTTTTTCCTCCCAGGACCTCTACCTTGGTTTCTGTTTGTTGTCCTAATACTTTTCTAGGGAACATCCATCTATAGTTCCGGTTTGGGTCCCAACTTCCCTGCTAATTCTCCTTACTCATCCCTTTCTTGCAGACTTGCCCTTCCTACACTGCCTCATCACAGGCTGGAGCCCACGCTTACGCTCTTGGTGTTGGGTGGTTGATGATTCTCTCCAACTCTCTGGAGATAGCTGCTTCCCTTTGGCTTGTGGAGTTTCCCTTACTGCATTCAGATTGGATTATTTGCATGTGAGTTCCTCTCTTATTTAGGATGTGGTGCTGTAATAACCTCCAGAATTTCAAGACTATCAAACAACATTCTATGAGTTTATTCTGCTTCAACACTCAATGTGCAGTATTTTTTTCCTCTGGGAATTCAAAGTTATTTCTCCCTGTCTCTCTCCCTCCTTCCCTCCTTTCTCTGTCTCTCTCTCTCTTTCTGTGTATGTGTGTGTGTGTGTATGTGTGTCTGTGTGTGTATACTCTGCCCAATGGGCCATCCCCCCTCCCCACCATGGTGTTGCTCTCTAATTTGCCAAAGCAGGAGACACAGTTATGGTTGCCCCTCGCCCTTTCCCTCCCCCTCTGCTCCACTTCCAACCCTCTTCTGAATTCGACACGCAGAGAATCTTTGCTCACTGTGGCTGTGGACTGGGTTGAGATGGATTTTTCTTCACTGTAGACCAAACATTAATCCCAGACCAAACATTAATTCCCAGGTCAGGCCACCAGAGGACTCTTCCTTCTTCACCCTTACCCACAACAAAACATCTTTCGATTGCTCCTCACACTTGGTGCTGTGTCACTGACCCACGGACACAAAGCTGGAACAACTCATTGCTGAGCCCGAGTACTTAGGAGTGTCTAACCCAGAAAAGCTCATGAGAGTGGAAACTGAGAGAAAGGAGCAGAGGTAGCTGAGCCATGAAGTGATTATAATGGAAGAGGCAGTGGATGCTAATTTGCCTATGGTAAAGCATGAAAGCCTTTCATCTTTAAAGATATCAAAACCAGGGTCCTGAGCTGAAGAACAGGAAGAAGACAATCATATTTCTATTCTTACTTTTCTTTTCAGTTTGGAAACCCTAGACCCACTGAGTGCGTGCATGTTTCATCCAGGATTATCAATTTTGTAATTTTTTAATAAAATAAATCCCAGAGGCATGGCTCCTACCTCTCTTTCCCACAGTAAGTTAACCCATGTTCGGCCTTCACAGATACTAATTAGAACGGCTGGCTGGTGGTAAAAGGTTCAGTTTTGCCCCTGGATGAAGTCACGATTATACTAACAGTATGGTTTGAAGATAAGGTACACAAGGCGATTACGTTACGCCAGTTATGCACATCAGCCAGTTTCTGCACCAATTAGCTTCATTCCTGAGTCCCACCTGAAAGACGATTTTATGCGCTCCTTTCCCGCCACGAGTGAAACCTGCCTGATGCTACCCAGTGAGTCAGCATTTCTCCCTGAGAGACGCTTGTCTTTCCGTGACAGGAACCAGGATGGGGAAATGGTGACCGCATCCTGGACAGGCACACAATGACAGACACCAGGAGCAGGTTGTCCTGGCTACTGCAACCTTGGGCTATCGAATTCCTATTTTGTTAATTTTCCCTGACAAACCATGTTTACTGTTTAATAATGTTTCTGCTATCGGGAAATGACCGGTTCCATCCACTTTGTCTTCATAACGCATGGCTTCTTTCCATTTCTTTATGTGCCTTCAGATGCAGATCAAACAGATTCTCCCTTTACCCTGTGTCACCACTCTCTGATTTAGTCTGCTTTAATTGTAAAAATAATCAAAATATCACATAGGAATGCTCTTTCTGCCCCCAGTACCTGCACCAATTAAAATATCACGTAAGAACGCTCTTTCTGCCCCCCCCCCAGTATATGCACCATTGAAGTGTGGAAGCCCCTCAAGGAAGTACCTATCTATCACCCATCTGAAATAGACAGAGCACCTATTTTAAATTGTAGGACAAAGAACTGGACTTTGGTGCTCTTCTGATGGGTGTGGGAACAAAAGGTTAGATGGCTCCTGGAGAGAATAGTCTGGTTCCTTTTTGTTTCTCTGTGAAACTTGTATATCATCTTCTAAGAGGTTTCAACTAGAAGTGAACATTTCTAAGCCAAGTGACCCAAAGGAGAGAACAAATCACAAGCAGGAAAGTCTGAACTACTCAGCCTCCGTCTCATTCCTGAGGGCCTTGTAAAGAGTCCTTCTGGAGGCTGATGAACCAGAGCAAGGGCGTGCTGGCAACTCAGGGCCCATTTGAAGGCCTTTTCTTTTCACACAAGGTCATGTTGACCCTTCCTGGGTAGAAGGGGGCTACCATATTACCAGCCCTCCAAAGGTTCAAACCAGTCCAGAAAGTTCCAGAGCTGGCTCTGGGTGAGCAGGGATGAGAGCTGAATGTTGACATCCCAAACCTTAATGCCACTTAGTTACTTCAAATCAACAAAAGATGGACCATAAACAAATCTAAGTAACCCAGGCTCTGGGTAGCGACCCCAGTGAACTCATCTGTCCTCCTTCTGGTCACACCATGTGGCTAGAGCACACGAGACTGTTAAGATGAGCCCTGAAAGCCTCGAAGCCCAGGAAAGGGCCCTCTAGCCTCGGGGAAGCAGTTGACCTGGATAGGGGCTGGTACAGAATGTGAAGGGGAGAAAAGGTCCTTGTCACCCCGTGCAGGTCATGGGGCAGCTGAGGCCAAAGCTGGGAGTTTTACCTGCCTGGGATAGTTGAACGTAGGGAAAAGAGAGAACTCTCTCTGTTGTGGAATTCTCAGCGCCTCTGGCCTCCTGGTTTTATTAGCAGTATGGTGAAAGGCATAGCAAGCCGCACTGGGCCTGGTGGTGCCTGGTGGGAGGAGCAGGCCCGATTCTCCATCTGGGAATCGGTGGACCGATCTCTCTCATCTTTGTGGTGAGCACCAGGCTGGCCTGTGGGGATTCTATTGCCAGCTCTAACAGAAGCCAAGAAGATGTGATGGAAAACAACCAAAAACCTAGCCCAGTGCCTGGAGAGCTCACAGGACCACATCGGAAAGCGGTGAGGAGGCTGCTTTCAGGAGAGCGGGAGGCGGCCAGGAGAGGAAGTAAGGAAGGGAAATGCTAGTGGTCCTTGTCTCCTGGAGTCACTGCAGGAACCCACTGTGAATTAAAAGTTCCCTGTGCTAAAAAACCATTTTCTGCCATCCAGATCCTGAAATTATGACTCCTACTACTTCATGGACACTCAGCAAAACTGTATTTCTATTTAACTTAAAAAAGTAGAGGCGCTATTTAACAAGAACTTGGGGTTTGGGTACGGAACACATGAAAGGTCACACACATTACCTCTGAATGGACAAGCTAGTGTCTGGACCCCATGTCATGACCATGCTGTATCTTAGATTAGTATGACTCTCCCGCGATTTGTTTTGTTTGTGGTTAAGTCATGGTGTAGTATTGGTGAAGACAAGTATTTTCAGAGATAGCAGTTGTCTGGCCTCAGAAGTCAGTTTATGAAACTCCCCCAGCCTGGGGATTGTCTCGGTCTGCTGGGTTTCACTGCTTAATTAGAAAGTTGTCAAACGTGGCGGCGGGCGACACTGAGTGACGCTTTCTACCTGTTCACTTACTTTTTATCGGGATAATGAGCTGCGGAATGACAGGCAGAATCTTGTTCCCCCCGTGTTCCAGCATGTCGTGGATTCCTTGCCGAGCAAAGAACTCATAGGGAAACGTCATTTCACAGAGCCCGTCAAAAAACAGAGGCAGGTAGTGATGGTAATCCAGCTTCTCGATTTCTACCTGGAAGCAGAGAGAAGAAACACCATGTGAAAACAACGGTGCAGCGGGGTGTGCAGGGCCCCCAGGCAGCTCTGTCCCCTGCTTTGGGGAAGAAGACCCCCACACCCAGTCGCCAGAAGCGTGCCCCATGCCTTTGATCTCTCAGCAATGAGAGTAACATTCTCAGCTTTGAAATCCCAACCACCAAGTGCCTTGCTCACATGTTATTGGGAGCACATTGATCATTTAGTGATTTTGTTTTTTGTTTTTCCATCTGGGCCAAGTCTGATTATAATGTTCAGATTAGGATTCAAAATAGGTGCATTGAAAATGCATGTGTAAGAACAAAATGAAAGGAAACCCAAACTGGTCTAAACAGATTGATACGTAAATTTCTAACAAGAATATAATAAGGAATATATATGTGTGTCAATAATTGGCCAGTAAGGCAATTAGGGCCACCTGTGGTTTCCTGGGACTTGGGTGACAGTACGGTACTGCTGCCATCAAGAGAACAAGGGAATGAATGGCGAATATCTCAACCCTGAGTGGAGCTTTTAGCACATATTGCTTTCCCAGTACAGGGCCAATTTCCTTGTTTCCGAGTCTTTACCAATGTGCCCAGTCTCCCATGAGCTCCTATTTAAGTGACCCTGAGAAATGCCCTCCTTAATAGTAGGATGCTTTTCCTCTCGGCCCTCTGGAGTCTACAGGCTCATCTCTGCTGTCCCCACGATGTGGGTGACTGGCAGCCAACAGAGCACTTTCTTCAGGGTCTGAGTGGTTCTGAATCTATGTCCCCAAGCCTAGGGTTCACAAATGTAGGAAGACACAAACATTCGTCTGCTTCATTTGTTAGATTCATTTGTCGATTTACACAATGTATTTGATTCCCGCTGAAGTGTATGGAATAACCTCTGAGTAAGGGTGGTCCTAAGTTTCTCTGAATATTTCAAAGTGTTTTGGGGGTGGTATTTTGCACACTGTGGGAAATTTACTGCTGTATCTCCTGGATACAAAGGTACAATGTTACTTATAATTTTACCTTGTCACCTGATTCATAGTTAATGCTTCCTGTACTATTTTTTTACTTGTGTTTAAAAGTATATATAAAAATCCCATAGCACCGATCACAGTCATTCTTTGTTACTGAAACTTATATTTTGCTAATTTCCCTTTTCAGAACATTGTACTTGTAGGCGTGCCCTATATAATTACCAACTTTTATATTTTGATATGATTTAAGACTATATTTTCATGTTAAGTCATTTGCAGTATAGCGATGCCTGATTTAATACCTGTCATTTGTATGAGTTCTAGTTTGATTTTTCATATGTTTTTTCTTTCTACTTCCCAGCTTTGTTCAGTAGATTTTGTTTTATTTATTTATGCTGTATGATTTTGCGAGGACTTTAAAGACAGGACAGCTTATTTAAACACTCTGTTGTAGCTATCCTTTCTTTCTCAGGTGTTTCAGATATATACTTTTAGGGAGACAAGGAAGTTAAATATTTCCTAACAAGATCACTGACGTGCCAAATTGTGTGTGTGAATTCTGTTTTTCCTTTCTGTGATTTGAGGCAACAATACTATAAATAACAATGATGCTAGAGGGCGTGATGCCAGGAACTATAAACATTGCATTGGTGTCCTTAACAGGACAATGTTAAAGGATAGAACTAGTGTCCCAGTGTCAATATAGGAAACCTGAGGGGCACGGGGTGTCTGGACAACTAACTCCCTTAAGGTCCACTGAAGCTCATGATCAATGCTACAGCTGGGTGGGACTCAAACCCGAGCCATTTGGATGGGGAATGTTGCTGCTGCAGCCTGGTGAATCGTCCTTTGTCCTATGTCTTCATTTTCCACATCATTACCAATGCAGTTGGGTGGAGTCCGATCTAACATTATCATCACTGTAACTGAGTGGCCTAAAGTGTGCTGTCCACTCCCTCCCTTCCTTCCTTGCTCTCTCCAACCTTTTGTTTGGAGGGCCTCTCCTACTGCTTGGTGGGAATTGCTTTATCTCTTCCATTTTATAATATTTCAATGACAAATACTGAGTACCCACGTGACTCTGTTTTCAAAAAGCTGTAAGGAAAATTCATAAAATAACATAGAAGAAGAAGGGAGCAGTTGAAGACAGGGAAAGTGATGAACTACCGAGTGGTGATAATCCTGTCTTTTCCTGATCTGTTTGTCACCGGGCACATGAGCCACCGGCGTAGGTCTGCTGCCTTCACAGTGAACAACATGCCCTTGCATGCTGGCAACCTTCTTTAAATGCTGTAGGTGCTGCCCGCTAGACAGGAGAGGACTTCTTTCCGTGTGAAACCTCCTGCTTACATGTCTTCTAGGGGCCCATTTTGTGAGCATAATATTGTTTCTTTTTGCCTAGGCCTTAGCAAGGCCTCTTGGGGTCCACTTAGTATAAGGAGCTTCATGTATTTTAATATCATTTTACTTGACTTTTGGCTTTACTTTACCATTCTTTCTTCCTTCCCAACCCCTCCTCTTCCATTTCTGTTTTCCCTAAATTTCCCCTAGGAGCAAAAGGACCATCTTCAGAGTACAGTGAATCCTCTAGAGTGATGTCTATGGCTCTCTACTTCCACCCTCTCTTTGCCCACTTGCCAGTTGCGTCCTAATTCCTTTTGATCAAGACCACCAATGGTCACCTTTCTCTAATCCTTTTAGCCTCCTCTGATCTCATTAGTATAACACAACAACCCTTCCCATCCGCCCTGAGCCTCCTGTACCACATCCCCAATGCCAGGTCTCGCCCATTCCTTTGGGTGATGGACTCCCACTGCTCCTGGTCAAAGTCCCACAGGGCTTCCCTGACCCGTGCTTTCAGTGCCTTCTCCCTCTGGCATGTGCAGTGCCCTGGGGACTCGCTTGCCTTCACCCAGCCCTGCTTAGAAACTGTCTTTGGAGGTGCATTCCTACAGCCCAGGTGGCAAAACCAAGATACTAACAGCTGAATGGTCAAAAAAGGCATTTAGGGCTGTGGAGAAGGCCCAACTGGTAAAGGGAATAGCATGCAAGCATGATGACCTACTTCAGATACTGTCACCCATACGAAAAGTTGGGTGCAATGCTGTGTGAGTGTAATCTCAACACCAGAAGGGCAGAGGTAAGGGATTCCCAGGGCTGTTGGAAGTAGAAGAATTAGGAACTACAGGGTTAGTGAGAGACTGTCTCAAGAACAAACATGGAGAGCATTGAAAAAGGTGCCTTCCATAAACCTTTGACCTATATACCATGTTTTTTGTACAGACACACACACACAGACAGATACACACAGACACAACACATATGCGCATACACACACCTTAAACATTTCTTTTCCCACAGTTATGGAGGTTAGAAACACAGCATCAGGTGTCGGCATGGCCAGGTTCTGTTGAGGGCTCTCTTCCTTACCTTGGAGAGCATCCTCCCCTTACCCTCACAGGCCATTCTTCTGTGTGTGTCGAGAGTAGGGTCCCAAGACCCTGTCACTTCTCAGAAGGACACTAATACTTTTAGCATCTCCATCTAGAGCCAGTTGGCTTTGTTTTAGTAACTACATATGATCAATGGGAATGAAGTGGGGACAGCTCAGTCCATGGGCCACTCTCTTACCCCCAGAGTTCTCTGTGATCAAGTCCTTTCGCCTGAGCATCAGTTCAGGGAGGCCCCTTTGTCATCACTGCCACCACCGCCACCCTCTATGACTTTCTCTCAGCTGTATTAAGTCTCTGGAGTTTTGTCGTTCAGTGAGTTTGCCACTGCTGAGGAGGATATGCTCACAAGAATCCTTAGACATGGTGGATGTTGTGTTTATTTATTAATATGTCTTTATTTATGAGTGTGGGCATGCCATGGTGTGCCTGGGGAGGTCAGAGAACAACTTTCAGGGATCATTTCTCTCCTTCCATCATGTTGGTCCCAGGGATTAACCATGACCTTGGACTTGGCAGCAAGCATCTTTACCTGTTGAACCATCTTACTGAGCCTTGGATTTTAACCCCAACCTTTTAAAATCTACCAGGAAGTTGACTGAACTGAGACACAAAAGCCAGTGATGAGAGCCTATGCTCACCCAAGGCCGGGCTATTACAGGGGTCCGGAGGGTGTGGAGTTTTATGTTGATCCTGAAGCAGCAGAGGATGTACACATCCCTGTAAGTTTACATAGCCTGCAACTTTATTCTTCAAGTAAAATGCTTTTGTTCTCTCTGTGGGGACATATCTCATGAACCTGAGCATTTCATGATGATGTGACGAGTGTTGAGTACCTTGAAAGACAACCAGTACGGATGACTTCATGTTTAGCCTGAAATTCAGTAGCTGTCATGTAGGGTGTTCACAGACTGACCTGTGTATGGGCAACAGCTTATGAACAAAGGACCTTCAGGTGCAACCACCCTAAAATATGTCCATGACGGCAATGACAAGGTCTGCATTGTAAAAATCTAGATGTTGTGAATCTATGATTTGGCTCAAGTCTTGAAAAGGGCAATCCCTGAGGTCCCTCATTTATGGTACACAGTGTTACATCATGACTATGTTGTAGGGTGCTTCTAAATTACTGCTCTTTTTGGTTCATTTAGGCTTAAAAATGGCTTTTTTTACAGTTTATTTAACAACTAATAGCTTTCCATCTATGCAGTTTCCTGATGATAAGGTGACCAGTTTAGTGCTTAAGATAATGTGTATTTCTCAAGAATCACCATAAACTCTCGTTTACACATTTGATAATCTTCTTATGGAAGTTTATGAAATCCAGAACTAGAAGAAACTGTTTGGATTTGGACCGAGCCAAGGGCTGTATTGAACACAAGGTTAAAGTCACAGGTGCCTCACTGGTCAGCAGCCCTTTGGACATTAACCCCAGAGATGTGAAGTGTTCTGTGCACGAAATCATCTTCAGAATCCATGCAAACATTGTAAAGATCACAGTGCTTGCGTTGCTGGATGCCTCAGTCCTTTGGTGACTTTTGGCTAGAAGCACTAAAACTCTATCTCCCTTAGCCTATCAAATTCAATATTTTGTCCCCATAACAGATATGTCTCAATAATGCCATACTGAATGGTAAGAAACACACTATGGTTAACAACTTCTGGGATATTCGGACCAGAGACTACACACTTTCTCATAGTTTCATCAATTAGCAAATGGAATACAGAAAGTATCTGCTGTTATAGCCCATACAATGATTCCTGAGGACACTATGCAAAAATTACAAGCTAATATGTAAAGGTGTGGTTAGCTATGTATTATGGACTTATATATACTTACTATGATATTTCTAAAGCAAGGCTTTTAAAGTGTTCTCTACCCAGAGGCAGCCACTAACTTGTTGCAAGAAGCCTCACACAGTCTATAGGTGTTAAATGCTGTCTGTAGATGATGTCTTTAACCCATTTCACACATATGGGTCCTGTCTCTAAATGTGTATAGACACAGTCATGGTGAGTAATATAAAATTATTTCAGCAATTATATGTTTTAGCTATATTAAATATACAACAAAGTCATACGTGTTGCATGTTTAATTTTGACATTGGAAACTTTTGAACATGACATGTGTTCTTGGCAGCAGGAAGATGGTAGACAAGACTGAGATGAAGTCATAAACCACCAAAAAATTTAAATCATGAAACAGAACGTCCTAATAACACAGGTAGAAAATGGGCTGAGCTCAGGAGATACTCAGGTGCCAGAGATGAGGATGAAATCCGTCACAGAGGAAAGTGGGGGGTTCCAGGTAGTGACAGGCAACCTCAGGAAGGATCAGCCCCAGGCTGAGACATGGTGCTGAAAACACAGCATGCCAAGAGAAGGGACCTGAGCAGGAATGCCTGCTCAGTCGGGGAACTTGAAGGCAGCTTCCCTGGTGAAAAGGGGAACAGAAGGCATCTCTCTCTCATTTACAGAAACAGAAAGATAACTTGATGGGAAACTCTCAGTGGAAAAAAAAAATCCCCGAGAAATAAAAGCCCAAAGAATGTAAAGGCTAGAAATCAAATCTCAGACAATAGCGATGGTCTTCACAGGCACCAGATCCCAAACAGATGAAGGAGCATTATCACCTACACAATATGGGAGACATGTATTGCCACGCAGAAAGCCCAGCTCCTGCTCTCATATATGCCCATTGTCAAATTTTCACCAATCACTATGGTGACAGAGTGACCCCCAACTGCTCACTTGGCTTGTGGGTGTGGGAGTGAGTGCTGGGGCTGGCAACTTGAAATCAGAGAGTGAAATATGAAAAGGGACACTTCAAAATGCCCTTTTAAAAAGTGACAAGGCTGCAGAGACGCCTCCATGGATAAAGTGCTAGCAACATGCGTGTGAAGACCTGAGTTCAGATCCCAGGAACCCACGCAAAGCCACGTGTGGTCAGGGCATCTGTAAACCAGCATACCTACAGGGATATGCGGGATGGAGACAGGCAGTGGGGACATGTGAGATGGGGCTAAATATAGAAATGAAGAAGTGTGGTGGGTCAAACTGGCCCTCAAAAGACGGGCTGTCACCAGGCACATCCTTGTTATGTGTTAGTTTATAATAGGCGCATTCAAGACAAAAGGTGGGAAATAGGGGGCAGGATAAAAACTGAGGGGAAGAATTACTTTATAAAAATATATCATATATATGACATATGATATCTATATACAATAATATATATGTATACACAATAAATATCTTATATATTATATATAGTACATGTAACAGCATACATACGCTGTCTATATGCTATTAAAATCACACACACACATCATTTTGACAGATTTTTAGCAAATAAATGCTTCACAGATATGGTATCAAGTTATATCCCTATAAGCAATATGCCAGTACCTGTGTTTCTACTGTTTATCTAGAGAGAATGCTATCAGAGGCTGATTCTTAAGGACATCCGAGATAAAAATGGCATTTCAGTGTGGCTTTAACTTCCATTTCTCTCCCTGTGAGCATGACCACCTTTCAAAGACATTCCTGAAATCCATTTGTAAACTGTCTCCTGTAGATCATATTTCCATATTCTTTGCGATTTTTCACTATGAACCATTGGGCCTTTTGTTTTTGGGTTGGAGCATAGTGGTTTGTATATGGAGGGACATCTTGTTTATCTTTTGCTAATGCAGCCATTGTTATGTTGCTAAAAAATTTCAATCATTTCTGTGTCCTGAAGTTTGAATTATTGTTAGAAAGAGTTGTCTCCAATTTTGTGCCATAAAGAATATAGCCATTTCCACTTAACTCACGAACGTATTGGTGACTTTTCTGGTGTGAAGTATAAGGCTCTCTTTCAGCTATGGTTCCTCTCCAGCTGATACCCAGATGTCCACGGCTCTCTTTCAGCTATGGTTCCTCTCCAGATGGTACCCAGATGTCCACGGCTCTCTTTCAGCTACGGTTCCTGTTCAGCTGGTACCCAGATGTCCACGGCTCTCTTTCAGCTACGGTTCCTCTCCAGATGGTACCCAGATGTCCAGTGCATGTACAGAAGTTCTACACTTACAGAAAAGTCCATCCTGGCTTCCTCTTCTCTCCTCAGCTTGACCACTGTTCATGAACCAGCAACCCTTTTATTTAATTCTGAAAACCATCCAATAGCTGTTAACCTCTTGTAGGATTCACACATTTTTATTGTTAGAATATTTTTCTTTTTAAGTTTTTTAAAATATAAAATTTTAAAATACATTTGAGATGTAAGTTCCACTTTGAGAATCTACACATAACTTCAAATTTGACAATTAGAGCAAATGCATTCTTTGAAAACACATTCCAAATATTTTTGAAAGTTAAATAAGTACTGAGCCCATAAAAAGAATCTGAAGGAACCCAAAAACATCTGTCCTGAATGTCATATTCTCTAAAGAAAATTAAACAAAATAACACTTAGTAAGGCAAAAGCCCAACTTCTAATCCTTACAGATTTAGGAATTTAGAAATTCTTTTGAATTACTCATAAATCAAAAAAAATCACTACAGAAATAAAAACATTTGAAGCACTGAATTACAATGAAATTATTTAACCCACTTGCAGAGATGTTTTTTAAGAAAAGGACAATAAAAGACAGCAACACAACCCACTGTGTGAGCCCCAGCTCAAGACAGCAACACAACCCACTGTGTGAGCCCCAGCTCAAGACAATAACACAACCCACTGTGTGAGCCCCAGTTCAAGACAGCAACACAACCCACTGTGTGAGCCCCAGCTCAAGACAGCAACACAACCCACTGTGTGAACTCCAGCTCAAGACAATAACACAACCCACTGTGTGAACTCCAGCTCAAGACAGCAACACAACCCACTGTGTGAGCCCCATTCAAGACAGCAACACAACCCACCGTGTGAGCCCAAGCTCAAGACAATAACACAACCCACTGTGTGAGCCCCAGCTCAAGACAGCAACACAACCCACTGTGTGAGCCCCAGCTCAAGACAATAACACAACCCACTGTGTGAGCCCAAGCTCAAGACAATAACACAGCCCACCGTGTGAACCCCAGCTCAAGACAGCAACACAACCCACCGTGTGAGCCCCAGCTCAAGACAGCAACAACAGCAACACAACCCACTGTGTGAGCCCCAGCTCAAGACAGCAACAATAGCAACACAACCCACTGTGTGAGCCCCAGCTCAAGACAATAACACAACCCACTGTGTGAGCCCCAGCTCAAGACAGCAACAACAGCAACACAACCCACTGTGTGAGCCCCAGCTCAAGACAATAACACAACCCACTGTGTGAGCCCCAGCTCAAGACAGCAACAACAGCAACACAACCCACTGTGTGAGCCCCAGCTCAAGACAGCAACACAACTCACTGTGTGAGCCCCAGCTCAAGACAGCAACACAACCCACTGTGTGAGCCCCAGCTCAAGACAGCAACAACAGCAACACAACCCACTGTGTGAGCCCCAGCTCAAGACAATAACACAACCCACTGTGTGAGCCCCAGCTCAAGACAGCAACAACAGCAACACAACCTACTGTGTGAGCCCCAGCTCAAGACAGCAACACAACCCACTGTGTGAGCCCCAGCTCAAGACAATAACACAACCCACTGTGTGAGCCCCAGCTCAAGACAGCAACAACAGCAACACAACCCACTGTGTGAGCCCCAGCTCAAGACAGCAACACAACCCACTGTGTGAGCCCCAGCTCAAGACAATAACACAACCCACTGTGTGAGCCCCAGCTCAAGACAGCAACAACAGCAACACAACCCACTGTGTGAGCCCCAGCTCAAGACAATAACACAACCCACTGTGTGAGCCCCAGCTCAAGACAGCAACAACAGCAACACAACCTACTGTGTGAGCCCCAGCTCAAGACAGCAACACAACCCACTGTGTGAGCCCCAGCTCAAGACAATAACACAACCCACTGTGTGAGCCCCAGCTCAAGACAGCAACAACAGCAACACAACCCACTGTGTGAGCCCCAGCTCAAGACAGCAACACAACCCACTGTGTGAGCCCCAGCTCAAGACAGCAACACAACCCACCGTGTGAGCCATAGCACAATGCTGTCACCTCTGAAGACAACTGAACAACATGAAAATCAAGATCCCAACAGTATGTTAAAACCAGGCCCCATGGGTAAAATGCTAGGACATTACAACATTGTATTTGTGTCTGTAGACAAAATCTGAAAGAAATGCATACACAAACATGACACTCTATGTTGAAGCTTTGAAGACAGTCACTGTTACTTCACCCAGCATTGTAGAGGTTCTCGCTAATAAAACAAGACAAGAAAAAATGACCTTGAAAGAGAGAAAGAAAATGTTCAGCATTGAGGCTAATATGGCTGGCTACAGGGCACATTCAGGGAATGTACGAACACTGTTAAGCAGGGAGAGAGTGTTGACTAAAAACTGTTGTACCAAAGAGGGCGGCAATCCCATTTGTGATTAAAGCATATTTAGAAAATGCTTTTTTAGAAGTTCACAATAGAAATAAATAACAAAATGAGTTTGTTAAGAAATAAAATTAATACTTGATATGTAAGACTTTACAGAAAATATTAATTAATTACTGGTTAGTGTAAAAGCCAGACAGGAAAGATCTTCAGGGATCAATGACATTGGCCAGGCTCTTAGATGGCTAGACAGAGTTGCATTCTGTGGCAATTCCTCACTGCCGGAATGGTCACTGTATACAAATACTGATTGCCCTGTCTGGGTGAAGGATATTAATTATGGAGTCACAAATCTGGACGTGGGCTAGAAAATCAAATTACTTTGTACAATAACCTTATTTTAAGTTTTTGTCAAAAATGCTACCAAGACAGTTAAAGGTCAGTTGTAAGCAGATCTCGAATTTATTCACACTTAACCTTTATTATTGAGAAATTTTATGTTCGTAACTGTAGCAGCCGGTGAGTAATAAATAAGGGAGCCCCATGTTCTGTGGCTTCAAAGCTTCCCACTCTCCATCACTTGCCAAAATGTTAAGGTTAAGGAAATTTTTAAAAACTTAAAATTAGCATTTATTTTAACCAAAGAGAAATACCAAGGGGCAAAATGTATATAAAAATACATTTTTTAGAGTTTATCTTCCCCTTTGTAACATTCCTGATCAATGCTAAAAACCGCACTCTCTAGAGAGGTGCAGGGGTTCTCTGGGAGCAGCAGAGTCCATGAAACAAGCAGGAAATGTGTGAGAGGCCAGGAACGTCTCAGCGAAACTTCAGGAACTGAAAGGAAGATGCTATTTGTGGCTGCAGCCGCTGGTATTGATCGGAAACATGTCAGTGTTTACTAAAAACTGTCCTTGAACGCAGTCACATACAGTCGATTTCAATACACTCAGTCACACGTCAAGAAGGACCAGCTGTGTGGGGCAGTAGTGGACTGTCCCCCACACCAGCATACTGGGCATGCATTTGACAGATGCTAGTTAGCATTTATTTGCATTATTTGTAATCAAAGGATTTCTTCTGTCTCTTAGTTAGGAAACTAAAATAAATGTTAAAAATAAACCAATCACAGAAAGTAACATAGCAAATGTTTAGATGTCCGAGTGGGGCACACAACAAGGATGCCTAGAAAGAGGCCCTGCTCAAGAGAAATGAGGATTAACTATGGAATGGAGTGAAAGGCAGGAAGTGTCATCAGGTGGGGGACTGCACCCAGACTCAGATGGGAGACAGTCACAGTTCTGGGCAAGGGTTCTCAGAAAGACTGCCGGAAGCCAGTCAGAGCTTATCCAGGAGACAATGTCTGGTTTGGGCAGATGTCACCTGGGTTGGGGTAACCTGTCAGGCAGTTCCGAAAAGACAGGAGGGCCTCTATGTCAGGTGGAGACTGGACTAGACATTTCAGAGAAGGTTAGAGATGATGTAACAAGTGTGTGGTTAATAATGACCCCAGTGGGGTCGTTGGGAGATCAGAGTTCAGGGATCAGTGTCTGCACGTGAGTAATCAATGGAAGTTCAGATGTGAAGCCACAGCCGCCTGAATCATGGTCAGGATCTCTAACACAGACAAGAAAGACATAACAGAAAAGGATTTGTCTGTCTGTCCATCTATGTAATTATCAATCTCTATCATCTGTCTATCTATCTGTCTGTCTGTCTGTCTGTCTATCATCTATCTATCTATCTGTCTATCTATCTATCTATCATCTATATCTATCTATCTATCTATCTATCTATCTATCTATCTATCTATCTATCTATCTATCTATCATCTATATCTATCTATCTATCTATCTATCTATCTATCTATCTATCTATCTATTATCTATCTATTGCTATCTACCTCTCTCTGTCTATCTATCTTTCTTTCTTTCTTTTTTTTTTTTGTGGATGTTTCAAGACAGGGTTTCTCCGTAGCTTTTTGGTTCCTGTCCTGGAACTAGCTCTTGTAGACCAGGCTGGCCTCAAACTCACAGAGATCCATCTGCCTCTGCCTCCCGAGTGCTGGGATTAAAGGCGTGCGCCACCATTGCCCAGCTATATCTATCTTTCTATCTATCATCTATCTATCTATCTGTCTGTCTATCTATCTATTATCTGTCTGTCGCTATCTACCTCTCTCTATCTATCATCTTTCTATCTCTATCTACCTCTGTCTGTCTATCTATCTATCTATCTATCTATCACCTATCTATTGCTATCTGCCTCTCTCTCTCTATCATCTATCTATCTATCTATCTATCTATTTCTATATCTATCTATCTATCATCTATCTATCTATCTAATCTATCATCTGTCTATCTATCATCTATCTATCTATCATCTATCTCTATCATCTGTCTATCTATCTATCTATGATCTATCTATCTATCTATCCATCCATCCATCCATCCATCCATCTATCATCTATCCATCTATTATCTATCTATCTATCTATCTATCTATCTATCTATCTATCGCTATCTGCCTCTCTCTATCATCTATCTATCATCTATCTACCTATCTATCTATCTATCTATCTATCTATCTATCTATCATCTCTCTCTCATGGGAGGAATAGAGGAATATTGAACAGAGTTATGTAATTAGCTGGACATGGAGACTGGAGGACAGGGTGGAATACATAGGACAGCTATGTCTCCAACACTGACTGCCAGCATCAGGAGCTGCACAGAGAGTGGGGTTACAGGCCATGTGCTCAAGTTGGGATTTAGGATGAGTCTGCTTGGATGCAACCAGAGACTTAAGAGCCACACTGAGAAGTAGCCTGGCAGACATCTGCATGGGGGCCACGGTGGTCAAAGGGGTACAGGAGAGGTCCTTGAGAGAAGTTCCAGGCACCTCCTCATTCAGAAGACAGACCGATGCCTAAAAAGGAAAGAGTCATGTGGGCTGACTTGGCCTGAAGGGTGGGAGTTCGGCCATGTGTCACAGAGGGAGGAGATTCCTGGAAACAGAAAGTGTGACAGAGTGTTTGCAGGCAGCCACACGAGAGGGAAGCACAAGTCTGGACCCTAGAAATATTTCTGGAGGAACTTGAGCCATGTCATGAAGTGGGGGCAGCATCAGGACACGCAGACCTCCATCCTCCATCCCTTCCTCCCAAGTACTGCAGAACCGCCCTGCCCTGGGAGAGGTCCTGGGAATCCCCAGAGCTGGAATCCCCGGGTCTCTGAGCGCCATCCTTTGTGGGTCTTGGGATTGTCCCATGTGACACCTGCGGTGTTAGATGGGCACAGACAGGTGAGAACTCCAAGAAGACACTTGCTCAGAATATTGTCACATCTATCAATCAACATTCCATTTTCTTCCTTTCTAGCAAGAAGCCGCGTTTTGACATTTGCAGACGGCTCGCCGCTGGTGTCCTCAGTGACCTATGTGCTCCTCTCCAAGCTCCAAAAGTCCAACCGCTTATCTTAATGGGTCGTTTGGTGCATGGGACAGCTCAAAAGGCGGCACAGCTGGTGGAGCCATGGTGAAAGTTTGTTGGGGTGTGCCAGCCAGTCATAAAGAGCGTGCCAGTTACTGCGTCTGGCACGTTGCTGATGGGCAAAATGGGTCCTCAGAAACCAACTCTGCGTACAAGAGGGAGGGGCACTGGCTCTGGACTCTCCTCTGTTCCTAGACATAGTAAGTTCATGGGCCAGCTAATCACTCTATGTCTCAGTTTCCACATCTGTAAAATGGGGCACAGATGGCATTTTCTCACTGGGACTGCGGGGAGTTAAATCAGAGGAAAGCTAAGATTGCGCACCTGCCTGACAGAAAGGCATGGAGAAAGGAAAGCTAAGGACACGACCGTGGAGACTCTGACTCTGCTGCTTTCTCATTGTGTGCCTGGCTGTCTTTGTCTTAGGGTAGGGTTATTCGTGTGGTAGTGAACACCACGACCAACAACATGCTGGGGAGAGAAGGGTTTATTTGGCTTACACTTCCACATTACTGTTCATCGTCAGAGGAAGTCAGGACAGGAACTTAAGAAGAACAGGAACCTGAAGACAGGAGCTGCTGTACAGGCCATGGAGGAATACTGCCTACTGACATGCTCCCCATGGCTTGCTCAACCTGTTTTCTTATAGAACCAGGACCACCAGCCCAGGGATGGCACCACCCACGATGGGCTGGGCCCTCCTCCATAATCACTAATTTAAAAAATGCCCTATAGGCTTGCATACAGCTCAATCATATAGAAGCAGTTTATCCACTGAGGCTCCTTCCTGAGAGGAGATGAGTTCAGCTTGTGTCGAGCAGACATAAACCACCCAGCACAGCTTCTTCAATGGAAAGCACCAGCTTAGGTCCATATTCCATAAGGTCTGACAATTTTAGCCACTAGAGAAAAAAATTCTCTTTTCAGTGTGCAAACATTTTCGTAGACATTCTGATGGTGCCCCAGCCCTGTTGATGCCAGCCAGTGAAAGGTAGAGGTCACTTGTGAAGGACACGAGCTATAGCCCAGGGAACTCACAGGACAAAGTGGCAGGCACCTGCGTCTGCCAGTGATGCAGGGACCTTTGAAACAGGCCAAAACACCCCAATCGGATGAGAACGATGAGTGGAGCGTGGCTTCCGGGCTCACAGTGCAGCAAGGCAAGGTGTAAGCAAATCTGTGCCCATAGTCCTCATAAGTGACTAAGTGACTGGCTGTGTGGAGCTTAGCGGGGAAAGACTTGCCTCACGTGCATGAGGCCCCAGTATCGAGCCCCAGTGCTGCCAGAATATAATTAACACATAAATAAGTAGACAAATAAGAAATAAATAAGCGTCTGCTGGAAACGTGCATAAATGATGCACGGATCCCTCTCCCTCCCCAGGGAGGACAGGAAGGCTGACTGGGTTGGAGAAGGAGACCTGGGGTATGGGAACACTGAAACACCGTCACATGTGGAGATCACAGTCTGGATCTCAGCTGCTCATTGTACCACAAGTCCTTAATAAGTAGCCGTCTTCTCAATGAAGATTGATAGACACCCAGATGCGGTCACTACCAGAGCTGAAGCAGTCCTACCCAGGATGGAAGAAGCAGGCGGTGATTCCCCACTGGGTTTTTCCAGAAGGGCCACAATGGGCCCAGCCAGATATACTTAAGGGCCAAGGAAAAACTCTTAACCAAATTTAATCACAGTTTAGCGAACTCATGAGCAGAGGGAAGGGGTGACGGAGGGAACTTAGAGGGTTCTAGAGAGCAGAGAACACCGAGTACCTCAGGGCTTGCTGCGCACAGATGTGTTCCTTCTTGTGCACTGAAGAAATGGCCACTGTGTCAGGGAGAGTCTATATCTCGAGACAAATACTCAAACAGAGGAAATAGAGCAACATTCCCCAAACTCTTTAGCGTTTCCGTCTCCAGAACTACACACTGTTGCACTGAGCCTATCTCCCCACGTGCTCCTGGTGTACAATCCCAAAGCATCCAGATAGCATGATGATTAATACTGCACCGTAGAAAGTGCCACGGGGCGTGTGACCCACAGTTAAGCACCGAAGGCAGAAGAACCTCTAGACAGATAACTGATTTTATTTTTACACATTAGCAAATGCCCGTATTAACGTGTATGGCCTCGTTAACTCTATTATTCCTTAATCAGTTTAGAACATAGCTGTAGTCTTCTTTGAACATGAACTTGTTTTTAATTCCAAATAAACTTGATAAAGTACTTTATTATAGTAAAGATGTGATCTCCTGCATGTCACATTCTTATTCCCTAGATTTAGTGTTGCTCCATGAAAACCGTAAGAATGGGAGTTTTGATTGGGAACCCATCATACAAGCTACCTTGCCCTTGACAAATGGTCAGATCATCAGATTTTCAGGAGACCTCCCCAACAGCAGCTCATTCATTCTCTAGGGTGTGGTCTAATCTCCCTTCTAAGACCAGCATGTCCGTGGACCTCAGCCATGAAAGCCCCTCCACTGTCTATGAGCAAGGGTGGTGCCCAAGCCCTGACCACCCACGCTTGGCTCTCACGTAGTCCACAGGCTCCCCTTCCTGCTTCTCTACGACATTCCCTTTATGCCCTGTACTCCAGTTGCTGAAACAGCCCTCGCTGCTGACTGTGCCTGACTCCTGGAAGGCTTTCCCACTTCTCTCCATTCCCTGTGGATTCTTATACATCACCACAGCGCAGGTCAGATCACAGGCGCCTCCTCCTCCCTGTCTCTGCTGTAACTTAGCTATATGACCTTGTGCACGTCACATTTGGGTTCCTCATTCAAAAGCGGATGTTAGCAGTACACACATCAGCCATCTTCGGCTCTTTCATGGAACGCTCTAAGCAGTGACCAGCACATGCTTACCATCATTACTAACACTTTATTAAAACAGCATTAGATACGTTCTAATTACATGAGCAATTAATGAATGTGTACTCAAATATTTACCTAGATTCCAGCAGGAATTAAGCCTCTCATTGCCTTTCTAGTTGGAGCAGAGAAGCAGGAGTAGAGACTCCCAGACACAAGGGGCTCCAATCGGAGCAAGAGAAGGCAAGCCAATGGCCAGCATCATACTGCCCGGATCCTGCGCACAGGGTGGAGGTTGCCCGCATATGCATACCTCATGGATGGACATGTACCTGTGTGTACATAAGTGTGATGCAGACAGAGAGACTGAGGGAAAGTAGAGGGTGCCCGAGTATGGTGGCAGAAAACAACGACCATTTCTGGTACTTTGTTTCTCAGGGAATGCGCCAAGAATGTATCAACTACAAGACTGGTGGTGCCCATGCCAAGTCAGGGACAATGCGCCACTTAGTTAGGTCATCAGCACTAGAGTGAGGCAGGCTGTGGAGTCAGCCACACGTCAGGAACATCGTCAGGTCAAGGACCAGCTCCAGCCACGGAAACTTTAGCCTTGGACACAGCATCCACCCAAGACCCACGTGCAATAACCTTCCCGGGTGACTGAGGTTACAGGAGAAGGAAGGGGGCAAGGTGAAGTTGATTCCACACGCGCCATTCCATGGAAGCCAGCCTGATACCCACACTCGGCAGCACGATGTGGAAGACAGTGATGAGAGGAGAAGTGAAGCCATGGAGAAAGACTTGCTCTCTGCGCCCACTGCCTGGAAACACGCTCTCCAGAGCAACATGGGGATAGACAGAGACAGTGGGGCATCGGCATGGTTTGCAAAAGTGGGGTCCTAATTCCCATCACCACCAGGTGCTCACCACACACACATGTGCGCACATACACGCACCTTTACACACACACATACACACATATACACACACACTCACACATATACACTCACACATACACACACATATACACACTCAGCACACATATATACCCACACATAACACACAAATATACATTCACACACATACACACACATATACACACTCAGCACACATATATACTCACAGATACATATACTCACACAGACACACACTCACACATACAGACTCATATAAACACACACACACACTCAATTTACACAACACTCAACATTACCATTCCTTTGTGTCTACATTTCACCCAGCCCAGGGTCTGCTGGGATCTAGATGGAAATATTAAAAGATGAATGAACTAATGAATCTGCTTTTTAATCTACACTCCTCTTTGGGATCAAATATCATCCATTTCATATTTTTTTCTGGAAATTTCTTCAAAATAATATGCCAAACAAGCATTGGTTTCAGACTTTCTGGATCTGGTCATCTGGGATAACAAGTCATTTTGTGTGACTTTAAATCCTTCATTTCAATCTCCCTTTGATTCTCCAGTGAGAGCTAACATCCTATTCGGGGAAAAATGACTCGCCCAAAGGCAGAGAGTGATTGAATTGTCCTCTCATCAATCCTAACTTATTTAGGCCCATTGTTCTTTTTCAGCTGAAAGGGACTTTTGATTTCATTTAGTTTCCTGTACTTTCATTTCATGAAAAGTGCCAAACAAGGCTCCATTATTAGGCCCATCAGACCCTGCTGCACGGCGGGCTCTGTGTTCTGGCCCACAGCGCAGCTAGCATTCCGGGAAACCACTGCTCTGGGGTCAGGACCCACAGTCACAGCAACAGCTTTCTCTCTTCTTTCTTCCCTGCTCTACAGGGTTAGTTAGGCCACTTTCATGCCATAGATACTGCACTTCTAACGTATTTCCCCCTTTCACCTCTCTTCTCCCTTTAGTACCCTTCCCTTGTGCAGCTTTACTTCAAGTTCACGTCATGAGCATGTATATGATTCATGCATCTATAGCATTTAGACCCACAGGTAAGAGCAAGAATGCCGGCCGTATCCGTGTTTCTGAGACTGAGTTAATTCACTTAGTATGGTTCTCTCCATTTGCATCCATTTCCCCGCAACAACAGAGCCTCATTCTTCTTTATAAAAAAAGAGTCCAGGGTATAAGATTAAGAGTCACATTTTATCTCCCTGTTGATAGACACCTGTATTGGTTTCATTGCTTAGCTGTGAGAATAGTGTGAGAACGGAGAAAACGACTCTTTATATGAAAACACCTGCACCTGTGAGTATGCTTGGCCTTGATTGGTCAGCCTAAAGCAGATGCTCACACTCTTGGCCTGCCCCTGCACCTCTGTGGTGCACATCACAATGAGATGTTACTCCCTTCGCAGCCAGAGGAGGAGAAAGTGCAAGCTGAGATGCTCATGAGAAGGTTTCTTTCACTGCCCCTATGCAAGCTGAGCTTCCTTCTAGCTACACTCAGATTTTGGCCTCTGTCACCTACACATCTCTCTTTTCTTTCTCCTCCTTGTACACGGTCTCCTCTCTTGGCCCCATTTGGTTCTCTAAGCACACCCAACAAAACCTCATTTCGTGTATGGATTCGGCTTTTCCAAAAAGTCTCAAAATCAAGTGCTCTGTTGATTGAATTCAACACTATAGTCAAGCACGCAGGTGGCTTCCAGCCATCCTCTGTGACACACAGAATGGACCAGCTGATCACAGAATGGCTGTGTGCTAGATAACTTTATGTCACCGTGGCACAAGCTGTAGTCATCTGAGAGGAGGGAACTTCAATGAAGGAAATGGCGCTATAACAGCAAGCAATAGGGCATTTTCTAATTTAGTTATTGATGTGGGAAGGCCTAGTCCATTGTGGGTGGGGCCTTCCTGCACTGGTGGTCCTAGATTCTATAAGAAAGGCTGGGCAAGTCATGGAGAGTAAGGCAGGAAGCAGTACCCCTCCACAGACTCTGCATCAGTTTCTTCCCACAGGTTCTTGCCCTGTTTGAGATCCTGTCCTGACTCCCTTCAATGATGAACTACGATTCGGGAGTATAGACCAAATAAATCCTTTCCTCCCCAGCTTGCTTTTGGTCACGGTGTTTTGTCACAGCAACAGTAACCTTGACTAAGACAGGTTGCCAGCACTCTGGGAGTCACCCAGTATCAGCCCAAAGGACAGGGAAGACCTTCTTGTCTCTTTTTTCTCAGAAACAAGTCCTCTCCTTTGCTATTCTTAGAACTGAGTTGGAATTCCATCCTAAATGTCAAATAAATTACCATCAATACAAATACATTTGCCAAGCCCCTGCCCTTGGAGAAGGAAGAGCAGGCGGTGTGAGCAGACACCAAGACTTCTGTGGACAGCAAGAGATGGGGAAGTCATCATGAAAACCACCCAGACCACCCTGGGCACGGTAGGCCCCACTGCTGCTGGAACCTATTGCTACCCCAGCTAGGTCAAAGAGCACCCCTGAGGGCCAAAACAACCTCACACGGGAAAGGGGCTCTACTAGAGAAGGCTGCGATCCAATAAACACAGAGAAAACATGCAGGATACTTTCATATATGCTTTCAGAGAAAGAAATTCAGAAAGTATCCCATTCAAACAGCTTTTCAAAAGTGCCTAGGAATACACCTAATCAAAGAGGTGAACAACCTTTACAATGAGATTTCATGAATTGAAAACAGATATCAAAGAAGTCAGACCAGGGGAAGACCTTCCATGCTCCTTTATTGGCAGAAGTAATATTGTAAAAATGGCTATCCTACCAAGATCAATTTACAGATTTAGTGTAATCCCTATCAAAATTTTGATGTTATATTTTATAGATCTAGGAAAATGATTCAAAGACTCAGGTGGGACCAATAAAGGCCATGGGTAATGGTAGTGGCATTTCAACTGTGTTTTAATAAACAGAGACTGCCTGAAGGTCTGAGAGCAAAACAGTCCCACTGGTCAGCCTTGCAGATCAGGCTATGGTAACACACACCTTCAATCCCAGTAGTCACAATGACACACACCTTTAATCCCAGGAGCCACACTAGTTGCCATAGAAACTGGGCAGTGCGTGCCTTTAATGACGGTGGTGCACACCTTTAATCCCAGCCTTAGAGAGTATTATGAGATGGGAGGACACAGCTCTTATACACAGTCTTCTTCTTAGATTCCAGGAGGCAGGATCGCCCTTTCAGACTGAGGTCAATAAGAGCAAGTAGCTGGCTGTTTTGCTTTTTTGATCTTTAGGTTGAACCCTAATTTCTGACCCTGAGTTTTTATTAATCGTGCTTCAGACAACCTAACCAATTAAGTAAGTGCAAGGCTGGAGGTGCCATACATGTAATCTCTCTCTCTCTCTCTCTCTCTCTCTCTCTCTCTCTCTCTCTCCCACACACACACACACCCACACACGCACATGCAGAGCCTGGTATCAGCACTGGAATGGATAGGCAGATCAAAGTGGCGTTAGAGGATCTGGAAATAAACTGAGAAAGCAATGGCCACCTACTTTTGTTAAGGGAGGCAAATCCCACAGTGGGAAAAGAAAGCCTATTCAACAAATGGTGCTAGAGAACTGGAATAAAATTAGAACCTTACCTCTAACTTTGTATAAAAATCAATTCAAAATGGATCGAAGACCTTAATTAAAAAACTTGAAACACTGAAAGTATTAGGGAGAATACGGGGGACTCTTCTCGAGATGGTGTTATTGGCAAGAACTTTGTGGACAGAGCCTCAGTAGGGCAGGAACCAGCCCCAAGTGTGAGCAGAGAGGACCCCACAGGTGAAAAGTTTCCGCACACCAAAGGAAACTGTCAGCGGAACACAGAACAGGCACAGAAACGGAGACATCTCTGCCAGCTGCACTTCAGGCCGGGGACTAGTGGCCAGGATTTCCCACTGCAGAAATCAAATATCAAGGCAATAAAACCTCCGATCAACAGACGAGGGAATGAAATAAACAGTTTCCAACAAAAAACACACATGGTGAATAACTGATTTTAAATGTGTCTGTTCCTACCTATGATGGAAATTCACATTAAAACTATTCTGAAATAACACCTCACCCCAGTCAGAATGTCCACCACCAAGAAATCTGATGTTGGAAATATTAAGGAGGATGTGGGTAAAGAGGACCCCTATTTATTGTTAATACAGCCATTGCGGTTTGGAGGAAAAAAAAAAAAACAGGAAAAGGTACAACTTCCTCATGGCCCATTCATTCCACTCCTGAATAAAAACACAGAGAACTCATGGCCTACCATAGAGATAACTGAACATCCATGTTTGCTGCTGTTCTATTTATGACAATAAAGAAATGTAACTAACTTAGATGTTTATCAACAGGTGGACGGATAATAAAAGTGTGGTGGTGCACCAGCCAGGCGGTGGTGGCGCATGCCTTTAATCCCAGCACTCGGGAGGCAGAGGCAGGCGGATCTCTGTGAGTTCGAGGCCAGCCTGGTCTACAAGAGCTAGTGCCAGGACAGGCTCCAAAGCTACAGAGAAAGCCTGTCTCGAAAAATAAATAAATAAATAAAAGTGTGCTACGTACACAACATAGTCTGTGACTCATGTGGAAAGAAAAATGAAGGTAGAAAATTTGTAGGAAAATTGGTGGATTTAGAATGTATAATGTTAATTGAAGTAACCCAAACCAATAAAAAAAGAAAAGAACACTTTAAGCTCTTTCACGTATAGATGCTGGCTATACTACATGTATGTAAACAGTAGCAAAGGTGGGGGTGTGTAACATGCAGAATGATGAGCACAGAGAGAAGGCAGGCCATGGACACATGCGCCATTGAAGAGGAGATAAAGCTGGCTGGCTTCCAGTTCTAGCTCTCCCAGGGCTATTTGTCATGGGATAGAGGAGTTTACAGAAACACCGCACAGTGCAAGCGCAAACCACACACAAGGCTCCGTGGCTCCAGACCAGCCGTTCTAACTGCACCAAGGTCCACGGAGCTGCAGAGAGCCTGAGACTGGGCAAGCGCTTCAGTGGTTCCTTTATCTCCCTCTATGATGTTTCTTTACACGAGTTCGCTATAATGATGTGATTTACAGAAAGAAAAGAAAAAAGTTCAAAATGAATCTAGCAGGCTAAAATTCAAGTGTGGAGGGTTCTATGCTGTGCAGGATGGAGACTGTGGTGTGGATGTCTATCTTAGGGACTTAAAAATCCCAACATCTGTCTGTTTACACAGTTGAGGTTTGCAAAATAACTCAGCAAATTTTAGAAAAAAGTTACCTGAAATATAAAAAAATCTAAAATATTGAAATGGAGGGATAGAACTTGGCACAAGAAGAATAATTGAGATTATTTGAGATTAGCAGGCACATAGCACTGATAAAGACTTATTTAAGGAAAGAACTACAGATACAATTGCTATTTAATCATTTTTGATCACTTAAACTTCCACATAAAACCCAGAATTTTTATCAGTGAATTAAGTTTAAAATACTGTTTACGAAGCCAGTTTCATGCACTGGCAGGAAATCAGCAGAAGAATGCCAGGCATGGAGGTGGGCCTATGAGCTGTTCCTTCCCGGGATCCCAGGACCACCAAAGCGGCAGTATTAAAGCATATGGACGTGCTCACACCGTCCATTGCATAGTGGCCTACCCACCCAAGCGCTCCTCCTAAAGTCTGCCCGACAGCAGGACTCGCCTCACCAAGCTGATCTCAGGTCATCGTCATCTACTGTGACAGTGTCCAGGTGCTCTGTGTGCCGGCACAGGCCTCTTCCTGCAGCTTCTGGCCATGGCAAATAGTTTCTTGATGTCCCATATAGGTGTTTATGTGTTTGGGTGTGCATGTGTTCATGTGTGGGTCATGTTATGGACGTGTATGTCTTAGCTAGAGGTCAACATCAATTACATTTACATTTGAGGGTCTCTCAGTCACCCTGAAGCTCACCCACTGGCTAGGCAGGCTGGCCAGTGAGCTGCGGGGATCCTCCTGTCTCCAGTGCTGTGGTTACAGATGCCCACCACTGTGCCCACCACTGTGCCTGCTGTTCTTGCTTTAATCATGGGATCTAAGGATCCAGGCTTGGGTTTTCATCCATGTGAGACAAGTACTGCACCACAGCCATCTCATTCTGTAAGGCTGCCCCATCGAAGCAATTCTTACTAGAAGAGAAATACAGAAGCAAATTAGCCTGTATGAGAATAGTGGTGCTCGTGCCTGTACGAACTCCACCCTGTGAGAGCAGAGATGCACGGAAGCTCAGGCTGTAATTAGCCACCCTCCACTCCTCAGTGTCACAGAGAGAGGAAGGAGGAGTCCACTGACTTCTGTCTGAATAGGAGGACATTGCCTGTGCACAGATAATTTTCCCTCGGGCCTCTCATTTCTGCATTCATACAGAAGGCTTTCAATGAAATAAACATCTATATGTTCCTCCTTATCAAATTGAATTTTTGAAAGGCCGAAATTATTTGTGCTACAAATTGCCCAAGCTAGACACTGCTCTGTATTTGTCAAATGACCATTAGGCTGCTAACTCAGCCCGTGTGTCTTGGGCCCTGCGGCAGGTTCTCCAGGCTCCACAGTGGTGGGGCTTTGGACAGCAGCCCCAGCACCTGCTCTGCTGGGCTCCACAGGTGGAGGGAAAACTTCAAACTGCAAAGTCTGAAGGGAACGAGCCCTAACGGTGGGAGCTTGGAGCACTGGAAACACGCCCTCCTTCACATTTTAGTCTCAAAACTGCAATTTGTCATGAGCGGTAAAGGTTGCCCAAGAAAGGGAGCCTGCTGGGGGAGCTAAATAGGCATGCTAACTTTTCATTTCCTCGAAAATAACATCTATTCGCACTGTACTCCATCTGTAAGTAAAGTTGAAAAGCAGACCTGGGAAGGAGCGCTGCTGAGCATGGGCACAAAGCCTGCTCCCTCATGCTCACGACAGAAGCACAGCCCCGAGAAAAGGGAAGCTGGAGATCATCTAAGCCAACTCAGTCTCCATGTATCATAGATACATCACAACTGGGACAAATCTAAGAAATTGTCTTTTATTCCGAGTTCCTGTCTGAAGAAAATGGCGGCTAATCCACACGCTTGTGAGTTCACCACCACAGTTAACTCTGTCACACTTGATGAGCAGGTAATTTAAACTGGCCGGCTGCTGACTTGCTAGGGCTTTGCAGTGTCTGGGACTCCTGCCTGTGGTGAGAGGGGCTCATTGGCTGGGCCACCAGGCTAGGTTTCTATGGCACAGCCAGGAGGCCCACACCTCCCTCTCTGTGGCCAGGCCTGAGCCCAACTCCCAGGCTTTCACCAGAGCCAGCAAGGGTGAGACACCAGAGACACAGCCGGAGTGGGTGTGCCTTCCCTGTCTGTCTGGATTCTGCTCTGTGGGGACTCAAGTGTGTGCCTCTCTTCGTGTCTGGCCATCTCACTAGACCATAGTTCCAGGCCAGGAGGGACCAGCCTCTTCTCTTTATCATGAAATTCCTAGTGCAAAATACAGCACGATATTGAACACAGCAAGTAAATATTTGTCGAAATTGGAAATGAATCCACTGAGTCCATTTCCTCCCTATGGCCAGCAGCAAGGTGATCCACTGGGCCAGGCAGAGTGCCGAGAGGCTCAGAAAGGCGTGCTTCCCAGGCCATGGACACTTCTGAGAAAGCAGAGGTCTTGAGAGAAGACCTCCCATGCTTTAGAACGTTAACACCGACACAATGTGATGATAAAATTGTAAAAAGTGAGTTATATTTGTGTCCAAGGCATGTTCCTCATATTTGAAGGCAGAGGCTGCTCCCCTAAAAGCAGGGGAGCACTCCAGCACAGGCAGGGGCTGAAGCTGGAAACATAGGTGAGGGTTTCTTTTAGGGTACAGAGAACTCTGGGTATCAAGGCTGAGGCTGACAGCGGGGGCCTCGAGAGAAGGGAGCTGCCAGGTATACTGGGAGTTTAAAGTTTATTCAAAGATGGAAAGCTGTAGTCAACAGAGCGGGGACAGGATGTGTTTCAGGAGGCACAGTCACACTGCCGTGAGAGTTGTAAGCCAGAGGTCCATGCTTGGAGCAGAGACAACCGTCTCCCACTGACGCTGTTAATGGCAGACACACCAAGAGGCTAAAGACTGAAACAAAGGATTTAAAGTGAGGATGGACAAGTATGGGGTTGGCTGGGCAAAGAAGATTCCTAGATTCTAGCCTAGAACTATCTGTGATGCTGTCAGAACGGCTGTGCAGCTCCCGGGGCAGCAGGTCATGATTTACCAGGGGCATACCTCTGCAGCAGAGACCGTGGACAAGTAAGTGAAGAAAGGTGGGTGTATGAGGCTAGAACACAGGAGAAACAAGGCCTAGGCTGAGGTCCAGAGAGCTATTGACCTAGTCTAGCAAGAGCTAGGTTCACTGAGAAATCCTAACTTAAAAAAAAATGGGATGGAGAAGTGATTGACAAACGATACCCAAAGACCTCTGGGCTCCTCATGTACAGACACACATGCACACATGTGTACACACACACACACACACACACACCAGGCCCCCAAAAGCTGCCTGAATTGAACATGCATTCTTAAAAGTAGACTGGGGGGAGAGCAAAGGTCACAGAGGGAGATGGAGAAAGGAGGGAACTAGAGCCAGGGGTGACAACCATGAGGACAGGGAGGTGACAGTGAGGGCTAATTGTAGACATTGTGTGTCTGATGGCAGCAGGGCTGTTAGAGGTGCTGGACAATAAAGAGCAGACGTTGGCTCTTCTTCCCAATGTGACATTTTTAGAACAGTTAGAACATACAGCCCAGACTGCAGAGCATCATGTGTAAGAAATGGACATTTGGGAGTGAAACGCATTGCAATTAGAATTAAAGAAAAAAAGACAGTCCAGGTAATTGTTATTCTCTTTTAAATAAAAGTGAAACCATGACAAAATTAAGAGCGATTACAGAGAGGGCAGGGGATGGTGCTGGACTGAGACGCCTGTGTGATGGCTCTGGACGCCAGGTGAGTGCTGAGCGCCACTGCAGCCTAAAGCATGGAATCAAATCGCAGTACACACTCTGCCTCACCATCTCACAGTGCACCCCATAGTCGGGAGAAGGGGGTGTGTGCTCGTTTGATTTTATTTCTGTTGTTTCTATGGGGGATGTAGGGACCAGAGAACAGGTCAAGAGCAGCACCAAGCTAGTTCCTTTTCCTTTCCTAACAATCACCTCAGTTTCAGATGTCACAGGCTCTGCACCCACAATTGGGAAGGTGACCTGTATGGACACATAAGGAAGTCTTGCACATTCTTAAATGAGTTGTGCTAATTATCAGAACTGTTTTAATTAAAATCTTAACAGCTGGCCTGCTTGTGGCAGTCTGCCAGGAGGTCCCACCATTCCCTGCACTGGTTGAGACTTGAAGACTCGCTGTCTTCATGTTGTTGCTGTCCTGACAGTGTAGCTGAACGGTCGTGAGGCCGTGAGTGAATGTTTCCCATAATCAGGATCCCCCACTTCAAGAGTTCTGCTTTGACCAATTGGAAGACGCTTTGCCAAAGCTACCTGGTGTACTGTGGTCTTCAATGTGCAGCATCCGGGGAAGGCCAAGGGTGTATTTGTCTCGGAAAAATGTGCTTAATGTTCCATAGTGGATGCTTTGAGCAAGAAATTGAGTGTCTATAGCAAAAGGGGGAATTAAGGAGTTAAGGCAGGGCACAGCTTTTAACCTCTGCCACACTTTTCATACAAATGGACAGATAGATAAACTGGGATAGCAAACCCAAACCCATCTATAAACGCTGCAATAGAGTAGTGTGCAGGCCTGCTCAAGGTCTCCACATACACACGGAGGCCACAGAGTCCACGTAGCAAGGGCGATATGTAGGACGCAGCAGGAGAGGTTAGTGGCCACCAGGCCTGAATATGGCGCATCACTGCATGTGCTAGAGTAAGCAGGCAGGGAGAACTGGGAGAGGTCATGTACCGTCAGCTCATGGGAGAGAGGTCTGAGACGGGTCTGCAAGGAAGCTTGAACTAGAAGCTCTCCTCTTCCTGCAAAGCTCAAGTTCCTCATAGGGGAGCAGAACTCAGGTTGAGCTGAGCAACCGCAGGGCCAAAGAAGGAAAGGAGAGAGTGAGTATTCAGCAGAAATGAGGGGAGTTGGGGGGGGGGGTTAGTTTAGAGATACAAGGTCATTAACAAAAGACATTGAAGAGGCAGTGGGAGGGGCTGTGGAGACAGGAAGCTGATTGTAGAGGCAGTGGAAGGGGCTGTAGAGACAGGAAACTGGGAAGCTATCTTATCCTTGTCGAAGTTGAGGGACAACTAAGGATTGGGACAAAATTCTCTATAAGATGATCAAGAGAAGAGACTAAAATGCAAGATGATATCAATAGAGAGAGCAAAAGCAGGCCCAGGGCAAGGAAATCCTAAGCTAGTGCTTGAAGGCAAGCTGAAAAAGATACGAGAGATTTAAAATATGCCCAGAGTAGAACTCACAGAAGAATTTACAATGAAAATAACAAGGGGTAAAGAAAACTAAAGGGAAAGAACAGAAATGGAGCCCAGGAAGGAACTCTAGAAGGAATTATCACTTAATACTAGGTTATTAGAAAAAGGAAATGAAACTACATTCAACTGTCCATAATTGAGAGAGTTACGAAAGGAATTTTAGATAAGGTGACAAAGAGGAAAAACAGATTCAGCATCCATAATTCTTGAGGGTTAGCATAACAACCACACAGGCATCGCAACTTAAGACCACATTCCTACAAAGGGCAGAGATTTAATAGAGAACATTACCACTGGCCCACAGATTTACAGATTTACTGAATCTTAGCTAAAAATCAAATACGGATAAAATTACAAGTTCATTTATAATAATTAGAGACAAAGATTTTATACCCAACTAAAAATACTTTTTAAAAATAGTCTCAAACTCTTAAGGAGTAATTTAAGTTCGAAAATATCAATCTCACGGATACTTCTTGAACATTATTCTAGAAAAAGGTATTCTTTTCAGCGAAGTCTGTGGAGAGGCATGTGACTGACGACAGGACCAGCTACAGGTATCCATTCTACTCACACATCTGCTTCTAATACAGTAGTTGACTAGAATGTGTAGATGTGGGGGATAGGAAACAATAAAGAGGAAACTGACTCTGAGTATGGGTTTATACATAAAATATCATATAAAGAGAAGCAGAGATTGTTTTAAAAAGATTTATTTCCAATTGTGTGTATGTGTGTGTGAGGGGGGTATGGGTATGTGAGTGTTGGTGGCAGTTTTAGCAGAGGTGTCATGTCCCTGGAGTTAGAAATATGGTGGCCCTGAGCAGCCAGACATAAGTACTGGGCCAGAACTGGAGTCCTCTGCAAGAGCAGTACACGCAGTTAACTGCTCACCTCTATGTTCTGCCCCACAGTTTTAAGGCATGACAGCAAAAAAACAACTCTTACTAATCAAATGTCTGTCTGTTAACGCAAAGGAAGAGGAACTAGAACATATGGATGATCACTTCTCCTCTCAATCTCATAGCAGCCTCTGCTTCGGCATCTCCGTGCCTGGCTGTGCCTGCCTGTTTTAATCAGGCCTCCATCGACACCTACAGCTACCCTAATACAAAGTTTATCTTTAAAAGATTCAATATTTGTCTACATTAGATTTTGAAACTCGAGTAGAACACATGTAATATGTGCTTTTTACACATGGGAGACAGACAGAAGCAGCAAACCCTGAACAGCAAACATGAGTTAAAAAGGTGTTTGCAAAGATCCGGTGATTTCCATGAGACAACCACATTATAATCAATCCCTAGAACCTATGGGCTTTCTAAATGATGGATGTTGCCTAGTAACTTTATTCCAGCACAAAATAGAAGCATGGTGGAAATTTAATTATAAATGCTGCCACCCATATTTCTTTTCTATGGAGCTGTAATAGGTATGTTGCTTTAGTCCATATCCATCATTATGCATAAATTTTACATGTATAATTATGTACAGAATAGCTTAATCTTAGCTTGTGGTTAGTTTATATGTATATAAATAATTGGACTTACTTCATAGTTGATTAAACTAATGGGTTTGATAAAGTTGAGCCAGGGAAAAACTAAGTGGAAGTAACTAAAGGAAAGAAACAGCTCCCAGTGGAGTGGTATTATTCATGATAAAACTTTAATATATTTTAGAATCAATATTTTCTGATTCCATTTTTATGTAAGGTAATACATTATACATGAAATACATTTTGACCTGATCTCATGGAATTTATAAAACACTATCCCAATATTTGAGTTCAGTAGATGAGAGAAGACACCTAAATAGATTCAGAAAGAATTCACTTTATCCAACGGATATCAAGATACTAGAACTTACAATAATCTTGAATTTCAATATATTTGAACACTGAAGTTTTACATTCATTGAAATCAAACTGAATCACTGGTGCACAGTGTTCACTGACATTCTGTATCAGCATGCAAATGATCTGACCCTCAAGTCTCTTGTCTGGGATACCATAGAAAACCCAGCAGGTAGTATGTCAGATCTAGACCTCACAACTATCTATGCAAACACTAATTAATAGAAAGCAACCCAAAAAGTATTTTCAACGATTACTCAAAACTGTGATTACCAAAATACTTGCAGCTCTATAAACATGTCTGTCAAAAAAGGCAGAGGAAGCTGGGGCAGACTTGAGAACTAAAGAGTGACTTCCTTTCAGATTTTATGTCAGCAAATATTCATTGAAAAAAGTGGCTTTCTCTTTCCTCATTATTTATTATGAGTGCTTGGGTCTTATGCATGCAGGTTCCCACCCAAGTAATGGGTTGTAAAGTGACTTCTTAATTCAAGTGTAGCAATGCTTTTTTTCATCTTCTCCCCATTGCCCTTTCCCCTCTGCCACTCACTTTCCTTCCTTCTTATTCCCAGCCTGGTGGAGCTCTCTTTCCCTTTTCGTTTCATATTTACACACACTCTCTCCCTCTCTCAGTACACACCAGATGCATCAAATGAGCAGAAGCCTTCTTTCCCTCAGTGATCTCTCGACAATGTTGCTCCAATAAAGGAGCCGAACGCTTCCATTTTCCTGGGAGCAGCTCTTTCCAAGTTACCCTCTTTCTCCTGCCCCTGTCCCCAGTTCACGTGGTGGTTAAATGGTGACAAAACCTCTCCGAACCCAATCCTCTCCAAAGATGTTTGGAAAGTGTAACTCGGGGAGTTCATTAACAATGCCCACTCTGGGGCAGATCAGTGATAGTTGCCCGCTGCCCACACAGTTCCTTGAGATGGGTGCTGGCATGAGGGGGGTGTTGCCAAACCTTCCTAGGCTACCACATAACACCCATGGCCAACTGAGGTCTGCCATTTATATCCTACCTACTATCAATGAATGATGGGAAGAAAGGACCATAATCCAGTTGCTGATGACTTAAACACAACAGAGATGATACTCTCCTCAGTGCCTGTGCATCCCCTGCACTGGGAGAGGCTTCAGCTGTCCTGTGTAGTCTGTGTATCTAGGACAGTGACATAATTCCTGAAAATGCTTCTTAGAAAGAGTCTGCTATTTTATGAAGTGGAGCTTCTGTTACAGGATGTGATGTTAGGGAAGTATCTTCAAAAAGTATGATATTGTGTTGTATTTTGTGTAAGCTAAAAGATAATGATGGAAATTTTTTAAAATAAAGGGTTGGGTTTTTTATAGGAGGACATAAATTAAAATGACTTTAATAATGCATTTAATTGCAATAATTTGAAGTAGTTTATCAAAATAAATGATTATTTTATACAAGAGTATAATGTTTTAAAAATATTTTGTATATTATGAGGAACATGGTCCCTGTTTGGCATATGATACAAATTTGCCTAAGGCTGTGATTGACAGCAGAAAACATGATCCAAGCAATGCCATCACTTTGTATGAGAGCTTCTTTCCAGGTGTGCACTGTAATGTTAATTTTAACCCAAATCTAGATTTGATGCAGAGAAGCCAACAGCAAGAGTTAGTTTTTAAGACTTATTTACTTTAGTCTATGAATGTTTTGGCTGCATGCAGCATACGCAAGCTGCATGTACCACACACACATGCCTGCTGTTCATGGAAGTCAGAAGATGGCTTGGGGACCTCTGGGAATGGAGCTATAGATGGTTGTGAGCCGCAATGTAGATCTGAGAACTGAATTCAGGTTTTCTACAAAAGTAACAAGTACTCTTAGCCAGTGAGCCATCTCTCCAGGCACCAAAAATAATGTTAAAACAATCACATTTATTAATTCTACTAAAAATCCTTACTGTTATTTTTGGTGACATTTTGTTTCTATTTTATGATTATTTATGTGAGCATGTGAGTATGTGTCCTGACTTGAAGTTTCAGATGCTGAGCCAGGCGGTGGAGGCACACGCCTTTAATCCCAGCACTCAGGAGGCAGAGGCGGGCGGATCTCTGTGAGTTCGAGACCAGCTTGGTCTACAAGAGCTAGTTCCAGGACAGGCTCCAAAATCACAGAGAAACCCTGTCTCGAAAAGCAAAAAAAAAAAAAAAAAAAAAAAAGTTTTCGATGCTGTGAAGAGTCGCTTGTGATGATATCAACAGTGCAGCACCAGTTGCATCTGTCCACACACCCATGCATTTCTTCCCAGGACAGACATTCAGGTCCATGTAGCTCCCAGCAATATGAATTTCCCCTCTGCATGACATACATGATCTTACAAGGACTTGTAAAGCCTGGCGCTTTAAAGAACAACTGGAGGCAGCATCTAGACGGAAAGTCAACAGGAATGCTTCACCTCTAAGGTCAGCATGAACACACGTGATGGTCGTGCTTGCGAGCCTCAAGCATGCTGTTATTGCAAAGCGCATACTCTTTATAGACCATGCTGAAAATGTCACACTAGGTCCAGTGACAGCAGGATCTCTCCACTCCACTGTTATAGTGATGATATGTATATGTATGTGTATTGTATATGTATGTATGTGGATATGTATGTGTATATGTTATGTGTGAGTATGTATGTATGTAAATTATATATGTATGTATATGTGTTTATGGATATGTATGTGGATATGGATACGCATACAGGGTAACATAGATAACAAAGAAACATAACTGTAACCTTGAGCCACTTGCTAAGGTTCCCATCTAAGGCAGCCTCACCCAAGCAGCTCACAGTGACATGTAGGTGAAAACCAAAGTCAAAAGAAAGAGCAAACAGAAATGAGAAGTTATTTCAACATGGCATTCTTATAAATATTGTGAAATAAGAGGATTTGTATTTCTTCCATGTGAAGCCTTCAGATGCCGGCTTGTGTTTTGTGGGCAATGTCTCTTGGGCTGGAAGGTCTGAAACGACCCTATAGGTTTCCTATCGGTAGCTCAGGAGCTGCACCTTATTGATCCCATGCTGCAAACCTGAATCATCTGTGTGTCTGGAAGTGTGTATGAGATGCTGCCTATGCTTGAGTGATGACGTCAAGCGGCCACACGTCACAGGATATGAAAGATACACGTAGCGTTGAACTAGTGCATGTTGGGGTCTGTGCTGCCCCTAGAAGTCAAACATAACACCCTACTAGGAGCCATGTCTACGACAGTTCTGAGCAGATCCTCACCGTGATTTAAAGGGCTCTGCACACCTGTGGATACACTTCTCTGTTGGCTTTCCCACTGTCTTGTTGCTGAGTGCTGATGTTGGTGACACAACTCACCTTCCAAGATGTGTGCAGTGTGTGATGGCTTAGTTCCCCCTGAACAGAGACCTTCCCTTTCTAGCATGGCGAAAAGACCCTGGGTTTCTCCAGTCTGAATCTGACATGTGGCAATGACAAGTGCATTCCTGACCAAAGTTTCTCCTAGACCATTGGACTGAGATGCAGGGTGCCCAGCGCAAGGGCAGCAGCTCTGGAGGACGCCCAGAGCAAGAGGCCAAAGAGTCTGCATCTTGTCCCTATGCGACTAGTAACTGCTTGTACGTGGAACGTTTCCCCCTGCTCTTCCTGTTTCTTTCTGTGTAGCAGGCTCTCATTCAGTGTGGCATCTGCTCCTTCACCATGCAGCCTGAGGCAGTGGACTAATTGGTCTTAGGGCACAACTGGGAAGTTGCATCATTGTGGGAACATTGTCCATATAAGCAGTATAAGTAAAATGAGTTTTTGTTTTGCCTTTTGTTGCTTTTATTTCCCTCTAATCCAATACACAGGCATTTCATTTATTCTTTATTATTATTATATTTAATGTTTCCCTTCTCTGGGTGAACCCAGAGAAGAGTCCTGTGCTTTGTCCCCAGGCTCTCAGAGCCTAGCCAGGATCCCAGGCCAGTATGAAAAGTGTCACATGGGGACAATGACCTGGTTGGAGTGACTTTAATTTTGAATATTTATAGAGGGAAATAGTTTTAATTGTTAAAGTAGACAACTTTACACTAAGTTTATCTTTTGGCTCAGGGGATTCTAAAGAAAGCCAAGGCAGTTGGGGGAAAAATGAAGTGGTGGATGGGTTTTAGAATGGTTTGCAAATATTTCCATCTATGTGCAAGTGCTTGCCCATGAGTGCTTGTAAGCACATATTCATGTGTTGACATGTGTATGTGAGGCCAGAAGTCAACCTTGCTTGGGTGACAGGATCCCCCATTGGTCTGAGCTCACTAACTCTGCAGGTGGTGGTTTAGTCTCTCTCCCTGCTGCTGTGATAAAAAAAAAACTCCCTGATAAAAGCAACTTAACTTAACGGAGAGAGGGTTTGCCTTGGCTCACAGTTTAAGGTCGCACAGCCCATCCTAGTGTGGAAGTCACAGTGGCTGGAGCTGGTCACAGTGTGTCCTCAGACAAGAAGCAGAGAGATTGATCACTAGTGCTCAGCTCACTTTCTCCAGTGTGGGATCCTCCCCAGGAAATAGTCCTACCCACGCTTGGGATGAATCCTCCCCTATCAATTAACCAAGTCAAAATAATCCCTCGTCTGCATGCCTAATGGCCCATCTGCCAGGTGATTCCAGATCTTGTCCAGATGACAGTTAATACAGCTGGCTGGCCAGCAAGCCCCAGGGACCCACCTGTGTCTACTTCCCCAGCCCTGGGGTTACAATGCACAGCCCGATGCCAAGCATTCTTATGTGGGCTCTGGGGACTGAGCTCAGGTCTGTGTATTTGCCTGGCAAGCCCTTTACCGACTGAGCCACTTCCACAGTCCCCTATTTCTGCACATTTACAATGTTGGCTGCTACATCACAGTTGGGTAGTAGACATGACTGTGAAGGCGTAAGTCACAAACAATGCCACACCAATTCGGGGTTATGATTATTAGGGTGGTATTTATTTAAAGGGGAAAAAACTTACAGATCACTGTCCCAGGCAACAGCCCTCTACGCAACCAGGAAAGGAGTCTAGTCGCAGGCGGAGCAGGAAGTGAAGAGAGAGAGAAGAGGGAAGTGGCCGCTTTTTTAAAGGGAGAGAAACCATGCCCCAGTGGGCTGGTACCTCAGCGGTGATAGGCTGGAGGAGTGGGAGGACCTCCCGCAACACCTCCCCCTTTTGTTTAAATAAGAGAGTTCTAAACCTACTATGAAATTATATACAATAAGTACAAATATCCTATTCTAACTAGCTTAGGTCTTGTATAATAAATAACTTGGCCAAGTCATGAGAGAAAGTAACTACATTTATATAGTCTTCAACCCCATCGAAGATCTGAGAAGGGAAATAATGTTACCTGGGTAATTAGGAAGTTCAGTAAAACAACTTCCAAAACATGCAACAAATTACAGAGACAACTAGCTACCTGGGCAATCACCCAAAGTCACATTAGCAGCGTTGAAGCAACCAACTTTGGCTAAGGCCTAACATAACTGACATACCATTTTCAAAGGCAAGCAACTTTTCAAAACTATCTTACCCTGTCTTGGCAGGATATGACAGCCCTGTTTTATCCACTGATGCATGCTCTGTATCTTTGTCAGTCGTTGAGGTATGGGCATTTCTTTGCCCAAAGGCCAGTTCTGCCAAAAAGAAGGCTCCAGGTGGAGTGTCTTTGGTGCTCAACATTCTCTCGGGAATAGAGTGGTGTTGCCAGGAGCAATTGTGTCTCACTACCACAAAACTCTGAGTTAGATTAAAGGCCATTTTCTACAGCTCTTTGAAGAAGTTGAAGATTATCTATCTATACTGAGTATAATCTCTATATATCTAAAGAACCTGATTAGTCTATTATAAATGACAAACTTAGATGACTATTAGTCTATATAATTCTCAATATCTATCTAACTTAAAGACTAAGACAAAAAATGACTGTGAAACAAATGAGGACAATGACCTCCAAATATAAACAATGTACAAATATACATTGCAGTAGGTAAATATATATCAATACACAAATATTATATAAGTATCTTAATCAGAGGTAGAAATGTACACTGCAATATGGTAAATATATACAATATATATATATATCAATACAATATATGTCAATACATAAAAAATGTTTTAAACAGAGGTAGAAACATGCATGCATACAATAGTCAATATAATTTAACTTTGTATCAATATACAAGAATCTATACCAATGTATTTGTCTAAAAACAGTAACTCACAATTACAAATCTATTATCCCATCATCCCTCTTTTTTTTTTTTTTCAAAATGATCCCTGAGCGTATAAAATTCCTCCCCCAACCCTCAATCGTATACTAATTATAATCAACCCCTAAATGATGTCCCTAAACCCAAGGGCAAACTTTACTGGGAGAGGGGACGTCGTCCTCTAGAATTACTTCCAGCTGTCATGGGGGCGACGTTCTTTCTGGGGGATCCTGTGAAAGTGAAATGATGGTTAAATTTCAAGATCAATGTCTTTTAAAATTGCCAATAGTCTCTGAGTATTTTGTGCAGGTCTGGCCAAAATGTTGTATAAGATGTGCACCATTTCAGCTAACCAAGTTGGAACTGTCTTGTGCAGCTGGTACCAAAAGCAGGTCTTGTAGTAGCGCTATCAGTATCATGACGTCATATCAACCAGGTGGAGTTGTTGTTATGGGGCCCCATCTTCTTCCTGGAAACTTCAAATGTCACTTCAGGAAAAACTCATTGTTCATTATGAAAAACTTAAACATTAATCATATAGACATATATAGACATATATATATATATTCAATGAAAGACATGATAGATATATTCAATGAAAAGTATGATAGATATGAAGAAAAGCAAAGATGTTTTCTAAACTCATATTTCTTTCTGTCCCATATCATGGCTCTTGACATGAGACAGAAACTTCAGAAACTCTGGGTTTTTCTCTTACTAACAGGCTTGGAATTGGAGAGGGACTGAGCCAGAGTCCAACTTCAAAACCAGCTTTATAAATTTAGAAATATGGTTTAATATTACTTACACAACCCATTCAGTTGTCTTGATATTTCCTATTGGGCAGGTATTTTTCCATCTGTCAGTATCCAAACATCCAGGGTCCCTTGAATTTCTCAAAGATGAGTGTTTTCCTGTGGAGATAAGAACAGAACCCTGACCCCATTCTATGTTTTTCTTACCACCTGTATGAATATCATCATTGTGGATGAGTTGTCATTTCTCCTTTCCAAGAGGTTTCTCCTCTTCAAATCGAAACTTTATTAATTTTGATGGCATCCACAATTTTTCTTCTCCTGTGGAAACAAGAGCAAAACCCCTTCCCCAATGTAGCACATCTCCTGGCTTCCACTGAGAGGTCAGCACATCTTTGAAATAAATCGGTTGATTTAGTTCAGCAGACTTTTCCATTATCCAATGTCTTTCTGCTGCTGTCGTTCCTTTCTCATTAGCGTTAAGAAAATTCAAGGTTAATAAAGCATTATGTAATCTATTTCTGGGGGTATTTTCAGTCCCTTTCTGTTTGTTCAGCATATCCTTTATAGTACGATTTGATCTTTCTATAACTGCCTGACCTGAGGATTATTTGGTATACCTGTAATGTGTTTTATATTATAATAATCAAAAAAGCGTTTCATTTTCTTAGATACATATGCTGGACCATTATCTGTCTTTATTTGCGCAGGTATACCCATGATGGATATAACTTCCAATAAATGTGTGATTACTGAATCAGCCTTTTCTGAGCTCAGGGCAATAGCCCATTGAAAACCTGAATACGTGTCTATGGTGTGGTGTACATATTTTAATTTACCAAATTCCATAAGGTGGAACACATCCATCTGCCAGATTTCATTTCTCTTAGTACCCTTTGGGTTACTCCCTGCAGGCAACGGTGTTTGATTATAGAAAGAACAAGTAGGGCATCTCTTTATAATGTCCTTAGCTTGTTGCCAAGTAATGGAAAATTCTTTCTTTAGGCCTTTACTATTGACATGATGCTTCTTATGAAATTCCGAGGCCTGCAACACACTTCCAATCAATAATTGATCAATCTCAGCATTGCCTTGGGCTAGAGGACCAGGCAGACCTGTATGGGACCGGATGTGTGTTATGTACATCGGACAAAGCCTGTTCCTGATTATGTCTTGTACCTGGATAAACAATGAAGTCAACTCTGTGTCATCTGGTATAAATTCAGCGGTTTCAATATGCAAGATAACTCTTTCTGCATATTGTGAATCTGTAACTATATTAAGAGGTTCTTTAAAATCCCTTAGCACCATAAGAATGGCATATAATTCTGCCTTCTGGACAGAATTATAAGGGCTTTGTTCCACCTTACTCAATTCATCTGACTTGTAACCTGCTTTCCCTGATTTATTTGCATCAGTATAGAACGTACGGGCTCCAGTTATTGGAGCATCACGTACAATTCTAGGAAGAATCCAAGAAGTTCTTTTTATGAGATTAAGTCTATCACTTTTGGGATAGGTGCTATTAATTTCTCCCAAAAAGTTAGCACAAGCTCTTTGCCACAGTTCATTGTCTTCCCATAACTTTTTTATTTCTTCAGTAGTAAAAGGCACTATAATTTCTGCTGGGTCTATACCTGCTAGTTGACGAAGTCTCAGCTTACCTTTTATAATTAATTCAGAGACCTTTTCCACATAAGTTTTTAATTTTTTACTTGGTTTATTAGGTATAAATATCCACTCTAAAATAATATCTTCCCTCTGCATTAGAATCCCTGTAGGAGAAATTCTGGAAGGCAATATGACTAGGATGCAGCTAAGATTTGGGTTCACCCTATCCACATGTGCCTCCTGTAATTTTTCCTCAATCATTGTCAGTTCCTTTTCTGCTTCAGCTGTCAGTTCTCTTGGACTATTCAAATCTTTATCACCATCTAAGGTTTTGTTTAAATGAACTATTAGATCAGGTGTTATCCCAACAGCTGGTCGTAGACTGGAAATGTCTCCTAACAATCTTTGGAAGTCATTAAGAGTCTTTAACCGGTCTCTCCTAATTTGTGCCTTTTGCGTTTTAATTTTCTCTAACCCTATTCTGTAACCTAGGTAATTAATAGAATTTCCTCTTTGAATCTTTTCAGGGGCAATTTGTAATCCCCACCTAGGCAAGACTTTCTTTACTTCTTCAAACATCCTTTCTAAAGTATCTTTATTTGAATCAGATAATAAGATGTCATCCATGTAATGATAAATGATGGACTTGGGGAATTGTTTACAAATTATTTCCAATGGCTTACTTACAAAATATTGGCACAGTGTAGGACTATTGAGCATACCCTGTGGGAGGATAGTCCATTGATATCTCCTATTAGGCTGAGAATTATTGTAAGTAGGCACTGTGAAGGCAAATTTTTCTCTATCCTTTTTTTGTAACGGTATAGTGAAAAAACAATCTTTCAAATCAATAACTATAAGAGGCCATCCTTTTGGTAACAGAGAAGGCAAAGGAATTCCAGATTGTAGTGGGCCCATAGGTTGAATTACTTTGTTGACAGCTCTTAGATCTGTCACCATTCTCCATTTACCAGATTTCTTTTTTACAACAAACACAGGAGAATTCCAAGGGCTGGTTGATTCTTCAATATGGTGAGCATCTAGTTGCTCTTGCACCAGCTGTTCCAATGCCTGTAGTTTATCTTCAGCTAGAGGCCATTGTTTGGTCCATATTGGCTTTTCAGTTAGCCATTTTAAAGGTAGGGCCGTTGGTACCTCTAAAGGTTTGGTATTTGCTGTATGTTCTTGTACAGCCTGAATGGCTGGTGACCTTTTTCCATAATACCTCATCATATCCTTCCCAGAATTATGAGTTCCTGGAAATACAGGAATGTTAATCTGGGTATTCCATTGCTGTAGCAGGTCACGGCCCCATAAATTTATGGCAATATTGGCTATATATGGCCTTAGTCTTCCTATTTGCCCTTCGGGCCCTATGCATTCAACCCATCTTGTGCTTTGTTTTACACGAGATAGGGTTCCAATTCCCAGGAACTGAACATCTACCTCTTGAAGAGGCCAATTCGGATGCCAAGATTCTGGGGTAATGATACTTACATCCGCACCTGTGTCTAATAAGCCTTCAATAAAAGTGCCATTTATACAGACTCTTAGCTTTGGTCTTTGATCATTAATAGAAGTCTGCCAAAATATACGTTTACTCTGTCCTATTGGGTTTTTTGACTCATCCTCCACACGTAATTCTTCATTTAGACCAGTATTACTTTTTACAGCAGAAATTGGAGCTTTTAATTTTCTTGGTGAGGCACGTTCTCCACTGTGACTGGGAATGACTGGGCCACTGTTGGCTTGGGGGCCTGCGAGAGGCCCCCCAAGGAGTTTCCCGATGATATCGGATTGCCCTGTCTGTCTGTTGTTGACCTACATTCGTTGGACCAATGCCTGCCTTTACCGCATCTCCTACATATACCTGAAGGCCGAGGTCTCCTATTTTTGTCATTCCCAGAAGAGATATTCCTAGAAATTCTTTGCCTGCAATTCCTTTGCAAATGTCCTAATTTACCACAATTAAAATACCTGGCAGTTTGATGTCTCCTCATTGCTTTGGAAATCGCTTCTCCTACCCAAGATTCATCATTATAGCTAAACGTCTCAACATTCATCGTATGCTGAATCCATTCATCCATAGGTGCTGATCTAGACTTTAAAGGCCCAATTATCTTTTTGCATTCTATGTTTGCATTCTCAAAAGCTAGAGATTCAAATAGTATTCGTCTAGCTTCTGGGTCTGTTACCCCTATGTCCAGAGCCTTAATTAATCTTTGCAAAAAGTCAATAAAGGGTTCTCTCTGTCCCTGCCTAATTCTGGTATATGATTCAACCCTTTTTGCTGGATCTTGTATCCTATTCCAAGCATTTAAAGCTGCTTGGTGACATAGACACAGTACTTCATCGTCATAAAGAGCTTGGACCTGTGGATCAGCATATTCTCCTGCACCAAGAATTTGATCTTGGGAAACCTCAATACCTTTTGCTCTTCCTTGCTGTTCCATATGTTTGCATTCTTCTCTGAAATAAATTCCGAACATCAAGGAAGGTCCATTATCTAAAACTGCAGACACTAACTGATGGAAATCATGGGGAGTAGCTCTAGCATTAGAAGCCCAAGTCCTTATCATTTCCTTTACATATGCATTGTGCAAGCCAAAATTAACAACAGCTTGCTTAATTTCTTTCAGATCATTCATTGCTATTGGCGTCCATCTAGCTTCTCTGACTCCCTTTGAGCCTTTAGAAGTTGATGCTTTTTCAGAATTAAGTATAGGGTATGTCGCTAGAACCCTGGGTAAGCCAGTTCTAATAGCTGGTGGAGGCCTTGTATCCTGTCCTTGTGCCTCCTTACTCTGTTCACCAGCTGCAATAATTTCCCCAATCTTTTCAAATCTTTTTATCATTGTCTCTCTTAAATCCTGAATCTCCTGACCTGTATATATTTCCAGTGATTTCACTGAGGTATCAATTTTTTGGTCCCCATTCTGCACCTGTGATTCCAAAGCTTTAATTTTTTCCTTCAAAGATAACATGTCCTCCTTAAACTTTTCTTGTATATCATGTAGATTCCCATCTTGGAGGTACATTCTGTCTGTTACCTTATCAAAACTTTGTGATAAAGTCTGAACGTCAAATTCAACAGCCTGAACCCTTTCAGGTAACTTTCTAATACCCTTGGATATGGAATCAATTTTGTCTGTCATAGTATCCACTTGTTCAGATAACCTCTGATTTTCAATAATTTTAATCCTGTCAATTAGTTGTTCATTATTAGTTCGTAAAGATTCTATCATTCTTAGGAGTGCCATATTCTTCTGTTCATTATTAGTACGTAAAGATTCAATCATTCTTAGGAGTGCCATATTCTTCCTTAATGATAGAATATGGAAAAGAAAACTGAAGGCTAGTAACAAGCAAATTAAGGTATCCCCATAATCATATAAACCTTGTATGATGTAATTCATTGTATTAGTAAATATAAATTTACTAATCCATTGTATTAGTGAAAACAAAGCAGTAAAATTTGCGTTAGAAACAAAAACTGCAATATTACCTATTATCCAGCAGGTGGCGCTGTTGCAGAGTCGCGGTGAAAACATGGTCCTGTTTCAGTACCTTAGTAGATGTTAAAAACTGGAAAATGCAAGTTTCTCAACAAAATAAATCTAATTAAATCAATTCCTGAGACGGAACAAGTCACCCTGAGGGGTTGCAGCTTTCAGCAACCACGTGCTCTGGTTCGTGCCACTTAAGAGCTGTACTTGCAAGGGAGATTTAAAAATGACTCAGAAAAGAGCAAACCAGGAGGCCAGAGACTACGCGGGCCTGTGGAGTTTAAATCCACGTGGGGAGTCCAAGGCCTCTGGCGGCTGAGGAAGAAGGGGCTCCCGCCAAGCCAAACTAGAGCCCGCCAAGCCCGCTGCCGCAAAGCTGAACTTGCGCCTGCCAAGCCCGCAGCCGCCAAGCCGAACTTGGGGCCGCCAAGCCGAACTCGCGGCTGCGAGTGGGGAAAGGAGAGGTTCTAAAACCAAACGTTGGGTGCCAAAATGAAGGCGTAAGTCACAAACAATGCCACACCAATTCGGGGTTATGATTATTAGGGTGGTATTTATTTAAAGGGGAAAAAACTTACAGATCACTGTCCCAGGCAACAGCCCTCTACGCAACCAGGAAAGGAGTCTAGTCGCAGGCGGAGCAGGAAGTGAAGAGAGAGAGAAGAGGGAAGTGGCCGCTTTTTTAAAGGGAGAGAAACCACGCCCCAGTGGGCTGGTACCTCAGCGGTGATAGGCTGGAGGAGTGGGAGGACCTCCCGCAACATGACTGGACATGACTGAACACTCAGGCTTTTATTCGGTTATGTGGGGCTATGGAGTTCTGTAAGACACTTGTAATTAACCTAAAAATGAGATGTCTCCGTTGTCATAAAGGACAAAACAAAGAAGAGATAGCCAGTCTTCCCACATAGACAGCCATACTCCAGGTTACCTATGGCTAATGTTAAGGACAAACAGGGTGTGGGTATTCCCTCTTGCTGAGAGTCCACAGCCCACTGCATTCCCTTTTCTGCTCTCAGCACACTTTTCCAATTAGAGAAGAAGCCATTTAAATGGCAGGCAGAATTGGTCATGGAGATTTTGCTCCCCAAGGCCACACATGCTTTCTGAGGGCCCCACATAGTCCACAGCTTCACTATTGGAGCTCTCACTACAGGAAGTGGCTTTCGGGCCTGCCTCACTCTGTTTACTGTGAGCTGCCGTCACCTGTGTGGTTCCTGGTGCCTGGGACTCCATTTCGTCCTCGTGCAGGAACCAGCAGCCCCACCTCTATGTTATGTGACTTACTAAAGCTACCATGGGTTTTCTATGTCCTCTAGTTAGAACACACTCCCAGAGAATACTGCTAACACCTGCACCATTTGTCCACAAGTCCCTGCTCATCGTGGGTCACTGAGGAGCAAATAAACCCACCGGTTATCCAAGGAGGACAGAGGATGCTAGTTTTTAAGTTTCTGGAGTTCCAAACTTTGAATATAAAATACATCATGAGTGATGGGTTCATCCATGGCTAGGAGTGCAGCTTAGTGACAGAACACATGACTAGCATGCTAAAGCCCTGGGTATGAACTCCAGCATGGCGAAGAAGAGGAAGGAAAGACTGGTAAGATGGCACGATGGGCAACAGTTGCCAAAACTCACAACTTGAGTTCAGATTCACATAAGGGAAAGAAAGGACCAAGACTTGCAGGTTGTCCTCTGATCTTCACATGCACACAGTGGCACACACGGCAGCATATGCACACACACACACACACACACACACACACACACACACACGTACACACAAGCACACACCACACACACACACACACACACACACACAAGCACACTTGAGGTACTATATAAATAAATGTACAAAACGCTTCTAAAGGAGAAGAGGAGAAAATGGGGGATGGGATGAAACAATACCATAGACAGACCATGGATGCTTCTGGAAATAAAGCCAATAGTGCTGTCCACCATGAGTATGAAAGGAGGAGGATCAGGCTCACAAAACAGTAAGGACTGGGCTAGCAGATGAGTAAAGTTGCTGTGGAGTGGAAGACAACCATGCCACGGTGTCCAGGCTGTAGTCCCATCTGCTGGTCATAGGTGATGTCACTCATACCTCAGGACACTACCAGCAACCTGTCATACCCTCCTCGGTATTCTGGTACTTCTACAGCCAGCCTTCCTTCCTCAGTGTTCTACAGCCAGCCCTCCTTCCTCAGTGTTCTACAGCCAGCCCTCCTTCCTCAGTGTTCTACAGCCAGCCCTCCTTCCTCAGTGTTCTACAGCCAGCCCTCCTTCCTCAGTGTTCTACAGCCAGCCCTCCTTCCTCAGTGTTCTACAGCCAGCCCTCCTTCCTCAGTGTTCTACAGCCAGCCCCCCACTCCTCAGCTCTCTGGGTACTTCTACAGCACCACAAGAACAATGCATGCCAACTCTATAAAACGCTGACTAAATAAGAATTCAGTATTTTTCTCTGTGTGTAGCAATGGTTAAAGGACAGTTTGTTTGATGGTATCAAAAGCATCACTCTCCCGTCCTCTGGCTTCCAAATTCAATTTATGGACCTGTCTTAGACCATGTTGCTCAGGGAATCTGATTTTTTTCTTTCCCTTCTCTATTTTTTTTTTTTTTTTTTTGGTTTTTCGAGACAGGGTTACGCTGTGGCTTTGGAGCCTGTCCTGGAACTAGCTCTGTAGACCAGGCTGGTCTCAAACTCCCAGAGATCCGCCTGCCTCTGCCTCCCGAGTGCTAGGATTAAAGGCGTGCGCCACCATCGCCCGGCTTCTTCCTTTTATGAGATGAAATGTTATTGGGACCATGGGAAGACTGCAAGAGCCAGAAAATAGGAAGGTTGTTTGGTGTGTGTGAAATTGTGTTTCTGTACGCCAGAATCTGTACCCATAATGTCTCACCAACATGATGGCCTAATCATGAACTGAACAGGGATGACAGCAACAGATTCTAACATGGACAAAGGAAAACCACGGGCCTCAATCCTATGCAAAGAACTACAGGCAACTACGGAATGCCAGGAACTAGGGAATCGTCTTCCCCAGGGAAGATCACACCAATTGGTTATCCAAAACCAAATGGTCAGCCCTGAAAACATAAATAAAAAAAACATTATGTAGACTGAGCAGGTTGTATTTATATATTTAGAAATACATACACACATATACATGTGGAATGTAACAATAATTAATGAAAAAGAAGCCATGAATTTGAAAAAGCAAGGAAGGCTGGATGGGAAGGAAAGGAAGATATGATATAATTTAGCACAATCTCAAAAATAAAATAATTAAAAATAACTTTGAATATGGAATATTAAGAAGATCACACTTTCCTACTAATTCTTATTTTTTTTTTTGATTCTGAATACTTCATCATTTGCTAATTCCACAAGACCAAGTCTGTACGTGAGCACAGTCACTGAAATATCTACAGACATATCCACAAGACCAAGTGTGTATATGGGCACAGAGACTGGAATATCTACAGACATATCCCCACATGCAGCTTTGTTTAAATATTAGCTTATGCTTCATGCCACTGAAAACAGGAATCTATAACTGCTTTCTCTAATGACTCAACCTAGCCTTATTGTTAAATGGGCACCTGCCATAAAGAAAAATGAAATGTAATAATAATAAAGCTTCTACCTGCAGTTTCCCAGAGGTTTGGGAAATGTCAGTTTAGAGTTCTGCTGCCTGCTTAAGGTGTGTAAGATTTTACACACTTTCTGGAGGTGTAAATAACTCCGTGGTGACTGCTTAATCACCACTGGGATGCATTTCTGCAACCCTAATTAGCTCATTCTTCATCAGCTGAAGGAGGCAAGTGGCTAGCTGTGCTAATAATTTCCATAATTTGGATTGTCAGAGAAATCATGCTTAGATTAAAAATTCTGGAGAGGGTCACAGACGGAGGTAAATGGTATCTTCCCAAAGACTACAGGAGGGAGGGCTGGGACTACAGGAGGGAGGGCTGGGACTACAGGAGGGAGGGCTGGGACTACAGGAAGGAGGGCTGGGACTACAGGAGGGAGGGCTGGGCGACCGGCCAGAGCTTTGTTTCCATTCTCACTGAGATTATTAAATGTCATGAACTCTGTTGATGTCCTGTTGGATTTGAGATTTGGATAGGAGGAATTTGCAGGGTGGAGAGCTCACATTTCCAAAGCTGGGGTCACTGTCCTTTAATAGGGTATATTTTATTTTACAGAATATTTAAATGACAGCTTCGTGTAGAATGAAAGGCTGAGATTTTAGACTTCATTCCAACATCTGCCATTGATTCCTTACTTACGGTCATGAGACAGTGAGCATTTCAGCAGTGAAATCTGTTCTCAGTGATGAGCCTCGCTAAGACAGGAAGAATCAGTCACTTGGGCTTCACTGCTTTCACTACATAGACCTGGTTAATTGGTCCATATATATGCTTTCTTCTTATGGGCCTGGTACATATATGAAATCTCTGATGTGTAGAAATTATGAAATGAGCCGGGTGGTGGTGGTGCATACCTTTAATCCCAGCACTCGGGAGGCAGAGGCAGGCAGATCTCTGTGAGTTCAAGACCAGCCTGGTCTACAAGAGCTAGTTCCAGGACAGGCTCCAAAATCACAGAGAAACCCTGTCTCGAAAAAAATCCCCCCTCCCAAAAAAAAAAAAGAAATTATGAAATGAGATTTTGTATTCTACTTTCTGGTAGTTATTTGAAGCTGAAAGAATTTTAGGAATCAAACTGACTGCCAGTTGGGAAAACAGGAAGCAGCCCAGAGAAGCACTTAGTTAAGAATGAGGAAGGAGCAAGTTGAGGTGCACTGCAGACTACTCTGGAGCTGGGCACACCATGGGCTGCTCTAGAGCTCGGGTGGACCATGGACTGCTCTAGAGCTGGGGTGGACTGTGAACTACTCTAGAGCTGGGGCCCGCTGTGGACTACTCTAGAAGGCCACAGGATCTGCCTGAAATCATAGAAAATGGCAGCATGTCCCCTCCCACAACAATGTGGGCATTCTGTGCCCTGTAGTAGGTTAGAGGCCTCGCTTCCTGTTCTTCAACTCTTTTCTCCTTCAGACGCAAGGTTAACGCCTCAGTCTCCACGAGCAGGGGAGAGAAATGGTCCCTAACCCTGGGAGATACTGAGCCATTGTCCGAGACGGTACAGGTGCAGCTGTCCCTGGACAGGGTCTTTGAGAGAATTAGAGAATCTTCTATTTTTCTTGTTCATCCATTCTCCTTCCTCCTTCCCTTTTTTCTCCCCTTCCTTCTCTTTCTTTCTGCTCGTCTGTCTCCTTCTATTTTGCCACTGTTTTTAGTTTTCGAGACCAGCTTTCACTGTAACCCAGGATATCCTGGAGCTCACTACGTAGCCGGGCTCTCTTCGAGGTTAAACACAGACTCAGAAATGAAGAAGACAGAGTAGTCGGGACAGGACTGGAGCTGTTCTCACCGAGGCCGAACATGTTCCAGGAGCCGGAGGAAAGCCTGGGCATGTAAGCAGAGACAGGTTCAAGATGTTTCTAAAATTCAAAGTGGACTCCAGAGGAGAAAACTAACATTTCGGAGATTTAAACGATGTTGGGAGGAAATGTTTAATGTTCCTGAAGACCTAGCAGTACGAAGCAGGCTACCAGGACAGAACTGGAGAACCAAAGGTATGAGGGAGCCATGGAATGGACTCGAGTTCATGTGTGTGTGAGGGATTTCCTGAAGCTTTCCAAAACTCATGAAAGCTATTGACCCGCAGATCCAACAAGCCTCAAGCACAGGAAACAAAGAAAGCACAGCAAGGCACATCAGAGACTGTTAAAGCTAGGAATAAGGACAATCCCAAGAGTCAAAAAGCAAGTATGCTTAACACAAAGCCAGACAACTTTAACCCACAAAAAGTCATGTTGAAATGACGGTTTGGGACAATGTTTTTGAGTTCTTTGTATTCCAGGCATAGCAAAGAACGTATGGACAGTAAAATGACAATTCAAGAAATGCCAAAGCAGATAATTCAAGTGGGAGGACATGGTGCCAGATGAAAATGTGGGGCCATATGAAGAAAGGCTTCTTAAAATACACATTTTTTCCTATTTATATCTCTAAGAGGTCAAGGCCCAAATAACAATGTATTTTGGGCTTTAGAAGCTTGGGAGGAATGAAATGGAAAAACTTAGTGTTTGTACACTGTACATGAAGGCTGCAGTTTTTATGATGTTCTAATGTAAGTTAAAACATATGCTATAAAATTGAGACAATTACTAAAAAATATAAAAGGGAACTATAAAAAATACTTAATCTAGCTAAATTAAGAGAAACTTTTACAGTATAATTTTTTCTAGTCTTTGAATATTCTGGATATTAATTCCCTACCTGATGCAAAGATAACAAAGATCCTCTCCCACTCAGGAAATGACAGCTATCACAAGCAACTGCATCATAATAATAAAGACAATTTAAATTAAAAGATAACAGATACACCATACAAAAGATAAAGGGAAATTATAAACTGCCTCAAGAAGGTTTAAAATTATGTAAAAAGATAATAGAAACATTAATCAACAGAAAATCATTAGTGGCCACATTAATATCAACAGAGCAGCTTTCAGAGCATGGAGATTTACCAGGGATAAAGAGTGCATGTTTATATTGATAAAGGGCCAATTCATTAAGAAGTGTGACAGTATTGAACATTTGTGCACCCCAAAACAGAGCTTCAAAACACATTATAGAATCGCGTGAATAAATAGACATAACTACCATTAAGACGTAAGTCATTTCCTCAACATTTGCCAGTAAAAGCAGATCTGGAATGTTCTATGAAAGCTGGGCAACCTTAACAACCTGTTGGTTCACACAGCACTACCACCATGTTTACCAAAACAGCGCAGAACCTTGTACCCAAATGCTTCATCTACACTCCTTAAAATGCATATGACAATTTCGTGAAAATCAAATATGTTCCTGGACGTTAAACAAGTCTTAGGAAGTTTAAAACGTCTTTAAGTTACACAGGTACACTATCTGACAAAGTGAACTTAAATGGAAACATAGTGACGTAAAGATATTTGGGGAAATCCCCAAATATTCTGAAAATAAAATCTTTTTGTTAAAGAACAAGGCAGAAGAAAAATTCCATGTGTGGAGGTCAGATCAGTGCTCTCTTTCCACTGTGTGGGTTCTGGGGACTGAACTCAAGTTCCTAAAGCTTGGCAGCAAGCACCTTCACTAGCTGGGCTGGTCCTAAAGCTGACATTTTTAATGCTGTGTGAGAAAATGGTCGAAGATGCCGGGTGGTGGTGGCGCACGCCTTTAATCCCAGCACTCAGGAGGCAGAGGCAGGCGGATCTCTGTGAGTTTGAGGCCAGCCTGGTCTACAAAAGCTAGTTCCAGGGCAGGAACCAAAAAGCTACGGAGAAACCCTGTCTCGAAAAATCAAAAAAAAAATAAAAAATAAAAAAAAAAAAAGAAAGAAAATGGTCGAAGATACCCTGTCAGTGAGTCCAGTAAAGAAGCCATGGTGGTGAGAACTTGCAGTCCCTGTGCCAAGGCAGAAGCAGGTGGGTCTCTGGGGTTCACTTGTCAGCTAGCCTGGCATAAGTGACAGAATCCAGGACAAGGAGAGTCCCCATCTCAAAAAACAAGCATGGCAGTGCCTGAGGAACATTGAAGGTTTCCCTCTAGTTTCACCATGTCCGTCTTCCCCCAAGTCCCACATGCACCCACAGATGGGCATAAACGTAGGTAAGGACCTTGAGCAGACGGTGAATTTCGTAGTCAAGGTTCAGTGGTACCAAGTCCATTCTTTCATCCACTTCAACTACCACCCATTATCAATGAACTCATGAACAAATAAATATATCCATCAAGCAGCAGATTTTATTCCATCAGACCTACAGTAGAAGGCCATGTGCACCACGTGTTGCAGTGAATACCCTTGTTATGGTGGCTACAGTAGAAGGCCATGTGCACCACGTGTTGCAGTGAATACCCCTTGTTATTGTGGCTACAGTAGAAGGCCATGTGCACCACGTGTTGCAGTGAATACCCTTGTTATGGTGGCTACAGTAGAAGGCCATGTGCACCACGTGTTGCAGTGAATACCCCTTGTTATTGTGGCTACAGTAGAAGGCCATGTGCACCACGTGTTGCAGTGAATACCCCTTGTTATTGTGGCTACAGTAGAAGGCCATGTGCACCACGTGTTGCAGTGAATGCCCCTTGTTATTGTGGCTGCAGTAGAAGGCCATGTGCACCACGTGTTGCAGTGAATACCCTTGTTATGGTGGCTACAGTAGAAGGCCATGTGCACCACGTGTTGCAGTGAATGCCCCTTGTTATTGTGGCTGCAGTAGAAGGCCATGTGCACCACGTGTTGCAGTGAATACCCTTGTTATGGTGGCTACAGTAGAAGGCCATGTGCACCACGTGTTGCAGTGAATACCCTTGTTATGGTGGCTACAGTAGAAGGCCATGTGCACCACGTGTTGCAGTGAATACCCTTGTTATGGTGGCTACAGTAGAAGGCCATGTGCACCACGTGTTGCAGTGAATGCCCCTTGTTATTGTGGTTGCAGTTGTGCTCACATGCATTACAAGGCAATACAACAGAAAGGATAACTTTAAAACCTTTTCATATGTTCATTTTGGCAAGTAAGGAGGAACTGTGATTTACATTACAGTGAGATCTCTTTTGTGTAACTCATAATTTAGGATCAGTCAACTCTGAAACAGACTGATACGGTTGTTATTTTTTAAGCATGAGTTAACTACCCAGGAGGAATGATTAGCCAACCACGAAGCAAGTCCAAGGGGAAGGAGCAGGCATCGTGCAGCCGTGTGCACCTAATGTAAATTGTGGTTCTGCTTTCATTACAGGGGAAATTACTTAATCATTGTAAGCTTCAGTCACATAATCTGCAAGAATGGAGGGCTCAGTTCTACCTTAAAATAACCATGAGGATGAAGGCTACTGTGACTAACGAGGCTAACATCATGGCAGATGAAGAGCAACAGACATGAAGAACAGATCCCATCATGGTTGCTACTGTCGGGGTTAGACTAGATTTCACTCTTGAAACTCCTATTCTATTGCTAATAAGCAAAGGGATTTCTGGAGGGGAGGTAGGTGTTTAAATAATTGCACCTGAAAACTAAGACAGAAAGGACAGAGAAAAATATTAGCTGAAAACAACAGCCAGTTTCTGAAGCAGAAAGAGAGAAAGGGGTCGTATCCAATATCCCTTCTCTTCGACCCCTCCTCGCTGTATTTTATTAGCCTTTTCTAATTCTTGTTATTTCTCACTCTGTTCCTGTATCACAGACTCAATTTCCTGTTTCCTTCATCACTAATATTTATAAAGAGTAGGTTTGAAGTTCAAATACATTTGGAATTATGCAAATGAATCACTGAAGCATCCTATTGTGCTCTTTCCCCACAGAATGCTGTATTTGCTTATTAATCATGAAGAGGTAATTATTTGCTTTCACACAAAAATTTGTTCTCTTCCATTTTTCTGGCAGCATGGGCTCAGCCAGGCAATCTGGGACCGTAGGACTATTTCTTTCCTATGAGAAAAATTATACTGTAAACAAGGTAATTGATGCCAGTCTAGACCACCGCACTGGAGTAGCAGGTGGTGAGAACAGAGAAAATTGGGGTTCACTGCCCCTAATATGCTCCAGATCTGTCCTGACAGGCAGGACAGGGAGTCCAACATTGATAGCTTGCATCTTTCAAGAGAAGCCAGAGACTTGGCCATGAAAAACCTCAAGTGGTAGGTGTCTCAAAAAAATATTCGCTCGGGCTTGCTAAACATATCCGAGATCTGGATCCGGCCTTCTGGCCTTCGGGTTTCTATGAACCCGTTGTGGAGGAGAGCTGAACAGTCGTTACTAGGGAGGCCCACCTAGTGGATAGTCTAATTAGAGGAAACCACTCTCATAGGTGAAAGTGGGAGAGAAGGAAGGAACCAAATAGATATTTCTAGTCTCTTGATTATCTACAATAAATACTCTATTGATGTAGCAATAAACAGAACCTGCCCCAGTTACACACAACCAAACTGTTTTTGCAAAATATAAAGGCATCTCTTTTACACTAACTTCCTTCTTTCGGTTTAGGAACACTTCTGTGTATTGTGATCCAGGTGCCAGGGGCTACACAAAGCCAGCCCAGATGTGTGTGATTGCTACTGTATTGATCATTCCTGTGCATTTCTTTTACACCCAAAGAAAAGGTATTTTAAGAACCACTGATAATTGTTTTAAATCATTTTACCCTGATCTTCTTCAGCACGCGTCTACATGCGGCATTGGGAAGCCCTTTGAAGGTCAGCTAGAGGAAGGCTTCCATGATAACAGAGTTCTGAGCGTCAATCAAGAGCTTTTAAATGGAAAATGCTGCAGTGGGCGGAGTCAGACTGAGTTCCAAGCCTCTGTGCTCCTGTCCAGCACAGCACAGCTGTCACCAAGCAGACAGGCCTAGGATGTGCAGCGCACATCAGCTGAGGAGACTTTTTAATTAAAAATTCCTAACATTCGTACTTTCAAATAAACACAATATTTTGATGTCATTCTGAAAAATTTGCCTTTCTTCAGCTAGGGCAGATTCCTCGTTAAATGCTTTTGATATTTTTAATAATACAGCCAGGGCTATTTTATTTCGTTTACAATTTACTGCGGTGATTAAAGCAGGTGGCCTACCTCTCCTTAAGCACATTATTTTATGCATAATAGGGTAATTACATTAAATGAGTACACTATCAGTGGACTTCTTGGATGAGTGAATTTTCTTGGGCTAAACAAATGCCAGAGCGTATATTACACTGTTCTGTCTTGGCACATTAGGCTAGAATTCAATTATGTTGAGTTACAAAGTTCTTCCAGAATCTCACCATGGAACTTTTCTATATTTTCTCAGGCAAGTGAATGCTGTCCTGCTTAACTACCCAAACACATAAACAAGATCATATAATTAAATCAAGTTCTGCCAACAATCAGGTCCAGTGCAGGCAACTTCTGAAAGAGGTGATCCTGGCCTGTGACTAGGTGGAGGATCCCAGCCTGAGGGAAGCTGAATACTCAGGAAGACTGGCTCTACCTTCAAGTTTCCTCCACAGACGACTGCCCCTCTCTTGGGTCTGCTTTGTTATGGGCTTCTGCTTCTATCTCACTAATCCTACCCCCTCCCTGCGCCCCTGCCTCACCCAGCTTCTTGCACTACAATGCTTGCACCAAGTACTGGAATTATGTAAATACAGAGGCGGGGAAGAGAGTGGTGTGAGCAGGTGTACTGATTTCTGCATCCCTGCTCCCTGGAGCCAGCGGCATCATTCTTTGACCATTTAGAGATTGCTCATTCCTCTCCTCGTGGAGACCCATTTTCTTCTCATTCAGTTTCATTGGATTTTTAAACAAATCCTAAAGTCGGTTCCTGGGTAATGAACATCCTTGTATTCGAGAGTCTTCGGCTACCAGCTGTGGAAGACCCAGCTCTCCAGGGGTGCTGAGGTCTCTTCCAGCCCCAGAATGCACTGCACTCTTGGCCATGAAGTACCTTGCTAGGATGTGGCAGAAATTGGGACTGTCAGATTTTGATAGCTACTCTGGCTCTAGCTGCTCTGAGGCCAAGGACCTGGATGTGCTCCTGAAACCTGGCTCCTGCACTCTCCCTCAGCATGCACCTGCTGGGATTGTGATTAGGTTGTGCATTTCCCCCTAAAGCAGCATCTCCCTAAGTACAGAGCTAGCACCATTGATGCCATTGTTGGTTTCTATCGGGAGCAAAAGTGTTCACCATAAAACTGTGATAAGAAGCCATGACCACGCCAATGGCCTTTCCCTGCCACTACTTGTCAGCCCGGTGCCCTCACTTTTACAGCTAAAGAAAGAGATGATACCGTCCAGGTCACACACGTTGAGAGCACGCCAGAACCAAATCTGAGTAGAGGTTGACTTTTCTTCAAAGAATCAAAACATCAAGGCACAAGAAAGTCCCTACATCCTCTTGCTTGAGACAGAGGCTCTGTCCCCAGGACCCTTCTGGATCATGTGGTATGGGGGAGACTAGGAAGTCCTGCTCACCAGACGCCTGAGGCCTAGTCTCCATCCTAGAGGATCTCTACACAAGCCTCAGCATCTCGCACTAACAGAAAGAGCTGGACCCGAGGACTCCCAGGTGGGAGCCTGGCTAGGGAAGTCTATTCCAGTGACAGACTACCCCAGACATGATCTCATTGGTGGGTAGAACATGGTCCAGGCCTGAGAAGACAGAAAGCTCACCTAGTCAGTGTAGGTGTGACTCCTGTTGTCTCAGATATTAACCCAGGATCTTGATTGTCACACAAATCTAAAGAAACTCGGGCTTGGGACTCATTCTTCTGCAGTCCATCTAAAGGAATACAGCCTGAGGACAATGCAAGCTCACCTAGCTTCAGATTCCTAGAGTAATCTGAGTTGTAAATATTTACCTGTTGTAGGCAATAGTGTTTATAATTATGTCTTATGATAAATGCTCCCGAGTAAGACGTTAGGCTCCCTCCCACCTCTGTATGCAGCTTCTAAATGAAAGATTTCATACTAAAGATGGCAAAGTACCAGGGACGGGTTATGAATCACCAGGATTAATAATATTCCACTATGAAAATTTGAAAGGCTAAGGTTAAAGTAAAACTTACAAGAAAATTAGTCATATCTGGTGGATTAAACTTTGCATTGGAAACCCAGACTTCATAAGGTAAACACAGTTTGTATAATTAAAATGATAATCCTCTCTACAAATGAAATTTGTAGTGTTTGTCACTAAAATGTTATGGAACTATATAGAAGGCCTAGCCAATTTTATTCTGAATGATTTCCATCGTGTTTAATCCAATTTACCTGGGTTGTCAGAATAAAGAGGTAGTGGAGAGCGAACACAACCTTACACTGAGCATCTAGCATGAGCAACAGCATACATGTGTCTAATACAGTTTGCAGGGACGCTACTGATGTGTCTAAGCTCTGATGCCAGGAAAGGGGGAGGGGAGGGTCATCGATGGTGGGATGATGAAGAGACAAGGATAAGGGGCAGAAAAGACATGCTTCATTCACACAGACCTCTGGAGAGGTAGCAGACACTGGCAGGCACTAGGCATACAGCACACATGGACCTTCCATACATGGGCACAGACAAACATGCAGACCAGCATGCAGGCTCCACACAGGACTATAGAAAGACACACATAGGCAGGCTGACCCAGGCTAAGGTGGAGACACGGGCCTCAGACCTGAAGCCCATAATTATATGGAACCACATAAAAGTAATGTTCTGCCAGAAATACTGAAATAGCAGATTATATCACCAGTTACTTCTGGGTTCTAAGACATTCAGAGGCAGCCATTTTGTGATGACATAGGCCCCTGGATGGCCAGCATTGGACATTTTGGTTCACGATGGGCACCCATAACAGCACTAACATGTTGTTTAAACATGAACTGGCCCTTAGGGCCCCTAAAATCACAGGTCCGCACAACCTGGCCCTAAGGCCCTAACCACAGGCCCACATAGCCTTAAAGAACAGGGTTTGGTAAAGCACTCACTGGTGGGATGAGGGCACGCTAGAGAGACTGTGTAGCATCACGTGTTCAGTGAGCTCAGGGCTGTAGTTCACATCTGAGCCTGAACCTACCTGTTCTCAGGAGAGGCAAATAAACCTGACCGCCTGCTGCTGATAAAAGGCCCTTCCGGCAACCCTTCAAGTTCCTCTTATTTATATTTATGTCTAGATGCCTCCAGGATAGTATTTGCTGGTGTCCCAATTATATCAGTATTTCAAACCCAAATGGTTTGGGACTTATTGTACTATTAATTTAAAATGCCTTCCCCCAATTCCTGCCAATAAGGACAGGTGTCTAGGAGAGAGTCAGACAGGTGCTTACTACCTGGGTGCAGGAGAAAAGACTGGTGTGTCCTGGTACTGGCCATACCTAATGGAAGGCCTGGAGGGGCAGCTGGTGATGCCTATGCTGGAGACAACTGGCTTAGGAGCTATACTGCTAGGTTCTTTATGTGGGTCCTCATGAACAAATCCAATCAAAATGACATTAGTATCACACACGTATACTTATATACATAAGTATCTGTTTCAATGCAACCATGGGCAAAGGAAACCTTAATTAGCAGAGGTAAAAAAGGAATGACTTCCAGATTTAAACCTAACAAAAGAAGCTTACACCAGCAATGAGAGAGAGAAGGAGAGAGAGGAGATACTTTAGTGGCCTAGGGTGTAGCTGGGTGGCACAGAGCTCCACCCTCACCTGATCCTTGAGGCCAGGGTAGGATCGCTGTGTGATTTCCATCCCAAGTGTCTAAGTAGGAGAGGAATAATTGTGGCTGGTTTCACTCTAAAAGGACTAATGGAACCAAATAAACCATATTTGGCTTTCCTGCTGCTTCATTAGCATATGTCAGACACATCCTGACAATCCAATTATACTGAGCAAAACATATCTCAGGGCAAACAAATCCTCAGCAATTTTTTTGCTTTATGTAGATTTGCTCTCTATTTGTTGAAATTAAAATTGAACATGGCATATTTTCTGAAAAATGTAAGAAATGGATTCCTGTATGTGAATGTCAAGTTTCATCTTTTTCAAATCAGGGTTTAAAATCATGTTCGTTCTATGGAGCATCCCCAAATTACAAAGGCCTACAACTCTAATTGACTTTTGCTGAAGATGAATGAATTGTTAGAATGCTGCTGTTTACTGTAGAGAATCTCCACACGGACCAGTCCCTGAGAGACCACACATCTCCCTCTGGAGCTGAAAGACCACCCAGGACTTTGCTACCACCTCCAGGAAGATGAGCCTCAAATACACATCCTGACCCTCGGCACACACACAAGCTCTCCGTTTCTTGTTAACCTCTAGTTACACGATTAATGTGTGTCCTTATCTGAAAACAAGTTTTTTGACAGTCCTAAATTGTTCATTGCATATGAATTTTACAAACATTACACAATTTTACAAACATGTGTTAGCGGTAACGGTGGAGCTGCAGAGTGTTGAGCCTTCTGCAGGCTGCACGGCGAGAGCCACCAATAGTGTGGTGGAACTTGTGGCCCTTTCCAAGGCCACGGCTCTTGCGGCCTGCAGATGTCAGCCCACGCATCTCTCTGTGCTCAGGGACTGGTTTGGTGATCCATTGGGTGTCAGGATTTCTTCTGATAGCTTTATGGAATGGATCAATGAGGATAACCTCAAAAAATCTGTAAGTGGAATCTTTGCCAAGCCAGTAAGAATTCAGGGCTCTCAGAGCCCCACAGTGGCGTCCAGCTCTCTCCTGGACTGAAAAGGCTTCGGGCAAACTTTAGCTGGTTAACACCATGATGGGCAGGCTTGTTGTAGGTTGCACCTTTAGGAACTGGGCTTTTGCAGCCACTGCAGTGAATACAGACTCGAAACCTGTACTGGACATAACCTTGCTTGGCCTTGTATCCCAGTCACGCTCTTCGTCAGGCCGGGTGGGGCAGGGAGCCCTGTGCAGCATGAACAGTTGGTGGTACTGGCAGCAGCAGAACCCTCAGGAGAAAGCATATCATGTCCGACTGCTTCTTCCCCCACAGCTCCTGGATGTATCTGTAAGCACCCATCTTGGCTCACCTGATGGCTACCGCCAGAGGAAAGGAAGAAGCCTTTCTCCTGCCGTCTGAAAACAATTCTAAAGAAGGAGTAGGATGACCTACAGCACCACTACCAAGAGTTGAGACATTTGTTGCTAACACGTGAGTATGTGATTAGTATGGTCTCCTTTACATGGTTTACAAGGCCCAAAGTGATGTGGGAGATTTCATTGGTTAAATAAAGAAACTGCCTTGGCCCTTTAATAGGACAGAAAATTAGGTAGGCAGAGTAGACAAAACTGAATGCTGGGAGAAAGAAGCAGATTCAGGCAGTCGCCATGATTCTCCCACTCCAGACAGACGCAGGTTAAGATCTGTTCTGGTAAGCCAGCTCATGGTGTTACACAGATTATTAGAAATGGGTTAGATCAATGTGTAAAAGCTAGCCAATAAGAGGCTGGAACTAATGGGCCAGGCAGTGTTTAAAAGAATACAGTTTCCATGTAATTATTTCTGGTAAAGCTAGCTGGTGGCTGGGAGCCGGGTGGCAGAAAGCGGCCTGCGGCTCCTTCCTTACAACAGAATGGTGCCGGACACAGTTCTGCCACTCCTAACACAACACCAAAGTCTTACTGTGTACAGAATTTGAGCATGCTATTTAAAAAACCTGACATATGCACCTTCTTTGGTTGATATGTTATTTTAATGATTATGTAATATTCAGTTGAACAGATTTATCATAATTTAATCATTTTCCTAAATGGAAGTGTGGGTTGTTTGTGTGTGTGTGTGTGTGTGTGTGTGTGTGTGTTTTATCTTGGTTATAGAAAGTACAGAATAATTTGTATGGGGGTCTATTTTACATTAAATATACAATGCATTTTCTATGTGTAGTTTGAACAAATTAGCAAACAATTTTGATCACTTCCAACATAGGTCTAAGTAGGGCTTTTATTATATTTTTATCAGTCCTCACAACTAGGGTCTGTGTGTGTGTATCTCTGTGTATATGTGTATGTCTCTCTGTATATGTGAGTATCTCTGTGTATGTCTATGCATATGAGTGTGGTGTCCGTGTATTGTGTTTGTATATGTGTGTCTGTCATTCTCTCTCTCTGTCTCTCTTTCTGTCTCTCTCTCTGTCTCTGTGTGTGTGTGTGTGTGTTTGTGTAGGCTCAAGTCAATGTAAGACGTCTTCCTCTGTCACTCTCCCCATTACTATTTTGAGACAGGATTGTTCAATACTGGAGCTCACCATTTTGACTAGATTGCCTACACAGTGAACTCCAGGGATCTGCCTGTTTCTGCTCCCCCAGTTTGGGTTCCAGGCATGGATCCTGGGGATCTGGTCTTAGGTCCTCTTAATTGTGAATCCCAAACTTTACCCACTAACTTATCTCCCTAGTCCATGAATATTATTTTTAGCAGAATTATTGACATGTTGACATTGCAAGCACACATACACACACAGAGGATGTTTCACAATCGGTTTAAGATGCCCACTCTCTCATGTAGTAGTTACTTTTTTGTTTATGTGACTTGAGATCTGTTTGCTTAGTCAATCACAGTTTTAAACAGGTATGGTTATGTCAGCAACATTAACTACAATCAACATAAAGCACGGGTTTCAAGAAATACTTCTGGAGCAATATTCTGAAGATTTCTCTCCTTTGACCAACATTCTATGACATAGCTATCTTCTGGCTGTGTATTCAGAAAAACCAGGCTGTGACATTATTCAAGACAACTGTCTATAATTCCTTTGATGTGTGAAGCTTAAAAATAATAGGGTTTTTACACACAGGGGGGATATTACCTGATTTTAAGCTAAGGAGGTCATGAAGAATTCCAGTTTCATCACTGAGCTATCTTGAAGTCCCTTATAATGCAGACACTCACTATGGAACCACATAAGCTCCTCCATGCCTCAATCTACTTCTCCTGCACTTACTGCCCTTGCCTTGAGCCCTGTCATCCAGCAAGCTATAGAGGCCTGAGCAACACAGTGTCTTCTCTGCCTCTGCCTTGCACAGATGAGAACCCTTCTTTGAAGTCACATAGTGGCTGCTTGGCTCAAGGGCTCCTTTGTTCTTGATTGGCCTATTGAAAAAGCATTGATTTTTTTTAATAGACCCCCAAAGAAATATATTGGACACTGTAATGCAGAAATAAAGAACAAAAACTAAACAAACAAAACAAAATAACAGTCTCTTCACTCAGAAGCTCCTGCTTGGCTATCTGCCTATATCTCCTGCTGTGACCTGCACGTCACTTCCCTACCTGTATCTCCTGCTGTGACCTGCACGTCACTTCCCTACCTGTGACCCTGACTCGGGGCTTTTCCATTACTTCCTCTCTTTCACTGCAGTCTGCAGATTGTGTGTATGATTAAGACTTTTACCAGTTTCATAATTTATAGCCATTTCCCAATATTCTATTAAGCAATTACACCACAGTTTATGGACCTTGGCCCCTTACCATTGGTCTGAGGAGCAGAAGAGCCTGGAAAGCTCTTTCTCAGGCCAGTAGTCACTTGTTTCCTTAGGATAAACTCTCGGCAAATGGTATCATTCCACCAAAACACACAAATCTCGTTAGAGATTTCCTATTTTTATTTCTTCTCCATAAAATGATAATCTCAGCTTTCTGAAGAATATAGTTGACTCCCTCCCCCCAAAAAACGCTTCCTTTTGAAAACATTGGGGTGGTTGGTGACTCACACCCTGCTGAGAAAATCTCACTGGGCTTGCCGTTCAAAGGCCTGCCCCTGTAGGTCCATCTGTGTCTCCTTCTGTCCCAGTGGCCAGCTTCATCCAAAATCTTCCTCACCCTTCAGCAGGACCTCAAAGGCTTGTGCTCTTGGCTGTATCTATGTGGGATGGATCGTCACTTTTAATCAGTTATGTTGCAGCTCCAACCATAGTCTATTTCCTGTCCAAGCTCACACCAGCATCTTCCTGTATTTTAAACAACTGCTTCCTATTCTAGCTTACATTGGATACATTTAATGAGACTTTCTTTATCTATTTTATGTACTATCAATATCTGGACTAGATATTACTAATATCTGTATCAGGGAAATTTCAATGCCTTGCACATAATTGATACAAATGCAGTAAAGTCAGCTCCAAAGGCATTAATTACATTAATTATCCTGTGAAAGTGCAGCTCTACCCTCACTTGGCTGCTTCTGAAATAAATATTAGTAGATTTGTGTACACGGAGATTCTAAACAAACAAGCAAACAAATAAATGTGCAAACAGGTTATTATTAGAATTTTCAAATTTTTCCATGTTTAGAATTCACTCCTGAAGCCAACTTATTTAATCCTGATAAACAACATGGAAGCACCTAGCAGAAAGTGTTTTATTATTGCTTACATAAGGCAAAACAAAAAAAGAAAATGAAACAAAAAAAAACAACAAAAACCAAACTAGACCTCCATAGTTCTTGCTGAAAAGTTAAAGGAATAAAATGTTTTTCCTGTTTATTTCTGAGATTACTTAAAATAATAGAGAATTGATTGGATGGTGTGAGCATAGACTTGTTGGTGAGGGAAAGCAACAAGAAATACAGGGGAGAGTTAAAATTATGCCAACAATTATATTGAAAATGTACGTGTGATGTGCACCTCTCTATCCCCCTCCCTCTGTGTTTCAAGTGATTTTGATTGACGTCATTGCTCAAAGTCCCATCCTTCTTTTCACAGTTTAAATTTATTGGATGGAAGAATCTCATACTTTGATCTTTCTAAATATAGTGTTGTACATTTTCTTATTAATTTGTGGTAATTTTTATCTTTATTATCTGAGTAATACTTGTCAATTTTAGACATTAAAAGCCAAAGTCCTGGGTGAGGGGAATGGAAAATTAACGGAATTTATTTTATTTAAGTAAACCTCTTGTTTCTACTCAATAGAATGCTGGCATGGGGCATTAAAGCAGTGGTAATATATACTTAGCACGCTTTATCCTGTTAGGAGAAAAAAAAAAAAACAAATGATACCTCAAACTAAAGCTAAAAAATTCACGTAAAATATAAAATTGCATTAAAAATTCAAATGTCAGTCAGGCATGGTGGCACATGGCTTTAATCCCAGCATTTGGGAGGTAGAAGCAGGCAGTCAACATAGTGAGTTCCAGGACATCCTGGGATATAGACAGAACCTGTCTCAACAAACAAACAAAAATAAAAAATTCAATATCTACATCAACATAATTCTGTTTTCTTAACACCACTGAAATGAGAGTATATGGCTCACAACACAAGGAAGTCCCTCCTGCTCCTTCACCGAACAGACTTCCCTCATTAGATCCCTACAGTAGGACACACCTTGACAGCTAGGAGCAAAGTTGTGGCTATTTCTGTAGATTTAGACACATGTGCAAAAGAAAAAAGGTTGCATTGGGGGGAGGAGCTGGAAAAGGACACCTTGTTCAGCTGCCACTGGAATCAGCCCCAAATCAGCTCAGTTTGGCATTCACTGGGGCCTGGGGCTTCAAGACCTGCACCAGGTACTGGGGTAGGTTTAAAATGACCAGGATGCCAGCTGTGAGCTGTGCCTTTGGAATCCCTAACAGTCTAGGAGATGAGATAAGACACCCACACAATTCATCATAATGGTTAGCAGAAGTAGATAAAGGCGGTAAGAATGTGACAGAGATAACACCAGACAGAGAGGTTGATGGCTGATGGACGATGGCGAGGTTTGTTAAACAAGGTGGTGTAGGACGTGGGTCTAGCAGGGCAGCTGAAATTTCTGTTATATTTATATAAGTGTGTATGTGTATACGTGTGTATTATGTTTGCATGTGTGCGTGATATGTATGGATTTATGTGGATATATGTATACTATGTATGTGTGTATATGTGTGTTGTGTATATGCATGTGTTATTGGTCTGTGTGTTTGCTATGTGTATGTACTTGATATGAGTATGTATATATGTATGTATGTGTTTATGTGTTTGTTACATGCATGTGTGTATTATATTTGTACTATATGTACATTATGTGTGTGTGTGTGTGTGTTATATGCATTGAACAGTGATAGGCTCAGCATTCATGTTATTTAAAGTTTGGGGCCATTTAAACCATTATGTCATAAAGATTATTGTACATGTATTATATCGTGGTATTTTCATATTTTCCGGATTAAAAATAAATTGGAACTTGGGTGTGGTGGCTCATGTCTGCAATACCATCACTTGAGAGATGGAGGGAGAAGGAGGGATGGTTCAAGGCCAGCCTTGGCTAAATAGAAAGTTTCAGGCTAAACTACGTCACATGAGACTCTGTCTCAAAACCACAAACAAGTAGGGTTGGGTGTGAAATCATAAACAGTTACATGGTCTTAATAAGCATGGTCATGCAGCGGCAGTTTCAGTGATTCCTGTGTCCTCCTGCGATACCAACAGTGCTGCTTTTCCATATCCTAAACAGTTAAGGGGCCTGCGGTCTGGGGCGATGGCTCAGCACTTAAAATGCTGTCCTAAAGACACACCACACACACACACACACACACACACACACACACACACACAAGCTCATGCAGACAACAGGAGAGGGAAGCACAGAGTAGCAGGCAAGAACACTCAGGAACATCTAGTGGCATGCATTCGCTATCTACTCACTGCCTCTCAGGGCTGACAAGTCTGGTTCAGCAGAGACCCGAGGGTAGCTGTCTCTTAAGAAGTGGACTGCTTGCATTTTGGTGACAATCCCAGACTTAGCAGGCATGGGTCAGCCCAGTCACTGCTGGACTGCAGTCCCACTGGAGTTTTAAAAACTAGCAGGTTTACTGTCAGATGGGTATCTTGAAAGTTTTTCTACTTTATCTTTTGTTTAGAAGGCATTACACAACAATCAATGTGTTAAGAAGAAATATTATTAGGTTTTAATTTGTACTTTACTGAGGCCATACAGATTTCTTGCTAACTTTCACTAAGAGTTGAACAGTTTTATTCTTTCTGTATTATCTTCCCAGGTTTAATGTTAGTATACAAAAGAGTTCTACAATAGCCCAGAATGGAGTATAACAAAGGTTTATTTACTGAGGATAAACTCACAGAAACAGGAGTGATCCACAGGCCTCTGCATGCATTGGGAAGTGGAACCTAATCCAGCAGCCAAGAACTGTAGTAATAGGTGGCGGGCTGTGTCCCGCCACTCGGCTAACTTTACCCGAAATAATTACATGGAAACTGTATTCTTTTAAACACTGCTTGGCCCATTATATCTAGCCTTTTCTCGGCTAACTCTCGCACCTGGACTAGCCCATTTCTAATAATGTGTGTAGCCCACGAGGTGGCTTACCAGAGAAGATCTTAACCTGCATCTGTCTGGAGTGGGAGAATCATGGCGACTCACTGACTCAGCTTTCTTTCTCCCAGCATTCTGTTCTGTCTACTCCACCTACCTAATTTTCTGTCCTATTAGGGCCAAGCAGTTTTTTTTATTACTTAACCAATGAAACAACAGATAGAAAGATGACCCTCCTCCATCAAAGAACCCAGGCATGCTTTGCATCTGCATTTATAGTACATGAGCCCATGCCCAAAGTGGGCTAGTATCTTAAAGGATATTGGCTAAAGGCGTTCTTATAGCAGTTTAAAAATCATTATTTTTATTATATATATGTGAATATTTTGCCTGCATGTATGTCTGTGTACCACATGCATACCTGGTGTCCAATGAGGTCAGAAGAAGGCATTAGATCCCTTGGAACTGGAGTTATAGCATTGCGAGCTGTCACGTGGGTGTTGTGAACCAAACCCAGTCTTCTACAACAGCAGTCAGTGCTCTTAACTGCTTAGCCATCTTTCTATCCCTACCTTTCTATTTTTAATTTCATCTTGTTACTTAAAAAAAAAAAAATTAAAAGCCGGGTGGCGGTGGATACGCCTTTAATCCCAGTGCTCTGGAGACAGCGGCAGCGGATCTCTGTGAGTTTGAGACCAATCTGGTTTACAAGAGCTAGTTCTAGGACAGCTCAGACTGTTACACAGAGAAACACTGTCTCGAAAAATAAATACATTAAAATAAACTGCAATAAAATAAACTTCATTTTATGAATTTATTTTGCATATTTATCTACCTTTGATATACCTGGCAGTGTGGCACATGCCTTTAGTCCCAGCACTCGGAAGGCAGAGGCAGGCAGATCTCTGTGAATTCGAGGCTAGCCTGTCTACAAGAGCTAGTTCCAGGACAGGAACCAAAGCTATAGAGAAACCCTGTCTCAAAAAAAAAAAAAAAAAAAAAAAAAAGAAAAGAAAATCCTGTGATTCTTCTAATAGAACTCACTTAATTCTCTTGATCTAGTTGTTTAGTTGTTTTTCTACAAGTAAAGTTATGTAATAGTTTTCTTCTTCTTTTTTGAATACATGTCAGACATAGTATTTTCTTATTATTTTAGATTATCTAAAATCATGATAGATAATAGAAATGAAGCCAGATGTACCTGTCTCATTCCAAGTGGTGTGGCGATGGTTTTGTTAGACCCTACTACTGCTGACTGTCAACATTCAAACCCTGGACTGACCACTGTCTGTGTTGTTGTGGGTCCTGGTCAGTTTTCCAAGCTCCTTCCTTTTGTCCATCCAAGGCTACACTATGTCTGTCTTTATGGAAACTGGAGTCTCCCACGCCTTCTGGCACCCTTCCAGGGCAGTCTGTTCTGGGAACTCTTTTCAAAGTTATTTTGTTAAAATTCACAATAGTTTTCATCTTCCATTTGAAGCTGCTAAAAGTTCCATCTTAGTTAGTTAGGGTCACTATTGTTGTGAAGAGACACCATGATCACAGCAACTCTTCAAAAGGAAAACATTTAAATGGGGTGGCTTGCTTATAGTTTTAGAGGTTCAGTCTATCATAATGGTGGGGAACATGGTACATGCAGGCAGACATGGTGCTGGTTACATCTTGATCAGAAGCCAACAGGAAGTGGAATCTATGTCACACTGAGGGAAGCTTAAGTAAGAGACTGCCTCAAAGTGACACAGTTCCTCTAAGAAGGCCACACCTAGTTAGCAAGGCTAACACCTCCTAAAAGTGCCATTCCCTCTGGGGCCATTTTCTTTCAAACTGTCACAAGCTTCTTTACTGTAGGAGGAGGGCCACTTGTTTGTCTTGGTTGTTTAGAACCGAAATAATTAAGGAGAAACCATATTTATTAAAACACTGTTTGGCCCATTAGCTCTAGCTTTCTTTCTTTCCTTCTTTCTTTCTTTCTTTTTTGGCTAACTCTTATATTAATTTAACCCATTTTTATATATCTGAGTATTGCCGTGTGGCAGTGGCTTACCGTGTAAAATTTTTAGCGTCTGTTTTTGACAGCTCCATGGCATCTCTTTGACTTCACCCCCCCCCCTCTTTTTAGCATTTAGTTCTGTCTTCCCCCCTACCTAAGTTTTGCCTTATCAACAGGCCAAAGCAGTTTTTTTTATATATTAACACACAGACAGAAAGACCCCCACATCATTGGCCTTCATCCTACACCTCACCCTTCAGAATAAAATGTACATCCCTCACAGGCCACACCAGCAGCGTTCCATATCCTGTATCCCACGTCCTTATACTCTTGGCTCTTGCTCTGACATCCACATCACTCTACGATGCTACCTCTTGGATTCAGGGTTTCTCAAACACATGCTTTGTTCTGTGTATGTTTGTGGCATGTTCTGCTTGGTTTCCTACTCAGCACATGCTTATGGATTTCTAGTCACACTTAAAACCTCTGCTCAGAAACCCAGACCCATGTGCCTCCTGCTGATACGCTGCCATTGTCTTACAGGGAGAATGCCCAGGGAGGAAGCTTGGGTCTTCTCTCTGCACAGCATGGATTCGGGGCTGTGGAAGCATCAGTGGGGACATCTGGAAGGAGGAGAAAGTTGGAAGAGAGGGAAAGGAAGAATAATAGGGGTGGGGGAGGAGGGGAGGAAAAGGCCCTACTAAGTATTTTACATTAAGAGAATTGCTTCCTAGTCCTGAAATAAAGTCAATTAGGTTGGAAAATGTCAAGGTCATGAAGAGTAAACTAAACCAAAATGACTTTTAATGTTAAAAATTTTAAATTTGTAGAGTCAAATTTCATGACCAAAATAAAATCATGTCAGCAAAATTATCTTCAGTGAAGAGTGGTAAAGAAAAACATGAAAAATGAGCACCATGACTTCTGCTTTGTAGTTATGACCCGAAACACAAAGCACAGCTTTCCTATGCTGGCGGAGCCAGGCAAACAGCAGATGATCTGTTTCTTATCGAGTTCTCTTGCACTAAGGTACCATCTTGCATGTTAAGATGAGTGTTAAACTTAGCAACTATAATGCATACTCTTAATTTTCTTTCTCTTGGCATATTTATGTTTACAATCTTATATTTTAAGGGTACCGAGATAATTAAGTCTAGATCATGGCAACAATTTACAGGGAGATGGCTGGGCCCTCCTGCAGCTTGAACACCATCTTCAGTCTCTCCACTAAGGGGAGCTGAGCATCCTGAACCATGGTAGAAAGGAGTAGATGAGAAATACGGAGAGTATCACAAACCTAACTCTGAGTTCTGCAGGATGCTCGTGACATCCTGCTACATCTTACATTTCCTCAGGTTTCCAGGAAAACTCAGAAAGCTGATCGGGGGTCCCAGAGAGCTCATTTCAATAAGATTCTGTCGTAGCCAGCTGTGGTCAAAGGACATTGACACCGAGCTTCACTGTGGGCGGGAGAGCAACCCGGGACTTGGTTCTGAAGCTAGAGTGTCAAGTTCAAGAACCACTTGTTCCTAACCAGGTGACTAATCTCTCTGTGAGTTTCTTTGATCATCAGTAAAATGGAGGAGACTCTATCTCAGTCTGAGAAGACTGGTCGCAATCAAACATTACGAAGCATATCATTAATGAGGTAGGGTTCATGCCAACAGGAAACAGCGAAAAGGCAAGAAAACGCTAGGTCATAGTGAATGTTTTATTCTGTAAGCTTCTCTAGTTAGTGTGTATTTCAAATGTATTGGATGGATAGACACCATGTTCTAGAAGAAAATGAGCCACACGATGAACCATTTACAGCAGTGTAGGTGGGATTGCTGCTTTGTTTCCTGACCTTCAGGCTGAAGCCCAATCCCAACATCTATCTCTGGGTTTTATAACCTGTGCTACATTGGCTTTGTTTTGTTTTTAATACTCTAGGTCTGCCTGGTTTGGTGGCACTCACCTTTAGTCCCTGCACTCAGGAGGCAGACACAGGCAGATCTCTTTGGGTTTGAGGCCTTATAGAGCAAGTTCCAGGACAGTCAGGGCTAGGCAATGAAACTGTCTCAAACAACAAGAAATAAAAAATGTCCTAGGATGAAGGGTGAGGGGATCCTTCAAGGCTCTCTCTTGCTGCAGAGGGTAAAACAGAAGAGAGACTAATTCTGAAAACATTGTAATCTATTATCAGATACTTGCCATACTTGGCAGCAATAACAAGTATTCACCTTTTAAAACACACCACAGCTAACACGGCTTTCTAAGTCCCAGTATTAGATCCAGCTGGGGCAGGTGTGGAACAGATGACCTTCAGCCCTCTGCGCTGCCATCACCTCGACTCCACCAAGGGTATCATCTGAGACAGTTGATTTTGGCCAGTGCATCATGGGATTTCCTGTCTTTCAACCTGGGAGATCCAGTTTCTTTAATTCTAGGGTACGATATGCATGAGGAAGTAAAGGCAAGGACAACTTGGACTGTCATGTCCAGCTTTAAGCAAGCATAGGGGAGACACTACAATTGCTAATGTCCTACAGCAAAGCTCAAGCAGGGCCAGTGCATGGCATGGAGACATCTGGTTCTGGTATTAATAGTGAGCCCAACTTCCTCCGGTCACAGTGCAATTATGAAGGATTCGCTCACACCAAACAGTCATTGAACAAAGTACTCCCCTCATGAACGACCTGTGTAGCAGACTTCAGTAGACCCTGAATTGATCATTAAGTCCAATTTGGAAGCTTAGTGGTCAGGGCTTAGCACTACTTGAGGACTGGCCCTGCTAGAGTAGGTGTGGCCTTGCTGGAGGACGTGTGACACCAGAGGTGGGCACAGTGGCTCTCTCTCCTTGCTGCCTCTACATTCAGATGTAGAACTCTCAGCTATGTTTCCAGAACTATGTCTGCCTGCATGCTACCATGCTGCCTGCCACGATGATAATGAACTAAACCTCTGAAATGGTAAGCAAGACGCAATTAAATGCTTTTTCTTATAAGAGTTGCTGTGGTCATGGTGTCTCTTCACCACAATAGAGCCCTGACTAAGACACTATCTTTGGACAAATCACTGCAGAGGTGAAATGATCTCAGTTGTAGCTCGATTTAACCTCTTCTTAGAGAAGGGGAAACTTGGGTCTTGAAGATTTGAGACTTTTCAACGTCTCTAAATCTGTGACAGGCAGAGGGAAGGCTGGGTGTAGAGTTTCAGATTGCCAACTAGGCCTTTTGGCCTCTGCCATCCTGACCTGTTCTCACACAAGGGTCTATGGTCTTGTGACTACATTTAGTCACAGAGGAACAGATATCTCAAGAACCTAATGTTCTGGAAGTATCTCTTGAAAAAAGTGGGAGCCCTGTTATGACAGAACAAAAGGGGGTGGCGAGGGAGGCAAAGAGAACACCAAGTCTGTGGCTGTCTCTAAGCTGTAGAACATTTGAGAATGCCCTGCTGCCTTCCTCCTCACCTCAGAGATGTCTGAGTAGAGCAGAAAACAGCAGTAGAAGCATCACACCTCCTTTACCTACAGATGTCCACACCTCCTGTACCTACAGATGTCCACACCTCCTGTACCTACAGATGTCCACACCTCCTGTACCTACAGATGTCCACACCTCCTCTACATACCTACAGATGTCCACACCTCCTGTACCTACAGATGTCCACACCTCCTCTACGTACCTACAGATGTCCACACCTCCTCTACGTACAGATGTCCACACCTCCTCTACGTACCTACAGATGTCCACACCTCCCGTACCTACAGATGTCCACACCTCCCGTACCTACAGATGTCCACACCTCCCGTACCTACAGATGTCCACACCTCCCGTACCTACAGATGTCCATACCTCCTGTACCTACAGATGTCCACACCTCCTGTACCTACAGATGTCCACACCTCCTGTACCTACAGATGTCCACAACTCCTCTACGTACCTACAGATGTCCACACCTCCTGTACCTACAGATGTCCACACCTCCTGTACCTACAGATGTCCACACCTCCTCTACATACCTACAGATGTCCACACCTCCTCTACGTACCTACAGATGTCCACACCTCCTCTACGTACCTACAGATGTCCACACCTCCTGTACCTTCAGATGTCCACACCTCTGGTACCTACAGATGTCCACACCTCTGGTACCTACAGATGTCCATACCTCCTCTACCTACAGATGTCCACAGGGCAAAGACTGAGTGACTCTTGCTTTGGCTAACCTTAAAGTCCCTGCCCAGTGAGGTTTATTTTGAAGACAGAGGCTTTTCCTCTTGACTTACACTTTGTGGTGAAATGCTTGACCTATTTATGGGCGCCTCAGAAACCTGGAGCGTGAATGTAAGGGAGGATGCATGGCTGTCGTGAATCTACCATCCCGAGACAGGTGACTTCAAAGAAATTGGAGGCTGCAATACTTGGGGTTTCTATTTTATGTTGTGTGTAAATTCTTTGTGCTCAGACACCGGCTTCCTCCCAGGGAATTGGAGAGCTCTGCAAAGGCTCGCCATAACACCGATGTGCTTAGAGGCTGTCTGACCTGCGCTGGCTTCTGCTTCCACAGTGAACGACTCGGTGGGCTACACAGATTGACAATGTGGACCGCAACCCATATTTTATAAACGGCAGAACTGTAGCTCGGATAGGAAAAATAGCACCAGGCTCCGTGAAACACAGAAGCCCAAGCGGAGCTCAGCCCGACATTCCTTCCCTCTGGCTCCTCACACTCTCACCTCACCTCTCTGAAACTGTCGTCAAGCAGTAGGGTTTGCCTAGGAAGATCTCCCACAGTGAAGAGAGCTGGGTCTTCACAACCTGAACCTGTGTTAAAGAAGCTGTCGATATAGAGGCAATTCCCAGAACAGTCATGAGACAGGATCAAAGCTCAGTTTCGAGAAGCAAATACAATACGACATCCACATCTTTACCCCAAACTTGCTCCGAAGCATGGGAGGGTAAAACCAGAATGCATTTGTAAGGCCCACAGCCCTTGAAACAATCGCTGAGTTACAGCCCAAGCACAACCCTTGCTGATTACTTCAGCCAAGAATATATGGCTGGGGTGACAGGGACAATGCCAGTATTAAATTTTGTTTTATGTTGTAATTTTTACCTGTTTGGGATCTGAACTGTGATGAGAACTGTTTCCTTCCTTTGATTTACAGTGCCGAGAACAGAGATTAATGGCAGGCAACTTTAATTTAGCTCTCTCAACAACTTTCAAGAGATAAAGGGCCCTGAAAAGATGCTACGGCTGCTCCAGCCATTGCTTCGGAAGTTGTACTGAGCAGACAACTGTAGAGCAGCCTTTTTCCCGTGCTGGTATCTGTTTGGCTGGTTCTCTTCCCACGAGTATGTGGGCAGGGGTGAAGGTGAGCAGGGGTGGTGAGCGTTGTGAGAATACGTGCCCATCCCATGCCAGACCCTCCTGTGCCAGCCCACCAGACAGACAGCAGCTGGCAGCACTGCAGCTGGGATGAGAATGGGCGGTGAACGGGTGGGAATGCAGGCAGTCGGCTGAGGAAAACCCTCCTATAGAACCTCAGGGGAAGCCATAGGCAGCTCTGATGGGCCAGCATGCTCCCTAAGTCCTGTACCAAACCGCTCTTTCTTTTATGCACATGGGGAACTCCCCAGGCACGATGCATTTAGTACCACCTTTGGGGTATGTGACATCTGCTCAGCACAGGGACATGTCCCAACAACAGGGAATATCGTGGCGGGAAGAGGTGCTGGTTGTTACGTGCTCTCACTTCTTTCTCAGGTGGGGAAACTGAGGCCACTTTACTCACTAAGTCACATAAAGAGGAACTACGGCCAGTATGGTGGCATCACCCTCTCTAAATACGCTGGGTGCATGAACCTTAGTGTATCAAACTGCAGACATGTTCCATATGGCCACTTCATTCATTCATTCATTCATTCAGTCAGTCAGTCAGTCAGCCAGTCAGTCATGCCATACTCCAAGTGTGAGTCTCCTGGGCACAGTGAGCTAGGGCTTAGCAGCACAGACCTGCTTCCTGCGCTCCCTCACACCTGTTCAGAGATTGGCCAGAGGCAGGGAAGCCATCTGTGCTAAGTTCACTTCTGTGTAAGAACTCAAACAGGGCAGGATCCCGGAGGCAGGAGCTGATGCAGACAACATGGAGGGTGCTGCCTACTGGCTTGCTCCCTGTGACTTGTACTGCCTGCTTTCTTAATCCAGGACCACCAGCCCAGTTCACCGAGGACTCCACCACCAATCGCTAACTAATGGACTGTCTTACAGACCTGTCTACAGCCTTATCTTGGGGAGGCATTGTCTCAGTTGAGGCTCCCTCCTCTGAAATCACCCTAGCCTGTGTCAGGTTGGCATGAAATCAGCATAGAGGCCTTGCTAGAGAAATGTGTGGCAACCATGAAGACCAGCGTTCTGACTGGTGGTGTTGGACGTCAAGGAAGGACACGAAGAATGTGTGCAGTGCCTCATCAACAATGGTTTTATGTAACAGTTTCACTTTGAAGTTTTTGAAATTAAGTATGTGTCAGTATATTTACCACTCAAGTAAATGGTTCATGTAACCTAATGTAAATAGACATGTATTAACATCAAAATAATAATCATAAAGTTGATAACATAATAACTAATAAAATTAATAAGTTAAGAAAAATAAAATTAGGGAAATAATAGATGATCTAGACTTGGGCTCTTACTTTATTTCTTAAAATTTTGTTTAAATGTGACAAAAACTTCTGGCTTTCTTTTATCTGATTACTATGCACCCACAAGATAATCATATGACTGAAAGCTAGGTAGCAATTTTTCTACCTGCGTGGTGCCTTCATTATGAGGGTTCTGTCACACGGAAACGTCAGAGACTTGACGTGTCCAGGAAGGCAGGATGTTGACTCAGAGATGCGAATCATTGCCTGAGCTGGGTTTGGTTTGACAGCAGAGCAATGCTTTCAGAGAGGAAGCACTGCGTGTGCTCCTACTTTGAGATTTCTGGAAGGATCGCACAGTCTAAGTGCAGATACCTCATTAATCCTTCACGTGTTCCATTGAGGATGGCAGCCAGGGTTTCACTGTGTTTTGACAGCGTTCTTGCCGAGGGAGTTTATAGAACTAACTTATTATGACCTCATTATATAAAGCAGCCGATTGTATAGATGCATATATTTAGTTTGGGGCACTTCTTGCTACTTCATGAAGGTGAAGCACACATTTAAATTACCCGGAAGAGTGACAGAACCCCAATTTATTTGTATACATCACAGTGGAGAAACGAGTCAGAGGAATGTGGGCACAGACAGACACATAAGCCAGCGAGATGGACTCATCCACCTAATTATGACAGTCGGGGATCTTATGTGACAGAGAAAAGGGTGGGTAACTGGTAACTTATTATGTAAATAACCTACAGCTTAATGTTAGCTGAAGAAAGGTGTTCTATAATAATGCTTCTAAATAACTTCTTTTTGAAGATAAAAAATATAGGAAAATTTTTATATGAACACAGCAATTTAGTTTACAAACATGCATTTGTATTTTATTATTATTTTAATTTGGGTAATTTTATTTGCTAGACTCACTGAAGAACATACATTAATGTTATTCAACAAAGTGGCATTTCAACATGTAAAAAGAGAGCCCACCTCCAAAGGCGACACCCAGCTGTCTTGTTCTTCCACTCCTCACCCATTTTAAGATAGGTACAATTACCTGAATGCTGTGTCCCCTTGGTATCCCTATGTTCAAGTTCTAACCATCTAAGGTTATGATTTAGGAGGTGATTAGGTCACAGGGACTCAGTGCCATAGTCAGGAAAGCTTAGAGAGCTGCCCGCCTTGGACCAGGAGGTCATCAGTATACACCTAGTCTGCTGGCATCTCTTTCTTGCATTTGCTAGCTTCAGGGAGAAATAAATTTGTAATGTCTATACATACAAAGACCATAGTTTTAATAGTAACCCAGTATGCTAAGACAGGAGACACTCCTGACCTCTGACCTGAAGACTTACACCTTTTCTGGTATCTCTGCCACCAGTCTTCACACGACCTAAGAAAAGAGTTTCCAAATGCAGTATGTCATACCATGCCTTCGCTTTACTGATTGCCTTTGGTTCCTCCTGGAAACAAAGCCAGGCCACTGATGTGACCCTTTCTGTTCCGTCTACTCCCCACTGACACCCCTCATCCCCTGGAGTGTTTATGGCACTCTCATCATTGCACCCCGAGTGGGCACACTTGCGCACAGTGGCTCAGTGAGTTCTGTGACTCGCTGCTCTTTGCAGATGCGGCGACAGATAAATCCCTACAGTTCAGAGTAATCTAGGAAACTCAGATGCACTCACAGCACTTGGAAATGTCCCTGTAGCCCTCTTGTCCAGCTGCCGTTCTCTCCGCTCCAGCTCCTGCTGCTCTGACTTCTAAATCCTGAATTCTGACTCTGAGGCACCCTAGACACATCGTGCTTAGTTTTAGCTCAATTTTGTATTTCATAAACTATTTTCCCTTAGCTTATTCTTGGTATACATGACCGTGTTGTTTTCCTGTCTTCTGAGAGTAATAACCTTCTAAAGCATGCAGGTCTAGTTTAAAATTCTTTGTGAAGTGGGATGAAAACTTCCAGACTCTGGGAAAGTCCCAGTGTGATCACTCAGTTTCCTCTCTAACCTCCACAGGTCAAAGGATGTTCCTAGGAAGACCACTCAGGACTCAAGTCTGCCTTTTCACACTGAATCAGCTCCTAAAGTCATGGCTATCAACAAAAAGCTTGTATGCTTTTATTAACTTAATGTTTCTGTGATTATGACTTTTCATAAAAATAACTGAGAAATGAGTCACAGCCTTCCTTAGCCTGAAATTTCACTGAGAATGTTTTGAATGTTTTGTAGCTATGAAGGGGAAGCTTTAATGAGATTAAGCATTTTGCCAAAAGTGATTTAGTTTGTAAATGGCAGAGCTGGGACTCAAAGTCCAGTTTGACTGTGTCGTGCTGGCTCTCAGCCCCTCAGCACACTGTCTGCTGCTGTTCTTGCCGCTCTCCATCAGTACCGCCACAATAGTCCATGTCTGTTGCGTTTGCTCCTTTCCAGATCAATTCATTAAATAAATATTCATCGAGGTCCGCTCCTTCTGGCAAGGCCTCTCACTAGTCCGCATGGGTCGACAATGACGTGCAAGGCAAGAGCCTTCTCCTCAAGGGACCCACTAAACTGAAACAGTGCATAACTGTGGCTGTTTATGTAGCTACGGCCTATGATGTAACTGACACATTACAAGTGCCGGAGATATAGTAGAAAAATAAAACTGATGAAAACATTGGCTCTGAATGCTTCTCTCTAATACTGAACACTCTCCTACGACTGGGGAGTTTCCAGATGAGAAAGATGATCACATATGCCTGCATGTGTATTTATATATGCTCATATAACATTCATACATGTATACATCAGTTCTGAGCCTGTGTGTGATTTATATATGCCCATTTATATATACAAGTATACGTGAGTTCTGAGCAATTTTGTCTTGTGGTGTGCAATTATACACACACAACTTTGAGCTGAAATTTCACATGATCTGTGATTTATGGGAGTTTTATTGGCATCTTATAATTACTTTGCCACTAGATGAGAGATTAGAAATTCCTAGCTTGAATATCTACACACTGGAGACATAACATCTTTTAATATCTAATATAATCACTTCTAGGAAAATCAGTTGTTGCATAGAATTAGCCATTAAAAACACATTCTTTGAGCAAAGGAAAATTTCTATACTTCGAATTCCCCCATCTGCCTTTACCTACCTAAACAAGCACTTTATAGTTTTTAGTAAAAACTCAGTATAGAAAGCTTGCCTTCTTTTTCCCTAAAGACAGCTCTGCTATTCTGATTTCATCCTACTTCCCCAGACATCTTCCTGTTACTATAGCAAAGCTTGTGTTATTAGTACTGACATGGCGCTATGCACACAGCAGGTTAGTCACTGAAGAGACCCTGGAGGCCTAATCAATGAATGTTCTACAGTTCTGGGATGAGGGCAGCAGGAGCACAAAGGCCGGCTTGCTTTCACGGTCATCTCAACACACACGTGTCTAACGCCAGGAACTCAGTGTGGAAGAGCTGCTGTGCCCTGGCTCTCGGAACACTGTGCTAGCAGATTTGGTGCCTAGCGATGATGGGATCTTTGACCATCCGGGCTTGCTGGATTTGCTTTCTGTGAATCCACATGAAGGAGAGAATTGTGGTCTGTCCTTTGAGAAGCCAAGGACAATGGCACTGGGTTTTGATCCTACTGCATGTACTGGCTTTGTGGGAGCCTAGTTTGGATGCTCACCTTCCTAGACCTGGATGGAGGGGAGAAGGACCTTGGACTTCCCACAGGGCAGGGAACCCTGACTGCTCTTTGGACTGGAGAGGGAGGGGGAAGGGGATAGGGGAGGGGGATAGGAAGAGGTGGAAATTGTTAAGTAAAAATAAAAAATAAAAAAATAAAAAAGAATGTTAATTCCATCATGATGGACAATCTGATGACATTATCTAAGCTTACGCATTTCTAAAAGTTCCTTTCTTTAAACAACATAATATGTGGAGGCCTCGATGTGGGGATTATGGGAGAAAGAGAGTGCATATCAGTCCATGAGATCATCAGCTGACGTCACCTTCAGGGAAATAGTGGAGACACCACCAGGAAAGTAAGCTCCAATAAGACGGTCTGTGGCTTCAACGGGCTGGTAGCCCAATAAAGGGCATCAAATAGAGATTTCCAAAACCCACAGATGCATTGCAGAGGCCTGAAAAGATGGCGAGCAGGGTGAGATGGAGATGCACGCAGAGCAGAGGATTAAACCGCGTGTTCACAGGAGGGTCTCGGGGATGCACACTCGTCCTGAGCCTCCACTGAGGAATAAGTAGATTTTCATCATCCCAATGGCAAAGAGAGACCATTCTAGAAGGAATAAATATATAAGTAAAGACACAAATCACAGTTGTTTCAGGACTCACAAAAACATGTTGGAGCAGCGAATGGGTGCAAAAGAGTCAAATGAGAGTCCGGGGCCAATGGGGCTCATGTCACAGGGAGCCAGCTGCCAGTCCTGTAAGAAGGAAACTGTGGAAAGCAAAGCCACCAAAGCGCTGTGAAGAGGTGAACGTAACACACGACCATGCTGTGGAATTTCCCTCTGTATGCTTGAACACCATTAATGAATAAAGAAACAGCTTTGGACCTATAGCAGGGCAGAACTTAATTAGGTGGGGAAGACGGAACTGAGTGCTGGGAGAAAGAAGGATGGCGCAAGAGAGATGCCATGGAGCCGCTGCCAGAGTCAGACATGCCGAAACTTCAGCCAGTAGGCCACTACCACGTGCTGATACACAGATGAATGGAGATGGGCAGCCGGGAACCAACAAGCGACCCTTCTTACTACACAACCACACAAACTTCAAATTGCATACTGTTCTCAGGATGTTGTTCTGGTTGGAAGAATACTAGATAAGGCAAGAATTCAGGAAAGGAGAGAGGAATTTGGGTGATGTGTAAGAAATTCTCAAAGATGACTTGAGTTGTAGGCCTTGGTGGCTGGGATAAAGGGCTGCTACCAACAAAACCTTCAAATTAGGAAGATCAAAAGCAGGATGGTAACATTTGGGTCAGGGAAGGAACATAAGGTAAAATTTGATGCCACACAGATTAGGTTGAGGCACTTGTTCAGTCACTGGACTAAAATAGTCTCACTGAAGGAAGAGACACAGATCTAGAGCTATAGACACTCAGGGGCTAGGGTGATGGTTCAGTGGGTGGGTGTGATCAGTGCACAAGGATGAGGACCCAATTTGAATCCCAAACTCGTGTAAAAAGCCTAACATGGGCATGGATAAACCAGTGTTATGGGGCAGGGGTAGAGCCAGAGAGATCTCTGGGGTAGTTAGAGGTAGCAGGCAGTCACAGATACTGAGAACACCATGCCGGCTCACAGTTACGGCTGGGTACAGACACATCTTCCTGTTGCTTCAAATTGTCGCAGCATCACACGGCCAGCCCTGCATCACACTCCTCCAGCGGTTCCATCCACACCTGGATCCATACCCTTTCCGCCTCTGTCCTAACTGCGTTCTCTTCTTCCACCGTCTTCACCGTCTGTTCTCAGCAGAGTAGTTGCAGAGATCCTCCCAGGGCGCAGGTCAGCACCTGTGACTCCTGCTGCCACTGTGGTCTGCGAGCCTTCCGTCTGTTCCCAAGGTGATGCTGACTGCAGCCCAGCTGGAGAATCCCGGTCAGTCACTAGTTTCTTACCAATTTCTGGAGGTATGACCTGCCCTGTACACTGCTGGACCTTCCCCGTGGAGTGCTGTCTGGTGAACCCTCCATATCCTTCAGTCTTTACTTAAATATTACCTTAGTGAGCTTGTCCCTGGAGACTCCATGATGGAAGGCTCCCCTCCCTGCCCAGCCACTAGCCCACACGGGACTGGTATACGGGTACCTCTGCTTTGCCACACACCCTGTGGCTTACACTTGCGTGTGCATGATGATTCATCCTCTGCCTCCGTAGACCCGAGTTCCTCCCATTTGAATGTCTTGTTTGTTGCTATAGCTCCAGCATCAAGGTGATGATGTCAACACAATGCAGCTCCTCGGGACGTGTTTGACAGATGGATAAAGTACTGTTAAAGGCAAAGACGGCTAAACGGGACAGGTGCCACAACAATTATGCGTACCCCGGGACGGGGCGTTTGGGGGACCCGCCAAGTGTGATTTGTTTTGAAGGGGAATTACATAAGCATGCATCTGGGGTGCTTGGAAACTTCGGTTTTCATTTGCAGAATTGAATATGAGCCTCTGTGGACGACAGCCTGTCATACAAATGAGATGTGTTGTAAAAAACCCGTATCCAAGCTATTTTAAAAATGGGTTTTTAAATGAATGTTTAAATATTAATATGGAATATTAATATTTGAAGTTCATTTTTTTCATAAAATAGAGTTAATCTTGAGGCTAGCATAGTTTTCAGAACTTTCGCTAGCTAGATTTCAAAGCTCCCCAAGCCCTGCAGAAGCCACGCCAGCCATATTCATGCCTATTTGTTTTTATTCATTTAGTAACACCATTTTTTGCTGGAAGTCTGAATAGTGGTTAAATGATTTATTTAATCACAATTACGATTATTCTCAGAATTTCAATGGCTTTCACTTGTCTCGAGGTAGAAATATTTTAGATTATTAGTGGGAAAACTTTGAATCTCTTTAGTCATGAAATTGAAAGAAAACTGATAGAAATTACAGATAAATTTCATCTCCTCTTTCCTTGCCTGCTTACTTGCTTACGTTGAGACAGGATGACCCCAGACTCACAGTTGCTGTGCAGTGGAAGAGGTCCCTGCGTTTCTGACTTTCGAGGATCCAGATTAGACACACACTGCCACCAGGGATTCAAGCACAGAGACAAGGAGACAAGTGCCCTCCCAGCTGAGCTCAGCCCCAGCCCTCATCTCTCCTATGTGTGACTGATGGAGTCGTGTCCCTCCAGGAAAAGTAGATTGAAACTTTCAGCTTATTTCAATTTTCATCTCTAGTTTCTGGGACTGGGACTTTCACAGTTAAAGTAAATTCTAGATTTTTCTAAATCTAATATAATAAATTAAAGCTTTGGTCTTAATTTTGAAAAAAAAATAACTCTCCCCAACTTACTTTCTTCTGTGTCAATATTAGACAGAAAGATAAGGAAACATGAAATAAAGTAACATCCTCATCAAAAAAAATCAATCATCCTTTAAGTTTATAAATTTAAAGTGTAAACAGACTAGATGTTAACAGATCCAATTGTTACAGGACATTGGTGCTACTGATCCGTGTAACCAAGGACCAAATAAACCTTGTCATTGAGCAAAGCCAGGGGTGACACAGCGCTAAACCCTCTCAGATGCTGGGAACCCTGTTCTGTTTCTCTATAAGATACCCATTAACTTATTCATCTGCAGCAATATTGAAATGACTTGCATGTGAAGACATCGAGCTCAGGTAACATACCTCAGAACCTCAGGGAGAGGAGAGCTCTCTCCCTGGTCTCGCGAGATGGTGCTCCAGACCCTTCTACCACACCAGGGTCCTCTCAATTCAGAATGCCAAGCCCCGTCTGATCCCAGACACTCTCTTGAGACATCTATATCTCCAACAGGTATAGAAGCTGCGCACAGTGCTGATGGGTCTCTTGCTGTAGAACAGTTTAGAACAGCAACTCCAAGAGGTTTTTTAAATTTAGGCATTTGGTGATGGCTAACTGCCAGGGAAGGATTTGGAGCCTTTCAGTAATTGGAAACATTATTGAATCCAGTCATGAAGATTGACAGCTAACTTTCCCCAGTGCTATTGACTGCTGTTTTGGTTACTCTGATCAAATGCCCGACAAGAAGTAATGTAAAGGAGGAGGGTCTATTTGCCTGAGAGCCTACCATAGAAGGGAAGACACAGAAGCAGGAACATGGTGGGACCAGTCACATTGTGTCTGTAGTCAGAAAGCAGAGTGGACAGAGGTAAGCCAAGCAATTAAACTCCAAGGTCTACCCCAGCGTCTCTCTTCCTCCAGCAAGACTCCGCCTTTCAATGACGTACACCAGTTGTTTGACTAGACGGTATGTGGTCAAACACCTCCTTAACGTGCACATGCCCAGCTTTGGGACGCCCGCAAATGCAGTCAGGGAAGCTTCTTTTCACAGCAGGTTATGTAAGTGGCCAAAATATGGAGGACATGTGACTGCGAGCGCTCAACCACAGACGGGTTTTCTTATTCATATCGCTTGACTCAAGGGGATATCACGGAAGGGTGGGCAGAAAGAAGGAGAGCCCGAGGACAGGGAGGAGAGCTGTGGGGAGCTGTGGAGTATGGCTTTCTGACATGGCGGATGCACACGTCGTAATCACCATCTCGTGGGGAAGTTGTTTAAGCATATGAGCCTATGAGGGACGACACCGCGCATTCAAACCACAACGTTGTCATTGGTCAGGATGGGTCACATTGATAAAAGAGCTCACAAGCCTGTAAGGGCCGCTCACAAACCTGTAGGGGCCGCTCACAAGCCTGTAGGGGCCGCTCACAAGCCTTTCTCAGACTGTCTGATACTGTCCCATCCAGAGGCAGTTTGCTTTGATCCCACCCATTATCTTGTGTGCACCTCACAGCCTGAGGCCTCTGTGCTCCATGGGCTCTGGCTCACCTGTAATAGGTGACAGGCACCATTTGCTGGACAGCTCATCTTTGTCCCTTGATCCTTTGTCAGCTTCCATCCTGTCCTCTTGTTTCTGACACTGGGCACCTGGGCAGCTCCTGCTCTGCCCTGAGCCGGATCAGCCCCTGCCTTTCTTCAGCCAAACAGTTCCTCCCAGCTGTGCCTACTGCCACCTATGGGACACTGAATTCCCAGCACAGGGTTGCTCATTCACACCTCAGGGAGCAGGGTAAATGGCTCTCTATTTACAAGGGAAGAAGAAATAAGTAGATGTATATTATGTTTTAATATTCTACTAAAATTAATTAGAATATCTTTACATTCTACTAAAAGCAAAAGAAATTGCTATGGGGGATATTTTCCGTGATGATACCAGTAACTATGAGCTGGACACCAAGAAGCACTTTATGCGAATCAAAGACTTTAATCCCTTAACATCAAGTTTACTTGGCAAACACCACTGTTGCCACTTTATACACAAGGACAATGAGGTCAGAAAGGCTCAGTCAAAGGCACACTAGGTGAGTAGCAGAGAAGAAGAAAATCCCACGTCTGTGTGGCTCTGGAGCCGGCTAGTAGGTTTTCTTGTTTCCACTTTTGCCTTTCAGTACCACTGTGTTTTGATTTGGAAAAGCAAATTACATCCCACATGTAACAAGGATCTCTGCTGATAAAGAGAAAGAAGCGCACCCTGAACAACTTGGGAAGGGGTAAGCGCTGCCCTCTCCTCAGAAGACAGATAAGTCTCCCACCCTTCCCAAGAGGGGGTCAGTCACTGGAGCCTTCTTGATAGGCGTGGTCAAATTAAGAGGAGTGCATTAAATGGGTTCTCATCAAGAGCCCATTGTTTTCATACAGAAAAGAAATTGGACAGACAGACATATCCAGAGGGAGGACTGAATGGATGTAGAGAGAAAATCAGTGCGTCCCTGCAGTGAGTGCCCTTGACCAAAGCAGGGGGAAGACGTGTGGAGGAAATGGCACTTACAGGATTTAGCGGGAGACTAGCGATGCCGAGCACTGCCGAGCACTGCCGAGCCTTCGGTCTTTGACTCTGGGGCCTACAGAACTTTGAACAAAGTGTTCCTGTTGATTAAAGCCACCAGTGTGTGGCACTTTGTCCTAGTGGCCATTGGGTGCCAACTAGGCATCCCTGGACTGTCCGCCATTTTGCACAGGTGACCCAGTCAAAGATTCCGAGGCTAGATTCTGTTGTGAAGATGACTAAGGGAATGAGGCAGTTTCCACTGGATACAAGGACGTTATCACAGAACACTGAATGGGAAATGTGTGTGCTTGAAAGAAAGCAACCCTGCCTGCCCAGAACCTTGCCCCGAGAAGCCTCTTTAGGGTTTGGCCTGCCATAAGACTGAATGCTCCTGGGGTCCTCGCCCCTCGATCTTGAGCCATGCGAACAATCCTAGCAGCACTGCATTGCCTTCATCATGTCCCGCTCTTTCCCACGAGACATGGTGGCGATGAGGATGAACAGGGGACTCCAGAACAGCAGTGCGCAGATGCGTGGGCAGTAGGGGGAACCAGAGGAGAGACACTGGGAGTTTCTGACTCCTTTACTACATCCCAGGACTCTCTGCTTTCCTTGGCCTCCAGACCTCTTCCTAGCCTCCACCCATCTTGGTACCATCTGCCTATCCTGGGTATGTAAACTCACACAGTATTGCTGTTATCTGTAGTGACATTTCATTTGTATTTTAATAACTAAAGCTTTCCTGAAGATCAGAAAGTAAAACAGCTGCCCTGGTCAGCCTTACAGCCAGCCAGACACTGGTGACATACACCTTTAATCCCAGTAGCCATACTAGTTTGCCATAGAAATGGGGCGGTGCAAACCTTTAATCCCAGCCCTAGAGAGGATTATAAAATGGGAGGAGACAGTCTCAGACACAGTCCCATTCTGAGGACTTCGGGAGGCAGAATCTCCATTTTGGAGTGAGGTAGAAGTAAGAGCCAGTAAGCTGGCTGTTTTTCTTTTCTGACCTTCAGGTTGAACCCCAATATCTGTCTCTGGGATTTTATTAATCGTGCTACAGCCATTTAGTGGGGTCAGTTAGTAAAGGAGAAAGGCCCTGGAGAGTGAGTCTGACTGGCACACAAACAGCACCCCCCCCCCCCCCCCCCCCCGCTTTCCAGTGCAAGGTAGGCCCTGTTGCTATCTGACTGGCATACCGACACTCCTCTTTCTAGGGCAAGGTGGGCTCTGTTGCCATCTGACTGACACACCAACACCCCCTCCTTTCCAGTGTAAGGTAGGCCCTGTTACCATCTGACTGACACACCAACACCCCCTTTCCAGCGCAAGGTAGGCCCTGTTACCATCTGACTGACACACCAACACCCCCTTTCCAGTGTAAGGTAGGCCCTGTTACCATCTGACTGACACACCAACACCCCCTTTCCAGGGCAAGGGGGGCCCTGTTGCCATACCCATTCTTTCCCTTGCTGTTGCCCGAGATCAGGAGGGTGCGAGTGATGAGTCCTGGACAGTTTGTGTAGGATCGGTGACACAGATGAATTACTGACCGCTTCTGTATCCCCAGCAGACATGGACACTTTATTCCTCCTTGGAAGCCCAGACTACTTGATCTCGTCAATTAACCCTCTACTTTGCTTTTCCTCGTTGCCTCCCTTTCTCTCCTGATCTCATTTCTCTCTGGATTCAAGATGGCAGGCCATGTCAAGACAGCTTCAGTTTTAAATGAAGGCATAACAGCCCAGGGCATAACACCAGTAGCTGGTGTATTTCCAGTTACCCAGTGGTAGCTCTTGTTGGTCCTGGGTCACACAGTTGCCATCAGAAGCTTACTTTTCTATATTCTCAAGTATGACTTCAGGTTAATCCTTAATTTGGGACAAAGTAAAACAAGCTATGACCTGATGTGTCAACATTCATCTTGGCAAATTAACAGAAGAACCAATTTATAGGATTAGGAGTCACTTGCTGAAGAGCTGCATTTCCCGTGTGACCCTTTACCCCACGTGCACCTGTGCACTTGATCTGAAAGAAGAAGCAGGACCTTCCACCACCCAGCACAACGCCAAGCTCACGGCAGGTTTCAAACTGAGCTGCTAGGCAAATGTTAGTCAGGCAAAGAAGAAAACTGCCCCACACTAACCAGTGGGAAGTGTTATGAAGCATCCAGTGCCAGAAGTGTTTGGAGAGTGCACTAGTGTTTGTGGCCAAATGCTTACACAGTTCTGAAAATAAGCCTTAAATATTTGGAGCTATTAATTCTAAACTGAGAAACTTAGCATTACTAAAAAAAAATCAAGAAGTGGTATAGCCTTTTTTTCCATATATGAGTGTAACGAAAAGGCTGTGTGTGTGTGTGTGTCCCATGTTTCTCGTGTTTAACATGAGGCAAGAGATTCTAGAACACCTGCCTCATTAGTTTAACAATTAAATAACCAAATCATCATTTTCTTTTCTAATACAGCAGAAAACTTAATTTAAAATACATCAGAATAGACTGTTGCTTTGAGCTCTTTGCTACCACATATAAAATGAAACAATTAATTAGCTTCACATGTTAGATTAGACTCTTAGTGGCTTTTGTGCTGCAGTGATAATTTAACCTGATGGAAGTCATCCAGTGGACATAGGGTTTGTTTCAGCTCACACTCCCAGAGGATTGCAGGCCATTCGGGCACCTAAGATGTAGCAGCAGACAGACAGACTAGATGTTCGTGGTGGGGGTGGGGGTCACATCCGCACGCAGGAAGCAAACAGTGAACAGAGGAAGTGGGGCTGGGCAATGAAATCTCAGTGTCTGTCCCTAGGGACTCATTTCCTTCCCTTAGTGGTTCCACCACTGTCCTATACAACGCCACCAGCTGGAGACTGAGTGAGCCCACTGGGGACATCTCACTGAAAATACAGCAAAAGGGCATGCTTTGTAAAGATGCTTGGCCTCATCTCCACAAAGAAAACAACCCGGGAGCACCGGACAGAAATCTCAAGGTCCAAATCAGGAGCAGAAGGAGACGGAGCACGAGCAAGGAACTCAGGACCACGAGGGGTGCACCCACACACTAAGACAATGGGGATGTTCTATTGGGATCTCACCAAGGCCAGCTGGCCTAGGTCTGAAAAAGCATGGGATAAATCCGGACTAGCTGAACATAGCGGACAATGAGGAATACTGAGAATTCAAGAACAATTGCAGTGGGTTTTTGATCCTACTGCACGTACTGGCTTTGTGGGAGCCTAGGCAGTTTGAATGCTCACCGTACGAGACCTGGATAGAGGTGGGCAGTCCTTGGGCTTCCCACAGGTCAGGGAACCCTGATTGCTCTTCGAGCAGATGAGGGAGGGGGACTTGATCAGGGGGAGGGGGAGGGAAATGGGAAGCGGTTGTGGGGACGAGGCAGAAATCCTTAATAAATAAATAAATTTAAAAAAAAAAAAAAAAGAAAACAACCCGCTTAATTCACTAGTAAACAGAGGCGATATAAGTACCGAGATTACAGGGGTTTAGCTTTCCTGTAATCACATCTGGAAAAATAAATAAAATGGGTGCATCACAGTCACATTTCATCCTTATGATTAATAAACCTTTTAAGGGAAGCATCAATAAGTTATGTGGCTGCTTTCTGCTTCTGCTCTTGTGCTTTGGGTACAAGAAAGTCGAAAACACAGCTCATGCATGCACTAGAAGCCCAGAGAGTTAGTGAGTTTACACTGGAAAGCAGAATTTACCATCATTCTTCCATTTCATTATAGGTGACTAACATTTGCCATGGGAGCAACGACAGTAAGAGAGGGGAAAGGAGAGGGAGACAGGGACAGATAGGGAGGGGAGTGGAGGAGACAGTGTGTATAAGCCCTGTCAGTCCAGTTCTATAGCAGCTCTAGACAAGGCCAAGGCAAATGGCTGCTATCTGATGTGTTAGCTCCAGTCAGTCAGAAACGATCTCAAGGTCATTTTCACCCCAGTATTGATGGGAACACGTCCCTTACAATGTTCTGTTTTCACTAGATTCAAGTTCCTGTTTTATTCACGCTGACTTCTAGGGGAGGGGTTGTCTTCTTTAAGAATTACTTGCAATATTATATTTGAAATTAATTTTCTTCTGCATATCGGTTTCCAGACCGTATATTCAAAAGAAACTTTCCGTGCCCTGGAAGAGTGGAATTGAGTCTGAAATGTGCTAGTGGGCTTGTTGGGAGGGAGCACAGCTGTGCGCCTTGCCAAGGCTGCCTCTGCACTCCTGTCGGGGTTCTATACAGGTAAAGCGATGGACACGACCAGCCAGGCACAGAGTAGACAGGCTCAGAGGTAGCGGTGACATCGAGTGCCCACGTTTCCTGTCTTTAAAATGTTTAAATAGCCAAAGAGCGGGGAGACAAATGCAGTGGTCCCAGATCCCAGAGGATGCACATGGACTTCAGCAAAAGGAGTACTTTCTTTTTTCAAAATACAGATATCTCTTATCACTGCCAGAGATAAATGACTTAGCAAGAAAATTCACATATTTATCAGTAGATACAATATCACACGCAAAAAGTCGAAACTAGGGGAAGCCCCGGAGAAGGAAATAAATCATCCTGTGCAGCCTGAGCTGCAGAACCTGATGCCAAGAGCTGAGCTGAGCTGGGTACCACCCTCTACCTAGCTGCTGCAAACGATGATGCATGCTGCTTAACATGGCCCTTCCGTGTACCCGAGCCCTTGCTAAACAGGGCTATCTCCTCTAAAGATGCGATACAATTTAGTGTGGTTGTTAGTTCAATTCCGGGACTCTCTCGAGCCTAGACTATCAATCACGCAGAACGGTGGAATTATTCATACAGTTCAGTACTCTGGACTGCTGCTCACAAGAGACTGAAGAGATACGATCAAGCTCATTTAATTTAGACTTGAAGCTGGACGTGAACTTCCCTCCCAGGGGGGCAGAGCTGTTTAGCTACTGAACCACCCAATTCCTTGGGTTTTTTTAAAAGTAGTTTCTGATGGAGGATTCTTTCAGAATATTTTGCATTAAAGATGAAAGAGTAATAGCATAAAAATTCAGAAATCTATATAGCAATAAGGGATTCCCAAGTTTGAATACTGAGCTGCTGGAAGGGGAAGAAGATTGGCTACAAATAGGTTCAAACTATTGTGTGACCTGTAACAAAAGTGCATGATGTCATTTTAAGTTGTATTTTTCTTGTAGTGTTGCCTTGTAATAGCAGGCCAGATCAGCAACTAAATAAATAATGGCTGAGGATATGTGGAGAAAAGCTAGTCTATTAGAAAATTAGTCCCCATGTGCAGTGGCTCTCACAAGTGTAGAGAACGGATATCACCCCGTCCTTTCGGGTTCAGCTGTTTGGGAGCTGCTGGCGGTTCTGTTTAATCACGGACCTCATTTCTCTGCCTGGGAGATGTAGAGTGTTTCTCTTTGAGGATTTATCTACACAAAGCCGAGAAATAGAGAATCCTCAGAGCCACAAAGTGAAGCTGAGGGGTGAGGGCAGGGAATCTCCTCTTCTTGCCCTCTCTACCTATGGTCTGACAACAAACAGGCTCGCCTTTTAAAGCTGGCAGCTCAAAGAAGAGCTGAATTGCTTCTCTGGAGTGTTTTACCACTACATGAATTGGCTTAAAATATTAATATAAGAAAAATACCTCCTAACTTACGTGGGAGATCCACACTACCAACTGTCAAGGCCACATGCAAGGGACAATGTTACACTGCAGAGTATGGTAGTTTGAAAAAAAATGACCCCCAAAGGAAGTGACACTACTGGAAGGTATGACTTTGTTGGAGTGGGTTTGGCCTTGTTGGAGGAAGTGCATCACTGCGGGGGGGGGGGGGGGGGCTTTGAGGTCTCCTATGCTCAAGCTACGCCCAGTAAGACAGTTCACTTCCTGTTGCCTGCCAATCAAGATGTACAATTCTCAGCTTCTTCTCCAGCACCATATCTGCCTGTATGATGCCATGTCCCATTACAATGATAAAGGACTAAAAGTGTAAGCCACCACAATTAAAAGTTTTCCTTGCCATGGTTATGATTTCTCTTCATAGCAACAGAAAGCCTAACTAAGACCCCGAGAATGAAACTATCTCATCTCCTCAAAGGGAAACTGCCCTTCCATCTGTATCGGTTCGAGTTTTTTCCCAACCATTCTTCATGTGTTTTCTCCAGGTGTAGGGCCAAGTTTGTTTTTGCTGAATGATTTACTGTACTTTTGTCTATTAGTATTATTGTTGTTATTTATTCGGGAGGTGGAGAACAGAGCCCTGTACCTGGCAGGGAAGTGGTCTACCACTGAGCTATATTCATACTCCTGGGTCTTTCTTTCAATTACTAAGCAGTTCTCTTCTGCACTGAGAGCACTTTTTGGTTACCTACATTGAATTCTTTCTCTTATGTATTTTATAGTTTAAAAAGTCAATTTGCATTGAATCCAGGATTAATGACATATTTGTAGTGCCTTCAGTTCATTCGGAAAGAGCAAATATATTTTAAAGGATTAATGTTTTCTATTAATACAATGAAACAAAGTAGAATAATGAACATATTTCCAAATGCAACATATTTTAATTTGGGGAAGAGGAAATATGTGGTTCACTGGACACAGTGCAATCTGTCCACTTAGCAATTTTCTCTAAAGACCAAGCACAGAGGGACTAGGCATGTAGAGTCAGAAGGATCAAGAGTTCAAGGTCATCCTTGGCTACATAGTAGGACTAAAGCCAGTCTGGTTCATGAGACCCCCCCCCCAGTTCAATAACAGTAACAATAATAACAATGACAATAATTTTCCCAATTTTACCAATTGAAGTTAATTCAGGGAAATAAAAATTTCAAAAAAAATGGAAAATGGTAATTGTAACTAATAATATATTGGGTTTATTTTGTGAATACCCCTTTTATAATTGTTGATAATTTTTTTGAAAAATTCATATATGTCTACAGTGTGTTTTATTCAAACCCACCCTAACACCTTCCTTCCTTCCTTCCCTGTATCTCCCAGACTCTTCCCACCAGATCTCTCTTACGACAACTTCATGTGCTTTTGTTTTTATCACTGAGTCCAGTTAGTGCTGCTGGTAAGTGCAGGCGCATAGAGCCATCCACGGAGCATGGTGACCTACCTGAGGCACATCCCTGAAGAAAACGGATTTTCTTCTCCCTGCAGCCATCAAGCACCAATGCTTCCTCAGAAGCTAGTGAGGCTTTGTTAGCCTCCCCTTGTTTGTGTTAGAACTTTGGCTGCCTGATCTTACACAGATCTTACGTAGACAGTTATAGTGGCTGTGAGTTCATATGTGTGAGGGCCCAGTCACGCCCAGAAGACACCATCTTTCAGCATCCTCCACTACCTCTGACTCTTACAATTTTTCAGTCCCTGCCTCCACGGTGACCCCTGAGCCTCTGGGAAGGATTGTGGTATAAGTGCCCCATTTAGGGTTGAGCATAAGACAGTCTTTTATTCTCTGAAGTTTGATCTGTGTTAAGTGTTATCTATGGCAAAAAGAAACTTCTCAGATAAGGGCTGAGAGCTCTACTAATCTATGGATCTAAAGACAAGTATTTAGAGAACAGTTTGATATTGTGTTCATTTAGCAACATAACAATAATAGGTTCCACCCTAGGGCCTATGACCTGCCTAGCCAAGGGTTCTTGGCATAGTTTACAGTACGAGGTATGCATTCCACTTCATGATGTGTGCCTTAAATCTCATATGAAAGTGGTTGGTTACCTCCATAATATTCATGCCACTATGGCACCACTGGCATGTCTCACCAGGATGGTTATTATTATAGCTTGTGCAGTTCTTAGTAAAACTTGATGACTTTTCTTCCATAGCAGGCTACATGGCACCTTCTGGAACTATAAAAGCTAAATTTTATATACATATACATGTATGTGTGTGTAGTTTTTTAAAACTAAATAATATAGTTTTAAATAATAAAGTTTTTAAAAGCAAAAAATGAATTTAAAAGAAATGTAAAATGCATAACATTAATTTACTAATCAAATTAATGCTTCTTTAATGAATATATTTATTATTTTAGCCAAACTTTCCAGGAATGTGTTTAAAGCAAGAAGAGAGATGGGGCTCATCCATGAATTGACCTTTTGTTCACCATGAACGGAAGACTATGGCAACAGAACAGAGTTCACTGAGCTGTGGGAGCCCAGCACCTTTAAACAGCTTCAGTTTCAGGGTTGTACCTTCCTTGTACATTATGTTTATGGTGATCTCCAAACAAAGAAACCACAAATGGTTAAAAACAACATCTGTCATAAACTACAGTGCTCTAATTTCACAGTGTTATTTCAGCTCAAATGTGGACCAGTAAGAAGGTAAGACATGGTTAAGCGGTTAGGAGTGCTGGGGGCGCAGAAACCACTTAAGCTCAGCATAAGCTTCTCCGAGGGCTGGAGAACAGAGGCAGGTGGAAATACCAACAAAGACCACAGTTGCTCTCCTCTCCCAGAACATCTCTTTACAAGGGGGAACAGGGCAGCGGACTCCAAGCCGTCAAGATCTCAAAGATACATTGTTCCAGGCACTGGAGTCAGGGAGATAAGAAGGAAGCAAAAGAACCCTTAAAAAAAGAATTTCAACTTCTGGGTATCTTAAACTAACCCCACTACTTCAAGTACAAAATTTCTATGAAAACTGGCTGTTTGAAGGCATTCATGAACAACCACCACACCTAAGACTCCAGACCCCAGCATCTCAGGAAGAAGGAAGAGATCAATGCCCACCAGGGAACACAGTGGCTTAGCTATTTCATCAGCATATGGGCTGGAGGACAGCACTGTAATTCAGGAATCTTGGCAATTATTGCAGTGCGACCTGCAGCTGAGAATAAAAGTGGGTAAATAAGGTGGCTGGTAGGTAATTTGGAGACGCGGATATATCTATTACATCTGGCCTCACTTTGTAATCAGGACTTCAGGGTGTGAAGTCAGGAGCTCGCTTACCACACTGGAGAGTGGAGCATGATGCATAGGTGGAAGTGGCTCAGCGCAGACCTCAGGATAAGCACAGAGAAAAAGAGCAGCACAGGATGGACAATGAAGGAAAGAGCAGGAGACACGTGACAAGATGGAGGTGGGGAAGGGCAGGCCTAACCTAAGGGTGAAGAAGGCTAGGGTCACTTCCCCAAACCAAGAACAGCCCTCCCTGCCCGTGGTCTCTTCCAGTAGTACACGCAGGACCAGTCTATTCTTCAGATGATTAAGGAAATGTTTTAGGGGTGGGAAGGTGATTGGGTGGTTAAAAGCAGGTACTGCTCTTACAGAGGACTCAACTTTCGCTCCTAGCACCTATGTTGGGTGCCTCACCACTGCCTGTAATCCCAGCTCTAGGGGATGAGACATCTCTGGTCTCTGTAAGCACCTCATACAGGGTATGTACTCACACACACATTTGTAATTAAAAAATAAAATATATCTTTAAAATAAAATAAGAATAAATGGTTAGAGGCTCAAGAAATTTGGTTTTCAAACAATTTTTAAATTACCATGGGGATTCTTATTATTGATTTATTTATTTATCAACTAAATGTTGGCTGAGGAAAAGAAGGTTGCTTATTCAGAAAAGCTTCAGTTTGGTTCTGTGTAGGATGGTCCATGTGAGGGCTCAATAGCCCTTGTGTTTCAACTTGAAATAACAGCAATTTGGGATGCGAATCTGCCAGGTAAAGAGATGGGGACAATGGGTTCTGCTCAGATGGAAACATGGAGGAGGCAGAATGGACAAAATAGCTCTCAGGTCGGAGAAACGCAGGTGGGTTTGCCGGGGCCTAATGTTTCATTTTTCTTTATTTGCTGTAATATTCAGCATGCTTCCCATGGTTCTGCCAAACCCTCGGTAGAAGCCAAGTCAATGGTCCTTTGTGGGACGATAGGGCCCTGTGCAACCCAGGGCACACACGGAAAAGGGCAACGTGTGCAAGAAGTGAGACACAAAGGAAAGCAGAGAGAAAGGGACACAAAGGACGTGGTCACAGAAGATGCCAGAAGGAATGAAATACATCGTGCAGTAGCTTCCTGACTGCCGAGGGCATAAGAACTCAAGGATAGTTGGCCCCACCCAAGGAAGACTGATGCAGTTTCTGATGTCATGGTCATGTCCAGTCCTTCTCTAACAGTATCTGATTCACAAGGAAGCAGTCCTTGTAGCTTGCTTCCTTCAGTTTGCATGGGAAGAAAGGGAGAAGGGGGTGGGGGTGGGAAGAACAGGAGAGAGGGAGAGACTGAGACAGAGAGGAGACAGAGAGAGGGAGAGAGAGAGAATGTAAATGGAGAGTCACCTACTAATGACATCTAGGTAGACAAGACTGGCCCCAAAGGAAGAAACAAAGAAGAGAAAACAGCAGTAATACCAAATTCCATTCTTGCCTAGAGCAGGGCTAAGGCAGCAAAGGACTGAGTCATGCCCTTCTCCTTAACCAACCTTGCTTTAATTTGATGTCTGACCTTAGAGATCAGGGCAGCTCTTAGAGCATTGGCTCTGAGTCTCTAAGACCATATGTGTGAATGCTTTGCTCTCTGTGTCCCGTGGCTTCAAGTCCATCATCCAGGGAGCACAGGAAATCCATTAGAAGGAGTGTTTATGTGCAAGTAGAATTAGAAACCAGCTTAGATTGCGGGTTTGGCTCCACTTCATTTGAGGAAATACTTTGACATTACAGTTTTGATTTGCTTCAACAGTTTTTAGAAAATATAATTATCAGTAAGAACTAATTTGTTCCGTAGTTCTTAATTTAAGGGAATAGACTGACAGCAGACACTAAATAAATTTTGTAAATTAACAACTTAAGTGTAATTATGAATTTAAAACATGCTTAAATAGAAATAAAACCAAGCACAAAAGACAGTGTTCCATAGCATAACAAAGCATGCATTCCCCTGCCATGCTAAAATCAGTAAAGTGCCAAACATCCCCCATTGACAAACCTGTGACTATTTTATTAGGACAGCAAGTGTTAGAGAAAATGCTCTCTCCAAGACTTCTAAATAATACATAAGAAAGAACAGGCTGTGTACACAAAAAAACAAGAAGCTGAGTGTGAAGTAACAGAGAATGGGAGAAACAGAGGAAGGAGAAGGAGAAGCGATGCAGGAGGAAGAAGAAGAAGACACAAAAGAGGAGGAGGTGAAGGATGGGGAAAGGAAGAAGGAGGAGCAGACGAGGACACACAGCAGAAGAGCTTCGGTGGCACTGTCACTCCGGGGGAGCATCCAGACTCCGCGGTGGCTGTCCGGGAGCCCAAAGGATGCGGGTAAATGGCGGAGGATAAACCGGAAAGCACAAGTAATATTGTCCTTTTACACCTTTTTCACACTTCTAGATGGGAAGCCATGGTCTAGGCGTGACATCAGGATTCAGGACTAGACACGTCACAGGGATGCCACAGTGCTGAACTCATGATAGTGACCTTTCTATTCCTTTGTCACCTGAGGACAGCTCATCTTTCTGATGAATGGAAACTGACTTGGGACACAAGACTTTGGTCAGTTAATAAGATGAGGCTATTTCTGACTTGGCCCTGAGCCTAGGATCTAGAAAGAGGTTTCTGAACTTCCTCTACTCTCTAGACACGGGGCTTCCCTGGGGATTACTGAGCACCCCACTCTCATGCTCCCCATGCAGTGACAGTGGCTGCATGAGAGTGTGCAGTTGCAAGGTGGCTAGTGCCACATGTTGAGAGGATATGCAGCTCTTGGGTGTTTGACCACTAGACAGAGGAGTCTGAATTAGCACGTGTGTTTCATATCCCATTGCATCCTCTCCGTGTACCTCACCCCTGCCCACACCTGTCTGTTTTCTCAAATCATGCCAGCCCAGGTCTCCTGAGCTTCGAGTTAGGATGTCCCTTTGCTGTCCTGACCAGCACTGTCAAACCCGGTGTGTCCTGAGGTCAACGTGTCTAGTTCACTCACACCTAGCACTGTTCCTTTCTGTCATTCTCTGCCAGTCACCTGGCAACTTAGGTCAGAAGTCGCCCTTGACTCCTCTTGCCCCAGAGAATGAGATCCTTCACCCCAGTCCTGTCATACAGATGCATGTTTTCAAAAAATTCTGATAAAAGGCAGATTAGGAGGACCAGAAAATGGGGTAGTTTCTCCAAAAGTGAAACTAAAAAGTAAGACGTTTCCAGTAGAATTATAGATTCATACATTCCAAATGAATTATTTACTTTTGCAAAACACAGAAAAACGTCCTGAAGCAAACTGTTAACAACAAAGACCATACTGAGAAATTCTGCACCAAACACAACATTCTTATGGAGGCAGACAAGACATCATTCATCTTTTGGATATGGCAGAAGTTGTCATATCTTCGTGGAGAGATTTGGCACAGGAATTCTGTCTCACTCGATTCTGAGAGGCTGTGGAGTGAAGTGTCACTGCTGGGGATCACCCAAGTCAAGGCCACAGCATGTTAACAGCTTGAAGGACGCAAGATTTTGTAATAAAGTCATGGGGAGTGAAGAGCAATTTAAATTTATACATGAAATCGAGCTTTGCTGTGAAAGGTCTCTGGAATTCTATAAATATGATCATTGGGAATTGCTTATTTTTTTGAAAAACAGTAACTATGAAATATGGTTTTTCAGTACTCTGATTTTTAAATTTAAATTTGACAATATGTAACCCAGTTTTGTTCATTATTTATCTTCAAATGATGTCCCTTAAAATTTCACTTTTCTTTTAAAGGTTTTCAGCTTTCTAAACTGCATCAAGTATATTTGATATTGAAATATGAAGAAATACTACTGATTCCTATTGGGTGACAAGCAACATTATACTGCTTTTCCTTCAGAATACTTAACAAACACCTCCCCCAGACACTAAGCACCATGGCACCATGATAAAGACGATTTAAATAAAACACAAATGCTCATCCAAGTAAACCCTGGTTTCTCAGCCATCATCACTAAACTGTCAATGTTCCCGTAACTACAATACACAAAATCTATACCCTCTGCGCTGAAGATTCACATGTTTAGCTGTTCCTACAAAAGTGAGCCACATCGCCAGGAAAGAGCTTCACATCTGCTTCACAGTGTCACCATCTCTGACTTCACAGTGTCACCATCTCTGACCTTCCTCCCCTGCCCGCACCCAAGGCGGAAGGCAGGCACTGGCTTCCTCCTGCTCCCAGGAATGTTAAAAAGGAGGACAAAGAAAGGACAGAATGGTGACTAGAGCTGGTCCCTCAGCCAGCACAGAGACTGCCTGATTACTTAGTGCAGAGCCCGAGAGCCAGGGTAAGCTCAGGCAGGTGCAAAGGTGCCAGGGGATGTCTCTGGATGCAGATGGAGAGCTGGGTGAGGCAGGTATCAGTGGGCAGAGGATTTTCAGGGCACCTGAGCCAACAAGAGGAATCAAAGAAAGTGGACCGTGTTCATTCTGACCAGGCAGGGTGGAGACCTGCACAGCTCCAGGACCCATGAAGTCGGACATATCATCTCGATCCACCCAGACTAGGCCACACTCAGGTGTTGCTGACCACAGATTCAAAGGCATCAGAAAGACCAAGATGTCCAGATCGTTTAACCTCAACCCCGAACTACACGTAAGGAGCATCTGGTTCTAAGCATGCAAATTTCGTATTTGGAATATATAGAATTAGTGGGGGTGTAATTAATTTGGGGAATGTGTAATAATGAGAAGAAAGATCTGGGTAAACTGACTTGATTCTGTGGTGATTGTTAGAAACCAGACTCAAGTCCTTAAGAGTCAGGATTCCACCTTCTGCAGCGAAGACCGAGCGGTAAGAGAATCCTGGGATTCCAGAAGTCCCCTGCACAGGACTGACTGCTCTAGCAGAAGGGAGGAGCATCAGAGCCGTCCACAGCTCACCTGAGAAGAAGCCTTGGGGAATGTGACAGGAGCACTGGTGAGCTATGGGGCCAACTCTCGCAGCCTCGTTCATCCAGGACAAGATCCCTAAAGAAAGAAAGCTGGGGAAGGGAAGGGAGGTAGGTTTTAAGGAGATAATGGCCGTTTTCCCCAAACAATACAACTGTAAGTCCCTCACCCATGAGGCTTAATAAAAGGCAGTCCGAGGTGTCGCACAAGCAAACAGCATTGACCAGATGACAGGAGAGAGGACCGTGATGTAGTAATAAGAGTGGCGGGGCTGCGTCCCCAGCACCCCAGCTGCCCACATGGCTAGCTTATGCCCGAAATAACAACACACAAACTGTATTCATTTAAACACTGCTTGGCCCTTTAGCTCTAGCCCTTACTGGCTAATTCTGATATCCCGATCAACCCATCTCTAATAATCTGTGAGAACCGGTCTTACTGGGAAGATTCTAGCCTATGTCCATCCTGGGTCAGAGCTTCATGGCGTGTGTCTGCCCGGGAGCGGGGCATAGTGTCTCTCTCAGGCGTCTGCTCCCGAGAGGAGAGCTGTGGAGTCTGAGCTCACTTCCTCTTTCTCCCAGCGTTCTGTTCTGTTTACTCCTCCCACCTATCTTCTAACCAATAAAATGGGCCAAGGCAGTTCCTTTATTAGCCAAGGACCTTCCTCCATCACCGTGACACCAGAACCAGGACAGCAGGGGTAGCAGATGCCTCCTCAGCTGCAGCTTGGTCCAGAAAACACAGGGGCAGCTTCTCTAAAGCAGTGAGGAACCAAAACTCTGAGCCTAGAATGCTGAGTGCATCAAAATACCTCTTAGAAACAAGCTTTAAAGAAAACACAGTTGGAAATAGAAAAGCCAAAATAATCCTCCTAAGTGCACTTGAACGACAGGGAGCTGGTGTCCTTCCGACAGAAGGAGATTTCTATGTACACAGGACACAGGGGATGGAGAAATGTTGACACTGCTTTATTTTCATGACTGGGGATTGAACATGGGGCCTCAGGTCCGCTGGGTATGCACTCTACCTCTGCACTATAACCCTGGAAACCCCACTTTGGGTACATATTTTTAAAAATGCTGAATTCTTACTGCCAAAATAATAATGTAGTGCGGTGTTTATAATGTACATGGAAGTAATATTCGACATTAGGACAAAGAACAAGAAGATTTCTAGTCTCTAAATAAATTTATATAAAATAACCTGACCCAGTTTCAACATTCCTAGGCATATGCTCAAAGATGTCAACATCGTTCTCCACAGACCCTTGCTTGGCCATATTTATTACTGCTCCATCCACAATAGCTAGGAAATGGAAATAATCTAAACGGTCTTCAGCTGACAAATGGAAAAGGAAAATGTGGCGCACATATCCTTCTGTAAATACGAATGATGTCATGATCTACAGGTAAGTGGGTGGAACTAGAAAGGTCACACTGAGTGAAGCATCCCAGACTCCCAAAGACAAACTTCACATGCCCTCTCTTCTTAGAGGTTAGCTCCGAACCTTCAGATACAGGTGTAGTCCTCATCCTCTCTTTGCAACAGATGGAGACCGCTAGGGAAAACCATAACCAGTCAAGGCAGAGTTGTGCAGCCCAGCCCCAGTGGATACATCTACAAAACAATATGGAAGAAGGGGCAGAAAGATTGTAAGAGCCAGAGGATCAGAGGGTTTGCTGTGGGCCCTGTGTCCTGGTCACGTGACAAGTGACACTCGGAGTCTCAACATGACTGCCCGAGAAAACCGAGACAACAGCAGACACGCTAACGTGGACAAAGGAAAACCCATGAGGCCTCAAACCTACACAAAGAACTACGGGCAACTAAGGAATGCTCAGAGCTGGAGAAACAGACTTCTCCAGGACAGATCACACAAATTGGTTATCCAGTACCAAAAGGCCAGCCTTGAACATACTCACATATACAAGTAACATGATACTGGCTGAGCAGGTTATATATATGTATGTATATGCCATATACATATATGCATGTAACAAAATAAATGCTAATGGGATATGAATTTAAAAGAAGACGCATTGTAGACGAGAAGACTTGGAGGGATGAAAGAGAAAGAAGAAAAGATGTAATTATATTATAACCTCAGAATTAAAGACAAATAAAAAATAATATATCTTGAAAGATTATGTTGCATGCATGCTATAAACCATAAAGCAAACAAATCCAATAAATCAACAAAGAACTAAAACAGTCATAAAAATATTCAGTTTTCTCAGAGAATGCAGAAAAGTGAGAGAAGGAACAAAGAACATAAAAAACAAATAGACAATAGATTAAAACTCAATGATATCAATAACAAATCACAAAATATATGAAGATAAGACTGTGCAATTAAAAGGCCCAAAACACAAGTATTAGAAAAGCAAGTTGTGGTGTGTGTTTCCTAGGCTTCAAAAATAGACACACACACACATGGGCTTAAAAGTCACAGGATGGAAGACATGTTCAACACAACCACAGTTAAAACAAACGGCGTGTCGGAATGTCTCTGGAGGAACAGAGGCAGCTTCCTGTCCAAAGCTGGCTGCTGCCTCACCACAGGCTGACCTTGGAAAGGACAGGAGAGCCTTTTTCCTCCAGGCCCCTCCCACCTACTGCCGGCCTCCACTCCAGTTCCTCCTGAAGGTCAGGAACAGTGGGGTGAGTCTCCTGTTTACTCCCTTGCTCTGCCCCTGCTGGGGCAACAAACAAGGTCTCTTGATGTAGGTACAAAATTTAATTTTTTTGAAGTTTCTCAAACATTCCTTTGTAACAAGAATTTGTTCAAATAAAAAACATGAACATTCAACTTCAGCTTAGTGGTTCAGCTAATTATTGCAGTCTGTTCCACTGCTTAGTTCAAAAGTCCCTGAGTAGAAATGTGTGTTTCAAATTCTCCTCACAAACACAACATACAATAGATACATTATTTTGGAAATTACCTGCATTTTCAGGAAAGCCTTAGGCAGATGCAATATGAATAGCATTTATTTTCACAATTCCATAGAATTTAAAAATAATAGCTTTTGTTCTCCCCATTATCTAGGACGAAAGCAAGCTCTAATTTACGTATGGACTAACGACATTTGCCTTCTGCTCCCCGGCCTAGCAGCACTAATTGTGATGGTCACATGAATCCTGAGGTAGCTGTGCTCTGCAGAGCTATGGCGCTCTCCCTGATGTGAGGACGAACTGCAGCAGGCAGTTGCAGAGACACCTACAAAGTCAGGACAGTGTTTGGGTTATGCCACCTTCCCTTCTCTGCTCCAGGCTCCACCCTCAGCGGAAGGTTTGAGAAAACACCCTCCTGTGGTTACAAAGCAGCTAAGAAGGGGGCATGGACATATTAATAAGCCCTTCCAGGTCTATGATAAGTATTGAAGTGTAGGTGCTGAAAATACACACCTTGGAGTTTCTAATCCCGTCATCCCTTCATCATAATGTCCAGATTTTAGGGCTACCAGCACCATCCTAGAGTCTGGTAAAGGATCGGGGCAGGGAGCAGACTATAAATGGGAAACCAGGATGTGGGAGGATGGGGTACAATCTGAACTGGCTGACACTATTGTCCCAATACACTAATTCAGTTATGCTGTTATTTTCCTAGCAACCCATAGCCTCATTTTTACAGACAGAAGCAGTCAAACTTCGGGATGATTAGCTTTCATGAGGTCAACAGGTGCACAGGGAGATGCTATCTTCTCCTTTCCTCCTCTCTCCCTTCTCTCACTGCTCACTTCCCTTCCTCCATGCTCTCCTCATCCAGCAAATAAGAGCAGACTTAGGACTCTGCTTGGTGAAGGGATAAGACAGGACAGTGGAGACCAGGCCAGAAGAGGAGTCTGGGAAGGTTTGTGTGCTCAAGTTTGATGTGGGCTGCTGCAGTCTTGGTAAAGGACGTTTCTTCTTCTTTTCTTTTTCTCAGTCAACTTTTATTTATTTATTTATTTTTTGTTGGCAGGCTGCAAATTGTGGTTAAAAAAAAGAATCAACTACTTAATTATGAAAGGTGATTTTGAGGGAGTTACAAAGTAAACTTTTATACATAAATGACAGATAAGCACTAGTTCTCAGGGTGCACACCCATTTACCAATAACAGCTGAGGTCAGGAATTGATGCAAAAAATTAATCTAGAGGACATTTCTTCACCAAGACAAATGCTCATGTAAGTCTTTAAATTGTCATACAGTGATGTATTCTGTACCTATTTGTATTGCTTATATCATGTAAATATTTAAATTTTAAAATGCTAATGAATTTTAATGAGTCATAATACATACATATAATGGCTCAATTTCTGCAAACACTATGTTTAGTGAAATTCACCATAGTGACTTCTTTTGGTTAACGTTGATTATTTAAGTACAACACTATGTTTGGAAGGATTCATTTTTGAACATTTGGCCTCAAAAAAAGTATAGGCCTTACGTCTACTTTATCAACCCTTCCCATCCCCTTCCCAAGGCCACTATTGGTTGTCCCTGCCTGTAACTATCACCTTGACCCTTGCTTGGGAGTGCTGTTCTGGAACCTGGCTCAGATCCTTCTTGGCTCACAAAATTCCAACCCTTTCTTGAGCTCACACACTACCTCCACTTGGCACCTAGAGAGTCACCACTGGCTTCCCTGGTCACACCCTACCTCTGCCTGGCACCTGGAGGGTCACCACTGGCTTCCCTGGTCACTACAGCGCTGGGTGTTGGGGACTACATGTCTCCTCTTTACACTTATTTCTTACAAACTGTAGACGTGAACTCAACAACTCAGTATCCTGCCTTCCTGGAAATATAATTCCTTCTTATCTTCATGAATTCCATGCCACGTCCTGCATCTTATGCGCACCCCTCAGCCACTGTTTGTTCTCATGTGTCATGGAACATGGTTCAGCCCAGAAGTGGCTTCTCTCCTTCAGCCTGAGCCCTGGTTTGATTTGCTAATCTGGTGCTTGTTCTGGCAACTTCCCAAACTCATTCACCTTGTACCCTAAACCTCAGCCTCATACCATAAACCACTGTGATACTACTACACTGGCTGTTATGTATGAAGCTGATAAAATGCCTCTGGCTATAATATGAAAGAGCAAGCTCTAAAGTGTCTATAAAGTATACTAACATTTAAATAAAAGTAGAATCATTTATTTAGCAAGTAGATGGCCAAGCCTGTTGTGGAGCTACGTATTTTTATTGTTAATCCACTGAACAATTTTAATTAGATTCTTGAGTTGTCTCCTATTGCATTAATATTTACGTATGGCAACCTCCTTTACAACATGATTGCCAATTTATTCTGCCTTATAAACTGTCTCTTGTTATCCTACAATGTGCTCTGCTGAGTACATATATGTCTACTCATCTAAATATTGCTAGATATTTTTCAGTTTTCCAAATCATTTTGTGGATGTCTGAAATATGTAAAAAATGGCTACTGACTGGGATGTGTCAGTCAGCAACCGCTGTAAGAAACTATGTCCGTGTCCTGTCCCTAAAATGGATAGGAGGTAACATTTCAGAAGTTCTCTCAGTTTTTCCTTATAAAGTGTTTGACATCTATTACAGTTTATATAATTACGTGCTCATTTGATGCTCATATGATGCATTAGTTCTTCCAGAGGTAGCAAAGTATAATTCAATATTAGTTAATAGTCACTAAAAATAAAACATTATCAAATTTTCTAACAGAACATATTTTAAATGTATTTAACTTGGGGAGATTAATAGTTAATACCTATGGCAATGAACATCCCTTATAATGAGAATAAGTCAATTTTGACTTTATTGACTTTATTGACTTTACTTTGGACAATCTAGTGGTCTAAACAAAGGTACATTAAATTTGCTGCTAAAATAGCAAGAAAAGTGGCGCTGCACAAGCGTGGCCACTTTGAATAGTTAGAGTCTCAGGGTCAGGTGAGCACAGTTGGCACCTGGTGAACAGTCTGCCTTGTGAGGAGCAGGGCGTCAGTTAGCGATTGTGAGCAATTTTATACAGCCATGAATGGAAGCCTGGGAACAGAAACACGTTTCGTTTTATACAATGAATAGCAATGAGAGGGGAGGAAAAAAATAAGGAGAGAAAGGAAAAGAGAGAGGGGAGGGGAGACAGAAAGAGAGGGAGGAGAAAGAAAAGAGAAAGACAGAGATTTGGTAAGACAGACAGACAGGTTTCATAGGAGGGCGTCGTAAGGGTGTGGGAAACAGGCCTCTAATAATATCCTGGGTTTTTGTTTTTTAAAAAAGATGGTGACTTGGATTTATTTTATTTCGATTATAAACATCTCAAAAAATTTTTTTATTACAGATTTGGGAGATACTTCGTGCTCTAAAAGAGAGGAACTATTACTGTGACCTGAGTTTCACAACCAAAAGAGCAAAGGGGGAAGACAGAAATGATTGTCTTCTTAATTCAAGGCTCTGGTGTCAGGGTGCTCTGTGATTTAAGACTGTCTGGATACATGGACTCAACTTTGTCTCAGCAATAGGCTTGGGGACATGTGGCTTCTGGTTCAGACATAGAGATCAGAATGCTGACTCGGCTCCTTCAGTACCAGATAGTGTGTTTTCCATGCCAGAAGCAGGCCATGAGTTAAGACTGTAAACTTTCCAAATTTCCGGGCAGGCATAGGGATGATGGGTGGTGGTTGTGTGTCCTGAAGGAAGACCGGAAAGCTGAGGCTTCAAAGGCTGTACAGAGCGTCCAGTGATCCTAGGGACACACTGTATGTAAGGGGTCTTCACAGAACCCAACAGTGTGGTGGAGTCACTGCAGCAATAGAGAGAGGGGTCGGATTTCTCAAGATGGCACAAGTCACAAGTGACCTGGGCCACAGGCAACACCAGGCATACATAGGAATGTGGAAGGTGCGGTCTACAAACCCAAACACTCTGGAGCAGAGTCCAAAAGCAGTGGGCGCAGTTGGGACTTGTTGGAAAAGCGGAAGATCGGGAAGCATACATAGAAGAAACAGAAGCTGGTAAGCTGCGAAAGGGGGTACTTGTAGGAAGCAGGGTCCTCTAACTCGAGGGTCTGCTGACAGATGGTGACTCTAGCGAGACCTGGCCGAGTGAGGAAAGGTGATAATTAAAGCAGTGGGAGTCTGTGTAGGTCAACTACAGAGAGAGAACTGCACCTCAGGCAGGCTTAGAGAAAGTGGACATGCACAAACTGACGTGGTGCTGCAGCAGGAGAGTCCAGAGCCTGCTGGCCATCTTCAGCCAAGTGCAGCCGGATGCAATGTTGGCGAAACAGAAGTGTGCAAGGAATGCAGGGGAAAGGTGAAATACTGACAAGTAAAAGGTTGCTGGGTAACACAAATGTGGTTTTGGCCACACAAGGAAAGAGAAAGAAATATCTGAAGAAATAAAAGGCAAAAATCTCTCCAAATTTGGTCCCAATCAATAGGCATAGATTCTAGAATCTAAATGCAAGAGGCCAAGGGCAAGAGAAAGGTCTTCATCAGCCAGGAAAAGAGAACGTTACAGTCCCAATGTGCAGAAGTCAGGGTGGCAGGAGACAGGAGGGCCACATGCTCATGGTGCTGAGACAAAGTCTGTCTGGTATTAATATCCTCAGGGATGCAGGGGAAAGGTGGACAGTGCTAGATGATGAGAAACAAGCATCTGTCTTACTCTACCAGAAACACCTGAGCAAACGGCAGGATGAAGACACTTTGAACTTCAGCATTAGGGAGGAACAACAGAGATGGAGGTTATCTCGGCAAATATGAAAACTGTGTTTCCCTTCTTCCATTCCTTATACATGTTTGGCTGATTAGCACTCACATTGTATTATTGTCTTGGAATAGCTTTAGTGTTGATAGATTTAAGTCAAAAAAAAAAAAAGAACAAAACAGAACCACAATGACAGGTGGGGACAAGAGAGAAGGGACTCAAGTGTGTCGATACAAGCGAGTTGAGCAGGATGAGCCATCTCCGTGGCCCACAGAAGAACCACAGGGAGAAAAGCGCAGCCTGTATCTAAAACACGCCAAACACCCAAGAAATCACCACATCTTTAAAAAGAAGGGAGGGGCAAAGAAAGGAACAGAGTAATGCAAACAGGGGCTGGAAATAAAACATAACATGGACCCCAGTTCAGTATCATCAAAAATCACACTAACGATCAACACCAGACAGAAACCTGGAAAACAGCGGTACACAGATCAAACATGGCCAGTTTCTCATGTGTGTGCATGTACGTGTATGTGTGTACGTGTGTTTATGTGCGTGTGTGTGTGCATGCATGTGCGTGTGTGTGTCTATGTATGTGTGTGTGTTCTAAATGTATTAGCTATTTCTATCAATGTACTGTTTCTAAATACTGGAAGAGATATGTCCAACTAAGTACCTTCAAACCACTGTCCCAGAAGGTTTGTTTATTTTTTGGTCATAAAAGGTAGAAAATCCAAGGTCCTAAAGTTTGAGTAAGCCTTGCCTTTGGTAGAGAACAAAATCTCACACACTTGTTCTCGTAAAACCCCTCAGGTGAAGCTGTCCCCGTTTTGGAGCCCAGTGAGTCTTTATCTGTAGACAGCAGGGCCCAGTTCACTGTCTGGATCATATGAAAAAGCACGTCACGTGAAGCAGAAATAAATGAGTGTCAAATGAAGATGTTTGCTGACAACAAGTTAGCTCCTGGTCTTACTTGTGCACAGTAATGAAAACAAACTGACATGGGTCCAGCTGTTGACAGAGACTTGGAGCATGCTTAGACTAGTCTGCTCAAAGCACTGTCTATCATGTTCTGAATGTGTCTCAGTACAGCCGTGTTGGCTCATAAAGACACCCCTGGCTTTGGGATGGTAAAATAAGCCGTATGGGATCCTCAGAGTCACTGGAAGCAACTGATGCTGAAAGGACCTCATGGGGGCAGAGGCATTTTTAACCTTGGCCACCGACGAGTGGGTTTTCAGAACGCATTTGTGGAGGAAGCTGTGGGTCGTGAACTAATGATTCTACGCTGCTATCCTAGAGCACTTTGGAGCCTTGCCTGCCTCTGCCAGCACCAACCCTCGGGAAGGGGGAAGAGAAATCAGCCTAAGCCCCGAACTGCTGGGGAACTGCTACCATTTGAAACTATATATACTTTAAACGTGGTTTTGCTGTCTATTTAAAGTTTTTTTAAGACAGGCTCTCACCGTGTGGCCCTGGCTATGTAGATCAAGATGGCCTCAAACTCACTGTGGTCCGCCTGTCTCTGCCTCTCAAATGCTGGGATTCAAGGCCTGTGCCACCACACTGACCTTGTGTTTTTTTTGGATATAAAATGTTAGTATGTATAGAAATAGAAATTTTCAAAGTGAAGAGTTTTTTGTTCATGAACCCCCGGCCCGAGTCTAGTTACCCAAAGAGACAAACAATGCAGCTTTACTCAGACACTGGCTGAGGCTGCTCGGTTTGTGCCAAATTCTCATACAGAAGGCCATCAACACATAAACTAATCACGGTAAGAAAAATATTTCCTGCTATCACTCCTCCTGCTGATAAGATAAACTGGGAAGTTTCGGGGGCTTCAGGGCAGCTGAAGAGCATGTGGCCCCCCTTGCACTTCCCCACCTACCACCCGACTGTTCTGTTTCTGGCTTGGGATGGAACTCAGGGCTTCACACGCACCAGCATGTGTTCTACTGACCTCCACTCGCAGCTCAAGGTGAAGAACCTAGAATCAGTAGTCCTTCATTAATTATGTTTCTATCTTTTAGCCTAGGTGATCCTGAGCACGTTCTCTGAGCACTCAGTCTGGTTACTCACTTATGCAATAACATATTTATTACGCATCTGTGAAGATTAAGGAAGGGAACAGTAAGCAGAGGTGAGGACTCTCACCCCTCTTTTTCTGTGGGTGTAAACAGAGCCCTGGCTTAGATCCCTCTCCTGCTGTCACACAGCTCAGGTAACTGAGCAGGGACATGCGCCCAGGCTTTCTAGCTCACCACACTGCATGTGTTGACTCTCTTCACAGAGTGGTTTACACAGAGGGAACAGGGGGCTGTTTGGTGCTAAGCTGGCCCAAACTCACTCAGTCGCTAACGCACATGCTCACTCTTAAGGTCAGCCACTTGCCCAGTGCCTGTTATGTGCCAAACACTGGGGAATAATCCAGATAAGCCAAACCCCTGACTCTGAAAACATTCACTGTTCATGGGGAAGAGCCACAAATCAAGTTTCCCAATATAATGTGCTATATTATATACAGACAGATGGAAAAGTATCTCTAAGTCTGTCTGAGAGGGTTAAAGAACTGTGGTCAAAGACAGAGATTGAAGATGCTGATGCTTAGGGGTGGCTTTCAACAATGAACCACAACAACAGTACGGAAAGACGTGTAAGCAGAAGGAAGGGCAGACAGCAGTGTGGGAGGGAGTCTGCTCCTTCAAGAGAATCCCAAGCACTGTGTGAGTGGAGCTCGAAGTGACAGGAGATGAAACCAGTACCTAAGCAAGAGTGGGGCCAGGTCAGGAGGAGCTGTGTGCACTGCAGAGTCTTAGCCATCTTGACAGTCCTGAGAGAAGGGAGCCATTCTTAAGTGCCATACTAGGAAGGTATGAAAAGTGCAGGGACGCAGGACGACAGTCTGATGATAGCTCCCGGTCCTTCTATACCTTACACCGTTTCTCCACGTGTGCTGAGAACCCACTCATAGGGCAGGCTGAGCTGATCCCACTTCTAGTGCCACACTCAAGAAATGGGCAGCTAATTCATGCCAGTCAGAGCACTCCAGACACTCCAACATGCTGAAGGGCCCTGCAGGTGCGCGGGAGCCTGCTGACCAGAGTGCATTCTCCACTCATTTCTGCAAGAGTGGTTGGGATACGTGTTCTCTCTCCAGGAACTACTGAACCTACGGAACACGGATCTTCCTACACACCAGCTCCTGCCACCTGCTGCTCGAAGAGTGGTCTGCTCAGCTGTGGCGCGAAGAGTGGTCTGCTCAGCTGTGGCGCGAAGAGTGGTCTGCTCAGCTGTGGCGCGAAGAGTGGTCTGCTCAGCTGTGGCGCGAAGAGTGGTCTGCTCAGCTGTGGCGTGAAGAGTGGTCAGCTCAGCTGTGGCACTACAAGGCACCCTTGGACTGGCTGCCCGAGGCAGTCGTCACTGGCCTTTGGAACGTTGGTCCAAGGGTTTCCTGCTTTGGACTTGGGATAACGTGGGTTTCTTTAAGATGCAGCCTAAAGAGTCTGGAGCATTATTATGGTCTAGAGTTGCAGAAAAGCGTGTCTTTGGAAGCACAGGTGTGTTATTCACTAGGCATGTACGCATGCACAGCTTTAGAAGCGCTCACAAGCACATACTTTATTGTCACTGTATACTTACAAGCTTTTGAATAGAAAAAGTTTGCAAACGTTGTGCATGATCTCAGCTAAGTATACGCTGCCACTTAACTCTGGCATCTACTATCTGGAGAGTCCATGGCAACAACCCCAAACCACAGCTTCAGTGTGTTTAAGATGCATGGAAATATCAGAACTGGCAGGAAATGCCACATGGTGTTCTTCTATGGGACAGCAAAACCTATGAGATTTTAGTTATTAAAGCTGCCTTGAAGAAGAAATCGTCATATTAAGTATGGTTGTTAAGTCACTGTGTTTGTGTGTGTGTGCGCGTGTGTGTGTGTGTGTGCACATGTGTGTGTGTGTGTGCATGTGTGTGTGCGTGTGTGTGCATGTTTCCACATGCGTGTGGAGGCCAGAGGTCAACCTTGGCTGCCATTCCTTAGGCTTCATCGACCTTGTCTTTATGAGGCAGTGTCTCTGACTCACCTGTGTCCTGCCAGGTAAGGTTGGCTTTGAGATGACTGGGATCCTAGAGTCTCCAGCAGCAGGATAACCAGTGCACATCTCTGCTGCTGGCTGTTTTGTGTGGGTTCGTAGGCTTGTTTGGCAAGGACTCTACTAACTGAGCTCTCTCTCCATCCCTGATCTTTAAATTATATTTATATAAATTAAAAAGCCACTCACCGGCATACCTGGAAAGCAAACACAGAGTAAAGATGCGAGAGCTTGTTTCTGGAATGTGTTATCTGCTGTCGATTGTACTGGGGACATGTTCAATGGTAATGCAAGTTTTAGAAACAACAGCAAATATCTACAGGTCCCCACATCCACCAGAAAGAGGCTCACATGAACATTCAGTCTCTGTTCTTTGAGGACAGGAATCGAATCAGATGATGTCATCTGTATCCCCACCCTGTCTGCTGCGCTTGTCAGGTGATGTCAGTCTGATGGGGGCGTTTCTGCTCTTTGCCCTGCTGGACCAGAACTCATCTGCCTGGACAGATCCCAAGGCTGCTTTTCAGACTGCGCAAAATAATTTCAGAAATACCTAGCCGGAATGAAGGGAAATTTATGTGACTTTAAGCGTGCTCCATGAATGAGTTCAGACAGTCAGTTGCAAAACACATAAAAGTCAGCATGTATTGATAATGTTTGCAAAGAGCACCATTGAATCTAGACCACTTCAAAACTATAGATTAGAGCGCAGCCATGTTTAAAATCTGCAAGACTTAAAGGACAAAATTTGCATAAACAAATGCATATTTTCCAGGACAAAATGTCTTGAATTAAAAAAAACCTGATATATGCAAATACTTGAAATAAAGAACTCACGGTGTATGAGCAAAGTGCTTTTCAATAATGAAGCTCAGTTTTATTTGGGGAGTTTCTTAGTTAAGGCTTCTGCTTAGGAAGCCTTTCATAGAATATTAACTGCCAATACCCTACCGCCGTGGCTCCTCACTCTGATAGATGCCCACACTTTAGTGTGATCTACATTTCCCCACATCCATACTTCTTTCCCAAACTCATTCGCTTTCCGACCCCGCGATTCTCTAGATGCTAGAAATATTCTGCATTTCCCATTTCTGATGTGCCAGGTGGATCAGGTCGCTATGATGAACAGGGATTCAAATGAAATCTGGTAATGGGCATTGATCCTGTTCTTCAGCAATGTATTGACTGGCTGCTCAAATCCCTTAGTCTTTCCTTTGAGGAGCCTCTAGGATTACGGGTGGACATGGAGGGAGGGAGGCCCATCTCGGCTGCCGCGAGGAAGGAAAGGTGCACAGGCTACTGCAGACACATTTCGTCAGCATTGTGCTCTGCCGTTATCACCAATGCAAATGTATTTAACTGAAACATGATCTGGCATCTAGAAATTGTTGAGAAGCATTATTCTTTACTGATTACTTAACATTTACTGAACTAAGGAAATCCTCCCATGTCAAAGTTATTTCCTAAACTGTAAAAATGCCCACGAGAGCAGAGACTGCCCCGGGAGAAGAGGGGCTGAGAAGGGGGCAGGTGAGAAGAGGCAGAAGACAAGGGGAGGCAGCACTCACACACTCCTTGCTTTGAGTTCTTCCTTTGGATCAAGGCAGAGTAAATAAAGCAACTATTTTAATTACTTTTCTGAAGTAAACAATGATTAGTATTTAGTACAAACAAGCAATAAATCTCCATGAAGAAGATAGCAAAAAAAAAGTTCCAAAGTTGCTACTGCTGCTGGGATCTCTTTTGTTGTTGTGATTGCAACATTCCTCTCTTTTACTTTTCTACCAAATTATGTGGCCCAGTGGGCAGAGGACTTGCCTAGCACGCGAGAAGTCCTGGGGTATGATCTCAGTGCCAACAGTGAAAACTGTGGACCATGAACCATTTTCACCTCTGTTTCCACCCTTTGGGTCTGTCCTGCTCCCACAGTCATGTGACCCCTTCTCTGGAAGTGAATCACTCATCTATGTACGTCCTATCAACTCCACTTTTTGGGAAGGTCTGGACGGATGCAGTGGGCCCCTTGAGGCCAGCTGAGCACAGCCCTTGGTTGGTAACTCCACCACATGGGAAATAAAGGCTGTCAGACTTCCCAAATGAATTGCAGCCAGAAGACAAAGTAAGAGGGTGCACCTACTCCCTAATAATAAACAGACATTCAAATCGGGTTATTCATACAGCTTCATTTCTTCTCTCCAGAGAAAAATGCATGCTAAATAGTGCTGCTTTCAGAGTCTTGAACACAACGTGACACTTCTCATTTGCAAAGGCAGCTGTGAGAACTGATCCCATACCTAGTATGTGACAAAACACCATGGCAATGCTGGACGAAATGCCATGGCAATGCTGGACAACACACACTCCTCTGAGGCCAGGGATTTTTTAGGATCTAGCAGATGTGCAGCTTTCTTTTAATGAAAAAATAGAAATAATAATTTCCACTTTGTGTGTTTGATATAGTTTAGTCTGAAGGGCTGTGAAGGGTTAACAGCATGGCACATTTCTGATATAGAAGAACAAAAATAGAGAAAAGGGCCAAATGACAGGTACATTATCTTCTTGCCTTGGATCATGGTGGTTAAAATGCCTTTGAAATTGAAGAACAAAGCCTTGAAGACAGCATCTGTAACAGGGTCATTTTGATCAAAGAGTATTTTTCTTTTGGGCAGTTTAGAAGAAAATAATTTGATCAAATATGCAACCATAAAGTTATTTTACGATACTGATTTGAAAACGCAAGTAGAGCCAAGCTATGTTTTGTTCTTAATGCTACAACATCGTTTATAGGCAAGACCCTTACACTGAAGACAAACTGACTCATGGTGCTGTACATAGCTCCTTCGGCCTCTCTCTGGATACTGTGTCAGAATGGCAAGCCTTGGGTGCATTAATAAGACAGAGCAATTATCTACCAGCTCCAAATTGATAAATTAAAAGAGCTAGCCATGGAAATCACTTTATTTCTTTAAAGTATAAAAAGATATAGTGCAGAAGGGTTGGCACCCCGTGTATGCTTAGGATTTCTACAGCCACTTATAAGAAATAAACTAACTATGCTATGTGGAGGCTATCTGAAGGTGTACAGACCCACCCCAGGAGACGGGAAAAGGTTTGCAAAGCTCTCATCTTATTCTGGATCGTCAGCATTGATAGTCCCGTGCACACAGCTCTTTGCTCTGGGACTGCAGTACATGCAGAATGTGTCTGTACGTTGGACTGCAGATGGAGAACTGCTCAATGAATGCCCAAAGTGCTATGAGGTTAGCCTCCGAGGCATCAGAACTAACATTCATTGCAATTGGAAATGCCTAAATATTTGGGTGCTCAGTGACTGAGGATCTCCTTGTCAAAACAAACACAAACTAATAGAAGAGCAAGGTGGTACTGTGAATGCATGCAGCAAGGCAACAGGATGACGCCTCTTTAAAACACCCACAGCAAATGCACACATTGGGTGGTCCCTATGGAGGGATAAAACACCCACAGCAAATGCACCCATTGGGCGATCCCTACAGAGGGCATTTTAGTGCTCTAGCCATTGTGAGAGTTACCTTCCTAGGATGTCGCTAAGGTATGCTCAAAGGAGATGCATCTTCAGCATTAGGTAAAAATGGATTGAAGCATTATTGAAATCTAATAAAGTGTGCAGCAAATTGTATAATTGATGTTGTCATAAACATCACGCTAAAGCGGGAATAAATGCCACTGTCTCTTTCCCATAGCCCCACATGATGCTCCGGGACATATGGACCCATAAGCCTTGAGTGTGATGTTGCTGCTGTCGGATTTCTTATCTCTCTGAAAGATTTAATAAAAATCCAGCACTCAGTCTACTCTTTGGCAGAGAGTATTTGGATGCAGTCAACGATCCCAGTTCATTTACCCATCATCCTTTGCCCTGTCATCATTCTAGAAACAAATCATCTTGGTGGGAAACAAACAAAAACAAATCACCTCAGCTTCTGAAAGAGAACCAGGACTGAGCAGAACTCTCAAATGATTTAGCGTGAGAAGCTATACATAGCCTTCCGCAAACTTCCTGTCTAGCTGGGAACGGCTGCAGTGACAGGAGTTTGCCTCCCTCCCCAACAGGTTCTCCCATCTTCCGAGTGCTCTTGCTAGCAGACTCCTGTGGGCTGAGCCCATTTACTCCATGACGTCTTCTGGAGGAGACACAGCATCTTGGTGACAGTCCCTTAATATTAGGAGACAGAGTCATGTCTCTCCTGGTCCCCTTAGGTCTGTCCCTATTGTTACGTGCAGCTTATAGTCCCAGAAGACTTGTGTACATTCCCAAACCACAAGCCACTCAGTCTTATGCTGCTTAGCGTGAAATGCAGAAACTGATGACGGGCATACTGCTCCAGCCAGTGGGTCATCATACACAACATATGGCCCCTCCAGAATCTCATACAGAGCCAGAGCTAGGTCCAGCCAGGTAAAACCTGGCATAGACAACAGCTTCTTTTGCATGTCGGTCTGCCTAGTGGGAGAGTAATTCTTTGAGCCAACTGGTATCCTGTGATCTCATCTCATGCAGAGACGCCAAGTACTTGAAAGGAAAGAGGGCGTGTCTAAATTCTACAACTACCAGAGTTTGAGAAGAATCTTATAGAGAAGATTGAAAAGTAGTTCGTCATCTCCTTTAGCCTTGTTGGTATAAATTTCTCCTTTATTAATGATAGCTTGGAAAAATTACAAGCTTACAACTCGGGAGTCACACAACAAGCTCTTCAAGGGTTTTCGTTTTAGGGGTGAGCTGTTGTGGTTTAGACAGAAAGTCCCACTCCAGCTCCATAAAGACCCGTGCACTGAACGTGTGGTCCTTCATGCAGCCATGCTCAGAAGAGGAGCCCCGAGATGTGACTCTGAGGGAACCAGCTTCCTCAGGGACTTGGAGCTGAGAGTAGGGTCTGGCTGTGGGAGGGGTTCACTGAGGATGCCCCTCGGGAGGGACAGCTTCCTGCCGGCACTGCGCTCCCTCTTTCCCTCTTCCCAGCTGGCATGAGGTACTCACCATGATGCTCTGCTCCATTACAGGCAGGGACTTAATGGCCCCAAGCAACCATTGCCCGAAACTTGTAGAAGCTGAAATCGAGCTTCCTTCTGCGCTGCTGTTCCTCAGCACTCAATCAGTGATTGCTGACTGACACATGAATGGGAAGATTTGCACTCAGGATCTATGATTTTAGAGTTTGCATACATTTCTGGCCTGGACATGGTGAAGGATGATATTTGTTGCAAGACTTTGTCCCTTCCCTACCACAGTGGTGACTCATAGCATAGATCTATAACATACCATTTGGCCTTACTCCGTATTTATCCAAGGTTTGGGTTATTTTATATTTTGAATTACTTACAGTCAAACACAGTCTGAAAATATTACTTGAATTCCAGAAATGAGTAACTTACAAGTTTTTCATTATGTTTGTTCTGAACACTGTAATCCGATCTTGGACCACCCTGGCCTAGCCCTTGTGAGTCACACATCGTCCATCCAGTCAGTGTGTGCTCCCCACCCACGACTCTGTTAGTAGCTGTCTCATTTACCAACACAAATAGGAGGCATCGGCAGTGCTGATGCTCAAGATATGGCCATGTTGCTTTAAAATGGCCCCAGAGCACAGGGTACTGATGCTAGGAATTCAGATATGCCAAAAGGCTTTGGCACTACCCTCAAGCTCCAGGAATCCACCTGCGGCCTGGGAATACACTGACCAGAGGTGCAGGAGAAGAGCTGTACACCATTGAGTTAGACCCTCAGGGAAGAGAGCACAAAATGAAATCTCTCCCCAGTGAGTTTATATGTATCACCTCTCTTCATTAATTGAATTTTCAAACAGTCTGGGAGCACATTCCTTATTTATTTTCCTGTTTCTCTTAATGAATGATTGGTTTGGGTGTGATACATTTGCTGATTGGACTGTCAGATTTATTCAAGAGGCAAAATTAATTCAACTCCATACCCGGACCATTCACTAATGCGCCTTTGTAGGTGGCTGCCACACCAAAGAAGGAATTTTGATGAATTTTGTTTCTGTAATTCATTCAAAAGTAAATCAATACGCGAATACATTTATACTTTGCAGTACACTGCATTGTTGATGAACACACAATATTCCTCATAAGTTCCCTATAAAAGGAATATATTTTTATAGTAGCTCACATATCTAGGACAGACTTGCCTTGGATGGCCTGCTCAACAGCATAGGATGCTGGCATGGAGACACTAAGGAACTGCACTTTCACAAAGAGTGAGTCCCACACTAGTCACTCACCTTCAGTTTAGGTTCCTGAGCCCAGATCTTTAAAACGCCAAGAGCTACCAAACAAGAGAGAAACACCCTGGAACGGAGTCAGAGTAGAAGACAAAAGTGGAACGGGCGGCAGCTGAATCATTCCCCATCTGTAAATTTTATAAGAACGTGGAGGTACCCTGCCTCTGCCCTCCACGTTCTCAGGAGTGGGTAACACCACTGAATCTCCCATCTGTAAATTTTATAAGAACGTGGAGGTACCCTGCCTCCGCCCTCCACGTTCTCAGGAGTGGGTAACACCACTGAGTGTCCCATTTGTAAATTTTATAAGAACGTGGAGGTACCCTGCCTCCGCCCTCCACGTTCTCAGGAGTGGGTAACACCACTGAATCTCCCATCTGTAAATTTTATAAGAACGTGGAGGTACCCTGCCTCCACCCTCCACGTTCTCAGGAGTGGGTAACACCACTGAGTGTCCCTTTTAGCTTCGTGGGAAATCCATCTGCACACAGAAATGAACAAAGGCAACTAGAATCAATCAAATGTTCAGAACCATTTCTTACTGAATTCTGGAGTTCTCTCCATGGCTGTATCATTAAAATACTGTTACACAAGAAAAAGCAAAAGCCTGGCTGGAGTGTTCATCTCTCTTTCTGCACAACGCTGCAAAGAATAGTTGCCTGATTTGGGCAAAGAAGGTGGCAAGCTCACTTAAAGTGAGCAGCATGGTTGAATACAGAGTAAATGAATTTCAAATGTGTTGCAGGCTGAGTGATAATCTTGTAACTGCAAGGGAGACAGCAGGATGCACCACACACAGATTTTTCCAAGGTTTCAGAAAGAAAAAAATATCATGCGTGGAGACTAAGCCTTATATAGGTCTTAGGCCACTAAAGGCTAAACAATGAATCTAAACACTGACTTGCTCGTGCGGGGCATTAGTGGCAAGATTAGGCTAGATGAAGAAAGGGTTTCGCAAGACAGGAGACCAGGTACTTTATCAACCTCACAGAAAGCTATGCGAGACCATAAAACCTGGGGGAAAGACGCTAGCCTGAGAGCTGTGCTGAAAAGCCCTAATACATTTTGCTTTTGTTATCAGGAATTATTACTTGAATAGAAAACATATTCATACAAGAGTGTATTTTATAATTACCTAAAGGCTACAGTTTGTTGGACAGTATGTTCTGTTTAATTTCCATCTTCAGAATGATTGAATGAGTCTTTTGATGTCTTTTGTGTAGCTATTATCATGTTTGGTGAACTTAATGAGTACTTTCACCAGGTTTCATAAATTCCTTTAACAGTAACAATACATGCCAACAAGACAATTCTGACAATTTCCACCAAAACTTTTGTTAAGCTCCCGACTGTTTGAATGAAAATATTCCCCTCTAAAATCCATGCTGGCGGAATTTCTTCCACAGTGCATCACATGTACGTGATGAATTGGAGGGACACAGAATGAACAGGAGGAGCCCCAAATCCACAGAGGAGACACAACTGTAAAGCATGTATCAGGAGACCCAACCCTAGGGAGGACTTAGGTATGACCTGGGGATTCGTGTCACCTGAGAACAGTCACAGTCCTTGCATGTCGCAGGCAGTAGTCTGCTATTTACAGGGGGACAAATGACAGGATGGGCCTGGAAGTTCCCCCAACAGGGCTACTTCCTCTGACCTCAGCGATCTCATCCCTCACATTGCTGATTTCATATTACTTATGTTTTATCCCATGTAATTTTGTTATTAGATAATGATTCAAAAGTGCATCATTCTGTCTTTAGCCTCTTGGTGCCTCCTTTCCAACAAAACTATAATATTTCTAGAGAGTGAGTCTTGTTTTAAATGCCTTTGTTATTTTCTACCTGCCTGACTTAAACTCAATCCTTATAATAAAGAAACATTTGTTGGGTTAGGCATATCATTTGGTGTTATTTTGCATATAATTCTTAGATTGCAGTTCTGGGATTAAGGGATGGTGGTACAGAAACGTCTCCCTATATGTCAGCAGTCATTTGCATTGTGGGAAGGAGGTCCACTCACGGTCCAGAGTCAGCCCTTGTGCTAGGGAATGAGCAAAAACACCTGAGCACAGAGAAAAAAAGAACAAGCACTTGCCCATGGTATGTTTCCATCGATCTCCATTGCTCTGGGACGTTAACGACCGCATTAGTGATTGGTGGCAAGGCTAGTCTAGGGCAAGTCTATCATCTATAACTATTCTGGCCAATGATGAGGCTCAGCATGTTTGCCTTCCAGGGAAGTCATTGATTGCTTCTATTAAAGCTGAGGACAATTCCCCACCATCTTTCTGTTTGGATGACTTCAATCATAGGGATAAGTTGCCTCGGGGTGAGCAAAGGGCACCAAGGGCAGCCTTGCTTGGGGGGGACACCACGTGGCTCTGAGTGTGGCATGGGTGGTGTCTAGGAGCATGGATGCAATGTGCGGGTAGAGTAAACTGCACTCCCAGCATGCCAACAACAAAATGCTGGTCTCAGGTGCCATCCATTGGGGCTTTCAATTTTTGAGGTCTATTTAGATTGGAAGGGGTACTTTGAGAGTGGCTACAATGGCTCTCCTGGGCAGCTAGTAAAGCTTAAACTTTCTCATTGAATTTGAATAATTAAGCAGCATCCTAGATTCTGAAAGGGTTCCTTAGGACCTCCACCCACCCCAACCCTAGGCATTCTTACTACCAACCAGCTGGCAACCGTGAGCTGCTTTTGCCAGGAGATTTTTCAGTAGGCACAGGGCAAAGGCAACCTAACCAAAGCTGGAGCTGATAAGATGGCATTGGTATAAGTCACAAACCATTGGCTTGGTTTGCCTCTGTGGCTTGTATTGTCTGTCTTCCTGTTTATAGCTCTTCAAGTGGTAGACAAAGAGCCAGGGCACTATCAATAAACACGAGTCAGAAAAGCCTGGCCTGGCTTTCTCAGTGAAGTTCCATCCACAACTTAGGATGGCCAGGAGGTCTGCTCCTGTTCATCTTCCCCTCCGCCTGTGGGGGTGGAGGCTTGCAAGAGCAGCAAATGGCCAATTTAAAGTCTCAGCTAGACTCAGGAACTTAGGGACCTTCTGTGGGTCCTTCGAGCTTTGTCAGTTCCTCACATTGGGTCACCATTAATTTTTCATAGAAACCACGCTAGGATCAGACTGGCTGTGTTCCTGGATGCTTTGTCTAGTTGATGATGAATTTGACAAGAGTCCATAGGAAACTGATCATTGCTTTGCAAGGCTGGATCTGGCAGTTGAGTCATGGAGAGTCCAGATGTAAAGAGGTTCTTCTGGGTGGATCTCACTTCCCTTTCCGGCTTTCCAATATCATAATCATCAGTCACAGAGACACACAGCTCAAAGGGGTCAAGAAAGGCATGAGGCCACGTGGATAGAGAGCATAGCGCAGCTTGCTAGCTGAGCAGCTTCCAAGAGCATCTGCTGATTTGGGCTCTACTCCAAAGATGCAGATTCATGGCTACTTGCTGTAAAGACCAAGGAGAGCGTCCACATAGTCCTACACTGTTTCCAGCACTCAAAGAATCAAAAGCCGCAGAGGGTGACTTTAGTGCAGAGTGGGGTGGGGACAGAATGGTTCCTGATTACATAAGTAAGCCTGGGGATAATAGTTAAACCCTGAAAACAAGCAGAATCCTTGGAATGAGGCTAGATCTAAAAGACCAGAGTAGGCAGGGGCAGACCCTGGAAATTGTCAGAGACCATCTTCAACAAAAATACTACTTACCATGGTAGGGCCATGGGGATCAAAAGAATAGTAAAGAGGACAAAGATACTATTGAAAATAATAAAACAGAAAACATAGGATAGCATTGGGAGGGAGTTTCAGCCAATACTGAAATCCCGCATTTAATTTCCAATTGCTTAAAATACTCCAACTTACTCCAATAGGAGTAGGATTAAAAAGAAAAAAGAAAAAGAAAGAAAACTGCTTTAACATAATACAAAGTTATGAACATACCGATTGCAGGTCGCAGGCTACATTCTTAGGTAAACATTCTGTTGCTAGAACAAGACAAGTAGTGCTCAAACCCTAGACCAAAACGTCCAGTAAGCAAACCACTCCCTGGGTAGAATCCACTGTTATTTCCTTAAGGGAGTAGGAACTTAGTCAGATCCTTAGACTTTTGTTTGCACTAGGAACACATCTACTTCTCTATTCCTGAAATACAAGGTCTGGCTGTTAGCCACACCTATTGACAACAACCTTGAGAGAGCAGAACTCTCCAACCTAAATTAGGTAGGACCTTTGTGGTAGAAGCAGACAATAACCTTGAAGGAACAGGAGAAAGTTTCAAACTCTCTGACCCCTGGTCAAGGTGGAAATCAATTCACAGTTTTTGGGCCTCCCCAGGGAGACAAAATTCAGGTAAAAACTATCATTTGCTGCAGTCCAGGCAAGTACCAGAGACTAGATCCCTGCCAGCGGTGAGATGGCAGCGGAAATTAAAGAGGAAGCTTGAGGCTCTGGAGGAAAAGACAGCAATCACACCTATCCACACAGGTGGTGGGGACTGCAGACTTAGAACACAGAGGGTTGGTTTCTCTGTTTCAGGTTACTCCTTAGACTATATAGGTTTAGGCATTTCACGGCACTAAACATGATTTAACTTCATATTTATTCCTTGCTTTGTTTTTTCCCAAAGACCAACAGAAGGATTATAAGACCCCAACATAAGTACCCACCAATTATTTGAGTCTCAGAACTAAGCAAGGACTTTTTATTTTGTTTTTGCTTAGTGACAAACTGTAGTTTACGACAATTATCTCTAAGGCTAGATCCTGACCTTCTAAAGTAGCTGGCCTGAGTTCTAGTGATGAGCCATTCTTCCTAAAACTTCGCCAAGTTTTTCAAAGTCATCAGACCATTTCAATCACTTTGATATACTTTAAGTGATAAAACTCTGTACCACCATTATGCTGCTTCTGCAGAGTGTGGTGAAAGGTGCAGTCACGAGGGCTTGTGGGACTTTGTGTTCAGAGCAAGGTAGCTTTCCATATTTCTCTGTAGTGGAAGGTACAGGAGTGAACACAGCAAAGGCCCAGAAGCGAGAAAGGAGAGAGCAAGCAGCCCACAAAGCTCCGTTAAGGTAAGTGATAACACGGGAGGAAGCTCCATGTCTACAGTTTCTACAACACGTGAACGTCAGCTAACCTGGGAGTGGACAGCCAGAGAAGACTGCACAGTCTGGGAGTCAGGCTGCCGAGCGGAGGCACACAGTGCACAATGATCTCACACACTGCGCAGAGGATATCCCCGAGATCTGGGTTAACAAGCTATAAAGTACTGTTTTATTGCTTAATGCGGCAACCCAGAAGGGTTTGAGAAAACACGTCTATTTTTAAACTACTTCAATGTTTACAGCTGGCTTCAATTTGTCAACCTATCTGAGAAACCTGAATGTAATAGCCTGATTAGAGGCCAGCAGAATTCAAGGCAAGATTTTTTTTTAATGGTTCAATGGTGTAGAAAATTTGGTACCATCTGAACAGACTTAAAATAGAACATATGTAATAGAATACAATAGAGCCCTTCATTACTGTGAGTGCCTTGATGAGCAACAAACAATTCCAAGCATTCAGCTTTAAAAGTCCAAGGGCTGCGTTGGCTCCTCAGGTGAGAGAAGTCAGCACCCCACCACGCCAGCGCTTCTCACAGTCTCATTCTGGTGCCGCTGCAATGCTCAAGGCTTTAACAGTTTTCTATGTTCTTATGAGAGAGAACAGAGTCTAAGGTCTAAAATTAGCTGACTAGGAGAGTGGGGGTTCACGCTCTGACCTCCACAAGCATGCCATAGAGGCTGGATGGGCCTGGGTGTGTGTCCTGTGAATCTTCCTCTTGTGATTCTATATTGTGCCAAGTCAACCACCAAAGCTAATGCCGCAGCGGCTCTATGCTCATTTATGGGGTTGAGGCCTCTGTCTTTAGGGGTCTGGTCTCTTTTACCCTTCTGCTACAAGATGACATAATGTTTCTTCTCTCCAGAGAACAAGGTGACAAGGTGTTCCAAAGAGAGCAGAAAGAGGACCTTGCCAGTTCTGTGCTGTCCAGAACTGTGAGAAGTAAGTCTATTATTTATAAATTACTCAGTCCCAGGCATTTTGTTATAGAATCATCAATGAATTAATACAGCCACCAACACTAACAACAGACCCTTATCTATCTTTGGGTATTGGGCACCCCGAAAACACAGGTGAAGCTAATGATGGACTGTGTTCAAGAACAAGAGGGTGGTGAGGGCAGAACTTTCTGAGAGTATTTCAAGATTTAACTTTAATTCGGATAAGACAAAAGATAGCTACATCAAATAAGATGCTGCATTGTGTTCTGGAGTAAGTTTACTCTGACATAGTAATTCCTTCACTCTGAGTAGTGATACAGTTTGGCGGTCACGGCCACAGGGACACCTCGATGACTGCAGGTGTCACCTGCAGCCCAGCAGCATGTGCATTCGTGGTCCCATGTTCCCAGAGTCATGCGCACTGAGCAGAGCCACCGTCAGGTTTAGACTGAGATCCTGAAGGCATTCTCATTACCCACTCAACCCATCTTTCCCGTAGTTTCCAATGACTTCTCAATGTGGGAGGAACTGCTTCAGTCTGTCACTGGTAAGGAATACATCCACAGCATCAGAGCTGTTCTCCAAACACCATTACTTCATGGGCAATATTCCCTTAAGTTAATAATATCTAAGAGTTATCAGTTTGTTCCTACGTGTTGACCATCAAGACAGAGACAAGAAATTTGAGTAACACTTGCAAGAGGGAGATATTGGATCACTGTCCTAGAGACGCTTGCAATAGCAACAGCAGCAGCAACAGCAACAACAGCAGCAGCATCAACAGCACCAGCAACAACAACAGCAGCAACAACAGAAAGAGCAACAACAATAACAGCAGCAGCAGCAGCAACAGCAGCAGCAACAAAAGAAAACAAAAAGTCTGCTCTGTGACAAGAAAATGGTCAAAACTTGAGAAAACAGCAGACACGTGAGAACTGTTAGCTCAGTGAGTCCTAAAGTTAGGTGGCCTGTAGCATGCTCTTCCATTGCTGGTGCATTAACAATGACCACACCCAGAGGGATTAATACACAGACCGCTGTGCTTCCTAGGAGAGGGGCCCGGTATTTGTTGGCATGATGTCACATACGATTTCATCACACTCACAGGATGTGTAAAAAGGCAAAGTGATTCCAAAAGGAAAAACCAGAGTAGCACAGGCCACCAGAGCAGACTGCAGAGTGAGGAGGAGGAAGAGGAAGTGGCTCTCTGAACCTAAGCACAGTCATGGGGAAGAGAAACAGGAAGAAAGAGTTTGGGGAGTAGGGACCTGTCAAAGTGTCAAGCCCTGTAGAACTCTGCATATGGGAGGGGGGTGCATTTGTGGTTTATCTACCCTGAATGTTTAGTACAGATAGACAGTAGCCTCAACAAAGGCCTGGAGGACAAAATTTAATTCAGAAATTATAGTGCTGTGATGAGTGGCAGGATTAATCCTCAGCCTCCTACTGAATCCTCCAGTAAACCAAGCACACAGGAAGTATGACAGGAGTAGCCAGCCGAGGACCACGGAAGTGTGGATCATGTGTCAGCATTGATTCATTAGCTAGGTCTGAGTTTGTGTCCCGGGATCTCAGTGTTTCCGGACTGGATTTTTGGTGCTGAGACAGATTAAACATTGGAGAATTGGTGGCGTACAGAGTGATTCTGACACTCCACATGGACTTCTCATGGGGGCTGGGTGGGAGGCTTCTGCTGCCTGGCACCACTGTCTCCTGTTTCTGTAGAATGAGTTCATTCCCAGGCTGATCACTGAAACTTTGGACATGACACTTTTGCTTATTTAATTTTTCTTCTGCTATTTTTAAGGAAATAAACTCATATTTACCAAAAGTTCCAAAAAGTAAAAAGAGCAATTCCATCCTCCAGCAATTCCATCAGATTCACCTACAGCTTTCCTTCTTGTTATAGATTGGTGTCCATAGCCATGGCCTGCCTCTGTGTGTGTACACAGGTCTCACTATTTGAAAAATTATTCCACACCTCCTGAAACATTTGCTATTCGTTCTGGTTGAATAAAGATCATTTGAACTGAACTTAACCCAAGGCTGAAAAAAAAAAAAAAGATTAAGAAGTTAATAAAAAAAAATCAAAGATGTAATTGGGAAGAAATATAAAGTTGATCTCTAAGCTGACTCACATTATCAGGAGTTCTGCAGACACACAGAGGACCTGAATAATCTGTGTCTTTGGAGGAGTGGAAGGTGACTGTGCCAGTGGGCGTTCGTAAGGTGAGAGACACTTGGATGCCATCAGCAGATGCGTCTCTATGACGGTGTGACAGCATATGTTTCAAATGAAGAAATTAATGTGTGGCCAGTTAAAGAGTCAGCAGACAACAGTGATCCATGCCACGTAAGGAAAAACTCCCTGTAGGGCTTCTTCTATGTGCCAGATAGAACACGACATCAGCAAAGATGTCTCGCTACTCGTTAAAATCAGGCTAATGCGTGATCAGCTAAAACCACCGATAGTGGCAGGATGAGGCCCAGCCTCGGCAGGTTGACTGCTAGTAAATAAGAATGACAACTATGGTTAGGAATTATCCCAAGGCTTGGGATTTAACAGTTAATGAAATTACAGAGATTTTAAGATCCACAAAGCCACAGCTTGGTGGGTACCCAGCCTGGCCAAACATTTCAATCTAGTGAGCACTCACAAAATGTCGATGTGTCCGTCAGACGGGACCTGGGGCTTAGGAACGATATTTCAGGGAAATGAATGCTGAGCTAAGGGAGGGTAGCGACAGTGGGATGAAGGACACCAGCGCTGATGTCAGGCTTGTGAGAGCCACACTGGCCATGGGCTGGAGTACCGAAGGGGTAGGGACAGGCTGCAGGAGAGGACGGTCCTCTTCAGCACTTTGGAAGCGTGATTCTTGTCCTTCATCCGTTTAAGTGAACTCATTTCCTTAGGATCTATTTCCCACAGATTGTTCTTTCCTCGCACAGACAACACACAAGTCCCCACATTCTACTATATCAAGGAGAGCCTTCCGTGAGCTCCCTCTGTCCACAAACCCACAGGTGCACTTTGTGATGTTCTGACGCATGCATACTGCAAGAACACCTCTGATGCCTGATCCCTATGCAGTTACTTCATTCATCTCTGTCTGAATTCAAATTGCCTGCTGGATTGGAGGATTTGGCGTGGATTCTTTCCATTAGTGCTTGACTTCTATGTGAAGGCAGCATTCACTCAGAAACCTCATTGTTTCCTCAAAGGAAAATGGGTTCCATAGCAAACAACGATCCCTGAGTTTGCTCATCTTGAGGTCCATCAGGCAGACTGTGAAGCAAAGCTGGACCCTGATACGGCTGTGAACCCTAAAAGCATACTCTGAAACTTGATCCTTGATGCGACAGCGATGGGCGGCAAAGCTCCCTAGGAGAGTTTAGGCTGTGGTGCTCCACCATCCAGTGGACTAAAATGGATGGTGGTTAACAGCTTGAGGCTACCGCTCCATCTCTTGCTCTGTCTCGCCTGCTGTCTGTGTGTGTGTCTATCATGAATGATGTAAGAGTTCCTGCAAGCTCCTGCGAAGTGCCCCACTTGATCCTGAACTTCCCGGCCTCCAGAACTACAAGAAATAGATTTCTTTTCTTTATAAATGACACTGTTTGCAGTGTTCAGCTACAGCAATGTAGAATAAATGAACACACCAAAGTTCTGGCTCTAGGGAGTTTTTAGTAAGCTGTCAATAGGTGTGTTCTATTTAGTATAGCATCTGCCATGGGGCTAGCTAGGAATGTAGTCCACATTCTGGCTTTTTTGGTCCACTTTCATTCCCAAAGACCATTGTGAATGTCAGCACGGGCAGCTGCCAACACCGGGACAACACCATGCACAGCCACAGAATTGCCAGAGTACATGTGTCTTCCCATGGAAAAGGCACGTGATATTGAAATGGCTTTACCCTTACATGCAGGCCCTCTATCACCATACAGCTGTGTCCAGCTGTGTATCCATGCTCTACCACCTGACTTCCCTGTTCTCCTTACAAACTGTAAGCATTGCTCACCTGCGGCCCACATGAACATCAAAGCGGCTTTGTGATTCAGAAGATGCCAGAGAGGCACAATTTATTTTTTATTGTGAATTTTGTACTATGTGTGAGGGATAATGGTTTATAGAAACAAAAGATAATTTTATTCTAAAATGAACATAACTTTTACCTTTTATCTTTTCAAACATTCTTGCTTACTAGTCAGTGCTGACTTTGCTCTGTAGAGCCTAGTGCTTCCTGAAGGCAGGAATATTACATTTTGCTATTTTTGCTCATAAACACAGACTTGTGGTGCACACTGCTATCTGCCTCAGATATTCAAACTCCGGTCAGAACTCATTCTTCTGCAGCAGAGTCTGTGACAGACTTTGTTCTATTTTCCTCCTTTGCTTTTGCTATAGTGAACAGGGACACTGGTGTCATGTCATAAGAGGTGACCTCTTATGTGGAGTCCTGGAAGGGGTCTGGACTTACCACCCCAGATCCCCGAGTAACAACTTTTCAAGACATTTCAGTGGGGTCTGTTGGACTAAATTTAAACCTAGTGCTCCCCAGGGTTGCTGCCATTGATGTGAAGACAGCAAAGCACCCTGCCTTATAATTCACATCTCAAGTCTGAGGCAGCTGCGTCTTGCTGGACCTCGTTTCCACATCTGCATCCTTACCCTACTGTCAGCCTTCCTAAATGCTCAGATTCTTACATCAGCAGCACAGGATGATGAGGGTCCCAAGGTCTGGTGGGACATTGACATCACAGAAGAGGAAGGAGGGCCACCGTGTGCCTAGGACCTGCCACAGGCCAGGTGCTCTGCCGAGGTCTCTAAAACCTTGTACACTTTCCACCACATGATGTAGAGAGGGGCAGTCATAGAGATACCAGGACCTGAGGCCAAGAGGAGGAAGCCATGCGAAGCCCCATCTGTCTACTAGCCTCGGACATATCTTGGCCAGTATCTTCAACGTTTTCTAGAATATCTCCATATCCCTTGTTTATTATCTTATCTACAAAGCCAACCCAGGGCCCAACACCCAGCACCCAGCACGTTTTCAATAACTATTTGTTGAATGATGACTGGGCAGGTGGAAGATGAGTGAGAATTTTCCTATGAGGTGTAACCTACATTCTCTTAGCTCGTTGGACTGACCCACCTAGGAGACTGGTAAGAAGTACCAAGTGTGTTTGTGGCCCTGCTTCCAGACAGACACATCTTCTGGGATGTGTGGAGTAAATCCGGGGAGGGAGGGGGAAGCAGTCGGTCTGTGGAGCACAGGCTCTGCTTCCTGGTCTCTATGTCGTGAGCTGTACAGCTCCACCAGGCTTCCCTCTTCCCACCATGATAAACTGAAACCCCTGACATTTTGAGCCAAAAAAGAAAAAAAAAAAGCAACTCCCTCCTGCTCTGCCTGCCAGCTGTTTCATTACTGCAATGGAAAGTGTGACCAGCAGAGTCCCCACTTGGTCACTGATTCAAATCCTTATGAGATTATCTGATGCCCTATAAGTTTCTGTGTTGTACCCACAAAAAGCTGATGTAAAGGAACAGTGAAGACCAGTTTTAGCATCAAATACAGCCTGTACCCCAAGGTACCTGCACCTTACATGCAAGGCTCTGAGTTTTTTTCCCAACTCGGTGTGTGTGCACGCATACACACACATGCACGCACTCACACAGAGGAACCCTATACAACACTGAAGAGCACACGGTGACACTGCTGCTTTCTGCCTGCTCTATGTAATGACACAGCTGACACTAACCTCTGCCCAGAGAACAATCACCCCACAGCTTTGCCTGACTTGCCTATGGCCCTCTGTGCAATTCCCTACGGAATAACGATCTTTTTTTTTTTAATTGCAGGGATTACTTGGGATTCTTGAGGAAGGTAGAAAATAGACTATGGTGCTTAATACCCAACTACTAATGGAGCATTCAGTACACATTTACATGAAGCCCAATATCATTCCCGTGAACTGGGTTGAATTTTAAGGCTTATCCTATAAACTAGGAAGATTTTTAAAGGTACAGAAGGCATTTAGGCTGTGCTGGAGTGTCTTTGAATATAATTAGCTTTCATAAGAAACATAATGTTTTATGAACAAAAATTCAAGCTGGGAAGGAATTTTAGTATTAAATGTACGAACCACTCCGCAATAGCAGCAGGGCTTTTGGAACACGAGCTAAGGAAAGCAAGACACCCTTGATTCTGTTATGATGTAGAATGATGCGGAGTTTGTGTATGCAGTATCTAAGGATGCTATCAGTCCTGGAAAACTGTAAGCTGAACACAGCCTGCTTTGTGTCAAGTAAAAGTGTTTAACTTTTAACCCCTCCCATCTGTGTTAGCATTGTCTGAGCATCCAAAGATTTCTGTAATTCTCTACCAGTATTCAACAGCCCTTCCTCAGTGCCAGAGATAAGACCCAGGGCTCACACACACAAAACTATTTTCATTAAAAAAAAGAAAAGAAAAAGAAAAGGAAAGAATTACACAAAGAGTTACTCTAGTATTTTAAAGTGCCAAACACTGTAAGTTAAGTTGTTAGTCCTTACTACATAGCTTCTTGTTATGACTATTCAGAAAATAATTCATCATGATAGTCACATTGGAAAGTTTTATTTATGGGAAGAAACATCAAAAATTACATTAATTATTTCCTTCTTTATTACTCACAAATGTGACTTTAGAAACCACTTCTGTAATCACTCTCTCTCTTCTCTCAATGTTCTAACATTAAATTTTAATTATGCTGTGGAAATATGAATCCTGGAATTGCATCTTACTCACACTACTCTGTAAAAAACCAAAATTTATGTTTAGACTTCTCATAAGATAACAAAGTCTCAAGGTTACTAATAAAATTGCCTTTTGCTAATACTATCTATTGCTTATTTATCAGTGTCTACTGCCTCCAAATTTAGTATTTCAAGAGTTAAACTAATTGGTTTCCCAAAAATAATGTCATAAGAAACAATTTACAGCACTCAACTTTGTTGCCATGGTGACTGTACCATCTTATAGCTCTGGGATAGGAAACTGCTCGCTGGTGAATATAACTCTATAAGGAGAAAATGGTCCATCTTTAGCAATGAGGCCTCTGATGAGAGAGAAACTCTGTTCTGGACAAAGAGGGGAACCACTCACTGATTGTGAACCAAAGAACACTGCAAAGTTTCCTCTAGATATTTCTATCAGATATCAACTGTTCTTGGCCCGAAGACCTATGACTACACAAGTCACGGCCTCTAATGGAGAGCCTATTACTACTACGTTGCTAAGAAGACACAGTGTTAAAACAGGCTCCTAACAGCTCATTAACTCATTGTTGTGCCCGTATCGCGTCACTTCCGCCCTCATCTGAGAAGCCTCTGTCTGCAGCAGAAGGCAGTTCACACAGAGAACAAGGGACTGAGAATGCTGTCCTTACTGCCAAGGTTCTGGAGCCAGAGGTAGGGGTACCCACAAGAAAACATCTCTGCATGCAGCAGGGCAGTTCACACAGAGAACAAGGGACTGAGAATGCTGTCCTTACTGCCAAGGTTCTGGAGCCAGAGGTAGGGGTACCCACAAGAAAACATCTCTGCATGCAGCAGGGCAGTCATGCACAGGAGCCCACAGCAGTTGCTATAGCATGCACAAAACCCACAGAGCCTGAGCCAGACCAAATCCAACATGCAGAGAACAGTTAGCCACACAATCCTACCCTAGACAGTGGAGCGGCTGACAAAGACCCCGGGAAAGGCGGGGTCAGTTTTCTCAGAGTGTAGGCCTGGTCACCTGACTACTCTCCAGCCCAAGACCAGACATCCAAGAATATTTGGGCAGCATAAATTGATCCTGAAGGATATTTTTTTAAATAAAAAGGACATAATGTTGGGTGGGCAGGGAAGGAAGGGTGAATCTGGGAAGAGATTGGAGCAAATGTGATCCAAACACTTTATATGAGGCTCAAAATTCTAAAAAAAAAAATAATAAATTAAAAAAATGAGTAAGAACCAGACCTAGCTGGAGGGAAGTTATAATTCCTGAAGTTGTGAAAAGAATCAAATAAGTCACTATTCATCGTGTGTTTCCTTATTCTAAAAAAAGTTACTGTAAAAGGCAGGCCCTACAAATTAAGAGATGAGGGAGCGCTGCTGTGCCGCAGTCTTAAACCCCCACACCGGGCTGAGGCCGCCTGGCCTTGAGTGATTGACAAGCAGTGAAGAGAGTTCCTGGGGCATCTCCACCTCTGCTGCTTCTGGATGAATCTCCGCTGAAGAAGGCTGGGTTTCTCTGCTCTTCCCCATGTTCCTGGAGGGTTTAATGTCCCCGCAATCCCAGCTGCCCCTCCCACTCTCAACAAAATGCCTTTTATAACTAACTGTTTCCTTTGGTGTCCATCCTCAGTGACCCAGCCCTCAGGGGGCTGCTCCCTCTGGTAACTCAGAAAGAGTGAATCCAAGGAATGGAATGGAATCTTTATCTCCAAGGCAGGGCAGCAGCAATCACTTAGGAGGTCACATTAGAAGGAGGGAACCTTTTGGGAAGTGCAAAAGTTTCAGATTATTTGAAAATAGACCAATTTAAAATGGAATTTGGAAAACTGACAGGTGGCCAGGCTCATCAGGCCCTGGGTCAGGGCTGAGGTCAGAGGACGGTCACTGCAGCAAGAGTTGGTGGATGACTGCACCCTGGCTGCAGGCCCCACCTGCCTCCCCCAGTGCTTCTGTGCGGCTCCACAGACACCCAAATTCTAAGATTATTGGGCCTTTCCTGCTCTCACTCATTAGCTGGTCCCTTGTATGGATCTGATTATTGTCCTAGGAAGGATGTTCCTGTCTGAAACTCAATGCAGGAGGGTGAGTAGGAAAAACCTACAGAACCCGGAGTCAACACCAAAGCCTTGGATAGCACTAAAAGCAAACAATGATCTAATGGTTATAGTTCCACAGAAGGAAAATGTCTAAGTAAGTTGGCTGAACAGTTCTGAAGGATGCATCAGTCACTTTCTGTTTCTGTGGTAGGCGAGCTAGGGGAGAAACGGTTCGGGTGCCTGTTCCAGCTGCTCATGGAGGGGAAAGCACAACAGCAGGAAGATGGGGCTGGCGATTGCGTTTAATACGCACACAGGAAAGGGAGAGGGAGAGAGAACAGGGATTGGGGCGAGGCTTAAAAGCCTCAAAGCCAGCCCCCAGTAATGTGATTCCCCCATCAAAGTCCCACCAGCTGAAGGTTCCATAACCTCCTCAAATGGCGTCAACTGCTGGGGACATTTCATATTCAAACTACAGGAGAAAAGCAAATTTCTCTTTCTTTTTCCCTTGTGGATATGCCTTCCTTATTTGACTTATGAAAATGCATAAACAACTGAAATTCATGACTATTTCTAAAATAATCAATATTGTTAATGTGAGGACGAACATGGACGTGTGCCATCAGGAGCTCTGCTGGTTATGTCATAGAATCTGCTTGTAGCTGGATTTCATTCCCCGTGAAGACAGTGGGATCTGAGGGGGTAGGGGTGGGGGTGGGGAGCAAGCAAATCTTCCGATCCCAGCTGGACAGTTAGCTCTTCTTTTCATGCCTAGCTTTGGAGCAGCAGTCCCAGCAGGACAGGAGTCACGGAGAGTCTGGCTGGAAAACTGGCTTTTCAATCAGCTCATTTCTAGAAAGAAGAGTGCTTACCACCAAGCACATGTAGCACCAAGCCTCTCGGACTGGTTGGAATAAGACACAATCTGTGATACTTTAGTGCATGAGACTAGCTAGGGTCTAGCTGAGACATAAGAGGGTCGTCCTGGTTGACATCATTGTTGGCTGGGAGCCCAAACAGTTGCTGGTGGCATCCTACCATGCTTTCTGAAGGCTAGGCTTTGCCAACAAATAAATACAATGGTGCACATCTTACCAACTCTAAATCTCCCCTCTGTGACTAGATTATAAAACTGCACAGCACTATGTCAAAGACAGCATAAGGAAGGTCTTGTTAACCTCCGGGACACACCCATATCAGCTGAGGAAATAAAGTGAGGGTTTCAAACATAACATTTTACAAAATATGACCTGGGACCCACCACTCCTGAGTCAAGCAGGAATGGAATGACAAGTGACCCCTGTATAAAGCGTGAGGAAATGAGGGTCACCCAGAGTGTACCTGGGAGAGCAGAGGTGAGGAAATGAGGGTCACCCAGAGTGTGCCTGGGAGAGCAGAGTCAATTCATCAACTACCTCGGAAATAGTGCTCTTTTTGGAATTCAGGATCTTTAATTTTTTACTTGATATCCAAATAGCATATGTAGATGAGAGGAAATCAAATTGGGTAGAAAGCTTTAGTCCAGCATTTATTTTTGGAATCTGAATCTCAATCAGGCCATATTAACACTGCAAATGACCAAATTACACATTAAACTAGTTTTTGCAACTTTCCCTTCTTAATTGAGTAATTATGTTTTTGAATACACGAATAGAATGGAGCTCATGACATCATGATATTCAGACCTTGAGGCCAAAATCAACATAACAAGAGATAATAAGGTGCCCAGTACATCTGAACAGTCATCCTCTACGAGGATCAGCTTCTCTTTGTACAGACTGCCCTTGGAATCATCTAGCTTTGCGTAAACTTGTGGGTGCATTTAGCTGAGGTGAAAGGCATGACACAAGGAGTTGCTAGGTGAATGTGAATGCCCAGACCTGCAATTTTTCTTGATAGAGCTTGACAAAAAATAATTTAACTTTTAAAATTACTGACTTATCTTTTTGCACCTATGATGGTTTCTTATATTCTGTACACACGACAGACAGACAGCGTGCCAGACACCAACACACACATGTGTGCATACACATATACCACACAGGACAGACAGACAGCATGCCAGACACCAACACACACGTGTGCATACGCATACACCACACAGGACAGACAGACAGCGTGCCAGACACCAACACACACATGTGTGCATACACATATACCACACAGGACAGACAGACAGCGTGCCAGACACCAAACTAGAACTACGCAAATCAAGGACATGCTTTATAAAAGCCCAAAGACGTGTTGAGTGTGAAAGAAAAGTCTGGAAATTAGCACTTCTTTACTGACCAAAGTAAGTGGGGGAATCACAGGTAAAATATCCTCTCCCGTCAAGTCACATGGTTGGCTTTGGGGGTTTAACTTTGCAGTAGTTATTACTCTTCTATTCAGTTATTAGATTTACTTGGAATAATTGTTCTATATTTATCCATTTGCCCAAAGAAAATATTTAAACAAGCCAGCGGTGGTGGCACACGCCTTCAATCCCAGCAGAGGCAGAGGAGGGCAAATCTCTGAGTCAAGGCCAGCCTTGTCTACAGAGTTCCAGGACAGCCAAGGCTACAAAGAGAAACTTAGTCTCAGAAAAAATAAACAATACATTTATTACCTGGCCAATATTTGCCTCATTTTGTTTAATCTTTCAAAAATTTAACATTATCAGTTTAGGTGTTTTCAAATGCCAATGTATACGAAACAAAAATTAGAGACCCTAGCTGGGAATCCACCCCGTTGATCTTCCTCTGATCCTGAATTTACCTGTGAAATGGATGTGGACAGTCACACCTGGTATCATTTCTGTCAGAATAGAAGAGCATCTCCAAGGTGTGATGTGCTTCGAGCCTATAATCCCAGCACTCCAGGAATTCTGGAGCCAGGCAGGGAGTCTGTAGGGTCGAGGCCAGCCTGAGCCACACAGTCAGATCCTTACATACTTCTGAGTTTTAGATGCACCAGAAAAAGCAACAACCTTTCTACATACTGTGGCATCTTGGAGACTAATCGTTATCTAAACTAACAGATCTTTGTGACTAAAAATAATGACCACATTCCAAACATGCCCTGGTAAAAAATGTGTAGATAATGTAAACATGGCTTGCAAGGGGTATCTGTTTAATAAAGACAGTATGCAACAGGATAATTACCAACTTTACATTTAAATAGTTTTTTATCGACCTGTAGTATTTGTTTGTTTGTTTGTTTTGCTAGCTTTTATTAAAACCTTTTATTAACGCTTTCTTGGCGGGTTTCCCTGAAGTGAAAAATCTGTCCCCACATCAGTCTACTTTAAGTCCCTCCTGGTAATTAACATCTTTGGAAATTATGCTTTTTCTTGACTGTGTCGCTCTTGATCCTACCCTATTAACATTTCATTGAGACTTCAGATTTTGGCTTTTGTTCACACTCATACACCCCGGCATAATATTTAATGGCTGGCAAACTGAAGCACCAATCAATTTTCAATCTATCAAAGGAAAGAAAATAGTGATTCAGAGAAGAGGGGAAGGGGGAAGGAGGGGGAGGGGGAGAGAGAGAGAAAGAAAGAAAGAAAGAGAGAGAGAGAGAGAGAGAGAGAATTGGGGGAAAAAAGCTATAAAATAGCTACCTTTTTGGAATTTGATAACAAATGTATTGTAACTCTGTTCTACCCTGTAAGAAAAGAAAGGTATAGTGGTAGCTTTACTTTCAGAAGCAGGTGGCTGAACAAGAGCAGATTCACAATGTTTTGTATGTGTAAAGAGGAAAGCATCTTGATGTATAATCAGAGAGCTGTAAGAAAAGTTGCCAGGATATCTGCCAAGTGAAAACTAAAGATTAGTCCAGAGAACTGCACTAGTCAAGGAACAGAAAGTAACATAAGCAGCACAAAGCCAGCCACCCCTTTAGAACGGTGAATTACTGCCAGGCAGCATTAATTGCTCTGAATACATTCTCTGCACACCAGGAGCAGTTGAGTGAGATACATTAGGTGGTGCCGGGTCACATGACAGTGACCAGAGAGAGTGACCTGAATGCTCAGGATGATGAGACCCAGGAAGAACACTCGGGAAGGCTACCCTTCTGATGTGGGATTCCCCTCTGTATGCTGTGAATATGATTGGTTAATTAATAAAGAAAACTTCCTTGGCCTGATGATAGGGCAGGACTTAGATAAGTAGGAAAAACTAAACTGAATGCTGGAAGAAAGAGGCAGAGTGAGAGAGACGCCATGTAGCCCAGCTGGAGATAGATGCTGGAACTTTTCCCAGTAAGCCACAGCCTTGTGGTGATACACAGATTAATAGAAATGGGTTAATATGTAAGAGTTAGCAAATAGGAAGTTAGAACGAATGGAACAAGCAGTGATTTAAGTAATATTGTTTCTGAGTGATTATCTCGGGGCTGAGCAGGTGGGAGGCAAACAAATGGCCTCCTTATAACACCCTTCCACCTCCAGGGCCCTCCAAAAGAAGACACCAATCTTTCCCAGAGACAAAGGATTTTTATTGTATTTTTACATCAATTGTTCCTTAATCTGCCTTATTTTTTATAAAACAATCCCTATCATAGCAATCAAGAAAGAACAGCATAATAACTAATCACATAAAGTTCTGAATGGCCTCAAGATGGCTCGTGTCTTCAGGTAAATTTCTAATTACTTGCAAATTGCAATGTTTAATTAGTTTCAGAATACTAATAAAATGTTGTGGAAGAATATTCTTTGCTGAAAATGTAATCTTATTCTGCATATGGCGTTACTGAAAATTAATTTATCAAGAAGCAGCATCACATTTTCTGGCTTTCCAACATTGAGACTATATTAAAAATGAATCCATGACATCTTACAAACTCCTCAGAAAACATGTGAGGTGTTAATTTATCATGGCAAACAAAAGGGTTCGGTACCCTGCCATGGCTCACGGTGACTCCAGTGTTTGCCTGAATGAGGGCAGAGCACACAGCCCCCCTGGATTGTCTTAGCACTGAACACAGGAAATCATTCTCTTTTCTGACAATAGGCTGAATGGTAAGTTAAACATCACAAAAATTAAATCTCATAAAGGAAGGATTAGCAAACTTGAAAGTAATAACGTACTGTGGACTCGACGTCTTTTTTGTTCTGATTCATTATTCCCAAATAATAAACTCTAGCCTTCTGCAGACAAGGTACTCTTCTGGGATAGACTCAGAAAATATGTGGTAAGACTTTAATGACGGGTTTGATTGAATGAATCACAATATTAGGGAATACACTAAGCCTGAAAGGACCTACAGGGGAATTTTGTCCGACCTCCTCACATCTCCTCACGTGGCCCTCCTGCATTTCCTCCCACAGACCCCACCCACGTGGCCCTCCTGCACTTCCTCCCACAGACTCTTTCCTAGCGTCCTTGCTGTCCCGGAAGACACTAAGCACAGGTTCCTCCCTTCATCCTCTGTACATAAGCAATGCACAGAAACGAGAAGTGGTTAAAGGCCACCGGATCTGACTTAGGACATTGCTATGTATGCTGTCATTTCTCAGCAGCCATTGAGGTGAATCCAGTCAACATTAAAGGACAAAAAAGGAATTTCGTTTTAGGTTCTAGCACGAAGTTGGAAAAACCTTGTCCTCCTTCATCAGTGGAATCGAGAGTTAATCCCAAAGAGTGCTTTCCATGTGTGGGCGAGGGCAACCCTTACACAGACTGTTTGCGCACATGAGTGGGAACAGGCCATGCAACACCAAGCCCAAAGAATGAAGTCCTAAGGGATGAGGCAGGGCCAACAGCACAGGGCTGAAAACCCAGGGTAAAGCTAGAAGCAGTTGCACATGCCAGAGCCAAGGTCCCTCCAGACAGGGAAGGGTAGAGCATCATCTAGGTCCATATCCTATACCTCCTGGAGGGGGCAGGTAGTATCCTTTCGGATGCTGGCCACGAGCAATACTTCAGACTCGAACGTTACTCCACTATTTTATCTACTTACTGATTTTTCCTCCTTCCCAAAAATAATCTGAGGGAATTTAAAATTCACAGCTCTAATAAGAGTCTGAAAGAGAGCCAGGTTTACATAAGAATCCCATCAGAGAAATCATGCTCAGAAGAACAATTTCCCATTGACCCGAAGGACACCACACCTACCCGAGGCTGTGAGTGACACAGAGAGATGTGCTAGCACAGACTGGATGGACAGCGGTCCAGTGTCTGCATCTCAAACACACACAACTCTCATGGCCATTGTCTTAAAAGGCAGTTTCTTTCACCAAAACCATGACCTCGTTTTCCACACACAAAATATTTTTCATGTTTCATTCATCTGTTTCTTGGCCCATCTGACAAATTAGATCAAACCGCTGGAAGAAAAATGGAGTTTAGGGTTATTTAAATTCTTGATTTTTCAGAGAGGTAGCTAGGAAGCCAGTGCTGCATTCAGTCCTTCATCGCTGAGAACATTCTCCACATCTCTCAGGCTGGCTTCGGGCCTTAGCAAACCACATGTAATTTACCACTGCTTTCGTCTGATTCATTACCGAACATGAATCATAATTTTATAGGTCTGTAACATAAAATCCTTGCTACCTAGTCACTGACCCAGCAAAACCTTCAAAGTTGGTTTTGAAAACAAATCCTTGCTATTTTGTTTGTTTCCTAGGGACTTCAGGCTCTAAATGTAGAACAAAAAGAAAAAAAATCTAGTTAATTAAAGATTCTATTTCACTGTGTTCCAGTTAATTTGAGCCTTTCTAAATACTAATTGCATGAGGCAAGTTAAATGTATTCTGGAGAAGATAAGCCTTAGTGAAATCAACTCAAGGAGTCTTCAAGAAATGCAAAACACAGTTTTAAACAATTGAAATGATATACAATGAGCTTAAATGTTTTTAGGATCATATCATGGGGTTGAGTGGGCAGAATTATGGATCTGGACAGCTACAATCTAAGGTGTTTTGAATTTCTTTTAGAAGCTTTAATATAGTTAATGTCATTGCAATCTGATATATGCATTTAGGAAAACAAAAACCTGGTTTTTCTGTTGACACAACCAATCGTTTATGAAACGCTCTAACTCAGTTCTATTTTGGTGCTGAGTTGCTATCACAGCCAAGCACAGGTAACCTCTAGAATGCTACCACCCTCTCAGTGTGCCCAAGTGTCTTAAAGGCGCCTCGTGCCTGTGGCTGTGGAGGCAGAGCCTGAGCAAACCCCCACGCAGTGCTCAGACTGGAGTAGCTGATGCTCCTAAAGGGAGCATGCTCCTTGGGCATGCAAGCATTCACCTGCCATTTAGAAACTGGTTCAGGAGCTCCTGGCTCTGCAAATGTTCTCGCCCTCAGCAGTCACTGTAGAATTCTAAAGATGTTTGGATTACCCACCCACCCTCCCCAATTGGCAAGGGGTACAAAGAATTCTTCTTTGGGTATGACGCAGAAAACAAAATAGCAGAGCCTTTAGGTCAGTACATACAGTGCAGCACATGGAACATGCCTAGCAGCAAAGTCTAGCACATGTGCTCAGCACGCAGGCAACAAGCAGGAACATGAGCAGAGGCAGAGAAGCCTCCTCCCTACAGTGAAAGCTCCCCTACAAACGTTGGCTTCAAAGGCCAAGGTGTTTCTGACAGGAGAAGCTGGGCTTTCTAACATAGGGAAAGCACCAAGGGCCGATCTAAACTCCAACTTGAGGACTAAAAGGAAAGATACTTCTCCTTAACTCCTGTGACTATGAACATTGACCGAAGAGAGGTAGATGGGCAGGCCGAAGGACCCCATCACCACCACCACCACCACCACCACCACCACCACCACCACACACACACACACACACACGCACGCACGCACCATTCCACTTCGTCTTATAGCTATTAGATCTTTAAACTCTTGGCATCAATAGGATGTGAAAGGCCACGTATCAGCTCCTCGAATAAGTCTCTGTGTAGAGCAGGAACCGCTAAGCAGGCAGAGACTAGATAGGTATTTGTTTATCTCAGCGGGTATTTTTCTCTCTAGAAAAACTTTCACGATTTTATGATGGAAACCAAGTCACAACGTGTGAGTAATTGGCAATGAGAAGTGTTTAAGTTGTTTATTTAACCAATGTGTAAATGATTTCATAAGCTGTCAAAAGGCAACATGACATACCACTTAGATGGAGAACAAAAAGTTAGAAAAAAAGAGACAATTATTTAAAGGCCCCGATCAGAAGTAGAGAGATTGCCATTGGTACTTTAAGATCTCTGTATCCTGCAGAGAAACTGAGGAGGGGGCACAATGTCTCAGGAAAGAGAGGAGATGTTTCCAAGGACAAAGGGGAAATGCTGTCACAAAGTAGTCAGGAGGAGGAGAGTCTAAGGTTGTGTCAGTGAGAAATACAAAGAAGAAAATAGAAGAGAAAAGGTGGAAATAAATGTCTCAGAGAGGGGAGGCAGGGGCCAGGAAAACATGAACATCTCACTCAGACACACATTCAAATCTTGGTTTATCCATTTATTATCTATGTGACCTTAGGCGAATTAACCTCTGTGAGCCTGTGCCTTCCTATTTATTAAATACACTACATTTCTAAAGATCGCATAAAAGGACACATACTGAAGAGCACAGCATAGCATTCTGCAACAGTGAGTCTGCTCACTGCACAGACAGGGTCCACATGCAAGCCCGAGCAGACCCGCCGCTCACCAGCCACGCAGCACTTGACACACAGCTCCGATCTCACTGCTCCGACACACTGCTCAGAAAGAAGAGGAGCTCCTGGTACCTTTCAGAGAAGAAAATGGGTCTTTGCTCACACGTTCTCAGATACCTTCACGAATGCTGGCGGATTGTTTGGCTTAGATGTATCAGTGACAAGCCGAGGCTTGCATTGACTTCAAAGTCCAACACAGATTCCTGGACTAAAGAGAAACACAAGTTGTGGGGTTTGTCTCTGATTTTACAAATGGGAGTAAATGAGACCCAGAACATTCGCAAAGTTCTCCGATTATTCATGTAACAAATATTAGCTGCACAGACACCACACATTCGGCATGATACAGAGCAGAGCAGCACCCAGGGCTGACGCCCAGGACCCGCCTACATCATTGTCTGGCCGCACTGATATGGCCACTCCGGGACTTGGGGGGGAAATGCTAATCCTGACTGTCTGTGCCACACAGAGTATTTTTCTCTTACACTTCTACTTATAACATGAGCGTGATATAAGCAGGACCATTGTGGGGCCCTGAACTTCCTGTCAATCACTGACAGCTGAGAGACAGTAGCAAAAGTAAATGATGTCATATTAATCTTCAACCAAGATCTAAGCTAGGACAAAAGCCCCAGGACCACAAGGGAGTCTGCCTTGTGGATGGGACAGACTCTCATGCCCACATGGCCAGGCCCTGTCTGTGCAAGGATCAGAGAAACATACATCAAGTCGTGAAGATGATGGCATCCCTTCAAGGCCCTGTCTTCATCCGGGCACAGCTTTATGTCTTCCTGCAGTTGTTACAGTTCTACACTCCTGGATGAGGAGCATGCATGGAAACAGCCAAACGGTCCAACTGTCCCAATGGCTGAACGAACGAGGCTCAGATCTTGGATCTCTGAATCCATTATAGGTAAGGCCTCTCGCTGTAAAGACAACTGCTCGCCCATCGGATGAGTATCTACTCAGCTTCAGCTACTATAGGATGCTTGCTTGCATCAGTTGCTCCTTTCTGTGCACATTCCCTTTCTGGAAATACCATTCCCCTGCTGTATGGAGTGTTGACGGAAGAAAGGAAGGGGGTGATGTGGGTTCTGGGAGGCCTTTTCCTGAGGTGTCATCCCCCCACTTCCTACTATAAGCATACACATGAGCAAAGCTGTCCTCCCTTCTCCCCCAAACATGTGAGTCTCTGCGGTCCTGTGGGGGACCCTCTGCCGCCGCATACATCGTGCCTTCTACATATCAACCGTCTGAGCTCTGAAAGGCTCTCACAGCACAAGTGTTCAAGCAATCTTTCCAAACACCAGCAGGGGGTTCAGCTCCCCAGACTATGGATCCTCAGCAGGACAGAAAGCTGGCTGCTTTGCAGCTCCCCTTTCAGTGAGCCCTCTCCACAGGACACTTAGGAATACCACTACACATGGGATGTTAAAGAGATTGTAGCAAAATATGAAGTGGTTTTTACCAAGAATGATTAGCATGCTTTGAATAGATTCAAAATAAGCAGATTTACTTAACCCTTAAACCAGCATTCCGTGATAGTACCTCTCCAGGCTCTGGTGTGGAGGGAAAGGGTATTTAAAGAGAGGCAGTGGCAGGGGACAAGGAGATAGTTTAATCTCTTCCCCAAGCTGATCACTTCATTGCCTTGTATGCTTTCTCTCTGAGAAACCTCCCCTTTTTATTTATTTATTTATTTATTTATTTTTTCAATGGGAAAGTAAAATCAATAATAGGTTTTTGGAAACTGTAGGATCCAAATATTCCTATCCTAGAAGATCTTAAAGATTAACTATTTGGACTAATTGTATTTATTTTATTCACAATCCTAGAAACTTGGAAATATTAAAACAATATTTAACATACTGTTACAAGGAGCCCACCAGAGAGGAGCACTCAGATACAACTTGGAAGCCAGTGGGCAGATTATTTATTCCAGCTGGCTGAGACTACACTCAGGTATTTAGGGCCCACATGTAGCCCCAACCATTCAGAGCAAGGGGCTTTTAAGGCAAAAATCACATGCTGGTGTCTTGCTAGGCAGCTGCAGGGGAAGGTTTGGCCTAAGCAAGAGTTAAACAAAAGCCCAAATAAGTTAACTGGGGCATCCTGACCTCAAGTTCCTAGACAAGGAGATCAAGCTTAGTAAGTCCAACACAAGATGGAGGGATCTCTGCACTGTCTTGACCTGTTATAATATTATTTATATACTTATTTTCTAATTCTATTTTTGGTTCTGGGAATTGACCTGGAGCCTTATTTATGCTACATAGACGCTCAAAGACATGAGCCACTCTCTCCTCAGCCTCTAAAACAATGGTGTCACCCATGAGTGAAAACAGGGATGAAATGTTAGCTAGTTTAATGAGATATTGGCCAGGAATACACTGAGTTATTAATGATTCATCACAAAGTTCCATTAACCCTTTCAGATTCGACACGGGGTTGTCTCAGCTCACACAGGTGATTCTGCACATGTGCAAGGCCACGCTTTTCAGTGCTGGCTCCTGCCAGCTGGGCGAGAGGGTGAGAAATACTCCTGTTTGCCTACAGAGGGGATGCACAGCCCTGTGCGACAGGCTCTCCGTGGTCAGTGCCTTTCCCCCTGATGGTGCTGACAGCAGATTTACAGGAAGTGGCCTCTCCTAATTTGCATCTGTATTGATGGGCTGGGTGAGCAGGAAAGGAAGTCCGCAGACTACACTGTAATGAGGGGCACTTAGCACACTCTCGCATGCACTACTCAAATGCACCAGCTTTGTAAACCATATTCTTACACAGGGAATGATTGACAGGCAGCTCCGGAACAAGGGCGGGATAATGACCTAGTCGCACACTCCTGGGCTCTGATCCAGGACACGTCTACAGCTCTCTCACCCATGACACACCCAAGCACTTCAAATCCATAATTCTTGGTTGAAATTTAAACATTTGCAACAATATATTGATAGCCAATTAGAAATTGGAGAGAAACTATTAAATATTGTCTCAGCTTACAAAGGTAAATGCTGCATTCGGCTCAACCTTTAAAAAAATGGCTTCAGCAGGTAGGATAGCTACAATGATTTTAACTTCACGGGATACAGGTAACAGACTCCTTATGATTTGTGGTGGCGCACGCCTTTAATCCCAGCACTCGGGAGGCAGAGGCAGGCGGATCTCTGTGAGTTCGAGACCAGCCTGGTCTACAAGAGCTAGTTCCAGGACAGGCTCCAAAACCACAGAGAAACCCTGTCTCGAAAAAACAAAAACAAAAAAAAAATATGGTGAATTGTGTGGTAAGGGAGTAGAGCTGGAGAAAGACACACCAAGATTAACAAAGACTGGAATTCCTGCTGGAGGGGGGTGGGGACCACTGTGAAGGCTAAAGTTCTCCTGCGCTTCAGATCTATATAACCAAACTGTTTCTGACCTGTAAGGCCCACTTGTCCAAGGACAGATAAATTCCTGGAATGCTGGGGGCTGTTGTTAACATAACCTAACAAGCCCTGTGATTTCACATTTGTAAGCAAGGCTGGTTGTCCCAACTGCACAGAATGTGCTTGAACACACGTTAGCAGGAGGTATGTAGACAGGAAGTGCGTCAGGATATATGCTTGACCCTGACTGGGTGAAGCAGGAAGTACATAGTCTTGTGGGTTTTGCCTTAATGAGCCCCTATCTAAGGTAATTCAGTGCCATTTTCTGGAAGCTTGCTTCAAATTTGGTTCAAAATTTGATTCCGGCACTCGGGAGGCCACGGCAGGTGGATCTCTGAGAGTACGAGGCCAGTCTGGTCTACAGAGTGAGTTCCGGGACAGTCAGGACTGTCTCACAGAGAAACCCTGTCTCAAAAACCAAAACCGAAAAACCAAAACAACAACAACAAAAAGTTGCAGTAGTGGTCTTATTCTCGCTCGGTGGAACTAACACTACATACAGGGAACAGAATGCACCCAAGAGAGGCCTGCAATACACAAACATGGGAGAGGTAGGTGCTATGTAAATTGTCAATAAAGGGTCATGAAGGCCCTGACCCAGGGGCCTTGGACACAGCAGGCTGCCCCCTCCCCCATGATACTAGATCACGTCCACTCTCAGGAATGCTTTCTCTCTTAATACACTGCCTCTGCTTCTATTTCTAACTGTGTGTCCTCCATCCATTCCTTTCCCGGGGACACAGCCTGGACACCTCAGTGGGTGCCCTGGGATTCAGATCCACACCTATAACAACTGAACTCTACTTTCGTGCTGGTATCAGGTCATCACGTTGATAAGGGCTGCTAGAAAGAGGGACCATTCAGAAGAATGAGGCAGGACTCCAAAGCTCATCTACCCACACTGCTGTTTTTAATTGCCACTGCTCACAGCTCGGTCTGGAGATGCTCACAATTCACTTGCAATCACTGAAATTTAGAGAAATGAAATACTGGGCTCTGTAGAACCGTATGTGTAAGAATATTTTTTTGCCTACTACAGGACAGTTTTTCTTAGGCAAGAACTAGTGACTTGAGTCTTGCTTCCTCTTCCAGACCACACGTGTTGTGAGTGAATTAAAAGAAGAAGATCCCTGGGGCCTGAACTCCTCTCAGCCCCACCATGCTGCTGTCTGTCTGTCTGTCTGTCTGCCCACAGTGTTAATAAATCTTCTAATTTCTTCTCTTTCTCAAAAGAAAAAAAAATTACAAAAGATGCCTGTGTAAGAATTGATCTTTCTCCTTTGCCGTTTTTTGTCTCTGTTGCTCCCCCCACCCCTGGACTACTCTAACCTTCAGAGACAACAGAGGGTTAAGGCCTTTGCTCCTGGAGGGGAGAGAAAAGATTTCTTCCTCACCCCCTACAAGGGTCCTGGCTGACAGATCAGCAAGAGGAAAGCTTAGCCAATGTTTCTAGCCAAAGTTTTATACACGCCTAAAAATGAAGATCCAAAGACAGACGCAGGACAATAGCCCCAGTGTGCTGATGGCTAGCAGGGAGCAGGGCAGAAATTTGACTGGGGCAGCGCATTTGCTCTCAGGGCTGGTGATAAAGGGAAGGGAATGCAGCCAGTGTGCTTCCGAAGACAGCAAGACTTGGGGAGAAGGGAAGAGGCGGGAAGCCAGCCTTGCAGGCCTTGCGACTCCTCTGACTGGCAGCATCACAGTCCCATTGCCAACCCTGGACAGGATGGAGGACAGGGAAGGCCAGAGAGACCGGCAAGGCAGTGCTTCTGAGTCATCAGTCGGGATCTGTAATGAGTTTAATTCCTAGCCATGTTAATTCAATTGGAAAATGTAATTCCGCTTGGTTTAGACATAAAATCTCAATAAGGCAAAACAGAAAAGTTCTCAAATTTGGGTGAGCACATTCTGTCAGACATGAAAGGAAACAAAGATGGAGGAGCCCTGGAAGCTCTTCATGAAACCTGTTTATCACTCCGCCTTCCTTACTCTGGTCATTTTTAAAACTTATTTTTTGATGAGGAAACAAAGGAAACTGAAAAACAGCAAACAGAGAAATAGAAAAACTCCACCCACCACTCGATAAGGAGATTAGTATCTGGTACTTTGAAAATATAGAGAAACTCAAGAAGTTTAAAAACCCTGAAAGCAAGGATGGTGCTAACACACACACGTCCCTGTACCCTAACTTTGTCTTCATAGGGGCCACCAGCTGTCGGGGCTGAGTGTGAGGCCCCTACACACCCTTGCCATGCCAAGTATTCTCTCCTGAGAGGAAGAGAGGAAGGAATATGCAGGAGGCTCTTATGGCCCCCCGTGGGCCTGGACCCTCTCTGCAGTATGGACCTTGGGAATTGGAATGCCTTCCCTGTCTTCCCAAGCCCACATGGAACTCAGGAAGATCACTCTTCCTCTCCCCTTGGTGGAGCGCCTTGTGTCAGGAAGGACAGAGTGTGAGACAGGAACTCTGAGAAGAGAGTGGGCACAGGATTTTGTCAAGTTTCCCAGTTTACGGCTTCCCCAAACACACTGAACAAGGTGTCTGCAAACTAGACAGCTGGGACCATTTCCTGGGTCTTTATTTCTGAAGGACTCCCAAGTCACAAAACTCACGCTGAACGTACATGTTGTTTTCACTTGTTAATTTGTCCGTTGCTGCAGTGGCCTCAGTCCTGTTTTAGGTTTGGAGAAGGTGACGTGTTTTTCATTCTCTAATTTCCTTAGGTTTAGAATCCAGGGCCAAAGACAGCATTCTCAAGACATTCAAGGCTGTGACATCACCACAATTGCCCGGACACTTCAATTAACAGTGGATGTTTTGCAGTAACTTTTCACAAAGCATTGGGTTGCCAGATAATAACAAGAATGTCTGTACATTCATCTTTAAAGACCCTTCTGTTGAGGTGCATAAAGACAGGTTGGGATGTGACGGCAGAAAAGAAATCGGGGGGTGGGGGGCAAGTGACATAATTGCATTCCTTCAGCAAACTGTGGACAACGAGCACATTTGAGGTTTCATTTGGTTTACCAAAGGGACCCTAAACTTAAAAAAAAAAAAAGTGCAAACGGATCATCTGGAGAAATCAGAGTCGAAAGTGATTAATTAGACCTGATTTTGTCTTGAACAGATTTACTAAGCATTTTTCAAATAGCCACAATGTTTGTAATTACCAGAATCACACCTCCATTGGCTGGCCTTAGTTACTTCATGCATGAACAGCAATCTGATTGAGCACTCTTGTTAGGGTTTCATTCTCCGTTGTAATTAGCCATAATCATAGCCTTCCTGGGTGCATGAGAATGTGCAAGCAGCTATTCAGGGCCTAAGCCCATTTGAATATGAATCTTCTCAGTGCAGAGCAATAAAGCGGGAGAAACAAAACAGTTTCTCTAGGGGATCCTGTGAAGCCTCTCTTCGGATTCGGCCCCCTTCAAAAGGTTCCCTCTGCAGCCTCTGGATTCTATTTGCTAAAACAAGGGTGGCTTAATGAAGACAATGGCCCATTATTCCTTAAGTGACACGGGAGGGCCCAAGTATTACAGGCTTAGTTCTTTCAGTCTTTGCCAAGGACACAAGGAACAAAAGAACAAGCAATTGTGTGTGGGGAAGAGAACTGGGCCTGGGCTTCACTTGGGGACCACTCGGAGTGAGAAGGGGCCAGGCTATTCTTGTGCTCCGAGGAGACTGGTGCTTGCCTGCTTTCTTCTCTTTCTTCCCCTCTTCACCCCGCCTGCCAGTGACTCAGGCGGTACAGAAAAAGGCTCCAAGCAGCAGGGATTGAAAACAAAGGCTTAGTGGAGGAGGGGTGACATTTCTGATCCTGTCCCAAGCACATTCATAGTGAGCCACCTACTGGCAACTCCTCTTCTCCTTCCTTCAGGCTCTGGTCCCCTCACCTCCTAAGGGAAGGCCTAGGTAAACAGGCTGGACTCGTTCCACAACTCTTTTAAGCCAAAGGTGGAGAAATAAAATTCACAGGGCAAGCTTTGATTGCTGCACTTAGTCTCTGAGAGAAAACAGTTGGAGCTCAAGTAGAAGGATGGCAAAATGTCAGATGTGGAGTTGCTTAAAATACTGTGAACACTGCACAGAAAATTAAAAGATGACTCATACGACTAAAAGATATTGACTACCAGACTCACGAAGCTAAGCTACCGAGTCACTTAGATGAATTAAAGCACATCTGAATGGTCTTGCCCACAAAAAGCTCTCAGTTCTTCAACGCATTCATTTATGAAGTGTTTTGATTGTTGGTCTGTTTGAATTCTTTGTTCCCATTTTTACCATGGGAGGCTCAAGGGTTGTGATGTGACCCTCGATGATTTTCTGACCACTCTACCCGTTTAGAATCTACATCGTTTTGCTAAAGTGAGTGCTCTAAGACCACGTAGTCAGGTGAAGGAATTTGCTACTGGAGCCTCAGCTTTGTATGTGTATGTGTGCATATGTGTATGAATGTTTGTGTATGTGTGTGTGTATGTGTGCATGTGTGTATATGTGTGTGTATGTATGTATATGTGTGTGTATGTGTGTCACACACATTCATAGTCACATTTTAAGAACTGAGTAAGACTGTGACCTTCCCAGTAGACTATAGCATAAATGTGGGGGTTATTAGAAGTGGTGATACCCTAAGGAAAGGAGCCATGACAATTGGTAAAGGACCTGCTACTGATGGTGAATCATATCTCCTACCAGGTATCCACTACGCACCTGGCAAGTGCTACAGAGCCAGGGTCACATTTTCCTAAGAAGGGAGTCACTACGCTGATGTGCTGGGGTCACCTTGCCCGCAGGGCAGCAGTGGGCATCCCCGTACGAATCCTTCACCACAAACTGCATTCCCGTTGATGTGTGGACTTCTTTAGAATATGTTTGGATAGCCCCTGTTATACGGGCCTGCCTCCTCCTTTTCCCCTCTTTCTCTTTCCTTTCTCTCTCTGTCCCTCTCTCTCCCTCATAACCCCTACTTTTCCATACCCTCCCAAAACCTACTAAATAAAAGTCTCCATACCTAAGCTCTCTCCTCATCTGTCTGCCTCCCATCTGCTGAGGCCTTTCCCACCCACAGTGGGCCATGCCCGGGTCACCCCCACCGAAAATCTTTCAGTCTCTCTGTTGAGCCTTTTATTCTATTTGTAGGCTCCTTTATTGCTTAAACCTACTTCATCTATTCCATAGAATATACATGATTTCAAGAAAATTCATCATACTCAAGTCCCTTTGGAAAGCATAAGAGTCTCCATGACATAGACATAAGCTCAAACTGAAGGGCTGACAGGAGCCACAATTCCTAATAATTTTTTTTCTTTTTATAAACTTATTTTTACTTATTTTGTTTATATGCATTGGTGTTTGGCCTGCACATATGTCTGTATGAGTGTGTCAGATCTCCTGGAACTGGAGTTACAGACAGTTGTGAGCTGCCATGGGGTACTAGGAACTGAGCCTGGGTCCTCTGGAAAAGAAGCCAGTGCTCTTAACCATTGAACCATTACTCCAGCCTCCACTTCTAATAATTTCAAAACTGAGAACCACCATCACTTGATATCTGGCTCTGTGGCTGGTGGGTGCCTTAACATACATTGGCTCTCCCAATGCAAGCCTTCATGGGTGTAGTTCCTGTGGTGCTATTATCCCCATGGATATGGACAGTGCAAACTCCAGCACACAGGAGAAAATTAAATCAGTGAAAGATTCAGCAACGGCCCAAGACATGGGACTAACTGGTATCACGTCTATAATTCAGTGGATGGGCTGTGGTCAACTCTCAAAAACCTCAGCAAGGAGCCATTAGCTCTTGAGAATGAACCTGCTCTGTTGGCCAAATATGAGGGGCTGAGAGTATTTTTTGATTCTATGTATGTGGAAGAGTCTGTTACTGACTTAGATTGGATTTTCACAAATAAGAAAACACAAGCTTTTACATAAATCAATTCTGTATATACTAAACGCTCATTATGTGCAAGGTACTGTATAAAGCTAAGAAAGCAAAGATGAACAAAACAAAACTTTTTAGATCAGAAAGGAAATAGTCCCTTATGTCAAAAAAATCGGTAAAAACTATACAAAGCAAACATAAAAAATAGTTTAAGGCATAAAGTATGAAAACAATCTTGCCACGATTGAAATAAACACAGAGGGTCTCTACTCTTAATGTCTGACCCTTCCGTGCCTGTCACCCTGGCAATGCATGTGTATCATTTGCTGAAAGCAGCAGATGCAGAGGTTGAAAGCAATCTTCTAACATGAATATCCACCATAAGTGCTGTGCTCAACATTTACAAATATTAGTTGATAAATAGTACACGCAGTCTGGGTCAGCCGGAGCCGGTCTTCGGCTCCCTTGTAACACTCAGATAAAGACTGCTGTGAGGTAGCCATTGCTTCCCCATGCACCTCCCTCACTCTGTCACTGTCCAGGGGCTGCAGGGCCCGCCTCCTGTTTGCTCTGTACTTGGCTCTCTTTACACTTTTGGATCAGGGTTTCCCTCACTTCAGTGACTACTGAGCATGCCCCCTGGACTTCCTTTCTCCATTTACACCTGACACATCATCCACAAATTCCTTGTAGAAAAATATTTCTAAAAGACAAATCTGTCCAGGTCTTTGCCACTTTAAACCTTTCTGGTGTGCCTTGTAGCCTTCAGAGATGAGCCCACTCTACTCAATCCAGACAGAAAGCACGGTATAGCCAGACTTTCTTACTTTTACCCACTCTAACAATCTCTGAAGTTCGAGTAACTGACCACAACTCGAGAATCTTCTCTTGCATACTAGCATTGCCCTTTGATGCCTTGGAGCACACATTGGCTCTATTAAGCAAACACAGGATAAGGAATCCCCATGAATACTTTTTATACTCTGCCTTTTTTGCCATAAGTATCACATCTTTTCTTTTCTTTTTTTTTAAAATTTATTTGTATCTTATGGGTATTGTTGTTTTTACCTGCATGTATGTCTGCAGGCATAACAGAAGGTGTTAGATCTTGGAGTTTCAGACAGTTGTGAGCTGTCGTGTGGGTGCTGGGCTGGGAACTGAACCCAGGTAACTGTTCTCACTTCTAAATCTGAGCTTCCACCTTCATACTAAGGCCAGCTATGCATTCAGAAAAGAAATGTTTCTAGATATTGTTGGTAAGCAAAAATAAACAAGGTATCCGACTCCCTACCAGAAATGAGTTTGACACTACAGGGTGTCACCAAGGTAAGTACCCATGAGCTATAACTGTAAGTGGGGAACGGGAACTAATAAACACCACAAAGTGAGAAATGTTTTTCATCACCAATCTCAACATCCTCAGTGTTCAGGAAGGGAGATCTGCATTGGCAATTCCCAAGCCTCATTACAAATGATGCATCAGATGGGTGGACAGGAACAGCGAGCTCCCCAGGAAGGAGGACCCAGGGCAGGAGGCCAGGACTAGTCTGAGACCCAAGTGAGGTGGGGTGAAGGGTCTGGCCCAGGGCTGCTGTTCTTCTTTGGAGATATAGTACAGCCGGTGTTACTTCCATCCAAATCCATCTCTTCCCGACCTGTGCTGAGACCCACGCAGCTCCTGGCTTCTGTGCTGCACCGCTCTCCCTTCATCTGGACTCCATCCTCGCTCAGAGTCCCTCAGATACCCCTGCACTCTTCACCATGGCTTCGGCTTTCCGGAAGGGGACAATGTTAAATGTGGCTACTCTGTTGGGATGCTCAGCAATGATCAAAGCATGATATTTAGTAGAAGCCAGAACACGAAAACACTGGGTAATGTATGTTAACATGTAAACGAAAACATAAAGACTGAGAGGAGCAAACTGGTAATTAAATTTAGCAGCTGGAGGCAAATGAGCACCTTTCTTTTAAACTGTAAACATGTAATTCAAGGAAATCATTCAAATGAAGCTAAACAGATCATATAGGTTACCTCCTAATATTGAGAGATAGGGAGAGAGAGCCAGAAAGAGTCTACAGAGGTCATTAATAATGAAATGCTTTATTTTCTCTCTACCTTGATTCTCTGTGTTTAACTTTAATTCATTCTTAATCTACTTACATATATGATTTTAAAAATCTAACTTTCTTTTGTTTCTTCCTGAAGTTTTAATCTTGCTTCCAGCTGCCTTTGTGGAATATCCACCCTTTCTTCTTCCTGTTGTATGGTGACTCCTTTAGTTTAGACAAACATAGTTGGGAATAGACTCGTCTGTGTAGACTCGTCATCTGTGTAGGCTGATCCATGTAGACTGGTCCGTGTAGACAGGTCCGTGTAGACTGGCCTGTAGACCAGTCCGTGTAGACTCGTACCTGTAGACTGGTCCATGCAGACTTCACTGGTGGTTCCTTACATTGCTCTGCTTCTATACTACTCTAACTTCACTTGCTTTATCAAGCTTATCTCAGCCCAACAGAGACAGCTCTTCTCACTTCTTCCATGAAAATGCCATCTTATTTCCATGTTTGTTTGTTCTTCCAGATAATTTTTGGATCTTGTTCTCTGAATTTCAGCCAAAAATTACAAAACTATTATGTTGCTAGTGCTTAAAAGTAATTGGTAAGTTAAGTCTCGGAACGTCACTCATCAGTGTTTGGAAACAACTTTTCCCATTTGCTTTCTGTTGCTGTGATAAACACCATGAGCCAAAGCAACCTCTGGAGGGAAGGGTTTATCTGACTTACACTTCCAGGAACTAGTCCACTAATGAAACCAGGGCAGGAACTCAAAGTAGGGACCTGGAACAGGAGCCACAGGACTGTTGCTTCCTGGCTTGGTTTATGCTGGCTTTCTTATCTGGCTCAGACCCACCTGCCTAGGGATGGTTCTACCCACAGAGGTCTGGGTCATCCCACATAACTCATCAGTTAAGACAATCTCTCACAGACATGACCATAGGCCAATGGCATCTAGGCAATTCCTCAACTGAAGCTCCCTATTCCCAGGTGACTTTGGTAGTGTCAGGTTGACAACAAGAACTAAGCAGCACCCACTATTATGTCGCCGTCCCCTGGTCACTACCATTACATCACTTGCCAGCTCTGCCTCTTCTTTCTCTGTTTTTCCTTTCTAGACCTTGCTGGACAGACACTGCTTCAGAGTCAAACTCAGCGCACATGCTTGGGACGCTCCGATGTTTTTGTCAGTCCTTCATTTTAGGTGTATACTCGGGGTTGTATAATTGATGCACAGTGGTTAGTGCCAAGACAGTCTTAGAGCATGGTGGTTAAAAAATACTTATTTTCATCTCTCAGTATCCATGCAGAATAATGTGCCCCAGGGTTTCCCTTCAGAGCCTTCTCCTTTCCACTCCTCCGCTATCATGTCCTCAGGATAAAATCGAATTTCCTGCATTTATATCCCTGAGTCAGACTAGCCATTCCTAGGCATCGTGTAAGCTTCCTAGTACATAGAGCGCATGCTCTTCTGTCACTCCTCAGCTATGAGGCAGCTAGTATTGAAATGGAAAAAATGGACTGGAAGACATAGAAATAGCTCCATCACAGCTAAGAATAAACCCTGAAGTATGAAGGCACCAAACTTATATGATTATTAGTTTTATACTTCAAAATAGGGAGATAGTCTAAAAGTAATTTGTAGCTTGCACCCCAGTGTTCTGGAATCCTTTGTTTAGGACAGTCTCTTAAAGCAATTTTGCAACACAAAGAAGCCTCAGAGGATCACCCACACACGTGACAAAAGAAAAAAAAAAAACAAGAAGGATGTGGCCCGAAGTAAAGGAGAGAGAAACCTGAGACCAGAACTTTGTATCCAATCAAAGCTTTCCCCTCCACCATGGCTTTTATGGATACAAAACCATTCAGGGGCAGAAAGAAAGACAGATGGTCTAGACATGGTATAAGCCCCAGAACCAAGGGTCTTCAGCCTAAATAACTAGAGGAAGGAAGGAGGATAGCCGGTATATCAGACACGCTCCCCCGGGGGCGGGGCTTGTAAGCCTGGAGATAAATACACAGGGATGCTGAAAGAGCACCAAGGAAGAGAACCACCTTAAAATCCCCACCTCTCATACTAGCTCCAACAAAGGCGGAGCCAATGTGTGCAGCAAAGGCAAAGGCCAGGACAGCAAACATAAAAAGATTTATAAACCCAAAGGAAAAAGAAAAACACTTATTTTTTTTTTTTTTTGCCATTTTCAATATTGTACAATGAGCATGCATAGCATCAGTTAAAAGAGAAATATACAAATCACGGTAGAGCCAAGCATCACTTCAAAACATGCAAAAGTATGACCGGATTCAAGATTTAGGAGAGGAATATGTTCAATGGAGGGTGAAATAAAAGACAGAAAGAGGAGAGGAGCATGTTGTTTTTAACACTTTCTTCATATTCAAAAGAACAGTTTTACTGAGACTTTCACATAAGCAGCACAGCCCTTTCATTAAAATTAGCAGCAGAGGAGCTTGAAAGTTGAAGTGCTGCACTGAATTCTTCTTAATTGAATGAATCCAACGGAGGGAGCGCAAGGCCCATACTAATTTTCTTTTCTGCAGCAGGCTCACAGAGATGGCACAGGGACCACTGAAGGTCAGTGACACCCCCCAGTCAGACCTACCGTGCCCTTTGCAGAGCTGGAATGTCCCCAGCCTCTGGTTTGCTTCACTGGCAGGATGCAAGCTCAAACATATACTTTAATGGGTATTTGTCAGTAACTATATAAGTAGAGTTATTAATAAAATACACAGGCTTCCTTGCTACTTGCACATGTTTAAGCAGAAGCCATTCTGCTTGTTTGTGATTGGTTTATTTTATCACATTGGAGGATGTGCACCATAGAATGGCTTCTGGGTACGGGCTAATGACTCCAGATGGAGCCTCCTGCCATACTCCTGCTACCAACGTGTAAGGCAGAGCTGGCAGAGAGAGCAGGCTGTGGCATCGTCAGCTTAGAAACGGGATTTGCTTTATAAACAATTAGGAAAAGATGACAAACGGCAGACAGAATAAAACTTAGCATAAAGACACTTTGTCTAATGTTTTACCTGTAGTTTGCACATTAAATCAGATGGGAATGACTGATGAAACAATGTTTTATTAAATAAGCCATTCTAAAGAATATTCATCATAGGGAGAAAAAAGAAACTAGAATAATGAAAAACTGAAATAGTTTGGCGCTCATAATTTATTTCTAGCCTTTAATGTTGGAAGAAAATGGAAAAATGAGAATGAAACCAAGTAAATATCAGGCAAGTCCTTGAAACAAAGAGATAAATAGTGTCAAGAAATATAGAATATAGTAAAGGAATAAGCAAGAATGTGTGTTTAAATCACTTTTATACTCACTTTTAACTTAATATGTTAGAAATAAAAGGGATTGAATATCAAGGCAACCAAGAAAACCTATGTTTCAAATTTGATTGTTAAGTAAATAAAAACCAAAATTTGAAGAAGTAACAAAGTTAAGCAAAGGAATTAGCAAGAAGGCCTGGATGGGGCCAGAGCCCAACCTTGCTAAAGACTAATGGGCCAAAGGTACTTTGGCAATGGCTGGAGGCAATGCCAAAGACCTGGAGGCCTACCTATCTACCTTCTTCAATTATTTTCTTAAATCAAATACAGCAAAAATGTGAGTGTTTTGCTAGTAGAAGTGTGAATTGAATAGAAATGTCATACATGTATACATACATATACACATGTTAGTATAAGAGATACTAAATAATTGGGGCTCATATGTCCATATTAAATTGGCTAAAAATAATTTAGATAATTAAAAGGTTTATAACCTATTAGGCTTGCTTTTCTTAAATAATCTGGCTTTAGATGAAGCTTAGAACTTTGTTTAAAGTTGATTTTAAATTTTCTAATTGCCGGGCGATGGTGGCGCACGCCTTTAATCCCAGCACTCGGGAGGCAGAGGCAGGCGGATCTCTGTGAGTTCAAGACCAGCCTGGTCTACAGAGCTAGTTCCAGGACAGGCTCCAAAGCCACAGAGAAACCCTGTCTCGAAAAACCAAAATAAATAAATAAATAAATAAATAAATAAATAAATAAGTTTTCTAATTAAATTACATGTATTTTGTAATATAGGTAACATTTTGTACTTTTTTAGTAGCTACTTAATATTTCAATTATAGGTAACACAGTTAATTCATTTTAAAAGGCCACATTAACAATTATATAGGTTTACAAAATCCCTCATGCTCTTTTCTTACAGAGAGACAACTCTGACATCTGCCAGGTGTGTGACAAGGAGCAGGGAGGAGGAGCTGCCTAAGGGCTGCAGGACTTGGGTCTTACAGAAGACAAGGAGCAGGAAGGAGGAGCTGTCTAAGGGCTGCAGGACTTGGGTCTTACAGAAGACAAGGAGCAGGGAGGAGGGCTGTCTAAGGGCTGCAGGACTTGGGTCTTACAGAAGACAAGGAGCAGGGAGGAGGGCTGTCTAAGGGCTGCAGGACTTGGGTCTTACAGAAGACAAGGAGCAGGGAGGAGGAGCTGTCTAAGGGCTGCAGGACTTGGGTCTTACAGAAGACAAGGAGCAGGGAGGAGGGCTGTCTAAGGGCTGCAGGCTTGGGTCTTACAGAAGACAAGGAGCAGGGAGGAGGGCTGTCTAAGGGCTGCAGGCTTGGGTGGTGCAGAAACAAAGAGTTTTGGAAACTTGTTGCACAGTGAGGCCACTGTCCTCAACACTACTAAACTATGCAAATTAAGACAGTCAAGTCAGCTAATCTTACATTGAATTTTGCTACAACTTTTAAAGAATGAAAACTAAGATTCTCTCCTATCAATATTTACTTAAATGCTGTTTGTAGAAATAAATGTATAATAAACAGAATCCCTCATTCCTAAAATCTGTAAGTCAGTTAATATATTGTATTCTAGACAAGCATAGGAGAAGTCTTCAGCAAAGCTGTACAACTATCACCAAGGAAGGAGAAAAGAAGGCGCCCTCTGCTGAGGGGCATCAAGTATATTGTTGTTACTGTTACTACAAGAGTGTGTAGAGTCTTTGAACAAAAACATTGTTTACTTCCCTCCTTTTGTGTGGGGGAGGGGCGTGTGTGCAGGTGGAGGTCAAAGGACAACTTTTCTGAGTCGGTCCCCTCCTTCCACCATGTGGGTCCCTGTAAACAGAGACAGCTCGTTTGTTTTCTGGCCGCCCACACCCAAATAATCACACAAAATTGTATTAATTACAGCACTGTTAGACTAGTAGCTTAGGCGTATTCCTGGCTAACTCTTACATCTTAAATCAACCTGTTTCTATTAATCCGTGTAGCTTATGTCTACAGCTTACGAGGCTGTAGCTTACTAGTAGGTTCTGACATCTCCTTCGGCAGCAACAGGGCAGCTCTCTGACTCCGCCTACTCTCTCTATATATATCTCTGTTTGGATTTCCTACGTGGCTTTACTCTGCCAAGCCATTTGTCTGAAACAGCTTTATTCATCAACCAATAAAAGCAACACATATAAAGAAGGACATCCCACATCTGGGGCCAGGATCAAACCTGGGTTATGAGCTTGGTTCAAGTGCCTTTACCTGCTCAGCCATCTCACTGGCCGAGGAACAGCATCTGAAGTGCTCAGGTGACTTTGTTTTCGCAGAATATTTAGGGGCCGGGCAATGTGACTAAGGATCGGTGCACTGAAGGTCATTCTGATCCCGAGACGGGAGCGAGAGGCCCGATGCACAACCGCCCTTTGGAGTCACAAGAAACTGAGCATAGCTCTGCATCCATGCCTGACTGCATGGTAAAGTTCTGCTGAATAAATTCAGTAAAACCAGGCCAGCAGCACAGTTTCTTTCAAATGGTGATTAAATGTTTATTTTATATATTATACAAAACTTTTTGAAATAGAGAAAGTGCTTGAAAAGCTATTAGAATTGCTAATCTTTGACTTGGCTGCGTAGAGATGAAGGCTACTGCTTGGCACAACGATTTATTTGGAATCATCTCTATTTATTTTGGGGAAAAAAAAGAAATAAATAAAAATAAAGCAAGTGAAAGGACCGCTTGTCTGTAGAAGCTTGAGGTTCAGTTCCTAAGAGGACAATGCTTTAAATATTAAAACTCTACCACAGACTGCACCACTGTCCCCACACACAACCCCCCCACCCCGCTATGAAGAGAATTTATGCAGAGGCTTGTCCTTCACAGATGTTAATTATCGGAATAATGTGAGCTACATTGTTCCCGCTTTCATGTACATTGCAAATCCCAGCAGAAACAAAGGATATAATAGATGCTGGGAAAGTTGCTTAGAATTTGCAAATGCTGTTACCAAAAGCTGACGATCAAAACCACTTTACTACTAAACATGAGATGTAGGAACACCAGTACATGCAAACTGGAACAGAGACAGGATGTTATATGATGCTGCAGTTATAAAGAATGGTTAGCTAATGTTTATCATCTCATATGTGGTCCTCTAAAATCCCACCTTTTAACCAGGGAAGAAAATAGATCCATCAAATTTTCTAAGGCCCAGAGATGTCACTGCATGGCATTCTTAATATGTATGTCACTGCATTCAGAACCCCAGCACCAAGAGAACAGACTAGATCTATGTGTCCAACATCTAGTTAGCATTTGACATATAGTAAATCTTCAGTAAGTATTGTTTCACGAAAATTTAACTAAAAGGAAATCCATAAATATCAATTGGGCATTAGTCACTCTCCATGATGAAGGCCCACCTTAGGTAAGATAGGTCTGGAAGGTGCACTTTAGAGTCCACTTCTCTCTGCCCGAGATCCTCAGACCCAGCTACCATATACTACACCCCAAGCACTATTGCAGGAATTTAGCCTGATGGAATAGCAGCCACTGTGAGTGCTCGCAGCCATGACTACCCTGTCAGAAATTCCAACATGGAGCAGCGAAGGCCCATTCCGGCCCTGCTCCTAACAGAGGAGTGACTGGCAGCTGGAGTCACTTTTCCTAGGTGGCATAGACATGGTAGGTGTCCCCAGGAGATGACCACACACCCAGGTGCATAGGGACAGCAAGTGGGGAAAAGTGGATATGAAGTGAGGGAGAGGTGCGGGGATGTCCTGGGAGTTGGAAGGAGAGTAAGTGAGGGTAGCTATGACCAAGATACTGTATACACGCATGAAATTGTCAAAGAATTTTTTAGAACATTAAATCATATTTAATCAGATTTTACATAGCCACTTTTATACTGACCGCTTTAGAAGTCCCCTGCTTATGACCCAATAGTGGAGATCCCTGGTCTGGTCACCAAGAGGACCACATTTCTGTTACTAAGTCCCTGACAAGTTCTATTCTGTGCAGTCTTGGGCCTGTGCATCTGTTTCTTTGGCTTCACAGCACCCAGCAGACCAGTTCTAACACACAGGACTGGGGATTTCCGAGACACCTAGCATTAAATTGCATTCTGAGGTTAAAGGAGCATGCAACACTTACTGTAGAAAAACAGCAAGCAGCCTTCTTGAGGTTAGCACAGAATAGATGTGCTTTGATGGTTAGCAGACGAAGGCAAGGTAAAGCAGATTAAAAGGCAGACAGAAGAGATTATGGGAAATAATGACGGTAACAGAAAGTGGTCAGTGGATGCTTATTGGTTAAGTGAGTGAAAGAATGAACTAAGGAGACTGAGAACGACTAGGGTGGAAGTGAGCAAGGTGAAAAGGTCCTGCCTGTGCTGCTTCCAGCCTTTTCCCACCAATTTCCTTAAACTGCCTCAGGGTTAGGGTAAGGGTTGGGGTTAGGGTTAGGATCAGGGGCTATTAATTTTCTCATAAGAATTGCATAGGGTTAGCATTAGTGTTAGGGGTTGGGGTCAGGGTTAGGGCTAGGACTAGAGCTAGGGTTAAGGTAGTGTTAAGGGGTTAGGGTTAGGATTAGGGGTTAGGGTTAGCATTAGTATTGCTGGTTAGGGTTATGGTTAGGGTTAGTGTTTATGTTAGGGTTTTGATTAGGGGTTAGTGTTAAGATTAGGGGTTATGGTTAGCATTAGTATTAGGGGTTAGTTTTAGGGTTAGTGTTAGGGTACTCAGGTTTAGGGTTAGGGATTAGAGCCCCTTTTTAAATCATATGCTTGTAAACAAAACCTTTTTAAGATCTCTGTTCCATACCCTTCCTCTCCTTTTTCATCTGGATTTTTACTAATTGGTGGTTTTTAGAGACATAATGTGGTTGTTTGAATAAGAATATATTAGAATCCTTCATCATCAGTGAGTAGCACTCATGGCACTGGGGGTAAGATCTGAGCTTTCACGTGTCCACACTAGGCCCATTGTTGCTCTCTCCACCTACAGATTAGGATGCAATTTCCAACCACTGCTCCAGCACCTGCCTGCATGATACCATGCTCCTTGCCTTGGTGATAATGGATTCAGCCTCTGAAACTATGCAAGCCCCCGATTAAATGCTTTGTTCATAAGAATTGCCTTGCTCATGGAATCTTTTCATGGTAATAGAACAGTGATTTGGACACATAGTAAATGCCTTTCTTATTCTGTTTTCCTAGTTCAGGCACAGAGAAAGGTAAAGAATAAGGACATTTATAGAGAATGACAGAAGAGCTTTGATTTGCCATGACACAGCCTTGAGGAGGAGACCAGGCCAAGGGGTACATTTCTGAGAAGACAGGTCTTATCTTCAGTTCTAAACTCAGGGAAGGCAGCTTGACCGTCTAGTGGGTGAGTGGCTGGGGACATGCTGCTCCCATGTAGTGAGAATCACAGTAGAAACAAGAATCTTTCCAGGTGCTGGTGATGCTACCTGATTTTCAGCCTGCCTGCGTTCAAAAGTTTTCCTTGGGAACCCTAATGTACCTCATTTTAATTCCTAGATAACTGTCAAGTTGGGAGCGTAGGTCCCATCCCTCGCATCTATGCCAGCCCCCAGGCCTGGTCTGGACTCCAAATCCCAGCAGGCCAGATCCTGACCCCTCCCTGGGGTGGGGTCAGGACTATTCCCCAGGGTATTTAAGTGATCCCCCAAAAGAGGAACATGTGATCTCCCTTTCTTTCTCCTGGGGGTCACATTCTCGTAGCTTCCCAGTTCCCTCTCCGGGGCCATCCAAGAGCGTAGATCTCCCATTAAACCTGGATATGTCTTAATTTGGCTTATTTTGATTTGGCTTGATTGGGAATTTTTGCATTGTCAGGGAGCTAATATTAAGAAATATTCCTAACAACACCCACTTCTGCTCAACCCCTGTTTTGACTGCACATAGCTTATGCCTATCTCGTGAATTTCAAACCTCAAACTGTATCTCTGTTATTGCATGGTAGAGAATAGGAGGGGTGCACGGAGGTCGGCAAGAGGAACAGCGTGAGCGATAGTCAGTTGCCAGCAGATGTTAACAGCATTCTCGAAGCAGACCACTGCGGTTCTCGGGACTCTGAGATTGCTTCCAGGATCCCACAGACATTCAGATCCCCGCATGCTCAAGTTCTTTATATGAAGCAGTGTTGCACTCATGTGCAACCTTTACACATCTTGTCGCACGCTTGTAACCATCTATTGACCACTTACAATGCCTAAATGCCACAGAAACGCTGTGTTAGGGGTCACACCTGTGGAGTTCTGACAATACAAAGAGCCTGTGCATTCAGTACAGAAGGGATCTTTGATCTGTAAATTTTTTGATGCATGGTTGGCTATATCTGCGAATGCCAAAGCCATGGACAGATGGCCAACTGTACCTCTTTCTTTAGCTAGAGCCCTTTTTTTGCTGACCATTTCTCTACTGTGCTGATGTGTGAAGTTCTTCTCTAACTAAACATGGATGAAAATCAAGTGCGACAGAATGAGGTCGAAAACCAAGGCTTATGCAATGATAGGTGCGCCAAGGCCCAGTTAAAAAAGGTGACCACTAAAAAACATTGGATGCCGAACAGTCTCTGGTTCAAAGCTTGGGTTTGTCCCTCAGTATCTGTAGGGATTCGGGGGTTTCTCGAGCAGGTGGGAGGTTCTCCTGTGGGAGCCGTCCTTCCCACAGTTAGAGGAAGGGAACGTTCTGATTTCTGTGATAAGGCCACACCTTGCTTGGTCCAGTCTGCTACCATTAGAGACTCTTGTTGTGGCCGATGCCATTTCTCCACAACTGCTCGCTTCTCACCAATCCTACAGCATAACAACTTAGGGCAAAACATTTCTCCAGGTCTTTGCGTCCTCATGAAGTAAATCTGCATGCTTTTCTCTTGTCAAGCTGTCTTTTGTGTTAGGAGTCTCCTCCTGAAGCCAGGAGTGTGGAAAAAGGTGTCTCTCTCTCTACAGTGACAATTCCTGTCGCCGGAATCTGGACTCAGTTATACATTCTTTCAAACATGCCAAGTTGTATATTTAAATACCCTTTAAATACTCCCTTACTCTCGCAATAAAAAAAGAAATTCTGATGTATTTGTACTTCACCTGCTATAAAACTCTCACCAGGTTCACATTAAGGAGTTGGTGAATATTTTGTAATATTAATTTTGGGAAGAAAAATAAATGACAAAGCATGTACTACAGTTAATTGCACGAAATTTAAATTTCTAATATAACACCTGCATATCTAGTTGGTTTTCAAACACTCCCTTCCTTCTTAATTTATAAGGCAGACAGTGAAGCAGGTAGCTAGATTAACAGTTTCCAAAACATGCGAAATCTTGCACGATTTAAAATTAGTTCTCACTTCATTCTTCTCATGATTAATCGTCTACCCTCATGGAGGCTGGCATCACCAGTGACTTCTGCTGCACCCAACGAACTGCAGCCACCAAAGGATGCGATGGAGGAAGGGAACAGCCCAAGAGCGCATGCCGGAGCTCAGCTCTTGTCTGAGGGAGGGAACAACCCAAGAGCACACCGGCGCTCAGCTCTTGTCTTCACCTTCTCTAGCTTCATCCTATGCACCGCATCGCATAGATGCCACAGTGGATGTCTGTGTGTTTCTACAAAGAACAGAACTTTGTTTCGCAAACTCTTTCTCCAAAAGCACGTGAGTGCCTCCCTGCAGGCCAGGCTGAGCCTGGGTTGGTACTCAATCTTGCGCAAGTTCCCTGAAGGTGGGACACAGTGCTTCTGTGGCTACAGGTGTCTGCTTCCTGCATCTGCTTATTAGCAAGGGCTACATTTTCAAGAGAAGAGGAAAAGCTTGGTTATTTAGGCTTTCTTTTATTTAAAATGAAAAGTACTGTTCACAGAGGAAATACATATTTGCATATGCTCATAAAATATTTACATGGAAATATACAAAACACAGTCATTTATGATCCCTTAATTAGTCATCGCGTGGAATAAGAACTTAATGGAAATAGAATTTGTTAATTCATTAGTGTTGGACTATAACTCTGGCATCGTTTCTCAGTAATTAATAGGACCTGCAAAGAACATTGTTTGGTTTTTATTGCATTTTCCCCTTTAACACTTTACGTGATCGTAGTACATTTTATGAAGTGAAAAGTATCAAGTTAAGACTCATTTTATTAAAATAATTTAGAGGATAGTAATCAATGACCTTTCCCCGCGTGTCCTATTGCCTCGGGCCACACCGTGAGGCTCCACTGCATCCACTGTGATTATCTACTCGTCCCTCAGCATATCACCGGTTCCTGGCCTCTGTATTTACGACTTGCCTGCTGAATTTATCCTCCTACCCTGGAAGTGCCGTGCTGTAGAGATGTGTCTACTCTGCTCACTGCTGGAGTGTAGGCTCCACAGCCGTGCTGGGAGCTCAGCAAGCCCTGAATGGATGGGAAGCTACTGAATGGATGGGTGCTATGTGTTCAGTTGTGTTAGAATCAATTGGATGCACACAGGCGAAATCAGCTCATCAGCAAGAGTACAGCTTCAATATGATAAGCGACAGGAATTTATAGACGTGAGTTCTGTTTGTCGGCATAAGTGACACTTGGTGAGCAGTTAACAGCTCTGTGTAACTCCAGTGCCAGAGGATCTGAAACCCCCTCCTGGCCTCTGTGGGTACTGCACTCATTTGGTGCACAGACATGCGTGCAGACAAGGTCATACATATAAAATAAAAATACATTTAGAAATCTTTTTCTGATAGGTGGGCAGCTGCCTGTTGTATGGGATAAGCAGAGGGAAGGTGGAAATAATGGTGTGCTTGCGAAAGGACCAGTGTGAGCTGATGTGGGATTCCCCTCTGCATGCTGTGAATATGTTTTATCAACATTGGTTAATAAAGAAGCTATTTTTGCCTATTGCAGGGCAGAATAGAGATAGGCAGGGAAAACTAAACAGAATGCAGGGAGAAAGAAGGCGGAGTCAGGGATATGCCATGCAGCTATAGAAGGAGAAAGACATTGGAACCTTACCGGTAAGCCACAGCCTCGTGGTGATACATAGATTAATAGAAATGGGTTAATTTAGGATGTAAGAGCTATCTAGGAATGCACCTAAGCCATTAGTCAAACTGTGTTGTAATTTTGTGTGATTATTTGCGACTGGGTGGCTGGGAAACATACGAGCAGTCTCAGTCTACAGTGAGCAACATTATCAAGCAAGGAACAGGATGTATGTTTGAAATCTACACCCAAAATGGCTGCTGCTGTATAAAGGACAATAAAGGAGTTATAGTTGTTTGAGAACCCAGATAGTACTGCTACACATTAGTCACATGCAGCATTTCTCACCACAGAGGTTTCCTAGATTTCAGCTGTATTAGTGGTGTGAACAAATACTCAGCAACGGTGACTTAAGGGAGAAAATGTTTACTTGGGGGGTCTCCATCTGTGGGGACACAGGCATGGCTGCAGGCAGCTCCCGCGTGAAGGGAAAATATTTTATATAGACTGGGGAGTATGGACATAACAAGGCTGGCAACTCACGGTCTTCTCCTTTTTCTCTTTTTTTTTTTTTCAGCCATGGGTTGGTGTTCTTTACATTCAAGGTGTGTCTTCCCCAAACGGGCATTCCATCAATGCACTCACTGTTTCCCAGTCCTTCCTACTGACAGAGAGGTCCCATAGAGATACCTCTGCAGAGGGCATGTTCATCCAGTTACAGAGCTTGTTAGCTCCATGAAGTAATCTAAATTTTAATATTATTAACAGGTCAAAACATTGCTCCAAATGTTGTAAGCAGCCCGGGCCATTCCTTCCATTTCCCCAGTGTGGACAGACCACAGTCATCAAGATCCACACTTCTTCACAAAATGAACCATCTGCTAAATTGCAGCTTGAGATTTGAAGCTGGTCTCAATTGTTAGTTTATTAAATGCAATAAGTTACAATAATGAAGTGTTAAAATTACAACCCACATGGGCAGGAGAAGCTAGTGATTCCCAAATAGAATTATAAAAATCTTAACTCTTATGTTTTTTGACTTGTGGTTTTAATATCTGCAGTCTAGTCACTGGCATGTCTCATAATACATTTACAAAATATAAAGAAAAATGAACACAAATGAACAATCCCTTTGTGTATACATGAACACTTTTTCATTACCCAAGTGACTCTTCAAAACGGCGTTAATATATCTGAAGTAGTTCTTTCAGGGAATGGAGATGTTTAAAAAGCTAAATTCTCCCCAATCTAATGTTATACTTTCATTTTGAAAAATGCTTCACAATGTTTTAAAAAAGTCATACAGCTTTTTGTAAATGAGATACTGTTAAAAGATGCTTCCAATGGATGGGTAGAATCTGTTGAGAAATTCACGGTTCTCAGGAGAGAAGTAAGAGGACAAAGATCTCTTTCAGAGAGTGCTGACCACCTTGATTTGATGATAAATTTTATAATGACAATTGAAATCCTAACTTAAGCACAAAAGTAGGAACAAGATACATAATAAACACACACATTGCATTTGTATGAAAACAACAGGTTGCAATGTCCACGTTCTTCATGTCTTGATCTTATGATTTTTATGAAGAAAAAATAACTTGTCTTAATTTATACATGTGTGTATAATCACACACATAGACATACTATATGTATTATCTTACTGCCTTTAATAAAGCAATTCTGTGTGAAATAGAGTGTCTTATTTATTATACTGGCTTTATACCAGAAAAGCCCAACAGTTGGCCTCACAGTAGGAAATGATTATAGTTTAGCACAGTCCTCTCTCTGTAGATCAGAAAAGATACTAATGTATGTAAAAATATTATAGAATTAATAAAAAGTTCTCTGGTTCATATGATTAAAATTTATCAATATCAGATGAGCAATTTAAAAATCATACACATCCCTTCTTCAAAGTAAGAACGCAAGTTCCCAGACAGCAAGTGAAGAAGTAATTCAGATCTAAAGTAGATGCCCTAGCATGGAGACAGAATAGAGAGGATGGACCCCTTAAGGGTAAGCTGAAGATCAATGTGCTACAGAGACACACTGGAAAACATACCTCAGGCAGGTCCTCATTCCAAGTCTGAGATATTCAGAAGAAAAGACAAATTTAAATTTGCATCACAGTAGCTAAAATTTAATATGTAAATTTGAAAGAAACTTAAAAGGAGCAGATTCAAACCAAGTAACCCATCGATGACAATAAGAAAAGCCATTATGGAAAAAGCAGATGTGAAAATAAACACAGTTATGTTCTTTAAAGAAACAAGAATAAATTAAAGGAAGGATATTTGACAGAACTAAATAGGAGAAGATTTCAGACGACGAAGTAAATAAAAGCGGGAATAGAATTTGTGTTATAAAAAGATAAAAGGGAAACTAAAACAGGAGGGTTAAACAGGGAGTGGGCTGGAGTGAACGAGGAAATATGGGGAGGGACAACTAACAATGAAGGCCATTTGAAAAACCATATAGAAGCCCACTACTGTAGAAGCTTCCTAAATTACATGCATACCTGAAAGGGATTTAAATGGAGTAACCATATAACAGGGGAGATAATGTCTCTGTTAGAAATTTTATGACACCAAGTAAAACCTCCAGGGCCAAGAGAGGTTACGTCTTGTGGAGTTGTCTGGAGAGGTCCCACAGACCTCCCCAAGTATCATGGTAGCCAAGACTATTGGCTATTCTTCATAACCTAACGGTAAGGTCTTAACTGCAGAAGATATATTTGTTTATGTTACTGAACATGAAGAAATTGAGAAGCTTCACCCCTACTGACTGGAGTTTACGGTTCTGGAAGGTACCTTACATGCTACCAGAGGAGAAAAGCAACCATCAATATCACTTAGCTACAAATCCTGCATCCTTCAGCAGTGACTCACCTGGAAGATATATTGGTGCAATAGTGGAACAAATACTATGAATGTAACAAATCACTTTTTGATTGTATTTATAGTCTAATCAATGAGATTGAACCATACCTGACATTGCTAGCATGGCCAAGAACCTGAGACCACATAGGTCGTGCGTCTATGGGAAAACTCAAAACTATTATTCTGCTAAAGGACATTGATGTGGGGTTCCCCTGTGTATGCTGTGAATATGCTTTATCATCATTTGTTAATAAAGAAGCTACTTTGGCCTATGGCAGGGCAGAGTATAGCTAGGTAGGAAATCCAAGCAGAGATAGAGAAGGAAAGAAGGCAAAGTCAGGCAGACGCCATGTAGCTGCAAAGGAGAAAGACACCAGAACCTTGCAGGAAAATCACAGCCTCTTAGTGAAACACAGATTAATAGAAATGAGTTAATTTAAGATATAAGAGCTAACAAGGAATATGCCTGAGTTGTTGGCCAAACAGTGTTGTAATTGATATTGTTTTTATGTGATTATTTGGGTCTGGGTGGCTGGAAAATGAAAAAGCAGTCTTCAGTTACAGAACATAGAAATAAAATGATATTTAATGACATGTTGCTGTAGCCACAGATCTATTCTTTGCTCAGCCTTCAGCAGAGAAGTGGATTCTTGCAGTAGATGGTATTTAACATAGAAATCCACAACTGAACAACATGCAGAGAGTAAGAGACTTTGAGATGCTCAGCCCTAAATGGGATGTCTTCAAACCTCTTTCCCCTAGTCTTAGGGATCTATGCAGAAGAGGAGGCAGAGAGATTGTCAGAACGGGAGTCAGTGGGTGACTCCAAGTCTTCTAGACTCACCAGGGCCGACGAGTTTATATGCTTTGACAACATAGGCAAGACCTGCACAAGTTCCTCTTCCCAGCAGGTTTCAGTTGCCAATAGCTTCTTGGAAAGATGTGGAACCCGCTGGGAAAAGGAAAAATCTCTTTTCTCCGATGGAGAGTCACTGGGTTTATCAACCACACCCCAAAGAAAGCCCATGCCTAGGGATAGAACAAAATGAACTCCAGATTGTTTGTACATTTGGGTTTTGCACTTTTTCTGTATTTTTCTATCTTATTAGGTGGGTAGGAAGGAGCTGGAGGAAAAAAAGGAATATGATAGAAATTTATTTATGTAAAAATGTTTAACTAAGAAAGTAAATGAATAAATGTGAAGAAGGAATTGAGGAGAGGAGGAGAGGACTCTGAATTAAAGCTGTGCAGAGAGAAGGGGGCCAGAGTGGGAAGGGACCAGCTCCCTTTAACAGGGACTGGAGAAACCTTCCAGAAGGAGCCACACCTAGGTAAACATGTACGCAATAGTAATCATTTGGAAATACTGAGCTGAATTCCGGAGTTAGTAATGCCCATTTATATTTGGGATTCCCACAACATATGGATCTAGAGATGTGTAGCTTGACCTTTTGAAAGTCATTTTAAATGCAAAATTTACTAAACATATATAACAAAAAAATGTAGTAGGAGAAAAGCAAACTGCCACAATTAAACAATTTTCAAAGCGGTAAAATCATTACAGTCTTTCAGTGTGAAAAGCTTACCTATAGACATTATTTGTGCTATGTCATTAAAACAACATTTTCATTACGTACAGGATTAAGAATGTGTGAGCTATGCAAAAGGAATCATTGTAAGACTTGATATGAAATGAACTCTTCAGCATTTAGTTTCTACTTTTCCTTTGCTTCAGTGCCCAAGTCACCTGGGTTACAGGGCACTGTGTCACTTTCATTGTAAGACTCAATTACTCTTAGGTCACTATTGGCTAAGTGCTGATAACATCGCGTAGCTTCGCTGTAATGGGACACATTCCAGTAACACACAAAGTAAAGTAGGCTTGGTGGTTGTAGTGACACCCTCCACAGAACACAAAATGATTGTGAAAAATCCCACAATCTATTATTGTAAAAAAAAAAAACGCAAATGAAATTTAGAAAACATGGTTAAGAGAAAAGGAATTTCTACAGATCAGAAGGCCGGAAGAACCAGCTCGAAACCACACAGTTTACAGGCAACTTGTAATTTCGACATTTGAAGCACCCATTCCGGAGTAGGCATACCGCTTCTTCATTGTTCCCCTATCTTCTGTGTCTATCTTTAAGTCAGACGCAAAAGATCTGACATAAAACCTGGGGCTGGAGGGGTAAGGAGCAGCTGTCACCGGCTGAGGGTGCATTAATTGATATTTATGATGAAATACCGTAGCCTTGCTTCCAACTCCTCCCCATCAGGGTTGCTCTTCTTATTCCCACCCAGTCAGCTCTTATCCCACAGACAAACACAGAACAGGATGTACGGACAGAGACTCCTGGTAGCAGATGGCATTTCTGTCCTATAAATAGCATGTCTCATGAGCAAGATGCCAGGGGTAAGGACAGAGGAGGACAAAGCTGCAGATCTGCACTTCAGAGACTGCAGGCGACTGTGCACCCCCTCCAGTGCAGTGTCCAGAGGCAGAGCAGATCCTGTCGGGCCAGCAGAAGCAGGACTGGATGGCATGCTCACTCTAGACACCGCGGCATCGTTAGCTGCTTTGCAGTTTGTCTGAGACTACTGAAGTTAATATTGGGAAGTAATAGTAGATCGATACTAAGGAAAATACGAAAGCATAAGAAAACACTTGCAGAAGTCTAAAAAGTGGATGAAGAGAAAAAAATATCTATGAGACAGCAGCAGTGATGGACAGCCTGAACCAGTGCAGGCCACACACATTTGCTCCTAGAGCGAAACAGAAAGCATGTGGCCAAAACAAAAGACGAACTATTTCAAATAAACAGGCAACAAATTTGCAATAATAGTGCAGGGACAAAAGACGTTCACAAGTTTTGATTACTCCCTCAGGCTGGCAAAGCAGAAAGAGCAGGTTTTCACAAATGGATGGAGAGTCAAACTGCTTTCAATATTTCAACAGTTCTAACATTTATATTCATATTTTATTATACAGTAATTTTATATTCTGCAGATACAAGGAGGGAAAGAATTTTAATTTAAGAAAGTAGTGTATACTCTGGAAAATTATACATTAAGAACATGAGAATATTTACATATATTAAGTAATAGCACTTTTTAATGAAATTGCTTTAAGATAGACATATCAGAGAGTGGTGTATCTAAAAAAGAACCTACAATTGGGAATTTATAGTTTAGAAAATCTAGTTTTTTATTTAATTCAGCCTGAAGCCCAATTTTGGAAATTGTATAGGGTTATTCGTTGGGAAGGAGATATCTTATGCTAGGGGCTGAAGATTAATTAATGTTTAATGATTTTTGTATAGTTGTGCATTTTTTCTAATAGCAAAAGTGCTTCATCTATAATGAACTTGGAAAGCATCCTCAGCACACATGTGTACACACACACACACACACACACAATATTTTCACATGGTTGGGCATCACACCATGAGAATTATTATGGGAAAAGCCATAAACGGTGCTAAAAGTGAAATACACATGTAAATACACATAGATACACATAGAAATATGTTGGCACATATATTTTCCAAGGGCATTACAATGGAATTACACACTAAAAGATGGTTGTTAGCCACACACAGGGCCACAGTTCCATAACTCCACTACTGGGAATGATGAGGCAGAGGGACCCTGAATCCTAGGTCAGTCTGGACCATATGACAAAACCTTGTCTCAAAATTTAAAAAATCAGAAAATAAGCTTGAATACCATTAATTTATCTAGGTGATAGCCTTATAAACAAATTCACATCTAGATTATTGTAGCAATCTCATATACTACATATGTAAATAGTGTTATATTTGATTTATGACATCTTTTAGAGAATATAATAAACATTACAGTTCTATTTTAAAATTTATTAATTTGCCTTTTCCTTGTTAAATTGTATAAAACTGTTAAAATTCCCAGAATGCTATGCCCCTATCATTATAGTTTCTTAATCTAGCCTTTCAGTGCTCCTTAAAGTTCCACATGAAACTTTATCTCATGGATGCAAAAGAAAATCTGCTAAAGGAAAACGGCCTAGGGGAGCAGTGGGGTGATTGCTATTCTCTGCCTACATTTGTTACTATCCAGGTCTCACACTGTAGCACAGGCCACTTTCAGAGCAGACAATCAGCAGTCTGGAGACCTGAGCATGGACAGATTCTAAACACTAAAGGCCATGACAAGAATTGCCTGTGCTGTGATTTCAGTGACGTGAAAGGCGAGGTGAGCCTGAAATGCCTCCAGGAATGCTAACCCCTGTCTTCTGCAGGGGTCATGATGTCACTTACTTCTTCCACTCCTCAGTGTTTTCGTATTTTATAAGGTAGATATGTATAGATAGGTTTCATACTAAGAGCAAAATTTTACAAGTGGTAACAACAATTCCCAGGTATATTTCAGGAATATGAGTTCAACTGAGTAGTCTACCAACAACGATTTTCTCATTAAACTTACAAGGCCAGGATTGCATTTTTGATAAAGGCAAAATATATTTTCCTAAAGTTATTGCTTCAAAAATGGAGTAAGATTACTATAATTATTTATTAACATTACTATTAGATTTTTGCGGGAAAGCAAAGGAGAAACAATACAAATACCACTACTAAAATCACACTTTGTCTCTGGAGTTACGGACCACTCTAAATAAAGACAAGATACCGTGACATACTTTTTCATGATCAACTGTCAATCTCATCCCATTTGGAACACGTACAACAGCTTTGGGTCTGCACAAGGTTCATAAGGTGAGGGTGAGTGATGAGAGGGAAGGCAGACAGGGAGTTATTCCTGAAGTCACAGGCTGGTCCAGAACCAGAGATTCACCTTCCGAGGAAGACACGCCAAATCTATCAAAGATCTCTCTGTCTCCAACAGAATTTCCTGACAGCACACACTTCCGTTGAAGGATTCAAGAGCTCCCTACTACAAGGTGGCAAGTGTCACCGATAGGAGGGTGGTAGCAATTTCATTTCTTCTGGGATATTAAGTGACAGAAAACACACTATTCTGGCAAAAAGCCCCCCCCCCCCCCCCCCCCCAAGTCACCAACCAAGGCCTCTCTTAGTTCTCGGCAGCCGGAGAAGCAGGGATGATTTGTTTTCTTCTGGTTGTCTGTCTACAAAGATCTGCAACTCACAACACTGCCTGCTTCCCCTGGGGCCCCAGGAATGCGAACTGCCCTTAGCGGATGCCATCACTGATTGGCTCGGCCTTCCCTTTCCATCTACAGGCTTCCCAGAGTTATAAATCAGTTGACTTTCTAGCTCGACGAGATGGCATATGCCCTAGTTTGAGGAACAGATGGAGGCTTGGGGGAAAATTGTTTCTGCAGGCTTGCTACAAGCAGCTCTCCTCCGTAAAAGGGAGCCATTCACACTGATTCTAACATAAACTATGTTGGCAGCAGGGAGCACCGGCCTATTCAGCAGAAAACCTTTCACCCACCTCAGAGGTCACCCAGCCCGTCCAGATCCAGGTCATTTCTGATACGCGTCAGTATTTCTAAACTGTGCACATTGCAGAAGAGTGATTTACATCAAACACAGGGGTGGGATTGGGCATGGAAAAATCAAACCACCAGCACAGCATCGTAACACAATAGCCAGAGGCCTACACTCCAGGATTTCTGCAGTGACCCTGGCTATTAATTAGTCATAGGAATTATCAATAGAATGCGCCATCTCTTCTCTAAGGAAGTGGGGTGAGCTGGCACTTGTCACTTGTCTTGTGGCATTTCCCTTATAAATTCTACTAAGTCCTGTTCTCTACCGAAGGTTTTGCATTTCTCAGAAGCAACAGAGGCCGGGACAGTTTCAGGAGAACATCCGTCCTTCTTCACAGAAAGCCAATTATACATTTGCCTACATGAGCTCAGAAATCAATATCAGCTTTTCCTTAAGGGCAACAAGCGGAACATTAATTTTTTGAATCCTTAAAAAATTGGAACATTTAAGAAACTGAAGGCACCAAAGAACTAAATTATAAATCAAGATTGTAGGAATGAGTGATGAGTCCAGGGGCAAATAAATGGGGTGGCATCGTGTTACAGTGTGACTTACTTTAGAGGGAAATGACATTTTCAGATAATGAGCAATCACGGTTTGGGGTTGGTTTTAATTGTAAGAAAATCAGTCCACATTTGAATACTAAGCAACTGTTTTTCCTGGTAGGAAATGATCAGTTATGTGGATGAAAACAGTCACACTGATGGGGTTTGCAGAGCTGATGAATACCAGTGCTGCTGAGGGGAAGGATTAGGAAAAAGAAGGAGGAAACACCAGTGGGAGCCTAACCGGGGCTGTCACTCAGCATAGACCAGGAGGTGTGTAAGTCACATCACTGGTTTTTTTAAAGACCAAGTGAACTATCTGAAATTTTGTGCACTGCATTTCCTGGCTTAGATGTTCAAGTCAGACACTGGGAGGGAATTGGTGCATAATTCAGAGTGGGTGCTCGTGGTAATAGTTCATCCTCCTAGAACTACTAGTGTGTTTCTGAACCACAAAATACTGTGGACTCATGTCAAATCTGCTGCTGCTGCTTACTTCTTGCTTCTCTTCCAGAGATCTTTGTCTCTGGAAAATTCCTATGGAATATTTGCTGTGCAGAGTACTTCACAAAATATAATAAGTATAAAACAACTTCTTTGGTCTCCCATGATTAAAAAGGATGGCATTATGGTCCTTCAGACTGAAAATGAGTCCTAGAGAATTAGAGGCCGAGGCTGGCATCAGTGACTGCCAAGGTAAATCCTGTACCCACGCAGCTCTGACGTGCTTGAGTTCATTCGCAGAACGCAGCGATCTGCATGGCTCAGAGTCTGCTCAGCACCCCAGGGGAGAAAGTGCCGCCACAACCAGGAGCCTGACCTCAGCCTCCGAAACACTCTGCACACACTTCTCACTGAACTTCTTGATGATCCTACCTCAGGTCCTAATCCCGGATCCCTGCTTCATCTTCTTAATTATGCTAACTTTACATATCTTAGGATTTTTTTTAAATATATAAGATAACATAAATCAAATTTTAAATAAGATGGTGTACATATACAATTGACTTATTTAGATATATAATTATTGATTAAAAGTATTACAAAGGAGTGCATACTGCCTTGATTTGATTAATACTAAGATATATATATATATATTTTCATAGAGAAGAAGGTCTCATGAGCAAAATTTAATCAGTAGGTAGCTGTATAATTAACACACTCACCTTGGGGAATGAATCCTTACATGACAAAGCTTTGCTCTCTCCAGGTAGAGGGTATCTAGGTCCATCCTAACACGTTTGCCTGTGTCTTGTCTGCTGGATACAAGGGACGACTGAAAACTATTGACAACGTAATACGGGGGGGGGGGGGGCACCAGGACTGCAGCCGCCATTGCTAGCTGGATCTCTGGACAGGAACCTCCTTGTCACATGGGAAGTGACCGCAGGTGCCAAGAGCAGGACTTGGAGACAAAGCCCAGGTCCAGGTGGTGTCTCCCCTTTGGTGACCATGTGAAAGGTTTATGATTTTGCTGCATTATATAATAATTTGCACATAAGGCTACAGGTTTGTCTAATTCTTTGTCAAATCCATATAAAAATACATTTAGAAATTTAGTAGACAAGCTTCTTAGTGGATGTCACACATTTTCACGGAGCCAAGTGTCACGGACTGACAGAGGTGAACTGAATTCACATCTTCTTTATCAAAATGCCTATAAGATGAGAGAATGTAGAAATTCTTCAGGGCATCTGCAGCTCTCTTCATCTTTAAAGTGAGCCGCTAAAGCTAGTGTGCCTATGATATTTTTCCCAACTCTCTTACCCAAAGTAAGCTGAAGTGGCTGTTTTTAAAGAAATAATTCTCGGCTACTAAATAAAGCAATAGTTTGGAAATACAAAGTTGTAAAACCATAATTTCCACAGAGGCCATTAAGATATACAAGAAATGAATTTTATTTCAAGTTTCTTCAGCTGACTGTCCTGTGGCCTTACATTTCAGTTGGCTCCAGAAAAGCTCTTGGAAAGAGTATGTATTCTAGAAAATGAAACCTAGAAGAGGGAAGGAGAAGAGCAAAGGGAGTGGGAAGGGGAATGAAGGGGAGGAAAAGAAAGAGGTGGCAGAGAAGGGAAAGAAGGAAGGACACCTGCCAGATTTCACACTAGTCATGGAAGATTGAGGGTCCCTGGAGGCACAAGCGAGGGGACAATGCCCAGAGTGCTGTGTTACTTTCCCTGGAATTCCTTCTACAGTCCGAGCTTCAGTGTCTGGGTCTAATCCCTCCCCACCACAGCTGCCTTCTCCACGCACACATGGCCTGGAGCAGCACAGGTGGAGGGGACATGTGTACTCTGCGGCGTCTCTAACAGGTCTGTCTCCAGGATGCCCTGTGGAAATTTTAGGTAGAGTCACACCCATCCCACCCCAACCGCTGTCCTTGTCATTCACATTATATTAGTACAAGAAACTGAAGAATGGAAATCACAACGAGAAAAATCTCCAATACGTGTTTTAAGTTTCTGTTGTCCATGCTGGTATCTGAATTGCACCTTATCTAGACCACGTGGCTCTTCCATTTCTGTTCTTATAATGTCGATTTTGAAGATATCAGCTGCAAAATAAAGAGCCCCATTTCCTGACTACTAACAGCGCTAAGAGAAATGTAAGAAAAGTTTTCACCACGCTTCCACACGGCTCCAATAACTGGTAACGAGAGCTGCCTAGACACATTCTAAAAATTTCCTAGTCACAATTCAAAAAGGATTCCAGAAACCATATTCTAGACAAGATCTAGTCATCTTTCAGATATAATAAACTGGCAGTGGGTAGCAATATAGAAACGTCTGCTATATATAGTTCATAAAGTTTCATTTGTATTTATCAAGAAATTTACACAGACCCACACAGATATATCCTGCTTTTCATTCTCAATAATAATTTTATGCGGCCATCGTCTTTCCGAGGAGCGTAACCTGCTTTTGTGTCTCACGCCAGGTCTTAATCTAGAGTTCTTCAGCTGGATGTGGTGACTACGTGGTGACTTAAATTAAAATTAATTAAAATGAAATAAAATTAAGGATCCAGCTTCTCAGTCTTGGTAGGCACATTTCCGAAGCTTGGTGGCCACACATGGCCAATGGGACCGCAGCAGCTGCAAACGTGCAGTGTTCCCACAGTCGTGGGACACCCATCTCCAGAGATTAGGGAGCAAACGAACATGTCCGTGCACACAGAACTATTCTGTCAGGTCAAGATGAGGGCCGGAAAGAGGCAAATGCCTCGCTCTGGCTTCTAGCATCTGACTGCATTAATTTATAAGGGGCTCTACGACTGTTTTTACTTTATCAAGGCGAGTACAGCTAATCTTGAACAAGGAGAAGGGGATTTGATGACTTGGATGGACTTCCTGTCCCTTGGCAGAGTGGAACTGCCTTTGGCACAGCTTACTGGCAGTGATCACTAAGTATTTCAAGCCACAGGGCTTTTGGAATTTTTATTACTTAACTGTACATACTCTCAGGGCCCTTGGAGCCCCCAACTGCCACAGGGAGTATTGAGAAAGGCCTATTACTACTTGGGAAAATGTTGTCCCTGGACAGTCTGCAGTGAGAAAGGTACAGTGGTTTATGAAGAGGCATTTGGTTCTTGGGGTCTTGATTTTGTTTCCCACCTTCAGTATCTAAGCCCTGTCGTTAGGGATGGTACACTAAGTACCTCCCCTACTCCTCCTTAGAATTGTGCCCACAGGAAACACAAAGAATAAACCTGAGTACACCGAGAGTGTCCACAAACTCATGTCTGATAACATCAGTGTCATAGTTTGATGCCATAGCCATGCTGTAATACAGCAACAAAGTCCCGAGAGACACATCCCACAGATTCTGGGGTGAGACATCTCTCCAAACTTATGTACTATACAGCCGGTGCCGGTAAACACATTGCTTCTTTTTGTCATTGCTTCTGGCTTACTCACTCAGTCCAGTAATCAAGAGTAGTCTCAACCAATCAATTCCCAGGCAGAAGGCAGCACTTACCCCGAATGAATGTTAGACTTGCAAACACGAAATAAAAATATTTACCTCCTTATTAATTATTTCTTAATTTATTTTCAAGGTATTTTTTCTAACCTCGGTACCTCTAAAGTTGCATTATTGAATGAGAGGGAAATAAATCTATATTACAAATATAGATGTACCATGGATGTAATTTATGTATAGGTTGCACTTACTTAAAATATCCTAAACCATTTACTTATAAACTATTAGAAAATCCTAACAGCATTAGTAAAGATTTTGAGAAACTTTCTGTTTCTTTATATGAACCAGATCATAGATAATCAAACACAAAATCCATGTCCTGAATCAAATACAAGCAGGCCCAGACCCACGGTGTATGTTGGGAACATACACTCAGGCTGAGAATACCATATTCCAAGTAGGTCTACTTGCTAGGCATCTTTCTTCACACACACACACACACACACACACACACACACACACACACGTTCACAGAGCATACCCCCAGTCAACTGGTGATGGATCAAAGGGAAACAATGACCCTCACCTCCCTCACTAAAAGTGTACAGCAAAGTTTAATGATAAGGACTCCACCATATTTTCGTTTTGTCATTGGTAACACATCTAAGTTGAGACGACTGCTCAAAACCTAGAAAGACTAGATACACACTGGATATAATCCACACAGCACTCCCTGCTTTCCTGAGTGGGAGGGGAAAAGGGTAAGTTTAATACACCTCCACCAGCTATTAGCCTGGTAAATTCCTGAATTCAACAACTTTGCATTTTCATGCTAATTTATCTGTTCCTAACTATAGACAGCTCACACATCCGCCTCCAGACAAAGGCACTGACTCCGATTTCTTCGGCTCTGTGTCAGTTGCTTCTTGTAATTGAGGATGTTTGGCCGGAACCTTTTGTCTTCCTTAACCTGGTGTGATACTCGGCCTCCTACGGCAGCTTTGCTGTCTTTAGGCAGAGAGGCCTTTTCAGGTGATAAATATCACCGAAAGCAGAGCTGTTCATAACAAAAATAATTAAATAGCAGAATTGCTTGGAGATGGCATCCATTCCTCAAGTTAAATGCAAAGCCTTCTCCTGTTAGACTGACTTGTTTTCAAAAGGCACATCGGCAAGCCTTTGGAGAAAAGGCAGGGCCACATTAAGATGGCGTCAGTAGGTAATACATTTATTTTGAAGCCAATTAACCTTTTGTCGGGGGAGCATTCGTGCTGTAATGGCTTGGCTGGCTGAGGTCAGCCTCTAACAGGCAAGGTTGACAGCCCTGTCCCAGCCAATGGTGGTGCAGAGCTGGGATGGAGGAGCCACCTTCTTGTGTATTCCACTCTGCATTCCCGGGGAGCACACAGCCCTGACCCATCCATTTAGGTAATTAAAGCTTCCATTTGGAAGTGTCCTGCAGGAAGGTGAAATCTGGGGGAGATAAATGGCGGTTGCTCTCTGCATCCAGCCGCCAGGTCCATCATTTGATGGACTGCTGGAAACAGGCCGGGCTGCCAGGCTCTCATAAAAATAGAGATGAATTGGGCTGCAGACAATTCTCTAGGGCGAAGCAGCTCTGTCATTTTCTTCTTTGAGGGCTATAATTTAATTGTTAGTCAAGGTGGATGGCTGACTCGGGGCCCGAGAGCTCGCCCACCACCACTCCTTCTCTGAGAAATCACTCCCGTTTATTTACTTCGCAGCCAAGTTTGTTTGGCATTGGGGTGTCACGCCCGCAAGCACAGCTGGCTGTCACAGCTGCCCAGACTTACCTTCCAGGCAATTTTGTTTCCTTTCGAGTCATGCTCAAGGGCGATTGGGAAGTCTCCACGCTCATAAAATTTTCGGAATGCCGTGGGCTTGGTTGGCCTCTCTTTAAATGCCCCTGCAGCTGGAGGGCCCCGCACCTTGAAGAGGGGGAAAATACTCTTTAACTTTTAAAATAGGTTAAAAAAAAAACTTGGTAGAAAGTATATTTGAAATAAAGTCCAAACTGCTTAACCAGGGACAACAGAAATCTTCGGTTAACACAAACACATTCAGGGGCTAGCTTGTTTTTAGCTACATAAAAAGCACTTTAAACAGCCTGTGTGAAGAAGGAAGCCAGACTTTAAGGGACACTCAACGGAGTTCAAAGTATCTGAACAGTTGTGACACTCAGGTCTGATGTATGTTGTTGGAGAATCATGAAACAGTAAATTTAAAATATTTCCTTTGAAGTCTCTGTTTCTCTCTGTGTGTAGGAAACAATGGCCTAGGTTATCATAAATATTAAGAACAAAACTAAAGACTATGATATGAAATGAATGATAAATTAGGGAGTTTCTAAAGAAGAAAGGTGACCTGCAAGGATGCGTTTAGCAATCTCAATTCACAGGAAACAACATTAGAATAAACTGTATGAGAAAGTGTCTCTTCCCAAACTGCACTCTTCATTAAAAGGGAAATGCTTTCTGTATTATTCGTGCTGAGTGTTAGCTTTAAATCTGCATTAGCTATATCCAAACTCACCCACTAAGTTTAAAACTGAATGCTAAATAACCTATTTATAAAAGTGCAGTCTACTGAATTGTTACAGTACAGACAAACATGTTGATCCCGCTTACTTGCTGTAAAAAGGTAACTTCCAGTCAATTCATATACTAGTTTAACAGAATCACAATTTTTCTCTAACAATAAAGAAAAATAGACTAATAATTTAGCTTAGCTTTGTTTTTATATTAATTTATAATGCTTCTGTTAAAACTTTCATTGTAAGAAATATATTTACATCTGCAACAATGTGATAAAGTACACACAAAATATAGGATGAATACATTGTCTCTAGTCCATAAGTGAAGTGGAGTATTTGGAACTGGGGGATATTAAGCAATAGGAATGTGGCAGGATGCTGAAACAGAGGACACAGCACTGTTAGAGCTCGAGAGGCAGTCTCAGAGTGCACTGACGCCCAGCGTGCGATTCCACGCTAACTGATGGGCAATCACCTTTGAGAGCCGACGAAACTCTTCTCCAGGATTTGAAATTTATACTGATTCAGAATTACTCATCAGCACCACCACATTCAGCCAAATTCACCCACATTAAAAATGGCCACAGACATCCGACAGCTATGTGGCCCAGATTTCTGAGCCATGAGCTGGACATGGAGGAGACTGTTTTATCTTATTGCTCTCACAGGAACCACACAGCAGAGACCCGAGCTGAGACGCTGCACTTTCGCACCTCATCAAGTATTAAATTTTGTGAGTTAAGGGCTACCATTTTTTCTTTTGCCAAAAATTCTTAAAAGAAAATAAAAAGATTACCATGTGCCAACATGACACCATTTTAACACCACCAGGAAAAGAGGTAGACTAAAGTCTAAAAAGAGAAAATTTGGCCAAAGTAAGGTGTCATGAAAGCACAAACATACTCACTGAGTGGCGGTGCTGCTGTTAGCGCGAGTGGACAGGTGTGTTGAGAGCCGCAGTGCTGCGGCACCCGGGAACTGTTAGCGTGTGGACAGGTGTGTTGAGAGCCACAGTGCTGCGGCATCCGGGAACTGTTAGCATGTGGACGGGTGTGTATGTCGCTATCAGAGTTATAGATGAGTGGGTAGCACAAATATCATTTACTTTATTTCTCTTATTTGATTTTGTAGATCCCCGTGCACTTGGAGGAAATAGTACATAAATCCCATGCACTCTTCATGGAGTTTCCCTGGGGTGATACAGACTGAGGAGCTATGAGAACATATCACAATTAGGCTACTGACAATGATATAGACGATCATGGGATCCCTGTGCCTCTTAGGTGGTTATATATACCCTCGGCATCAGTCCCAATCCCAATTCTTTATCTCTTGGTAGCCACTATCTCTTACTCATTTCTAGAACTTGGTTATTCCAAAAATCATATCGTGTATAATCCCTTGGAATTGACTCCCCACCTAGATGATTCCAAGAGACTTACATACACGTTTTTCAAAATAATTCAATACTTTCTAATACTGGAGAGTCTTCTGTGCCATGGACCCAGTACAGCTTATTAAATATCTACCAGTAAATGTATCTGGGAACTAGTCCTTGGGGACGAGTATAACTAAAACTATGAGGTTTTGTAAGTGGTAGAGAGTGTCCTTACTGTCTCCTACTTTCGTTCCTCCAAGTTTTTTAAATTATGGACGAATGCCATTTTTTTCCAAATGTGGAAATTTTTCTACATCAATTAATATGCTTGTGTGATTTTTCTTTTGGTCTCTTTGATAATGTGGGTTTGAGATTTGGGAAATATGAATTCTATTTCCTTAAGTTACCCAGCTATTCAAATCATGTTTCCTATTGAGTGAATTATGGTGGCTCATATTTTTGAGAGATTTGCCCATTTCACCTAGATGATCAAAATGATCCACTAGCATGTTTCTCAAGTCTGCAGGATATGTAATGACATCCATAATTCATTTCTGATACTTGACAATTAGTGTCTCCTTCATTGTCAGTATGTAGAAGATTACCGTCTCTCTATGGAGACTCATTCTTTGCCTCCACATCTACTCTATAGTTTGTGCTTTCACATTCATTTGTGTTTATTTCCGGTTTTCCTACTTGATTTGCAATTATCTTTCTTTTTGTTTGAGAGAAGCTTAGATGATTGATTGGAGAGTTCCCCTCTTTTTCAATGTCAGCATGCATTGCTGCAGCTTTTCAGTGTTGGCAGGCATGGCTGCAGCTGTTCAATGTCGACGTCCACTGCTGCAGCCTTTCAATGTCCACATACACCGCTGCAGCCTTTCAATGTCCACACACACCGCTACAGCCTTTCAATGTCTGCACACACCGCTGCAGCCTTTCAATGTCCGCACGCACTGCTACAGCTATTCAATATTGGCATGCACTGCTGCAGCTTTTCAATGCCGGCATGCACAGCTGCAGCCTTTTAATGTCGGCAAGCACTGCTGCAGCTTTTCAATGTTGGCAGGCATTGCTTCAGCTGTTCAATGTCGACATCCACTGCTGCAGCCTTTCAATGCCGGCATGCACTGCTGCAACCTCTCAATGCTGGCATGCACAGCTGCAGCTTCCTCAACACTGTCCTGAGAGCTTACAAGGCTGTTAGAAGTAGCAAATAATTTTCACCTACCCCACTGATTTTCAAAACTTTCCTGGGTTACTGTGTACTATTTAGATATATTTTTAAGTTTGTTGAAGTTTGCTTTATGATCCAGAACATCGCTTAATATGGTAAATATTCTGTAGCCATTCCTAATACATACATGTTCTCTGTTACTTCATAGGGTGTTTAGATGTTTTGATTAAGGCCTATCCTAGTCAGACTTCTACTGCTGTGATAAACATCATGACTGAAACCAAGTTGGGCACAAAAACGTTTATTTCAGCTGAGGAGTCAGGGCAGGAACTCAAGGCAGGAGCCTGGGAGGCAGGAGCTGAAGCAGAAGTCATAGAGGGATGCTGCTCACCGGTTTTATCTCCATGGCTTGCTCAGTCTACTTTCTTTTACAATTCAGGACCACTGGCTCTGGGTGGGCACTGCCTACAGTGGGCTCTGCCTTCCCACAGGAGGCCCTACAGATCTGCCCACAGACAAGCTGATGGAGATGTCCCTCAGTGAGATTCCCTCTTCCCAGACATAAGTAGGCTTGTGTCAAAGTAACACAAACGACCAGCTTGGTCTCATCTCCTGATAAAGGTGCTGCGTTTCTCTGTACTCTTTTGGCTTCCTGACAGTTATTTTACAAGCTGGTGAAAGAGGACGGCTTCCAGCGACAGCTGTGGCTTTGTTCAGTGCTCTGCGTGTCCGCGATGCTTGCTTCACGTATTTGGTCACACTCTATCCTACTATGTTCACACACGCTTAGGGCATTTATGACGTGTACGCAGAATGACCGTTTTTAATATGGATTGTTACTAGACTAACTTCTGCTTCATTGTGCAACGATCCTCTCTGCCTCTGGAAATTCTTTTTTGTAATATACCTATAGCCATGTCAATTCTTCTTTTCTATAAGCAGAGTTGGAATACTAAAGATATTTTCCCATAGACTTTAAGCACCAGAGTTAGGGGAAAGACAGGTGCTCTGGAAGAAGTAAGATATATATTAGAACACAGGCGTGGGGTACTTCTCTTTAAAAAGATAATCAAAATTATCTTTTAATTAGCATTTATGTCATATTATCTTTATCCATTTCCTTAAACTTTCAACATGACTTTCATTATATTTTTAAATAATATAACATTGATCATATTATGTAATTCACTTTATCAATCTCTGCCATTTACTTGGTATACTTAGATTGCTTACATTCAGTGCACTTCTGTAGTAATAATTAGTATGTCATTTTTATTTGCTTTGCTTTTTCTTGTTCAAATTTTAAAAGTTATTATTTCCTTCCTGTGAAAAATTGGATGAATTTAGAGTTACATTTTGATGTGTCAGTTTGAGTATCACTATAAAGATTTTTTTACAGTGATTGGTCTAGCTATTACATTATATGAATAATATATCTTAATTATTAGTATTGTTAGCAGTTCTTACAAAATGTAGCTATCTCATATGTCTACATATTCTATTACTATTATAATTGCCTAGATTTATCCTCCTACATGATTAAGAGCCACATCGAACTCTCGGGCTCTCAGGCATGGCTCATTTTCTTCCAGACAACCTCACCTCCTCTCAACCTCAATCCTTAAACTATCCTTTGTACTTACTCATATCTCCCCATGTCCTTCCTCCCAGATGTCCCTAAAGTCTTTCCTTAATGCTTCCTTTCTGACAGAGAACTCTCTCAGACATTCTTTCAGGATAGAGATGTTGAGAACATGCTCTCTTAGTTCTTAGCCATCTGAGAATGACCCGGTTATATTTCAGAAACAATATTTCAGCAGGTTATAGCATTTGCCACTCACGGTTTTTTCCTTTAGACCTTGGGAAACAGCATTGCTTCCGTGTCCCCTCCACGGCTGCTGGAGACAAGTTCATTGTCCTTCAAATGTCTGACAGTTTCCTCCACACCCCAGGACTCCATCCTTGTCCTTGTCTTTAGTGTTCAGAACTTCCTGATACACCTTGGTATGCATTTCCTGTTTGAAAATTTCGCAGCTCTATGAACCTGAAGATTGCTCACTCGCTAAGTTTGTATACCTTCCTTCTTTGGATGACTCTTCAGACATGACTTCTCTTTCTCCCTTCTTTATTCTGAAGACACTAGACTTTACATTTTTATTGTTTTTCAAGGTTGTATCATTGTTGCTCAGGTTGGATGGTTTTTGCTGTTTAATCTTCATGTTTGCAGATTCTCCCTCTCTTCTTTCTACTCTGTTCGTGAACCCAGTCTTTTTGTTGAATATCAGTTACTATTTCTTTTAATTCTGAAACATCCATTTGATTCTTCTTTCTTTTTTGCTGGGACTTTCAATTTCCCTACTATTTTCATCTCATCAAAACATTTTTAGCAATGGGTGGGTTAATTTCAAATTCTTAAAACCCATATCTAACTTTTCTGTTGATTTGACACTGATATTTATTGATTCTGTATTTTCATTCACCTTGAGTTCTTGTTGAGTTTGGGTGTGATATGAACATTTAGCAGTTGTATAATATGGAACTCTGAATTTCTTTTCTTCCCTCCTCATCTACTTCTTTCCCTTGTTTGACACCGACAGGCCCTCTTGCATAGGAGTGCTGTGTGGCTACTTGCATCACAGAGAGGAGGAGAGAGGCTCAACAAGCCCCTCCCCCAGATTCTACTTACACAGTTGCCAGAGTAGGCAGTTGTTAGGAGTTGTTACCCACATGGGGGTGGGCTTTTCCTTAATGCAGCTGCCTTTGAGCCCCCCATGCTCCTACATATAACTCTAATGAACTTAACAGTCCACTAAGCCAGATATAGATAGAATTGTTTCTTGTCTGTGGTCAGCGCCCTATCTTCAGTGAATGGGTATTTGCTTATGCGTACCCATGTAAAGTCACATAAGAGCTAGACAAGTATGAAAAGAGTGTATCTGAAACCTTCTGTTTAAATATCTCTTTAGGGATGAGGTATAAAGTTCATTTTTTATAAACTGGGATAGACATATTCATTTCTGCTTGGATCTATCTGTACTAAGAAAGGGAGTGGCTTCTAGCACCCATAAGGCCCACGATAGCTCCCAGTGGGAGCGAGTGGTGCTCCGTTCCCAGCACCAGATACGGTGGGCTGGCCCACTGGACAGTACTGTAGCTCTGTCTTTCCACCAGGGGCCTCTCGGGTCGAAAAGAGGGCAAGTCTCTCATTCCTATTAGGGGGACACAAGGAAGCCCAAGCTCCCCCAGTGTCTCTGCTGACTTCACAGGCGTGGGTACCTTCGCTAACTCTAGAACTGAAAATGCACAGGGCCACCTTTTAAACCCTTGGCTACAGCCCCTGGGTAGAAATGTGCTAACCAGGATCTTCCGAAGTTCCTCTTTTTCTGGAAGTCAGCTGCTACGCACTAAGCCCACACTCATTTATTTGGAATCACCTTTCCCCTGTGCTTTATATTTATTTTGAAAATCATTTCTTTTCCCCCTTTTGCTCTTCTGTGATACATACTGCAATTCTTTTGATTCTGAACTCAAATTCTAACTGTTCAAATATTTGAAGGAACAAACATGTTTCTCTCTAAGGAAGCCTACAAGGCTTTTTATAAATTGATACAGACAACTTTCAGTTCTTTCTTCCCATAAATTTCCATGTACTCCCTACAGGGATGATCCATGCCTGAGGGTCCATGGAAAGTCTATGTTTGAAGAGGATTTTATAAAGTAACCTGTGTTAATATGCAATCACTCAACAATAGGAGATTTTCCTCTCGAGCATCTGCCATCTTCTGTCTTTATTTTACTACTGTCATTTATTTTAGCTTTGAACATTTTCACTTTTTATTTCGGCTATGAATCTATTTGAAATTAATTCTTGTTATCTCAAAATTCCAGTTTGTAAAAACAAACAGGACATTAATTAGCTCTCCTAGTGTAGTAGATGGACCCTCTCCCTGAGTCCTTAGAAAATACTTTTTTCATTTCAAACATATTCTGTGTCTGTGTGTGTGTGTGTGTGTGTGTGTGTGTGCGTGCGTGCATGTATGTGTGTGCTTTATAAGGGAACGGAGCATATTTTATAACCTACATGCATTCCATCCTAAATAATTCTCGGAGCCTATTCATTAAAAACAAGGTGAAACAGAATGGCTCCAGACAGAGAATTCGAGTATTATTACCAGAGACCACACAGAAGATGAACGCTGGACTGAGCAACTTCCAAAACATATAAAAATATTGTTAAGGATTCTTAGGTAAGTTCTATGTTTGTGGAAGAGGAAACATTGTAAGTTTTATTTTATGTCTTAAGATTTCTACTCTGATTTATTATAAATAATATAAAGCAAACAAGACCCATAAATCAAAGTAGCTTTGTGGGAAAATGCAATTAAGATTGCCCGAATGGTGGGGACAATCCGTAAACCAATTAGGAAGAGTGGATGTCACAGCAGAATGCTTTTAATAAAAGCTAATGCACTTGGGAAGCAAGATATTGAATGCAGTTTGAAATGACTTCAGATGACAGAGTACTTTGTATGCGGGCATTTATTGAATGTTCTGTAATGGATTTAAGACTCAGAGCACTGTATCTGTCATAGGGCCACAAAAGTAATAATAATAAGTAGGAAGGAATTTAAGGCTCTCTCAAACTCTCCATCATAAAGTTTAAAATTTTCCTTTTCATTATTTTTATTCTTAAGCATAAACCGGAGCTGTAAAAAGAAAGGACATTTATTCCAAATGGAAAGTCCACAGTGGATAATTCAAATTAGTCCATTTAGCTAATTTGCTAAAACACTGATACCCCGAGATGGCAAAGATCGTAATTCCCAGTTGCATAAGCCACAACCTGGACCCGTGATACATTACAGTACAGCTGTTGTCCTGGACCTGTGATACATTACAGCACAGCTGTTGTCCAGCAGGTAGGCATCTCTGCTGTGCTCCTGAGTGCCTGCTGGACTGGGGCCTGGGCTGTGTGTGGGCAGCCAGCATCCTGGATTCTGATTCACGACTGCTGGAAGTGAGTTTCTACCTACTTTGCTCACTGTAATTGTTTCTGCTCACCCCAAGTTCTGCCATGCCTAAGGCCACCAAATGAACAAATAAAGAAAATGCCAACAGAATTAAGATGAGTAGTGGAGAATGTGGAGAAAGCCCAAAGCTTTCAAGATTGCCGAAGTGAACTCCTACTGTAGGGGAACTGGTGAGGGGACTTCTAGCAGTGTATCAACTTAATGATGAAACGGTTCTTACAGAATAGGGTGTGTGTGTGTGTGTGTGCGCGTGTGTGTGTTTAGAGCAATATAGAGGCAGATTACTACATATGAGTTCCTTAAAAATCAGACACTGTAGGCAACAGTCAGTGGCAGGAAAACTAGCTTTTTAAAGATGAGTATTCTGCCAAGGCCTGAAATCAAAGATATAAAACAAGACATTAGTGTCACTATATATATCATATTGTTTTTAAGAATGGGTCCTTAGTTAGGAGAAGGTACAGTCAAGTAACACAGCCTGGGGCATCGTATGATGGAAGCTTTCAGTGTGAGGGTAGCATCTGTAACAAAGATAAATGCCCTCGTGTGTGTGGTTTGACTAATATTACTGGCACATATTTTCTATCTTTAAAAACCTTTAACTGATTCTTTGTGGATTTCCCATCATGCACCCATCTCACCTACCTCCCCAACTCCCACTTCTGCTCTCAGTCCTTGCCACCTCCCCACCATAACAAATTTAAAGATACCCCCTCAAAAAAACCTGTAAAACAAATCAAACAAAAACAAATAAAAAAAAATCTTGGCATGGAAGCTGTGGTGTGGCCTCATGTGTCACACAGTGTACCCTTTAGTCCATGAACCTTTTAAGTGTTCATTGGAATGAGTCATTGGTCTGGTTCAAGGCTTCTGGCCTCTGCTACCTGGCACATATTTTCAACAAAGCCTTATGAATTGTGAAATTGCTTTACATACAAAGAACTCAAAAAGGCTGGACAAGCTGCCATGAGTCATACTGTTTGGTGACAGCTGAAACAGGCAACAGTAAATCCCTTTGTGTCTAAAGAACATGCTCTCTTGATGCAGGCAGAGAATCACCTGACAGGTGCGAGGTCTGTGGGGTTCTGTGGGATTTGTGGACTCCCTGGGATTTGAGGATTCCATGGGATTTGTGGGTTCTGTGGGATTTGTGGGTTCTGTGGGATTTGTGGGTTCCATGGGATTTGTGGGTTCCGTGGGATTTGTGGGTTCCTTGGGATTTGAGGACTATGGTTGACTGAGAACCAGAGGTAGAACTGAGGCTTAGGTCTCAATATTAAAAGGTCACAAATAATCTATGTAAATCACACAAATAAGAACAGACTGAAGAATGTTTGGAGGAACATTTGTAATAAGTTATCATTCTACTATCAATTAGCAATTTGATACTTCCCCTTTGAAAGTTTCCGGAAACATATATCCTGTAGATATCATACTTTTACACTTTTAGTGGCCTTTCTATTTAGTGTGCTTTATTTTCTGTGCAATATGCCATGTTTTTGCTACTAATATTAAAATTCCAGTTTTCATGGATAAGCAAATTTTTACACCAACTATTGGCAACTATATTTTGGCTACCCACCCTCTTTTCCATTGTAATTATACCGTTAGGCACTTCCGGCATAGGTGTTCTATATTTTGTATTATTCTCTTAGCATACATTCCTACATTATAAATATAGGTTAGGGTTTATATACTTTATGATTCTTGATATAATTACTCTCTAATTAAATAGAAGAGTGGGTCACTACTGCTCAGTTGACACACTGTGCTTAACAAATGAAGAGAGGTTCACAGTCTCATTTTTGGGTAGGTTTGAATACATGCAATATATACATGCAGCTGTGTATTCTACTCTTTTCCACACTGGTACTAATTTGCACAAGAACTTTATGTTAGAAGATATTAAACACTGGACTGTTGATCAAAATTCTTTTCTTCTCATCTTTGGGAAGGTTTTGAGATTTTATAGCAAAGTCCCTCTGTCTTTTTATTTGCTACCTCTAGCTATGCCTTCTCTAGGTCATTCCTTTGTGTGCTACCCCATGAATATTCAAACAGACTAATTAAATTGTATCTCTCGTCTTCTTATGATCCATAAGCGATTACTTATTGACATGCTGTGAAGACCCCTGGGAGTGGATTGCCATCTCTGCAGTCAGGCCTGCACAGGCACCACCAGATACAGCCAACCAGAGCGTGCCTTGCTTCCCTCAGTTCCCTGGATTTCACAGTTCCATCAGCCTGCAGTTAATTCTCTCTGTGCACCACCCTGTGCTCTCCCCTGCCCTTTGCCCTGAATAACTGGGTAATTCCTGTTGCCTTCAAAACCAGCAGTCACCTCCTACCCTGGAGCTTAGATATTCTTCACCCGGGGTTTATGGGATACACAGCTACGGTTGCACACCATGCAAGTGGACTGTCGATGAAAAAGCTTGCCTGTGATAAGATGGTGGGCTCAACTTCTGGAAATTAATTTTCCTTTTAAAGGAAAGGAGAGCATATACAGAGAGAACAGCAAGAACCTCAGATGGTCCCTGAATGCTCAACAGGAACATGCTTTTATAGGAAAATAGCAAAATGTTCAAGAGTGGTGACAAGAAAATGGAAAACGCTACAAGAATCAGGGAATGAGCGGTTGTTTGGGGATTCAATGATGTGGGAAGGGAGTTTAAGAAGAGGACCGAGATATCCATCTGCCATGTTACTCTAGCAGTCAGTTTAACTAGGCTGAGCGCTACTGTAACCCTGGTGCTCCCAGAAGTGGTTAGCTCACGAGGACTGGCCTCGACAACGGTTTATCTACGGATGGGCTGCAATATGACTAGAGAGCGGGTGGTGGGAGAAGTGTGGAAGCTGAGCCAGAGCAGAGGGAGGGAGTGACTGGGCTGTGCCCAGGAAGGTGCACGCCGGCCCTGCCCCTTTCTATTCATCTGCATCCCAGCTACTGTGAGGTGAGCAGCTGGCACACCACCTAATGCCCTCATGTCTCAGCCTCACCTCTGGCCCAGGGCCATGGAAACAATGGTGCAGTGATAGAGTGGAAAGCAGAGTGCACCCCACTAAGTAATTAAGGGGAACATGAAACTAAACCGGATGTATTTTATGGGAACTGACCCACACTATGGCATGTCAAAATATGAATTAATAGCCAGATGTGATTGTTGAAGTAGAGAAAAATGTATTGTAATGATAAATAACCCAGGAGGAGTAAATAACACAGGAATTAATAAATTACTGACCCCCCAGAAGCCAGATGTGTTTAAGAACAGAAGATGTATATGTAACTAATAATTTTATCTAAAATGGTCAAAGTACTTGTGCAGCCTTGATTTTTCAGTGTGTAAAAATTCACAAGCTCTCCACACTCAGGAGGCTGAATCATGAAGACTGTTGCATGTTTGAGGACAGCCTGGGCTATGCAAGCAAAGTCATAAAACTGAATATACACAGAGGCCAAGAATAACAAAAATTGAAATAATCTTAAAAATAGAGCTAAGAGGGAGATGGCTCAGTTGATAAAGTGCCTGATATACAAGCATGAGAACCTGAATTTTGATCCTCCTCCACAGTAGGGGCAGAGACATGGCTAATCAGGTCAGACCTCTTTGGTCAGACAGGCTAGCCAATCTGAGAGCACTGGGCTCAGTGCTTGACTCTATAGACAGAGTAGAGAGAAACTCAACACACATACACACCACACACACACACACACACACACACACACACACACACACGGGAGGGAAAGAGAGAGGGAGAGAATAGAATTGAGAGGTTATTCCTAAAATGGACTTTATATACAGTCACAAATCATAAGCCTTGGTATTACTGGAGACAAAAAGACAAGCCAAATATACTTTTGTAGATGGAAGATTCTGTCCTGCCTGGTCCCATAGTTGTTCATTCCCAAAGAAACACAAAGAGGCTTATATTAGTTATAAACTGGTTGGCCTATTAGCTCAGTCAGGCATATTATTAACTAGCTCCTACAACTTAAATTAACCCATAATTATTATCTGTGTTTAGCCACATGACTTGGTACCTTTATCAGTGAGGCATTCTCATCTTGCTTCCTCTGTGTCTGGCTGGTGACTGCAGACTGGGTCTTTCCCCTTTCCAGAATTCTCCTATTCTGGTCACTCCGCCTATACTTCCTGCTTGGCTCCTGGCCAATCAGCATTTTATTAAACCAATATGAGTGACAAATCTTTACAGGGCACAAGAGCATTTCCCACAGCACACTATTTCCAATATAGACATAATTTTAGATAAGTCCAGAATCTGTAACAGAATAAGAAGGTGGCAAGTAGCACAACATGTTAAGCTCTGCATACTCAGGAAGCCACCCCTTGTACTGGGAAACACTGTCCTTCCATCAGGAAACACCTTTTTATCTTTACTATTTGCCTACATTTTTCAGTGGCTCCAAAAAGAAAGTTTCCTCTAAGCCCAAACTTTATATACCATCAATCAGAAATGATTATCCAAGAAGCTACATCCTAGATGTGTTTATCCATGTGCTTTATAGCTAGTAACAATGAGCCACAGGTGGTCATCTGAACTGTCTATGTATTTCTTGTATTCCAGTAATGATTTATTGTTCACACAACTTTATAACTAAAATTCGGATACTGATGAATCAATATATTTTCCGTCTGTGTGAAATATCCATTACAAAATACACATTTATAACTTGGAAATTCACTTGTACAAATAGAAAAGTTTCACTAAAGGTCTGTGGTTTCTGTGATATTTAATGAAATAATTTCATTTGGCTAAAAGTACTCATGGAGGCCACTTGATACGGCTAGTCTGAATGGAACCAAAGCCAGTTCTATGTATATGCAATAAGAAGGCTTTGGTTAGCACTACATAATGATTATGGCAAAGCAAAATGTTATGATGCGGTTTTTTTCTCATGGGTAAGTTGAGGAACTCATAATGTTCTCAGTGTAACAGAATTTAAGTTAAAACTTCTTCCTTGCTGGCTAACGATTAAACCACCAGAGGGTGCTGAGTCAGCTGAAAAGGCAGCATGGGTCTTGCCCACCTGAAGGCTGGCCTGCCAGGTAATCGTGGTTTGACAGCTGAGGAAGTAACCAACTGCCCTTTGATTGGATCTGAAGTTAGCCCCATGGATGGGGTAAGGGTACTAAGTATTAAAAAATCAGCTACCAACCAAGGTCTTGGGAAGTCATAGGCCCATGTGGGGAATTTACTCCTGCGGTTAAACCAAATTGGCCTCAAACTGCCTCCTAAAAACATATACCTCTGCTTATAGACAACAGTTGCTTCAGGCCTTGCTCAAACGCCCTCTCATTACAACGTATAGTGGTGAATACAGAGACTCAGAGCGACCCAAGATGTTGAGAATAAGTGATAGTTTGGGGCTGAGCACAAAACGAGACATTTATACAACTCCCTTGAAAAGGTTCAAAGATCATTGCAGAAGGGGGGCAGGAAGCATGCAGGAGCTAGAAGATAAGGGAAGGGCTGCGCAGTGACTGATCTCCAGACTCCACATAACCACTGCATCCATTAATTCACAACCGTGCTTACCTGCAGTGAGCCTGCACACGACCGGCCCTGTCAACAGTTACTCATGGCAAAAGGGTACTCATGGGACCCTACACTCTACCGCCGGACTATTGGCTGCTGAGAGATTCTGAGAAAGAGGGGATCATTGTTTTAGTGGTGTAACTACTTCTGAGCCTACCAGGCTCAAACAAACAGCGCCAACCCTATGCTCAAAAGCATCACTGAACAAAATCAAAGGACATGGATGTGAGAGAAAGATTTGTGAAGAGCCAGGATGGTCACTATGTGCTGTGTCCATGTAACTAAAATTTAAAAAATGACTATTAATACATAGTAAAATGAAAAATTTGTTCATGAAAAAATTAAGAAAAATGGTGTCAGACTTTGATTTTGACTATATGATTTCCAGTGCCTTGTTTCCCAAGGGATGTGCAGCCACTCATGGACACCAGCACAGCACAGAAGACAGCATCCGAGAGCTTCTGCAGCCACGCATGGAGGTCAGCGCAGCACAGGAGACAGTATCCGAGAGCTGCTGATAGGACTCCTGCAACACTAAGTGGGGGACTCCTGGGCCTGCCTCCTCTCGTAAGTGAGGGCACCCCTCCCAGACCCAGATTTCTCATGTGGACCAAGGAATTCCTCATGGGCTCAGCTTCTTCATCTATAAAATTAAGAGGAACCATTGACTGGCCTCTCAGATTCTTTGTACTTTTCTACTCCTTACGCGTGTGTTTATTAGTTAAATATGAACGGTATGCAATAACAAAAGAGAATTCACATGCTAAGATACCATGAACTCCTTTGTTGGGCTCAGGAAATACGTCCCCGCGTTTCCAGGCCAATTTCCCTTAGCTTGGTTAAGAACAGTATTTCCTTTTCAGAGACCCTGATTTCATTGGGTCTACTTGATTCACAGGTGCTTCTGCAACAGCCCCCTTCCATGCGATGTAAGGAAGACACAGGACAGGACTGCGAGCCAATTACAGCCAAGGCATTCAAAATCTGTGAATAAACTCAGACACTTGGAGTTGAGATTTTATCCAGCAAACTGTTTCTCTACTGCCTAAAACTGTCCTTATATCAGTAATTAGACTGAGCATCTACCTCATCTGTAGAATGTTTCTGTTTACATTAATAGTCCACAGTGTTCCTTTAAATTCTCCATTGTGGGAGGAAAAGTGAAAACTGGCCGCCTTTCCAAACATAATGAGATGCAATAATCAAACGATGGAAAAAGAAATCTTGGCAGCTCAAGGCTCATAAAGTTTACTTAAAAGCCACCCCATTCCTTCAGTTAAAAATAGAAAAGGCCACACATTTACGGCCCCAAGTGTGGTCCTTGCTATCAACTTGTCTCTGAAGAGTCATCAGAGACTTCGGTTCAGACTGCACATTTAGCATCGCCTTGTAGAGCTGATAAAATGCCAGAGTGGCTAAGGCAGCTTGGCTAACAAACACACTGTCACACCTACCACAGGCCAGGGAAGGTAGTGGGCTAAATGGGAAAAAGACAACGCAGATGCTAGGAGCTCGGGACACATTTTAAACTACATTCTATTCTCACAGCTCCTGCCATGTGGGAAACATGTTCCTATCCAGACATGGGTCCCCTGTGTCTGGCATCAGTTACTCCTTACTAAACAATTAGAGTAAAACATAGGGCTTGTATATTTGGAGACACCATTACCATTTACAATGCACATATCCTGAGTGTTTTAATAAAAAAATTGAGAATCCCATGTCTAATGATGCAAGACAGTATTTTCAAGAAAGTACCAGCTGCCTGATAAACGCTGGTTCTTAGAACTGTCTGCAATAAAACATTTATACTGTCAAAATTGTTCCACTTTCTAATCACTGTAAAATGGAGTGCCTCCAAGTTTCACACAATTTGCAGAGATATTACCTTAATGAGTTAGAAAAATCCTCAAAAATCAGATGAGAAAAAAATGCACAAGATAATCATACCCACACAAAGCACAGTCACTACCATTACAAACAGTAGGGCTAAGCTCAGCCGATAGGTTTTGTGCTTCCCCCTGTGACCCACTCATCAATCAGAGATGTGTTAAAAAGTCAGAGAAGAAGTGGTACTATACCTGAAAGGCACGTTAGCTCCCTGATAGAGGATGGATACATCACTGACTACTTGCATGGTAAGTGAACCTTTCTTTTTTAAAAATAATTATCTTAGAAAACAAACCCATTTTATTTTTCATTTGTTAAAAAAAAAATGGTTGTTTGTGGCCAAAATAAAGCTTAGCTATTTGCATGGAGATTAAACTCCTGCTCACTCCGCTGAGGGTAGCTCTGACCTAGCACCCTCGAACTCATTTGAACTTGCAAAAGTCATCAATCTGGGTCCTTTGTCAATGGCCTCCATTCATTCACAGAAACTCCTCCTTGCCCAGTCATCATCTACTTTAAGTATAGGCATATGGTGAATTTTACATGAGAGCATTGCATATATTTGTAATTTGATCTCTCTCTCTCTCTCTCTCTCTCTCTCTCTCTCTCACACACACACACACACACACACACAGACAGACAGACAGACAGACAGATAGATAGATAGAGAGAGAACTGAGTTAGTGAGGTAGTTTCATATATCTTTGAACTATTTGGCTATATGTTCTTTCTATATGTACAATGACATACGAGCAACCACAGACAATGCATCTTGATGTAGAAAATATGAGAGGTAATGAGAAATGTCACTGGCTACCCTCCTCTAGTTCCTTGTGCTAATAATAACAGGTGCCAAGTAGCAAGTTAGTGTGATTTCTAGCATAAGCAATCCCCATTTTTTTCTTTTATCCTGGAACTCATACAAATACAGTGAGATAAATAAAAACAAGAATGAGCTATAAACTTCATTTATTGCTAAGAGGAGCCTTGAGCACCAGAAACAGTGAATCTAAGGCACAGGTTACATCAGAGGAAGGAGGAAGAATGGGTGAAGAAAACAGATTGTGAGCAGAGTCTTAAAAAATGGCTCAAAACTCATTTATGGTAAAGAGAATGTGAAGAACAGAATTTGTTTCTTTCTCGCAGGCATGGATAAAAACAGGGCTCACAATGAAGTTTTTTATATCTAGTTGGGGGTCGGAGAAGCAAAGGGGAGGTCCCCCAAATAAGCACATACACTGGTAATGTCTGCAATCAAGATTTGTATCGTGAAGGCTGGAGGGATGCCTTCAACAACAAGACCCAGGAACCTCCTGCAAATAAGGGTCTAGGAAAAGCTAACTCTCCAACATGAGTGTAAAAACAGGACCTGGCACAGCATCAAGATAAAGATAGAAGATCAGCAAAGCTCTTCCTCTGCCGAAAACCATCACGCAGGGCTAGACTGGCACCCTGCCAAGAACTTAAAATACACAGCCAAGCAAACACGTCTACAAAAGATGACCAAGAAAGCAGAAATTTGAGTTTTATGACAGAGAAAAAGATGGTGGGATAATGAAAGATAGAACTTGACTCTGAAAAATTCAAATATTAAGATAAAAGTGGAAGAAAGAGGGGAGGGGAACAAGATGACAAACAGGACAGACATGACAGAAATAAGGGACATGAATGATGAGGAAGAGAGCTGGTTTGGTCAGCATGCTCCACCTTCTCATAACTGACAACACTTAGAGGCTCCGAGCAGCAAGAGCCAGACATCTAAAAAGACACCTAACAAAAGCTGCTCACTCCAAACCACCATTGCATTTGCCCTGAAAATACAATATCTGGGTGTCAGGGAAGACAAGAACAAAAATGCTTCCAAATACATACTTGTGAATTTATTACAATGAAAAAAGGTGGGGTTTTTTGTCTTTTGTGTTTTTCTTGTTTTGTACAGCTAGATGAAAAACACAAGCCACTCGTAAGATAAGGCCGCCTTCATACCCTTCTGCTCACTTGTTTCATGAAGGACACTGGGTAAAAAACTCACAAGACATGAGCAGCAAAGGAAAATTTCTCTTCTGGTATTAATCTAGAAGGTATTAAAAGGAGGAATAACTGGAGAAAACCAAAAATCCCACGAACATGGTTGCTAGGACCCTTCAGAGGAAACCACTAGAAGACAAATCTGAGCTGGTTAGAAGCCTAAAAGGCAGAGAAAGCTCATGTAAGTAACCAGAGGTCAGACCTTAGCCTGGGCCTGAGGGTGAGAAAGCAGAACATAAATGATAAACATCAAAAACAAACCAAACACACACAGCTGGGAGAGATGTGTGGGCGTGGACACTGGACTTCATTTACCACTGCTGGTGTCAAAGGTCATCACCTGGCTTAGTGACTGCATCAAACAGCATCAAGGTAAGAAAACTGACACCTCTCCCTAAAGTTGGGTGCTGCCAGGGAAGGGGAGAAAACATGCTGGTTATTTTCTCTGTCATAAACAGTTCTGAGAGTGGGCCTCAGGCTGTGTCTCTGTGTCCTCTGATGGCTCTGATTGTATCAGAGACACGCTGTACCAACAGCACTGGGCACTGCAAGAGACCCTACCTTAGGGACCGTGCTTCAGCAGTCCCTTTGCCCAGACTCTTCTGGGAGGCCATTTTACCAAGGGCCTTAACCTCTTTGAAGATGTCTGTTCATGAAATCTCCCTTCCTAAAAAGAGCCACTTAACCATCCCCTTAACAAAACCATTTCCTCACTTTGGATTCCAAGCCTACTCAGTCAGTTTTAAAGATATGTTTGAGTTATTTGTAGTTGTGTGTGTGTGTGTGTGTGTGTGTGTGTGTGTGTGTGTGTGTAGAAGTGCAGGTACCTGTAGAAGCTAGATGCTTCAGACCCCCTGGAGCTGAGGTCAACCAACCTTGGTGCTGGGATCTGGACTCAGGTTCTCTGTGACAACAAATGCTCTTAAGCTCTGAGCCATCCCTCCTGTTTCTCAATGTGTTCATTCGCTTTGTAAACAGCATCCATTTCTTTTAACAAACTTCAGAAAGTCAGTAATTGCCTTTCTATTTGAACTGAAGGGCAAATTCCATAAGCACCATTACTGCCATGTTCCTTGTAAATAGTGCCTGGTGCAGACTAGGTGTTCAGTAAATATTTGTGAAATAAATACATTAAGTAATTTGATCAAACGGTGGAGGTGATGTAAGGAAAGGACAAACTATACCATTAAACACATAGTATTGGGTGGATTGTATGTGCATGCAAAGTAAAATATGAAACCATATTTAAAGACTTCAACTTTAAAGGCAAATAAAACTCCAAATCAACACAAATTCAGAAAATTCTTTATAATTTCTGGATGGGAAAGGATTTTTCAGGCAAAATAAGTAGTATGCATCATCAACAAAGGGAAGATTGCTAGATTTATCTACATCAATGACTGTTCATCAAAAGGAACAAAATTTAAAATATGTAAGACACACCACATGGAAGAGATATATACAAACATAGCTGGCATACTTGGTATAAAAACCTTGTCACTACTTCACTATCTCAGCAAGCAAATAGAGCAGCTCCCATGTCCTCTACTGTGGGACTCAAAGGAGAACGGAATGCAGCCCTGGCCCTCTGTACACAGCCAGTCAACCCTGGCACTCCTGGCCCCGGCGACACTAAGCTTATCATTTCCGTAATTACCAGGCACAGGCTATCACAAGTCCTGCTTTCTGAGCCCACCCCAGCCGGAACTCCTGCAGCTCTCGCAGCACGCTTCGACCACTCACAGTCTGGCACCAAGAGACCCTCCTGGCCTACTCTGCACCTGGCTACCGAACTCACTCCACGTCCTTTTCATCTTCCTGTACCAGAAACCTGACATTCTCCCCAAGGATGCTGTCTCCCCTGCAATATTGTTATTTTCTTTCCAAAAGCCATTTACAGCACAATCTCGGATGGGCTATTTGCCTCCATCTTCCATGCAGGTGTCAGCCTCCTCCACAAGACCCCAGTATTTGGGACACAGCTGATCTTAGCCTGTGCCTTAGTATCCGCGGTATCCGGGAGCTCCGCTAAGACTGGTCCTCTATCCTTATTTAGCGCTCTAGACCTGTCTAAGCCAGCACTTGTCAGGAACTACAGTCAAACCATAATTCCACTCTGTGTCCCTTCCCTAAACTCTCAGCCTAAACTATTGACTACAGAGACCCCAAAACACCAGCAAACGCCATCTTTATTGCCTGGGCTACACTACCCACTTTAAAGTTGGGGTTACTTGGTATCTTTTCCCCGGGGACTCACTCATATCTTCAACTACTTCTTGCTCTCATGTACTTTGCAAAACCTTAATACTGCCTAAATCAAATTCTCTGTCATCTGAGCAAAAGTCAATGAAGCTTAAAGAAACTGGAGCAAAGCAGCCGATTTCGCTCTGCTTCTTACACCAATTCGTCCTCCGGCTCACCCAGGGAACTACTGCAGGTCTTCTGTTCTCTCAGGCCTCTGAGGCTGCCTTCCCATCCTCACCCACGGCTTCTCTAGTCACTGAGAAACACAAGTACTACGAGACCGGGTGGTAGACTCCTGTAATCTGCTCTGCCCTTCTAGCCACAAGGATGGAGAGCCTGGTGTACAGCTGATTAACCCCAGGTGTCCCCAAAATTCATTCCTTTTAAACCTTTTCCATGACTGCCTTGGTCTACAACTGTAATGGGCCCTGAACTCTCTACCTGCTTTGTAGTGTAAATACTGAGGGGTTAGATTTTTAACCACAGAGATACTTTACTTCAAGTAATACACAGAGAGGCAAAAGCGCCCTTGTCTGACTGGAGGGAGAGATGTGTGGAATTCATGTCACCTAATTTATGAAGCATTCTTTGTTCTAGGTCCCTGGTACTTAGATAACTAGTCTCCTGGAGCTGATCTTCAGGAAGAAGCAGTTTGTAATCTACACGCATACTGCATAAAATAAGGAATCACCATGGGAAGAATAGAGAACAACTCTGTTCATTGTAAGTAGTACTTGGAGGCTGGTTTCTAGCACCCATGCGTGACCATTCCACTGCCTGTTAAGTATAGGTAAACTAGTCAATGAGTCTCTACGACCACTCCTGCTGCCAAGCCTACCTTGACTTCTGGGAGACTGGGCATCCAGTGAGAAACTGAATGCAGCTTCTAGTTCTACCTAGACATGGTACATCTAGGAAAACTACATGGCTGGACATATTGTATGCTCATCTATACTAATAAAAATACTCTTAGCTCTTTAAATATGTATCTTTCTTTTTCTTTGTTTCTCATCTTTTTTTTCTTTCCTTGAAAATCTCCTGCACAATACATGGTAAAATAGGGCTGAGGTTTTCAAATTATACATCTTGAAATTTTATTTGAGGTATTTAGCCCAATGTAATTCAACAGTCTAGAATTGCCAAGTAATTTAAAAGACTTATTTAGATCTACTCTGGATTTAAGTTGTAAATCAATACACGAGGGATCCCCAGAGATCTGGGTAAGTCTGCTCTCAGAGACATGGCACTGGTAAAGCACCATCACTCAAGAAGCAAATCATATCTTCAGTCTACTTACGAATGTCTAATAAATTTTGTGCACCAGGAAAATCAGGTTTTACAAGGTATTGGAGAAAGGGACACAGACAGTAGGATTTAGAAAGTGGAGTGCGGGTGACTAATGGCCTGGAGAGATTGATTGATAAGGGAAGATTAAAAGAATTAACTACATATGGAACATCAAAAAATCATAAGGGATGAAACTATGTGACTTGACTCCTAACAGAGCACCCCACCGGGGGGTTTCAACTTGGCCAGAGAAAGCAAACTGTGCAAGAACCCATGCTTCACGAGCATGCCTGATAGGGCAGGAAGATGCCAAGGTTAGACCTCCATTTGCTGGTAACAAAGCTGTAGCAATCCAGACACATTCTTCATGTTTGTCCCCAAACCATGATAGCTAAAAACTCACATCCTTTGGCACATGTTCCTTTGTTTAGAAAATTGTATGAGGTAGAGTCATTTCTTTACGAATAAAACTGAAGGCTTGCCTGCTATTTAAACTCATAGCTAATGTCAGCTGTGGAAAAGAATAAATCATTCACGCTAAAGTGATTAGGACTTACTCTGTGCAGGATAAATGCATATGCAATGTTATATCTAATGTATAATATTTATAGATTGTTATTCAGATCATGATTAATAACAGGCCTTTCCTACAGTACTGTAGTAGTTTTAAGAAATGATTTAAATGAATCTACTTTCCACTTTGTAGCCAATCATCTTGTCATAGTTATCTGGCCCTGGTTATTCAGAGAAAAGTAATGGACATTTGCAGGAAATTGTTTTCCATTATGAAAACCCAAACAACTTAGGAGAACAGTCTAAATTAATAACTTATAATACATTTATATATTAAGTAGTATAAGGAAATAAATTCACAATACTTATATGATGTGAAATGAATCCACCTAATTTTCGTATACCTACATATAAGAAAACTCATTCTATAGCTAAGTCAAGAATTACTTGATATAGTTTTGCCTTAATATTGACACAATTATGGGTTTTTATGTTGATTTTCTTTGAGTTTTCCCTTAAAAAATAAGTTGTTAGTTCTATATGAACAATAGACATGTTCAGATATTTGATGTATTGATACAGCTGTGCTATAATCACAAAATAAGAGTCACATATTTCAATAAGGCGCCATAGTCTAGAATTACAGGAATAACACCAGGTTCGGGGAACATTTCAGAAGTCATGACAGCAAAGCTTAGTCAGATTCGTTATGAAAACTGCTCCGAGTTCCCTGAGCCAGTTAACTGTGTCCTCACCCAAGGCAGGAGAAACATCTTTTTATTTTTTTTATATTTACTGAAAATACAACTAATACATTATCAATTTTATGAAAAATATTTAACATTTGAAGTTTTAAATAATTTTTTTTTCAATCTTCATCTCAAGGTCTTGAAAACCCAGTGTAGATTACACCTGGTCTGATGGGTAGGATTCACACTGTCTCGGCTGTACCATGGGTCTGACACCCAGCAAGAGTGAGACCCTCAGACACAGACTTGAGCACACTATTTATGATTGAACTCAAAGTATGATTGTGAATGACCCTGTTAAAAATGGTCACAGATTAAGGAGACATCTGAACAAGGACACAGTGACGAGCGAAGATATGTGAAGAGATCCAGATCCTACGCCATCAGGTCCCCACAGATGTAAATGAGATGCCACATCCTGGACTACTCACGCTCTACATCCCTGCAGCCTCTTAGTACTTATTCAAATGAACTGAAAACCGAGGTCCACACAGAACCAGACACAGGGATGTTTGTGGGAGCTTTGTTTATGCTTGCCGGGAATCAACCAAGATGCCCTTTGGCAGGTAAGCGATAGCTACACTGTAGCTATTCCAGACACGGGAGTATTACTCACCACAAGGGAGAAACAAGTTATTAAGGCAGGAAAAGAAATGAAAAACCATCAATGAGTATACTAAGTGAAAATGCCGGCTTGAAAGCTACAGTTTGTAGAAGGCCAAATAAATGATGTTTGGGAACAACAAAACAATGGGACCGGTAAAAAGATAAAGACAAGGAGCGAAGAGGTGGCATACAGAGATATTTTAGGGAGATTAAAGAGAAAACATCTGTATGATACTGTAATGGTAAATGTGTGTATTAAAGATCTACCAGTATTGACTGACCCCTAAGGAAACTACAACCTAGAGTCGGGGGTCGGCCAATGTAGGACCGTCAAGTGTAGTGCCACCTGGGTGATGCTAAGGGGAGAGAGTGGCTATCCCAGCAGGCGACCACACTATCTTTTGATTCTCTAGTTTGAACTTTAACCTGATATTTTAAAAAGGTAAAATGTAATTTAAAAAATCCTAGGTCAGGAGCAACATAGCACTAAATTAGCTTTAATAATTTTCATTAGACAAACCAAAGCACAGTGCTCTAGGCCCCGACTTGCCATGCAGAGCTATGCTTCCTTCTAATCATATGCAAAATAAAATCGACATACCTATTCACAGACACACAAATAGGCTGATTGTTTATTATAGTCATACACAAATATTTAATGTCGGCCTTAGACATGAGTTTACATAGGAGAAAAAGACACACACATATGTGCTTATGCATATATACGTTGTGTGTGGATGGCAGCTCACATATGCATGTTAGGTCCTCACACACACATATTGCATGGGGATGGCAAGTCACACATGATTGTTAAATCTACACACACACACAAACACACACACAATGCATGTGGATGGCAGGTTATACACGTTAGATCTGCTGTGTAATTCTTGAGAATTTGTAGAAATTAACACCATTTAAATAGCATCATACAATTCTATCAATCAAGCACAGGGTATTAATTTAAGAAATTAATTACTGACGCAACAAAACAAAGTATTCACTGCTAAAGACGGCCAATATCTAGTAGCTTCTCCACCAGGAAATAAAATTCTTCAGTGCAGAGCACATCTTGGTCCTAATAAATCAGACGGTCTGCCCAGACTGATGAGGAACAAAATGAAGCAGAGACAAGCTTCTCCTAAGTGAGTAATCAAGTACCAATCCTTCCTCTGCTCCCATGCAAAGGCATGGAGCAGGCCACATTTTCTTTTTCCCTACTAGTACAAACTATTGCTTGGCAGAGAGGTCCAGATTTCCACTCGCAGAACTGCTACTCCGTTGTGTCCTGGAAGTCACGACCAACAGATAGTGAGCTGTGCTCAACATCCCACTGTGTGTGGGACACTTCTCAGATGAAGTCTGTTAGGCCTAAGCAGCACAATGCAGTGGAAAAATTTAAGACTGTATTGGATACTTGAATAGCTCACAAAATAAAAATTGTGTTCATTTACAGAATACATGACTCACCAATAAAGACAGTGAAAAGGGAGAAGCTAAGCCTGTTTAAATCCTCTTTCTTCTGACTGAATTCACAGCAGGTCTTGCCTCGCTTCCTGCTCCTGTGAGGATCCCTCTGTGAAACCAGGGGCTCCCTCTCCCATGTGTCCGGTGAGGGAAAGGAAGAATGAGAAGATGGCAGCTGCCCCAGAAAGGTTTTAGGGATTGGATAAGTCAGGACACACTGGTTTTACACTTATTCCATAGGCTGACACACTCAGTTAAGACCAGGACACACTGGTTCCACTCATTCCACAGGCTGACACTCGGTTAAGACCAGGACACACTGGTTCCACACCCATTCCATAGGCTGACATTTGATTAAAAATAGACACAACTAACTGCAGGAGAAGTGGGGGACGGTGTTCTCTGTGTGCTTGGGAACAGGAGAAAATGGATTTTCTGATTTTCTGAGGGCTAACCTTCACTCCACTCTACTGATCTTGTTACCAAATATTCCAGGTTGGGAATGCAGTTCTGTTGGTAGAATTCTTGGATAGCACACCCAAGGCCAAGGGGCCCCACCAGCACACGATAAACAGGGTGTGAGGTGCAATGTCCTATCTGCACTCCGTAATCCAGAAATTCAAGGCCACCCCACCTATGCTACATGAAATCCATAAGAACCAGACCAAAAAACAATGAAACAAATAGACAAACACACACACAAGTCTCCATATCTGTCTTCCTTTCCCCCTGATCAGCCAGTGACACAATCTGGAGCACCGCCCTCACAATGCATGAAGTTCCAGCTCGAGGGTCTCTGAGCTGTGTGGCTGTCCTCCCTCACTGCAGATGGACTCGGGCTGACCTACGGCCTCAAAGGGCAACTTCCCTGCCTTTCTGCATTCCAACACACCAAGATGGAACAGGACAGAGGGACCAATGTGAACACGTTTATTTAAGAAGGGCAAACTTAGAGATACAGCTGTCTCTGCCAGGAGGGCACCATGAGGACTCCCCTCAAGCTCGGGATCCACTTTGATTTTCTAGAGGGATCTCTCTCCTTCACTGTCCCCCATGGCTCCAGGTACTTTCCTTTGGGATATTCAGTATGCACCACCATGACTGGGGTTACATACCCTCAGGAGCATGCACCACCATGACCAGGGTTACATATTCTCAGGAACATGCCACCACTATGACCAGGGTTACATGACCTCGGGAGCATGCTCCACCATAACCAGGGTTACATGACCTCGGGAGCATGCACCACCATGACCAGGGTCACATGACCTCAGGAACATGCTCCACCATGACTGGTTTATGTCATTGTCTCCTTGACCACACCTCACAACCACGTAATTGTAGCTTCGTATTAAGAAGCTGGTTTAGGTAGCATGCCAGGATCAGTCCTAAAACTTTCTCTGCGTACTTGTTACCAGAAGTAGCTGTGTTTCCATCCCCACAGAGCTTCTGACCACCAGAGGTTTTCCACTCCTATTTTCAATGCTTAAACACCAGCCGGTTCTCACCTGCTCTCACCCCTTCCTCACTCTGTCTCGCTGCAGACACCCAGAGTAACAAACATGCAATTACCCCGAGACTTAAAGCCTCTTCCCCAGAGTCAGGGTCTCAGCAGTCTGTCTCGCACCTTGTCACAGTTGCCATTAGAAAGTTATTTCCGCTAACTCTGGCACTGCCAGGTCTCAGCTTTTGCCTTGTTCCCTCGGGGACTGCTGCGCAGTTGCTTGAGGTCCTTACTATGGCGTCGCTTCACTCCCAGCCCCGATTCCTGAATTCCTATACTGGGAAACACTATCTGCCAAGACGAGCAGAGCACACACCGACATCTGTGGCTTAATGAAGGCTCAGCTTGGGATCACACAACACCCGCAAAAGTTCCTCCTTAGCCGGGTGCCTCTAAGGCAAGGGGGGGCTTCATCCAAGGCTCTGCAGAGCTGTGTCCTCATGACCCCTTTCAGTCAAGGGAGGAGATAGAGAAACGGGGACAAGAATGAGCATGGGAGGTAGGCATGAGGGGGCGCTGGCTGATAGCTATTAACTGGACTTGCCTGTGGAGCCACATTTGACATGGGGAAGGTGAAGCTGTAACCTCAAGGCACCAAGGAGAACTCAGTCTAGAACCTCCCATATTGCCAGCTGAAGAAAACAATCCACTGTGGGCCACAATTGTCCTATGTGATCTCCATTCAGAGGGAAAGTAGGTGTGATTATAACCACACATCGACTGTCTAAGGAATGCAATCAACTGACTTTAAATTTATACTTGAGTTAAACAGAAGATTGGGCGCTTACGCTTAATTCATATGCAAATAAAGAGGCACTATTTTCTTTTAGCCAACTGTCAAAAGAACACTAAAAATGTCAACTGTTGACAAGAGTATTAATGAAATGCTTAGATTTCAGAAGAGGGACCTCAAGCCAGGCACAGTCCTCCTGGAAGGAAGCTTGATAACAGGACTAAAACACTATAATGTTAATATCTCTTGATCTAGCAATTACACCTCCAGAAATTCACTCTAATGAGATAATTGGAAAGTTCACAGAGGTGCAAGCAGAAGAATAATTACCCTGGCACATTTTAAAACAGGGGAAAACTATTAAGTGACTTTGACATAGAAATCAGTTAAATAAATTATGGTCTTAAGAGAAGAATTTAAAACAGGATAAAATTATGATGCAAACTAATTATTAGCAGAGAAAATGCATCAGTATACAATGGCAGATGAAAGACAAAACCAATATGATTTCATGTCATCAGTACAGATGTGTGCAGGAAGGGAAGAGAGAAAGGAGAAGGCAGGGAAGAGGGAGGGGATGAGATTTGATGAAAACCCACAGCACGAAGTGCACATCTGTGCAGCTGGTACCCGCGCACTGGTTGGCTATGCGCCCGGTGCCTTTCACCTTAGCGGATGGCACTGCTGTGACATTGTGACACTGTGGATCATATTGGCTCAAGAGCTGTCATTTTTATTTGCAGCTAAACACACTTTCTGGTAAAACATGCACATTTCCGCTGGTCTTTACTCTTGAATGTACATTTCGTCCTTTCAACTTACAAACAAGCATGCTTAGTTTTTGTTACCAAACTTTTTTACTTGTTTAAAGTTAAGGCAGTATTTGAACAATCAAAATAAGGAGGGGTATTTTTGTTTCATTTGTTTTTCAGTATGAAGCTAACAGCAAAAGTTCTGAGCGTGAGCTCAGAAGATCTCTTCCGCACTCTGTCTGTGTGGCAGCCAGCAGCCACAAAAACATATGAGTGCTGATTTGCTCCTCTAAAAATAAGAATAAGCTGTAGCTTATGAAGTGGTGAGGATTGCATAGGCAAAATTCAGTCACGCAGTTTCCATTAAACTCAATCTGCAATATTTGTATTAAGAGTTTGCATTTATGAAAATACTTTGCAAAACAAATCCTTGGTTTGTATAATCTCTGAGGTAAAATTTTGGACTAGAATGCCTTGGAGTTAGTTGATTCGGGTCCTGTTTCTGGGGTATTCTTTTCCCCCAGAATTCCTCATCAGTGGGCAATTCAGTGAAGTTGCAGTCAAGCCTGCTACGAAGGCACAGACGTGCAAGAACAATGCCTGTGACATTAAGTATTACTGCTGTAACTTACACTTCGCGAAGCACATGACACTGAAAACTCGGTTTCTGGAGGAAATGTTAGGTTTTTACAAATAGGTACTCACTGAATATCTGCATCTCTTAAAAGTAGCTGCTAAGCAACACTGCCTGAGTTTTGTTTTCTCACGGGCAGTGAGGAAACTCAATGCTATCAGAACTGAGTCAACAGACACTTCACATTGTTCGCAATAGCTACCCGGACTGGGCTGACTGCTGTAGGCCTCTGCTTAGCCTTCATTCCTCGGGCTTTGTCTCTCACACCTCGTCTTCGGTCTTGCACATCCTGCTCAACGACTGAGCTGCCCCACCATCACACCACTTGTGTCTTTAAAGTGGGCTCACTAATGGCAGGATAGTTATGGCCAATCTGGAAATAGTTGCTCTTTAATTGGTGCTTTTAAAATATTTGTACTTAATTTGATAGCTGATAATGATTGCTTTGTTCCTCACTTTTCCTGTATCTGTTTGGATTATTGAAGAATGGTCATGTGATTGAGTTTTAGATCACATCTGGATTTGGGCTCTAATTATTTGCAAACGTATTACTGGTTGTTTTGGGGAGTAGAATCACCATTATTAATATATTATTGCCCTCTTTAAGTGTTAATATACTACCTACACTGTGCAGTTCTAAACACCCCAGGGCAATTTACTTCTTTTTCTCCTCTTAAGGTCTGTATGCAAGCAAGCATAATCACAGATTTTATTTCTCCATGATTTATTAATCTTGATATGTTTTTAATCTAAGAAGCATATTAATTAAAAATAGTTAAATAATTAAAATCTACTAGATATTATCTAGACCAATTGGAAAAACAATGTAATTTTCTCTTGTATTTGAACTTCTGATCTTTTCCTCTGGGTAGAGCTGGATTCCTGTGGTTTCCGGTTTCCTCTGCATCAATGAGCTCTTGCAACATTTTTTAGTGACTCTCTGCTAGTGAGGAAGGATTATGGCTTATGTATAGCTGGAAAAAAAGACATATATTGACCTTCATTTATTAAAATATTTCTTAGGGTAAGGAATTATAGGCGTGCAGTGGTAACTGCATGAACATGGTGAGGAAGAGGCCTCTACTGTGTTTAACTTCCTCCACTCCCCATTAGAAAGCCTGTGTCATCGTGATCCTTTAACTTCCTCCACTACCCATTAGAAGGCCTGTATCATCGTGATCCTTACCCAGTTTGAATGCATCGCCTTTTAAACATGTGTTCTTAACAATTTATTGCTACTTGGTTTTTGTTTTTTGTTGTTGATGCTTTTTTGATACAGGGTTTCTCTGTGAAATAGTCCTGGCTGTCCTGGAACTCACTCTTTAGACCAGGCTGGCCGTGAACTTACAGAGATGCACCCACCTCTGCCTGTGCTGGGATTAAAGGTGTGCGCCACCACAGCCGCCACCACTACCACAGCTGCCAGGCTCTGTCCCCTGTTCTACGCCTGTGGGCTACACAGGGCTTTGGAGTGGTTCTCTATTTCTCATGCTTCTGTCTCCCCAAGCTTCCTCTATCTGTGTGGGGAACATTTCTCAGTCACCCTCTTTTATGCTCCTCATCTATTATTTCTGCACATACTTTTGTCCCTTCTCTCCACATCACAGTTCATCCAATACCTTCTGCTCTCTCTCTCTCTCGGATGATTTCTACTGCTGCCTTCCACTTCACTAAACTTTTTTTCTACAGTATTTGCCTTCAGATTCCACATAGTAAGTGTATTTTTCATATTGGACATTAATATTACCATCTCTAAAATTTCACTTTAGTCTTGTATATCTCCTTTGAGTGCCTGCTAACGCGTTAATAGTCTCTTGATCTCTTTGGACATATTGGTAGCAGCTATATCAATTGCTTCAATGTTTCATTTATATTACTTGTATAAACTCTGTGTCAATCTTAAAGGACTGATTTTTCTCCTTATTTTTGACTACTTTCTGGTTTGTGTTTATGTATATGTCTGGGAACTTTTTTATTTGCTGCCTGACAATTTGAATATCATCTTTTGTATGATGAAGTCTAAGCATGTCTATTTGAGACTTATCAGAGAGAGGCATAGTTAAATTCTTGGAACTTGAATTATTAATTTAGCCCTTTTGGGTCTTTCTCTTTGGTTGCTAGTTCTAAGTCAGTATTTTGATTCGAGTTCATTTGCTACAATAGTGTGGCTTTCCTAGCACTTTAACCAATGCTCCTTCATGGTGACGTTTTACAGCCGCAGTCACCAGGAACAGGAGCCCTTCCTCTCCTTGCTGAGCTTTTTTAGTATTTCATTGTTGCTGGAAGCGTTGTCAACACATGAGGAGGCTTCTGCAGCCTGTGAGCACACACTCTGTGCCCTGGCTCCTCTCTCATACTACTCCCCCATGGACCCTAGACGGCTTCAGCATGTAAATTCTGCATGATACCTCCTGAGCTGAGGAAATAGCTGGGCCATGTTGCGCCTTCCCCAAGCAAAAAGTCAATGCGATTGCGTATCTTCCTTCCTTTGTGTCTGTTTGGGGCATATAGCCTTTGTTACCCGAGACCCAAGGGTGTGAGGGCTGTTGATTCACACATCTTACCTAAAATCATTTCTGGTCAAAAAGGATTTAGTTCCTGGTTTTCCATGTGGACCAGAAATGGATCTCATACGGTTTGAAGTCGTGTTCCTGTCCACTATTAAATTGGCACATGGAAATAAGTAACGCTGAAGGTTCGGGAGCTTGGTTTGCTCCTGACTATGTTCACTTTGCCTTTCCAACACCTACCACAGCAGTCTATTAGAGCAGTGCTTCTCAACTTTCCTAACACTGAGTTCCGCACGTTGTGTGACCCCCAACCACAAAAGTACTTTACTACTACTTTGTAACTGTAATTTTGCTACTGTTATGAATGATAAATATCTGATATGCAGGATATCTGATATACGACCCCTGTGAAAAGGCCATTATTCGACTCCCAAAAGGTTGCAACCCACAGGTTGAGAACCGCTGTATTAGAAACTTGGTAATTACAAATTATGACAAGCTGTTCCGATACTTAAAAGTGGTGATGGCAAAGAAGATGAGTACCTGTTACCCTTCTTCTGAGGAACAGTGATTTTCTTCCCCTCCACTACTTTGTGAGAATGGGTAGATCACTACTGCAACCAAAGAACAGTACATTGTATTCTCTGTAGAATTCTTGTTACCCGATCAACTCAGTGCTGCTGGTAAAGCCCATACCTTGCAAAGAAATAAACCTTTCCTATTTGTGAAGTAAGTTGGAGGCTCAAGGGTCCCCTTAGCTAGGCACCCTGGGCATTCCCTCTGCAGATTGCTGCAAGGCTTGGCTGTGTGCTGAGTCATTTTGTGTGTCTGTTTGCATTAGCACCAAGCAGTCTCCTGAGAAGGAAATCAACACTCTTGGTCCAGAGACCAGAGCAAGAAGATCCACATAGCTGGGGAAATTTAATTCATAAATCCATAAATATTTGAAACTATATATTTTCACTAGGAATATCTTTTAGGCATTTCAAATTTAAGTGGCTACATAAAAGTAAAACTAAAAAAAAAAACTGTATTCTTCCAGACCCCCAAGTTTGTATTACTGTTACTTATGATATAACAAAAGCATTTGCAAAAAAGATATGTGTTGTTAGTTGCAAAACATCTAGTATAGTGCCTGCCAGGTTTAAGCACCATGTATAATTATTGCAAGTGTATCATTACCTGCAGTCAAGAACAGAACAACAAAAATCATAAAAGGATTTAAAACTCAGATTCCTCATACCATGAGCTCTCAGTGGAAGGAGACAGTCCTTCCCCTAGCCCCCACTGCAGTCTATGTCACTCTGCTCTGAGGTTGCCTCTATGAAGGCGTCACAAGGCCCTTCTAGACTCCGCACAGCAGGGGAGAGAGTTTTATTCACCTGCCCTTGGATGGAAGCTCATACGCAGCTCACCAACAAAATAACAAACCAAACCCATAGTTTCTGGGGACATGTTTTCTGCCAGTATGTTCTTTGTCTTGCAAAGATGCTCACAGTCATGTATTATGTGTGGTTTTGTTTCTTGATTGTATACCTTTACGGTGGCTTTAATATATTCTGAGGGGAAACTGTACAAAAAGGGTAAAAAGAGAAATCAGGCCTCTGGGGTGTGTGAAACACTCAGCGCTACAGTGTATCGTTATCTGGGAGTGTGGACAGCACAGCCACCCTTCCTTCCTACAGCCACACAGTAATCAGCACTGAGGGGCGAGTCACGAGGAAGGAAGAGTGGAACAACAGATCCTTAAGATTGCTTCAAAACAATGAAATCTGACAGAGGATACAGGATAGCAGATTCCAGGCCTGAGTGTGTATCTGACAGAACCATTGTCTCCTGTGACAGGAAGAGACAAATGCTCTTACAGGGAGGTCACACCGTGCCTGGGCCACTCTTCAAATACGTTCTACCTAAGACATCAAGAATGCGTTAGCAAAGCAACAAGGATATTTTATGATTGATATTTCTGCTTCCTTTCAGAGAGTTTATTAATATGAAAATCAAATATGTGTTATTTCAGTCTCATCTTGAGTTACAGAAGGGATGTTAGGGAGAGTGCTGCAGTTACACAGTTCTCAAGGTGGAGTTCTCTTTCAGAACCTGACACACCCACTACACAAAGCTGTAACTATGAAAACCCCTATGTACAAGAGTATCAGCATGGACTTACAAATGTAGACAGACATGCACCAGTGCCTCTGGGGTCAAGTTCAGTTCCCCAAAGATGGCTGCTACAGCTAGGGATGCTTTCCCAGGTCTCTTCTTCTTAAAAGTATTACTTAGCTAAGGGTACCGACAAGGATGAGAACCTGACTTGGAAGAGGGCTGTGCTCATGATGCAAGCACAGGCTGATATAGTAGTAAAGGTATTAGGAAAAAGATGTGTATATCACTGGGCTAGGGCCTCTGAGGTTGAGTATTAAGGGCAAAAGATAAAGAAACATGCCTAATGAGATGTAAAAAGAAACACATTTGGTAAAAGGCTCAAAGACTACTGCTCAAGAGCTTACTGGTTAAGGACGGAGGCAAGGGAGCTGGTAAGAGTTCTTTCACAGCCATGAGGCAGGCTGTTGGTAACAGTTCTTCCAATTTTGCAAATGAAAAGAAAATCACAAACCCATATACATGCCACTGAACACTTCACTGTCACCAGAAAACCACCAAGAAGATCTAGGAATACAGAACAGTGAGTGTAAAGATTATTACAGAATGAGAGGCTCCCGTCTACAGACTCCAAAGGTGAAGGCATTTGTGACAGCACCCAGAACTTTCTGTAGCAAAGAGAAATAACCTAGGTGAAAGACGACATGAACTGATGTATTTCCTGAAGACTACACAAGATTGAATCTAGACTTTCCACCCAGTCAACAAGTCTGTTTTTGTCTCCTGATGTGATGGTCACAAAACCAGGATGTGATCATAAGAGGGAAGGCAGAGGTTCTCAGGAACATGGGGAAATTAGGTGAACATAATCATTCAACTTACAAAGAAAACAACAATAAGAATACGTAATAATAAATGTAAAAATGTTATGGAAAAATGCCTGAGAATGTGAGAGTGAGTTCATATCCACACGGTGCTCAGCTTAAGTTGAATGAGGTCAAGGTCAATGAGAGGAAGATGGTGCAAGACTGAGGTCAGCAAAATAAAGTTGAAAGTCTAAATATATTACAAATAATTTAAATGTATGCCAGGAAATTTGAAACTTTAAGCTGAATATTCTTCAAAAATGCTAGAATCCAACTCAGAAATTTTAACTGAAAATATAACTTGGACAAATGATCACAAAAAATCCCACCCTACCACAATTTGTCTATGTAGGAAATAACACTATACAGGTTCCTTTAAAAGCTAAACCAGAATCACCATAGGATCCAGCAATCCCACTTCTGTGTATTTGCCCAGAATGATTGAGATGAGTGTGTCAGAAGACACTGCAGCATTGCTCGCAACAGACAAGATACAGAATCAACCTCAGTGCCCATTGTGAATGACTCGATATATATCCACAACAGCATCCCATTTAGCCTTCCAAAAGCAGAGAACTTTGCCATTTGCGATACCATAGATGAACCTGAGGACATTCGGTTAGGGACAACGGGCCAGGCACAGAGATGTGAGTCCTGTTTAGTCTAACACACAGGCACAATCTGCAAACCTGAACACAGAGAAGGAGAGAGGAGGTGGTGTGAGAGGTCCTTCTGTCTATGTGTTGCTTTCATTGGTTAATGAATAAAGAAACTGCCTTGGCCTGATAGGGCAGAATGTAGGTAGGTGGATAAGATAGAACTGAATTCTGAGAGAAAGGAGGCAGAGTCAGAGATATGCCATGGATCCACCAGGGACAGATGCTGGGAATTTTACCTGGTAAGCCACTGCCAGGTGGAAATACGCAGATTAATAAAAATGGGTTAAATTAAGGTGTAAAAAATTAGCCAATAAAAAACTAGAGCTAATGGGCCAAGCAGTGATTTAATTGATACAGTTTCTATATGGTTATTTCAGGGCTAAGCTATCTGGGCAGCCAGGATGAACAAGCAGACCCTTCTCTTACGAGGAGGTAGTGGCTTCTCGAGGCCTGGTCAAGCTTAGGCCAGAAAAGATGCAAGAGGTTTGCTGCTGTGTCTCCCTGCACGGCGGTGACAGCCAGCAATGTGCTGGGCATGTCCAAGGAGCTGTTAGCTTGTGCCTTTAAATGTTCTTAGCACAAGGAAATGATATGTTTGAGGTGACTGGTGTTAGTTAGTCTAACTGATTATTACACAAATTCACAAGGACTGAAACTACACATTTTACTCCTGAATATATACACTTCCTAGTTGATTAAAATACTTAAAAATACATATTAAGATCAAATATTCTCAAAGCTTTAAAAAGCTAAGCATGTGAAATGCTAAAATAGCAAATGTTTACATGAAGAAATATAATGTCCCAGGTATGCTTTACAAATTTTTGAAAGAAAAAAGAATCACTTAAATTTTACACAATTACTTCTTGGAGAAAACAAATCTAGGGCATGACTAACTATAGGCAGTCACCCTTAGGAACAGCAACCAGTCAACGAAATAACAGCAGGAATCATAGACAAATTTCTCTCACAAATACAGATTTAAGGATAATAATGACAATCCATGTTGGAAAAATTAAATATTTACAATAATGACAATAGCAGCATGATAGTTACCTGCCAGAAGCTTGGTTATCTGGGACAGAGAACTGAGCTGCCAGGCGTGAAGCTGGCTGAGGCAACAAGGCATATAAGTCAGCATTACTTGTCTCCTAATCATTTACTTAGAAGGTACAAACAAGAGGCTAAATGGTGAGAAAGGACTAACTTTCCTCGGGTGACAGGACAATGGGACAGGTGGATCAGTAGACTTGGGAGTTTTCCCAAGCTGAGGGAGACCTAGCCAATGGCTCCCACAGTTACAGGATGTGAGGACAGAGAGGAGGAAAAGAAGGTAAGACTAGAAGAGGGAAGAGCTGGATGCTCAGGGTTCCTGAGAGCAGAGGAACAGTCTTCATTTCTTCTTCCTCCCCAGATAAGGAGGCCTTAGTGAACGTGCCTAGAGATTTGCTTTTGCTTTTTTTTTTTTTGTATGGGATAAACTGACTGATAAAAAGAAAAGCCAAATTCAAGAGGCATCTTAGACAGAGATCATAAAGATAGGCAGATGATAAATAGGTGACAGATAGACAGATACATATATGTGATACAAATATAAAAGTTTAGGTTTGTGAGTCTTTAATCTCTTATTGCTCTTTGCTCTGTTCCTATTTGGAAATATCAATTTATGTTTAAATATAAAATGAGATAAGCTAAGTATAAGTCACTCAACTATATCAGAGGGGACCAATTATTTTAAAAGCCAACAGAATATTTAATATTTAATAAAGTTGCTGTGCTGCTATTCAAATACTACTTGCATAATTTTTCTTTTTCTAAATCTGTATCTGAATAGCTTAAGGATGATCCTGAATTTTTGGTAACATACAATACATAGTAAAAAGCTCAACAGGTTTGCTTGTTTGTTTGAGAGACAGGGTTTCTCTGTGTAGCTCTGGCTGACCTGCAACTTGCTGTGTGCATCAGGCTGGCCTTATATTCGGAGATTTGCCTGTCTGTAGCTCCTGAGTGCTGGGATTAAAGACATGTGCCATCACTGCCTGACTTCAACAGTTTTACCTGTACATCATCATATCATAAATCTTAGCCTACTGAATTAGCTTGCTAGCATAATTTATGCCTACCTGTTGATCCATTTATAAGAAAATATTAACAATGCTATAAAGAATTCAGTGATCTATTTTATAGAACTTTTCCATTCCTGAACTCCTACGACAGAGTTCATTGTGACAGTAACAGACAGCACTTTTGTAGGTGGTAAAACCCAAGGCTCTCAGACAGAGAACTCTGAGAGTTGAGTCACAATTCAAGAGTTGAGTTTGAAAATACATTACAGAGTTTGTTTCAATTCATGTAACAACAACAGAGACAGAGGACCGGGGAATGAAAAACAAAAGCAGAACTCCAACTAACCACACATCACAGAATAAGTCAAAGAATTTTGCATTTATGCTAGTATAGCATTTTCTGATGCATATTGATTTATGAAAGTCTTAACTCAATATTACAACACGGTCTACCTAGTGCAGAATGAAATCAAGAGCTAATCCTGAGCATTTGAACTTATCAATAGTAGAACAGTATAAACCCATTTTCAGTGGACTGAATATGTGAATATCATTAATCTCAGCTATAATTTTCAGTAATATTCAAAAAGGGCTGTGACTTTATGATATGAAATAGTCCTTGACATTCATAATTCTTAAGCACTTTCTTTTATCATTTTGCTGATGTATGTTCTCTTCTAAAGTCGGAAGGATAATGGATGTGCTTCTTCAACTGTAAATTAGGTTTTATATCAGAGCCTCGTCACTGCTGACAGGTGACCTGACACTGGTCCTTCCTTCCCAGCCCTCCTTCCTGCTGCGTCTCAAGGACAGAGGGTCAGACTTAGAGAAAGTAGAGGAGATTGGCGAATCCCTCGGGAAACATCTCAGACCGTAATAACATTTACTGCAAGCCATAATCATTTTATGTTCTCTCTAACAGCTAAGAGCAGAGCTATACTTTGCTGTCACATGTATTTTTATTAATCAAGGACATTTAAAGTTTGAGTGGATATTATAAATTCCAAAGCCTAGATACTCCTGATTTGTGTGAAAGAAGTCCTAAAATTTAGAAAAATACAGTACCTGCCAGGATCATTAATTGGTTTCATGAAAGAAGAACCCAGATGTGTGTTAGGGGATATTTTGAATTAAATGTATTCTTAAATGTGATTAAAAAGAAAATATGGCATAGCATGTGTAATTAGGGAGATAAAATAGTGCACGGTACATGGTAAACTGCTATCAATAATGGCAGAACATAAATCAATCTTACATTTTACTGTAAAACAATATTATAATCAGAACCATAATGCACTCAAAGCAACTGGCTTTGTAGTAGAATGCATAGTGAAGACTGAAAACACAGGAAGGCGTTGCTTCCCAAGCAGCCCACCATTCTAACCAGGGCACTGACTCCAGAGTCTGATGTCTAGAGTGTGGCACATACTGTACTAAGAACCGTGGCAACAGCATGGAACCCCTAGCCGTGTTCTTCATCCTACTAGGCAGTGTAAAAAGAAGTGTGGTCGCTAAGTATCTTTATACAGGTGGATTTCAAAAAGAAAACTGATAAAGAAAGGGGAATCTGGTGCTCAACATGGGAACCTCTCTAATCCGGAAGGGGGGCCAAGTACAAGCTCCTCAGCAGAGCCCAAGGTCTAGTGCGAGGAGGTGTAAATGAGCTGTGGAGTCCCAGCTCTCTGGGCTTCCAGAAACCTGTGCCATACACAAGAGATTCCCGGACTAAACCTGCTGTAATCCTGCTTCCTGTGGGAGAGCCTGAAATCCCACACTTGCTAGAAGGCTTCCTTAGCGTCAAGGTCTTCTGTGTTTACTGGTGTCACTTTGGCCACGCCTCAGCAAAACAGTTCATTCGCTCCACAGGTCTTTAGTGATAACTTGCTAAGTACCTGTGAGCATCTTCCAGCGTGGTGACTCCGATGAGCATGAAATCCAAGTGCATTCACATCACGCAGGATTGTACTAGATCTATTTGTGTCCGGGGTCTCCCCAAACACTATAGTCTAGACAGCTTTGGAGATTTCCCTGATTTAGTGCTATACCTAGGCAATTTCTATAGCCTATATTCTAGATCTAGGCAATATCTGCATTCTACATCCAGACACTATGATCCAATTTCTCTAACTCTAAAATTAGGATATTGACATCAAATTTGTGGGATTGATCATTTTAAAGGATAAATGACGAGCACAGTGCTTGGAACAGATAACAGAGTGGAGCGAAACATTAAAGCTCCAAACTCTTGCTTTCTAAAGGGAACAGATATTTTGGCAGGGAAAAAAACCTCTTAATCCTGTTGCATGTGTTTAAATAATATTGTAATGAGGAGAAAAAAAGAAAAACTTAGCCATAGACTGAATTGGGAGACATTTTAGAAAATACATGTAAAAAATTATTAAGTAGTAATTTTAGAACTACATGCACGCAACCAATGTAATCCCTCAAGAATGGTGAAGAGTTACTTTATTAGCAAAACTGGGAAGATACTTTAGAATATAAAGCAATGGAGTAAGTGACCTGCCACACTCCTCTAGATGAATGATACCCACTGTTCCAGACACTGGAGGGATACCCAGTAAGGCTCATGAGTTTTTATTACTGCATATTTTCTCAGTGACCAAGAAGATTCTCAAAAGTCCAGTAATATAAAAACTCTCATGGTGCCTGCAGCTTGCAGCCAGGGCTCGATTTACTCGCACACCAAACCTACATAAAGCGTACAGGCTTGGGAGCAGCTTGTGTGCAAAAATGAGAAAGGTGTGGCTAGTACTTCAACAGAAGCATCCTTCTGAGCAAAACCAGTTTCCTCAACAAAATTTGCTCGTGCAAGTTCACATGGGAGACAGATCGTACCCAGTGGAGAGTATTTGAACATTTGTTTTTGAGGCATACACTCTTCCTTATCAAATGGCTGCCTCCGTCCACCTCTTCTGTATCAGCAATAAGTCAATTCCATAAATACAGGAAGCAGCTGAAAACATGTTGAAAGGCTAAGAACACAAAGGTGAAGGTTTCCCTAAAACTTAGACTTTCCACAGGCTGGGTCAATATGTCTTTTGACTGAAAGACATTTAAATGTGGTTCATTGTTAAGACTGTAAAATTAATTCTCTTGTTTCTTTTTGGGGGAAAAGTGCTTAAAAATTTCTCAAAATGAGCAGAAATCTATTTACTTTTATTTGATTAAGGTCCTGTTATGGACATCCATATCGAGTCTAATGCAAACTGCAGATACACAGCCATGGTCTCACTGGCCTGCTCTTCATTTCATCACGACATCCATATCGAGTCTAATGCAAACTGCAGATACACAGCCATGGTCTCACTGGTCTGCTCTTCATTTCATCACGAGGTGTGTTCTTGTAGCCTTCCCATAGGTAAGTAAACTACAACAGAGAGAAACGAGACAGCTCATGGATCACATGTGTGATCATGAATAGCGTGGCTGGGTTTTCAAGCCAGGCAGTCTGACTTTCCTGTCCATGTTCCTAAGGACTATGACACAGTGCCTCTAAGTATGTAGGAGAGACCCGCACTCCCACCTGTATTGAGCTGTAGACCTACAGACTGTACTAAAATAAAGTGTGATAGGACAACTAGCTGGAAACAGAACAATTCAAGATCGGATCAAATCAACACAAAATCAAGCCCACACACAAGCAGAAAGCATGGAGTGTTCCAAAGGAACAAACTTAGGAAAAACCACTGTTTTGTCACTGATGAATTCCAATGAAGTTCATATTTAGAGACAAGTTTAGGGATTGATTGTGATCATTGCAGGAATATGGATCTCCAAGAGGTTCTGCCTCATTTCACATCTCTGGTTCTAAGGAAGTTAGGACCGGGAAAGCAGTAAGTTGTCAAACATTACACAGCTGTCCAATGAGAGACTTACTGATATAACTGCTGTATGCAAACTACTCTAATCTTTTGGGGGTGAGAGGAAGTTAAATATAACAGATAGTCACAAATTTACACCCAGAAGCAACTTCTATGAGTCACAATCAACAATAAATGAGAGCATGGGGTTTGCTGAAGAATTCTCGTTGAAGTGACCCTTGTAGACTGGTGCTTTATTGGTGAACTCACGGGCAAAGTGTCCGAGAGTGGCTTCACCTTCGCTCAGCATCATGCTGTTCATTAGTCATGCTCTTGGGGGCTGTTCTCATTCCCATTTCTGCGTACTGCCTATGTATATCTATTGCTCACATTTTATAGCAATACTATTTTTATTATTGATATTCAATGTCTAATTTAATTATTTTCCTAACCATTATACTTCACTCTTTCATTTAAACATGACAAATATGATAAATTTGTATATTATATTACTTGTATTTAATTTTCTAATATATGTTTTATAATTATAATGTTCAGTGTTATTCAGCAAGGAAAAATGACCTACCAGCTATGATCATGATCAGGTATGGCCCCTGCACTAGACTTACCTAGTTTCCAGGAGTTTTGCTTCAGGAGTCCAGGCTCCTCCTGCATCAAGTAAGGAACCAGGTTCCCCTGCTTATGTGTTCATTCTCTGCCCCAGAACTCCCTATATTAGGCCTGGGGAAAATTGGCATCTCTATATTACTATGACTTAGTCCTCTCCTTGAATACTGTAAATGCCTCTACAAAAAGAAGGTGCATCTAAGTTCATCAAAGAAATATTATTAGGTACAAAAATACAAATTATTCCCAAAAGAGTGACAGTGGGTGACTTCAAGATCCTACTTTCTCCAATAGACATTCCATCCAGACAAAGACAAAACAGAGAAACAATGGAGTTAATGGCATGATAAATCAAATGAACCTAGCAGACATCTACAGAGTATTCCATCTAAAAACTAAAGATTACATGTTCTTCTTGGTAGCCTATGGTACACTCTTCAAAATCAACCACATATTATGATACAAAGAAAGTCTCAAAAAACATAGGAAATCTGAAATAATGACCTATATTCTATCTGATCACAATGGATACATATTTAATAGCAATAGAAACTAAATAGGAACTAAAAACATACTACTGAATGATAATTGTATCAAGGAGGAAATCAAGAAAGATATTTAAAAATTGGTTGAATTGAATGAAAATAAAAACATAACATCTCCAAGCCTATAGGAAACATTGAACACAATCCTAAGAGGAAAGCTTGTAACACTGTCTGCATAAACACACATACGCACGCACACATGAATGTGAACACACATCTGTAGAGATATCATATTAATAACTTAATAACATACATGAAGTTCTTGGCAAAATAAAAGCAATCCCCCAAAAATTATAGATGAGAGGAAAGAATAAAAATCATGGCTGAAATAAATGAAATAGAAATTAAAGATAAAGAGAATAAATGGAATTAAAAGTGTTTTTCAAAGATTGACAAAGCTTTAGCTAAATTAACCAAAAGAGAGAGATCAAAATGGCGATATTACAATGGATACTAAAGAAATTCAAAGAATCATCAGGATATGCTTTTAAAAATTATATTCCTCAGCTACAAAATCTAAAAGAAATAGATTAATTTCTAGGTGCCTCTGACCTTTCAAAGTTAAGTCAAAATGAATTAAGTAATTTAAACAGACTCATAACAACCAAAGAGCTAGAGACAGTAATTATCTCTCAACTAAACCAAGCGCGGGGCCCAGTGATTTAGCTCAAAATTTACCAGACATTCTGAGAAGTGACATCAAATTTCTTTAAATGATTAGTAAAATAGATAAGGAGAAAACCACTTCCAAATTGTTTTTAGTAATCCAGTGTTAACCTGGTAACCAAAAGCAGAAAAAGACTTGACCTCCCCCTTCCCTCTCCACACACACATACAAAACTACAAGCCAATCTCTCTGTTGAGCATATGTATAAACGTTTTCAACAAATTACTTGTAAGCTTAATTTCAAGAACACATCGAAAATATCATCTGCCATGATCAAGTTGGCTTAATCCCAGGGATGTAGGGTTGGTTCAATATCTGCAAACAAAATAACTCACCACATAAACAGACTCAAGGTTAGAAAACACAGATCATCTCATTAGATGCAGAAAAGGCTTCTGACAAAATCCAGCTGCCCTTTCATGATAAAAGTCCTGCAGACTCTAGGGCTACAGGGAACATACTCAAAATTATAACAATATACAGCTCACCCACAGTCAACATTGTGCTGAGTGGAGAAAATGTGAAACCACTCACACAACAATCAGAACAGGATGAGGATACCCACTCTTTCTAACCCTGTTCAATATTCGTTGGAAGACTTAGCTAGAATAAAGACAAAAGAAGTAGTTAAATGAGACAGACAGGGGAGAAAGTAGTCAACACATCCATATCTGCAGATGACGTGATTTGATTAAAAAAAGAGACTCTATAGACTCCACCAGCAAATTCCTATAATAAGAAAGAGATGGCCACCCGACAAGTGCATGTGTACTTACCATGACTATCAACCATGTCACACTGCAATGACTCTCAGATATGCACAAATTACAAAGACAAACCCATAAATTATCTCTGTGAAAGACAAGGACATGACTGGCTCTGTAAAGGAGCCATGGACAGGCCTGGGTATGCCTCTGACTTGTCAGTAGTTCCTTACCCAGTTAGTTCCCTGCTTATGCCCATCCAATGATAAAGGAGACACAGTCGAGCACGTCTTTCTAGACAGGTGTCTCTCTCCCCTCTGGGAAAGTAGGTGGGAAAGGAAGATAGCTAAGTAAGCATAACTGTGCACAATGGGGAACAGAACTGGAAATGACTGTGTGCTTTCTTCAAAGGCAAGAGGTCACTTAAAAAAGGTTTTATTTATTTATTTAGTCTTGCTATGTTGCTCTAGCTGTTCTGGAACTTCCAGGCTGGACTTGAACTCAGAGATCTGCCTGCCTCTGCCCCTGGAGTGCTGGGATTAAAGGTGTGCACCACTATAGCCAAGGAGGAGAAATCTTCCTTTTAAAGACTCAGCCTTTTAACCCCTGCACACTGGTTCATAACCTTTCAGAAATGTCTGGTGCTACAGATTGACATCAGCACCGCTGTGGTGTAATAATTTCTCTGACGCACTTCCCTAACTAGGGATCCAACTAGCAACCTTCTGTAGGGACGAAGAGTTTGTTGAATCTTCCCGAGCTCGCAGGTGGGGCTGAGACACCTTGACTGCAACAGTGAGAAGAGCTGAGCTGAACGGTAAGCCCAACGGTTTGCTCTGCCTGCACATCCACCTGCCACAAACGTCCCCAGCACCACGCTTGGAGATGTTCCTCACCCCTACAGTTCTACAGTGGGAAGGGTCATTGTAGATGGATATTCCCTATCTCTTTCTTTTCAGGAGGCTTAACTACATATTTTCCCATGGGAAACACTGGAGATGCCAGAAGAACCAACCCACTTAGAGTCAAGAACAAGTAAGGAAAGGTTCTCAGCAGACAGGACATAGATTTTGGTACTGTGGTCTATTCCATCTGGAGAGGTGTCACAACAGAGAAACTAGCCGATATCATGACAGCCTGAATATCTACTCCCAATCAGCATTCCTATGCAGCCTAATATCTTACATCGCCTTCTGGTGCAAAGGTAATTGTAGTTAGCAATGTCTCTTATAGTCACAGTGTTGGAAGGCTTGCACTCCCAACTTAAGAACATATTACCAAGAGACTGTAATCAAAACAGCAGGGTGCTGACATAAAGACAGATACACAGACACTGAGACAGTATAGAAACTCCTACATTGGTGGTCAACTCCTTCCTGACAAAGGTGTCCGTCATGCACAGTGCAGGAAGGAGTGTCACCTTAGATATACAGAAGTCAACGCAAATAACAGACCCCAGGAAGAAAACAGGACACAGCCCCGTGACAATGGTCTAGAGCAAAGAAGCCAATTTAGAGAAAACAATTTAAAAATGATATGGATATTACCTCATTAGCTTGTGCATGGTTTGCAAACACTTTCTCCATTAAATGGACTAGTTAATACACAAGACAGAAGGAACGCCAGCAACTAGATGACAGCGAGAAAATAAAGTGGGGGCTACGGATATGGCTGCACAAGTTTGAGGACCTGAATTCAGATCCCTAGTAACCCTGTTTAAAAATAAAAAAAAACCCCAAATAAACCAAAAAAAAAAAAAAAAACCAGGAACTCTACACATTTACAATCCTAGTGCTGGGGTGGGCAGCAAAAGAAGGATCCCTGGTACTAACTGGCAGTCTATGTGAATGGTGGACTCCAGGTTGAGGTTAAGTGAGAAACCAAGACAAAAAAGAGAAGAAAGGAAAAAAGCTGAGCTCAAAAGAGGACAACACTTGGTACTGATCTCTGCCCTCCAGATATTCATCCACAGGGGAGTACACCTGTACAAATGTGTACACACACACACAAATGTGTATATACACACACAATCTCTCACACACATACACACAAACTCAAAAAATGGTCAAAAGACTTTAATAGACATTTCTCAAATGACATACAAATGACAGGTGTATATATTTTTATATTCAGCATTATTAATCATTGGGAAATATAAATTAAAATCACAATGAAATATATCTTCACATGTGTTGAAATGGCTTTATAAAGGGATGAAAGATACATTTTAAGATTGTAGGACAAGAAGCTATCATACGCTATTTCAAAGAATATAAGTAGCACAGCAATCATGGAAAGTAGATTTAGTTTCCTCAAAAAAACTGAAGACAGAAGTATTAAAGAATCTAGTAATCTAATTCTACTTATATGCCTAGAGGAACTGACACCACCACGTCAAAGGAAAATCTGCATGCACATGTTCACCCCTAAATTACAACAGGAATAAAGGAAACGAGCCAAGCGTCCCCCAGTGGGTAAACTGATTTAAAAAGCTGGAGTATACAAAACAGTACAACAATGAACACTAAGGGATGGGACTCACACATTTGTGGATGTGGAATGTCCTTCTGTGTATGCATTGCTTTTAATGGATAATGAAAAAAGCTGCTTTTGCCTATGGCAGGGCCGAGTATAGCCAGGCTGGAAGGGATATATAGAGAGAAGGCAGAGTCAGAGAGATACCATGCAGCTGCTGAAGGAGGCAGCCATCATGTAGCTGCCCAAGAAGCAAGAGGTAATAAACCATGAGCTTCGTGGTAAAATATAAAATAACAGAAATGGGTTAATTCAAAATGTAAGAGCTAGCTAGGAATATGCCTGACCCAAACAGTGTTGTAATTAATATATTTTCTGTGTGATTTTTCGGCTCTGGGCAGCATGGAACAAACAAGCAGTCTCTGTTTTCAGTGTGTTACAACCTGTATGAATCTGGAGCTCACTGTGTTAAATGAAACAAGCTAGATACAGACAAATGCTATACAATCTCACTTGGGCATAGAATTCAGTAAAGCTGAACTCCCAAGGGTAAAGAATAGGATGGCGTTTATCTGAGTTTTGAGCACAGAGTGGGGAGAAATGAAGCATTTTTGATCGGAGATACAAAGTGTCAGAAAGACAGGAGGAGCTATTTTAAGATCTATGTATGTTAGGGTGACTACAATCAATAATAATGGATATTTGAAAATGACTAAGTCAACTTCAAATGTCTGAATGCCAAGATTCATTAATAAAAAAAGACAATGAGCTTAATTCAACTATGCAGCATTATGTACATCTACCGATCAGAAATATTAACCATAACAATACAAGCCTTAGATCAGCCACAGAAATGAGTATTGTTTGGAATACATCTCTCATGGCTGTGCCCCAAACACCTAGCCTACAACCTTCTAGAACGAAGTACATATGTAATACATATTTGGACAAAGTCAAACGTATCATTACAAGTTCTAATATTTGTTTTGTTTTGTTTTGTCAGCATCTGACCCTGCTTTTAAAACCATAACTCCAGTAAGAGCCATGCTTGCCTTCCCTGTCTCTGCAGAGACAGGCAGAGCAGCAGGCCTCTCCTCCTCCAGGGCTGCAGCAGGCCTCTCCTCCTCCAGGGCTACAGCAGGCTGGTGTTTTGCTCTGCTAACCTTTTTCACACTTGGTGTCTCTTGTGAATCTTTAGTTTTGGAAGATATGGATGGGGCGTGGACAAATGCATGTTAAACTAAAGAAAACACATTCTTCCCTGCATCAGTTTGTTTGGAATAGGAGAATAAGTGGAGATTTCTAGGAAGTTGATCTTGATCTGAGCTAATCCCCATCATCATTGCCTCTGCCTCGCACAGTGCTGTGCTCCTCTTTCCCTTGTGGTTAGTCTTCTTTGCTCTCATACAGTAAGGGTCTAAAGACAGCTCATTTTTGCTTTCAGACACCAAATTGCATAATATAGCTTCTGTTTGTTCTGTGTCTGTGAAACAGGGCTTCACTTCCCTCATGTCTCCAGTCTACATGTCAATGTGTCTTTGTCCGTAAGGTTTTCTCTTTTTAAATTTATTATATATATATACAGTGTTCTGTCTGTTTGTATGCTTGCTGGACATGAAGAGGGCACTAGATCTCATTACAGATGGCTGTGAGCCACCATGTGGTTGCTGGGAATTGAACTCAGGACCTCTGGAAGAACAGTCAGTGCTCTTAACCTCTGAGCCATCTCTCCAGCCCCCCTCCCCCGTAAGCTTTTCTTTAGCTTGTTTTATGTCATCTAGCTCAGTGGTGAATTCTTTCATGTGACTGGCATTTAAATAATTAATATTTTTATTCTGATTGATATGTTTAAACTGAATAAAATGCAAACTAATTTCATTTTGCAACATAACCAGTTCAACATGGAAACATGTACATGTAATAAAGGCATTTAGGTCAACACGAGGAGGCTAATAATTGCAGGCAAGCATCTTTCAGGAGAGAAACATTTTCGGATGAGAGTGTGAAAATATTATCAATGTTCTGCTTAAAATGATGAGCATTTAGGATGGCACACAATTGCGATGACAATACTTCTCCTAATTTTCTTCACCCAGCAATATGCTCTTCCAGTTTCCACAGCAACCTAATCAATTTCTGATTACAGATGCATGCAGGGCAATTTAGGCTGAGGCCAGGGAAAATGAAGAGTATGTTTGTAGAGTTAGAGAAAATTTGAAATTAGCCTGTATCAGTCATCTGCAAGGCTGTATTTGCTATTCACAATTAAGATCAAGACTAAGAACTTAAAAGGAAGATTTCTAGCAGACGGTAAACCAGATTTTTCTGAGAAACCATTCTTTCATCATGGCTTGCAAAGATACGAAAAGATTTCAGAGCTGATGCTGTTAGTGGGATAGCATTTAATTCTGGCAGTTGAAAGCCCAAAAGCAGAAAGAAATGACAGCTAAGACAGCAACACGGGAACAACTAATGGAGGCACAAATGGTTTCAAAAAACTATTCATTTGGATTCATGCCTTAGTTACCAAATCACAATCTAAAGATTTTTAGATATGTACTTTTTCTTCTTAAATTTTTATTTTTCTTGAAACAAAGATTATCCTCACTAACTAACTGTAAACAGAAAATAAACACCAATAAGGTCAGATGTTACACTGACTTTTCATTTCATTCCTAAAATGATTTAAACAAACAAACAAACCTCGCTTACAATTACTTAAATTACACATGCCAGCCTCAAGAAGAGCGAGGGATTCGTGTCTTAAATACATCTTTCAGGAAGCCCTCGCCTTTGGAGAGCCCATCCTCACTGAACTAAGTGCATCTGTAAACAAAGGAAGACCAATGAAGTCATTATGAGACGGCACAAATGGCACCTGGGTGCCTCCTAAGCTTTGGTGTGGTGTCCAGAATATATAACTCGCTAGCACTAGCGGCTGAAGTACTGAAGAGGAGGTTAGAACCCCATAAAGTCCCTACAGGTCTACTTTATAAGCGAGCCCAATTACATGTTAATAGACCTGTAAAAAATGCGCATAAACCCACTGTCATCTTAGCAGTTAGTATGAGCCCCTCTCACAGTGCTGAACACGCACCATGCCTTCCCCGACTCCATGACATAGCTACGAAGCCCTGTCAAGCTGTTTAGTACTTGCTGTAGCTGAGGAAGCTCTGCTCTGCTCCTCACCTTCAATCCAGCGCCGCCGATGACAGAGACTAGACAAAGACCACAACGCTTACCACGTGAAGAGCAGTGAGGACAACTTCTTCAAGGCTTTTCAAAAACATCTTACACTATTCTCCAAAGACAGTCTAGTTGCAAATGCCTAGGCTGACTTTCAAAACAAGATTTTATTATCCTGCAGCTGGGAAAAATTAACGAACTGATCATAAAAAAAAAAAAAGGTTTTCTTTCTTTCTTTTTTTTGAGACAGTGTCTCAGCTCTGGTTGTCCTGAAAATCACTCTGTAGACCAGGCTGGCCTGGAACTCACAGAGATCCCCCTGCTTCTGCCTCCCAAGTGCTAGATCTAAGGGCATGCACCATTACATCTGGCTTTTTGTATATATATATAGTCTTAGAACTACATGGCCTAACTAGTGATTCTAGGAGTGTCTAATGAGTAAAGTGGTGGTGTGAATATTTGAGAAATTATTTCTCTGAATAGGGTAAAGGTTTTAATTGGTTCATTAATCTAGTTCAATGTGTTATCATTCATACTTTGCAAATTCACTGATGAAACACATTTATGCATCTAGGTCAGCACGAAAGCAAGCTCTTGGCTTCAGGCTGAAACAAATTTATGATTTCTTATAAAACGCAAAGGAATTCTAAGGTATCTTTGAAAGAAAATGAATGAAGGCTGACATAAACTTAAGTTTTATGTGCGAAGAGCAAAATAAATTTCAACAAATGAAGCAAAAGGTTAAAATATTAACTACTAGAATTTTTAATAGAAAACTGAACATTGGTATATGCTGGGTAGTACATTATGGAGAAAATTAATCCAAGGATGAATATACTGTAGTGGGAAAATTATGAAGACTCTGTTTCTACAACCTACATCAATAAAGCTTATCTGATAATCACCATAATATTGTATATGAGTCCGTGTGAATGTTTTCACATTACAAGAATGCTGCTATCAAAATGATAAAGTTTGTACTTATTAAAAGAAATATTTTTGTGTTTTTCAGTGGCCTAAGAAAATCCTCAGGTATTAAGGATTCTTATATGTATTCTGTGAGAAAGTATGAATGTCTCAGCAATGACCAGGATGAAGTTGTCTTTGCCATCAGCAGTTTCAAATGGCTGTTGGGAGCAGGGCTAACATTGGATCTACCCCTTGACGTCTGGTAGAGCTAGTCTACTTTCATGACACTAATCAGGGCAGATAAAATATCCATACAAAGACATCAGTATGCACAGTGGCTGCTTTTAACACGGATACACTAGGAACAGCCCAAATGTCCATTTATAATAAGCAAACACACCATATTATATCCACGCAGATGGAATGCCTTTCAGCACAGAGAGAATGAAGCATTGACACATGCAACGTTGTGGGTGCATCCTGAAATAAGTACGTTGGTTGAAAAATACACCAGATGATGGGAATATTATTTGTAGTTTTATGTATAAAATTTACTGAAAAAAACCAAATGAATATGAAAGTTGATGAGTGGCTAACTAGAGATGGGAGGAACTGAGTGTGAGAGTGTGACAGTCTGAGGAAATTGGCAGGGATGAGTATGTGGTGTTTTTGGTTATGGACATGGCACTCCTTCACAGTTGATATGGATGTCAATATTTAGCCCACTCTGTGATATTTGTAATATAGTTTAAGTGCAATTTGTTTAAAGAAATAGGAATGATGGGACAGACAAACTAATTACATATGTGAAACAAGTGTATTAAAATATTTAAGATTAAATACAGCTGAGCCTGGGCATGGTGCTGCCTGTCTGTAATCTGGAGCTCACAGATAGGTCCCCAGAGGCATGTTGGTGTGTGATGGCCAGTGTGTTCACAAGGCTGGTACTGAGTTGTGCCTCTGATAAACTCCCAGAGTCTTTGGATTTTCCTTTAACACTATTGATGTGATTTAATTGTATCACATTTTGTGTTAGTTGCAGATCGCTGAAGTCAGCATTATTCATAAATACAGTGGCCACCTATCATGTAGGTGAGTCATTTTTACCTATAACAAATTCATCTATAGCCTATCTGTTTCTGTCCTATAAGCAATGACTATGAATGAAATGTGGAATGGATATAGGTTGACAGCAATGGTTGAATTATTTTATAAGTTATATCAGCAGTCAGTGACTAGCTAATGAGAATCTTCCGAACCTATGGTGCTGTGTAGACTGAAAGGGACACACAAAGCTTTCACCATTTATACACTATACTTTATCTAGGAGAGCTAGTACTTGATAAACTTCTAAATTGTTTTCATATTTACCCCTTATATTGATAGACAATAACTTTGTGAATGTCAATCATTGTGGATGCAGACAGCACCTAGTGAAAACATCAGCAATGGGATTTATCACCTATTTATGTAATTTCAATGGGAAATAAAGCAGGAACAGGGAGGGCACCCATCATTCTTTAACATTAGTGATATTTATCTTACACAACTATTCCTGCTCTAATGTCTCACATCATGTGAAATCTTAAACTCTGCTAACCTCAAATAATTTTTGCTTTTAAGAATGTGCCATTTCATTCAACTTTGAAATAAGGTTACAATTTCATTATGCAAAACAACTTTTTAAAACATATAAAGCCCAGGACATAGATGTTTTGGTTAAGGATTTACTGTTTGTCTCAGAGACTATGTATTCATTCATAGTTACTTTAGAACACACAGCTTGTGAAATATAGTTCTTGGTGGGTTTTCTGCTGAGTAAAAACTGCAGAAGGAAGGTAGTTAGCCATGATCTATCATATATTTATCATTTTATTTGGCATTTATTGTATAATCATATTTTTTCTAATATTACTTTGTCTAACCTATGTTATGTCAATGACTTTAATGTTTTAGCTTAGAAACATAATTCTAAGATACAAATTATTTTCATAACATAATTATTCTTTGCAATATAATCAACTCACATATTTTTTTTCTAAAATGACAGTAACTTTAGTAAATGAAAAAAAATGCATGATAAAGACATCTTAAATTTCTGTTTAGCCTGGGGTTCTCCCATACATATATGGAAAAATTGAAAACAATCTTTCACTGAATATACTTTATACTACACTGACTAACTGAATTACCACACATAGGCTTTAGAAGTTCTACTGCCAGTGAGGTGGTGGTGGCGCACATCTTTAATCCTAGCACTTGGGAGGCAGAGGCAGGTGGACCTTTGTGAGTTCAAGGACAGCCTGGTCTACAGAGCAATTTTCAGGATAGCCAGGGTTACACAGAAAAAGCTGTCTTAAAAAGACAAAACCAAACAAAATCAAAAATAAACACATAAAAATTAAGTCCTATTTTCTGAACTCCAATTCTAGATGTGGTTGTTTCCCTTTCCAGGTCCTTCAAGCTCAGGTTGGCCAAGAGATGGCCATGACAAGCTTCTCCCATCACATTCTCACCCACAGTCAAAGTGAAGATGTTCCCTGGGCATTATGAGGAAAATATGTGTTTACATTAATGTCCGTTGACTGGGTCCACTCTCAGCCTTGGTTAGAGAAGCTTAGTTTGCAGTGGACAGCAGGAAATGCAGGCTCACAGCTGCTGGAAGTGCTGAGGATACGTGGCTGTCCTTGCTCAGTCCCGAGTGGCACATCTGTACCCACCCCACCTCACGACCTTCTGCCACAATAGACAGCGAGATGCTGGGAGAGACCCAAGGGAAATTAGAGGGTGAACAAGCATACTCCACTGTGTATATGCATAAAATGATAAAGAAGAGAGTTTCAAAAGAAAACAATATATTGAACATACAAATATATCTTTTCCAAAAGAAATAACCGAACTATTGGAGACAAAAATCTTAAATATGAGTTTCTCAGGGAAAAAAAAAACTTAGTAAAGATTGCCACCTTTAAGATTATGTCACTTTCAGAACTAAATGGCAATTTGACAGGCCCTGGGACAGGGATAAGGGAGGCAGAAGAAAACCATTTGATGCTGTTTCTGTTTTCTGATGTTTATTTGTAAGCTGTCTGCTGTGAATTTTCTACTCACTAATCAATTATCACAGAGCCGCAAACACATAATGGTAAGATCTGGTTTTGACATGAAGTTGTGTTTAAACATCTTTGAAGCAATTTGAATAATCTCTGAAAAATACATTTTATATAGCCAAATATGTCAACAGAAAAGAAATAGGAGGTTACACTAAAATTTTTATGGCTACTTCAAATCTGCTCGAGAGCTCCCCACTTCTTACACAGTTTAAATTATTAAGTGATGGGCAGTGAAACTCCTGAAAGTCTGCCACAGCTGTTCTGAAGACTGCGGGGAGGCGGACAGGTGATCTCCTGATTGTGGAGAGATGGAAGGTTACAGATCGCCACAGTTGTCTCGGGCTGCCCTTACTCCCTTCACTAGCACCTGTCACGTGATCTAGAATCCGGTAAAGACTGGGGAATATTTCAACTTGGCAGAGTACCTACTTCACCACTAGCAGTTCCACCAGAGGGCCCACCAAGGCACACAGTAACGCCCTGATTTACAGCTTCCTGTGTTCATGACTACGAAGCCGTTATATAACTGCATCTAGGGTGAAATGTGTCATTTAGGGCGTCTGTGTTCCTAGGGAGAATCACTCATGTTCAGCTCAGAGAGGATCATCTCTTGCTCTCTTTTAAGTAAGAGCCGTGTTTCCTGCTGACAATAGCAACACCATTTTAGAGAAATGTCCTCTATAGCTAACACTGGCCAGTCACATTAAACGTCCAGAATAATAGACACAGTGTGCATTTTCAATTTTCCATGGAAGATTTCTAGAGATGGCTACTAATTTAAAGCCACACTTCCATGAATTGCAAACAGGATCATCAGAAACCAAACTTATAAGCATTAAGCAACATATGTATTTTTAAAATCTTTATTAAAAGAACTATGATAGCTCATGAAATAAGAGCAGGGGTTTGCCTTGAAGTGTGTTAAACTCACCCTGCACAGCAAAAATAGTCAACTGCCTACAGAACAGAAAAGGTTCTGCAAAATATGTATTCGATAGGAATTAATGTGTATAACTTATAAAAAGCTCAAAAATTAAACAAATTTCAAGGAATCTTATCAAGAAGAAGGGAATTGAACTGAGAAGATTTTAAAAATAAGAAATACAAATATTTAAAAAATCAAAACTATGTGAGTTTCCAACCCATCAAGCTAAGAACAGATAACACAAAATCAATAAATGCTGGGCAAGATGGCAAGGGCCTTACCATTGGCAATGGTAGTGTAAAGTGTAAGTCAGTCTATCCACTATGGCAAAGCATGGGATATGCTCAAGAACCTAAAACTGAACTCTCTTATGTGGCAGCTATGGTAGTTCTGGGTGTTCACTCAACTGATCGAGGTCAGCTTCCTGCAGAGCAGGGCTTCTGAAACTGTTCCCAGTTATGACCCATTTTCACCTTAAGATTTTTATATGAACCCCAGAATTCAGGCACACAAAATAATATGTAAATTAAAAAAGTATTTCAAAATAATGCATTCATATACATATAATTTCATCATTAACTAAAGGCAAACTAAATCTGCATACAAAAGAGACCATATGCTTGATTATTTTCATATAAAGAATTAATTCTTGGCTAAATGTCTGATGCTGCAGATGAAGATATATTCAGCATTGTTCAGAACTGGTTAGTATTTTGATTTTCATTGTGGATAGAAACATAGTAGAAAATGACAAAAGACAGATTATATAGAAGGAGACTGATCATTTCATGTTCGCCCAGACCCAAATAATTACATAGAAACTATACTAGCTACAATACTGCTTGGTTAATGACTCAGGCGTATTTCTAGCTAACTCATTTCTATTAATCTGTTTATCACTACATGGCTGTGGCCTACTGGTAAAGGTTCTAGGAGTCTTTATCCTTCGGCAGCTACACGACATCTCTCTGAATCTGCCTACTCTCTCTATGTCTCTGTCTGCTTTTCCAGCCTGTCTTTAATCTGTTCAGCCATTGGCCCAAACAGCTTTATTCATCAGCCAATAAAAGCAACACATATACAGAAGGGCATCCACAAGGCTGTTGTGGAACTTTTTTGTGTGTCAACAAGATTACGATATTTCAGAAACCTCTGGAAACTCTCTCTTAATCCTAAGCCAAAATTCATTTATTCTGTGAAATTCAAAAAATCAAATCAAATAGCAAATTAAAAATTCCTAAATGTATTAATTTTTCACTTAATAGTATAAGAGATGATGTTAGGAAAATACTAAGTCTTTTTGTCCCCTCATATTTAGCCCATTAGGTTTCTGTAAGAGCTAGAAAACTTTGTATGTAGGTAAAAACACTGCAAGTTATAATATACAATAGTTCTGATCTCAAGTGTTTCAGGCAGAATCTATCAGTCTTACATAGCATGCCTCCAAACACAGTGCAAAGTACACCTTGTCGAGTGCTCAGAGTCCAGGCTGCAGGGATATTGTGGGATGCAACACAGGATAGCACTGCCAGAAACACCTCAGTTCTACAACACATTCACTTTTGAATTATTTTATGATTATTTTGTGTTTAGAAACTTTTAACTGTTGCCTACGTTTTCATGATACTCATATGCAGTCAGCCATATCACACTGCTTGGTGTCCCTACCCACAGTCTAAGATGCTATGCTAGAGAGATCCTATAAATATGCTAACATAGATGAGACTAATGGGCTAATTTAAGATGTAAGAGTTAATAAGAAGCCTGAGATAATAGGCCAACCAGTTTATAATAAATGTAGACTTCTGTGTGTTTCTTTGGGACTGAGCAACTGTGGGACCAGGCAGGACAGAAACCTCAGTCAACAATAATCAAAACAACAGTATAAAGCTCCAACCAACAGGGCAACAATTCCTCATAAATACAACTATAAGACTGGAAAACAAAAACATAATCATGACCATTTAAAAAGCAAGAATGTAATTTCTATTAAAATAAAACATTAACAAGAACATGAAATAAAACAATCACAACCTTAAAAAATTAATAATAGAAACAATGGAAATCAAATGAGAAGAAATTATACTGAAATAGAAACAATAAATCTGCAGCTTTGTAGAATACTTGTCATAGTATATGAGGCTGGGTTTATATTTGTGTTTATTATTTTTAAATTTTTATTGTTTATTTGGCTTTTTGTTGCTTGCCTGTTTATGAAAGAGAGAGAGAGAGAGTAAAAAGAGAGAGGGGGGAGAGGGTGTGGAGGTAGGGAGGATCTGGGAAATGTTGGGGGAGGGTAAACTGTGATCAGAATCTATCAGATGGTAAAAATATTTTTAATACAAAAAAGTAAATATTCTCTCCAAGATTAACTATCATCACTTAATTAAATCAAACCAATTTTATTGTGCTTTAGTAAACAGATGTGTATGGTCTTCATTTTTTTCAGTAAAATTATATTGTTTAATTAGAGAAGTTTACCTAGAGTTAGCTGTAAAGCTGTTGTATGTAGTAAATAAAGCTTGAAGGTTAAAAAAGAGAAGCCCTAAAAAAAAATCTATGCAGCTGTGTAGCCAGAGAACTTAATAATTGTAATGAAATGAGCTAAAATGTCTCAAATAATAAATTCCTGACCTTTAGAATTGGAGTCCTGGAGAAAACATAGGGTTTTATCCTTTGAAAAATGGAAGAAGGTGGTGTTATAATGAGGTACAATGATGCTTGCCTCACTTAGGTCCTTTCTAGAGTGAGTGCAGTAGGGACCAGGGAGAAGCCTCCAAGAAAAACAGGTGCCTTCTCTATCACTGCCCATCACTCTTGTTGGAGTTTCTGTCCTACCTGGTTCCCACAGTCATTAAGTCCCAAAGAAGTCACACAGAGGTCTACATTAGTTATAAACTGATTGGTCCATTAGCTTAGGCTTCTTATTAACTCATAACTTATATTAACCCATTATTCTTGCCTATGCTAACCACATGGCTCACTCGGTACCTTTTTCGGCATAGCAGTCACATGTTGCTTGTTCTGTGGCCAGGTCATGACTGCAGAGGAATAGGCTTCCTTCTTCCCAGAATTCTCCTTTTCTCCTTAACCCATCTCTACTTCCTGTCTGGCCATCAGCATTTATTTAAAATATAATTGACAAACTACAGACCATTGTCCCACACCACTTCCCCCTCATTTTTTTAATAAAACAAGAACTCTGAATCTAATATCCTTTGTTAAGCTTTTCTCCTAACCATTAGCTATAACAACTTATAACCAACATTCTAAACAAAGGAAAATATCCATCCATTTTTGGGGGATATGGGCATAATTCTCCAGGCTACTTTCTGCTGGGTTGAGGGTGTTGATAATCTTATGGAGACCTAAAGAAAATTTATAATTATGTTCAAGTCCTGACTGGAGTATCCTGTGAGTCTTGATCATCTCAGGCAGCAGTCTTGAATCTGCTCTGGATGTAGAACTCAGACATCTGGGCCATCTATTCTTACCGGAAATTTCTCAGGTGGTCTTCCTTGATCAAATCTGACTTTTCTTAACTCAAAATGAATCCACAGCCTCTCATTTCCTGTGGAAACAAAATCAAATCCTCTTCTCCAAAGTAACATACCTTTTTACTTCAATTTTGGAGTCAAGGTATGTTCAAAATACCTATCTTGGATTAATTCAGCAGCATTTATAAACAAATATCTTTTAGCAGCTATTGCTCCTTCCTCAGCATTCAAACAATTCAAAGAGAATGCAATAACATACAGTATCCAGACTCTCTTTGTATTTTTCAATTTTATGTGGCTTTTTTTAAACTACTATTTCTTTTGTTTTTAATTTTTGTCTTTTTGAGACAGGGTTTCTTTATGTATCTTTGTCCTGGTACTCACTTTGTAGACCAAGCTATCCTTGAACTCACAGAGATCCACCTGCCTCTGCCTCTCAAATGCTGGGATTAAAGGTGTATACCACAATACCTTGAACTCACAGAGGTCTGTGCCCACAGAGAGAAGACTGCTGAACTTGCCTAAGGTGAGATGGCCCTTTGGGATTCCTGCTTCATGAAAGAGTTTGTGAGACATTCTGCAGGACACAGAAGACAGTGACTGATCTGTCTTTGAAATTTCCTGCTTCATGGCAAAGTCTGCTGGATACCATGGGCCTGTAGGCTGAAGATGGATGCCCCAAAGGTACAGAAGAACTTTGGGTGACTGTCAATTCTAAAATTTTGGAAGGTGCTTATAATATACTTCCTGTTTTACTTAGGTAATAGTATATCCTTCTGGAGCCTTTGATGGAGTTGAAGAATAGATAGTTATAGTTTTTCTTAGTTATGATAAAAGATAAAGTAGATATAAATATTGTAACTTTAATTCTTTCTTGATAACTGTTTTATTATATGTAATTTTACTATGTTAAAGTTAAAGCCTTTTTTTTTGTTTAAACAGAGAAGGGGAAATGGTGTAGGAGCTCCTTCTATTTGTGTGTTGCTATCATTCGTTAGTGGATAAAGAAACTGCCTTGGCCTGGTTTATAGGGTGGAACTTAGGTAGGTAGAAAAAACAGAACTGAATGCTGGGAGGAAGAAGGGCAGAGTCAGAGAAGCCATGGATCCTCTGCCTGAGATGGATGCTGGTTAGAATCTCTGGTAAGCCACTGCTACATGACAATACACAGATTAATGGAGATGAGTTAAACTAATATGTAAGAGTTAGTCAATAAGAAGTTAGAGCCAAGCAGTGTTTTAATTAATACAGTTTCTGTGTGATTATTTCGGGTGTAAGCTAGCTGGGCAGCCGGGATGACAAGTGGCCCTCTCCCTTGCAACAGGTCACCCTGCATCATGCTGGGTTCTAGCTGGGTTAATATGCTTTTCATCCAGTTGCTGTTATTTTGTAGCAGAAAATATAAATGAATGGAGGACTTTCATGTTAGTTTCCTTTTCTGCTATTAACTTTCCCCTTATGATAGGGTATGGTTCAAGAGGCATCACAGAACCTGCACTTTAAACAAAAAGTTCAGGAGTGGGAGAGATGGCTCCGTGGTTAAGAATGCTGGCATTGGCTGCTTTTGCAGAAGACCCGTGTTTGATTCCTAGCACCCACATGGTTGGTCATACCATCTGTAGCTCTAATGCTGCAGGTGATCTGGTGTTCTTTCCCAGACTCTGAGTACACTAGGCATGCACACATTTCAAAACACCCATTTATATAAACAACCTTAATGAAACAACAAAACATAGAATCCAGTTGACAAAGAAAGCTAAAGAATAATTTCTAAATTTCAGCTATCTATCATCTATCTATCTATCTATCTATCTATCTATCTATCTATCTATCTATCATATCAATCATCTAGTTGTCCAGTTCATGAATTCATGATGTTTGTATATATATATTTTGTTGTCCAGTTCATGAATTCATGAGTGTTTGTATATATATATATATACATATACATACATATGTATTTCTTATGCACACTTGAGAATATATACAAAATATAGACTCCAAGCACACTATGGTACTAGATAGATAGAATACAAATGAAGCCATGGGTGTCTTAGTAAGAAAGATCTTATTTATTTTTATTTAAAAGAATATATAATACTAAATGCAGTGGTATATGTCTTTAATGTCAGTACTTGGAATGCAGAGAAAGATGGATCTCTGTGAGTTGGAGGTCAGTCTGGACTATGTAGCAAATTTTAGGCCAGCCAAGACTACATAGTGAGACTGTGCCTCAAAAAGAATATAAAATAAGATGATTATATATTAGTTATAGAAGCCATATACATCACCTAATTCACCGTATTGTTTGTGCATATATAGGAATACATACATACACAAACATATAGTTAAATTGACAAGATTATGGTTAAGGTGGAAATCAGGAAAATCAATGGAAGTACTTTACATAAAAGAAGTGACTTTTGAACACAAATGTAAGAATATTTGTTACGAAAATATCTTCTTACTGATGGGAAACCACAGCCTTAGCTGTCCCAGCTTTTTCCTAGTGTGTATGATGAATGGCTTTCAGAACTGCTGAGATTCTGAGTGCCAACACTAAGAAGACAAGAAGTAGGAGCAGATGACAGGGTAAAAAAAGAGTCAAAATTTCCTAGGTGAGCTTCTTGCAACAATCTTAAATTGGAAACCACAAATCCTCAGCCAGAAGGGAATGGTTAAACAAACAGTACATCCATCTTCATAAATACTACTTAGGACTAGACATGCAGCATTTGTGCGCTACCTTCATTTAAAATACCCTGACCAAAGGGTTTGCTTTAGGTCACAAGTCCAGGTTATGGTCCATCATTTCTGGGAAATCAAGGCAGGAAGTTAATCAACTCGTCACCATTTCTACAGTCAAGAGCAGATGGAAATCCATGCTCCATGCTGCTTGTCCCCTGCTGGCCACTTGTACCAAATCTTCCTTCACTCTTCTCCTAGCCAAGGCCTGGCCTAGAAAATGGTGTCCCCACAGCTGGAGTGGATCTTCCCATTGTAATTATCAATCAACATAATCCTTCATAGACATGTGCACAGCCAACTTAATGTAGCTTCTCACTGAGACTCTTGCCAGGTGATTCCTGGTTATGTTAAACCGGCACTTAAAGTTAATCAGAACAATGAATTTAAAATTATAACTGTATGCAACAGTGGTATTAAATCACAAAACCATCATTTTGATGGAAGTAACAGATACAAAAAATTTCATAGTTTATGCAAGTACAAAACCCCCCTGTGCCTGAGGGGTGACTAGAGAGGAACAGATAGGGAGTTTGAGGTGTTGGTATTTATCTTTAATATTTTTGCTCATTCTTTGAGAATTTCCTACATGCATATAATATACTATGATCATATTTGCACATAACCCACACCTCTCCCTAAATCCTCTCAGATCCCCTACCCACTTCCAAACTTCTTCTACCTCCATGTTCACTAAAATTTTGTTTTGTAATATGTATTTTAAAAACATTATAACCCAGAGTCCAATTTGTGTTACCTATGTTGATATGGCTGATCTGGGAGCTGGGGAGTCAGTGTACTGGTTTATTATTCACCAGTGATTCACTTAGGGCATACATATTTTCTACATAGTTGATATCTGCAAAAATATTCTCAGGAGAAGACTAGGCTACAGAGACAAAAACAATATAGAAATCTGCATTCTTTTCTCATCACTTAATACATATCTCATAAAATTGTCTGAGACTAATTTGTTTTATAGAGAATATAGTCTGTCCTGTTTTTCTCACAGGATAGGTTAGAAGATTCAATAAATGTAAGATGACTTATGGTGTATTAAAACATTGATATGTAATAACAACAAAGTATTAGGCACACACTTGAATTTAAATACTCACAGCATTGACAGATCATTTAAAGTAATTGGGAATCATAAATTAAATAAGCAAACATTTTTTATATAACACGTAGTTTATCTATATCAAGGATAAAGTACAATTCTGGCCCTTTAGGAAATAAACACAGAATTTCTACCTTTAGAAACAAAAATGATTTAAGATAAAAAACCCTGTAAATTGAACATTAAGATTACAAGAGGTCTCAAGATACAAAGACTAAAATATTATCCATAATCTTAAGAGAAAGCTTTCCTAGGTCAAATCATTCTTAGGCTTGGTAGTTTACAATACAACTTTTGTAATAAGCCAATAAAATATTTCACAGGACATCTATATGGTATTCATGGTTTCAATACCCATGTAATTTTATTGTTATTTTCTTTGAAAATTCTAACTTAGTGATGATTAATTAGGTATAGAATTAAATATTAAATATCTCATTTGACCAAAAAAAAAAAAACGAAAAAAGAAAGCAGAAAATAAAGCCCTTATTATGGGGCACAAACTTTTCCTTGGCTGGAGATGGAGCAGTGAACGAAACAATGAAATCCCCAAACCTCCAAGATTGAGTATCTAACAGAGAACACCTACGTCTAGCTACACTGATATCACTGCAGACAGGAGTTCGAGGCAGGGCAGGGTTGGAGGCCATGACTAAGAGCCTGAGATTTTAAGTGGTCAGAGAACAGCTTACTACAAAGTAAAATTTCAACAAAAAATGAAGGCAGCAACAGAAGGTGGTCTGTACACTGCAGGTAGAAGGAGCTAGAAGGAAAGAGTCATCAAGGCAGACCTGCCACTAGTAAGTCAGGACCAGCAAGAAAGCCATGACGAAGGCGCTAGGAAGGAAGGGAGATGGTGAGGATGGGGATATGTGTGTAAGTATCTATGTGCTAGGAAGTAAGGGAGATCGTGAGGATGGAGATGACATGTATGTAATATCTATGTATATGTGTATATGAATGAATACATGAAAAGCAGCAGTAGCTACTTCCGGAAGGGCCTCACGGGAGGGAGGAACTTTTGCTTTTGTTCTTAGTGCAGTGAGGGCCTGAGAATTTGAAGTAAGGACCACCATGATTTGGCAGCTTTTTTTGTCTGTTTGTTTGTTTTTGTTTTTTTTGAACAATGTTTCTCTGTGTTTCCCTAGCTATCCTGGAACTCATTCTGTAGACCAGGCTCGTCTCAAACTCACAGAGATTTGCCTGCTGTTGCCTCCTGAGTGCTGGGATTAAAGGTGTGCACCACTACTGTGTTTTAATGTGATCTTTTCAGCTCCTAAGTCATCTATTTAAGGGGTATCAATGATTTTTTGAGATATGAAAGGGGGAAACATACTCAGGAATACAGGATATGGTAAATCCAGTTGCAGAGTCCTTGGAAAGCTGGATACCATTCACAGGCTGCTTCAAGCCACCTGCCTCTGCCTTTGCCACCCAAGAGAGTGTGACCACCACACCCTCCTCCCTTACTAGAGGTCACATAGGCAGACAAAAGCACTGCCTCTTTTGGGCCACCTAGCTCATGTTTATGGGTGGAGCGAATACCCACTACACTTCCCCTTTTTGTCTGAATATGTAATGTTCTAAACCTAATACAAAAGTATATACAATGATTATTAAGTATTGTCCAGGAGAAAGAAAGGGGTAATAACATAAACAAAAATGGAACTACAACCAAAAAGAACAACATCAAGTAAGGCACACATTCTAAATGTACAGATCATAGGTAAGTGGCAAATTACAGAGATTACTCCAATAGCTGTAGTATCCTGGAGAATCTGGATCTAGTATGAATCTAGTAAGAACCTGATATGTTTTTAGCTAAGATATGAGAGGAGAGTAACTGTGACTATCTAGTCTTCAACCCATCAAAGACCTCAGGAGGAAAATAACATTACCTGAGCAAACAGGAAGTTCAAGCAAACAACTTTCCAAAAATACAAGAAGAGAGACAGAGACAGAGACAGACACACACACAGAGAGAGAGAGAGACAGAGAAGAGAGAGAGAGAGAGAGAGAGAGAGAGAAGAGAGAGAGAGAGAGACAGAGGAGAGAGAGAGAGAGAGAGAGAGAGAAGAGAAGAGAGAGAGAGAGAGAGAGAGAGAGAGACAGACACACACACACACACACACACAGAGAGAGAGAGAGAGAGAGAGAGAGCGAGAGAGAGCGAGCAAGCGCTGGCTACTTGGACAGTCACCCAATGTTTTTTTGTAATGTTGGGGCACCCACCTTTGGCTACGGGCTTAGAATTTGTGTCAGACCATTTTCAGAAGCAGGAAATTTTGAAAGACTGTCCTGCCCTGTCATCAAGGTGCAGAAGTCACTTTTCCTTGTGTCCTGTTGTCCAGAATAAGCAGCCGAAGTCTTGACTATTGACCTCAGTGGTGACACTGAGTTCCTGTCTAAACACCCAATTAAAGAAGTGGGCGTTGAGAGAGTCAGAAAGGAATTTATTAGTTTGACCACATAGGTGACAAGAAGCACCACATCCATTGGGCCAGATAACTCAAGGTCATGGGCAGAGCGAATACCCACTACACATAAGTCAAAAGCATAAGGAATTATTCAGTTTCTTGGGTTCCAGTTAGCTTAAGTAAATGAGAATGAGAGGGGGTTATAAATTGAAAATACAGAATTGAAGTAGATTATAGAGGCCTGCTGGTCTAGTCAGTGCATAGAATCATAGTGCTGAGAATAGAACATTCATACCAATCCTCCACCAGAGCTCAGGGGACAATGAGGAAAGGGGTCAGAAAGAATGCACTAGCCAGAGGATGTGGAGAAGCGCTGTCCCCTGGACATGACATGGCCATTGTACTTATGAACTCATAGGGCAACACCTAATCAAGATCAAGCCTGTTGACATTCTAATAAGGATGAGAAAGGGTCTCTTGAGGTTCCACCCCAACAGCTGAAAGCTGGGAGGTGGGGAAGAGACATTTTTTTTTCAGGTCCGTGACAGCTGGTAAATTGGTCGTGCTTAGGTGGATGGTAACACACACACACACATATGCAGACAGCACTAACTGGACTCAGTGGGTTAGAAACAAAAGAGGACAGGAGTAGGAGGAGCAAGCACTAGGGACTCATGGAGAGAGGGAGGGAGAATTTGGGTGAATATGATCAAGACACATTGAATACATGTATGAAATTGCCAAAGAATAAAAAAAGTTTTTTTTTTTTTAAAGGAGATGATTGCTGAAAGTATGCCTTATAGAATTTCTTTTTTCCCCCTTCAGTTTATTGTTTTGAAACTGGATTGCTCCCAAATCTTGACATTGTGTCATCAGAACTTTGTTCTGGAAAGCTTAGTCTATATGTATTGATAATTGATTGGTAGAAGTTTGGGAGACATTATATACCTGCGAGATGTTGGGGGATGAGCGCCCCCCCATCAGCTAACTGTCCCCTGCATCCACCATCATTAATACCTCCAGTCGATGAAATGAAGATTTGCACCCCTAGCCACAGAAGCTTAGTTGTTTGTGCTGTGACTGGGCGGGCTTATGTTTGAGCTTCTCTTCACTCTAAAGCACCACCTTTGCATTGGTAGTCTGTGACTTCTAATTAGTCCCAGCCTCCCATCTCCCCTCACTACAATAATAAAACACTGCGAGACTGAGACAGCCAAAGAGCTACCATTTGGAACCTAACACGTGCCAGTCCCTCTTCCAACTAGCTGTGGCTTTAAGACTCAGCTTTAGTAATGGACTTACACAGAACTGACAGGGGCTGCTTCTGGGACATACCATCATGAAGTTGCTTCTTCTTCATTGCTAGCTGTGTCATTTTGCAGGTTACTGACTTTTTTCTCATTATGTCTAAAACATATATTGAAGATTGTGTCCATTTGGAATTCTATAGCTTTCTTAGTCTGTTTTCTGATGGGCTAGGAATGGGGGCCTACAGGTAACATCATCTAGCCTTGGATCCATATTGCAGTGTGTATGTGCATGTGTGTGCGCGAACACACACACACACACACGCTTGCTTCCTTTCTTGCTTGCTTAAGACAGGGTCTCCATATATATTGTAGACTTCCTTTTAACTTTCTGTGTAGCTGAGGCTATCTATCCTCTAGGTTTGATCCTCCTAGATCTGCCTCCTGAGCATGAGGTTGTGTCGCTCTTCATTATTCCTGCCCTAACATGCTTTTTTGATAAGGTGTTTAAGTGCATAAAGGGTCCAGTTTTAGCTGACTTGAGGGAATAATACAGGCTAAGTGGTTTTTGGTCATGGGCTCCATTATCTTTTCTAAGAAGGACAATAAACAACAAATCTTCAAATTTTGTATCTCCTTCCATCTTTTAATGGAAAATGATGCATTGATATGAACTTGAGTGTTATTCTTTGAGTGAAGACTTTTGAGATTGCTTATTTTTATAGAGACCAAAACAGAAATTCATGCAACCAAAAGAACCACAAACTGCTTAAGACCACTTGCCTCTGGGATTTTAAGAAATCATTTTTACAAATAATCAATGTCTCCAGACACCATCATCTCATAAATAATTTCTACAGTTCTTAGGGCAAATTCTGTGTGTTTTTCTTGGAAGAAAATTGAAACGACAATACCCACTGAACTAGAGGGCTGTGGAGGGAATGGAGGGTGAGTGCAACATCGGAGAAGGGGTTTTGGTTGGCTTTTGGGACATGTGGCTGTAATGAAAAGATGAAAGTTGGCATATACGCTCTAAATAGAAGGTCTATTCAGTAGAGAAAGAGAGAGAGAGAGAGAGAGAGAGAGAGAGGGAGAGAGACTTTAACATTACAACATAACAATATCAACATCATGGAACTCAGAAGTGGTGAACTGTAAATATTGAATATAGAAACAACCTTTTCTGTTTCTTGTAACTCTGCTGTTATTTTTTAGACTGCTTCCAAGAATTTTAATTACTATAAGCCAACCAACACATACAGCAAAATATAGGAATATGATTTTGTTTAGCAACCCAGGAATCTGAGCTGGAAGTCTACAGGTGGTCTACTTTATTTGTGTCCTCTAAGTATGTGTTTAGAAATAAGGTAGTATTGGGCTTGCAATAAATAAAGAAAGAAATAATGGGACAATGGAAAACACTATTAAGGTAATATATTGAATAATAAGCTCCTCTCGGGGTGTAAATTGTACAAATTTGAAAATACTAAATTACATTTATTATTTAACCCCACATTACTAAACAGTGCCTACTCAAGAGACAAACTTGGTTTAGTATACCAAATTAGAGGCTATTTAATAAATAAGAAGATTTCAAAGCAGGGTTATGCATATAGCTAAAGAATATGTGTGCCTTTAAATATTTCCCCCATTGGTGTTAAGAATATTTTATTTTTATTACCACAAGTAATAAACATGAAATAGGACTTGTATTGGTAGGGACACTTGACATAGAGCTCATCTTAAATACAAATGTATTTAAAAGGACTATCCGGAACCAGTTTTCACATAAGTAGCTTTTGAATACTTCAACCTTTTTGTCAAAATGTTAGTGAGTAAATTCTAAGCATGCTAAAGTGTTCCAGTTGAAATAAATTACTTTATAGACTATTGAGGAGTCTATGTGTCCCAGCTGTATACCGCTTAATGTTAAAATATTGCAAGTCTATGACTTCTAAGAATTCTCACTCTAGAAGGTCCTTTGCTGAGTGGAGCTAATTTAGGTTGCAATAAGGATAAGGATTTTTTTTCCCCTTCGGGTCAAAAAGCTTACATGTAATTTGGGGTGGTGGTGAAAGCACAAGTCCTCACAAAAGTGCTTATAAACCAGACCTGTACATCACCTGTCCCCAATGCTTTCTAACCGCCTGGCCTACCTGTCTGCACTCTGATGGGCAGGGTGGGCTACCGACTGAGTCACTGCCAGTTCGGAACTGGGGACCTGGGCTTGGAATCCATCTTAGGGTCAGCCATCCTCTACAACCTCGTGTCCCCTGTTTCGGAGCAAGTGCGTTTGATTGAGGAAGATCACTTACGACTGAGTTTTTCATCATGGCTTTGACTGTGAAGCCCTCAGAAACCAGGGAATGAGGCTGATGCACCGGGAGCGGCTGTTGTGGCAGCAGTTTGGTCCTCTTCGGCATCTTGTCTGGGCATTTGTTTAAGGTCAGGGTCTCTTTTTCTGCCACCATCTTCCTAGAAATCGTCTTGGTCTTATCAAAAGTGTGGTAGAAAAATCAGGGGTTTTTACAGATGTGAGCAGGAGGTCGGGGAAAAATGTAAAAAGGCGCGTTACTGGGAGAAATTCAACCCCTCGTGGTGCCCAGGGTGATCCAGATGTTTGGCAGCTCCAAGGTGAAGGGAGTTTAGGGGAGGGGAGGGGCGGGAAGAGGGCTGGGACCCGAGGCTTGAGTCGCAACAAGCTTCCAAAGGTGAGCCTCCTGGTTGCTAAGCGACTCGTCAACACTACGGCCCGATAGTCCCGCCCCTTCGTGACGCACGTTTCCTGGGTCTTAATCCGGAAAGGGCGATCGGCGGTGGCTGTCGCAGCCAGAGGAGATTCTTACGCGTTAAAACTACAACTCCCAGCAGGCTTCGCGCATCTGGACGGATGCGCACGCGCACTGGGCCTGCTGGCCGCGCGGGGAGGGCCAACCTGGATGACTAAACCCGAGAGAAACGCTGGTGGGCGTCTTGGGCGGGTGTCGGTGCCCGCGTAGGCCCTGCTTGCCCCGCAGCCACCACCCGCCCGGTGACCATGATAGGTACGTGTGTGCCTGCCAGGTACAACCTCTCTGCGCCGCCCCGCGCCCGTGCGTGGCGCCACGTCACACCCCACGGGTCTGAGCGCGAGCCGCGGGGGCTGGCCCGAGCCACCTGTCGGTGACAAACGGGGCAAAGGCGTGTTCGCCGCGCTCCGCCCGCCCGGTGGGCGTCCTCGGCCCCGGGGGCCCGCGAGTGACCGGGTGCGGGGTGTCCCACCCCGCCCTTGCCCGGGGCAGGCATCCCCGCGGGCGGACACCCGGCTGCACCGCGGCGCCCTCCCACGGCGGGGCTCGTCCCGCACGCTCAGCAGCCTGGCGCTCTGCCACCCCTGAGCGACGAGCAGCCTAGGTCTGCACCTGTCAGGGACTGTCATGCTGTCCTTCACCTCGGGGCAGGTTCAGACCCTGTAGGACTTTTAAGAAGCCCTCAGGAAGCCTTCTACTGGTGGAAATAATGGGCTTCAAAGAGATGGCACCTTGCACCTTCAGTTCTGTCTTTTTAAAAAATGTCTCCTCAAAGATCTGAGGCGAAAGAGTAGCGGAGAGTAAGTGATAGCCAAGGTGGCAGACAGGGTGCAGTCTGATGAGTGCAGCTTTGGAAGCGGCCACTAGGGTCGCCGTAAGCACCGTCAAGTAGGAAAGGTCCTCTCAGAGATGTCAAAGTCCCAGTCACTTCGGGTTCTCCCCCAAAATGAGTAGGAATGCGCAGTGGTGCTGAGCGAATATTCCTGTTTGACGGTTTCCTCGCTGTAGACGCCTGCCAATGGAGTCTTGACTGTGGTGATTTTGTTTGTGGTCTATGCCTGAGAAGTATCACTCCAAGCACGTTTGAAGCGGCTATATCCGAGGTGTGTCCAGAAGACAGATGAGAGGTGGCTTTATGAAATAAATGCTTTACATGGTGCGAGTAGCTACGTCTGCTTTTACCTACGAAAGTAAGGTTAGAGTGCGCACGCAGCCTTCCTTTACCCCTCGCTGGGGGAATCATGCCAGGTCACTAACCTCCTCACTGAAGCAGAGGTGCAAGCGACAGATGGCCAGCTTCTCTCACCTTGGTAGGGAGGTGTGTATTTTTTCTGAACCAATTGGAAACTTGTTAATTTTATAGAAAAGGTACATTTCTATGAATCCTACTGAGCCTTTCAGGTGACGTCTCCTTAAGAGCTGGTTTGTAAACACAAACCTGAACAGAGTCAGTGAACCAAGTGGGAGAGATTAGAAAAATTATGGGAGATTTTACAAGAAAGAAATATTTCATATTTTGAAGAGAATTGCACACGTTTAGTTTCTTCCAACTCAATCTAGTTTATGAATGATTTTTGAGGCGCATATGCCCTATAAAGCTATATAAAGACAGGAAATTAAGAACTAGAAATAATTATTTGTATAAAGAATCTAATAAATTATATTAACTTTTAGGATGGAACAGATTTGGGCAGTTTTATTAAGATTTATCTGGAAGTCTCTTAATAAGAAGTGTGATATCTTGGTGTCACAACTAAATCCATTGCTGACAGAAACAAGCGAGATACAAGGTGAATTTAAGCCCTGTTCCTTCACTTTCACAAACGACTGTTGTATGGTGAACAAGTGTGCATTTTCACACAAATGGTTAAATCGCTGTCTCCCATCCCAGGAAAAGGAACTTGAACTTGCATATCTAAAAAACTGCATAGAAATGTTAAATTATTTAGTTCACCTAGTTTTATTTCCTAGTTCTATTGGTGGCCATTTTTAAGGAGCTTCTGACTTGCCAGTTCTGATTTGGGTGTGTTGATAACAGTCAGAACAGGCGAGAGTGAATCAATTGTAAGGAAGGCCTGGGTCTTTTGCACTTTTGTGAGTCATCCTTGAGCCAGGAAGTGAAGGCAGACAGTCTCTGTCCAGAGTTGTGTTGCAGGTCAGAGGACACGTAGCTATCTCTAGAAATTGAATAATGTTTTACACTGCTCAGCACTACAGAGCTGGTGTTGTTTATCCCTGTACTCTCCCACCTTGCTGTATCCTCCAAGTGCAGGCAATACACCCCCTCTTTCATTGAAGTCCTGATTTCCTGTGAGAAAAATCCTATGGACTGGTTTCCCGGCCAGATATGAGGACAGGGGACAAATATTTCAGTACCCATAAAACGATTTTCTTTTTATTGTTTCAAAATAGAGGGTTCCTTCTTGTCCTGGGGATGGCTTTAAAGGTACTTCCATTTCCCTCTTGGATTATGATTGATGTGTTAAATGTCTTGACCCAGACAAACTTAAACCATAATTTAATTGAAGTCAATGAAAAAGTTTGCCTTTGTGAAGTATGGAAAAAGGATTCAAGATAATGAAAAGCTTCAGAAAACTTAACTGAGAAAAATGTAATTCTGAGCATCTCTTCAAATTTTTTTTTATCTTTTAAAAAATGAGCACTTCTTTGTGTTTAAAATTGAATTTTAGTGGTGACAATTGTGAATTGTTCTAAATGTCCTATACATTTAGGCCTTCGATAACATCAGCTATTAAAGGACATGGGTTCTCACACAATTAAGATAGGAAGTTCTTAAATGAAAGCTCGGTGTTACCCAGGGTTTTTGAGATAGAAATGTAGCTCAGTGATGTAGCCTAGGATTCATTAGACCTGGGTACCATTCAAAGGTCTTTTTTAATTGATTAAAATATTATTTTCTATATCTTGTGGAAAATCTCAGCAAATTTAACTGCATATAAAGATCACACTTGTTACTGTTTATTCTCCAATTTTATGATGTTAGCTATGAAAGTGTTCTCTCTTCTGAGTGCCTGCTGTCCATGTTGTCGGTGGCCCTGTCCTCTCTGACAGTGTCAGTATACATTTTATTATCACTTGACAGCAAGTGTTTTTTTCTTTATTGTCTTGTTTATAGATAAAGGGTAAACGTTTTACTTCGAAATGGGTTTTAGGAAAAGTACTTCATTTTATAATGATTTAATTTTACAAAATCAGATTCCAGCATTGAGCATGGATTCCATGTCTGATACTGTGAGTTGATGCCAACGATACAAGAACGGAGTAGACAAAAAAAAAATGTTTTGTCATTGTAAATATTCTGTCTATATTGACTGTTGGCCCAGCGTCTGGCTTTGTTTTAAAACTTTCCCGCAAGGATTTTCACTCTCGGACTCTGTCGTTGTACGAGAATGTACTGTGCATTTGCCTTGTCCTTTAATAACGTTGAATGAAAGCAGCTCCTCATCTAAGACTGTTTGTCATGAGGGGCCTTGTGCCACCGTGTCACAAAGTGGGCTCTATGGAACTTTTGGAGAGAAGAGTTTGTATAATTTTATTCAGTCCTCTTTTGGGTCCAAAGCCTCTGAAAGAACCTTATGTCCTTTACAAATGTTGGTCCTATTTCTAAAGGCTTTTCTGAAGTCTGCATTTTTTTTTCAAAGCTCTATGGCTCAAAAATGATACAGTAGAAGGACTTGGTATTAATATATGCAAATCTACCCCACCTCTAAAGCTTCTTTGAACCCCCCCGCCCCCTCACACACAAAAGGAAAAAGAAAAAGAAAGAAAAAGTTCTCCTTATTTCAGAATGCTTAATATTCATGAACCAGGTTCAATGCAAAATACTTTATTCTGTTAGCTTTCAGTTCTTTGATCAATGAGAATTGTTTCTTACCTGCTGTTTCTTCAGCCTTTAGTGGTAGCCCAGTGCTTTTTCAATGTTTCTGTTTTAATTTGCATTTAATGAGCTCATTTTAAATGTTTCTTTGTAGTACTCTGAATGGTTTCCTCCTCACATTTATAATATTAAAGACTGAGACTTATGTGACAGCTAGCTGATTTGTATTGCAGCCCCCAAACGTGGTTTATTTACTTCATCACATAGAGGAGGGCTGTGGTTACAAGGGGTGCCATTAGCAGTCCTGTTTCCCCTAGGACTGCGTTTCCTCATCACCTACAACTCTATTAGGCTAGTCCAATCTCCTCACTCCTCTCTCACTAAATAGCATGTTTTCTTTCTTGAATTAATAGATATTTCAATTAACAGTAATCATTCCAGTATCAATTCTTTATAAGGACTATGTTAAGTGATGCTGCCCAGGAATGTTCCGTGTGTGTGTGTTTGTATGTGTGCATTTGTTCTGTAAGGGAAGGAAACAGAAATAGGAATCCATTTATCCCTATGAGCCTATGAGTTGTGATTTACTTGGCCTGATAAGAAGTGCGGTACAGACTTTACTCTGTCCATTATAGAAGCAGAGTGTGATGTTTGTATTCACACTATTACATGGGAATTGTGTTCTGCTGTGTGCTCAATTTAGATATAATCTTTATATATGATACAAACAGAGAGTAATAAGATGAAGGTCTAATATCAGACAATATCCACTCTTGTTCATTTAGGAATTGATGAGCTGCCCAATGGGTAGGCAAAGGAATTTCTCCTTTTATTTTGGTGCCATCCCCGCCATAATTTCTTCGTTTGTCTTTTTTTTCTCTTTAATGTGTTGTGGATAGTATCAACCATATCAACCACATGAATACTTTCTGCCATGGTGAAATTCTACAAAAGATCTGTATGCTTGTCTTTATATGCCTGTGGTTTATGGGCGTTCTTTGTGAAGGTTACTGTAACTGTGATAAAACATCACCATCAAAGCAACTTGAAGAGGAAAGGATTCATTTGGCTTACACTTCCTCAGCACTGTTTAACCTTGAAGGACGTCAGGGAAGGAACCTGGAGGCAGGAGCTGATGCAGAGGCCATGAAGGGGTGCTGCTTACCGGCTTGCTTTCTATGGCTTGGTCAGTCTATTTGCTTACAGAACCCTGAACCACCAGACCAGGTATGGCAGCACCCACAATGGGCTGGCTGGGCCCTTCCCTATAGACCACTAATTAGGAAAATGCCCTGCTTCTTGTCTACAGCCTGATCTTTTGGAGGCATTTTCTTAATTGATATTCCCTCCTCTCAGATGTCTTTAGCTTGTGTCAAGTTGACACAAAACTAGCAAGCATAGGCATTGCACCATGAATTCTGTTTTGTTTAGATGTGGAAGGAACAATTGTGAATTTTTTTTCTGGGAATTTAACTTTCAGGGACCTTTCCTATTGGAGCTAGTCATTGTCATAATTATTTGATTATACATTTATTAGGAATAATTTTAGCTTCTTAGTTTAAACATTTTATAACCAATAGGGTGCATGTTATGGAAGTCAGATTAGTCAGCACTAATCTGAGATGTGAGATGTGAGATATTAGAGGAGGTATGACTTCCTTGTTTTTGAGAAATGATAGGGTGATAAACACTAGTGATTCAAGATTGATAACTGTTACGGCGTAAACGAACGGCAAACAGAATTAGCCAGGCATGCTCAATATAATATATTCAGCTTTAATAAGGGAGAACTTACAAAGCCAAGGTTCCAGCAAAGAGCAGGAAATAAAAGGGACAAAGAAGCGCACATGGATGGTTTTATAAGCTATTTGGGGCCCCGGGGCAAACACACCCCCCAAACAAGGTTGAGATTCCTCTTCATCTCCCCTTTTTGTCTAAATAAGGCAGAACCAAACCAAATACAACTATATACAATTGAAATAAATAATAAATATAAAATTACAAGTAACAAATAATACTAAGTAAGAAACATATAACAAAAGTTTTGCTAAGCATTCTATTTCAAGGAGTCTAAATAATGTAGAGAGTAACTACAATTATCTAATCTTCAACTCCATCAAAGATCTGAGAAGGGGAGTAATATTACTTAAGCAACCAGGAAGAACAAACGAGAAGATTTCCAAGATGTGCAACAAATGACAGAGACAACTGACTATCTGGGCAATCACCCAAAGTCTCGTTTGCAATGTTGAGTCAACCAACTTTGGCTAAGGCCTAACATAACTGACATACCATTATCAAAGGCAAGAAACTTTTTTAGAACTATCCTACCCTGTCTTGGCAAGATAAGACAATCCTGTTTTCTCCACTTATGGGTATTTTGTATCTTTGTCAGTAGTTGAGGTATGGGCTTTTCTTTTGCCCGAAGGCCAGTTGTGCCAAGAAGACAAGCTCCCAGTGGAGTGTCATGGGTGCTCAACGTTCTCTTGGGAGTAGAGAGGTGTTGCCAGGAGTGATTGTGTCTCATTGGCACAGAATTCTAGATTAGATTAAAGGCCATTTTCTACAGCTCTTCGAAGAGGTTGAAGATTATACTATCTATACTAAATATAATCTCTATTTATCTAAAAAACCTGATTATCCTAAATATAAATATGACAAACATATATGACTATTGATTTATAATTCTCGATACCTATCTAACTTGAGGACTAAGAGAATAAACAACTGTGCAAATTATGAGAACAATGATCTCCAAATGTAAACAATGTCATTACATAAATAATATCAGAGGTAGAAATATACATTGCAATATGGTAAATATATCAATACAATATATATGTATATTTTAAACAGAGGTATAAGCATACTCTTATACAATAAATAGAGGTAGAAGCATACTCACATACAATATTCAATATACAAGAATCAACACCAATGCAATTTTCTAAAAACAATAACTCACAAATATCAATCATCCCATCAAACCAGTTAATCCCTTTTTTTTCAAATAAGCATCCCTAATCCCATAAAATACCTTCCCCATTCCCTCAACCCTATACCAACCACTAAATGATATCCCTAAACTTGAGGGCAAACTCTGTTGGGAGAGGGGACATCGTCCTCTAAGATTGCTTCCAGCTGACATGGGGGCGACGTTCTTCTTAGGGGGTCCTGTGAAAGCAAATGATGGTAAAATTCCCAGATTAACATTTGGTCTAAGAAAATTGTAACTAGCCTCTGAGTGTTTTGAGGAGGTCTGGCCAGAGTGCTGTCAAAAATGTCCACCATTCGAAACTGTCTTGTGCAGTTGGTACCAAAAAAACAGGTCTAATTTTAGCGCTATAAAAATCATGACATCATAGTAACCAGGTGGAGTTGATGTTGTGGGGCCCCATCTTCATCCTGGAAACTTCAAAGATTACTGTAGGAAAATTTGTTGTTTGTTATGGGAAATTTAAACATTAACTACAAAGACATATGCTGACATATAAAGACAGATACAGATATGAGAAAAGGCAAAAAAAGTTTATCAAGTATATTTTTATTCTTATTCTGTCCCATATTATGGCTCCTGACCTGAGACAGAAATATTCTTATCAACAGGCTTGGAATTGAAGAGGGACTGAGCCATAGTCCAACTCCAAAACCAGCCCTTACATATTTATAAAGAAATGCTTAATAAGACATATTAAAAAATTTATACTTATGTAATCTATTCAGTTTTATTGCTGATCCTTAGTGGGTTGTAACTAGTTTCCATCCATCAGTATTTAAATATTCAGGGTCCCTTAAATTCTTTGAAGATGAGTGTTTTCCTGTGGAGATAAGAAAAGAACCCTGCCCCCAACCTATATGTATTTCTTACCATCAGTATGATTACCATCCTTGTGAATGAATTGTTATTTATCTTTTCCCAGGGGCTTTTCCTCTTCAAACAGAACCTTTATTAATTTTGACGTTATCCACAATTTTTCCTCTCCTGTGGAGACAAGAGCAAAACCCCTTCCCCAACGTAGCACATCTCCTGGCTTCCATTGTGAGGTCAGCACATCCTTGAAATAAACTGGTTGATTTAACTCAGTAGACTTTTCCATTATCCAATGTCTTTCTGCAGCCGTTGTCCCCTTCTCATTAGCGTTGGGAAAATTCAAGGTTAATAAAGCATTATGTAACCTATTTCTGGGGGTGTTTTCCACCCCTTTCTGTTTGTTTAACGTATCATTTATAGTTCGATTTTATCTTTCTATGACTGCTTGACCTGTAGGATTGTATGGTATACCTGTAACATGCTTAATATTGTAATAAGCAAAAAAACCATTTCATTTTCCTAGAAACATAAGCTGGACCATTATCCATCTTTATTTGTGTAGGTATACCCATGATGGCCATAACTTCTAATAAATGAGTGATTACTTAATCAGCTTTTTCTGAGCTTAAAGCAGTTGCCCATTGAAAACCTGAATAAGTGTCAATGGTGTGGTGTACATATTTTAATTTGCTAAATTCTGCATAGTGGAACACACATCCATCTGCTAGATTTCATTCCTTTGAGTGCCCTTTAAATTAGCCCCTGCAGGCAGTGGTGTTTGATTATAGAGAGAGCAAGTAGGGCATTTCTTTACAATCTCCTTAGCTTGTTGCCACATAATAGAAAACTCTTTCTTCAAACCTTTGCTATTAACGTGATGTTTTTTATGAAATTCAGAGGCCTGCAGCACACTACCAATCAATAATTGATCAATTCTGCATTACTTTGTGCTAGAGGACCTGGCAGACCCGTATGGGATCGGATGTGTGTTATATACATAGGGCAAAGCCTGTTCCTGATTGTGTCTTGTACCTGGATAAACAATGAGGTTAGTTCTGTATCATCAGGTATAAATTCAGCAGTTTCAGTATGTAAGATAACTCTTTCTGCATATTGTGAGTCAATAACTATTAAGAGGTTCCTTAAAATCCCTTAGCACCATAAGAATGGCATATAATTCTGCCTTCTGGACAGAAGCATAAGGACTTTGTTCCACCTTACTCAAGTCTTCTGATTTGTAACCTGCCTTCCCTGTTTTATTAGTGTCAGTATAAAATGTACAGGCTCTGGTTATTGGAGCATCATGGACAATTCAAGGAAGAATCCAAGAACTTCTCTTTATGAAGTTAAGCCTCTTGCTTTTTGGATAGTTGTTATTAATTTCTCCCAAAAATTAGCACAAGCTCTTTGCCATGGCTCATTATCTTCTCATAATTTCTTTAGTTCATCAGCAGTGAAAGGCACTATAATTTCTGCTGGGTCTTTGCCTGCTAGTTGACGAAGTCACAGCTTGCCTTTTACAGACTTTTTCCATATAAGTTTTTAGTTTCTTACTTGGTTTATGTGGCAAAAAGATCCATTCCAAGATAATATCATCTCTCTGCATTAAAATTCCTGTAGGAAGCTGGGCGGTGGTAGCGCACGCCTTTAATCCCAGCACTTGGGAGGCAGAGGTAGGCGGATCTCTGTGAGTTCAAGGCCAGCCTGGTCTACAAGAGCTAGTTCCAGGACAGGAACCAAAAGCTACGGAGAAACCCTGTCTCGAAAAATCAAAAAAAAAAAATTCCTGTAGGAGAAATTTTGGACAGTAATATGACGAGAATACAAATGAGCTCTGGATTCACCCTGTCCACATGTGCCTCTTGTAATTTTTCCTCAATCATTGTCAGTTCTTTTTCTACTTCAGCTGTTAATTCTCTGGGACTGTTCAAGTCTTTATCACCATCCAAAGTTTTGTTCAAATGAATTATTAGATCAGGTGTTATCCCAACAGCTGGTCATAGGCTGAAAATGTCTTCTAACAGTCTTTGAAAGTCATTAAGAGTCCGTAGGTGATCTCTCCTAATTTGTGCCTTTTGAGTCTTAATTTTTTTTTTTTTTGGTTTGTCGAGACAGGGTTTCTCTGTGGTTTTGGAGCCTGTCCTGGAACTAGCTCTTGTAGACCAGGCTGGTCTCGAACTCACACAGATCCGCCTGCCTCTGCCTCCCAAGTGCTGGGATTAAAGGCATGCGCCACCACCGCCCGGCTTTTTTTTTTTTTTTTTGGTGAGTCTTAATTTTTTGCAAACCTATTTTATAACCTAAATAATTAACAGAATCTCCTCTCTGAATCTTTTCAGGAGCAATCTGCAGTCCCCATTTAGGTAAAACTATCTTTATTTCTTCAGTCTTTCCAAGGTATCCATGTTTGAATCAGATAAAAAACATCATCTGTATAGTGATAGATTATAGAGTTGAGAAATATCTTGCGTATTATTTGCAATGGTTGATTTACAAAATATTGGCACAGGGAGGGGCTGTTTAACATGCACTGGGGGAGGACGGCCCACTGGTATCTCCTTGAAGGTTGAGAATTGTTATAAGTAGGCACTGTGAAGACAAACTTTTCTCTATCTTTTTCTTGTAAAGGTATAGTGAAGAAACGATCCTTTAAATCAATAACTATGAGAGGCCATCCTTTTGGTAATAAAGAGGGCAAAGGAATTCCAGATTGCAGAGGGCCCATAGGTTGAATAACCTTGTTGATAGCCCTGAGATCTGTCACCATTCTCCATTTACCTGTTTTTTTTCTTAACCGCAAATACAGGAGAAGTCCAAGGGCTGGTAGATTCTTCTATATGCCGAGCATCTAATTGCTCTTGTATTAGCTATTCTAAAGCCTGTAACTTTTCCTCAGCTAAAGGCCATTTCTTTGTCCATATTGGTTTCTCAGTCAACCCTTTTAGCGGCAGGGCTGTTGGTATCTCTGAAGGGGCATCAATTGCTTTGTGTTCTTGTATAGCCTGAACGGCCGGTTTCCGCCGTCTGTAATATCTTTTAATATTCTCCTTAGGAATATAGGCTCTAGAAGCAGCAGGAATGTTAATTTGGGTATTCCATTGTTTTAATAGGTCACGGCCCCATAAATTCACTGCAATATTGGCTACATATGGCCTTAGTTTTCCTATTTGTGCTTCTGGCCCTATGCATTCAACCCATCTCATGCTTTGCCTTACTCAAGATAGGGTTCCAATTCCCAGGAGCTGAACATTTATATCCTGAAGAGGCCAATATGGATGCCAAGATTCTGGAGTAATGATTCTTACATCTGCACCTGTGTCCAGCAGGCTAGTAATAAAAACGCCATTTACACACACTCTTAGCTTTGGTCTTTGATCACTTATAGAAGTTTGCCAAAATACACATAACTCATCCTTCAGGCCATTATTGCTTGTAACAGTATGCATGGAGCTTTCTAATTTTCATGACAAGGCATATTCTCTGCAGTAACCGGAAATGACTGAACCACATTCGCCATGGGGGCCTGCGAGAGGCCCCCCCATTGTGTTTCCCGATTGCAACAGGTCGCCTTGTCTATTTCTTGTTGACCTACTCTTATTCGTCCAATTTTTGCCTTCCCCACATCTCCTATATAAACCTGAAGGCTGAGTCCTACTATTTCTGTTATTTTTAGAAGAGACATTTTCATTCAAATCTGTATTTATTTTTATTTATCCTTATTTATTTATTGATTGATTAAAAGAAATTTTTACCTGTAATGACTGTTGCCTGCCAGTAGGTGGCGGGGTGCACCTGAATTCACATGGGCAGGAAAGTCAGAACCGGTGAGAAAATCCTGAAATAAATACTCAAAACCGGAGGTTAAACCACAAACCATGTGCTGTGTGAATTAGAGTAAGGCTGTAGAACGCAGGTGCTGGGCCAATAAACAGCAGTGGGAGGGCCAGGAAACCGGGCAGGGCCGAGGCCTGATTCAGTTGAGTCAGGCATGGATGGTTCCACCTGAGGGGTTAGAGTGGCCATGGAAGCATGCTTGGATCGAGTCACGTGCCCTGCGGTCCCTTTGGTAAGGAGCTGTGGGCTGCATTTCTGCCACCCAGCTCCCAGCCGCCTGGCTAGCTTATGCCCCAAAATAACAACACACAAACTGTACTCATTTAAACACTGCTTGGCCCATTTCTATTAATGTGTTTAGCACCACGAGGTGGTGACTTACCAGGGAGATTCTAGCCTATTTCCATCTTGGGTTGGAGCTTCATCGTGTCTGCCTCAGAGAGCAGAGCTATGGTGTCTTATCTCACTTCCTCTTCCTCCCAGCATTCTGTTCTGTTTACTCCACCCACCTATGTTCTAACCTATGAGGCCAAGCAGTTTCTTTATTAATAACCAATGACCTTCCCACATCAGGTCCCTTTGCCTTACTTCCGCCATCACGGGTGGGCAGGCTGCTCAGCCTTTGATGGCGGGAGCGCCAGGCCAAGTCTGATGCTGCAGAGGCTGCAGCGTCGTGAATAGGGGGCCGCCTTGGTGCCACCGGGTGTCAGGGGCCTGAGCTCCGTTTGCTGACTTGCTAGCAAGCGCTGGGAAGATAAGACCCAGGTAGTGAGGGGGAATTAGCTAAGATGTTCGGTGTCTGCGCTCATTCAGCAGCAGTGGCCCTGCGTGCGTTGGTGGCTGAGGTGCGGGCAGCTCCTGGAAAAATTGTGCATTGGGAGACCTGCTGAATTCAAGCGTTCTCTCAATCTAAACCTCAAAGCCAAATCCGTGGTGCACTGGAGGGGAGAGAGGCCCCGGCAACGCGGCCGCGCTCAGAGGCGGAGATGGATATCCAAAAAGCCACACGTTAGGGTGCCAGAATGTTACAGCGTAAACGAACGGCGAACAGAATTAGCCAGGCAAGCTCAATATAATATATTCAGCTTTAATAAGGGAGAACTTACAAAGCCAAGGTTCCAGCAAAGAGCAGGAAACAAAAGGGACAAAGAAGTGCACATGGATGGTTTTATAAGCTATTTGGGTCCCCAGGGCAAACACACCCCCAAGCAAGGAGATTGGTTGAGATTCCCTTTCAGATAACTGTGTGAATTTTTAATTATTAAAAAATTTATTTAAAAAGTTTTAGTACAAGAACTCAGTTACCATAACTGAAAAGTACATAGTAGTATTTCATTTCTATGTGTGAAATACCAGAAAGTATATTCCCAAAATATTATCTTGGAGCTGTAAGAATTTTTGGAACTCTAGTATTTGACATATAATATTTTGGAACTGTCTGAAAGCAACAGATTATGAAATACCCTTAAGAATAAGACAGCCAGGCAGTGGTGGCGCACGTCTTTAATTCCAGCATTTGGGAGGCAGAGGCAGGTGGATCTCTGTGAATTTGAGACCAGCTTGGTCTATAAGAGCTAGTTCCAGGACAGGCTTCAAGCTACAGAGAAATCCTGTCTCAAAAAAACCAAAAAAAAAAAAAAAAAAAAAAAAAAAAGACAAATGGACTGGAGAGATGGCCCAGTGGCTATGCGTGCTTGCTGTGCATACTTGTAATCAAGTTTGGATCCTAACTCCATGAAAAATTCAGGCAAGGCCCTGTGTGTGAACCCCAGGTCTGTGTGTTGGGGTGTGTTGGGGGAAGAGGATTACTGTGCTTGCTGGTTGTTGGCCTAGCTCCAGGTTCAGCAAGATAAGGCAGAGCACGCAGGGCAGGTCACCTAGGGATGTCCATGCAGCTGTGCATACGCCACACACAGACGTGCAGTGTAAAACAAATGCCCCGTAGTTGTTATAAGTATTGAATTAATTATACTCTCATTGCTAATTAATGCCAGGAAAAATTTAAATACACGAGAAGCTCTTTTCTGTTGTGATCATGAATATGGCGTTTTCAGGAAGAGAAACCTGAGAACCACTGTTTCAGTTTCTTTCAGTGTCAGTTTTTCTCCATATGTGTTGGAGGCGTGTCTCAGTGACTCAATTAGTTTTCATTGCTACCCACATTTAATGGCTTAACATAAATTATACTGTGATAATTCCTGAGATGATTTGTTAGCCAGCCTTCCGCCTGTAGGCTCCAGGGAGGGCTCTCTCCTACCTAGAGAAGTCTTTGGCCTCCCCATGGGCTCCATGGTCACACTGCTGCAGTGGCTGTGGCTGCCGTCATCTCCTCCCTTCTCCTTTTCCTCCTCTCCTTCCCATCTCTCTTCTTGTCTTCCTCTTCCCTGTTCTCACTCCTTACTTCTTTCCTCCTCCTGTATCTCTTGTTTGTTTGTTTTGAGACAGAGTTTTCTGTATGTAGCCCAGGGCTTGGTCCTGTCATGAGACCCACTCAGCTCCTCTGGAGGATGTTTGGATTACAGGTGTGTGCACACATTACAGGTGTGTGCACTGTGCTCAGCTACATTGCCTTCTGTACAGGGGTCCGCTTTCTTTCATCTTTGAGAGCACTCGTGGTTACATTTAGGGGCCCCTGGATAGCTCCATCTCCAGACCCTCGTGTAAACTCAGTTGCAGTTCCCTTTTGCCACAGCTGTGGGCGTCACAGGTTGAAGGCCCTGGAGTGTAGACAGTTTGAGAAAGTGTTATTTATCTACCACTGTGGGCAGCCATTATCATTTGAAAGTATGGCTGCTGTAGAATGACAGCTAGAATCCCTTGAATTAACAGTAGAACTGTTTTTGTTTTTGCATGTCATTTAAATGTAGTGCAATCATGCAGTAATGTTGCGTGTGAGGAGTCTAATCTTTGCTCTCCACTACTCTACAGACTAGTAGATAACAGCAGCCAAGGGCGTATCCAAGGCAGTTTTCCCAGGTGGCAGCAGAACCTGTGCATGCTCCCCTGGATAGCAATAGTGAGTGGCAGCTGGCCAATTTAATGGCCCAAGTTGCTTATTTCCATCTCATAGAGAAAGGGAAGCTTTGCTATGCTTCTGACAGGAAATATGACTTTACATAACAACAGACGATCAGGCAAAACAGGAGCCAATAAGAATTTCATGTATGTTTTGCTTTCTGATTTGAGTTTGCTGTGAATATTAGACAATTATTGATCTTCTGTAATAGATCAACATTGCCTTGCCTGTTGCAAATACTAACTAATCTGACTTGCTGAAAATTACACAGTTAAAAATTTAGAATAAATTTTAGTAAAATTGAGAAGGACAAAAGAACAATCTGGTAGCTTAATTTGCTTCAGCTTTTAAGTATGTCAGTATAGATTTTGGCTTCAGGAAAGAGTATTGTCTGAAATATGGCCCATTTTTTATTATTTATATAGTTAGAAGAATGTCTAAAGAAAATGTGGGCTATAGTTTTAAAATAGATGCAGAATTTCATTTTTGAAAAAGGCAAAGGTTCATTTTTTTATTGGCAAATTAAGAAAATGAATGTTCAGTGTTTTTTTAGCCCTCATGTCTAGGGCTTGTGGCAGACACAGAGAGGCTGTGCTGTAATGGAAGAAGCTGCTCTTTCCAGAATATGCTGTGTTCAGGCGTGGGAACCCAGCAAAGTAACCTCCAAATAAGACAGTGGGCTTCAGAAAGAGGACGGGGGACATCTGAGCAGGTGGATAAAGACAGTGGGCTTCAAAAGGAGGTACTGTGAGTAAGATGGAAGAATTGCTAGCAGGCTCTGGACTGGGGAAGGATCAGCATTTGACCTGGAGCAGATGAGGAAGAAGTGATGTGTAAGATCTGTAGGGAATGTGTAGGGCATCTCAGAGAAGTAGTCCATGCCATGATGGAGAGTGATGAGAGACTGCTTGATCTTAATGGTGGAATGGATGTGAAAAATTTGCATAAAAAGATAGTTGTGGCATGAGGGCCATGCTGATTCTTATTTACTTTTGGTTACCATCAAAATCATGTCCATGATTTATCATAACGTTCTACAAGTTAACATACTGTATTTTGGTGAATTTCAGCAGAGGAAGCAAACTTTGATAGCTGCAGAGGTCAGTGATCAGGCTAATTTAAGTTCATGGCTTGAATATCATCAAAAGAAATAGCAGAAAGTGGCTACCTATGGCTGAAAGGAAGGAATTGATTTAAATTTGAAAATGGTGGGCTGGGGAGGTACATCAGTGGGTAAAGAGCTTACCAAGCAAACACGAGGACATGAGTGTGGGTCCCCAGTGTCCAAACTAAAAGCCAGACTTGGCCGTGTACTCCTTTCAGGAGCAGAGTTGGGCAGAGAAAGGCAGATCCATTATGTGGGCTAGCCAGTTTGTTCAGAGGAATCAGTAAGCTCTAGGTTTACACAGAGGCACATATTTAGCTGGGCTAAACCCTTTGAATCTGTTACATTGTTTCCCACCAGGCAGGGTCTATAAGATATTAGGACAAGTAACACTTTGATGTAATCAAAACAAATCCTCTAATCCTTAGAGGGTCTGTAGGTTTTATATTTTCCACATTTTTTTCTGCTAAATCCTAAAGACTATGTTGTTGTTGTTTGTTGACATAATACCTCATTCTTGGAGAAGAAGTATCCATAAGAGGTGACTGCTGGCTGAATGGCAGCAGAAATGAAAGGTGAGGAACTATCATGCTTGCCTTTGGTTTCTCCTCTCCAGTGTCCTTGGAAGAATCCATCCTCTACGCTGTTTGTCTGAGCTGGGTTCAGCCTCTTCTTGGTTATCTTTAGTCTCTAAGCCCAGCCGCATCTCTGTAAGTGTTGAGGTAGGAAAAGAGTGAATAACTCTATAGCCTGATTTGATAAATGCTAAATACATGTAAAATGTTTCAGACTCAGAGGAGATGACTCATTAAATTCAAGAAGAGGATTTTATCTGTAGCGTTTTCCTATGCAAAGTGCCCTAGACTAGTCCAAGATGCTCTTTTTCTTTCTTTGCCCTGCTCTTTACTGTTGCTTCTCCTTGGTGTTTCTCTAGTGCTAACTCTTAAAGGAAAGCCATTTAATTATTTGAATTTTTCATGATGCTGGGGTTTGAAAGTGGTTGATCTATGTATGATGCTTAGAATATAAATCACATAGATGCTTTGTCTCTTTTATCTTTAGCTTTTAACCTTATATCAAATACATTTTTCTCCTTTGGGGTCTGTATTTACTTGTTCCCCTAGTGTAGCTTTTCTCTATGGGATGCTTTCAATAGAAGCATATGCTCAAAGCTTCAAAGTAATTACAATATCACTAAAAGCTTCATAATCACATTACTGAAACTAAATGTTAAAAAAATTTGATTTTCCTTGATTCAATCATTTCAATTGACTTCTAGACTGCTGCATGATTTATTGAAGAAGCATGACAGGCCAAAGTCAAGGGTGCTTATAGAGCCTAAAGCCTTGTAGAGAAAACTTAAAGGGAATTTAATTTAGACAGACATTTATCTTAATTATTCTGAGGTTGTTTTTTAAAAGGAAAAACATTTCTATGCTTTTAGTATTTCGGGTTATTCTGGTGACATCACTCTGTCCTATGCTAGGCTTCAGCATCAGCTTCTGAATCCTGCTTACACACAGACTCTGGTGGAATACATAAGACAGCGGAAGTCTGATTTCTCCCATAATTTTTCTAAGCATGTTCCTTCATGATATCTAAAAGACAAGTTTAACTTTAATGTTTTCACTGGGAATTCTGCATGGTTTTGAGTTATTTGTTTCTGTTTACCATGAGCAAGCACACCTCCAGCAGTGCTTCCTCATAATTAAATAACCCAACGTGCCAGCAGCATCTTATCTATTTCCTAGGATATGGAGCTTTATTAATAAACATAGCTACTTTTTTCTCATTGCTCACAGGGGGTGGAAACATGATCATCCATCAAGCTCATGTCTGGTTGTTCTGAAAACCATTCATTTTTATTTTTAATGAAGTAGGGATTCAAGTGAATATGGAATTACCTTCCAAAGTGACATGAATTTTCCGAGTTTTTAGCTCAGGTTTTAAAATTTATGTATGTTATAGAGCAATAAATTTAGAATAGTTTTCAATCACATCTCATATCTATCCAGCCAGAAGTATGGCTGTTACAGTGAAGTATTGTGTCTTTTGCTAATAAGCATGCAAAAAGTATGTGATGGCTTTGAATCTTTGTATTAAATTTCCAAAGGTGAAATTTGAACCCTTGAATACTTTACTTTTGTAGGATTTTTGACAAAGAAATATAAAATTGAATTCTTCTCTGTATCTGGTATACTATTTTTGTCCCTCTGTTTAACAAATGACAAATTTTATAAATAATGGTCTTGCCGTTATTCTTCAGTCTTCATGGGGTAGGTTTATTATTTGTTGGATTAATTTATTATCTTTTTAAAAATAAAATTTGTGGGCTTGGAGAGATGGCTCAGCAGTTAAGAGCACTTGCTGATCTTCCAAAGGTCCTGAGTTCAATTCCTAGCCACTGCATGGTGGCTCACAACCATCTGATGTCCTCTTCCTGGCTTAAAGGTGTACATGCAGATAGAACACTGTGTACATAAAGTAAATAAACCTTAAAAAATATAAAACTTGGAATAAATACAAACATATCCCAAATTGCACCTCCCACCATGCTATCAAAAAACAATGTGTTATATACATTGTAGTTCCCCACATTTCAGGAGTGAAGCTACAGTATCATAATTGATGTCAGCTGGCACAAACCTAGACATACCTAGGAAGAAGGCGTCTCAGTTGGGAAGTGCCTCCATCAGCTTGGCCTGTGGACATGTCTGTGGGCATTTTCTTAATTGCTTATTATATAACTGGACCCAGCCCACTGTGGACAGCACTATCCCTGGACACAGGAAGGGTAACAGAAGAACCTTAGGGAAGTTGCCCAGTAAGCAGCTTCCTGCATGCTGCCTGCTTCAGTTCTTGCCTTGAATTCCTGTCTTCCCCTGATGGTGGACTGTAACCTATAAGCCAAATAACCCCTTTCCTCCCCGAGTTGATTCTAGTCAGTCTTTTATGAAGTGACAGAAAGCCAGCCAGGACCCTGATAGATGTACTGCTTCTCAGGGGAATAAAGTGAGACATCTGTGTTTGGGTCAGTCCCAGATGCTTTTGTTCTAGAAGATAAAAATTAGTGACTTGGTTTTGATGTTTGTGTATAAAGAATTTTTTTCTTGATTGTCATAAAAACAAACAAAAAACATCTAGGTAAGCTGGGTAGTGGTGGAGCACACCTTTAGTCCCAGCATGCAGGAGGCAGAGGTTGGAGGATCTCTTGAGTTCAAGACTAGCCTGGTCTAAAGAGTGAATTCCAGGACAGCTGAGGCTACATAGTGAAACCCCCATACCAAAACTCAAAAACATTAATCAAACAAAATCAGGTAAAATGATGCAGCTTTAGTACATCTGTGTACTTTCCTATGTGAACATTCCATCTGGGAGTGGGTACGGGAGTGGGTACTGGATGTGGCTTTAGATTGCCACATATCGAGGTGTTGACCCTACTTACAAGCTAATAAGCCATTGTGTCTAAATATAGCATGGGCGGTGCAGACTTATAAGACTTACAGACCGGAGTCTTAAGACCCCATTGTTATGATGTGGAAAGTTAAATAAACATCATTAAACTTACAGATTCCTTTGTCCCCAAATTTCACAGAGGTGCTGTGATATGATCCAGATGAATGCTGTCCATGTAGTAGGCTTGCCTTGCAGATGAAGGGCAGTCAATGTTAAGAATCCATCACTGCTATAACAAGCCATAAGGAAACCCACTCTTTATCTAGAGATAGGCATTGGTGAATTTCTTAAGATTATATAAAGAACCTTGAGATACGGTCCAGGGAAATAATTGGTCAGTACCAAGAACATCTGCATGCACAATAGGACATGTGGTGAGCAAGGCACCCAGAAGAAAACATCCTTTCAGAATTTTGTGCCATTCTGTTGGCTTCTTCTGAGCTGTGACGTGAATATGTCACACTGTGGTCAGTATGACTAATCCCACCACAAAGGCTAGAAAGAAGTCTACTAAGCTATCTATACAAAATTAAGTTATGGCTGCAATCAATAGGACCCTAAGCATCAGAACGAGGCCAGTGTGTAGTTCCGATTTCATCCGGTCTCCCTACTCTCCATCCATCCAAAGTCTTTGATCAGGGAGTCCACTAGGTATTCATTCAGAAAGTCTGTCATTGCTAGTAATGATGGGGACAATAGGTTCCAGAATACAGCCCTCATGCCTGGTGGAGAGCCACTCCATGCCCTGCTCTCCCTTACATAGAGTGCAGGTCACTATGGTGTGAATTTATTGCCACATTTAAAGTGTTCCAAAGGTCAGACCAGGTGAGATATTAGCAGGTTCTTCATATTAGTTGATAAACTTTGAATGTAGAGCGTTGTGCTGACTGAGGCTTTCTTCAGTGGGTTTCTATAATTGTCACAGATGGTTGCTCTTGTTTAGAGTATCCTGTCAGCATTCTGCTTAGCCCAACCTGCAGCACCAGGCTACCACGGACACTGTTCTCTGTCCCCTCCTTCACACATACTGTGGGACTTGTGGATGCTATGTGTGAGAGTTTGCAGGACACTTGCAAACTCTGAGTTTAGGGAATTACAAGCAGTAAACATGCCTGCTTCTTTGCCAAGGGGAAAAGTTGCCTTACCTCTCATCTTCTCCCGTAGTCATGAGAGAAAGCTCAGGGAAGAAGGGGATTAGTCCCTTGAAGTCTCCCCCAAACTAGTATGCTGTGTGGGATACAAAACACAAGGACACACAGGCTTTCACAAGCTCCTGAGTTTCCCTGAGGCTAGCTGAGATTTGACACTGCTCTATTCAGGGGCAAGCTAGTGTTGAAACTGAACAGCAAAGGCTCTTAGACGTTGGGCCTTTGATTTAGTCCGATAACATATATTTTAAAAATGAAGATTCAGGGAGTAGATAAGAAAACAGATACTCCATTTCATGTTTTACTTGTTTCAGCACTGTTCAGAATTACAGGAAGCAAGGGATGGTGGTTTATGCCTATGACCCTAACACCCATGAGGGAGGGGGGAGAACTGAGTTGAGTTCAGGACCATTCTAGGGTTCAGAGTGAGATTTTTGTCTCAGAAACAAACAAACAAACAAACCCCCAAACAAAAAAAAAAAAACAAAAACAAAAACCTAGAACAAAACAAAAAATTCAGGAAAGTTCTGTCATATTGTTTTTCAGGGAATCAGCTCTCTCTACTTTGTCCAATGTATTGAAAATATTTTAATATTACAGGAAAGTGAAGTTTTTGTGATAGTCTCAAGATCCATCCTGCCAGCTGGGTGGTGGTGGCACACACTTCCCAGCACTTGGAAGGCAGAGGCAGGCGGATCTCTGTGAGTTTGAGGTCAACTTGGTCTACAAGAGCTAGTTCCAGGACAGACTCCAAAGCTACAGAGAAACCCCGTCTCGAAAAACAAAACAAAAACAAAAATAATCAATCCAAAGATAACCAGGCTGTGATTTTTGTTCTAGTTTTTTATATTGTATAATCCTTTTAAAAATGAACTTTCTTCATCTTGCCATGGTAATCACAATAGACTAAATGTAATTGTGCATTGCTTTCTGAGAGTATCTTTTATTTAGAACATTAGGTTTGAATAATATAAGCACAACAGCTTGAATGCCTAATCTTCCCATAATTTAATTTGAAAACTTTTAGTTTGGTCTTTATAAGTAATATTTATATATCAAGGATCTTAAGAGCAAGATGAATAGGTGCCTTTCTATGATATGCTCATATGCATATTTATATATGTATATACATAATATATTTACCTCAAAACTTAATGTGTTTTATATAAATACAGAGCAATCTTGCTTAAAGAAGTAATTTTAAAGTAGAAAAATTCCAGTTTTGATCCATCCAATGATAAAATTATTTGAGTTGTTTTTGGCTCTGTGGTAGTAAAATAAAAGAGACATTTTCAAACTCATGAATAGCACCAACAGATTGTATTCATTTTATCATCGGGAGACTACCTAGACATAGAGCTCTTATGTTCTGAGGAATTGTGTAGGCAGTGACCTGTTTATTTCTGTCTCTGATGGATTTCCTTCAGTTTCACAGATGTCTGATGTCTCCTGAGTTCTCATGTTGTACGTTGTGTTTCAGGTGCTCCTCCTGATTCATGAGACTTAATCCTTATCATAGCTTGTCATATTATTTTGGTATTCTTGCTCCCCTTCAGAAAACCAAAGCACTTAGAGGCCACATAGCTTGTCCCTGCGAACAGTGACTCACCTCCAGGTTATATAACCTGGAAACCTCTATTCTTGGACCACCTAGCTACTTAGGCTTTGCCCTTCGCTTTCTTTTATTTCCTTAGTTCTCTTATTTTCTTTCTAAGAGTTCCCCCACCCCCTACTCGCCTCTCAAATCAGTTTAGAGGCTAAAATAGCAGATGAAGCTAAAAAGTTTCTTTGACTTATAACAATTTCTTCCAGAATTATCTTGTTGAAAGTAAATAGCCCATCTGGCTTCCTTTTTTCACAGAGCAAAACTCCTGAGTGAGCTTTGTGGCTGATTCTGGCTATATTCCACAAAGCGTGCCTGTTGGCCCTAAGCAAGATGAACACAATCTGTTTCTTCTATTTCTAATAAAGGAAGAGAGGGCCTTCATTTGCCTCCTTAATTCATGGCTTGAATTTTATGTCCTTCTTTTGCACAATGCCAGCTTTTCTGCTGGTTTTTCTTTCCTATTCTTTTCCTTTTTCTTTCAGTAGTCAGGTAGATTTGAAACTACATAATGAACACTTCAGTACAAGGACACTACAATGAAATCACATTAAAACTTGCATTTTCAAACCATAGCAAGAAGTTGTTAGCTGTGTGACTCCCATTGATTAGCAGAAGCTGGAAGGGTGATGGAGAAAGCCATGTTTCTGCTACCCCATTCTTTTCCTGCTCTCTAAATAAATAGGAGTGTTTAGCCTCCTGTGCCAGAGTCCACAGGAGTCCAACAGCCAAGCTCTGCACACTCTAAGAGTTTACTTCTAAGTACCTTAATTTAGCTCCTGAGTTTACTTCTAAGAAGCAGCAGGGACTGTCCTCTAGCCCTGATAATTATCTTCCCACAGGGCTGACCAAGGCTTATAGAATGGGGACATGAAAAATTGAACCTGAATTCTCCTTGGCCAAGAAAACCATTTGCCTCTTTCTGTGTCGTTGAGTGGATAAGAATACTGTGAACATTATAAGCCTTTAAATGCATCTTTACATTGTTTCACTTTTAAGTTTTCTAGTGGAAGGAGACTTCACGAGGCCTCATGCTGCGTTTTGATGGATTTCCCTCACTGAAAACTCTTCTCCACATCTTGTTATTTGAGGCACAAGTTCACAAAAGCCAGTGCCTTTTTGCTCTTATTCACTAAATGCCAGTTCACAAATAGCATATTTAGATTTTATACTTGAGGATGCTTGTGTGTCAGAGGTTATTTATATACGTGAGGTGTATGTATGTGAGTGGCTGTGTCTGTCTGTGTGTTTATCTGTTTGGAAGTGCTCATTTGGAGCTCATAGGTTACTCATTGGTGTTATTCCTCAGGACAGCCATTCATCTTATCTTTTGGGTTATCTCTGGAATCTGGGGTTTACTGATTAAGGCTGGCTGGCCAGTGAGCCCAAGAGAATCTCCTCCATATGCCCCCCCCCCCCCGAGCTGGAAGTATAACTCATGCTACCATGCCAAAGCATGGGTGCTGGGGATTGAACTCAAGTTGTTGTGCTTGTGCACAAGCACTTGGCCAGTTGAACCATAGCTCTGAGAATGTGGCTTTTCATAGAATTATAGTGGATTTCACTCCATTAAAGGGGAACTATATACAAAATGCAAGACCCACAGAGTGACAGAATTGCAGGCCCAGAATATTTGAACAGGTGCTGTAGTCTTAAACTTTATCTTGAAATGACAATGCAAATGCTTTCATTTAGAAATGTTTGTCTCTGAAAAAAAAGGGAATCTTTAAGTGTATCATTTGAGGGATGAGGAAGAGTGAGAACAGTCTAAGAAAGAGCCTCATCCCTCATTTCTCCTCCCTTAGTCCTGCTATTTTCTACATCCCACTTCAGACAAACCGCTAGTGTCTATCTTACACATGGGCTAGCATCTTATGCACTGATAAAGGAAGAACAAATTTTTAATACTTGTTAATAAAGTTTCTGTAACATGAAGGGGCCTGCTTGTTGGGGTTTATGTCCTGCCCAGTTCCCCACAGCCGCCAAGCCCCAAAGAATATCACACAGATATCTCCATAAGTTATAAAACTGATTGGCCCATTAGCTCAGGCTACTTATTAGCTCTTATAGCTTATATTAACCCATTATTCTTATCTATGTTAGCCACATGGCTCAGTACCTTTCTCAGCCAGGTAGATTACATCTTGCTTCTCAGAGGTCTGGGCTGAAATTAGAGCAATGGGCTTCCTCCTTCCTAGCATTCTCCTCTTCTCATAGCCCTGCCTCTACTTCCTATCTGGTTGACCTGCCTATACTTCCTGCCTGGCCAATCAGCGTTTATTTAAAACATGATTGACAGAATACAGACAATTCTCCCGTACCACTTCACTCCCCCTTTTTTTTTTAACAAAGGAAAATATACATAGTCCATTTTTTGGGGAATGTGGTGTAGTTTTCCAGGCTACTTCCTGCTGTTTGGGGGCACTGATAATCTTATGAGGACCTAAAGAAAATTTAGAATTATCATCAATTCCTGACTGGAGTATCCTGTGAGTTTTGATCATCTCGGGCAGCAGTTTTGAATCCGTTCTGGATGTAGAATTCAGACATCTGGGCCATCTGTTCCTACTGGAGATTTCTCAGGTGGTCTTCCTTGATCAAACTGGATTTTTCTTAACTCAGAATGAATCCACAGCCTTTCATTTTCTGTGATTGTCTGTATTCTGTTAATCATGTATTTTAATAAAACGCTGATTGGCCAAGCAGGAAGTATAGGTGGGTCAACCAGACAGGAAGTAGAGGCTGGGCAATGAGAACAGGAGAATGCTGGAAAGGAGGTCCATTCCTCCCAGTCCAGCCCAGACCACCAAAGAAGCAACATGTGACATGCCCCACTGGAAAAGGTACTGAGCCACGTGGTTAACATAGATCAGAATAATGGGTTAATATAAGCTACAAGAGCTAATAAGAAGACTGAGCTAATGGGCCAATCAGTTTTATAACTTATGGAGATCTCTGTGTGATTTTCTCTAGGACTTGCCGGCTGTGGGGTACTGGGAAGGACAGAAACCTCAACAAGCTGGCCCTCCATGTTACAAGTTTCTCCCAACTTTGACATTTAAAAAGTTCTGTGATAATGATAGCAGATTAAAACCAATAAAGAACACTACTTGCAAAGTAATATGTAATATATATATGTGTGTGTGTGTGTGTGTGTGTGTGTGTGTGTGTATTAACAGGCATATTTTTACATTTGAAATTTGTACTATATTTTTCAATGTTTATCTTCACACAATTGGCTGATGCAATGTAGTTTTTGATTCACTTTAAAACTGACTAATAAGAGAACTTCAAATAAGTTTTACAATATAAAGAACAAACTAATGAGGTTCTTTTGTATTACAATTCATACATGGCCATTTCTGAGTCATATATGATAGTGTTAGAAGCTAGAACCCCACGAAGTAGCTTCAGTCATCCCTAGTTACAGATAAGCATATCTGTAAGGTTTACCTTTTATATCTAGAATACATTTCTATTGTTCAGAAATATTTATAAAGTATGACATTGATAACTTTCTTAGCAAGTTATTCTCTGGGAAATGTCTGAAACTCAGAATGAATTCTTACTGCAAACATTTGAAGGTTTCAATTTAGCAAGAGCATCCAGTGAGCTTGATCCCCTAGTTTAAATATGACTAATAGCTCTAAATAGGCTGAGACATTCGTTTGCTTACCTAGTTCTTAAGAAATCAAAATATAAGACTGAAGCCCTAAAGTTGGCTGGTAATGATCTAGTTTAGTTTCTGGTGCTCATTCTTTTAAGGAGTTTGGGGGCAGTGGTAAGAGTTTGTCCATGGGAGGGGATGAAAGCATGAGACCATGACTTCTTACAGGAAGGGGAGCAATTTATGCTCTAGAGTACATACTCAGGGTGGACGTTTTAGTCATCATCTCCCGCAGACTCCTCATGCCTGTGATTGGTGTGTAGACCCTTCTTGCCCATGTCTAGGACACAGCTGCATCTGGTAGTCCTGTAATTGTGAGAGCAGTGACTGCTCTCAATATCTGACTCTCAGAAGCACTGAGGATAACCAGTTAAGATTATATGTCTTAGGTCCCAAGGTTTAAGTCCCAAACTTAATGCATCTCCTGCTCTTTCCCACCCCTTAGATAAGGCCCTTTGCAGGTTATTCTCTAGAAAATGTCTTGAGCTCAAAATACATTCCTATTTAAAACATTTTAGGTTTCAGTTCAGCAAGCTAGTCTGGTACTTTATAACCAAACTTAATTGTGACTAATAGCTCTACATGGTCTTGGCAAAAGGGAATTTCCCTTGTTAACACTAGCCCACAAGTTCCAGAGCTAGGGCTGACATTTAGTTCAACCTTGAACAAAGTAAATTGATGAGAGAATAAACACGATCAATAAGCTCCATAGTTTACTGAGAGTGGAAATAGTGGCAGTCTTGTAGGGAGAAATCTAAACAGAAAAGCACTTGGCATTCATGGTATGTATTGTGCTGGACTCTGTTAGTTGATAGTCTGGCCCCACCCATTGCCCCCTACTTAACAGTGGGCCAGGACCCTCCTATGTACAAAGTGGGGTCACATTGTGTACCTTTTAACAGGTTCCCAGCATGCATGAGGAGTCCTTAACGCAGTCCCTGACATATATTTAGGCTGCTTAGGGTAAGTGCTGTGTGCATGTGAAACACATGGAGAAACATTGGAGCTCCTCTGTCCACTGAGAATCCAACCTGTTGATTCATTCTAGATAGTTAAAAATATAAATCTTTTTTAGGCATATTTTCAGGAGTTAAAACAGAATTATACCTATTAGCATACGTTAAAGATAAGAATAACTATAAAGTGTGAATGTTAACTAGTATCAAGATAGCATTGTTATAATCTTTACATTTTTCTATTAAATGTAGGGATTTATTTCATTATATTTAGTAGTCTTCATTAGAGTCCTGTTGTAATAGGAGCAGTGGGGCTGCGTCCCCAGCACCCTGGCCACCTGGCTAGCTTATGCCCCGAAATAACAACACACAAATTGTATTCATTTAAACACTGCTTGGCCCATTATATCTATCCTCTTCTTGGCTAACTCTTGCACCTGGACTAGCCCATTTCTAATAATCTGTGTAGCATCAGTCTTACTGGGAAAGATTCTAGCCTATGTCCATCCTCGGTCGGAACTTCATCGTGTGTGCTTCAGAGAGCAGAGCTCTCGTGTCCGCCCAGGAGAGGGGAGCATGGCGTCTCTCTGAGCTCACTTCCTCTTCCTCCCAGCATTCTGTTCGGTTTACTCCTCCCACCTATGTTTTAACCTATCAGGGCCAAGCAGTTTCTTTATTGCTTAACCAATGAAATCAATAGATTGATATATGACACTCCCACATCACTTCCCCTTTTTCTGTTTAAACAAAAAAAAGGAAGGCTTTAAAATTGCAAAATTACATATAACAAAACAGTTATCAAGCAAGAATTACAGTTACAATATTTATATCTATTTTATCTTTTATCATAACAATGGAAAACTATAACTTTCTATCTATTCTGCAACTCCATCAAAGACTCCAGAAGAATACAATATTACCTAAGCAAACAAAAAGTAAGCAATTTTCAAAACTCTAGAAATGACAGAGACATCTTGCTGCCTGTATAGTCACCCAAAGTTCCTCTGTACCGTTGGGGCATCCATCTTCAGCCTTCAGGCCCATAGTATCCAGCAGACATTTCCATGAAGCAGGAAAATTCAAAGTCAGTTCAGTCACTATCTGTTGTGTCCTGCAGAATGTCTTGCAGACTCCTTCATGAATCAGGAACCCCGAAAGATCATCTCACCTTTAGGCAAGTTCAGTAGTCCTCTCTCTGCGGGTTCTCTGTGTCCAGTTTATGCAATAGTCCAGGCAAGAGCAGTTTCTTGCCCAAATGGCTATCAAACTCCATAAGGATCCTCTTCTATGCCCATCTTCGTCTTTAAGTAGATTGGTGCTGCCAGGAGCAGAGTGTCTCATTGTCATGAAAAGCCCAAAGTTATTAAAACATTTAAAATGCCATATTCTATAATCTTTGAAGGATATAAAGAATGTATATCTAAAATATATCTATGTACATCTATAAAATCTTAACTAACATGACTACAAACTTGACTATTATGATTATCTATTAACAACCTATATACATTACATTTTTACATAAACTACACAATCACAATACCTTCATCAAGAGCAGAAATACATATACATATAACAAAATTGACCTTAAATCTCTATCAATAAAGCAAAATCTATACTAATGCAAATTATTCATACCTATATCATATCCCCCTTTAAATGTAAAAGAACATTTATAAACAATATTTGGGAACATGGGCGCAGTTTTTTCTCTTCAAACTGCTTGCTGCTGAATGGGGGCGCTCTTAATCATATCTTTCATGGGGTTACCTGTGTGCCAGAGTCGTCTCAGTTGGCAGTTGAGCGGAGCAATTTTTTGAGGGTGTTCACAGCAACCTTTCAGGAGGATGTGGTCTATCATACCACATTGGGATGGAAGCAATCCACAGACTCTCACCCTCTGTGAAAACAAAATAAGAAACTCCTTTCCAAAGCATCATGTCCTTAGATCCAAATTTCAAAGTCAAGGCATTTTCAAAGTATCTATGTTGGATTAGTTCAGCAGCATTTATAAACAAATATCTTTTAGAAGCTGTTGCTCTTTCCTCAGCATTCAAACAATTCAAACAGAGCATAATAGCATACAGTATCAAAATTCTCTGTGTATTTTCCATCTTTGTGCGCTTTATTTTAACCTCTATTTTGTTTATTTTTTGCTTTTTATTTTTTGCCTTTTGAGACAGGTTCTCTGTATCTTTGACCTGGAATAACTCTGTAGACCAGGCTGTCCTTGAACTCTCAGAGATCCGCCTGTCTCTGCCTCCCAGGCACTGGGATTAAAGGCGTGTACTACCACATCTAGAAGTCACAGAGGTCAATCTCCCTCTGCCACCCAAGTGTTGGGATTAAAGGTGTGTACTACCACACCCAACAACTCTCTTTCTTTCTTTCTTTCTTTCTTTCTTTTTTTATGGGGCATGTAACAAAGGAAACTTCAGTAGTGATTAGAATTATGGCTAACCCATTAGAAGGAAGAGCCTTGAAAGAGACTGTGAAGGCTGTATAGCTTTATTTATTTATTTATTTATTTATTTATTAAAGATTTCTGCCTTTTCCCCGCCACCGCCTCCCATTTCCCTCCTTTTCCCACGATCAAGTCCCCCTCCCTCGTCATCCTAAAGAGCAATCAGGGTTCCCAGCCCTGTGGGAAGTCCAAGGACCACCCACCTCCATCCAGGTCTAGTAAGGTGAGCATCCAAACTGCCTAGGCTCCCCCAAAGCCAGTATGTGCAGTAGGATCAAAAACCCATTGCCATTGTTCTTGAGTTCTCAGTAGTCCTCATTGTCTGCTATGTTCAGCGAGTCCAGTTTTATCCCATGCTTTTCCAGACCCAGGCCAGCTGGCCTTGGTGACTTCCGGATAGAACATCCCCATTGTCTCAGTGTGTGGGTGCACCCCTCGCAGTCCTGAGTTCCTTACTCGTGCTCTCTCTCCTTCTGCTCCTGATTTGGACCTTGAGATTTCAGTCCGGTGCTCCAATGTGAGTCTCTATCTCTGTCTCCTTTCATCACCTGATGAAGGTTAATATTCAGAAGGCTGCCTATATGTTTTTCTTTGGATTCACCTTCTTATTTAGCTTCTCTAGGATCACGAATTATAAGCTCAATGTCCTTTATTTATGGCTAGAATTGAGAAAAATGGAAAGACCAGGAAAGACGCATGCATGATTAGCACGAGCATCAGATATTAAAGGCTGCCTAGAAAGGGTCACTCTGAAGGAGGGTTTCCAAAGGTATTGAATTTAACAATTCAGAAAGACCCAGTGACAAAATACAAGCAGGAAAGATGTTAATACTTAATACTCACTATTTATTTGGTAATTTTGAATAAATTATGAGAATTCTGTCTTAATTATCTGTAGTTTGATGTTGTGCTCTGGATTTTGTAAACTTAAGGGAGATTTTAGAGTTCTATGATGACCACCAAACTAGGATCTGGCATAGCAAGTGCTTAAGCCTTTGCCCAGCAAAGGGCCCTTCCATTTCACCCCTGCTGCACTATAAATGATGTGCCCAAGAGGGGCTGTCCTGCTGCCCATGCAAACTGAACATTTCCAACACTCTTCAGTCTTTATTTCTTTTAAACATGGCTTCTTAAAAGTCATTTTTTTTTTTGTGGATTTTTGAGACAGGGTTTCTCCATAGCTTTTTGGTTCCTGTCCTGGAACTAGCTCTTGTAGACCAGGCTGGCCTCGAACTCACAGAGATCCGCCTGCCTCTGCCTCCCAAGTGCTAGGATTAAAGCTGTGCGTCACCATTAATTTTTGGAAACTTTTTTACTTAAAAAAAATTTTAATTTTAAATACTATTCCCAGTTTTTCCCTCTCTCCTTTTCCTACCCCTACCTCTCCCATCCCACCCTCAAAAACCTCATTAATTTTCATAACTTAATTGTTTTTCAGTCACTCGTACTTAAGCCTTTGGATTCATTTTGCTCTTGAAATTACCTTTGACTTCCTATAGTATGTTAGAATATACGATGCGAAGAACAGTGGACAAACACTAGATCATATGCTAAACGCCCCTCCGAGACAGAGTTTCTCTGTAGCTTTGAAGCCTGTCCTGAAACTAGGTCTTGTAGACCAGGCTGGTCTCAAACCCACAGAGGTCTACCTGTCTCTGCCTCCTGAGTACTGGCATTAAAGGTGTGCACCACCAGCACCCAGCTAAAAACCTTTATTCTTAATTTTCTGTTCTTACAGTAATCCTCACTTCTTAATGATCATAAGTGAATTCTATATGCTGTTCATATTGCACAACTTTCTTGAGGTGTCTGATTTAGTATTTTAGCCTGGTGGAGTTAATTTCATTCTCCAGTTAGACTCTTGGTATATTATAACGGTAGGTTTTGGAGCCCATTTCTTTCCACTATATTTTAATAGTTGATTATAGATTTATTTTTATTATTTTTCTGTCTGATAAAATTATTAAAAGGCAAGAATGGGTTCCAAGTAGATGACAATTATTCTTCCTCAGTATTTCCCTCCTTGCTTTTTCACTACCATAAAGGCAGCGAAGCACCCAGCAGTCAGTGTGTATGTGCTGACTCACATGACCTGATAGCATCCGCAATCCATAGGTAGGTAAAATGATGGTAGCCCGGTTTCTTCTACAGTGTCTCTATCTAGCCAGTCCAGACCTTACTTTCATGAGCTATTCCTGACAGCAATTTCATAATATTTTCAAAATGATTATTAAAATTATTTTATATACAAAGAAAAACTCTTAAAAACTGGTTGAAGTACTGTTGTACTTATGAACTACATCACCAGGTCTGATGTTTTTGAGTTATCACTCTGATCAAGAATCATATTTGTTAATAGTGTAGATTCTAGAAGCTCCCAATGGCGTATTTAGGAGTGACATATAAAGTATTCTATGTCTGAGAATTAAGTGTTCATAGAGAAGATGGGTACTGTGTCAATTTAGCTTAACAACAGTACTAAATTCTCCATTATGGCCCTGTTGTAATAGGAGCAGTGGGGCTGCATCCCCAGCACCCCGGCCGCCTCGCTGGCTTATGCCCCAAAATAACAAGACACAAATTGTATTCATTTAAACACTGCTTGGCCCATTAGCTCTAGCCCTTACTGGCTAATTCTGATATCCTGATGAACCCATCTCTAATAAACTGTGTAGCAGTTCTCGGTCTTACCGGGAAAGATTCAGCATGTCTGTCCTGGTGGCTTGCTTCATTGTTTGCGTCTGCCTGGGAGAGGGGAGCATGGCCTCTACTCCAGAGAGCAGAGCTGTCAAGTCCGAGCTCACTTCCTCTTCCTCCCAGCATTCTGTTCTGTTTACTCCACCCACCTATGTTCTAACCAATAAAATGGGCCAAGGCAGTTTCTTTATTAGCCAATGACCTTCCTCCATCATGGCCCAAGGCCTATCAGTCATGTATTGTAACTGAGATGTAGTACCAGACATGAATTCAAAACCAGTCAACCATAAAGTACTTGGATGCTCCTATAATAATCACACCTGTGCTGTAACAGTGGACACACACCTTGCCTGGAAGGTTGATATTATATTTTTTTAGGGTTCCTATCTGGGTAGAAGCCTTGATACTTTATCCTCTAGCAGCCTTCTTTGTACCTTCTGTCCTTTGTTCTCAAGAGTCTGGATGAACTTACTACAAGTTTCAGGCAGGGGAGCTGGATATTTCTAGACCTTCTTAACAACTATAGGGTCCTCATCAACTAGTCTGATGGGCATCCAAGAAGAATGGCAAGATCCTTAGTTGTCTTGGTAAGTTTTGGAGGACTATCTGACCAACAACTCATAATGAGATACCACATCTACAGTAGGATTTTGGTTTATTAATCCTTTCCTATTAGGATTAGGTTTATTCATCCATGAGGGCTATCACCTCTCTACTCTCATTGTTTTTAGTTGGCTTACAAAGTGTCAGTTTTAATACTTGTCATTTTGTATAACCTTCCCTTCACCCTCGGCTCCTCTGTGTGCCTCACCACATCCCTCTTAAACTCTGATCCCTAGCATCCACCCTTTTGTTTTTGTATCACTTATGTTCTGCTATTTACCAACTTGATATTCACTCCAGAGACCCTTTTCTAGTATCCTGGCATCTACAGGTGCTCCAGTGACTAATGGCAAGCCCAAGAACACTTAGATGGCCCTGGTTAAACTCAGTGCATCACAAAATACAACAAAAAAACATGAATGTGGGAAAGAGCCTTGTAGGAAGGAGGGGCATTAGGAATGGAAGGGAGATAAGTTGGTAATGGTGATTGTAACCAGCATGAGCTATATGTGTATACACATATGTAATGCACTGTATGTATATACACAACACACACATATATATTTATATGCAAACACACATGAAACTGTCAAGAACAAATTTAAGAAAAGATGAAAGTTTTTAAGAGAAATTTTTATTGAACTGGGAACAAACAATGAATGAGAAAAATATGTTGCATTAGTAAAGATATTAGACATTTTTAAAGTTATGATTTTACAAAGAAAGTGAAATCTTTACGTTTTAAATGGGTTGCTAATTTGGCAATATTTCTTTTTTTAATTTATTTATTTATTAAAGATTTCTGCCTCCTCCCCGACACCGCCTCCTATTTCCCTCCCCCTCCTCCGATCAAGTCCCCCTCCCTCATCAGCTCGAAGAGCAATCAGGGTTCCCTGACCTGTGGGAAGTCCAAGGACCACCCACCTCCATCCAGGTCTAGTAAGGTGAGCATCCAAACTGCCTAGGCTCCCACAAAGCCAGTATGTGCAGTAGGATCAAAACCCATTGCCATTGTTCTTGAGTTCTCAGTAGTCCTCATTGTCTGCTATGTTCAGCGAGTCCGGTTTTATCCCATGGTTTTTTCAGACCCAGGTCAGCTGGCCTTGGTGATTTCCCGTTTGGTTTCTAGCCATAAATAAAGGACATTGAGCCTATAATTTGCGATCCTAGAGAAGCTAAATAAGAAGGTGAATCCAAAGAAAAACATATAGGTATCCTCCTGAATATTAACCTTCATCAGACGATGAAAGGAGACAGAGACAGAGACCCACATTGGAGCACTGGACTGAAATCTCAAGGTCTAAATCAGGAGAGGAAGGAGAGAGAGCACAAGCAAGGAACTCAGGACTGTGAGGGGTGCACTCACACACTGAGACAATGGGGATGTTCTATCGGAATTTGGCAATATTTCAATGGCAATGATAGGATGTTAAATTTGACTTCATTCTTGAATATTCTGAGTTTACTTAGTGGTAGTTCCTAGTGCTGAGAGTAATCAGCGTTGAGGGTGTATTTAACTTAGATTTTGAAATAATGCTTCATACAACTTCCAATTTTTGTGACCCAGGAATATTGATGCACAAATTTTTTTGCATTAAAATCTTTCTCCTTATGTTTTTGTCCTTGCTTAAATGGGCAAATGCTAGCTAAATGCGCTGGAGAATACAGTACTTTCAGGAAATGACAAGAAATATTGATTTACTTTATTCTTATTCCCTCAAGCAGAACAGCCATAAAATATGTCCAATTTCTTCTCATTTTTATCTCTAGATTACACTGACTTGTGGTGCAGATGACAGGTGTGGACATGATAGGAACATATTGATGTTTGTGGGGATTTGACTTCGAAGATGAAAAGATGAAAAATCTGCTGAGAAATTCAACCAGAGCTTTGTTCATGCAATTATTGTGCCGCTAAATTTGCTAGTTAGAAACATGAATATAGATCTGACACAGGAAATTCAATCAAGGACAATTTCTATAGGATTGAAAGTTCACCTTTAATAACTCAACATGAAAACTACCTGGGAACTCCTGGAAAATGTAAAGTATTCAACATAAAATCCACATTTACAGTTTTAAAGTGTCATCCAATGACCTATGTCATATGACGCATCAGTTACTGATTTCCACATACAAAAGGTTGAAATTTAGATAAGTTTGTATCCAATTTTCAAGTGCATTGACTATTCTTTGTTTAGTGAATTTAGTGAATTTGTTTAGTTTGAATTTTTCTCACCCAAGCAGAGGCGGCTCCCCTCCGGGGTCTTTTCCTTCTAGTAAATCTCTTATATTTGGTTTGTTGTGCAGTATGACACTTTGGCAGGAGCCAAACTGTAGCAGTTTTTACTGAAGAGACTTTCCATTAGTGGAGTCCAGCTGTAGCAACTTTGACCTGAGCTGAGCAGAGCTGTAATACTTTCCCTGGAGAAAGTAACACTTCTGTTGGGGATATCTTTCCCCTCAGAGCTGCAAAGCTTACATTGGGTTCAGGGAATGAGAAAGGCTCTCCTAATACCTGTCCCCACCTCAGCCCCTCCGTCCTAGAGTCCCCATCCCTGGTCTGAGCCACATTGGACCCATGCCTCATCTCCACTCCACCTTCAACAGACTCACCGCCTGCCTCACTGATCACTCAGCACCCTGTAGAAGGAGTGGTGGGCTGTGTTCCTGCCGCCCTGGCTCCCGGCGCCTGGCTAGCTTATGTCCCGAAATAATTACACGGAAACTGTATTCTTTTAAACACTGCTTGGTCCATTAGTTCTAGCCTCTTACTGGCTAATTCTCACATCTTGATTAACCCGTATTTATTAATCTGTGTAGCACCACGAGGTGGTGGCTTACCGGGAAGGATCTTAACCTGCGTCCATCTTGGAGAGGAGAGCTATAGCGTCTGCCTCACTTCCCTTCTTCCCAGCATTCTGTTTGGTCTACTCTGCCTATCTAAATTCTGCCCTATCAGGCCAAGCAGTTTTCTTTATTAATTAACCAATTAAATCAATAGATAGATAGACGACCCACCTGCATCAGCACCCCATCCACCAGCTGCAGATTAGGTACATTTCCTTTCCCTTTTGGTCAGTACAAACATTTCCCTATGTCGAAGGAAGTGACCATTGAGTGTCCAGCACTCCTCTGGTACTCCTAGAGATGGAGGTACCCCCAGCCATGGCTATGGATGGCCATCTTCACTTGACCCCATCCTACCTCCTGCAATTTCCTTAGGCCCAACTGGGCTGTTACACCCCTTCCTGCCCTCTTCTCCCGTCTTTTCTTCATAGCTGTCTGTAATGTACAAGGGTCTCCAGGCCCTACTCCCCTCCTGGGTTTAGCTAACATTGGTAAAGGACACATTACTTACCTCTCAGCCGTGTCTAGCTCTTAATGTTTCAAATCTTCTCCCCTTACTATTACTGGAGTACTTCCCATCTCACTCTTACACTGAAACTCTAAAAGAGTTATTTTCCTATCCTATACATATACAGGAGGGAGTGCTACCTCAGGCCACTAATACATGGCACACAGATGTCACCTCCTTCCCCCACACAAAGGAGTATGCAGAACAGGATAAGCTATTGTTTCAGACACCATAGTGGTTGAAACACAGGCCCTTCCAGCCCAAACCACAAACTAACACACCAAATTAGTAGCTGTTCCTCATGCCTTTCACTAGCAAAGGGACAAACCCTAAACATTTATACAGACCCAAGTATGCTTTCCATGTCTTAGTCACAGGCAGCTGTTTAGAAGGAGCACGGGCTACTAGCAACAAAAGGAGGGTCCAAAATTTGCTGGTATCCAGGTTTATTCTTTCTTTGTCCCTGCCTGGTATGTGAGATAGGTTGCCCAAGGGGTGTAAGTGAGGTAGTGATAGAGGTGATGAATCTCTGTTTTTCTTTTTCTTTTTTCATGGAAAAAATATATCCTCTCCAAAATAACTTCAGTTCCACTAATAAATGAAAACGGCTCCTTTTTCATAATAATGCTGATGTGTGGAGCACACGAACAGTGCTCATGTATAATAGCCAGTGAGAGTCAGAACACAGTTGGGTTTGAATAGCACCTGCTTTAAGATTCAGGCTGCATATCAGTGAGCAGATTGCTTAGCCATTTTGTGTTTGCTTGAGTTCTTTTCTGAAAGAGGGAGGTAACTATCGGGCCTGTTCCATTACCCTGTGGAAGCATCATAAAAAGGGTAACAGATACTAAGTGCTTGAGAGTGCATCATAGATGTAGCCAAAAGTTAGTACTCAAAAAATTTGGGGTGCTTGTCTGTATGTATGAAATCTCTAGAAAAACTAAATATTAAAAAATTCCACCATACTCCAAATAGGTATTATTTTAGCTGAAGCAAGGTAGTTTTCACAGATGTTTGGAAACTCAAAATTTACTTGAAACTTTCTTTGGGATATGTTCTAAAAAATGTAATTCTTTAAATTTATCTTTGGAAAATAAGTGACGTATCTTTGACTTAGGGAATGGGACCCTATTCTGCATCCTTTTGTCCTCAGAATAAAGACTTCTGACATCTATGTTATGGTTCTGAACTTGATTACCCAAAATGTGTTTGACTTGAGAGTATTTTGCTTTGGTTTGGTTTTGTCTTGTTTTTAGATTTTCCTGTAAATGGAATAGGTGGCCACAGGCCATCAAATCTGTACATTTACATCTTTCTCTTGCTGGGTTTGTCCTGTGGGCTCTGAGCTTTTATGATCCTGGTATTTAAATTAAAATTCATTATTTGTTCTCTCCTGGGTTTTACTAAGTGGTTCTCTCTTCTCGGGAAGGCCCATCAAACATGATATACATGATATACCTGAAGACTTGTTTGGTTTAGTCATAAAGATATTTGGATCTGTTCTGTATCTCCTTGAAGACAACACATAGTGTTAGGTGCCATATTCCTGTCAGAAAGGCTAGTTTGAGGCACTAACTCAATCAACAGCACTTATTGACACCTACAACTCCAGTACACAACAGATCTAAATACTCTGAAAGAACATTTCTGTATTGACGTGATAGATACAATCCTAAAAATGGGTGGACTTAGCTAAACTGGCAGTATTTACTTTGGAATAGAGTGGTGAGCATTATCTTAATGGCTAGCCATTGTCAGAACTCTGTGATGGGCAATAAAGGACCAGATTCATAGGAGGCTTCTTATTTGGCTTGTGCTTATTTTTTCCTGTTGGTATTTAAGGTCTTTTAATAAGAATGGTGCCCTCTGAGTATGCCCCATGTGGTGAACTAAGAAAGAAGCATGCATTATTAATCACTGAAAGTTACAGAGCCCATGTAGGAATGAGAGCCTGTGCTCTGTAAGACTTCTCTTCACCTGATCTTGACAAATTAGGAACAGTGAAAACACTCCTGCCTACGAATATCAGTGGGGTATGGGTGAAAATGTGTCAGTGTTTAGTCCTCTTAGACAGTCTCAAAGGCACAATAGGGAAAGTGTTTCTTCATGAATAACTGTCCCTCCTGTCTTCGTGGTTTAATGTTGTAGGCTAATACCTTCTGTCAGATTAAGCTTTATGATTCAATTTCTTTCATAGTCCTTGAAAAATAACTGGAGAAAAGAGCAAAACACAATTATAAAAATGCCCACTCCATAATCATCTAGTCCTGTTTGCAGAACTTGATCCTTTTCAAGTGTATATTCTCCTATGTATTAAGCTGATAAGCAAAGAGAACAAACAAAACTCTTCCCAGGAATGGCATTTGTTCTATCAATAGCTGGCTTAGGTTGGAATCTTGGCAGGAGGATTAGGAGTTGTCACCACTTGAGATGTAAAATATGTAACACTGTGCTAAACAAGGTGATGGCTCTTTAAAACCCAGCTGTGTAAACTCTTGGTACTTAATCAAGTCTAGCTGCCACTGAAATTTTTGTTTTGTGGAAGATGATGACAGTTGTGTTGTTAGATACGTATCTTAGACAGTTACTAGCTACTTACCTCACATCTTTGATCTATTCTTTATTTTTATTAGAAAGTTATCTAACATTAAGGGTCTGGTATTTTTTCCCCATTTTTATTGAAATACAAATAGTGAAATTTGTGAGTCTTGGCATGTGGAGATAAAGAAGTTTTCTGCATGTATATACTCATATATGCTCATTATCTACACAATGTAGAATGTTTCTAACTCATGAAGCCTGGTTCATTAATGTCTATTGATAATGCCTTATGTTTGAGTCTGTAGACTTCAAATTTTAAAGTATTTTGACTTTTAGATGTATGCATAGACTTTGCTAGTTAAGCATACTTAGTTTGAAAATCTGAAATCCAAATACTCCAAAACTCAAAATTCTTTGAACCAACACCAAAGTTTCAAATTTCAGCTTTTAATAATTACATCTGACATCTCACCATAGATTAATTTTGCTTGTTCTTAAACTTCAAATAGAAGGAATTGTGTTTTAGGTGTTTTTTGAAAACTCATTATATCTATGAAATTTAAAAATATATAAAACAATACAATTTGTAATTTTGTCATTTGAGTAATGGGTTGATTGTTTTTAAATTCAGACTATTTATTTAAATAAAATATTATTCTAGCAGGAATAAAGATGTTATAGCAACCTAGATGTACTGGTATCAGTGGACTACTATGCTTTTTGTACCTGATACCTCTACCTAAATAATAAATACTTTATTAATGTAGAGGCCCTCAAAAGATCTTTTTCTGTTGTTCCAACTAGTTCAAGAGCAATAAGCTGTCCATTGTGTAAATTATCAAAATCTTAATATGCAGACATACTTGCTGGGGTTTGTAATTGCCATTCTTGCAGTCATGCTGAGAATCCAATTGCATTTTTGAGCCAGTGACACCCTTGTTAAGCTGTCCCACTGGTATGATAATTAGAGATTCCTGCTAGGTTTGGCCTGTTTTAAAAAAAAAAAAACAAACAGCACAGGTAGGAAAATTTACCTTCATGTCTTCAATAACAAATTGTTATTGTTTCTCAGGATGGTAATTTTTATATTTTGTGTGTATTTTTTATAATCAACAATGCGATTACTTTTCTGTCATTTTTAAATATATAACACATGCAATGTGATGACCATGTTAAGAAAAAAGCATGGTGGCTTATGAACATTCCTTTTTATCTTATACCTTTCCTATATAAGGAAAAAGGAACTGTTCCTTTTCGGGTATTCTCAGGAGGATACTTAGATCCTGTTAATCTGATATATTTTTGTGGTTTTCTTTTATTATATCGTGTTTTATGAACAGAAACTAATGTTGTTGATCAATTTTCATGCATTGACAAGTGTTTGGGACCACTTTCTGTAGAAGTTAAAGTCGCTTGCTGCTGTGGACTCAGTCTTGTCTACCCTTTCCCAAGTTACTGTTACGGGATGAGCCCTCAGTTGGATGGCATTTAGAGATGGCGTTGTGGGAGTAATTATAGGAAGAGGAGATCATGAAGCTGGAGCTCTCATGGTGAGACTTCATAAGAGAGGATACCAGAAAACCTGCTCTGTTCTCTCCGTGCCATGTGAAGAAGACACAGACAACAGCAGCCATCTAGAAGCCAGAGGCCCCTCATAAAGTCTGCACCATGTTGGCATACTGAGTTTGGATGCCCAGATACAAGAAATGTGAGGAAATAAGTGGCTTGGGTTGTGAGTCAAGACTAACAAATTGAACATCCCTGTCATGGTTGTCTTGGTTGTCAACTTGACAGGACCCAGAGTAAGCCACAAGTCACCTGACGTGCATGTGGGTCATCGTCTAGATTACCTGACATCTGTGCATGCCTGCGAGGATTGTCTAGATTAGACTAAGTGGAAGAGTCACTTTAACTGTGAGTCTCACCACCCCAAGGAGTGGTTCCTGGGCTCAATAAAAAGGATGCAGGGAACAGAAAGCTAGCATTCACCACCGAGTGCTTCCTGGATGAGGACACAGCTCCACCAGCTTCTTCAATCTCTTTCTGCCACGACTTCAACCCATCTTTTTCTTAAATTGCTTTGGGCTGGTATTTTGTCACAGCTACTAGAAAAATAACCAATTTGACCCCTTGCTGGGCCATAATAGCCCAGGACTATAAATAAAAACTTAGGGCCGTAATAAGTGCGTATTTTCTAAGTTTTGGAATGTTTACATAAACCACACTAGTTAAGCATGTCTAGTTAGAATACCTGAGATTCATAATACCTCAAGGCCCAAAACTTTTTGAGCTCCATATATTTAGGATTTTACAGTATTTGGAATTTAAAATATCAAATTAGAGATTCTTTGACATGAATTTTATTACAATAGCTGAAGCTGACTAATATGATTACTATTCTAATAATATTGTATTAGCATTACTACTACTAAGGAATAAGTAGCTTAGACCACACTTTAATATCAATCTTCATGAATATTGGTTCATTCTGATAATTTGTGACCTTTATTGGATGTCCAAAATAATTTATTATTAGCCCAAAAGATTAGTTCTCCAGCCCGTACAAAGGATTCTTTTCACCCTGGCAGAGTACCTCTACCCCATTCTTCCAAGACAACAAAAAGAAGAAAGTATTTCTCTCAAGCCAGCTTATACCACCTCCCTGTACACTCAGTGTGAATTGTTTGTCCTCCTCTTATTAAACAATGTTTTGACTGCATTGGCCACGCTCAGAATGTCAAAGCAGCTGTGCACTGACTGTCACTTACCCAACTTATCTTTAGATATTGGTAAATCATGATACTATTTATAGTTAATTAATACTTGAAACATAATTTCTCATTATTATTATCAACTAGACAATACAGCTTAGGGAGGATCATCTTCAATGACAATCCACAGACAGGTAAAAGTGCCCAGTAGAACAGGATGTTCTGATGAGATAAACACAGTACATCCAGGCAGTGGGACTCTCCGCACCCATTCACACCATTCCAGATACCAGAGCAAGATCCCAGCAGCAAGCATATAAAGGCACAGCAGAAGCAAAAGACATTTTGTGGTCTGTGATCTCGGGTGCTTACCCAACTGAGATTGACCCATCAGAGAGTTTCCTCCTGGGCTGACACCTTGAACTTCAGTGCCACTTCAGTGTCCTCTGACATGGCCACCAACAGAGTTGCTCCTGTGAAGCAGGCTTCAAACAATCCCTGTGACTTTCATGCCACTACTGCACCAGCGGGCATGTCTTGCCAGTCGCACAGTGTAGTCGCATGCTTGGTCAAATCTCGATAAGACCACCGATGTCCTTTCTGCCTCAGCTGCCTTAATTGTACCTTCTGAAACTATGCAAGGTAACCTGAAGAAGTTTTCTAGTAAATTCAAGATACATTTCTCTATTCTGCTTCCATAATAGGGTCTTACCATCTAGTTATGGTGGAAGACAATAGCCAATGTTGATTGGGGTGTTTCTGAGGCCTCTCTGACTAGTAACTCATTGGGAGGTATCCAGTGCCAGGCACTGAGAGTTTCATTTAGTAAACTATATTTCCTGGGAACAACATTGTTAACCCATGCCAGATAGTTCTGGTCATACTGCCTTTTAAAATTATATATAATATAGTTTTTATATTCACATTCAGTTCTAGAATATTTAATAGATATTCATTCTTGCTAATAGCTTCATTAATTAAAAAACAAGATTTTAAACATGCTATGTATGTCTGGTCAAAACATGCTTCCAAGAGTCTACATGAGCCATTGTGATACAAAGATGACAGCAAAAGCTAAATTTACATCATGCTTTCACAGTACACATGGGCTGCATTCTTCATGGCAAACTAATTCAGTTTCTACAACAGCGCTGTGAATTGGGCCTCACCATTCACATCTTAAGACAGGGGAGCATTGGTACTCAGAGGAGAAAAGTAACTTACACAGCTGGACAGTGATGGGGACTAATTTGAATGGTGGCAGAAGGATTTCTGATGGCTGCAAAATCTATATTTTATATTATAAATGTGTTTTAAAATTGGTTATATTTTAAATTTTAAAATTTTATTCATAAGCATCATTGCTAAAATGAGTAATTATATATTTTACATCTGTGTGTTCATATTGCTAGATATATCTATGGGAAAACCATCCTGTCATCATCTGTATTTTAAATCATAAGATTTTTTCCCTCTGATTTTGTTTGAAGTAATTTACTTTGTTAACAATGACTGCAGTTTAGGATAAGTAGCCTTCCTGTGTTCTGCAACAACAGTGACTTAATGAATTGTATATTCTTTTTTTTTTTTTTTTTTTTTATTTTTCGAGACAGGGTTTCTCCGTAGCTTTTGGTTCCTGTCCTGGAACTAGCTCTTGTAGACCAGGCTGGCCTCGAACTCACAGAGATCCTCCTGCCTCTGCCTCCCGAGTGCTGGGATTAAAGGCGTGTGCCACTACCGCCCCACTGAATTGTATATTCTTATGCCTGCTTCATTTTACATATGTGACAGCAAAGATTTACAGAATCTACAGAACTAATAAAAAGTTTCTGACCTCTGACCCCAAGAGCTAAGCTTGTTTTTTCAGACTGCCCTATATTTCTAGGTCAACATTAAGGAGCATGATGTAGCTTTTACTCAATAACTCAATAACAGTTATCCAGTGATAGTAATTACTATGGAGATGGGATCCTTAACTCTATGAAGTATTTAGTGGCCTTGAAAAGTAGACATAATTTTTGAATTGTGTAAAAAGCCACGAAAAATTAAAACACTTTTAGTACAGCTTAATCCTTAATGGCTGCAATTTATGCTGCCTCAATTTTCTTGGCAGAAAGGTTCAGTTTTAAATCTCAAGGGTAGAAAACACTGAAGAAAACCAAAGATCCGCGGCATACTTCATCAAGTGGTGTTCACACCATGTCAGGAAAATCTGGTCTGCATATTCAAAATGAAAATAGCCTATTAATTTTAAATTGACTGGAACATCTTCTTACAATGATGAGGATAAATCAAGAATATTAAATAAACACCCTAATGGGAATATACACTCTGTAATGGAGTATCAGCTGCACAAATACTGTAGCTAGAACTTCCATCAATGCTAGCTTGTGAGTTGTGCCATTGTGTGTTATCTGGTTCTTCTTTCTCAAGGAAAAGTAGGTGGTTTTTTTTCTCTTAAGTACTTAGCATTTTAGGGGACTTTGATATTGCTTGAGGTGCTAATTTCTCAAAAGAACTTTCTCCTTTGACTTATTTTCTAGAAAATTTTAAAGGAAAAATATTGTATTTTTCTAAAATTCTTTTTTTTTGTTTCTTTCCTTTCTGTTTCCCCAAGACAAAGGCGAATATGTTTATTCTCTAGGAATAACTTATTTACCTTTAGAGTCTGTTCTAGTTTTTCCAAGTTCAAAACTCCTCAAACATGACTTTTGTGATAATATACTATATGTTGGCAATCCCATCATTAGACACTCGCCCGAACACCCAGTGCTTTATAGTGAGTCTTCTGCTTAGCCTTGCACATAGTCCTTTTTGTTTTGTTTATCATAATCCTCCTCGATGAGCTGACATTGCTGATTCAGTACAGACTAGGGAAACTTGGATTTTATGTTTTTTTTTTCTCCCTGTAGATCAACTGATTTCAGTTTTTTAAGCAGCCATTTCCAATAGAATCTTATTTGGTGTTGAAAATATCCCACCTCCTTTTGTTCTACAGTAGTCATTTATGATGACTGAGAAGTCAGTGTCACTGAACAATTAGATATTTTATTTTCTTAAATTTAAATTGCTACTTATTAGTGGCTACTGTTACAGACAACAGAGGCCTAGAATAAGATAGGCTCTCCCCCTTTACTACTGGAGAACCACACAAGATGATTTAGCAAAATATCAACCATTTTGCATTTTTTAAATAATACATGCTCATTCAATAGCATTTGTAAGATCCAGTGAAGAAGAAAGTGGCAATCTTTTCCCTCAAAAGCTGCCATTAGAATTTCTATTGAAATCCAGTGGTCCAGAGAGATTGCTCAGATGTGTCAGTGCTATAGAACCTGATGGCCTGAATTCCATTCCCAGAAGCTGCATGATAGAAGGGGAGAAAGACTCTTTCATGCCAACCTCTGCCCTGAACGTGCTCACCATGCACACATTAACACACCCCTGTGCCATAATAAACGGGCATGTAAGTGTGATAAAAATATTAAAGAAATTGGGTTTGTTGGTAGTTTTTGATTCTAGGAATTATTTTAATATATAATTATCTTTGTAAACTATCTCTAAAAAATGTAACATTATGAGTTTAGGGTGTTCTAATTATATACATAACTTCAGACCTGCCAACAACTTCACAAAGTATTCTGTGCTTTGCTGATATGTTACTTTGCTTCTCCACTCTTTTTCTATGTGGAGGAAATAAAAATGAAAAAAAGTTAATGTGTTGTTTTTGTTGTTAAGCAAAGGAAAGTCTTCATGGCTAGTTTTAGACATTAAAATGTACATGCAGAACTGAAAGATCAAAGGAGAAGTTTCTTCTTCTTTGCCTACTTTTTGCAAATACCTTTTTGTTCTGTTTGTCTTGGTGTTTTAGCATTAACTTGAAAGTGAAACATGGATTTTGAAGTACCTTCTTTTAATATTTATCTCCATGTGAATAGTGTGAAAAGAACTCAGAAAAATAGATTATTCTAAATATCTCTTGTTGGGTACTGTTGAAAAATTATGTTGGATGTTGTGTTCAGAAGAAGACACACCATGGCTTGTGGTTCATAAAACCTATATAGATGTAAATTTAGTTTAAGAGAAGCATGAGTATGATTTTTCTCCTAAAAGCTTTTGCATTCATGGTACTACTTATGCAGTCATTATATTTAGTACTGAATTTTTGTGTTTGTTTTAACATTTGATTTGCAAGTCTACATTATCTTACCTTTACATGGAGTGAGAACCTTACTGGAATGCCTTAGCACTGGAAGCAGACCTGCTAGGCTTGAGAGACAGGGAACCTCCTGTTCTTCATCAGCTCGTCAAGGCTGTTCCATGGAGTTCCAGTGGAAGGCAATTGCACTTTACATTTGCTAGAGAGCCTTGGGCACATATGTCAGTAACGTTCACCCTACTGCATAGTCACATATGTGTACTGTATGCTTAATATTAGTACTAATACTTAATACTATTTGAAGAATAAGCAATGCAGTTAATACTTTGAAGAAGGCAAAAATTTATTTTAATGTGAATGGAAATTGAAACAGAAACAAAAGAAAAGAAAACCTAAACAGAAGTGTTTTTTTCCTCATTTTTTATTAGCATTTGTATAGTGAGTTGAGATTTGATCATGTTCACCCCTCTCCTAACTCCTCTCACATCTACTCCTTCTTCCCTCCCAGCTAACTTTGTATCTCTTTGATTTTTTTTTTCACCCATCAAAGCCAGTTTGTGCTGCCCTTAGAGTCATGGATGTGTAGCCTTCTACTACTATTATTCTGCTAAAGAGAGTATTAAGTGGATACCTGGTGAGTTGTCCTTATCCCCATCGATCAGTTGATATCCCAGCCCTTAGTAGAGAAGCACTGGCATGATGATCAGTGCAGAGACCCACAGCTGGCAAAGTGCAGCGATTCGGAGACTGCAGAATGCTCAGCCCTGAGTCGAGCCTGTGGACTGACTGTATTGCTCTTCTCCAGGGTCAGGGATCGTTGTAGGGGAGGGGGCAGAATAAACACAGTGAAAGTCAGCAGTGATGAACCAACACAAGAAAAAGCGTTCTCTGGACACAGTAGAGCAGCAGTACATATGAACTCACAGATGTTATAGCAGCTTTAACCAGCCCTGTGCAACCTCAAGCCAGAGCCAAGCATAACATGGAGAGGGAGGTGAACATGAAGTCCAACCAACGGTCAGTAATATTTTAACGTTGATATTGAAAAGAAAATGTATTCAATTGGTGAAAGAAAATACAATAAAAGAGAACTTAAAACATGGTTCCCAGACTTCTGAGCTTCAGCCCTCACACACAGCTCTTACTTCACTCCCGTGTTCCTCCACAAAACTTCATTAGTGGGACCCCATGAAGCAGAGGCAAAAGAGGAAGTACAGCCATGCTGTGTGAATCTAAGACCATGGCTTTCACTCCATTGCTGTTGACATTCAAGCAAAACATTTATTCTTTAGGGAAAAGGTAATGACCAAATAGATATTGGGTACTCCATTGTGGTAATAGTTTAGTGGATATATGCTATGTCCATGCATGTCCAACTGTACATGTTAAATTGTATAGCTTATGTTATGCCAAATACACTTCAATAAGGCTTCAATAAAGCAAGCTCCTTTAATCTATCCAGGAAAGTTATTTGTAGTATGAGCTGCGGGCAGGCCTGCTTTTCGTCCCTCCGGGCTCCCGCATGTTTAGCTTTACACCCAAAATAACAGCACACAAACTGTATTCATTTAAACACTGCTTGGCCCATTAGCTCCAGTCTCCTACTGGCCAACTCTCACTCCTTATCAACCCACCTCCATTAATGTGTGTAGCACCACGAGGTGGTGACCCACCAGGAAGATTCTAGTGTACATCCATCTTGGGCTGGAGCTTCATCGTGTCTGCCTTGGAGAGGAGAGGCATGGTGTCTGCCTAACTTCCCTTCTTCCCAGTATTCTGTTCTGTTTACTCCACCCACCTATGTTCTAACCTATCAGGCCCAGCAGTTTCTTTATTAATTAACCAATGAAATCAACAGATTGATATATGACACTCCCACATCAGTCATTCACAGAAAATTTGCAAGCTCACTAACACCTGAACAGAACCAGCAGCAAATGTGAGTCTGCTTGACGATCACTCTTCACACTTGCCGTCTACAGCTGGCCCTCCCCCTAAGTAAGAAATGGAGTCTGTTCGTCTCAGGCAGGGTTCGAGAGTACTGTGGCTGAGAGAACAAAATCCGAAGAGTCAGCAATGAATAGTAGTTGCCAAATAGTTTTATTATTACAGAAATGAAGAAAGCCAAAGTCCACTATTTCAAAAACACGAATCTTGAAGATGGTTCCAGATGCTAAGAGTATTTTGTTTTGCTAGTTGTTTTTATCTCCATGGTGTTTTCCAAAGAGTGAAGACTCATGGATATAGAGGCTGAAAGATACTGCAAGAGTACCTGGAAATTAACCTCCAGGGACAGTGTCATAGATTAATATGACATATATACATATTCATATATATGAAGACGATACTTCCCTAGATGTCTTTTTATGTGGATTGCTGTTCCCTGGCTTGATCTAGGCCCTGTGATAGACTGTGGGGCTGAGAGGTGTTTTTAGACTTTGGCGAGCTCCAGTCAATCAAAGTTTCAACATGTATTACAGTAGATTTGAGTAACTGAAGTGACGTGCACCTAGAAGATCTGTTGCCTTTTATAAATGGAGGAGACCATACTGCTAATTCTGGCGTGAATGAGCTGAGCTCGTAAGGTGTTCTGATAGCACAATTAGTGCCATGCATGGACTGGCTGATGACTCATCTCAAAACCCCATGGTGATGCTATCATTTGATCACCACTCTACAGAAAATCAGTGTTGTTTCTCCCCCTGCCCCCCCCCCCAGAGTTACAATGTAAGAAGCTTGTGATGTGAGGCTTATCCAGGATTTTTCTAGCATTTTCTACCAATATTCATTGACTCATAAGTAATCTTCCACAATATGTGTGCCAGGTGGTGGCTGGTGCAAGATAACACTGATACAAACCTGCTTGAAATACATATTTTAGCTTACTTAAAGCTCCTCACACTTAGCAGTCACGTACGTGTTTTCTTCCATGAGGCTGACCCTCCATGTTAACGGAGGACTCTGTGCTCAGTCTTTGGCACTTTGCTTGGAACTTCATAGTCTGCTTTACTGACCTACAGAAAGCTTGGCAGCTGTTAAACTGCAGTCCACTTTACTAGGCCGTCTCTCTGACTGACAATGCAGAAATCTAAAGACATTAAGCTTTACTTTTTTTTCTTTTTACCTTTGCTGGTTTCCAGAAAGTCAGATATCAAAATGTCTGTTCTTTTTAAAAATCTTTTTTAAAAAGAGTTACAAGTTTTTTGTGGTGTGTGTGTGTGTGTGTGTGTGTGTGTGTGTGTGTGTGTGTGTTGGCATGCTGTGTGTGGAGACAGAGGAGAACTTACAAGAGTCAGTTTTCCCACCATAAGAGTCCAGCGGATTGAGCTCAGGCTCTCATGCTTGAAAGCAAATGCCTTTATTCATCTAGTTGCCTTGCCAGGGCCCAACCATCCCTGCTTTGGAGCAGTGCTCCTGGGAAGCTTCCTTTCTGAAGGCTTCAATTCATAGTGATCATTGATTTCAACTTTCTTCCTCATCATATTAAAATTCCACAGCGATCCATGGTTTCTTTATTTCCACAGCTTTTTTGTATTCCTGTGATATTTGGGTGCCTCTGTCATTTGAGTTGTTCTGTCTATATATGAAAAGCTGGGTGTCCTCCAGCGTCCCCAGCACACTCAAAGGACAGCCCCTCCCATTGTGCTGCTCCCCCACTTATCTCTTTCATCATAGTTTGAAGTAGGTCTTCTTACTGACTTTCCAGTCCAATAAGTTTTCCACATATGAGTCAGCATTAAAGTATTGTGTTTTCACAATATTTTTCAATAACCGCTAGGTCAGGATCTCATTTATTCCCTTAAAATCATTATTCTAAGATCATATTTTAAATGACTTTAGAATAATTTTGTTAAGCTTCACAGAACTATATTGCAGGTATTTTATTAAATTTACATTAAATCTACAGATTAATTTGAGAATTGATTACCTTAAACAGATTACTTCCTCTCCAGATATATATCTGTCTGAATTGATTAAAGCATTTTTCTTTGTCCTTTATATAGTATGGAGTTCTCATCTAGCCCAGTGATTTTTGTTTAAAGACACACACATTACTAATAGTATAAGTGGTATTTCTTTGGCTTCTTTATGGATGTAAACACTCTGCAACTTCACTCAGTCCTAGGCTGTCTACAGCTTACTTCCCAATCCATATTCTGACTTATTGTGCCTTGTAACTACCTTTCTGTTGAACATTATCAACCCTCTGTGTTCCAGAATAGCTTCAAGTAAAGTGTATGAAAACAATCCATTCTACTCTATAAACTGCCTTCCTTAATTTCTCAGTAAGTCATATGCAGTCAGAACCCATGCCATCATCTTTGACTTTCTCTATGAACTCTTTTGATTGCTTATCCATGGTATTTGCCATGTCTGATTCCTGCTTCCCAACCCACAGTCCTTTCGTCTGCTTGTCTTTAGGCTTTGATATATGTTACTTAGGTTACTAGTGCTTAAGTCTCTAGACTTTGAGGCTACTCTCTGATCCCAGGCTGCCTTCTAGAGAAAATCCTGACGTGACTGTCCATGCTGCCTGGTTCTCCTTAGCTTACCTGACACAAAGTACAGTGCCATCTGTTGAACAGCAACATCTTCAATTTTGAGCTCCTACAGATTCATATTTTTTGTGCTTTCTGTTACACTTCCATGCACATCTGTTACATAACTAGAATTTACCCCCATGCTTCACTGTCACGACCATTCTCATGGAATAACTTTCCAGTGCATTTTCCCAGCTCAGCAGACATGTATTTCCCTTGCATGTTCCCATTTGTATGTCACTTATTGTGGTGTCTCTGCCCCTCCAGAATGCATCATTTTCCTCTCTCACTTCAGGCTACACTGTGTACACTTCCGTTATGATCTGTATCACCCAAGTCACCATTTATGTTTCTTTCATGTGCCCATGAGTTTTGCAGATTTTAGTGACTCTTCTAACCTACATCTCAATAAATACTGTGTCCATGACATAAATATAGGCTGGAAAATTTGAGTAATGTGTCAGATGTAGCCAAAACTATCATGATAAACATAAAAATATCTTCTATGCTTGGTGCTCCTAATGTGTTCACATATCATGTACTGTGTTCATATGATCGTGCGATTGGCACCGTGAAGGGATTGGCTGATGTTCATCTCAAAACCTAGGACAATAATGTCACTAGAGTTCTGTTCTTCAGGTAAGGAAAATGGTTGCAAAGCCCCTGATTTCCCAGAGACATATAGTACTAACAGCTAGGGAAACTGGTCTTCAAATACTACTAGCCGGGCACTGGAGTTGTCTTAAGTTCTGCCACGTGTTCACATGTATCTTTGCCTCACTGGAAGCCCGAATGTAAGATTGAGGGCTTGGTATGAGCTTAGACTCTCATCTCACCCCTATGGATTTCTTCTTGTATCTGTATAATTTAAATGTCTGGTTTTTTTCTTGATTTTATTTGCATTTATTTTAATCTGCATTTTTATGATGCTTCGTTATAGGCTGCTCTGTAGTTCTTTTAAATGCGTATAATTTACAGTTTATAAACTTTCTTTTGCTCTGTTAAATATTGACCGCTGCCTCTGTGTCAAGCTCTTTTCCTTTTCCTGCCTCTGTGGAAATTCATGTTATCTTGAACTAATTCCCATCATTCCCTGTTTACAGAATCATTTGGTTAAGTTCTGGGAACTCATCTTCAAAGATTAGCAACATAGGAGAAATGAATGGATAAGCGCCACCTACATGGAACATGGGCAAATGCAATTATGACAGAATGCACTGATAGTCATAACTCACTTATTGAATGCCTTACTCTTGATTATTAAAAGCATGTTCAATTTGCCATCTGTACAGCAATGTTTTATTGAACATCCTGTTCCATTGCCTCCATTTACAACTTGTTCTTAAATAGAATAAATTCTTTTAGGTGGTCATGCCCTGCTTAGACATAGTCATTTCAAGATTTTGGGTATGCACTGATAAAAGCAATTATTCATATCTACACTGCAGCCTGTTTTTAACATAAGAAAGAGGCCTGTTTTAAATGCTGAAGTAGGCCTCTGGCAGGCATGCTTTCTTGTGATTCTTTGGTTAATTTCCACAATACTCTCTGTAATATAACAAATGCCTAAAATAAAAGAAGGCCATGTCAGTTGTCAACAAAGTTTGCAAACTTTTTAAAATTTCAAAAAAAAGAGAAAGGGTTAAATTTAACAATGGATTAACTTTCATAAGTAAATTTAGATGCTTTTTATGGAAAGTAGAGTATATCAGTTTGATTTATCCTCTTTCAAATGCACTATTTAAACCAAATTTGTGAAAATTCTCATTCTGCTTTCATTTTCTATTATCTAATTGATCCATTAGATATGCAATAAAAATGAGTGATTTGGAAATCTCTTCTTGTATCTTGGTGATATAAATTTTACCTGAAAAGTATGTCATAAACTGTTAACGAATTCTTTTCACATTGATGTATTTTTGTTTATTTAAATGAAGTGTGAAATTTAGAACGTTTTATATTAAAAGTGGAGCCTATATTAAGGAACTTTTTTCCTGAGCACTTATGAAAATACCATTTTTTAAAATTTTTTCTTTTTTGTCTGTGTCTTTGAGGTGGGAGTAAGCCAACTAATGATTGCCATGGTGTTCCTAGGGTAAGTGTGACTCACGCTGGCATCTATCACATCAAGTTCACATCCATCTGCATGACTTTTTGGGGCTCCCACCATCTTGCTACCTCACGTCTGTATTCTTCTTTCCAGCACCCACTGTCAAGTTAGCCTTGTGGAACCTGCCTTAGGGCTGCTTTAGTGTCTGCCTCTTCTTTCCTCCTCCAGACAATTCCCCTCCTTCAGCCAATGAAGGATTCGTGTTCACCCTTTAACTGTTCGGTTTGACATTATTTCTTTTTTCTGTAGTTCCTTAAACGCTGTGTATTTGTAAGTGCTTGGGTTAGAGGTGTGTTTCTCTGCATCCATCTTTGATTTTCCTCCTAGGGAATAATCTGTAGCCCTGGGAAGTTTTAGTTGATTAAATATTCTCAATTAAATGACATGGATTGTTCTTGGATATATGTATGACTAGTTTTAAATCAATAAGCAATATGGGGTTTGGTGAGCTGGTCTACCGCTGCTAGCTATGGGTATGGATTCCTTTCCCTTTCGGTGAGTAGGAGTACACAAGATTGCTCTTGAGAGTCCTCTATGGTTCTCAGTATGAATTCCAGTATGAGCGCTGCTATTTAGAATTGATTAGTGATGCAGACTACTGGCTTAAGGACCATACACATAAAGCTTTGAGTCTTAAGTCCTAGTTTATGGGATATTTGTTAGATATAGTTAAAAAAAAAACCCTGCTTATCGGTCTTACCTATAAAATCTTGTGTCTCTCCTCTTTTAGAGATTTGGTGATATTCTACCTCTAGTAATCTTGAAAATTTAATACTCTACTCCTCCAGCACCTGGCCAGACTCACTGTTGAAGCAGGAAGCTCAGATGGATGTCAAGGCTTCTCTTTAATTCAGGCCCCTGCATTCTGTCTAGCTGAGCTACAGGGGCTTGGCCTCTTTGTGTGGCTTTGCTGAAGTGTCTGTCCCTTATGAAAGCCAATATAGTCAGCAGCGCCAGCATAGATAAAGAGCTGCATAAGGTTGTATTTTAGTGGCAAGGCTGTTTTGTGACCAGGTTCTGCAGGCAGACTGGAGGTGACAGTATTATTTACTTTTGTTGCTTGGGGTCCAAAGAGAGAATAAATTGCTATTGATTTTTGAGACATTCCAGTGAAGGGTCTGAGGGCCTTCAGAAGAGCTGGGTGGCAGGAGAGCTGGCGGTGGCACGGAGACTTCCTTTAAAATGAAAATTCATTTTCTTGTTATTGTCATAAAGTTTATTTTTTTCTTTCTTAGAGCCAGTTACAAAGAGATGTGGCTACAAGGCATTAGCTGTTATAAATGTCTTCTGTTCCCCTAAAAGAATGGAATGCAGCCCCTCTCACAGCAATGTGAGATGGATAAATGGAGCTCCTACGTGCTCTTGCGTACATGCACTCACCTGGTCTTGAAAGGGACATTTAACTCTCCTAGAATATTAATTGCTTCACCAAGGACACTTCCAGATGAAAGAAATTTGCGTTTGGGTTTATTTTGTTTCAACTTTCAAGAAAGTACTTCTAAAGGGATGCATTTGCTTTCCTTGGTGATTTCTTAATCTATTGCCTGGATGTAATATATGAGTGAGCACTTTTTTAATCAGGAAAATAGTAGAAACATCCTAAGTGCATCCACACACTTCCAGCACTTATTCCCACCTTCAGCCCCTTATAAGAGGATTCTTTGTATGCCTCCTGTGAAGCAGTGCTAACGGGATAGCTGGGCATTAACTCATGAAGTTCCCTGTCAATCCCTTCATTTGATAATGGAGGGTGACTCATGCTTGCAAGCAGTTGTTTCCGGAAGTGAGAGTCTCTGGCATCCAGACGTTCACTGGGATACATCTATGACTTGGCACGCTTAGACTGGAAAGGTACTTGCAAATGAAGGGACTTCTCAGAACTAGGAATTGCTTTTTTAAAGAATACAGAAACTGAGCCAGGGCACTCTCTCCTCTTGCAGGGGACCAGGGTTGAATGGCTGTCCAATGAGCTAGTGATCCACTGGTCTCTGGTCTGTTCCTATCCAAAGCTCTGAGGTTGTAGATGTACTCTGCTCTGCTGTGTTTATGTAAGTGCTAGGCATCCAGACTTGGGTCCTGAGTCTTATACTCGAGAGCTTTATCTACAGAGCAAGCTTGTAAGACCCTCTTCTTAAATCCTTCCTTCTTTTCCCCTTGTATAATAGTATCAGGACTTGATCTTACACTTGGGATCTTTTTCCATTGTCTAATCTCCTATTAAATATTTAAAATGCTGATACATTTATTGCAATATACCTCTATCTTCTGTAGCACCACTTGGAAATTTTTACTTATGATTATTAAGAGTTTCCCATCAGAACATAAACTGGGGGAAATTGATGGTACTTCTCTCAGAAAATAATGTGCCCTTTTCTCCTCTTTCTCACAGTTTATCCTTTGGAAAAGAAGTAGCTTTGCAGTAATAAGAACTCATATTTCTGAGCAGTTGCTATGTGAAGATTGAGTCCTAAAGGCTTTCTGTGTATTTTTAGTCTTTGCATTTATATGAATGAAGCAACTAAGGCCTGAGCAATGAAAGAATCTGCCTTTTTTTAATCAAGGTCTAAATGGTGGATTGATGTATTCATTTGTAGTATCCATGTTAGGAGTCAGCTGCTTTTTGGTTTTTTGTTTTTGTTTTTATGTATGGGTGTTTTACCTGCATATATGCCTGTATACCTCATGCATGACTAGTGTCTGTAGAGTCAGAAGAAGACATGGGATCCTCTAGAGCTGGAATCACAGATGGTTGTGAGTTAACATGTGGGTGTTGGGAATTGAACCTGGGTGTGCTGGAAGAGCAGTCCATGTTTCACACACTGAGCCATTTGACTCTTCCTTTGGTAAATGGAAAATTAAGTGGTATTATTACCGGTAAGACCAAAATATAAGATCTTCGTAGTCATCATGTAGTTTTGTTGGCAGATAGTTAACTTTGTTGTTTGATCCTAATTACTGAAAGAAAGCTGTGACAATAAGAAAATGAGAGAAAGACTGCCAGAAAGAACACAGAAACTTCATGAGATGTTGTAGAATGAATTCTAATTGGTCTTAATAATAAAAATCAGGCGTCAGATATAGGGGTTAAACTGAAAGATCAGAGAAGCAGAGCAGCCCACCAGTAGAGAGATTTTACCTCTACCAATGCTCAGACCAAAGGAGTGATCCTGTCTGTACAAATTCTCAGAATGCATGCTCAGACTGAATCCTCAGACTGCATCCCGGACTAAATCCTCAGACTGCATCTGCACTCCTGTCTCCTCCTATCTTATATTCCTTTTTCTGCCTAGCCATATCACTCCTGTCTCCACCTTTCTAGTGCTGGGATTAAAGGGATGTGATCTCAAGTGCTGGGATCACCTTTGTGTGCACTCCATTTCTCTTTTAGACAGATTTAATCTTGTGTAGCCCAGGGTGGCCTTGAACTCACAGATTCATCTACATCTATCTCTCAAGTGCTGGGATTAAAGGTGTGTGACACCACTGTCTGACCTCTATGGCTGACTAGTGACTTAGTTCTGCCCTCTGATCTTCAGTCAAGCTTTATTTGTTAGATTACAAACAAAATATCACTGTATTTTTCCTTTTTGTCTAAAATAAAAAAGACTATAATTAATATAAGAAAAACTATATGCAATAAGTACAATAACTATACACAATATATACAGGCAATAAATACATCAACAATGTCTAGTCCATTTGTGTTTGACAAATTCAGAAAAAATATTCTAGTATCTATCTTATCTTGGTAAGTCTAAAGTCTTGTACCAAATTCACCTTCTATCCTATTTTTTATTACCATCTAAAACCACCTTTTAATATCTCTCAACCTTATACACTTTACACCTCGTTAAAGAGTTTCTTTTCTGTGTCTGCTAAACAATGAAAACTATAACTATCACTATCTAGCCTTCAACTCCTTCAGAGACCTGAGAAGGAAATAATATTAACTGAGTAAGCAGGAAGTGTGAGCAAGTGACTTCCAAAAAAAATGTGAGGAATGAATGTCAAAAGCAGCTTGCTGCCTAGACAGTCACCCAAAGTTCCACTGAAGTATTGGGTTATCCATCTTTGGCCTACAGGTCTAGAATATTCAATAGACTTTTCTATGAAGCAGAATTTTGGAAGGGCTGTCCCTTCTTGTTTTGACAAGGTTTGGCAGCCATTTTCTTTTGTGTCATGCTGGTCCAATTTGGACAGCTTATCATCAGAAATTTAAGCAAGAGCACTTTCTTGCCCAGTAGCTTACTTTTGCCACAAAAAACCCTACATGTGACATTTATTCGATGCCCATTGTCTTCTCTGAAGTAAATTGGTGCTTCCAGGAGCAGATATGTCTCATTGTCATAAGAAAAAGAACGTATGTTATTAAAACATCTTTAATGACATATTCTATAGATTTATGAAGTATTTGAAGATGACCTGTCTATCTAAAACATATTTGCTTGACCTTGAAAACATACTTAATATGACTACAAGCTTAATTGTAGTAGGTGACTAACTACGATCTTGTATTTTCTTACTATCACTACAACATATGTTTTTAAAAGACACATTTACTTATAATAAGGTCACTCTTTGTGTGATTTCTTAAAAAGTCTACAGTTTTACTCTTAAAATAAAATAACTAAATTAATTAAATTTTGATTTTTTTAAAAAAAACTCTTAAACTTTTGAGTTATTTGAAAACTTCATATGTGCACACTTGTATGTGTTTTTATTACTCTAAGGCCCCCTCTACCCTCTTACATCTCTACCACCTTCCCCACTCCTCACTACAAGCCCTTTCCCACAGTTATAACTTTCTATTGTGTTTTTAATCTTTTTTATTCTTATCTTAACTCACTTATTTTAACATGCATTTGTTATTTGCAGTTTGAAAGGTTGACAGATTTAAATGCCAGCTGTTATATATTGTACATATAAATTATATGCTTTGTAGTTTACTTATTTAAAGTTTAGAAAACTCCTGGCTGGCTTTGCATACTGATCTAGCAAGCAAAGAAAAAACCACATTTCCATGCTGCACTTAGAAAAACAAAATGTTAAGATAAATCAGTCATATATGGAAATATGATTTGTATAATACAAGGAATTGTTAGTCATTCACTACTTAGAATTAGCAAGCTCTCTGAATTGGCATGGATAATTGAGGCTTGACAGTATTATCAAGAGTGTCTTTTAAAAGATAATTTGCTTTATTGACTTTGATTAATTTGTAAGTAATTAAATGGAGTTTAGCAGTAACCTGATGTGTTCACTTGTCTTATTAACAGGTTTAAATTCATAATGCTAACTACGTTGTGAAGTCATTTTAACATGTCATCTGCATTCCATGTGTAAATTCAATGTTTGTTTGTAAGGGGAAGGAGAATCAGTGGAACTGGTGTCCGGAAGCTCTGCTTGTTACATAGATACTTACTTATCAGATTTTAACGTTCAGGTTCTAGATCCAGACACCTCTGACACTACCTCACTGTATTATTTTCCTGATATACTGTGCTGCTCTGATGTAATCACTAATTTATTCTAAAATGAGTTTTCTATTTCTAAACTCTTGACCTGATTATATCTGTAGGAAAGTATTAATCCAGAAAATTATTTTGTAAACTCATTCTCGCTTGCTACAAAATTTTGTCAGCTTCTGAATTTGTGTCGTTGTCGTCTCTGTTTTTTCTTGTTCTTGGCTTCTGGAGTATTCTACCCAAGTGCTGTATGGAAATGAACATGCCGTTTGTTCATTTCTTAAAAGCAACGACAAGAGCATTTCTGCATATACTAGCATCACTTTTTACATTGATGTCCCAGGTCACATCCACAGTCCTCTGCAGTGTTCATATTTTTCTCCATATCTGTGGAAAATCCTGGTTGGTTGTTCACAACCATCTCTTTGTATATGCTTTATAATGAGTCTCAGACTTTGAGTACTGAGCTCATTCTCGTCACAGTATGAAAAACAGCAGTCCCATCATGCTAGGAACAAGACCCAATTTTTTAATAGCTATTCCTGAACTGAGTTTTTAATAAAGTGAAAATGATTAAGTCTTCCAGGCTCCACACTCATCACCAATAATTGCACTCATTTTTCTTCATCTTTATGTACTTTGTAGCAAGGTATGCATTTAGATGAAAGGTGACTCTCACTTTTGTTTTTATTTCTGTCTTTCTGGGGCATCTGAAGCCCATATAACCCTACTTGCATCCTTGCACTCTTTATCCTCTTTCATTTATATGTTTTGTTCACAGCAGGAGTGAATAGAGGCTCCAATCTACTTGTAGTACTTGGTCAAAACTCTATAAAGAATCTATTCAAAAAATACATAAAATTTTTCTAGCATTTCATCTAGACATGCACTCATTTTAAATTAAAAAAACTATTTTTGTTATACTGATTGCTGTGAAAGAGAGAGATGGAGGGAGGTGGTGAGGAGACAACTTGCAGGGGTCAGATTTTTCCTTCTACCATGTGAAATTGAACTCAGGAGGTCAGCCTTGCTGTTAGTGTCTTTACCTATGGAGCCATCCCCTGGCCTGACTGGGGCTTTCAAATGGGACTGGCTAAACAGAGAAACAGTGGTAAATGCTTGAGATTCTGTTTTTTAATTTTCATCTTCACACAATGTGGTCAATATCCAAACTCTGGTTTTGTTTGGTTTTGGTTTTTAAATTAGGTATGTATGTTGTTCTATATGTGTAGTAGTCTGTGTGTGGATACATGCACATGTGTTTAGGTACTGTGGAGGCAAAATGAAGGAATGGGATAACGTGGGTCTGGACTTACAGGTGGTTGCAGGTAGTCCATTGTGGGTGCTGGGAACTGATTGGGTCTCTTTAAGGACAGTACACTCTTAAGAGCTGAGCCCCACTCTGAACAGACAGCAGATCCCCAGCACCTTGTTAGCCTTTTGCTGCGACACTTCCTTCTTCTCTGGGTTTGATTTGGAGGTTTTTCCTAGATATTAGACAGTGAGTTGTTTATGTCCTTTGGCTGGCAGGTTGTATATGGGTGGTGAATTGTAGTGTGCATACAAATTTGGGAATATCTGAATACTGGGTCCCACTCTGCCTCTTGACCTATGCATTGCAAAGTCCTTATTCTCTCTTACCCCAAGGCCCTTCATTCCTTCACCCTTCTTTATCAGTCTAAGTCACTCCACTAAATCCCTTCCTTTAGCCTCAGCCTCTAAAACAAAGAATCTCCACAACTATGCACTAGAATTTTATCTCCCTCCACTTAACTAGCAGTTCTCAGTGTTTTGTTCTGCATCACAAGAAAACTGTGTTGGACTGAAGAACATAGCAAACACAGAGATGCAGAGATGTGCTCTTCAGCCCACAGTCTGATGCCCTTAACAAGACTTTGCATACAGACTGTTGGGACACAGGGCACTTCAAGTGGTGGAGAGCAGAGCTTGGGATACCACTGTATTAGGATTCTCTCACGTCACATCACTGCTGGGTTGAAGTTACTAGAAACTCAATGTCTGTGTCTTCCTAATTCCCTAGTTTTATTTTTCATTATTGTTCTGCTTCAAACTTATTTTGCTCATTTCAGCTTCTTAATGATTCTATGCATTAAAATTTTTACAGAGACAGATTAAAACTTATTATTTGAGTGCTGCCTTAACATTAGAAACTAAAATGCAGGAAATGGGGAGAGAATTTGCTTATACTCCATTTTTGTTTTCAATTGAATGTTGTTCAGCACCTAGGAATTTTAGAGCTATAATTTAATTTCCCTCAACAAGAACATGTATGCACTTGAACACAGAAATGCTAATAAGAATTCAAAAATAGTTGGCAAGTTCATGGGTTGGGGATAGTATCAGGATTTCAACCATCTCCCCATTTATCTACTTAACAAATTTGCTGATATCAAGTAGATACAGACTTTCCAATGGTTCAAGATGGAATAAGAGCTTTGCCTCCAAACCCTCCCACTCACATGGGAGGGATAGACAAGTAGATTTAGGCAAAGTGAACCACCACAACAATCTAGAGATAGCTAAGGAAACAGAGATACACTTTCCTAGGGATCTGTGGCAAATCTCTTAAAACATGCATAACTGAGTGTGAGAATTTAATTTTGAAAAGATTAGTTCATGTAGGAGATTTCCTCAAAGACAATACATTTGAAAACACAAAGGCCTTGGTGGGCCCAAGTATAGAGCACTGGTGGAAATGTGCCGAGGGAACTCTGATTAGAAATTCACTGGACTGCCATTTGTCAGAGACCACATAATTGCGGTTGAAGCAAGGAGTAAACATTTAGGCTTGCATCTAAGCAGTAGTAATCGGAGGACTGATGATGGACTTTTACTGTGAAGCTGAAAAGTATGAAGGTGACTTTTTTTTAATGAATTAATTTATTTCCAAAAAACCAGTCTTTTCTTGTTTACATACCAATCCCAGTTCCCTCTCTCTCTCCTCCTCCTGCTCCTTCCACCTTCCCACCTATCCACTCCCTATCCACTCCTCAGAGAGGGTAACTATGCTGGTTCCCTTGCTGTCAGTCCAGAGTCAGTGAGCTCCCACTAACTCAGGTCAGCAGTTTCAGTGGGTGTACTCGTCACGGCCTTGGCCTCTTTGCTCATATTATCATTCCTCCCTCTTATCGACTGGAATTTGGGAGCTCCGCCCAGTGCTTTGTTGTGCATTCCACATCTGCTTGATGGTGGCTGTTTTATCATTTGTTTAAAATTTTTAAACTCTGTGTTTACGTGTAGATGTGTACCTAGGAGTGCAAGTACAGGACAGAAGATGCCTTGGACTCCTGTGATCTAGATACAGGACAGAAGATGCCTTGGACTCCTGTAATCTAGATACAGGACAGAAGATGCCTTGGCCTCCTGTGATCTAGATACAGGCACTTGTGAGCAGCTCGGTGTGGTCCCCTGCAAGGCCTGCACTTGCTCTTAAAGATGGAGCCGTGTCTCCATCCCCCAAGAGTAACAATTTAAATAATAAAGTGATTAGTTTAAATAATAAAATGATTGTGTCACATATTTTTAAAAATCTGAAATTTTTTGAAAGAAGTAATTTTATTTTGTGTTGTGGAAGAAGTTTGTGTTTACTGAACACTTTGCACATTCTAATAGTGAAAGCAGGTCAAATGAGTGAGGGGCTGGGACACAAGGACTGCTGTAAGGACATTGTATTTTATGTATTAATATATTTCATGAGGTTAAAATATTTTTATAATGTTTCATTAACATTAAGTCTAAATGAGTTTTCAATAGGCAGAGATATATGGAGTCCAAACACAGGCAGTGTATTTGGGTATTCATACTTTCTCGATAACATTTTTATGGTTCTATTATTTTATTTAAGTATATTACTAATAATTTTCAATGATCAAAATATACCTATGTAATCTTTTATGAAATGGATTGTTGGGAATTATGTAAATTTCATTTGTTTCTTTTTTTCTATAGAACTTCAGAGCTAGGGCAGTTTTCTTTTAGGCAACTAATGGGTTAATGATTTGTGGCACAATGGCCCATACTTATGTTAAAATAAAATTACTTTAAAAAATATGCCTTAATTGAAATCCTATTTAATGGTGAAATTATATTATTGATTATGACCAAAATGCCCAAGACATTGATGAATTTATCAATTCTTGTATCGCTGGTATTATAAATCTTTTAGTAGGAGCCTGAGAACATGAACAAGATGAATATTTCCAAATTATAGTGACACATTACTTATTATGTGTAACTTTCTTAATCTGTATACTGAGTAGGAATGTAAATGACTTTTAAGAAACTATATAGAAAAATAGCTTACAATGCTCTCTGTGTCACAAATCAAACTAAAATGAAACTTATTCCAATATAAACTTTAAAATCCTGAAGCTTCAAATTGACTGAACAAAACATTTGAATTCAATGACTAAGATATACAGTTGTTAAGCAGAGCATAGGAACATATTTAAAATTACAGAGTTGTGTCCCATTGAATTCACATAAGAAAGGAAGGTCCTGATGTGTAGCCTTCCTACTGTAATATCAAGGTGTGGATGATGGTAAGTGACAAACATTTATAGTCTTACATAAGCACAAAAGCTCTGCTAGCCAATGAAAATTGAATGATTTCTCAAGATTTTTTCTTTTAATTACAACCTCTCTCTCTCTCTCTCTCTCTCTCTCTGTGTGTGTGTGTGTGTGTGTTGACAGAATGTTTTCTTTTTTCTTTTTATTTTTTTATTTTATTTATTTATTAAAGATTTCTGCCTCCTCCCCACTACCACCTCCCATTTCCCTCCCCCTCCCCCAATCAGGTCCCCCTCCCTCGTCAGCCCGAAGAGCAATCAGGGTTCCCTGCCCAAGATGTGATAATATAGCTGGTTGATGGTGGCACACACCTTTAATCCCAGCACTCAGAGAAGCAGAGGCAGGTGGATCTTTGTGATTTCGAGGCTAGCCTGTGGTATGCGATTTCCCTGGTCTATAGAGTGAGTTCTAGAATAGCCAGAGATACACAGAGAAACCCTGTCTTGAAAACATACCCCCTTTATAAAAAATGATAACATAAAATTGTTGCAAATGCCAGAAAATTTTTGTTCTGTATTATTTTAAATGAACATTGTCCTCCTGGCAAATGACTCTTTCAGGCATTTTTTTAAGTATATAGCTAAAGAGCTATAAGGAAAGCTGAGTGGGTGCAGTGTCCACCCACAAACTTCAGACCAGTAGAACATGTTAAAATAAATATGAAGAAGAAATAACCAAAGCCACACAGTGTTTTCCAAGTGCCTCTTATAAAATTAGAGGGGACATTGGGAGTGTTGTCATGAGAGATGGCCGTATGCTATATTCCTTATTGTAGATGACCTCGACATTTAAAAGGTAAGCTCATATTTTTTTCTGTTACACTTATTACAAATTCTAAAGTACTTATAGCATTTTCATCTTATAATAATATTTAGGCAGAAAACACAATAAGAGTATTCTCTAGTAATTTTGCATTTGGTTTGTATCTAAAACCTGAATGTTTTTGTTACATTCAGACACTGGACTATGCTGAACTAGCTGCATGAAAAGCCACACTGAGCATGGTCATGTGGTGCTGCCAACACAAAATATCTTCCACCTGATGGATATGAACTTCTGTAAGATAGATGTATATATGTAATTTCTTTTGGCTATTTTGATTTACTCAATGTTAAATTGTTTGACCAACACAAAAATATACCAATAACATATTTGCATAACTTAGTTGTTTTCATATTTTAAGTATATAAAGGAATAAGTGTAGTGACATTTGTATTTTTAATAAATAAAGCTTGCCTGAGGATCAGAAAAGTAAAACAGCCACACTGGCCAGGCTTAGAGACCAGGCAGCAGTGACACACACCTTTAATCCCAGCAGCCACACTAGTTTGCCACAGAAACTGGGTGGTAGTGGTGCATGTGTTTAGTTCCAACACTAGAGAGAAATATAAATGGGATTAAAGACATGTACCACTACTGTCTGGCTTTTGGTCTGTAAGGCTGATCAGTGCGGCTGTTTTACTCTCTGAACTGCAGGCAAGCTTTATTTTTTAAATTCAAATGAAATGTCACCACAGGTAAACTTATGAATACAACTATACCATCTGCACAGTGGTATTTATTTAACAGGATGGTGTCAAGCTAAGGCTTGACATGTTTACTGAGCCAGAGAAAAGCCCAGTTACTAACAGCGGTGTTCCAGTTGCCAGAGGTCTGACCACCTTGCTCCATGTTTGGCACTGGTGTCGCTATCCTCTGATAATATATTGTTGCATGAGACTTAGAAACTTTTGAAGTGCACACAGAAGAGCTTTGTTTTCATTCTCCTAGTTTGGTGTGTAGCTCAGTTACATAGTGCTTCACTGGGCTCATGTCCTGGCACTGGAAAACAAGCAAACAAACAAACCAAAGCAAACCAAGCTAACCCCCTAGTTGTGTGAGGTTAGCAATGGAGTGTCTGGTTTCAGGCCAAAGAGTTGGGCAATGAAAAAAATCACAAATATCTCCAGCATGCTTGGAATAAAATTTCTCAAAGTTATATACATAAAACACTAATTTCTGTTATCTAACTCAAGTATTTTTATGTTTATAAATCATCTAGAAAGGAAAAATATGAAGCTCTAAGATTTTCATAAGAAAACAATATTATTAAATTTTACTGGCATTTATTTTCTATTGTTTTATATTGATTGATATTTAACAATATTATTGCTGTTTATCTCTCCAAGACTTTTTAGGAAAGATTTCAAACTTCAATGTGTGTTAACATAAGCATATTTTAGTTTCTTCTTTAAAATGTCCTTCACTGCTACTGTAGTTTCTTCAAAACAAATCAAGACGTGTATAATTTTGATAAAAAATTATCCCATTATTATGGTGATATAAAAGTCTCACAAATATTAGTGCAGGAAAGAAGTCAACGTTTCTGTTCCTCCATAACAGGCATCGTTCTTCAGACTGCACAGCATCTATCACTGTGCACCTCTTGCAGCACATCCACCAATGGGGGCTCTGTGCCTGGAGTTGCTATGGGAGCCATGCCTTGGGCTTCTCTGTTTGTAATTTTGAATTCTTCCCTCTTGCCTGGAAGTAAGTGTTTTTATTGGACTTAGTATTTGATCCTCATAGATAGGTAATACTTTTTAAAGAGAAGATGTTAGTAAAATGAAAATATTTTGAAATGATTACATGAAATAAAAAAAAAATATTTGCATGGGTATTTTAACATCATGTTGTGGTTTAGGTATAAAATATACCCCCAAAGGATCATGTGTTAAAGGCTCGTTTCTCAGTTGGTGGTACTATTAAGAGGTGACTGAGTCATGAGGATGCTAACTTCATGGGTGGGTTAATCCATTAATGAGTTCAGACCTGAATCGCTATGAGGAGCTGTGGCCTAACTGGAAAAACATGAGTCACTGTGGGATGTGCCTTTCAAGTGTATTAGCTTATCCTGGGCTTTTGTAGGAGGCTGCTTGTTGGTTTCCCTGCTGCCCAGACTCCCATAATAACCACACAGAAATTATATTATTTGCAGTACTGTTTGGCCAATAGCTTAAGCGTATTTTTGGCTAACTCTTATATATCAAATTAACCCATCTCCATGAGTTTGTGTATCACCATAAGGCTGTGGCTTATTGGCAAAGTTTCAGCATGTTTGTCTCTGGTGGTGGCTCTGTGGCTTCTCCTTGAATCCGCCTTCTTCCTCCCAGCATTCAGTTTAGTTTTCCCTGCCTAGCTAAGTTCTGCCCTGTTATAGGTCCAAAGCAGTTTCTTTATTCATTAATGGTAATCACAGCATACAGAGGGGAATCCCGCAGCATTGGACATTTCTCTCCTCTCTCCTACCTAGCTGCCATAAAATCGGTAGTTTTCTACCACCATACTCTTCCAACCATGATGCAGCTTCACTTCAGTCCCACAACAACAGAGGCTGTAGGCCATGCTCTGCACCCCCTGGAATCATGAGTTAGAATAAATCTTCCTCCTGTTAGGTAATTTATCTCGGCCATCTTGTCACTGTAACAAGAATTTGACTAGCATGCTTCAGTTATATGAAATACTAATGGAAGAAAGTGTGCTTGACCTGAATGTTTCCAGGAAAGTTCTATGTGCTGGTCTTAGATGGCTAATCCTGGCGCATACATAGTGTGGGAGTGTCTGCAAACACCAAGCCAGCACAGCATCAGTCAGCATGGGGCAGGAAGAGAGGTTGGTTCAACATGACTCAGTAGCCAGTGTTTGTTCAAACTTTGAGAGTCTGATAGCAATCAGTTTACTTTAGGCATATTTAAGTACAGTACAGTTGGGGAAAGTGTTTCCTACTGTAACACAATCCCGTGTGAACAATAAAGCTTAAGGCATAATTACGTTGAAACTCTTTTCAAAGTACATGTTATATCTTCCATGAAGATGGGTTCTATAGATAAACTACATGTGTTATTATAAGAGCCTGAGGGAGAATCAAGTGTGTTCTCTGTCATATAAATAGCACACAGGTCACCAGGCTATTAACCAATTCTGATCCTGTTTATATGGGTTTGGGGGATCTAGGAATGGCCTTGGTCATACAGATAGCTCAGAGGTCACCAGACTATTAACCATGGCCATTCCCAGCCTTCTGGGCAAAAACAGGCTAAATGTTTCTTCCTTTGAAGAGATAATCCTGCCTGTTTAACATTCTTGGTTTCCCTAGTGCTTATCTGTGAGCTCAAGGACCTGGTGTCCTCTACAAAATAGTAGATCTCTTTAAGTCCACGGATATTGCAAAGATTATTCTTTAGCATGTAGTTTAGACATCTTACACATGTGATTAAAATCAGGTTCGAGCAGGCTCTTTTGTTCATGGCTGTGTAATCAATGTGTGAGTAGAAATGAACTCTCCAGAGATGGCATCATGTGACTGCTCAGTTGGACTTTTGTCTCTAGTGACCTTCCTTTACAGGAAGCTGATTCCTGATGGTGCTTTGATAACAATCGTTATCAGATTCCTGTCTGTCTAGGATAAATTATATCCATTTGTGACACAGGCTCTTAACTTTGGAGTGGAAGAAACTGTCATATATATATATATATATATATATATATATATATATATATATATAGAGAGAGAGAGAGAGAGAGAGAGAGAGAGAGAATATATTTTTGTATTTCCCATCTGGCTTTGCTCTGCTAAGCCATTGGGTGAAGCAACTTTATTCATCAACCAATAATGCAGCACATATACAGAAGGACTTCCCACATCAAGAACAAATATTATAAAGGGAAGAAAAGATGGGAGGAGGCGATTGAAGATTAGGATTTGTGCCCTGGTGGTGGAAACAGATCTAGTGGAAGGGCAATTTAGTCATCCAACTGAGTATGGAATGCATGTGGAATTCCTCAGGGTGACACCTGCTTCTTGGTTTAAATAATGGAGTGATGAAGCCGTTCAATGGGATTTAAATTTCTGAAGGAAGACAAGGTAGTACCTCCTAAAATGAAATAACACTTCTGTCTTGCTGCCTACAGTTATCTATCAGTTGGTAGCCACTAACTCATGCTGGAAATACACAAATTCCTTGATACTCATTCTACAGTTTTTATAGGTGCCTATTGAATTTAAAGTATCCTGTCTTCTATGTTTCTGTGCACTCCAAATTCATATTCCTAAATTAACTGCATATACACACAGCTGAAAAGTTGCTAGGAGGTTAAGTGTTTATAAATAGCAATCATTAGTGAATACTGACTATGGATTGGGCACTATTCTGGTATACAATCTACTCTGTGGCACTGAATTCCTGAAAACAGCTTAGAATGGAGAAAAACACAGACTGATATTGAACCCTAACCTAATCAAGATGAATTTATTTAATACCGTCCTAATATGCATTTTTAATAGCTAAATTTTCATCTGTAAGGTAAACTCCTAGTATAAGGACCCTGAGGAGAACACTGTGTCATGCCACTAATATCCTAAATTACTATTAATGAATAATTAAAAGTCAGTTTACATTTCACTCAGCATAGTTATCTCTCATTTGTGGGTGTATGTGTGTTTGTAATTATTGGTTTGTAGCTCATATTCTATGCAAATGGATTGTAGCAGAAGTTTGGAGGAGGAAATGCCATATGGGATTACAGTTAATGACGACCCAAGTCTGCTTCTCATTTTATGTATATCTGTCTCATAGCTCCAAAGACCTTCTAAGTCATTGAGTCTTTTCTATGATTGAATTCCAAAGGGACCTTTTTGTAATTTTCCCCCCAATAATAACCATAAAATTAAAATAATTCTCAGACTGATGCAACTTACTTGTTTACATATGGACATTAATAAGGGCTAAGAAGAAAAGTATATTTTTCTGTATTTGTTAATTAGTATTAAGTAGTTATCTTTCTTAAAAAAGTTCTTAAGGAGATATGCTATTTGTATAATATTAATACCGTGCTGCTGGCCAGATCATCGTTTTGTCTGGAAAATATTTATGTGCTTATTAGACTAAAACTTAGTGTCTCTTTAATGAATGTTAAGGTTTATTTGGACACGTCTCTTTAGCAGATGCTGGAAAGGAGCATGCAGAGGTGATTAGCATTGCCTTGGCTTTGTCACCCATCCTTCTGTTATGACTGCGTGTGCATATGTTATGAACTGTGTGTACATATGTTGTGAACTGCGTGTGCATATGTTGTGAACTGCATGTGCATATGCTGTGAAGTGTGTGTACATATGTTGTGAACTGTGTGTGCATATGTTGTGAACTGCATGTGCATATGTTGTGAAGTGTGTGTGCATATGTTGAAACTGTTGCCCATCCCTCTGTTTTGAACTGCATATACATATGTTGTGAACTGCATATACATATGTTGTAAACTGTGTGTGCATATGTTGTGAACTATGTGTGCATATGTTGTAAACTGTGTGTGCATCTGTTGTGAATTGCGTGTGCATCTGTTGTGAACTGTGTGTGCATATGTTGAAACTGATTTTAAAAGACCTTTTCAGTTCTATAGTTGTAATTCTTAGAGTAAGAATCTCAGATTTCTCTTAAAATTGTTTGTCACAGTTGATCATAAAATATCTTCAAACATTGATTGTTTTGGTTTTGCCTCTGAATTATTGCATATAATCTCTAAAGGAAGCGATTCCAGAAGCAGCACTGAATGATATAGGTCATGGGTCTTGGAAGTGTCTGTTTCATGTCTTGTGTTTCACATAATTGTTTGTGTTAGTGATGAAAATATAAACTTCTTAAAGTCATTTAGACATTTTTTAATACTCTCAACAAAAAGCTGCTTCTTAGTCTTTGAAATAGGATACTGGTATGTGTGGTAACCATAAATAATGGCCCCAAGGCTCATCTTGGTTGTTGACTTGATACACTTGGGCAGAGTGAACCTCAATCGAACTGTTGCATATCTCCATCAGATTACCCTTGGGGCATACCTGTGTGGAAATTTCTTGACTGATAGTTGATGTGGAAGAGCCTGTCCACCATGGGCAGCACCATTCCTGAGAAGGTGGACTTGGGTTGTACAAGATCATTAGCTGAATACAAGCCTGGAAGCAAGCTACCAAGCAGTGCTGCTCCATTCTCTGCTTCAGCTTCTGCCTTTTATTTACTTGAACTTTTGCCTTGGGTTACTGAAAGATGGACTGAAACTTGTAAGCCAAATAAGTTGCTTTAAACCAGGCCTGGCTTTATTTGTGGAAGACGTCGACAGTGTCTGGGGTGTTTCTGATGTGACGAGGGAGGAGTGCTGCTGGGATGGTGGGTAGAAGTCAGCAAGGCTTCTAGAATCCGTCCCATAGGTCAGCCACAAAACCAAGAATTCCTAGCCCTGAGTGCTAAGAGTGCCAGGTTGAGATTCCCAATATAACATATTCCTTACATAATTATAAAAAGAGAAGCTTGTCTTCTATGATGTGAATATAAATTTTAGGAAAAGGGAGATGTTGATATCTTCTGCTAGTAGTTTTATAGTAAAAAGTTGCAATTTTTAAAAAGTCAATTTAGAAATTTTATTTTTCTGTTATTATAATAGAATTTTATTCAGATTCTGCATTGGCACTTTGCTTGAGTGGAGAAACTCTTTAACTCTATTTATATAACACTGGAGTGCTTATTTTTCTTATTATTCCCACAGGTATATATTCAGAGACTTGTCTATGTAAACATGATAGCTTTTTAAAAAGCTATCCTCCAAAAGCTTATTTACAAGAGTTAATGTCTGTGATTATGAAGTCAGTGATGAAGAATAATTACCAATTCTGTCGCGAGGTTGTTTCAGGTTAATGTGTCTTCCTCAAGCAGTACTTTGTTGTTCACAGTGTGATAACTGAGAAAGCATCTGGCAACACAAGGAAGTGAAGAAGAGAACAGTGCTAGCCTTTTCTGAACTCTAAAACACTTCGGTGGTAGAAGGTGAACATTGTGTGTGTGAGCACTCACACACGTGCCCTTCTGTATAAAGATGAACGTCAACTGTAGTCGATAGTATTGCTGATAGATGTTTTCCTTTGTTTTCAGGAATGTTTATCTGGAGATTAGGTCTATAATGAGATTTACAGCTGCATCAGAAGGCAGCAAAATGATTGTCTTTCCAGTTTAGACCAAAAAAGTAATGTTGCTGTTGCTCTTAGTTAAGACTACCAAACTTGGGTGAGATCAGAATGTGGCTAAGTTCTTAACTGCGTGTGTCTGTGTCCACGCACGCACACATGCCTTCACATTTGTGTATATACATAGACACATACATGTAGATGCATATTGTAGAAGCTAATGGGTAAGGCCACGAGTTTGTGATTGTTTTTGACATCCCACTGTTCTTTGAGGCTGAGCTGCCCCCTGTGGTGGTGATGTTGGTGAAGGTCGACCAGTGCTGCTTCCAAGTCCCTGGTGTTCCAGGCCTGTATGGCTATGCCTGACTCTTTAAAAGAAAATGTATAGAAAGACAGGACAAATTCAAAGATCTTGGTTGTGGGACTTGCACTTTAAAAACGTTTCTTTTTTAGTGGTTTCTGTGAAAAGAGTACTTTGTTTAGGTCTACCACAGTATAAGATATTAATCTGAAGTCTTAAAACTTCAATAAACACAATTTACATATGATTATTTGTTTTATTAATTGTAGGACATAAGATCACTGAAGAATGTATATGGGTTATAATACCTGTGAACATGGATTTTAAAAGAGATATGCTTTCCATTTTGATTACTAGTACCAAAATTTAAGCAGTAATAAGGAAGATAAATATGTCTTACAATATATTTAATAATTTAGCATGAGTGTTCAAATGTCAGTGTACCTAGAGTTCAGGTCACATGCACACAATTTAGTAGGAAGGCAGAACAGAAAAGAACGCACACTCCATTGCTAACCCTTCGCATCGGGAGGTGGAAATGTCTAGATGCGTTTTCACAGTGTCCATAATTTGTCTCCACATTACAGTTGAACTAAACCATTGCTGTTTGAGAGTTTAAAAACTGATACAGATTTCTTGAACAGTGTTTGGTCTACCTATACAGTATATTTGCATATGAACACTTTAAAAATACATCTTTTCTAAAGTTTTTTTACCATTATGTTTTCTAATGTGAAGTAAAATTTCAATTTAACTTCAATTTACATTTTCTATGAAATTGAGGGTTTGTTTAATTTCCTTGAAATAACCACTTGATCTGTATTTTTAGTTATTTGTTTTGGCATAGTAATAAAATAACATTAATCTTTGATAATCTTCGAGTCTAGGAAATATTTCCAAAAATAACTCATTTGACCAATAATTTTAAAACAATAATATTTTTTTATCTTCTGCTTAAGGAAATTTTCAGCATCTAAGGGTAATTTCAGATTTTGAATTAATATTAAACTGAGCTAAAAAATATTTTAGTGTTTGATAAATGAGTCTGATAGAATGTTAAAATATTAGTAAGCATATTTTAAAATTTATTCTCTTGTTTCTCATTTTAATGGGTTTACATCAATGAACACTTTTCTTTTCTTTTCTTTTCTTTTCTTTTCTTTTCTTTTCTTTTTCCTTTAGTTGAGCACAAGCCAGTAATGGGAGCACACCCATGCAGTCTCATCCCTACATGCTGAGCTGGAGTCAGGCACGTGAGGCCCTATCTCAAAGAAACAGGAAGAAAAGTTGAAGTGTAAAAGGCATTAATGTAGCTTTAGAAAAGTCATCATTTACCTTGAGTTTTAGCAGTCTTGTAAAATGTTGTATGTGACAGACAGTTCTTAGTTATCTCTCTCTCAGCTTTCTCTATGAAATGGGTGCTATTATTTTTGCTAAAAGTTATAATTCTTATATGCCTAGGAATCAGTAATGCAAGTGCTGTTGTCCAAAACACAAGTGAACGATGAATGTGTCCTGTTAGTTTGCTTCAGTAAATGGAGAAAATGGCAGAGGACAGTGTGGGTAGCAGGTGGCAGCTCACTCGAGGGAGTGCATGTTATTTGCCTTGCTTTAAATATCTAGGTCTAAAAAGGAATAATAAACGTGTTAGGTTTTGCTAACATTTGATCAGTGTGGATAGGGTTACTTTATTTATAAGACAAGTAAATGCAAGGAGCTCGTGAACATTTGCCTCCCAAATGGTACATTAATACCAGCCTAGAGAATTACTTCTCTTCCAGTGGCAGATTTGGATCATAGGTAACAGAGTAAATAAAAGAAGGATGCAGGATATCCACTCCCTGCAGGGTGTTCTATCCAAGTAGCATGGAGTCTGAGGTTCAATCTGTTAACTTATCATGGAAATTCTTGATCCACACCTTAGCACATCGTTTTCCAAAGAATTTATCCTCATTTTTCTGTTACTGTAAGTTTCACAACTTTAACCACTTTTGGCTATTTATGCCTGCCTGGCACGGTTGAGAGCAAGGATTTCTGCATTGCATTAGACACTGCATCTCTGTGTGCAAGCATTTGTTTTAAAGAAAATCTTTGGAGACAGTTTATAACTATGAAGGGTAAGAATATTAGAGGCTCTTGAGAAACATTAAAACAAACAGAGAATTCTCAGTGTTGCTCTGTTCAGTAAGATTTTCCCCCTCTGGTTTTTTATTTGTGGCTTATACAACTTTCCACAATAACAGATTAACATGGCTTTTTATCTAGTAAGGTACATATAATTTCTGCTAGCAGAAAAGATAATATAAAGATTATGATTTATTGTACCATTAAGCTTTAATCTATTTCATATCTAATTCAGCAACCACCTCTCAAAATTACTTTTTTTATTATTTTTATTGAGCTATATATTTTTCTCCTCTCCCCTCCCTTCCTCCCTCCTTCCTTCCTACCATCTTCCTTGGTCCCCATGCTCCCAATTTACTCAGGAGATCTTATCTTTTTCTACCCCCCATGTAGATGAGATCCATGTATGTCTCTCTTAAGGTCCTCTTTGTTGTCTAGGTTCTCTAGGATTATGAATTGTAGGCAGGTTTTTCTTTGCTTTATTTCTAAAAGCCACTTAATGAGTGAGTACATATGATACTTGCCTTTTTGGGTCTGAGTTACCTCACTCAATATGATGTTTTCTAGATCCATCCATTTGCCTGCAATTTCAAGGTGCCATTTTTCCCACTGTATAGTACTCCATTGTGTAAATGTACCATATTTTCTTTACCCATTCTTTGGTTGAGGGGCATTTAGGTTGCTTTCAGGTTCTGGCTATGACAAATAATGCTGCTATGACCATAGTTGAGCACATGTCCTTGTGGTATGATAGAGCATCCTTTGGGTATATACCCAAAAGTGATATTGCTAGGTCTTGAGGTAGGTTGTTTCCTAATTTTCTGAGAAATTACCATACTGATATCCAAAGGGGCTGTGCCAGTTTGTACTCCCACCAGTAATGGAGGAGTGTTACCTTTATCCCACATCCTCTCCAGCATAAGTTGTCATTAATGTTTTTAATCTTGGCCATTTTTACGGATATAAGATGGAATCTCAGAGTTGTTTTGATTTGCATTTCTCTGATGACTAAGGATGTTGAACATTTCCTTAAGCGTCTTTCAACCATTTTAGATTCCTCTGTTGAAAAGAAAGCGTATTTAACAAATGCTGCTGGCATAACTGGATATCAAAATGTAGAAGAATGAAAATAATGGATCAAAGACCTTAACATAAAGCTAACCACACTAAACCTCATAGAAGAGAAAGTAGGAAGTACACTTGAATGTATGGGCACAGGAAACCACTTCCTAAATATAACCTCAGTAGCACAGACACTGAGAGAAACAATTAATAAATGAGACCTCCTGAAACTGAAAAGCATCTGCAAAGCAAAGGACATGGCCAACAAGACACTGAGAAAAACAATTAATAAATGGAACCTCCAGAAACTGAAAAGCGTCTGTAAAGCAAAGGATACAGTCAACAAGACAAAATGACAGCCTGCAGAATGGGAAAAGATCTTCATCAACCTCACATCAGACAGAGGGCTGATATCCAAAATATAAAAAGAACTCAAGAAATTGGTCATCAAAAGAACAAATAATCCAATAAAAATGGTGTACAGACCAAAATTATTTTTTATAATGCTTTTAAAGCACTTGGCTTTTTGTTTTGATTTTAACTAGTTTTCATGTATAGTTCCTTTTTCTGTGATTACTGAGTATGTAAAAGCTTTGATACATGTTCACTATTTATATAGGAGTCATTAATTTACATTTTTGATGATTGTGTGGCAACAGGCCTGAACAGTAGGGAGCATTTCCTGAGACTAATCCTGAGTGTTCATTAGGGGCAAGTATTAAGTAAAGAAAATTTGTTTTGAAATATTACTCCCAAATAAAGTTTTTTCTTGCTTAAGAATATTGTTTCCAAATAAAGCTTTTTCTTGCTTAAGAATATTGTTGGCAGAATGACGCTAGAAGACATACAGTAAGACCATTGAATTTGACTGCATTATTGGTCAAAATCAAAAGCATGTGTGCATAAAAAAGGCAGGGTTTATAGCATTTGTAGAAGGCCCTAGAATAGCAACCAAGGTACTGGTGCTTTGTTCTGCAGAGTTTGGAGTACTGTGAAAGCCTTTAGGGAATAACTACAGGCTCAAGGTTTCAGAACAACGTAGTTGACATAAGTGTGACCAGAAAGTAAGAAGAAGGAATGAGCTATAATGATGGCTGTTACTCCAGACCTGGTGAAATAATAGGATGGTTGGGAAGAAGTTGCCCATCATGACTTAGAATTAAAACATAGAGAACCTGAAATTTAGAGTTCCTTTGCCTTCTTATTTCGTAACTGTATGCTTCTGTCAAAAGGAAGACAAGATCAGAAAGTGGACCAAAGAAGTGAAGAGGCATGGACAAGAACCTTCCTAATGAGTTCATGAAGAACAAGTGTGGAAAGCCAGGGAAGAATTCTTTGGGACTCACTGAAGCAAAATTCCTCATATTGAACAAACCAGAAAAGTAGGCATAGTGTACCTCTTAAGAGTGAGAGAGTCTTAACATATTTTCAGATAACTATTTTCTTTCACAGCTAGGTCTGAAGGTAACAAAAGACATATGTGGAACTCTTTTCAAACAGGAAACCCACATCTCTTATTCCAGTTGACAAGTTGAGATGGGACTTTGTGTTAGACAGAAGGACAGAGCTTTAAAGGAATCTACAGGGAGACTTTCTGTTTTCAGTGCTTCGTAGAGCTCACAGCTCAGGGCTTCCAAAGAGATCTTTTCTTCAGACCATCATTTGACCACTCAATGCATTTCAGTCTGTCAAGGGTCTGGTTTTATATAGAAACCTTTTGCATTTGCATAAACCTAATTGAAACCCAATGCATAAAAAACAAGTAAATTCAAGGGCAAGTGGTTTAAATGCATGACTTTTAAACAAATTCTGAAATGAGTCTACCCATGTCAAAAGTGGCATGGTGGCTAGAAGGTAGGAGTGAGGGTGTTGGAGGCATTAGAATCCTACAAATTCAGTGACAAACTAGACTCACAAGTCAGGGAGCTGCACATCTGGGGCATTCTCAGAAGATAAGGTGGGGAGATATCAAGGAAGACACTGGGTGTGTCCTCTTCCCTACAAGTGCACACACTCATGCCCACCTCACTCACGAGTGCAAACACCCATACGAATAGGTATATACCCTTTATACATACACATGAGAGAAAACTTCAAGTTTTAAAACTACATGAAGTAGCTCTAGAAATAGTGAAAGACAAGTTTATCATTACCTAACAAATAACTGGGTTTAATGAGTTTGTTATATTTCACCCATACGAATATGTATATACCCTTTATACATACACATGAGAGAAAACTTCAAGTTTTAAAGCTACATGAAGTAGCTCTAGAAATAGTGAAAGACAAGTTTATCATTACCTAACAAATAACTGGGTTTAATGAGTTTGTTATATTTTTTTAAAAATATTTATTTATTATGTATACAATATTCTGTCTGTGTGTCTGCCTGCAGGCCAGAGGAGGGCACCAGACCCCATTACAGATGGTTGTGAGTCACCATGTGGTTGCTGGGAATTGAACTCGGGACCTTTGGAAGAGCAGGCAATGCTCTTAACCACTGAGCTATCTTTCCAGCCCCCAAGTTTGTTACATTTTAAGTTTTAATTAAGGGATCCTCATCCTCTAATTCTTTTGTGTAGGGTGTTCCTAGAGAAAGGAGAATATTTAAGTTTGGAGTCAAGGTTAGCAGATCTCTTCTAAGTAGATCAAACGAATGTTTGTGACTTGAAGTCAAAGCTAACCCCTTGCCCTAGACTGACTGCAGTCCTGTGTGTCCAGCTTTCACTCCTGTTAGCTGCGTGCAGAGGCCTCTTGTAGAATTTTATCGCCTGCTGTTTTGAATTTTAGAACTGGAGGGAATGATTTGATGATTCTTGCTGGCAAGGTTGGTTCCATAACAGAGGCAGTAAAGAAAATAGGTTCTTTGTGACTATTGACAGTTACAGTTTCATTTTGGCATTAAATTTATAGACTGACCTATAGCTTTATATGGACTATAATGAAAGTCCCTCTTTGGTGACCCAACATATAACTGAATCCTGTCGTGATGACTCCATCATAAGGTTTTGCTCGGCTCTAGAAACATTGTATATAGCAGACCACTGTGCTTTTCAAATAAATGGGTTCATTGATATTATGAGGCCTGTTGTATTTGAATGGAGGAGTGGAAGAGTCAAGAATTCTACCAGAAGGAGTCAAGGACAAGTGATTATAATTCCCTAAGTGGACTAGGCAGTTTGATGAAATTCCCCTTAAATTGTATTAGATAATTTTATAATACTTTGTTTTTAGACTAAATTTTATTTCTATTAATCATAAATTATGTCAATTTCATTACAACCTAGCAAATCTGATGGGAAAGCATTTTATTCTTGATGCAAAACATAAATTTGAGGACCTGAAAGTACAATTGTTAAGACTATCTTACTAAATAAAATAATGATAGAAACCAAGGTAATTTATTATAAAGGAGAAAATATTATATGTAGATGCATTCGACTCTGAATGTGAATGTTCCATACAATAGCAAGAGTGGACATCTCTACTAGACACAGAAGTGTGTACTTCTGTAGTCTGCCCTTGCCCAGACAGAAGGCAGGTTATAAGAATGGTTCAGATGATGATCACTTCTGCCACATCCAATGTGCTTTATAGACTCAACACTGGAGGTTAATGTGGGGGAGATGCTCGGGTTTGGGATTCTTGTAAGAGAGTTTTAATTACTGAGATCCATTAGCAGCCTGGGAAATCAAAGAAATTGATATTTGCTTTGCTGAAGTATTTATAGGAAGAAAACCTGCTACCTTTGGACAGTAAAAAATGAAGGAATAATTTGTAGTCGGTGTTTAAAAGGCCTTTCACATACCCATTAATAATTTTACGTCCTCAGTATATTTTTTTTTGGCTTTTCATCTTCTATTACTAAGTGGCCGAGGTGACAAATTTATATCTGCATGAGAATATGGCACTTATCTGACTGGATTGTATAGATCTTTAATTTTGGGAGACTGTTGTGCATGGCGGGGCCGGTGCCCTGCACATGTGATGGGTGGGTTGTCTTGGCATCCTAGGACATCACACTAGGCTTAAGGAATTCACCAATGGGAAAATGGCTAGAGGTCAGCATTTCATTAAATTTGTATACTTCAATTTTAATTTTATGTAATTTAAAGCATCTAATTGCTTGGACTTGAAAACTATAATATTTTTTTCTAATTTTCTTTGTGTGAATAGAGGCTAAGGGCAACCTTGGTTTTGTTTCTTTGACACTTTTTACTTTTTTCGCACCCCTCCCCACCTAGTCTCTTGTTTGTCTGGAACATGCCAAGAAGGCCAGACTTCACCTGTTCCACCTCCCAGTGCTGGAATTATAAATGCAACGTGCACATCTAGGCTCCTTTGTTTTTAATGTGTTTTGGTAGTTGGCTGGAGATTGATTACAAGGCAAGTACTTTTCCGATTGCCTCCTCTCTCCAGTTTTATGTTATCAGAGGTTTCTGTCCTGCCTGGTTCCAACAGTCATTAAGTCTCAAAGAAATCACACAGAGGTCTATGTTAGTTATGAACTGATTGGCCTAGTAGCTTAGGCTTCTTATTAACTCTTACAACTTCTATTAGCCCATTATTTTTGTCTATGTTAGCCATGTGGCTCAGTACCTTATTTGGCAAGGCAGTCACATCTTGCTTCTTCTGTGGCTGGCTGGGTCACAACTGTAGAATGGGCTTTCCTCTTCCCAGAATTCTCCTGTTCTCATCACCCCGCCTTTACTTCCTGCCTGGTTGTCCCACCTATACTTCCTGCCTGGCTACTGGCCAGTCAGCATTTTATTAAAATACAATTGACAGAGTGCAAACCATTGTCCCACAGCAGTTTTACCTGACACAATCAACACCAGGTTCCAGTGTTGCTTAGAGCATATGTGGTCCTAATAGCTTTCTCTATCAGAAACCATTACGATGCTTAATGCCTGTCCACTGCACGTCATGCTTCAGATTGTTGGACTTTAATGAAGAATTTTATAACATTAACTGAAATAAAATTGTAGTATTGGAGTCTGATGAAAATGTTATCAGGTAGTTAAAATTAATGTAAATGTAAGGCATTATTCCTTCAAGTATGTGTGTTGAAGACCCAATTTTTAAAAATAATTCTATTAAATTGTGAATTTTTTTGTTAAATAAAATGCATGAAAGAGGAACAAAATGTCTGAGGAAAACATGATGCAGTTAATAAGGAGTAGCTGGAAGACCTGTACAGGGGTTTGTTGAAGATTAACCCATAAATGTCAGCTTCGGCCTTTTCTGAATTTACTCAGTGATTTACACAATGGATTCCAAACTCAGCCAATATGTGATTTGTAAATATGTAAAGCCAGTGGCTTTTTCATGAATTCATACCCCAGACATTCAGCGTCAAGTGTAGCATGAATAATAAAAACTCAGAGACAGATACTAGGATTGGGTATCAATCTGAAGATCAGAAAAACAAAGCAGCCAGCCACTGGCTCTTACCTCTACCTTTGTCTGAAATGGAGATCCTGCCTCCAGGAATCCTCAGAATGAGACTGAACTGAGACCAGTCTTCTCCTCCCTATCTTATATTCATCTCTAGTGCTGGGATTAAAGGCATGCACCCCTACTGCCTGGCTTCTACGGCGAACTTCTATGGCTACTGGGATTAGAGGTGTGTGCCACCACTGCCTGGTCTGTATGGCTGACCAGTATGGCTGTTTTATTCTCTGATCTTCAGGCAAACTTTATTAAAATACAAATGAAATCTCTCTCTCTCTCTCTCTCTCTCTCTCTCTCTCTATATATATATATATATATATATATATGTATCTGTTATATGTATATATGTTATATATATTATATATATTTTGGAGGTTTTTTTGACATGTTTTAATCTTTTGGTAAAATACAATAGCCAACCACTTCCTTTTATAACTCTTGAAGCAGTAGAAAATGCTGAAATGGAATGGCAAGTTATTCTTTTTTTCTCTTTCTTAGGGAATCATTATCCAGATTGGTCATGAAAAAATTAATTTTGAAGAACTAATTTGATAATGATTTATAACATGCTGTTTTTTCCTAGTAAATTACCTGTAACATATTTGTTGACAGAAGTTTCTGTCCTGCATGTTCCTGCAGCTGTTCAATCCCAAAGAAATACACAGAGGCTTATATTAATTATAAACGTTTTTGCCTATTTGCTTAGGCGTATTATTAACTAGCTCTTACAACTTAAATCAACCCGAATTCTTATCTATTTTTAGCCATGTGTCTTGGTCCATTCCTCAGTAAGACATTCTCATCTTGCTTTCTTTGTTTCTGGCTGACAACTGCATCTCTGTCTTTCCTCTTCCCAGAATTCTGGTCTGGTTGCCCTGCCTATACTTTCTGCCTGGCTATTGGCAAATAAACATTTCATTAAACCAATACGAGTGACAAATCTTTACCATGTACAAGAGCATTATCCCACAGCACATACTGGGAGACATAATTTAGTTACAGCTGTCTCTTAGAAATACCTTTACTGTGTTAAACACCAGAGGATAGATAAAAGAAACATCCATTTGAAACATACTCCTGTGTGTTTTGAAAAATTAGAGGCCTTATTATTAAAGCATCCATTGTAACTTTTATATAAGATAATTGAACTAGTTCTTTTAAAATAGTTGAGCTGTGCTTAAAATTAAAATTATTCTAACTTAACTTTTAATATAAAGTAATTGCTGCACATTTTGAATATTTATTTCTCATCACTTGGAATCACTTTCTCTCACAATAAAGGGTCTTGCCATTTCTCCATGTTCACTAATTCCACTGGGACAAATGCCCTTGCCTCCTACTTTATAGGGAGGTTCTCTGTTGTGTCCTAATTATAGATCTGGGATCACAGTTCCCACTTATATGTGATCCTCAGCTAATCACTGCTTGCCTTTCAACATGTCAGGACAGCGGACACTCCGAGTGGTCACAGAGAACACGCTGAGTGTTAACATAAGATCCACCATCTCTAGGATTATTTCTTTCTTGCCTCATGAGTATCACCTTTAGTCTGCTGGTTTCTGTTGCAGACTTCTCTGTCTTACTTTTTTATTTCTCACTGGTCTGTAATGGATGGTCCTCACTTCTTTTATGTCTCCATAATCAGATCTTTTTGAAAAAGACACACAAAATCATGTGTGTACTTATGACATGAAAACAGAAGCCAAGATGTGTGGCAGAGTTAAGGAGAGCGGTGGGAAGACTTGGGTGCAGAGGGAAGTAGTGGGATATGCGACCATTTATAGTGGACAGAAAATGAGTGACTTTCTCTGCCTCCACTGCTCTTCATCCTTGTTTCTGAATCCCACCAGACTCTGCCATCCTCTAGTGACTTCCTTATTGCTACATCTTAGGCCTTTTATAGTCCTTGTGTGTTTTATTCTTGGCCTTATGCCATCTATCCTACTTCCTTAAGGCTATATTCATATCTGCGTTTATACTGTTTAGAGTTTCATTCTCTTCTTAGAGGATTTGCTCTTTGATTTTTGTGTTCTTAGACTACAGTTTTCCTCTGGATTTATTTAAATTATTCCACTGAGTATATTCTAAATTGAAATATCCCCACAAGATTGTATCTTAGATCCACTCCCCACCTCTTTACTCTTCTCCACTTCCCAACTTCATGCCCTCTCTTTAAATAAAGCCTGGGATCCAGTGTGTGCTGTGCATCCACTGGAGATGGCTGTCCTCCCAGGGGCTGCACCCTAAATAAAACAATCACTCTGCCTCAGAATCCACCAACTGTCGGAGGTGAGCTCCTCTCCCCTCCATGCTTGGATGTTGACTGGCTCCATCCCACAGGCAGCCTCACCTGCTGTGAGTTATGTTCAACCCTTCTCAATATATTGCAGAGTGTAAATGAAACAATATGCAGTAACTGTGTTAATTGACATCTTTATTATTCATTTAAAAGGTACACAGGCTTGTCAGATTTAAGAATTGCAAAATATCTAAAGAAAAACTATGCACAGATGTACCGAAAGGGTAACTAAAAGGTAACGATTTAAATATGATTGATGCAGGGAGCACTAGAGATCTTAGAAGATCTCTAATTGTTACCCTTGGCAGAATGGAAAAGGATATAATAGCTACACGAGACGATCATGAAAAGAGGCACTCAGAACAAAAAAATTCTAGGAAACTAAAAGTATGATTATGAAAGTAGGACTCTCTTACACCAACTGGTACACAGGACAGTCATTTAGTCTCAGCTGATTTTTACCTTCAGATTATTTGAAGACTCGCTCCCAGTACTTTCTAAAACAGAAAAACAAAAATACTACAAAATAAAGCAGATAAAGGGCAGTTACAAATAGTGTCAGTGGATTCAACATCTGATTAGTATGAAGAGAATATAGTGGAGAAAATAAATGACAGTGTCCTGGCGGGGTAGGTCAGTCCATGAAAGACTCAAGTTGGAGTCCCAGAGCTCATATAACAAGTGTTGGGCATAGTGGCTGGAACTTGTGACCTAGCTACTGGGGCTGGGGAGTGGAGACAGGTACGTCCTTGGGTTTTACTGACCTGCCATCCTAGCCTCATTGGCAAGTTCATGTTCCAAGCCATGATAAGTCCTGTTTTAATGAAGTAAAGTGGGTAGCACTTCAGGGAGAATGACATTATATGTTGATCTCTGTTCCTTATATGTATCCCCCATACATGTGTACAAACACACACACACACACACACACACACACACACACACACACACACAGAGAGAGAGAGAGAGAGAGAGAGAGAAATCCCTCTATTAATTAACCATCATTAACAAATGACTTCAAACCTTGATGTTATTAACAGTATGATATCCTTCCTGTGTGTGTATTTGTGCTGGGACTGGTTGGGACCTCGCACTAGTGTTCAGATCGAGTCCTTTTTCACAGGACTCCGCCTGAACTGGTGGACTGATTGGTGAATTCTAAAAGCACATTCTTGCTACGACCTACCAATTTGCCATATAAACCAACCTTGTGGAAAATGAGATCTTTATTGATCTGTGTAGAATCTAAAGTAGGTGTGTAATTTTCCAGGAAATGCTCTTCTACAAGGACTTTCATTCAATTACTACCGAGAAGAACATATCTGTATTGAGCCTTCCCATCACACAACTTCCCCTGTGCTTTTTACATATATTTACAAAGGAGGTCATTAAGGAACTTTGGCTGGCCATCCCTCTCTTCATTTGCATAAAATGTGTTCTTTGTTCCTGTAATGATACTACTACATAGCAATGTGCCACAAGGGAAGAAAGAAATTACAATATGGAACTAAAACATAGAATCAAGGTTTGTGGAAACTGTTTTAAAAAGAGTTCAAAGAACATGAGCTCAGGGATGGCTCAGTTGATAAAGTGCTTGCTTTGCTAACGTAAGGACCTAAATCCAATTCCCAGGACACGTTAAAAAGCAGGGTATGGTGGCATACACTTTGAACCCTAGCACTGGGAAGCTAGAGATACAGACCAGTCCATCAGATTCTGTCATTCCAAGTTCAGTGACCCACCCTATCTCAATAGAGAGCAGTTGAGAAAACCAGACAGTGTTGACCTCTGATCTTCATACTTATATGCACAGAGTGCAGATGACTGTGTATATACATGAGCATATATAAACACAGACACAAAATTGGTAAGGAGGTACTATCTAAACTGTTCCATTCAGTGCGTCTGCTGATCTTTACAGTGAAGACTTGACTAGGATCAATATTTTCAAATATTTTACAGTAAGAATTTCATTTCTCAACACAATCTAATGTACTGGTGTCTCTGTGTTTAGAAAAATTCCTGAAATGGTATTTATTCTTACTGCATGATCATCACTTAATAAGGGTCATCACAGGACCCTTACTAGGCCAGAGGGGCATGATCCATGTGCTGGACATTCAATGGTCATCAAAAGACAACCTGAGATGAACGTGGACCAGTGAGACGGACAACCCAGAGTGGGAACGGTTCCTAGGGGAGAGAAAACCCCTTGAGCTGTTTGTGTGGGGGCTTTTCAGAGGTCTTAGAGCAGAAACCAGACAAATACTGAGAGGTAGTTTCTCTTGACACTGATTAATCTTCCAGATGTTTTATGGTCATTTAGGGTGTTCTCTACTCTGTGATATTCTTCTGATCTAATCAAGAAAATGATAACCTGCTGTTTACCTCCTGGGGGAGGATAAAGCTCCCCCTGTCCATCTCAGACTTGTGCTGTTTGCTGCTGACCTGTGGGCTGACTGGTCATTGGTTCTGCTGACCTGTGGGCTGACTGGTCATTGGTTCTGCTGACCTGTGGGCTGACTGGTCATTGGTTCTGCTGACCTGTGGCTGACTGGTCATTGGTTCTGCTGACCTGTGGGCTGACTGGTCATTGGTTCTGGCTGGTGGTACTACTGCCCATCTTGCCACTGTGGTAGTCTTGGTTGCTGTCAATCAAACTACTTACTTTCTTCTCACCTGTATGTAGCTGGCGTATAGGTTCCATTACCAGTAGTAGAAAGCTAACGTTTCCCCAATAATATATTATTGTATTTCCTATTTAGTTTTAGTCTATTTCATTTTTAAAACTCAGTATCTATAACCTAGAGATATGTAGGAAATATAATTTCGAAACACTGGACTATATATGTTAAAGGTCCACTATCTGTTTAAAACCTTATTTCAATATTCTTATTAGGTCAGATGGGTAAACCTTTGTGCTGAACATTCAGTGATAATCAGAAGTCAACCTGAGGCCGTGGGTCTCAAGTCCATTGTCTGGTGCTGCTGGTGATTAAAGATGTGGACACATAGGAATAAGGGAAATGAAAGCAGGCCTTGGGAAGGAAAAAAGTGAGATAAACAACCTGGAGTGGGAGGAGAGGGATATAAGAATAATCTTGAAATAAGAATGTCACCTTCATTTTTAAAAACATTAAAGGGATAATGCACATCTTGTTAATGTACTGTAATCTAAACATATGTTAATGTCTTGACCTAGAGTCTGGTGCATTTTAAGACCTTGGGGGGTCTGGTTGTTTGTTCTAATGACTTTCTGATGCCTTGAGAGAGTATGGCTTCTATATGTCAAATGGGTTTTGGGATACAATGTATTGCTAGAATATTGGTTTTTCTTGCCACGTGTAATATACCCACAGTCTAAAACAAGATATTTATCTTTTTGATAGACAAGCAATTAACTTTTGGTGAGAATTTAAAGTCAGCAAAGCACATCTGTTAGGACACTGGAAATAAATACAATTTCTGACAGGCAAACATTATAGCTTGCATTTGTTATGCCATAGCTAAAGCTATGTCAGCATTTTTATTATAAACCTAGGAGATTATCAGTCTGCAATAAAGCTCATTTTGGACTGAGTCTTATTTTGATTCAGAGCTTACTCAGGAAGAGCCTTTGATTTCCTGAACATGAGGAAGTAGCTTTGCTCCTACTAGCTGCTCTAAGGGGGACCTGTGCCTGTGCTTGGCAATTACACAAACACACTGTAAACTGAATTAGTGATAATTAAAGTACAGTAGCTATAGTAGTAAACGATGTAGAAACCACCTGGCAGCATAATTCCTAAGTATGCTGAAATCAGCTCCTTTCACTGCACTATAGAGGAGGTTAGCTTTCCTATTGGTGTCAGTGAACTCCATCATCCAGTGTCAGGAGCGTTGAGCACACACTTCATAACACTCAATGCGGGTAGGGAAACGTGAGTGTTGTTGATTCTCTATCATGCCTGTTCAAAAAAAGTCTTCCCAAGAGTTTAAAGATGATTTCACGTTTTGAGACAATGGGCATAGAACAGAATCTTACGTTTTTGCACATCAACCCATGAAGATACTAAGAATAGAACATGGCAGAGTGTAATCCCAGTGTCCTGGGAAATAGGACCAAGTCTGTGTGCTCCTATTCCTATTAGATAGCAGAAATAGTGAGGTCCTGTCTCACTGCATGGACACAGTGAGTGCTCAGTCAGTTCCAGGTAGTGTGACTGCTTCTGGGACTGCCATAACTTCCATGTTGATTTTATGCTTTTATATTTTATCAGTGCCATAAAAAAAAGAAGTTTAATTTTGCAAAGTATAAGCAGAATACTACCCAACCTTATATGTGGACCCTAAAAAGGCCTACTTCACAAAAACAGAGAGAACATGATGCTAGTGGATAGGGGAATGTTTGAGAAAGCTGTTACAATCCTTGTTGATAAATATTAGTAATAATGGGTATTTCAAAGTTGCTGAAAAAGATTTTAAACAATGTCATCATAAAACTATAAAAGGTGAGATGACAGTATGCTAATTACCTTTTAAAATCTGTCAACAACATGTACATATATTATATATTAAAACTTCACATTGTATACCATAATTCTATATAGCTATCATTTGCAAAAAATTAATTTTTGTATAATTGCAGTATATTTTTAAAAACTAAATTTTTTAAAATAAAAGGTTATAAGTAGTTCTGTTTAGTGATTGTTGCCTGGTGAACACAATTTTATGGTTTTAAAACCAGATATACCTTTTATGTAATAAACTACCTGTTTTAAGAATGAGAATTCTGTTTTCCTGGGAGATTCATTTGAAAGTCTTATTCCTGCTGATGTTGCTGACTTTAAGAAAGCACTCTTCTATTATACTGTAAAGTATGGCAAAGGAAAATGCGGTTACATAATGTAAGTGCCAAGGTATATCAAAATAGTGTTATATTGTGTAGGCTTTCTCCTGCTTCAGTTCAGAGGAATAACAATTTTGTCCTTTACAAATAAATCAGTTGATAGGAGACTGCAAGAAAGAGCCACACAATTGCAATTCTCAGACACTTTTGACTTTATACCGTTCATGCTATGATAGGGGAAGGGTTCAGTCACAGTTTGGAAACTGTGGTGAGTATATTGATGCAAACAATGCGGGAACCATCTGAAGGATGCCTGACCTGTGTGGTTCTCTATGAATGCTGTCCCTCAGTCCTTTGACTATAGGTTGGAGAATCATCAATCTCCCTTCACAAATCTGTAAAAGAAATTGTTTTGTGAAATCCAAATTTGATAATGAAGAGTCACAAGTGTCTAGGTTCAATAAGATTGGTGCCTAACTTTTCTTTTATGAATTTGATTTGATTGAGGTTAAACTCCTTTTTGCTAACAAAGCAAAGGTTACACTAAGGAATATATATATATCATATATATATATATATATGATATATATATATATATATATGATTTTCGAGACAGGGTTTCTCCGTAGCTTTTGGTTCCTGTCCTGGAACTAGCTCTTGTAGACCAGGCTGGCCTCGAACTCACAGAGATCTGCCTGCCTCTGACTCCCGAGTGCTGGGATTAAAGGCGTGCGCCACCACCACCCTGCTACTAAGGAATATTTTTAATGCTACTAAGATATTGCATACTGACCTTTATATACTTGATATATAATAAAAATTTAAATGTAGGAGGAGGCCTCTTGTTTGGTTCCTAGCTGCTTAGACCCAAAATAACCACACAGAAACCATATTATTTAAATCATTGCTTGACCCATTAGCTCTAGCTTTTTATTGGGTAACTCTTACATATTAATTTAACCATTAATCTGTGCATCACCACGAGGTTGTAGTCTACCAGCAAAGTTTTAGCACATCTGTCTCTGGAGGTGGCTACATGGCTTCTCTCTAACTCCGCCTCCTTTCTGCCACTATTCAGCTTAGTTTTCCTCACCTAGTTCTGTTCCCGTATAGCTTGCTAAAGGCCCAAAGCAGTTCCTTTATTAACCAGTAGTATTTACAACATATAGGGGAATCTCTCATTATCTTCCCTTTTCTGTTTAAATAAAAAAAGGTTTTAAACTTTAACATAGTAAAAATTACATGTAACAAAGCAGGTATCAAGCAAGAATTACGGTTACTATATTTATATCTACTTTATCTTTTATCATAACTAAGGAAAACTATAACTATAAATTCTTCATCAAAGACTCCAAAAGGATATAATATTATCTAAGTAGATAGGGAGTGCATTGTAAGCAACTTCCAAAACTCTAAAAATGACGGAGACATCTCACTGCCTGGACAGTCACTATAACAAAATTTACCTAAAATTTATATCAAAAAACCAATATACATACCAATGCAAATCTCTATAGCATATCTTCCCTTTAAATGTAAAGAAACATTTAAAAACAATATGTGGAAATATGGGTGTAGTTCTTCTCCAGACTTCTTCCTGCTATTTATTAGGTGAAGTAATTTTTTGAGGGGTGTGCAAGGCAACTTTTTGAGGGGATCTTGGTCCATTAAACCACATTAGCCTAGAATGAATCCACAGGTTCTCATCCTCTGTGGAAAGAAAAGAAGAACCTCTTTTCCAAAGCAACAATATATCCTTAGACCCAAGTTTGGAAGTCCTGATATCTTTAGACATATATGCTGGTTTAGTTTTGCAGCCCATTCAATGAAATGTCTTTCTGTACTTAGGTCCTTTACAGTAAAAAAATTCAAAGAAAACACAATAATATTCACAACCCAGACTCTCTGTATATATTCCATCTTTTTGTGGCTTGTTTTTGCTGTCTCTTTAAAGACTTTAACCTTATTTTTCTTTTTATAACTGTCTATATTCTTTTTCTTCTCTCTCCCAAGCCTACGTACATTTATCCAACACTGTGACTCATTTAGACAGCTTTTATGTGTGAATCTGTCCTATTGCATATCTGTAATTCTTTACTGTCCAGGAGCGTTTCTTAAAATGCTAAGAGCTTCTTAAAAACTTAAGGTGTGACAATGCTAGGTCAAATAAGGAACTACCTGCTTACTCTGCCCTGTCCAACATGGCTGAGGAGGTCCATTCACTGCCTCTGACCTATATACACCCCCCCTCCCCCCGCCGCTGAGTTCCAAGTGTGCAGCAGGTCTATGTGGAGCCATTAAGTAGTTTGTAACATGCTTCTTACAAAACCCATTTAAATGCTTGGTCTCCTGAAAGAGCCAGAGTTTGTGCTTGCAACATGGGCCATGGCCAGGAAGCTGCCGTTTCAAAGCCACACAGCTTTTATTCCCCCTCTCTTAGTGCAGCCCATCCTTGCTTGCTGCAAGCCCATCTAGGAAAAAAATTTGTGGCTAACAAAAGCCATGCTTAACTCTGTTCTTTTGTGTATAGAATCTCTTTTTAAGCTTTCTCAGGTTTTATGTGGATTTAGTTAACCACATTAGTGTGCCAACTGTTTCAGGAGGCCACTTGTTTGGTTCCGGCTGCTCAGTCCCAAAATAATCACACAGAAACTGTATTAATTAAATCACTGCTTGGCCCATTAGCTCTAGCTTCTTATTGATTAACTTTTATATCTTAATTTAACTCACTTCTAGTAACCTGTGTATTTCCATAAGGCTGTGGCTTACCAGATAAAGTCTTGATGTCCATCTCTGAGGGGGCTACATGGCTTCTTTCTGACTCTGCCTCCTTTCTCCCAGCATTCCGTTTGGCCCCTCCTCCCACTTAGCTCTGTTCCCCTATTGCTTGCTATAGGCCCAAAGCAGTTCCTTTATTAACCAATGATATTCAGAGCATAAAGAGGGGAACTCCACATCATTTAAATGTGCAGTTTAAGTATATTTGGGGCCTAGAGATATTTAAATTTCATATGAATGTACATATGTGTATATGTATAACCTATTTTAAAATGTCATTAAATATTCTTTAATGAATTTGAAGTTGGTTTCAAAGCAGAAAATGTGAGTGATGGATTTTACCTGAGTCAGTAGCATAGTCCTCTCATCTTCCTTACCACTCTGACTAGGGCTTCGGATTTCTTACAAGCTTAGCAATCCATGCATAAATACTTCAACAGCAATCCTGGGCAGACACATTTTCTTGATTTACTCCTCTCCTCCCTACCGTGTGTCCACCACCATCTCATTGTCTCCATTAAGATAATGAGAATTTAAACAACTGACCCTACCATGAAGCTCTTTTGCTGTTTGGATAATTGCCATATAGAATGCAGATAGCAACCTGTTGATCTATGATTAAAATATTGCAGGAGAAAATAAGAAGTATCAGAATCTACTGACAAAAGTACAACAAGTGATTGTTGAAATGAAAAGTATGTGTTATGGAATGAAAAATCTGAAGTCTTTGTTTTTATTTATCCTACTAGTTCTGCAAACTTCAGACTGGAATCTTGAGATCTTTATTTCTTCACGTTAGCTGTTTGCTTCTTGAGTCTCCCACACTGTTGCTCTCTATTCTAGGAACTTGACTTTTTAGCAGTGGCAGGCTAGATCTGATAAAACAATTTATATACATTGTTTGTCTCTCAGATATCAACAATATTTACACTAGTTTTATTTCTATTAACCTGGCATGGTGTCATTGTCCTTGTTCACAAGGACACCCTCTCAGGAAGCAGGACAACAGGTTATCATGAGCTTATATTCCATTCACTTCTTTCTTAAAGGATTTCTTTGTGTAAATTTAAGCTCAAGAGTTGTCATTGTTGGCAAAGAGATAGAAGCATTTGTTGCAAAATGAATTCTTCAGTATTAGGATAAACTGTAGCAGAGTTTGACAGTTTGTGAATACTCACTGCTGTACCTGTAGCTGCCTTCCTTCCCCCCTTCCTCCTCCCTCCCCTCTCTTTCCCTCTTCCTCTCCTCCCCCTATTTCACTGGAGGGACTATATCTGATCAACATGAATGACCAAGTTCAGATTTCTTTGCTCTAAAGTCTGCAGGCTTCAAACCCCAAGAAAGCTGTTTTTTTGTTTTGTTTTGTTTTGTTTTGTTTTCACCTTGTTTTAAGTCAGGACTGCACAGGAGGTTTCATTTCACATTTCAGCCGAGTTTTTCAGCACTTTACCTCGAGGAGGATGTTGATTGGTAATAAGAGACTAGATGTAAAACCTATAATTTGATGACAGGTATCATAAAAACATGTAAGTCTAAGCCGCAAGGTGTGTCCTGTTGGCACCACCAGGCATACGCTGTCTGGTGGGAGATCCTCCTTCTGCCCCCTGGAGGGAGATCACTAGCCTGCACTGCTCAGAGCAGGGCCTGGGGAGCCTGCACTCTGTTCCTAGTCCTCATCATCATGGCAGAGCTTGCAGGCCAGCATGTTTCCAACTAAGGGTTTATTTATAGGCTCTGCTATCTAGATGCTGCCTGGGCACACACTTCTGCTTCTGGGTTTCCCTGCACTAGAAGCCCATTTGCCACCTCACTCTCTGAAAACCCTCATTTGTGTCTTCTTTCTAGGATGAGGAATCTAAACATTCTGTCTGAAAAGGGTCTTGTAAATGAATTGAAAGTGGCTTTTCTTGGGCTTCCATGGTGTTGGCCCTTTTGTTCTGTAGTTTTACATCCTTTCTCAATATCCTGTTCTGTAATTATTTTAAATCTTTTTTATAGCTTTGTCATGCCAGAGAATGCTCTTTGTGCATTTAAATACATTCATCTACTCATTTATATTACAAACATTTATTCTGCACTTTTGTATATGCTCAGTATTGGCCAGAGATAAAAGATATGGTCAGTCTCTGACCTCGGTGAATTTTACCTCAAACAGAACCAGCCCTTGCTCCTTACTGCAGTTCTGCCTGAGTGGCCTTCAGGTCCACGTGCTCTTGAAATGCAGTGTGTGATGTGTGCGATGTGGCCATACAGAAGCCGTCAGCACTGTACATCGTGGATAATATTTGCCATTCAAGCGATCATACACCTCTGACTCCTGCGAAGCCATCTCCATGGTCATCCTGCACTGTCTGAATCCTGTATCCTTACTGTTGTCATCGCAGTCTGTAGTTCCACATCATTGCTGTGCACAGAAGACGCCAGACAGCACTGGGACAGAAGTGGAACCCTTGCTTAATTTTCCTTTTTTATGGTTTTGAATTAATTCTGTTCATAATACTGGCAGTCTTTAAATGATCTTCACTTGAGCAGCTTTGTGGTTCTCAGGCAACAGATGTAAAAGGATTTACCATGTCATTTCTCCTGCAAGGTCTACTCTTTCAAGTAAAGTCTTAGGGAAATACATCTAAAGACAATTATGGCTGTGCCCTGTTCAAATGCATGTGTGCATTTATACATCATAGGAAGGAAGCATATGGTACTGTTAAATGTAGTGTGGAGTGGTGGGGCTGCGTCCCACTACCTGGCTAGCTTTACACCCAAAATAACAACACATAAATTGTATTCTTTTAAACACTGCCTGGCCCATTAGTTTCAGCCTCTTATTGGCTAGCTCTTCCATATTGATCTAACCCATTTTTAATAATCTGTGTAACACCATAAGGTGGCTTACCAGGAAAGATCTTAACCTGCGTCTTTCTGGAGTGGGAGCACCATGGCGACTGTCTGACTCGGCTTTTTTCTCTCAGCATTCTGTTCTGTCTACTCCGCCTACCTAATTTTCTGTTCTATCAGGCCAAGCAGTTTTCTTTATTAGTTAACCAATGAAAGCAACAGATAAGATACAAGACCCACCTCCATCATTTCTCCTTTTTCTGTTTAAACAAAAAAGAAAGGCTTTAACTTTAACATGGTAAAATTACATATAACAAAACAGTTATCAAGTAAGAATTACAGTTACAATATTTATATCTACTTTATTATTTATCATAACTAAGGAAAACTATAACTATCCATTCTTCAACACCATCAAAGACTCCAGAAGGATATAATATTACCTAAACAAACAAGAAGTCCAAAACTCTAGAAATTACAGAGACATCTTGCTGCCTGTACAGTCACTCAAAGTTCCTCTCTACCATTGGGGCTTCACCATGAGGCATGGCTGCATGATTATGTCTGCAGGCTCTCCTCAGGGACTCTCCACTGAGACAGCATTGCTGAGACCCTAAAGAACTCATCAAGGGCACAATTAAATGAGATATTTAACTAAAAGTAGTTTAAAAGATTATGCTGTCTTTTCTCGGCTTGTCTGTAGAACTCCTGGAAGGGCTCAAGTTATCCTCTTCCCTCTCTTGTCTTCTTTTGACACTACATGTTGCTTTCTGACCTTATTGCTGTCTCTTGATAAGGTTATCAGTGCTGTTTTAGCATCATGCAATGTCAGCCTTTCCTCAGACTCTCCTATGTTTCCATCTTCTCTGCAGATCTGTGTGGTCTGCCATCCATGCCCAGAGTGTCAATGATTAACAATATTCAAAGAACTTGCAAATTAGCTCTTACTCTGAACCCAGATGTCACTGTACTCTAGTACCTAGTGATCTCCCCATATACAGTTCCTCAAAAAAAAAAAAAAATCCTGTACCTGTGAAGCTAAATTCAGGGTTTTCTCTCCTACCCACTCAGTTCTAAGTGCTTCTGTTATGATCACTCACCCTGCCAAACTGATACTCTCTTCTTTACCTTAACACCAAAGCCATTACCACATTTTACTACTTTGCCTTCCCATCTTTGTGAGACTTTGACCTATTCATTATCACTTCTAGTCCATTCAACCACACTTTCTTGACTGAACTATTTCAGTGAAGAAATGGTTAATATACCAACTGGATAATCCAGTTCTGTTCTGAATTGGTTTTCAAAGTAGTATGTTCATCGTATATGAGTTCATCTTTTGAAATAAGTATGATCTTGGATGAGAGGCTTTTGAGGTCCATCTTAGTCCCTGATTCCGCTAAACTTTGAAGCAGTGCATTTAATATAGTATCATTATCATTTTATAACCTTTTGTTATTGCATATGTATTTTATGAGAAACCACTTATTAATGTTCATATAATTGGCAAAAATATGAGTGTTTAAAATACAAACCATTGGCAAGTTTTGATCTCTCCTTGTTTTTGATTTAGGAAACTTAAGATGTCTATATTAGACTTTGCGAAATGTTTGTAAGAGACTTTATAATTTGTATATGTCATTCTGACATTTGTTTTTCCCTAGCTGTTAATGTGTTACTTGTTGGGTATAATAAATCATTGTTTTAGTAGTCTGCACATATGTACCTATACATATAAAGACAGATATCTCTTGCCAAAGAACCTATTTTCTCAGTCTTTCCTTGAAGTAACCTTACTTTGGTAACTCAAGTTTTTTAGTTATTTTTGATGAATTATACCACTCTATTATTAATCAGTTATATAGGTTATATTTCAATATTGTGAGTTTTTAGAAGGATTTAAAAATACTGATAGGATAAATTGAGTTTAAAGCTTATTAATTCGGACTATAGCAAGGAATTTGTGTCGTGTGTTCCTAGGTCTATAATGCCTACACAGTGTTGCTGAAATGAACTGCTGCTGCAGGTCACAGAATGACACAGGTCAGGAAACTTGTCAGTAACTGAGAGTCAAGTCCTCCTTTAGTTTTAGGTAGTTAGTGGACAGAGATAAAAGCTAACAACACCCTGGGGAAGTGGGATGGAGTAAGTCAGTCTCTCTTTATTCCTGGTGGAACTTGACGTTTAGTCTGTATTTTAGCTTTGCTTTTCAGAGCTTGAAAATCGAACTCAAAAAGTGATGTGTTCCAGTCTGTCATGCATATGCTAAGCTTAATGTGGAATTATATGTCATGTATGAAGAGATAGCAGAAGATAAATTTTAGTAATGATGTGCACTTTATGAATAGAAATAATTGGAGTATAAATCCTGATTTTTAGTATATTATCAGAAAAAATAAGATTGTCATGGCAAGTAACTTAGAGTTGAGTGAAAAGCCCAGTTATTGAGTTCATACAGGATGAAGTAAAGCAAACTACAAAAGTGTGAAAAGTCTGGGTGTTGCGTTCATGCAGAATGAAGAGAAGTGGCGCCAGGTGTATTGACCCATCAGAGAGAAGACATAGTTCTAACCAGCTGCACTTTGCAGCAGGCTGATAAATAGTAGAGTTTCAGATCAATTTCACCATTGATCTGAAAGATAATCCTTTTTGTGACAATCTTGTCCTGGGGTTTTGCTGTCAGAGGTGAAAATGAATGGCAGAGTCTAAATAAAAAAGGAGGGGTGGAAGGGAATAGGGCCTGTGGAGAAAGGGGCATTGTCTGTCATTTGTGAGCTGGTGTACTGAAACTTTGTATGTAGAGGCTGAGGCAAGATGCAGCAACATAAATCCAAAGAAGGATACATTTTATTATTTTCTGGGTCAGTGCCATAGAATTTACAATGCAATTGTGTTCATTATTATATGCAGGAAAGTAGGAAAATACACGGTGGGTAATGACTTTGAGGCCCTACAGAGTCTACAGAGCTCTCAGTCAATATTCTGTGCTTCGTGCTAGCTTGGCCCTGAAAGGCTGAACAGGTGCAGCTGCAGGGGAAAGCGTGGTATTTGACTTGGATGATTTTTATTCTGTACAGGTTGTGAAACAAATAAGGATTACCACAAGTGCCTTAGCAAATCCCCGGGGAAACGGGGCCGGGTGCACTTCAAACAGTGCTGAGTGATTCTTTTTGAGGTGGAAATTAAGATAGATTTGCTCCTTCCTGACCTGAGCCAGTAAAGCAGGTGCCTGCGCTCACCATGTCCAAGGACAGGCACAGAGCTTCATTAGGAAAAGAAAACAGGTCACTTTAGTTAGGCAGGGGCTGTCACACCTGACTGGGTGTTCTGGGCACAACTTGACGGGAGACTTGGCTTCGTTAATTACCCAGATAAAACGGTAGGTTAGGAGGCTGGGGAGTTACCTTTTTAAAGTTTGTTTGTTGTGCAGTGATGATGTAGGTTTGATTCCCCAGAACCTATGTGTAAAAGCAGAGTGCCCTAATCACTGTTGAAAGGCAGAGGCAGGGTGGATCCCTTGAGACTCATTGGTCAGTCAGCCTAGCGCAATTGGGGGTTGGGGACAAGCCAGTAAGAGAGATTGTCTCAGAAACCAAGGTAGATGGCTCCTGAGGAAAGACACCAGAATGTGTACAGAAGCGTACACACACACACACACACACACACACACACACACACACACACACTCATAGACACACACACACACACAGACACACACTTGTGCACAGCAGGAAGTGTGCATAGCTTGGATGATGCCTTTAGGGCTAATCTTTTCAGTGATCATGAGTTGCTCCCCGATATCGCTGTCACTGAAATCAGAGTCTGTCAGGGAAAGCCGGTGGACTAGATCTCTCAAATGCTTTTCTAGCAGGTTAATCAGATTTCTCAGTAGCCCTTTCAGAAATGCGACAGTGCTTCTCATCTGTCGATATCACACTTGGCCAGTATCCGTGAGCTTCTTACTTATCTAAGCTAAGTAAATCGAAGATATAAGAGGTAGGTTGGGGGAGATTCTCAACCTCTCTTCTTCTTTTGTGATTTCCATATTTGATTAATTTCTTTCCTTTTGAGTAGGTTTAGGCAATCGGATATTGTAGTGCTTGGTGTCGGTTTCCCACAGGCCTGGGGCTGAGTGCTTCCTGTGGGGACACACTCTTCTCTTCAGCTTGCATCCTTAGGGACCACTCCCATCACATCAGTGTTCTCTGCTGTTGGGACTAATCATAGACAAGACAAAGACAAGTGGGTTTGTCTGGGTTCTAGTAAAACAGGTAGTGGTCTGTAGCGGACCAGCCACTGTCTTGGGCTCCAAGCCAAGGCTAAAGGAGTGTATTTCATTCAGGGTCTGCAGGGATTAAGGCTTAAGGACTATGGTTTCAGGTAGAGACTCTTAGTGATAAAATGAGCAGAATCCCACAAACCATTTCCATACCATGTGTTTCTGGCCTCTTTAGCTGTAGCTGTACAATTTACAGTTTACAGTTGTGCAATCTCTTTACTCAACCCTGAGTCATCACGACTCATTTAGGAAAAGCACCCTACTATCCAAAGATCAGCTTCTCTGTTATGTGTCAGAAAATTGGCAGAACAGCAGCACACTCTTAGGCTTCACCGGGAACTCACTCGTCAGTCTATGGAGGAACACAACCGGACCTGTGGAGCCTGCCCGGACCTCGGCGGTCCTTGTGCGGGAAGGTGTCAGCTGTGTGTTCAGGCCAATCCCGTGCTCAGGCACCAAGACCTGAGCCAGTCTGCCTATACTGTTTCCCCACTGTTCTCTCTAAGGGTCCTCTTAAATTTTAGGGCTCGTTTGTGCTTCTGTCTGAACTTTGAGAACTTTAAAATAACGTGGTTTGCTTATGATTAAATATTTGAACTTGCATTTCCTTTAATGTGCAGTAGGACAGAGGGAAGGGAAAATGCCCTGTCGGATTTTTAGCTCACGTATATCTTACCCAACTGTGGAAGTAGACTGATGCCCCCCACTTTTACAGCTACCCTGGGTTCCAGGTGGTTTTGTTGTTGTTTTGTCTCAAGTTGCTCCCGGTCACCACTGCTATGAGAGCATGTCGGCCTGTCCCAGCCCTGCTTCAGCTCTGGTTCGGTGGCGTTTCGGAGCCTTCACAATAAATGCCTCCTTTTCCATGACTGGGGACATGAGGTGCTGATCTCTTCTCAGTTCTCAGGCCTCATCTCACTGCTCCCACTTGAAATCGTCCATCAGTCACACCAGATTCGGTATCCTCTAGCCTCTTGTGTCCTCTAGATCTCTTCACTTAGTTCCTTCTCCCTCATGGTCCAGATGCATCCAGAAGTCTGCTCAGGGTCCCCAGGCCTGGGCTGACTTGCTCTCTCCTAGAGTGGGCCCCATTTTATCTTGTACTTTTGCTTGTCCTAGCATCTAGCATACAGGCATATAGTCACTTGTCTTATTAATTATGCTTCCCTCGTGACTCCCATCATGAGTGCATTTGTTGTTTCATCTAGTCCCAGCCTTTCACTCAAGATGGATGTTCAATATTTATTTAATGAATTAATCTTCAGGTGAAAAATATATGTGATAGATTGAAATGTTGATTAATTGAACTTAATAGATTTTTTTAGTATATTAAAGATTAATAAATTTATAAACTAGATTAGCAGATCATAATTCATCCTGAACATCTGAAGTGCTAGAAATGTGTATACCCCAAACTAAGAGCGCCTTGTTAAGCTTTTCTGAATTTCTACCCTTTACCTGCTCCTGGAGCACTCTGAAACTACTTGTTTCAGTTCATTGCTTCTTCTCAGAGCGGCCTTCATGCTTTCTGTCATTATGGGATGAGTTATTAGGGTATTTGTGTACACATCGTCACCATCATCTTCTCAGATCCGTCTGTGCACTGTAAGTCCTTAGTCCACAGCACAGAGCTGCTGGCCAAGCAGACCCCGAATCACAGAAAAGTGAACGAATAAAATCTGGAAGCCGAGATTTTTACTTTCAGTAGATTAAGAAGTAAAAGCTAACAACAACATAGTATCATTTTCTCCACATGTTCCTTTTTCATAATAGTTACTTTGGTTCTTTAAAATAAAACCACAGCACAACATTTTCTAAAAAACAAAATATAAAAGTGAATGTTGGTTACTTCACAGTTGAATGAATTTATTTCCATCATGATTCTGTTGTGACTCAGAAAAAGTCCTCATCTCTGTCAAATACCACAGGAAATGCCCAGTCATTCTTCACTGGTGCTCCACAGGAATGCAAAGAGGTGGCTATAAAGTGGCTCGTCATCAACTAAGAGTGCATCTGTCAACTGCGCATTGATTTTAGCCTGAGAATGAAAGAAGTGACAGGCATTTGCTTATTTGGTGCTGGGTACCGAACCTTTGATCTCACACTTGTGAAGCTCGTGCTCTGCCACTGAGCCACTGGGTGTACATTACACTGAGTGAAAGGTTTTTTAAGCTTCACTAGCTTTGTGTAAATCGCCCTGTAAGAGATGGGATCCTGGTTTGGAACTATAGAACATTACCAAGAGCCACAAGATTGTGCACATCAGGTTGTGTGTACACAAGTCTATTCTGGAGCTTCATAGAATAGGAATCAAAATTGAAGACCATATTTCAGAACTCATCAAGTGAGTATCAGAAACATCCACACAATAAGTAGATCGTAATGTGCTGGAGCAAAGCACATACTGCAGAGGTATGCACAGAAATGCCTCCCGGCATCTCGTCACAGCACTTGGGCCTGTGTGCATGCGTAAATGCTTTACAGAAGAGCTGGGAAAAAATATGCCAGGATCTAAAACAAGGGCCATTTTCCATAGCCAGTCTTAATTATGCATGCTAAAGTGCACTTAGAAGCAGGTGGAAACTTTAAACATCTATTGATTGGTCCTAGAGATGGACAGATAGAGTCCTTGCTGGTTTGTGAAGTGGCCATTGAACTATTTTCACATATTCTACAGTGTGCCAGGAAACAATTGACTGGATTTGACCATCTCATGTAAATCTTGAATTTTCTGTCTATTTCTGTGGAGATTAATAGAGAAATCAAGTTTAATTACCACAAGCCATACAGTTGTGTAAGAGAACGATGCCTTAGCAGTATACGGATTTTTGTTTTCAGAACCAGTGCACTCACATTTCTTATTGATAACTTTTGAGAACTAGATTAAGATATATTTATTTTTTAAAGGTCACATGTGTCTGGTACCTAAGGAAATATGATCTTTATGTCATAGCACTCTGACTTTCTATTTGTAGATGTTGGCTAAAAGGAGCCTCTATAACATTCAGCTTTCTTGAGTGGGTAGGCCCTGTGCGGTATAGGCATTCATTCACTCTTAGCACCAGATGTATCTAAGCTGTTTGCACATTTAAAAAATAACCCATTGTTGGAACACAATCTAAGGATGGACTCATAGGAGGAGAGTTCTGAGTGCTTGTGAGAAAACTCCAAGAAAATAAGAATGTTGCAATCTCAATTTCTTCAAAACACAGAATTGTCCCTTGAATATGTCCTTCCCATATGTAGCAGATAGAAGTACATTTAATTCATATTATTCACTACAAATGGCTGTTATTGTTTGTTTATATGCCTCTATGGAAAATCATATTTTTGCTACATGCATTTTGATTGTATACCGCTTGAACTCGAGAACTTTGTGCATGCAATTTCTCTTAACCTTCAGAGTATAGCTAGCTATTGCATGAGAGTCCATTTATTAACTCCACTCTCCCAGGTTCCAGTGGTGACAACCTATCTCATGATAAAATTATTGTTATAAGTAGATGCTTACCAGTTTCTATCAAAAAGACATTTTATGCAGATTCTCTTCTATATTCAGATATATAATATGACCATCAATATAATTTAAATCACAGATTTTTTATGTTAGAAAATTTATAAGGCATCAACATTAACATCAATCATATGATTCCAGTTTTGTTTCTATAAAGAATAAGTCATCACACCAGAAAAGATGCCCAATTGCTCTACTTTAGTGTCTTGAGAAGTTATTGCTTTTACTGCCCTTGAGCATTTATGCTACTCACTTCACAGAAATATTTAAAATATTATATTGCTCTACTTTTCATTGAATTATGGTACGAGATGATGTGTTGGCAACTTTAATAATCTACTTTAGAATTTTAAGATTAAAAAATTCACCCATTTAATTTAACTTTAATGATTTTCATAGTTACTTTTCATTCTAAACACATCGTTAGTAAGAAAAAAATAACTGAATACTTATATATGCAGCCTGCCTTTGAAATATTGAGTATGATTGTAAAAGATAGAAACCTTTGAATTGCTGTGAACAACACAGTCAAGAAAATGAAAACATAATAGTACTGTCCAGTCCACTATGGCTTTGACAGTTTGTGGTGAAGGGCACGTATTAGTATTTGTTATTATGTAAGAGTACTTAGTTTTGTGTGCACCCCTTCAAAAGCCTCCCAGGTGTTGCCATGTTCTATTCTTTTTTTTTTGTAATACATGTTTTCTTAACTTTTTGATCTCTTGAGTAGTCTCATTATCCTAGTCAGTGCTTGCTAACTAAATTGGTATTCCCACAAAGATGTATCTTGGTTTCAAGAACAAATCATGAATCCTTTTTAGTTGTAGTTAAAAGTCATATATTATAGGAAATGATTTTAACTTTATTAGATAAATGTATTTCTGTGAAATAATACCTATTTGCAACTTTTATTTCTTAACTAACACTAGTATCTTTCACTCAAATAAAATAGTTTTTAGGAGTGCAAATCCCTGCTGGTCGGAATTATTCCAGTAATTATTGGAACTCTCCTGTAGATGTGTAGGAAGTCTGTCCTTACCTATTTCCCTTTCCATCTTTTTAAAATTAGTTTTATTTCCTATTTAAAAACACTAACTTAAGTCTGTAGGTCATCCAGCCTGGTGCTCCAGGTGGTGTCAGGGGTAAGCTTACTCTCCTGGCACAGGTCTCAGGCTAGGTCAATCATTGGTTGTCCACTCCCTCAATCTCTAGGCCTCCCTTGCCCCAGTACATCCCCATAGGTAGGACAGACTGTAGGCCGAGGGTTATGTGGCTGGGTTGGTTTCCCACCCACTCCACTTGAAGTCTTGCCTGGTCACAGGAGATGGCCAGGTCTGTTCAGGCTGTGTATCTGCTATTTCTAGGCATCTTAGCTGGTGTCATCCTTATAGATTCCTGAGAGATGCCCTTGTGGCCAGTTTTTACCTGACCCCAAAATGCTCCCCCCCCCCCTTTTCAGCAATTCTTTCAGCACTCTTCTTCCTCTGTTCCCTATCTCCAACCTGGTCACTCGTGTTTCCATCCCAACCTGCCCTCAGTCCACTTACAAAATCTCTTCTCTTTCCCCTTCCATGGAAGATCTGGGTATCCCAGCTTGAAGCTTCCTTGTTACTTAGTCTCTCTGTGTCTATGGATTATAGGTTGGTTGTCCTTTATTTTATGCTAATTTCCACTTATGAATGAGTACATAACCATGTTTGTCTTTCTGGGTTTGGGTTATCTCACTCAGGATGATATTTTTTTTCTCATTACATTCATTTGCCTGCCAATTTAATATTATTTTAACAGCTGAGTAGTACTCCACTATGTAAATGTGCCACATTTTCTTAAACTATTTCTTGGTTGAGAGACATGTAGGTTGTTTTCAGGTTCTGGCTATTATGAATAATGCTGCTATGAATATAGTTGAGCAAGTGTCCTTGTGGTATGATTGAGCATCCTTTGCGTATATGCCAGAGTGATATAGCAGAATCTTGATGTAGATTGATTCCCAGTTTTCTGAAAAACCACCATATTGATTTCTAAAGTGGCTGTACAAGTTTGCACTCCCAGCAGCAGTGGAGGAGTGTTCTTCTTGCTCCACATCCTCTTCAGCATGAGCTGTCACTTGTGGTATGATCTTAGCCATTCGGACGGCTGTATATTGAAATCTCAGAGTTTGATTTGCTTTTCCCCGATGGCTAAAGATGTTGAAATTTTTTTCAGGAGTTTCTCAGTCATTTGATATTCCTCTATTGATATCTGTTTAGATCTGTACTCCATTTTTTAATTAGATTGTTTGGTTTGTTGATATCTAGGATAGACCCAAACACAACTGGGGGAGGAAAATGGCAATGTAATGATGCCTAATGATATTCTGCTATGCTCATAGCTTGGTGCCTAGGCCACATGTCACCAGAGATGCTTCATCCAGCGATTGATGGAAACAGATGCAGACCTACAGCCAAACAACTGGCAGAACTTGGGGAATCCTGCAGAAGAGGGATGGGAAGGAAAGGATTGTAGGAGCCAGAAGGGTCAAGAACACCACAAGAAATCAACTAACCTGGCCTCATAGGGACTCACAGAGACTGATCCAACAACCAAGGAGCCTGCATGGGACTGACCTAGAGACCCTGCATATGTGTTTCAGTTGTATAGCTTGGTAGTCTTGTGGGACTCCTATAGGTGGGAGCAGGGCCCATCTCTGACTCTTTTAACAGCATTTGGGACCCTTCTTCTCATACTGGGTTGCCTATCCCAGCCTTAATACATGAGGAGGTGCTTAGTTTTACTGCAGCTTGATTTGCCATGTTTTGTTGATATTCATGGGAGACCTATTCTTTACTGACCAGAAATGTAGGGGGAATGGATTGGGGGGTAGGACTGGGGAGGGCTGGAGGGAAGGACTGCGAGGAGAGGAAGGAGGGGAAACTGTGGATGAGATGTAAAACAAACAAACAAACAAATACTAAATATTACTCAAACACTACAGCACAAAAGATTTAATAAGCATTGTAGAAAGAGCTATGGGCCGCTTCCCGCCGCCTGGCTCCTGGCCGCCTGGCTAGCTTATGCCCTGAAATAACAACACACAAACTGTATTTATATAAACACTGCCTGGCCCATTATATCTAGCCTCTTCTTGGCTAATTCTCACATCTTGCTTTAACCCATATCTTATAATCTGTGTAGCACAACGAGGTGGTGGTTTATCAGGAAGATTCTAGTGTACGTCCTTCTTGGGCTAGAGCTTCATTGCATCTGCCCCGGAGAGGAGAGGCATGGCGATTGCCTCACTTCCTCCCAGCATTCTGTTCTGTCTACTCCACCCACCTAAGGGCTGGCCTATCAAATGGGCCAAGGCAGTTTCTTTATTAACCAATGAAAGTAACTCCTCCATCAAAGCATAACTCTATAGTTGTTAGAACAACACCCTAAAGATCAAGGGCATTTTCTGTTGTTGGTGTAGGGTCTTGTGATTAGGTGGCCATAGCTTTGTGAAGGGATGCCAGTAGAGAGAACAGGCTCTAAGAAAGACAGTACTCGACCACACATGGGAAAAGCAGGAGGAAGTCTAGCAGATGTCATCTTCAGAGATATCAGGAAGTAGTTCAGGCTATGACTCTGTAGAAGTTGTTTCATGGTAGCAATTTGAGCGTACAGATAGTCTCTAACCATGTTCACTCCAAGTATACCGAATTCTCCTTGGTGACTGTCTTAGCCACTGCTCTATTGCTGTGAAGAGTCACCACCACCAAGGCAGCTCTAATAAGAGATAGCATTAAATTCGGGGAGTGTTTACAGTTTCAGTGGTTAGTCCATTATCATTATGGTCGGCAGGCATGGCAGCACAGCATGCAAACGGTTGGTGGAGAAGTAGCTGAGAGTTCTGCATCTTGATCCACAGGCAGCAGAAAGAAAGAACTTTGCCAAGCATGGACTTTTGAAACTTCAAAGCCCACCTCCAATGACACATTTCCTCCAACAAGGCCACATTTCTTAATCCTTCTAATCTGATCAAAGAGTTCCCTGTGACTAAGCATTCAAATATATGAGCCTATTTAGGACATTCTTGTTTAAACCAGCACAGTGGCCTAGTTAGTGGAGGATGAACCAGTGTAACCTGGTTACCGTGAGGAGCATCTCATGTCTTGTTGCAAAGACAGATCAGTAAAGGATACTGCAGCATAGCAACACCTTCATTAGAATGGAATGCAGTGGAAATGGACTTCAGAGTGAAAGGGGGCTATAAGATTTCTGACTGTGAAAAAGGACTTTGTTCATGTATTATTTTACATGAATAATGAATATCTTATCACTATGGCAATAGACACACACTGACTAACTTCACCAAGTTCTAACAAATTTATTTAAATTTTTCAGTATTTATAGTGCCTCAAAATTACATTGTCGTAAATATTTACACTCAGGGTAGAAACTTGGCATATCTACTTCCGGAAAGCAGAAATCTGGTTTGTTGTTGTTTTTTATAATTCTTTTACTACAAATTGGGCAAGAAAAGGTTAAAGACTACTGTACTAAAGGAGAGTTTTAATAATTTAAGTCAACAGGGTGACAGTTTGATATAGCAAAATATTAGTGAACTTAACATCAAATATTTAAAGTATCTACCAAAAATTCCTCCCCTTCTTTTTCCTTTTTTCAACAAAAACTTGTGCTTGTTCCTGTTGCCTAGAGGTGTCTCTCTCCTGGATGCTCATTGAGGTGTGAATGTCTTTGATGTTGAGCTATCAAGACCTCCAGGGTATAGATCAGGTTACATTAACCATGTAGTCCCGTGGTTCTCAGCCTTCCTAATGCTTCAACCCTTTAATACAGTTTCACATGTTGTGGTAACTGCCAACCATGCTACTTCATAACTATAGTTTTGCTGCTGTTATGAACCATAGTGTAAATATCTGATATGTGATTCCCAAAGGGTTGTGCCCCACAGGTTGAGAGCGGCTGATGTAGTCACACACCTGCCCTCAGAGAGTCACTCAAAGATGTTTCCTTCCACAGAGTGGGTTTCTTTCATTTGCACATCCAATAGAACTGGATTGGGAGCTGCCATTGATAAATTCTGCCCACATGAAGAACCAAGGGTTGAAACTTCCTTCCCATTTTGATGGGACAGTTTTTATTATTGCTAGACTGCTTCGAAGGCATAAAAAGTGATTGTGTGATATGTTTTTATTATTGAACCTATCATTGTTGAGAGCTTGCAACTTCCTTTCCTTGTGTTGTAGTCCTAGTGATGGACCCTTGTCCTTGGTAACTCTGTGTCCTGGACTTGGCTTTAGGCCCTTTTGACCCCACCTCTGAATTCTTGCACTGTCTTTGTTCTTTACAACTAATTGTTATCTCTCTCTTGTATATTACTGCTTGTTGTACCCAGACACTTGAATCCAGGTACTCTTATTCTTCCACACTCCAGTCTTCATGGTTCTGCTTAATGCCCTCTTATGACTCGTCCTTGAAGTCTGAATGTTTATGGTTCAATGGTGATGTCCTGAGGGTTCCATGTCATGATGAATCTTATTTAAAGTACCTTTAGTGTATAGAACCCACCCTTTATTTGGTTTTAGTGTCCAAGTTTTCTCTGTTCATATATCTTTCTCTCCTCCTCCTCTTTTAATTCTGAACCTTTTAAAACTTTGTATTCAACTTAACATAAAGCTCTGCATTATGGTGGAAAAGAATTAAGACACTTGCTTGATTTTATTGTCTCATCAAATTACTATATGTATAATTTGTGGTTATATAATCTTCAGTAGAGAAAGTAAATCTCACTTCTTTTGATTGTCTACTTTATTCTTTATTGATCTTGAAGCTTTGCCACTTGGACATATTTAGATGGAGAATAAACACATGGGTGATAAACAGTTCTTTAAAATTCTTCAGATGATATCCCAGTCATGCTAACTATAAAATCTGCAGTGGAATAAAACATGAATACATGGGCAGTGCCACAAATATTCATTATATAGTAGAATCTGAAGTATTTACTAGAAGATATATTGCTGTAACAACTAGTTCTAAAATGTTTTTAGTGTATGCATGAATAAATATATGCATTGAGGATAGTAAAAGCCTACCTATCGCACATGGCTTGTTGGAGTCCAAATGAGATCCTATTTGTGAAATATCCTGTAAACTGTGAAGCTGTAGACAAATGTGGAATTAATGATGTGCGTCTTTTCTTGTCTCATGATTTTTTTTTAAAAAAACATCACTACAAGAGTTTTTTTTCTAGTTGCTCTATAGGCCTGAATTATAATGTGAGTCAAATATCTCTAATTTTTATACTTTACAAGGGAAATTAAATATGTATTGATTTCATGTGCACTATATAGATATTCAAACTGCCCACTGTAGATATAGTTTAAGAGGCTGATAAAGTAACTAAATTTACCTTTGCCTAGCTCAATGTGATGAAGAGGTTTTATCTCTGGTAGCACATTGGTATTCAGCTTTTCAGGTACATAGACAAGATGAACATGAATCCAGTTAAATGAGCCTTTTAGTCATTTTTGTTTACACAGTAGTGAATTGCATATCCTACATGTGTGTTCTTGCTCCTGTTTTCCTGTCTAGATTCCTTGCCTTTGTCTTTGAAGTGTGGAATCAGTTGTGATGGTTCCCAAACATTCATTTGGAGGTGCTATTCTAATTTCATCAGGATAGAATCTTTAGGATAACCTGATCTAGAGCCTGACTCATTTAAGAACCTGGCTAATGTTCTCTGACTTGGGTCTAGGGTAGCTCCTTCACCGAGAGGCTAGTTTATGTGAGACATGAGGTGGGGAATCCAAGGACTCAGCCGTTCCTACATGGCCAGTAAGTTTTGTGTATCTCACCAATCTACTTCCAGCTGACTTATAGCATCCGTGCCGTTTAGCAGAGGGTCACTGTGTTATTTTTCTCACTAATTCACTCACAATAAAACATGCTCTCCAGAGCACTGATTAACACTTCATCAGCCCAAGGTTATAATCGGCATTTCTCATGTGTTTCACTGTGGTGTTTATTGTTTACGTCATGCTTCGTTCAGACTAGAGCAGGCACCTGCTTATGACATGCACTTCCATGACACGGATTCAGGTTGTAATTCCGCTGAAGTCAGTAGAGAGAAGTGTCAGGAAAGTCAGACGATCAATGGATGCTCGACAATATGTTGCACTAGCGACTTGTTCCTACTCTGCTGGCTCACTTGCTTAATGGGACAAGAGAGCTGCATGACCTCACAGGCTGTGGTGGACTTGAAGCTGGCTTTAGGACCATTACTTTAGACTTTCATTTACTGGTTGATCAGTTATTTTGAATCTCTTAGAAAAGAAAACTGGATGATAACTTTAGAATGTTTATATTATTATTATAATCACTATTAGATAGCTCTAAACTAGATTAACAATTAGACATGAACACTGAAGAAGCAGTTTTACTTTTATGCAAAAAAGTTCATAATGAACATTTATTACACTGCTAGTATAGAATACAGTTTATTTCAAAAGGAAGATAAGAAAGATAAATACTTTGAAGTATGAGAGTTTTGGAGGTGAAGTCATACACACACACACACACACACACACACACACACACATCCTATGTGCACAAACTGTCAAAACAGATGTAACTGATACATTCATTTAGCATTTCATTCGCAAATTATTTAATCCACAGTAGGCAATTATCTCTTGAAACTGTGATGTTTAAATAGATCCCATTTTGGATGTTTACTTCATGCCTATGATACACGGAATAGTATGCTAGATGGCATTATATATATATGAATTCAGTGCTACTGTGACAGAAAGAAAATCATAAGGCAATAAAATAAAAAACATATAAAAATGTATGCATAACAACCAGGCAGGTTTTAATGTAAGAAAACAACAAGTGGATGGGGACCAGATTTCTAGTGCTGACTGAAAATACGAAGTACAAATGCAGATATCAGCAGTAAACCCGAGCTGGCTCTAATGCACAGCACCGCAGTTCTAGAGATCTGGGAAGCCTGAAGCTGCATCCATTGTTATTCACTTGCACAACAAAGTAGCTGCTCTGAAGCACAGAGAAAATACTCATAAGTAACAAATTTAAAGATAAATTTTAAAAAGCAGTATGATGAAACACACTTACTATATGAGCTGTTAAAACACATTCCATGTTCATCTTCCTCCCTGGAGTGTAAGGACCAGAAAGAAAGAACACAAAGTGCTGACATGTCTCTGTTTATGGGTGGGAGGAGCTACTGATTCCTTCTTAGAAGGAGTTCCTCTTTTTAATTTTCAAAATATTCCTTAATATGTACTCAGTACACAGAAAAATGTGTGATTTATTTACTTATTTATTTATACATCAGCCTGGAAAGACAACTGTTTTAAGTGAACCAGGGTGGGATTAGGGGGAAGGGCCTAAGGAAGTCAGTGGGTCCATTTTCACAGAGTATTCTGAGAAAAGGCAGAAGGAAAGGAGGATGTGGGTCTCTGAACAGTATAGATTGATCTTAAGAGATAGGTAAGACATGCATACACACATACCATTTACAATAAAGACTAGAGAAGCAGGCAGAAAGCAGTAACCACTTAGCAGGGTGCCTATGTTGTAAGAGTTGTCCTGTGTCTTATGTCATCATAGAACAATCATTTGTGTAATGAACAAAAATTCCCAGTTCTATATTTGAAAAACCCACAGAATTTCACTAGGTAGAAAAACAGGGTAAAACTAATGACTCAGGCTGACCAAAGTTGTGCCATTTTCTGGGGATGGAAAGACTGGTGCCAAAGAGGTGTGTTTTTACCGTAAGCAAGAAATTCCAGAGTCGGGGATGGACAGCTAGTGTCTGTGAGAACGGTAGTACCGGTGCCCATGGAGGATGCTTAGTGAGATTACCCTGTTCGTGCAGAGTGAAAATAATGACAGCCTCCTGTTGCTTGGAGCAGGTGTGGCACATACCTTCCCTGGAGCTGTCTTGATGTCCCTCAGGGTCAGTGCTGGTGAAAACTGAACTCGGCACAGTGGAAGGAGTCAGAGCACAGGGTTCTGTCTGGGCCTTGGGCCCTTCTGTCTTGGAATTCCATTGTTCCCCCAAAGCTGTGTTTGAAACAAGCAAGTGGAACTGCCTGTTATATCTTTGTTGTAGGGGAGGGCGGGGTCTTACCTCCTAGTCATCCTACTTGGAACAGAGGAACCGCCTTACTTGTTTTCCAGACCAAGGATATCACTTGGTCTTTCTCTCAACAAATTCATTTAGTTCAAATACGTTCATGTTGGTTTATGGTTTGTTTCCAGTGTTCCTTTTTGTGATGGTGAGAACATATAAATAATAATAAAGTTATTTAATCTTGCAACACAGATAATTGTGATTTTCCACTCTTTTCTTCTGCATGACAGTTGCAGTGGATGCGGCTTTCATGCTGCACGTCTCCAGGAGGCAAGGCTTTTTGTAGTTTCAGGAGTAGTATTTGTGAATCTTTAAACACAAATCACTGCAGCCTAATTGATAATTCATTATGCTTATATTTAATCAGTATTTTGCATATATAATTATCAGATTAATCTATCTCTTGCATAATAACACAGTATAGTGTTTATTCTGTTATTATTAGTACACTGTCTTCTGTGATGGGGAGTGGCTTTCATTGGCTTCCTAGACTATACATACATTTTTGTTGCTACCAGATCAAGAAGCCACACCAGTGTTTTGTCAGCAACAATTGAAACCCCCGAGGTTAATGGATGTTGTGGTGTGTTTATGTTCTCATTAAACTATTTAATTAGATAGTTAGTAAAGTGAACTTCTTTATCAGGATGAAGAATTCAGTAATTCATAGGTTTCTTCCACTTGACTGTGACTGTTGTAATTGGACAAATTCCTTTTCCTAAAGCCATCGGGCTACTCAGGGTTCTATGTGCACTGCTAGGGCTGGACATAGAACCTGTGCCCTGCACATGGAGCACTTGATCTGGTGTCTACTCAGGGTTCTATGTACATTGCTAGGGCTGGACATAGAACCTGTGCTCTGCACATGGAGCACTTGATCTGGTGTCTGTGGAGTAGAACTCAGCCCGACAAGTACTCAAGACTAACATTTCTCTGGCTGCTATTGGCCTGCTGCCATCTCAGCCATTCTTCATCATCCTCGTCTTCTCTGCGTCTCGCTCTCCTTCTTCTTCTTCTTCTTCTTCTTCTTCTTCTTCTTCTTCTTCTTCTTCTTCTTCTCCTTCTCCTTCTCCTTCTCCTTCTCCTTCTCCTTCTCCTTCTCCTTCTCCTTCTTCTTCTTCTTCTTCTTCTTCTTCAAATATGCCTTACCTTTGCAGAGATCTTCTCTGTGTTTCCTTGCTTGGGAATACTGTTTATCCTTGCTGTTGGATTTAATATTCAGGATTTTCATGATAGATTTCCAAGCCCCAAAGCTATAGCTTTAATTCTTGGTCGTTTGGAGAATTCAGAGGGTTTCTTTCTCTCTTGAGACTCTAGACACTCACTCAGAACTAGATTGTAGGAGAAGGGGTACTGGTAGCTTGGATATGCTAAAAGCTCAGAATCTTTGGTCACATATACCTTTCATAGACAGATAAACTGCCATCTCACAGGCGGGCTGGCAGGCTTGCTGCAGAGCTATTTTCTCTGAACTGAATCCTTCCCTCTGTCAGGGAAGAGTGAGGCTCATCAGACTTGAGGAGCGTTATAAATTTCCACAGTTCTTCCAGGGCTTATAGACACAGTTAACATTTGCAGAGGGAAGAGGCTCTGGGTGTGTCTACCCACAAGTTTGCCAGCAAGCTCTGAGGATTCAGGTTTTATGAGTTGTTAGCCATGCTGACATGGGCCTTTAAGTCACACAGCTCCTATAAGTAACTAGAATAAAAGTTCAGTTATATTTTAAGGAAGTTGGGGTTTGATTTGTTTGTTTGCCTGTTTTGGTCTGTCATTGGTACCCTATTTGAGGTAAATATATATTTGTTCAGATCTCCCCAGAAAAATTCTCACAAGGATGTATTTTAGCTTTGAAAGATAAATGGCTTTTTATGCCGTTGTACAGCCGTGACTTCTGAAATGCTGGGATCAGGTTCCCATCAGTGTGGCTGTGTATACTGCTTTATCACACAGCCTCTGGGTGTGCTCTGTGCATCATTACATTCTCCCCAAGGCACAGCTTCTCAGATCTGGCTGCTGACTTATGTGCTGCCTGCTTCTTTGCTCCCAGCTTTGTGACAATGGGGTACCCACTTAACCCCTATAAGTCCAGCTTTACTTTTTGTAATATTGGAGATGATATTAATACTGGGAAGAGAAAGTTAATGTATTAGTGAACTAGAACCATAGAAGGCTTGATGTATTTGCTTTGGAGTGAAAATAATTGCTAACCAGTATTCTTTGTTAATTTTTGTTATCAGGCACAGTTATATTGTTGAAGACTTCCTAATAGAAAATAAAAGAGCAGAATTCTGACAAGTTTGGAAAAAAATATTTGAGAATACCAGTGCCCTGAAAGATTTCTGGGAGACTCTGGGCTAATATTGGTTGAATAAATGAATGGAGCCAGATATCATTCAGTGGTATAAGAATTGGTTAGAATCTGCCAGAAAGCTAATGACAGTCAAATGGAGATGGGAGAAGCATGTGCTTAGAGAACAGTGTGCAGTCACATATTTCATTTATGCTGAAGTATTGGCTGTCGCTAGATAAAATTTAGACCATTTTCTTACATGAAAATAGTTAGAGCTGATAAAAGGCTCATTACTGGCAAATTAAGACAAGTATTTAGTAAATGAATCTCAAACAGTTAAATTGAGCACTTTGATAATACCAACAATATTTTCATACCAAATAGATAAATTATACGTGGGTTTAAAAATAATTTGAACTGCTGGAAATGCTGATATTGAACATAAATAAATTTTATTTATTTATTTTGTCATTTACCTTCTCTTTCAGACTCTAAGACCAAGGAGCAATACTAGGCTCACTTTTTTTGACTAGACTTTGACTACCTTATTCTTTGTCAGTAACCAGCCATGCTTAAGCTCACTTTGGGGGCAGAGCAAAAATCTTATGTTTATGAACTCAGAGTGCCAGTCTCTGCGATTGACTGTTCATACACAAGACATATCTCCCTTCGTGCTTACTGAATGAAATACTAAAGGTATAGTCAACAACATTTGTATCCATTGTTCCCTGTCTAGGCCAATTCAGCTGCCAGGTACTTAAAAGTCTTGGAAATGAGGTTGCTGGAGACGTGCAGCCCTGGTGCTGTTAGAGGTTTATATAGCTTTTCTGAGAGTGCTGTATATTTAGCTTTAAATTTTGTCTTTGTGTTTGTAGGGTAACTTATTTAATTGCTGTTCATTTCCATGTGAATGTTGGAAGTCCTTAATTGTGCTCACAAAGAGTTTATGGGTCTTGCTGCCTGTAGAAAGATTCTACTTCTTGCAATGGCTGCCCTCAAGGAGAGGGAGGGAAATTGCTTATGAGTGATAGTGCCTTACTGAATCAGATCATCAATCTCAGGAATAATTGCTGCTTTGTTGGTGCAAAACCATCAACGTTTATGAGAAGCCTTGAGAAGCTTTCTCCACTGCTTATTCTTTTTGGAGGGGAAAGTACTGCACTCACAGGTGGGGCTTTGTTTATTTTATTTTTCTTTTATTCATTTTTAAAATGTCGTATGAGTGGAAGGAAAAGAGACTCTGGGGTTTAAGAGGCAGTGGTCTGAGAAGAAGCACTCACCACTCCAAACTTGCATGGTGTTTTGCTGGTTGTCGCTGGCTGATCTAATCACTGAACATCCAGCTTCTGCCACAGGGCATGAGAGTCTTCTTACTGTTTTGCAAGCAACCCAGTTGCACAAGCTGGGTAATTTGTAGGCATCAGTCTCGGAGGGCGGAAGGCAAGGCTCTGCAGGTTTCACTGTTGAAGTCCATCCTTCCTGTCCAAGATGATGTGCTGCATGCTGAATCTTCAGGAGGGGAAGCACTGGGTCCTTCTCTGGCGGATGATGGAAGTGTCTGGAGGTGAAGAGAGACTGACCTCTTTAGATCTGAGTTGACCTCACCCCTGAGAGCAGAGGTGCATGGCCTGTTAGCTCCCAGCAATCTTCCTGACACTGCCCTAACACTGTTTCAATATGAAATTTGGGGTAACACACGTTAAATCCATGAGAGTCATAGCCTCACAGTCCCCATATTCATATGCAGTGGAATGTCTAATAAGCAAGTAAAAATAATGCCTTTTCTCTTTTCTGAATTTGATATGCTTTACTGTTTCCAGGCTTTAACAGCTTTTAAAATAAGCTTTTGCAGAACCACCGGGTGCCGAGCACTGTGTTGTTTCCATTTGAGCTATTTGATTTGATCTTCTCTCATTGAAATGCGAAGGAGACTGAGTCTAGGAACTGGTTTTAAGATTATACTATAGATGTTTTCTGACAGTTTATACTTGAATTGATTTGAGGATTGGGTTTCTAGTCAGAGCTTGGTATAGGAGGTCCTTCTGTCTATGTGTTTCCTTCATTGATTAATAAAGAGACTGTTTGGGGCCTATAGCAGAGCTGTAGGGGGAATGGAGCTAGGCGGGGAAAACTAAAATGAATGCTGGGAGGAGGAAGGCAGAGGCGGGGAAACACCATGGAGCTGCCAGAGTCAGAAATGCCAAATCTTTGCCAATAAGCCACTACCATGTGGCAATATACAGATTAATAGAAATGTGTTAAATTAATATAAGAGTTAGCCAATAAGAAGCTCACCAGACATGTGAGCAGCTCCCCCGAAGTCTCAAGCCGAGAGGGGAGCCTCACCACTCTGCAGGTGCCTTACCAACTTGTGCTTTTCTGTCTTCACGTGTCAACGATGTTGGACAGAATCTTGTACTTGGAAATGCTATAAATGAGTCACTATGAAATAAACTCTGACCTGTGGGCAAAAAAAAAAAAAAAAAAAAAAGAAGCTAGAGCTAATGGGCCAAGCAGTAATTTAATAAATACAGTTTCTGTATGAATATTTTGGACCTAAGGTAGCTAGGTAGACAGGAAATGGGCAGCAGAAACGAACAAGTTTGCCCTTCTACTACAAGAGTTCCTTGTCTTTTCCTTAGAGCCACTTGGCGTATCTGATAGTATGTACCAGCTTTAAAAATGCATGAACTATTATTATAATATTTTATGTTCAGGATTTTTTTGTTGTTTTCTTAGCAAATTTTTGAATCAGTTATTTTTTTTGCAGGGGAGAAGTTATTTTTTACTTTCATTAAAAACAGATTTTTTTTTTTACCTCATCTAATATATTCTGATATATGGTTTCCCCCACCTCTACTCCCAATTCTTTACCACTTCCTTTTTCATTAGAAAGTAAGCAGACTTGTAAGAGATAATAATAAGAAAATAAAACATAAGATGATAAAAGAAAAACTAACATATGGGAATTGGACAAAACTAACAAAAAAGAAGGGAAAGAGCCCAAGAGAAGTCACAAGAACCAGAGACCCACTAGTTCACACTCTCAGGAGTCCCTTAGAAACAGTAAACTTGAAGCCATAATATATACACTGAGGACCTGGTGCAGGCCCTGTGCATGCTGCCTCTGTCTCTGTGAGTCCAAATGAATCTGCTCATGAACAAAAACAAAACAAAAACCCAACCACAATAACAAAAAAGCAATAAATGTTCAAGATTCTTAACTTTTGAAACTAGGATAGCATAATGATGCAGAAAGTATTCAGCTTTTGTGTATTTGATGTCATAAAGACGTGCGTTTTTATTCCATCCATCTTTTTCCATGTAAATACATAAGACTTACCTTTACAAATTTTAAGGTCGCTAAGTCAGCTTGAACTTTGCAGATGGACAGAGCTTTCTTCTATATGACATGTTTGCATGCAAGTTCTGGAGGTCGCTATTTCTTGCTCTTTTTTTCCTGATGGATGGACGTGTAATATATGAAATGTTTAGTAATGCTGTCAATGAGACTTATATGTTATTTTGGTTTTACAGATAAGGATTTAACCATGTGGAATTTAATGTTTTGGTTATTGTGGTTAACATTTTAATTATTTCAAATATTTATCTAATCCACTTTATTTTATGCAATTAATATATGCATACATAAACACACATGTACAAGCACATGCATACAAACACACACACACACACACACACACACACACACACATCACACTACAGTATGCATATGGAGGTCTGAGAACAACTTGCAGAAATCTCCCCTAGCCTTCTACCATGTGGTTTCAGGGATTAACTCACCTCCTTAAGCTTAGCAGCAAGTACCTCTGCCCACTGAACCACCTTGCCAGGCCCTAGACCAGGTTTGTTTTCTTTACAACCTTTTGTGAGCAAGGTACTAGGCTGAATTCTGCAGATATGTGCTGTTTTCTTCCCACCCACCTCCCTGTGGTAAGTCTTTGAACCCAGTTTCGATCACCTCTCTCTGTTTACTGTTTACCAAGAAGTAAATTGGATGATATTGTCCAGAAAATTCTTAAACTAATTTTCTTTACCCAAATCTGTTAGTTGAAGAAAACTCTTGAAATCCAAGTTTGATATTTTGTTTATAAATACCTACACCTATTTATTATAAATCATTCCATAAGAAATTTGGTTTCTTTTTCTTCTTGGAATACAACATTGACAAATGAGGATTTTGGTTTCTGTTCCCACACTTCTATTAATTACCTTGTAGCAACTTTGAATAACTTCCTGTTCATTTTAAGTGTTCTTCCAGAAAGCTCTCCTTAAAAGTAAATCACTTGTGAATGAATCCAATGCTATTCTTCACACTTCATTTAACCTCTTCTATTTAAGATATTTGGTAGGGGACCAGAAATCAAATTTATATTAGCCTCAACTCTTCTTAATGCATTTAATCTTCTTATTAGCTTTGTGGTAGCCTCCTGACTCAGAGGTGACACAGTTCCTGAACCTACTGTGGAACCTTGGGCTCTTTCAGGAAGAACCATTTCTTACAGTTTCTGTTCTTGTACACAGGGAGTGTGGAATACTGGTGAATCCTCAGTTTAGCAAGGATGTTTGCATTTTGGAGAACTTTTGACACAAACTACTAAATAATAGGCATCCTAGTTTTGAAGGTGGAATTGCTGAAGACATAGCAAAGCATGGTGTTGTAGGAGGCTGCTTGTTTGTTCCCGGCTGCTCAGCCCCAAAATAATCACACAGAAACCACATTATTTGCAATACTGTTTGGTCAATAGCTTAAGTGTATTTCTGCCTAATTCATATCTTAAATTAACCCATCTCCCTTAATCTATGTATCACCATGGGGCTGTGGCTTACCGGGTACAGTTCCAGCATCTGTGTCCAGCAGGGCTTCATGGCTTCTTCTGACTCCACTTTTTTTTAAATTTATTTATTTATTAAGGATTTCTGCCTCCTACCCGCAACCGCTTCCCATTTCCCTCCCCCTCCCCCAATCAAGTCCCCCTCCCTCAACTGCTCGAAGAGCAATCAGGGTTCCCTGACCTGTGGGAAGTCCAAGGACCGCCCACCTCCATGACAGACCTTTGTCAGTTGCGGGGTTGGTGAAGATCTTCTCCCAGTCACTGGGTTGCCTTTTTGTCTTAGTGACATTGTCCTTTGCTTTACAGAAGCTTCTCAGCCTCAGGAGGTCCCATTTATTCAATGATGCCCTTAGTGTCTGTGCTGCTGGGGTTATATACGTAGGAAGTGGTCTCCTGTGCCCATGTGCTGTAGAGTACTTCCCACTTTCTCTTCTATCAGGTTCAGTGTGTTCGGACTGATATTGAGGTCTTTAATCCATTTGGACTTGAGTTTTGTGCATGGTGATAGATATGGATCTATTTTCATTCTTCTACAGATTGGCATCCAGTTTTGCCAGCACAATTTGTTGAAGATGCTCTCTTTTTTCCATTGTATACTTTTAGCTCCTTTATCGAAAATCAGGTGTTCATAGGTTTGTGGGTTAAAGTCAGGGTCTTCTATTCGATTCCATTGCTCGACTTCTCTGTTTTTATGCCAATACCAAGCTGTTTTCAATACTGTAGCTCTGTAATAGAGTTTGAAGTCAGGGATGGTAATGCCTCCAGACAATCCTTTATTGTATAAGATTGTTTTGGCTATCCTGGGTTTTTTGTTTTTCCATATAAAGTTGATTATTGTCTTCTCCAGATCTGTGAAGAATTTTGATGGGATTTTGATGGGGATTGCACTGAATCTATAGATTGCTTTTGGTAGAATTGCCATTTTTACTATGTTGATCCTCCCAATCCAAGAGCAAGGGAGGTCCTTCCATTTTCTGGTGTCTTCTTCAATTTCTTTCTTTAAAGACTTATAGTTCTTGTCAAATAGATCTTTCTCTTCCTTGGTCAGAGTTACCCCAAGATATTTTATGCTATTTGTGGCTATCGTGAAAGGTGATGCTTCTCTGATTTCCCTCTCTGCTTCCTTATCCTTAGTGTATAGGAAGGTAACTGATTTTTTGGAGTTGATCTTGTATCCTGCCACATTACTAAAGGTGTTTATCAGCTGTAGGAGTTCTTTGGTAGAATTTTTGGAGTCGCTTATGTATACTATCATATCATCTGCAAATAACGAAAGCTTAACTTCTTCCTTTCCAATACGAATCCCCTTGATCTCCTTATGTTGTCTTATTGCTATTGCTAGAACTTCAAGCACTATATTGAAGAGGTATGGAGAGAGTGGACATCCTTGTCATGTTCCTTATCTTAGTGGGATGGCTTTGAGTTTTTCTCCATTTAATTTAATGTTAGCTGTTGGCTTGCTGTAAATAGCTTTTATTATATTTAGGTAGGACCCTTGTATCCCTATTCTCTCCAAGACCTTTATCATAAAGGGGTGTTGAATTTTGTTGAATGCTTTTTCAGCATCTAATGAAATGATCATATGGTTTTTTTCTTTCAGTTTATTTATATGGTGGATTACATTGATAGATTTTCGTATGTTGAACCAGCCCTGCATCTCTGGGATGAAGCCTACTTGATCATAATGGATAATTTTTCGTATGTGTTCTTGGATTCGGTTTCCTAGTATTTTATTGAGAATTTTTGCGTCGATATTCATGAGTGAGATAGGTCTGTAATTCTCTTTCTTGGTTGGGTCTTTGTGTGGTTTTGGTATCAGAGTAACTGTAGCTTCATAAAAGGAATTTGGCAATGACTCTTCTGTTTCTATATTGTGAAATACATTAAGGAGTATAGGTATTAGTTCTTTTTGGAAGTTCTGGTAGAATTCTGCATTGAAACCATCTGGTCCTGGGCTTTTTTTCGAAGGGAGATTTTTGATAACCGTTTCTAATTCTTTGCGAGTAACCGGTCTATTTAGATCATTCACCTGGTCTTGGTTTAGCTTTGGTATATGGTACTTATTTTAAAAAATGTCCATTTCTTTTGTATTTTCCAGTTTTGTGGCATGCAGGCTTTTGTAGTAAGATCTAATGATTCTCTGAATTTCCTCTGTGTCTGTGGTTATGTCCCCCTTTTCATTTCTGATCTTATTTATTTGCGTGTTCTCTCTCTGTCGTTTAATTAGTTTGGATAGGGGTTTGTCGATCTTGTTGATTTTCTCCAAGAACCAGCTTTTTGTTTCATTGATTCTTTGGACTGTTTTCTGTGTTTCTATTTTGTTGATTTCAGCCCTCAGTTTTATTATTTCCAGTTTTCTACTTCTCCTGGGCACATCTGCTTCTTATTTTTCTAGAGCTTTCAGGTATGTTGTTAAGTCCCCAATGTATGCATTCTCCGTTGTCTTTAAGTGGGCACTTAGTGCTATGAACTTTCCTCTTAGCACTGCTTTCATTGTGTCCCATAGGTTTGAGTATGTTGTCCCTTTATTTTCATTAAATTCAAGGAAGACTTTAATTTCTTTCTTGATTTCTTCCTTGACCCAGGTGTGGTTCAGTAGTTGACTGTTCAGTTTCCATGAGTTTGTCGGTTTTTTGGGGGTAGCGTGTTTGTTGCCTTCTAACTTTAATCCGTGGTGATCTGATAGGACACAGGTGGACACTGATATTTTTTTGTATCTGTGGAGGTTTCCTTTGTTTCCGAGTGTGTGGTCAATTTTCGAGAAGGTTCCATGAGCTGCAGAGAAGAAGGTATATTCTTTCCTATTTGGGTGGAATGTTCTATAGATGTCTGTTAAGTCCATTTGCTTCATTACCTCCAATAATTCCTTTAATTCTCTATTAGGTTTCTGTCTGATTGACCTGTCCCTTGGAGAGAGAGGTGTGTTGAAGTCTCCTACTACTAGTGTGTGTGGTTTGATGTCTGCCTTGAGTTCTAGTAAAATTTCTTTTACATAAGTAGGTGCTTTATATTGGGGGCGTAGATATTCAGGATTGAGATGTCATCCTGATGAATTGTTCCTGTTATGAGTATAAAGTGACCATCTCAGTCTCTTCTGATTGATTTTAGTTTGAAGTCAGTTTTGTTAGAAGTTAGTATGGCCACACCTGCTTTTTTCTTAGGACCATTTGCTTGAAACACCTTTTCCCAACCCTTTACTCTGAGTAGGTGCCTGTCTTTGTGGTTGAGATGTGTTTCTTGCAAACAGCAGAATGTTGGATCCTGTTTTCGTATCCAATCTTTTAGCCTGTGCCTTTTTTATCGGTGAATTGAGACCATTAATATTAAGTGATATTAATGACCAGTGGTTGTTTACCCCGTTTATTCTTATTGCTTTTCGTAGTAGAGATTGTGTGTCTCCCTTCTTTGAGATGTGCTGGTGAAGGGTCACTAGGTGCCTGGGTTATTGTAGGCAGTGTTGGATTCCTTGGGTTGCGATTTTCCTTCTATTACTTTCTGTAGGGCTGGATTTGTGGCTACGTATTGTTTAAATTTGTTCTTATCCTGAAATGTCTTGTTTTCTCCATTGATAATGAACGATAGCTTGACTGGGTATAGTAGTTTGGGTTTGCATCCATGGTCTCTTAGCTTCTGCAGTACATCTATCCAGGACCTTCTGGCTTTCATAGTTTCCATAGAGAAGTCAGGTGTAAGTCTGATCGGTTTACCTTTATAAGTTACTTGCCCTTTTTCCTTTGCAGCTCTTAATATTCTTTCTTTAACCTGTATATTTTGTGTTTTGATTATTATATGGCGAGGAGATGTTTTTCTTTGATCCAGTCTGTTTGGTGTTCTGTATGCTTCTTGAATATTTAAGTGAATATCTTTCTTTAAGTTGGGAAAGTTTTCTTCCATAATTTTGTTGAAAATATTTTCTGGGCCTTTGAGCTGTGACTCTTCTCCTTCTTCTATTTCTATTATTCTTATGTTTGGTTTTTTTTTATTGTGTCCCACATTTCCTGAATGTTTTGTGTTGAGAATTTGTTGGCTTTGCTGTTTTCTTTGATCTGTTCGTTTATTTTCTCTATGGTTTCCTCAGCATCTGAGATTCTTTCTTCTAGCTCTTGTATTCTATTGATTATGCTTGTTTCTGTAGACTCTGCTCGTTGACCTAGATTTTCCATATCCAGCTGGTCCTCAGTTTGTATTTTCTTCCTTGCCTTCATTTCAGTTTTCAATTCTTGAACTGTTTCCATTACCTGTTTGATCATTTTTTCTTGGTTTCCCAGGGTATCATGTAGGTATTTACTCATTTCTTCAAACTTTTTGTTATACTTCTCATCCATTTCTATAAGGGCATTTTTTACATGTTGTTTAAGGGAGTCTATTGCCTTCATAAAGTCAATTTTTTCCACTTCTTCTGTGTTAGGTTGTTCAAATACTTCTGTTGTAAGATCATTGGGTTCTGGTGTTTTCATGTTATTTTTCAGATTATTGGGTGAATTCTTGCCTTGGCGCCTGCCCATCTCCTCCTATTAATCCTATCTAATGGGTATTTTAAAAACCGGATCAGGTTTCCCTGCTGGCCAAGGGCTCCGCTTACAAAATGCCCTCGCTCTGTTTCCTGGTTCCTGCCGCAGGCCAAGAACCCTCTCACCCCTCCATAGGGTCTTCAGGACAGGACCAGGCTCCCCGTGTGCCAGTGACCTGGCCAACCAAAGGCCTACCTCTTTGATTTAATTGTAGTAGGGCGATCTGCTCTCCTTATTGCATGCCTGTCCCTGCCGCTTGGGTCTGCTGCCACGCCGGTCCCCCAAAGCCTCTTCCTGAATGCAGTGTCACGCCGCCGCGTCTGTCCGCAGTGCCGCCTCTGTGCATCTGTCCCTTACTCCACTTTCTTTCTCCCAGCCTTCAGTATAGTTTTCCTCTCCCAGTTATACTCTGCCCTATCAACAGTCCAAGGAAGTTTCTTTATTCATTAACCAGTGGTATTCAGAGCAAACAGAGTGAAATCCCATATCACCTCCCCTTTTCTGTGTAAATTAAAAGGAAAGTTTTAACTTTAACATAGTAAAATTACATATAATAAAACAGGTATCAAACAAGAATTACAATTACAATATTTATATCTACTTTATTTTTTATCATAACTAAGGGAAACTATAATTATGACTATCTGTTCTTCAATTCTATCAAAGACTCTAGAAGGGCATATTATTACCTATGTAAACAGGAAGTACATTGTAAGCAATTTCAAAAACTCTGGACTTGACAGAGACATCTCATTACCTGGATAGTCACCCAAAGATCTTTTGTGTCATTAGAGCATCCATCTATCTTCAGCTTACAGGCCTAGCAGACTTTTCCATAAAGCAGGAAATTTCAAAGACAGTTCTGCCTATATCGGCCAGTTTGTCAGTCATATTTTCCTTTGTCCTGCAGACTCTTTCATGAAGCAGGAACCTTAAAGGATAGTCTTACTTTTAGGCAAGTTCAGCAGTCATTTCTCTGTGGGTCCTGCATGTCCAATTCATACAGTATGACAGCAAACAGTCAGGCAAGGACAGTTTCTTGTCCAAATGGCTAACCAACTCCATAAGGAGCCTCTTTGATGTCCATCATCCTCTTGAAGTAGATTGGTGCTGCCAGGAGCAGACGTGTCTCACTGTCATAAAAAGTCCTAAGCTCTTGAAACATTTTAAATGCCATATTCTGTTCATCTTTGAAATATCTGAAGAATTATCTGTCTAACTGAAATATACCTCTATATATCTAAAAACCTAACTAACATGACTACAAGCTTATTATAGATGATTATTAACCTATATCTCTTAATTATACATTATATTTTTCAATGAGATGCACAAACACAATACCTAAATCAAGAGCAGAAATATAAATATATAAAAATTGACCTAAAATTTGTATCAATAAACAAAGATCTATACCAATGCAAAGTATTCATCTCTATATATTTCTCTTTAAATATAAAGAAACATCTATAAACAATATTTGGGAATTTGGGCATAGTTCTATCCAAACTGCTTCCTTCTTTTCATTGGACAAAGTAATTTGGGGGGGGTATTCATGTTGACCTTTAAGGGGGTTATTTGTCTATCAAGCCACATTAGTCTGGAAGGATTCCATAGCTTCTCATCTTCTGTGGAAACAAAAGCAGAACCTCTTTTCCAAAGCAACATATTCTTAGACTCAAATTATGAAGTCAAGATACCGTTATGTTGGTTTTACTTAGCAGTCCAAACAATGAAATGTCTCTCTGTACTTAGCTCCCTCACAATAAAAAAATTCAAAGCAAACACAATAATATAATTCAGACTTTCTGTGTATTTTCTATCTTTATGTGGCTTATTTTTCTTTATTTAATCTATGACTCTCTATACTGTCTTTTTAAAGACTTTACCCTTTTTTAAAAAAATACATTTCTTTTTATAACGTTTATATTCTTTTTTATAACTTTTATATTTTTTATATATATAACTTTTATATTTTATATTTTTATAGCTTTTATATTCTTTTTCTTCTCTCTCCCAAGCCTATGTACATTTATCCGACACTGAGCCATTTAGATGTTTTTCATCTGAATTTGTCTTTATTGTGTATCTGTAATCCTTTCTGGATAGGACTGCTTCTTAAAATGCTAAGCGCTTCTTGAAAACCTAAGTGGCAGCAGTGCTAGGACAAATATGGCCCTGCCTGCTTGTTCCACCCAGTCCAGCATGGCAGAAGTCAGTTCAGTTCCTCTGAGACTGCAGGGTGGGAGCCATTTTCACCACCTTAACTCTGATAAGCAGTTGGCCCATGTGGTCAGCCACCAAGTAACTTGCAGCATGTTGCCCACAAACCTTATTGAAATGCTCAGCTTTCTGAAATAGCAGAGTTTGTGCTGGCAGCATGGCCCAGAAAGCCACCATTTCAAAACTGTGCGGTTCTATTTATTTATTTATTTATTTATTTATTTATTTTTGCTACCACTGAATCAGGAAAATCTGTTTTAAAGGAGGTGTGGCATGCTGCCAGCAGAAATCAAAATGCTGGCTACCAAGAAACTATGCTTAACTCTATTTTTTTTGTGTCTAAAATTTTTCTTTCTCAGGTTTTATGTGGATTTAACTGGCACATGTTGGAGTGCCAATTTGTTGTAGGAAGGCCACTTGATTGTACCTGGCTACTCAGCCCCAATATAATCACACAGAAACCATATTATTTGCAATAATGTTTAGCCAATAGCTTAAGTGTATTTATGGCTAACTCATATCATATATTAACCCATCTCCATTAATCTGTGTATCACCACAAGGCTGTGGCTTACTGGGTAAAGTTCTGGCATCTTTCTCTGTCAGGGCCTCATGGCTTCCCTGACTCCACTTTATTTTTCCCAGCATTAAGTTTAGTGTTTTCTGCCTGGCTCTACTCTGTTCTATATTGCCAAGTCAGTTTCATTATTCATCAACCAATAAAAGCAACACATAGATAGATGGACCTCCCACACTAGCATGGCAGTTATTTATCAGGCTCTAAGGAGCTGGCTGGAGCTCTGCCACTCACCTGAGCCATAGCTTTATCACAGTCTGTGCTTCTAAATTCAAAATACATCCAGTTGGATTCTGTAAGAATGAGACCTCCCAGTGCCATCTCAGTTGACTTGTGTCCCAACAGAGTTCTATGGGCCATTCTAGATGTGTAGATTCTGTAAGGCATTTTCTCCTCTTCTCTGCCTGCCTTCTTGTTACCGTCTAGATATTGATCTGAAGTCTCGTCTTTCTTGGCATTGTCCCTAAACTTTTTAGAGCCCCATCGAGTATAAGAGTGCCTTGCCCCAGGAACTGTTCTCCCAACTCACCATGATTCATGATAAACCTCTTTATCTTACCCTACACAGGTTCAAAAAGGTCTTAACATAAGCTGTATTATGATACACACACTTTTCATAATAGTCCATGTTTTTGCTGTGGGCTTTTACTCACCTAGGAAAGTACTGGGAACATAGAGACAAATAAAATGGCATGCCACAAAGAGCTCAGATTCCAGGATAGAAGAAAACATGCCCAATTAGTTATAGTATAAACTAAATATAGTGTATGTGTGTATATCTAACATAAAAGTTTACAATAACTAGAGTGATTGGAGTGAATAGATTCATTAGAAAAGAGACGAATGTAGTCTTGAAGGAAAACTAAGTATATAAATGGAAAGACAGAAGGTTTTAGGTCATTCAAGGTAGATGAATCAATGTGTTCAATATGAGTCTTGAAACTAAAGACATCATTTGAAGGACGGAAACAGGACTACAGACATAGAGGTGAGGCCGCATTGATAGGCACTGTTCTCCTAGTTCCTAGGGGCAGGAGGTCTCCATTTGCTGTTAAAGAAGAAGATGTAACATCAGAATTTTTTTAGAAGACGGGAGAAGGTGGCTCACAGAGTTTTGTAGAACACTGAAAAGTCAGGCTTGGGTAGATGACCTTTTGAGTGACAGTTAAGTTCAGGATGGTTATCAGTTTCAAGCCTTACGATTGTATCCCATTGAACTTCTGGAGCTTAAGTTCATTTAATTTTTGTAAAATTTGTTTTTCTTTTCCTCAGGAAAAAAAGGACATAAGATAGGTTTAAATGAATTTGGGTGGTTTTCTTAAGATGAAATAGCTCTTAAAGATTTTGCATTTTGATGAGAAGAGTTTAAATGTACCAAATGCAATCAAATGAACAGCTCTTAAAATACACTGTGTGTGAAAAATGAAATCGAGAATGCTCAGAGCAAAACATTTAAGGCTCTATTATACTGAAACCATTTGAAAAATATTCAAAATTATGAGCAAATAGAATATGTGATTGGGTTTTATAATTTAATATGGATATGTTCCTTTATCTTTGGCACTGTTCCTTTATTAAATATATTGCCCTGAAGAAATGGATACTTTATTTACAAAATAATGTTATTTTTATTGTGAGAAATATTCACATTCTTTGTTTAAATGTGTAAAAAATATAGAAACTTTAAAATGGGTAATAAATACATATTTATCCCAAGAAAATGACCAGTATTAAAATGATGCATCCTGACTCCTGAGTCTCTTTGGGGCCTGTATAAAACACAATGTATTTTTAAAATATGTATTTCAAAAAGAAGACTTTTACTACACACACACACACACACACACACACACACACACAGAGTTCTTTACATGACTTTCATTTAATAGTAGCTAACATTTAGGTTAGGATTATTATATTTAATGGATAAATTCTTCATTTATGTAAGGGCTATTTTTATTGTCAATTTGTTTCTTGAGATGTATTCCTATGAGTTGAATTACCATTTAAAAGAACATCATATTAATACATTTGTCACATGTCTGTTACGAAGATTATTTCTGAAAGGCTTTTGTGTTCCTAGGATAGGAAATGGCTGCAAATGCATGTTTGCAGACTCTCATTAACCCTGGGGTTACCTGCATTGTAATCATTTGATAATTTTAGAATTCAAATTGCTCTCTTCTTCTTTTCCATCTAATTTGATTGTTTTTCCTGCTAAGCTAGTAATCATCTTTATTTTTCTTATCTGTCTGTATCGTTGCTTAGTTTTAATCTTGTTACTTTTAATATTTATCAGGAATTTTTATAAATTAAAATACAACTCTGTATTTGTATTTGGTTTTTGTTTAATACTTTATTTTAATTTGTGTGTGTAGGGAACATACTGAAATGTTAAAATGTAGGTAGTCAGTTGTTTCATCTTCTCTTTACCTTTGTTTTATTCATAAGGTCATGCTGAAAATGAAAGCATTTATTTTACCATTTTTCTTTTACTTGGAAGAAACAGAGCCCACAAACTGGCAGTAAATATTTAGACACTTAGGATACCCCATCCTAAGGCTATCACATCCTGTTCCAAGTCTCTGATTGGAAGTGTACAGTTTGTTCAAAACAAGACATGATTACCCAGGAAATGTGAGAGTGAATGTTTCCTCTGATGCTCAACGCTGACTGCTGTTGTTTCTGTGTTTGTATCGCAACCCTCATTCAAGCCTGGTTACCGACAATGCAGTCCTCTCTAACTTGCAATTTCTTGTTTGTTTTTCAGTGTTTCTAGATAACCTGTCTTCTGAGATTTGATTAATAATTTCATTAATTATGTGTAAGTCCAGGCAGTTGTATGGTCATCCAGATTCTCCATTGCATTTTAAGAGTCAGTCAGTTGAGGTTACCACCTACATACATGGCTGCGGAAGAACACTGTATGAAGCAAATAAATTTGGATATTCAGAAATAATGGTCATTGGGAAGACAGAAGGATAATTGAGACTAAAGAAGCAAATAAGATTCAAGCCATTTAATCCAGAAATAGATTTTAAACTCCATTAGGAAGTGGTGGGCATGACCAAAATAACTTTTACAAAGGAGGAGGTACAAGTGCCGTGCCCCCATGTCTGCGCTCTGTGCGCTGGCACCCAGTTCCCGAGCTTTGGGCAAGGGGCTGGAGATTAAAATACAGAGACACACAGAGAGAGAGATAGCAACATCGGTCATCTTTGAATTCCCCAAGAATGCCCGCTTTATTGTGTTCAGGGCCAGGTTATATAGAGATAGCCACGCCCCAGCCAAACCCACCAGAAACCACTCTCCTGCCATCAGGAACTCCTGAAGGTCTCGTGCTCAGAGCAGCTGTAGGCACTCAGATCAGAAGATTACAAGAAATTCAGGATCTGGGGTCTCACTGCTCCCAACATACAAGTAAGATTACATTTGAGTTTGGAGAGAGGGCTCAACAGTTAAGAGTACTTGTTGCTCTTAAAGAAGAGTGGAATTCACTTCACAGAGCCACACTGGGATGCTTATAACCTGTAACTCCAGCTCTATGGGATCTGACACCCTTTTCTATCACAGGAAAAATAGATAAGGGTTTAAGAGATGCAAGAATCTGAAGGGGTTTTGGTCACCAGGAAAGAGACAGATGTGTGCATCTGTCTCTCTTCATCAGGCCATCTTGGTTTCCTAGTACTCAACAGATACCCCTATAAGTACACAGATCTTAATGATATTTGTGTACTGCTATATGAACTTGGAAGATAGCATATCTGTTTTAGTGAAGTTTCTGAAAAGAAACAAGTACCCAATACATAGACACTCAAGAAACTGAATAAATAAATGTTCGCTATTGGTATACGTTGTCTGTAAAGATATATGCAGAGAAATGCCAAATATTAAAAGTAATAGGACATATATATGGCTTCTAGTCATGAAGCTAAATAGACAAATGAAATTCTGATGTTTTTACTGCACTGTGATAAAAATAGCTGCATTGTTAATGAAATCACTTACCTTAATAAAATACTTTCTCTGGAACCTAGTTAAAACACTACCTTAATGAATGTAGCAAGGGAAAGAATCACTGTTTGTGTAGTTGACAACCCATGTCTGTCCCTTTATGTCATTATATTAGCTGAGAATGAATTACATATAAATAGAAATAAAAGTTGAATAATAATAATGGCCTGAAATGTTCAGTTGACAAATCATTTTATATGGAAGAAAACAGAGGAAGGGCATTAGTCAGAGTCGCATCCTGGGTCTCAAGAGTTGACAAGCTTCAGTCTCTAGAGGTGCTTTCCATCTATGGCCTTCTTTCTAGATAGGGTAATAGACCTGAGTTCCTTCTTAATTTCTTTATCTTGCTAGAGCGTGTCTCTCAGCCAGTACCATTCAGGTTCACATTCGTTCTTGGTAAAGAACACAATTAAATAATCAAAGGCTGAGACACAGGAGCAGAGGTTTAAAAATGGTGTGAATGTGTGGGAGGGCAGAAGGACAGCACAGAAGAGCTTATGTGTGTTGTCTCTGCAGTCAGCACAGATCATAGACGTCTGAGGACTAGACAGCATTAATAAAGGGCCTTGATTCCCTTGCCCCTAAAGCAAGAATGCCTCAGCGGGGCGCATTCAAGGCTTTCTAAAGAGGCCAAAGCTTTGGTGGGGGGGGGGGGCGCATCTTGACCTCCTTTTGAATTAGTCAGGCCTGGAGATCTAACTGCAGAGTGACTACTGTGTACACAGGCAGGATGGCAGGCACCAAGGAGGGTGATGCCAGTGTGCATGCTTTCAAAGAAAATTTTAATTAAACAAATGTGTTTTCTCACAAGTCAACTCAATGGCTTGTTCCAGTCTGTGTCATGCTATTTATGAACATAACAGTGATAGTTTTCATTTCCTAGATAAGCTTAGAAAACTATGTTCATAATAAAAAATAGATTCCTAATTACATATTTTACCAAGGATGTCATTAATAAGTTAAAAATAGGAGAATTTAAACATTTTCTTAACTATGAATTGTAGAAGGCCCTGCTGGAAGGCCTGCTTTTCGTCCTGCCTGGCTCCCGCACTGCTAGTTTTACACCAGAAATAACAACACACAAACTGTATTCATTTAAACACTGCTTGGCCCATTAGCCCTAGCCTCTTCTTGGCTAATTCTCTAATCTTGATTAACCCAGTTTTAATAATCTGTGTAGCACCACAAAGTGGTCTCTTACCGGGAAAGATTCAGCATGTCTGACCTGGCAGCTGGCTCCATCGCGTCTCACCTCACTTCCCTTCTTCCCAGCATTCTGTTCTGTCTACTCCACCCACCTAAGGGCTGGCCTATCAAATGGGCCAAGGTAGTTTCTTTATTAACCAATGAGAGTAACACATAGACAGATCATCATTTCCTCCATCAATGAATGAAAACTTGTGGAACAGTATGGATACTTTTCCAGCGTAGCATGAAATACTGAGGAGGGTACTACAGATGGTTCTTCTGAGGTGCCTGAGAGTAACTTCCTGGTGCTTGTGGCACAGTGTTCACCAGAAGCTAGGGTGCCCTGTGCTCAAGTTACGGAGCAGCACGCTCTGTGATGGGGGCAGCTGCTTCCAGCTGTGGGTGCTGGCGAATTTCCATTGCAGTCTTTATTCCAGAGTCAGAACTTTCCCTGGACAGTAGCTGAGCAGTAATTACAGGTTTTTCTGCTTTTGAAGCTTTATTCAAGGTCTGAGTCCACATCACATGTTGAACTGATAGTAACCAGAGAAAATGTGGTTCAGCTGTGTGCGGCAAGCTCTCCGAGGAACTTAGAGCAGGCAAAGTGCTGAGGCCAGTGGGCATTGGTGGGGCTTGTCTCTCACACACCATGGCTGCTGCAGAGCACTGCTAGGGCAATGGTACATGAACCAAACAGAAGCCTGTGGCACACAGAAACGCCCAGAGCCTCTGACTCCTGCATATTCAGCTGCCCTGTTCTAATGAGTCTGGGGTCCTCCTCAAAGCGCCAGGAGGTAAATGTGACAGTGGCAGCCTTTACTATTAATTTTAAAGGCTTTCTAAATTCTCAGACTGGCGCTTCCTAGAGTTTCTCAGTGGGCAAAAGGAGTTCTTCTGTTTCTTGTTACTCTGGCCTCTGTGTCAACAATAGAAGAGGTTTCCCTAAGCAGGAGCAGAAAAGCACTCATTCATACTCAAGGTGGAGACAGACAGTGCCTCTCCACAGCTGTAGTTCAGACATTAAACAAACCTTCTTCTGCATCAAATCATTCTTTCCATATCTGCTGTGTTTATGTTGTCTTGTGACCAATAACGGTAGTCTTGCCAAACTGCTTTTAGTTTATATGCGATAATTATGATCTCACAAATCAGACATGGTCTTGCTACATATAGCCTAACCAATCCTAAAACTCCTGATCCTCTTGACTTAGGACTCTTGAATGCTGAGATAATCTTTGTGTGCCGCCAAGCCCAATTATCTATGATCTAATTTTTGTTTCTATGCATTCAATATGAGCTACAGGCAAAAAGACTACTACTAAACTAACACACACATATGCACACACACACATCTCTATCTGCCTCCAGTTACCATTGAGCAAAACAAGTCCAACTTGAGCTTCCAATACATTTTACAGAGAGCTTATCATGTTAAATAATTTTTTTCACGTGCAAGGCATTGTTTTCCAGGTTTCTTTTTTATTAATTTATTTGTTTATTAAAGATTTCTGCCTCCTCCCCGCCACCGCCACCTATTTCCCTCCCCCTCCCCCAATCAAGTCCCTCTCCCTCATCAGCCCAAAGAGCAGCGAGGGTTCCCTGCCCTGTGGGAAGTCCAAGGACCTCCCACCTCTATCCAGGACTAGTAAGGTGAGCATCCAAACTGCCTAGGCTTCCACAAAGCCAGTACGTGCAATAGGATCAAAACCCAGTGCCCTTGTTCTTGACTTCGCAGCAGTCCTCATTGTCTGCTATGTTCATCCAGTCCGGTTTTATCCCATGCTTATTCAGACCCAGTCCATCTGGCCTTGGTGAGTTCCCAATAGATCATCCCTATTGTCTCAGTATGTGGGTGCACCCCTCACAGTCCTGAATTCGGAGCTAATTGCAATCCCCATTTAGGTAAAAGTATCTTTATTTCTTCAAACAGTCTGTTCAAGGTATCCATGTAATGATAAATGATGGACTTGGGGAATTGTTTACGAATTATTTCCAATGGCTTACTTACAAAATATTGGCACAGTGTAGGACTATTGAGCATACCCTGTGGGAGGACAGTCCATTGATATCTCCTATTAGGCTGAGAATTATTATAAGTAGGCACTGTGAAGGCAAATTTTTCTCTATCCTTTTCTTGTAACGGTATAGTGAAAAAACAATCTTTCAAATCAATAACTATAAGAGGCCATCCTTTTGGTAACAGAGAAGGCAAAGGAATTCCAGATTGTAGTGGGCCCATAGGTTGAATTACTTTGTTGACAGCTCTTAGATCTGTCACCATTCTCCATTTACCAGATTTCTTTTTTACAACAAACACAGGAGAATTCCAAGGGCTGGTTGATTCTTCAATATGGTGAGCATCTAGTTGCTCTTGCACCAGCTGTTCCAATGCCTGTAGTTTATCTTCAGCTAGGGGCCATTGTTTGGTCCATATTGGCTTCTCAGTTAGCCATTTTACAGGTAGGGCCGTTGGTACCTCTAAAGGTTTGGTATTTGCTGTATGTTCTTGTACAGCCTGAATGGCTGGTGACCTTTTTCCATAATACCTCATCACCAAATGAAACTGTTTTCCCCTCCCTTTTCTTCCTTCCCCCATCCCTCCATTCCTCCTTTCTTTCCTCTACCTTTCCCACCCCCAAACTCCCTTTGTCACCTTTTAAAGTGGTAAATGATGTTTGGGGTCAACTATCAGAAGACAGAATGAGATCACATCTCAGATGGCTTTACCCTCGAGAGTTCCCAGCTTTCCACATAGCACCACATTGCCTCATTTCTTTGCTCCTCTCCTCGGCACTCTGGCTTCACACTAACCAACAGCCGTTCCTCTGCCTCTTGTGGTTGTTGTGCCTGAGACTTCATGATGTTTAGTGTAATGACACTGAGCCCTTGCTGTTTCCACTCTCAAGACCTAATCCCCAACTTCAGAACCCTTTCTGCCGCCCCAAGATTCCTACGGAATCTGCCTTCCTTTCCTCTAGAGCAGTTGTTCTCAGCCTTCCTAATGCTTCGACCCTTTAATACAGTTTCTTACAGTGTGGCTATCTCCACATAAAATTATTTCATTGCTACTTCTTAATTGTAATTTTGCTACTGTTATGGACCATAATGTAAATATCTGATAGGCAGATGGTCTTAGGTGACCCCTGTGAAGGGTCATTTGACTCCCAAAGGGGTTGAGACCTACAGGTTGAGAAACACTGCTCTGAACAGCTTGTGTTGTGTTCATCCTCTTGTAAGACTCTACCTTGACCCCACGCCCCTCTCTTGTCCCCTGTCATGTTTTCCGTGTGCTCTCTGGGGCCCTGAGACTCTGGTTGGGATCACCGGTGCTGCTCTGTGTTGGTAAGCTCAGGGAGAGCTGACCTTGCTCCACAGGGCTCCATCCTCATCCTTGCATCCTTGCTAAACCTAGGCTTCTTCGTACTTCTATAATCTTTTCTGCTTTGCTGCCTTTTCTGGCTTGGATCTAACCAACTTCCAAATGTTAGCATTCCTCATCATTTGGTTATGGGTTCTTTTTGTGCCACATTCCCATGGCTTTAAAAACCATCTATATGCTAATAGCCCCCAAATTTATATCTTAAACCTAACTCTTTCCTCAGTGGTCTTGTCTCATTTATCCAGATTACTTACTTGACAACTCCATGTGGATGTTTCTCAAACATTTGAAACTTAATATATACAAAACTAAACTCTTGCATTTTCTCATGGAAACCTATTTCTCTACAAATCTTCTCAATATCAGTAAATGACACTCCATTATGAACAATTCCTGAAAGAGAAAAAAGGATTTATTTTTTAATCTGCCCCTCCCTGAGTGCACGCACAGTCTGACCACACAGAATTGCCTAATTTCAGAAGGCTCTTCTATTGCCTGCATTCGTGCAATAACTCACTGTCCGACACCAGTTGTCTTTCTTGTCATCTGTAATACGAGGATCAAAACAACATTATTAAATCGTAAACTTGTCCTTCCAATTTCATGCTAAAACACCGTTGTATTTGGCACTTTAACTCCTTCTGTGTTTAGGAGGGTCATGCCTGGCCTGGCCTTCCTCCCCCACTCTGACCAGTCCACCACCTGGAGGTCATTTTTGCAGAGTGAGCTTGGATCTTCGCTCATGCCATACTCCTTGTTTGGGTTAGACTTTCCTCTCGCCTCTCATGGCTGGACTCTTCTCTTCAGGTGTTTGTTTAAATCTCACCTTCCATCTAGTTCTCTAATCACTTTATCTGTTGGATACCGCTAAAAACATTGTGTGTTATTTCCTCCCTAGCATTTCCCATGTCTAATTATCCCTTTGTGTTTGCTTCTGTATTGCTTTCCTTCCATCACACCTGAGTTCCATCACTGCAGACCCACCGCTGAGACCAAAATAGGCACTGATAATTACTAAATGAATGTGTAACTTGATTTGTCAATCTCCACAGACAATGAAATAATCAAGGATTGCAGAAGAACAGATAGGTAAAACTCATCTGGATGTCAATAGTGACTCGCCCACAACTCCCCACAGTGTTTTTCTGCCCTCAGTGAAAAGCCTGTTGTCTCCTGTGTTGTTGTCTCCTGTGTGGTTTTCCACAGGTGTCATCACGTTGTGATAGCTCGGTTGTGCGCATCTCAGCATGTGTCATATTTCCAAAACACATGCGTAGAAAGTGAAAACGGGGGAGAGTGCCAAGAATTTCTTGCCCTGTTTCCTGCAGTGAGTCTTTATTTTTATAATCAGAAAGACTGATAATAGTTTTTAACAGTAGTTGAATTGTCTGAATAGATGTGTATTTATAAGAATGTAGTTACTCACTTTCTTTTTAATGTTTTGATAAATCTCTTTAAGTTTTGTTTAGCTTACTATAGGCTGGAGGTTGGGTATAGATTTCAGACATTTGTTTGATCCCCACTTAATCTTTACATTTATGTTGTGTGTATGACAGGCAAGGGCAGGGTCTTGCTATGTAATTCTGACTGGTCAGGAGTTGAGGATCCTCCTGAACCTTAGTCTCCAGTGCACTTGGATTGCAGGTAAGCAGCACAAAGCCTAGATTCAACAGTGTTTATTTCTTGTTGAAAGTGTGCATACCTTTGTAGTTTGTATTTCCAGGTTTATATTCACTATTGGATTAGCTGACAATTAATAAAATCTTATTTCAATATGTGTCCCCTGGATGTTGTTAAAGATAAGAATAATTTCTAATTAATGGCTTTTATGAAAGTACCAAATTACTAAATAGTTAGGGTAAATGGCAGGATACCTCTGAAACTATTTATGTGTGAAATTTGCCATCACTTTTGAGTCTACGTAAGATCCCTCCTATTTTGGCTCTAAGAATGTGGCATCACATTTGCTTTCACGTGGCATACCCTTAGTTGTAGTCTCAGAGTTAATATGTGAGCATTAGTAAGGTGACAGCAGGTCCCAGCCGACCTCCTGTTGCTGCCTGATGTCTGGAGTCACTCATCATATGCTGTGACAGTGGCTGCTTGAGTGTTTCTAGCCTTTAAAAGCATTCTGAAGCACACCCCTTATGTGTCTTAGTAAGAAGTTGTATATAATCTTAACTATTTTAATATTCATAGATACTTAGATTTCAGACTTAACATATACCTAGATATTAATAAGATAGATTCTAGAATCAAGTCCTCTGAAATGGGACCTAAAGAAGCAATATTTAGTTTCAAGAGGGAATTTAAATAGTCCCTTAGGGCAGTTTTTGCAATATAAAAGAGTTCCACACTAGCCCAGAATGGAGTGTAACAAAAGTTTATTTATTAGGGGGTAAACTCACAGAAAGAGTAGTGAGCCACAGTTCTCTGCGTGTGCTAGGAACTGGAAATGAATCCAGCAGTCAAGGGGCCCACACACGCTTTACGTCTGCCCTTACAGTACATGAAACCACGCCGAAAGTGGGCCAGTATCTTAAGGGCCATTGGCAGAAGGAGTCCTGAGAACACCTTCCACTTTTGCCTAAATAAGAGAGTTCTAAGTCTAATACAAAACTATATACAATAAGAACAAATACCAAATATAAAAATTAGGATTACATCCAGCATAAACATCAAGCAAGAAACATCTGCTAAGTGTTTTAATAGTTATCCTATTTTAAGGAATCTAAGTCTTATATTAGAAATACTTGGCTAAGTCATGAGAGGAAAGTACCTATGACTATCTAGTCTTCAACCCTATCAAAGACCTAAGAAGGGAAACAATAATACTTGAGTGAACAGGAAGTGCAATCAAGCAACTTCTAAAAGGTGCAAGAAATAACAGAGACAACCGGCTACCTGGGCAATTACCTAAAGTCTCATTTGTAACGTTGGGGCAACCAACTTTGGCTAAGACCTAGAGTAACTGACAAACCATTTTTAGAGGCAGGAAAATTTTAAATACTGTCTTACCCTGTCTTGGCAAGGTTTGGCAGTCTTTTTGTTTGTATCCTACTTGTCCAGTCTGGATACCATGCATTTTGTCAGTGGTTGAGGCATGGGCGGTTCTTTGCTCAAAGGCCAGTTTTGCCAAGAAGAAAACAAGCTCCAAGTGGAGTGTCTTCAGTGCTCAACATTCTCCCCAGAATAGATCAGTGCTACCAGGAGCAATCGTGTCTCATGTCAACAGAACCCTAAGTTATTTAAATTACGTATTCTGCAGTTCTTTGAAGTGGTTGAAGATTACCTATCTATGTGGAATACAATCACTATGTATCTAAAGAGTCTGATTAGTTTAACTATATGACAAACATGGATGACTATTGACCTGTAATTCTTAATACCAATATAGCTTAAAGACTAAGACTTTATATTAGAATATTAAGCAACCTTTAAACAAATGTGCAGCAAATGAGGAAAATGACCTCAAAATATAAGTATCTTGATCAGAGGTAGAAATATATAGTGCAATATGATAAATATATCCTAAAATTGCATCAATATACAAAATATCTTATGAAGAAGTAGAAATATGCATGCATACAATATGACAAAATAAGTTTACATAGGTGCACAAATATTATAAACATAAATAGGAGATATTCAATATTACAAATATAATTTGAATTTGTATCAATATCAAAGAATCTATACCAATGTAAATTGTCTATCAATAATAGCTCACAAGTATTCTTACTATTATTCACTATTATTATTAGTGTGAATATGCTCACACTAATCTACCTATTAATCCCCCCCTCTTTTTTTTTTAAGAGATTCCTGGGCCTACTTAATTTTCACCTCCCACCCTATACCATTTATAACCAACCCCTAATAGAGGTCCCTAACCCTGAGGACAAACTTTGTTGGGAGAGTTGGGAGAGTGAACATCGTTTTCTAGAATTACTTCCCACTGTCATGGGGTAATATTATTTATATGGGATCCTGTGAAAACAAAAATGATGGTTAAATTTTAAGATCACTGTCTGGTACAGTTGCAGATAGTCTCTGAGTAGGTGGTTGTGGTTTTTTTGTTGTTGTTGAGGTTCTTATATGAAGTTCTTGCCAGAACATTGTAAGAAGGTGTGCCATCTCAGCTAGCCAATTTAGAATCATCTTGAGCAATTTGTCACCCAAAACTGATCTTAATGTAGCACTATCAGCATCATGATGTCATATCAACTAGTTTGAATTGTTGTGGGGCCCCATCTTGTTTCTGGAAACTTCAAAGATTACTGTAGGAACATTTATTGTTCATTGTGGAAAACTTAAATATTATTCATATAGACATATATTTAATGAAAGGTACCATAGTGACAAAAACAGGTATGGTGAGAAATAAAATTTTTTCTATTTTTTTTCCGTCCCATACCAGGTGACTCCTGATATGAGACAGAAAACTCTGAATTTTTTTTTTTTACCAACATACTTGGATTTAGAGAAGGATAGCCATTGTCCAACTTCAAAGCCAGCTTTGATTTTTACGTGAGCCACGACTATCATACTGAGAAGTAGGGAGATATGTATGTTTAGGTAGTGAAATTTTACCATGCAGAGGATATGGGTACTATAAGTCAGAATTCTCTTAGCTTGGTGATTTTGTTTGGATAGCTATCCTTTTCAAAAACAAAACAAAACAGGCATTTAGATGTCCAAGTTCTCTTGACTTTTTGAAGATGAGTATTTTCCTGCAAAGACAAAAAGAGAACTCTGCCCCAACCTTTATGAGGTATTCTTACCACCTGTTGGATTGTCACCTCTGTGGATGAGCTGTTATTTTTCTTTCTCAAGAGGTTTCTCTTTTTTAAACTGAATCTTTATTTATTTTGATGGTATCCATAGTTTTCCTTCTCCTGTAGAAACAAAAGTGAATCCCCTTTTCCAATGTAGCACAACTCCTGGTTTCCATTCTGATTTAATTCAAAAGTTTTTTTCTTATCCATTGTCTCTCAGCTGCCATTGTTTCTTTCTCATTAGCATAAAATTTAACGTTAATAAAACATTATGCAATCTATTTCTGGGGGTATCTCTTATTTTTTCTTTGTTTAATATATCTTTTATAGTTTTATTTGATCTTTCTATAGCTGCCTGACCTGTAGGATTGTTTGGTATACCTGTAATATGTTTTATATTATAGTAAGTAAAAAATTGTTTCATTTTCTTAGAGACATATGCTGGACCATTATCTGTCTTTGTTTGTGCAGGTATACCCAGGGTGGCCATAAGTTCTAGTAAAATTATGATTACTGAATCAGCCTTTTCCAAACTCAAAGCAGTTGCCCATTGAAAACTTGAATAGGTGTCAATGGTATGGTGTACATATTTTAATTTTCCAAATTCTACAAAGTGGAACACATCCATCTGCTAGATTTTATTTTTTAAAAAACCCTTTGGATTACTTCCTGCAGGTAGAGGTGTTTGGTTATATAAAGAACAAGTAGGAGATATCCTTATAATATCCTTAGCTTGTTGCCATTTAATAGAAAACTCCTTTTTTAAACCTTTGCTACTGACATGATTTTTTAAATGAAATTTTGGTATATTTAGCACATTTTCTATCAATAATCAATTTCTGCATTACCTTGTATTAGAGGATCTGGCAGACCCATATGGAATTGGATGTGTGTTATGTATATAGAACAAAGCCTATTCCTGATTATGTCTTGAACCTGAATAAATCATGAAGTCAATTCTTTATCATCTGCTATAAATTTAGCGTTTTCAGTCTTTAGTGAAAGACAGAAAAGGGTGACACTGTTACTCCAGCCCCTCATCCTTCAGTCCCCTAGTCGCGATTCTATTGAAGATTTCTCCAGGTATTTTTATTCCCTGCCAGAGTTTGCCTGACACATTTTAGGTGTTGATATTTCTCTCTCTAAGCCAACTCTTCCTATTTGGTTTTCCCTTAGCAGAACACTTGAAAACAAATCCTGTGTTAGCTCTTGGTGCTAGAAGTCCAACCAAGGCAGGTCCATGCTACAGAAAGACTGATCTTAGTATAATGATGCATTGTAAATCTTTTGACTCCATATTATTCACAGTTATTCTTTAGGATTTATGTATTTATTATGTGTAGTGTTCTGTCTGCATGCATGCCTGCTGCTCAGAAGAAGATACCACATCTAATTCTAGATGACTGTGAGCTATCATGTGGGTGCTAGGAATTGAAGTCAGGAACTCTGTAAGAGTAGCCAGTACTCTTAACTTCTGGGCCATCTCTCCAGCTCTAGACATGTCTCTTATTATGTACTTTATATTACCTTGTTCTCCTGAGTAACATTAACTACCTACCTTCTTGGTTTAGGTATTGCTAAGACCTAGCAAATAAAACATTATCTCCTTTCAAATGAGTAAAGCAAGTTTCATATTACCATCCTTCTTGTTCTTGGTAAAATAATATTATTCTTTCATAAAATAAATATGCCATCAAATTGTTAGTTCTCTTCTACCTTTCCACCTCAGAAGGAGGACTTTTGTTTTATTCATCTTTGCAAGTGTGTAGAAACTAATGGTTAATAAACAAGATTAAATAAACTCAAAGTTATATAAGCATCTCAGTTTGTCCAAAGACATTATGTTTGAAGTAGTATAAACAAAGTTTTATAATATTAGAGAAATCACCAGTAGCAAAAATTTCTGGTTTTTATTTATTTCTTTTTCAAAAAAGACTTGATGAAAATCTATTGGGTCTATTGGAGTTGCTGACAATACATTTTAAATGAAAATGTTTTGCATCTTAAACTGGGAGAACAGGCATCCTTCCAAAGGAAATTGACAATAGCGTTAATGTGTCTCTCTGGGTTGTGTTGAAATAACTTGAAGGTAAGAAGTCATGAAGTCAAGGATAGTATGATCTCTGTTTTCTCTCTGGTAAGAACTAAATGTGACTTTGGGAAGGCCATTGAGTTCTCTGGACTTCATTTATCTCCTCTTTTACGTGGAAGAAGTCCTTCCTGCCTTGTTCAATTGCAGATCTTGTAAACAACAAATTAGTTGAGAACTTTACAAATCTTTGTGTCAGTAATGTGAAGAACTCTCTGGATACAGTGTTTGTTTCATCTTTGATAAAATCAGTAGTGACATGAGAAAGTCTTAGTAATCCTTGAGTCTTTAGCAGATGCTACCAGGGCAGTGCATACATTTCAGCAAAGAGGAGAGTGGGTTTGCAATGTTACTGTTCCAGCTTCTTTTGTACTTTTGGTTCATTGCAGTTATCTGAATCAGATAGTGAAATCCTTTAATGATGCATACCAAGCTCACAAAACCTAAAATTTTCCGAGTAAACTCCAGTGTCAGTTGCTTTGATTGGCATATACTTTGCATTTGCCGTGTTGAGAATCAGTAGTCCTGAGCAATGTGCAATAGTAAGCTCCTCGGTAGAGGCAAATGGGAACTGTTTCATTATTAGCTCAAATAAATGAAGAACTGGCATCTTTCAGAAGATGCCAATTATTGCATGTGCCAGTGGTGTTAGGATCAGGGAAAGCGATGGCTTCCTCATCAGTGCTTTAATGAGCACATTTTAATCTTTTATATTTGATACATTTAAATTAGACACTTAGGTGCTTCTGTTCAATTAAAGGTACATCACTTTAATGTAAGTAATAGTGTGTTTTAAATGATCTGTTTTCCCTTGGTCTAATCGTATGCCCAAAACTGGATATGTTTTTATGTGGTATAGCTTTATGTTTCAATTTAACTTTTTAAACTTTCTATTCTTTGAATTATGTTCACTTAATAGCTATTGTAACTTATGTGCCATGAAAGTTATTTATACTGATGGATGGACAATGTAGTGGCTCTTAAATTCTGTTTAAACTTGTAACCTTTAATAACAGCTCTGAACTGGCTCATATATCCTCAGTCGCTCAGTCTTCAAGCCCCACATTCATTTACTAATTGCCCACATCTGTTGTTTCTCCCATTACTGGTTCTGAGAAGAAAATTTTAGACTCCTCTTCACTATTCATGGTTCCTCTGGCAGGTTATACTTATTAAGCTTGTCTCAAAAGTTGAGGGGAACAAAGGGACACAATATGTGATTAATTCAAAGTTAATTATTTCAGTGTCACCTGACATTAATTACCTTTAAGTAATAGATGTATTATGTAAGGACTTTTCTCTGTATTACAATACCATGAACGTAATTATAACTTACATTGTTTTCTTCATGTATAAGAAGGTTAATATGACCCCTACATTAAACACAGTTAAAATTGGGCTAACTATGGGAAAGGAGTAAATTAACTATTCTATGGCTGCCTTGGAAAGTGACTTATTTTCTTGCCTTTCCTGGAAAACAGAGCAAACTCTGTTGCCAGCAGTTGATAGCTACGTGGCAGACATCTCAACTTCATCACAGGCCCAGCACCGGAATCCAGGGTTCATCCAGACTGTAAGGTGGATCTGACTTAAGTTGGCAAGCCATTCACACATAAATAAAAAGCAAATATAAGAGAAGGGAAATAAATGGCAATAAAGTCCCTGAAGTACTGAAGTCTATAAAGCTCTGCCCCTGTGTGCAAGTGTATCCATTCTGGCCAGGCTTCTCTATTCCCCGATATTGTGCAAAGAAGATAAGTTCTATTTTGGGACAGAGCCTTGCTGTAGTCTCAGGCAGTTTCAAATGCCTCTTTCTGTCTCCTGCTCCTTAGTATCAAGGTCAGGCTTGTGCCACCATGCCTAGTCCATCAAGATACATTCTATTGTCAGTGAGGTAATATATTCATCCTTTCCTTCGTCATTCGAATAACTTAGACTCACAGTTTAGTTCTATATTTTTAGTGTTCCCAGGGTTCCTAAAGGATGGGAGTTTATACCCCATTGTTGCTTGTGCAGTAGTGTGTAGGTGATTATATTCAGTGTGTAACAGTGTTGCTTGAGCAATAGTGTGTAGGTAATTATATTCAGTGTATAACAGTGTTGCTTGTGCAGTAGTGTGTGGGTGATTATATTCAGTGTGTAACAGTGTTGCTTGTGCAATAGTGTGTAGGTAATTATATTCAGTGTGTAACAGTGTTGCTTGTGCAGAAGTCTGAGATGATTATATTCGGTGCAGGTTTTTTATGAGTGTCTGTTCTTTCAAGGTTATTGATCAACTATGTACCACCTATTTCATGTGCACCTACTCTTTAAATATATATAAAATTATTTTTTTCTTGTCAACATTTTTTTGATACATATTCTGGCATAGAAGTCACATGACATTTACAGAAAGTACAAACTTGGAAGGCAAACAAATACAAGTGGAAATAATACCAAACAACATGAAATCAAAAGGAATCTCTTTGTACACTGCTGGTGCAGATAGAACGAACTAGGAAAGAGATGCCTAAAAGAGCAGGAAGAGGTTGGGCTCTGGGCTTGAGATGAGAGAGGGAGGGGGTATAAGCAGCTTCCCTGATGTGCGGGTCAGGGATGGTGTGGGGGGGTGGGGGTGGGCATTTTCTGTCCTGTGTGAGTATGCACTGAGCAAAGGCAATGAGAGGAGGCAGCCGCTCAGGTAGTGGGGGTTAACCTTCCAGCAGAGCTAGGTTACCCTCATTTAAGGAATTTATCGCATCACTCTGGGCACTGGGAGAAGGGATTAGGTAAACCCGGGTTGTCTCACGTTGACGATAGGGAGGAGCAATGCCTTATGGGGCAGTACGTGCAAGCCTCGAACTAAGCTGTAGACTTAAAAGCACACACGGGTTATCCTTGACACAAGAATGCCGACTTTATTGTGCTCCAGGGAAGCTTATATAGGGATCCTTAACTGATAGCCGCATCCCAGATCTCGGGATCTTTCAGCCGCAGGCCTCATCAGAACCCACTCCCCTGCCATCAGGGTCTCCTGCTCAGAGCAGCTGAAGGCACAGGTGTTTTGCTGAGTTCACTCCAGCAGGCAAAGGGTCTGAGGCAGGCACAGCCCGCAACACCCATGCATGTGCTAAGGGTACATGAGAAACTGTGTGGTGTCAGTGGTTTCTATTTCTGCTGTGTGTGACACATGCCTGTCTTGACAGATGTTTGACACTGATGCCCACATACCATGGATGGCAGGCAGGACAGGCATCTGGATAGCGGTGTCCTGAACTTGTAGATCTATTTCCTCTCGTTCCTAATTTTATGGAACTTATTACTGAGTCTTACTTTAGTGCTTTGTTCTTAAGTTTCTGACTAATTTGGCATATTTTAATTTTTGTGCAATATCTTATACATATAAGCAATGCCTAAAAATCAGTTAAATGTGTTTATTTTTGAATGGATTATTGGTCAGAGGAAACTGGATTCATATTCTTTCTGTTGGGGCTTCTTTTCAAGACTGTGTCTGCCTCTGTATGTTGTTGTGGTTGTAACAAACATTAATGCTGTCTTAGAATATATGTAAATTGCTTACAGATTGTTTCTGAATAATAATTTTTAGGTAGAAAAATTATTATAGTAGTATTTCTTTTTTTGCAGTAGAAAATGAAAATTTTTAATTTTCGAATATCTACAGAGGTTTGTCAATTTTGTAGTTTCACAAATGTCCTATTTCCTACCCCCAATTTCTATTTTAAGAGAGAGACACACACACAATCTAGGCTCACACAGCTAGTGAGTGGTAAAACTTCAATCAAATCTGGGAATTTATGGCTTCAAAATCTGTGCTTCTCTTAGGAGGTTGTGGAACATGGTGGGCAGATATTAGCCTGATGATGCTGTTGGAAGAGGTCACAGAAAAATTAAGGAGGAGATTAATTTTTCATCAAAAGAAGAGAGATCAGACGTCTGCCAATTTAAGTAGCAACGTGTTAATTTTTTCTTCTTAGATTTCCCAATATTGTGTTGATAATAAGTTCCATGTTACAGGTGTCTGTTAAGGACAAAGGGATATCCGAACTCATCAATTATAGTAGTATTTCTGATCGTTTAGTTTTAACTTGCATCTTCAAAATCTGTCCTCTATAAAAATAGTTGCTGACTGTTTATTTGGAGTTTGTTAATCACCATCGTATTTGTTATTGTTTCAGAATTCAGTTTTGGTACCCAGCATTTTCTCCCACATGTGTGCTGACCTGGATTATCTTTGGGCATCGTAGGACCCCCAGAATCTGGTTTACAGGCAATTGATTGTGATCCAAGAAGTCTGTATTTTTTGCCAATAAATTTTTTGTTTGATGTGACTCTTCTACCAAATTCCCAGAAAATAACAGAAAAACAAAGAAATGCAAAAGAAGTGAGCCCTGGGTTTAGGTGTTCTGAGATGTGAGCCCTCTTCCCCCCTGTAGTGTTCTCTGTGTTCCTTTTACAGAGGAACTATAGGTATGGTGGTCAGGGGAGTGATGGCCAGGGGAGCGATGGCCAGGGGGTGATGCCCAGGTTTGCTTAAGACTGACATAATTTTGATGTAAAAACATAGAAACAAATTGACATATCAGTGATGTAGCAATTATGAATGATTGTCTGTCAGTTCTCCAAATACTAATTGATGTATCTCCAAGTTACCAAGGAGAGATGCAAATTACAGAATCTTAATTTTCCTGTGAGAAATAGTTTTCTCCAGAAACAAATATACAGATGCTAATTTCCAATGCCCTGCAAACTCATCTCGCTAATAAATAACCATCCTTCCAGATAGAAACACTCAATATAAATACATTCCGCAGCTCTAGCAAAAGCCACACTTTTAGTAATTGGTCATTGTGCTAATGTGTCCCTAGGTTTCCATTTTCCTGATCCTCCTGTTCTGAATTAAGTCAATCCGTCTCCATGTTTCTCCCATCCGTACAGTAATTGACCTGGCGCACTGCCACATGCAGCCCAAAGGGCCCTCACTGCGGGAGGATGTCCCACCTCTCTGATTTGACTGACAGGACATGCTCTGATTTGAAAATTGCTGTCATGGTGCTGTTTATCACTAAATAACACCAATCTTGAGTGTATGTGTACACTGAAATACCAGCTCTGGCTTTTCAGTGTGATTGTTCTTCAGTAGAGCGCAGTCTGCAGACAGTCAAGGCTTTATCTGGCTGTGATGGTCTTTCCTGCCTTGGAATGGCTTCTTGAAATTCAATGTAGTCACAATTTTTTCTTTTCTTTTTTATTTTATTTTACCTCTATATGAAAGAACCATGTACACAGTTCATAGGTTAGTTGATTTCAAGTTAAATAGGCTGGCTTCCTACACATTTCTTCCTAAGTATAGTCTAGACTTAATCTTTGAGCATAAGAGAATGCAGAGACACGGACTCTGTCTGCTACTGACTAGTGAATGTACTCACGCAGCACCACGGGGCCCACTTTCCATTGGGACACGGGATCTTCTGTCTGCTACTGATTAGTGAATGTGCTCACACAGCACCACGGGGCCCACTTTCCATAGGGACACGGGATCTTCTGTCTGCTACTGACTAGAGGATGTGCTCACGCAGCACCACGGGGCCCACTTTTCATAGGGATGTGGGATCTTACTTTGATGTATATTGTCTTGCTGTTGTCATCTATAATGAGAGGCAATGCTTTTGTACAATATCCCTTATTTAAATGTGAAATCAGGATTTAAATTCAAGTCTATTTTGACTAATATTCTTGTTAATATATACTATCCACTTAATTAATGGTCATTTGTTGAATGAATGAATAAAAGACTTATAAAAATGTATTTGTTTTAAAATTGATTAATGAAGAGAATAATGGGGTCAAACCTTAGTAAGACATAAATGCTTCATCTTGAAGGTCTGCACTTAGTGTCTGCAATTATTTTGAGTCAGAATTAGCTCAACTAAAGTGTGAATTTGAAACCCCCAAGCCTTTTCTCCAAGTTTACTAACATCAAAAGTGTGCCATGCATCTAGAGCTGGAAGGGGTCCTCCAGCTGCCGGTGTTGACAAGTGGTGTTGCAGACACCATTGTGTCTTTGTTTTACTCAAAAAGACCTAGAATGATGTCTTGGAATTCTGACTTCTGGCAACAGCATAGACAGCTCACTGCTGAGTTTGCAGTTCCTCTTGGGGAAAAGAAGCAGGCTTTTTCAGCGAATTCTGAAGTGGGAAGGGGTAGTGCTTGCTTTTGTTCAGTCTATAAATTGACACAGATTAAAAACAACAAAATCAAAAGCCCTGTTAAGTTCAATTTGTGTTCCAAGTCTAGATTTCCACTGACCTTTTCTAAAGAAAAGGGAATGTATTGTCTTTCATCACAAGTGCTTTATATTTCTAGTTAGTCATGAAAATTCATTCAACACTTTTTGGAACAGTGTCAACCACAAGTGACAGAGGACTGAGACACAGTGAACAGCCAGTGTCTGAGCCCTTAAGGACATCTCCATGTAGGGAGTTTTAGGTCATACTTCTTGCAGTCTGATAGTGACAGACAAATGTCAACAGAGTGCAGGGAATACACTGTCCAAGGGACCCAACTGTGTAGGGCATGGAACAAAGACAAATTTGCCTGCTGGTACCCGTGACTGCATCAGCTTTGTACATCTTTTTTTTTTTTTTTTTTTTTTTTTTGGCTTTTCGAGACAGGGTTTCTCTGTGGCTTTGGAGTCTGTCCTGGAACTAGCTCTTGTAGACCAGGCTGGTCTCGAACTCACAGAGATCCGCCTGCCTCTGCCTCCCAAGTGCTGGGATTAAAGGCGTGCGCCACCACCGCCCGGCAGCTTTGTACATCTTGAATGTGTGCTGATGGCATAGTGACATAGGCTCAGTTTTGCAAGATGACATGAATGTGTTTGAATACATGCACGTATCCTAACTGCATGTTGTCACTAAAGTCATAGGGAATTCATTTGTGGAAAGTAGGGTTGCTATTTATATATAAAAGCAGCTACAGGGAGTCTAGAGACATATGCAAATTTGTGCTGTAAATGTTCAATCTGGGAGTTGGGTTTTTGTATTATTTGGAAAAATAGAGAAATTTGGGTGATAAATCACATGTGCTGTGCATTGGGGAAATTGTCCAGTTGAGTGAATAAGGGAAATAAATTTTGTTGTAGTCAAAGTGAAGATGTGTTTGAGTCCAGTGCTTTTGTCTGGCTGCTAATACAAAGAGTAGTATAAATTTTTAAACTATGTAGAAACGTGAATGCAGTGTCTCTTTCTAGTGATTTATTTTCTGTCAGTTGGTGGTGGTGGGGATGTGAGCCAGTGGCTTTGGATACAGAAAGAGACTCAATTAAAATGACGGCAATCATTTGTATATGAGTTGGAATTTACAAAGTCCTTCCCAAAGCCTTTCCCCCAGAGTTCTTACAGCAAATCTACATGGTGGATAGGGCGAGTATTCCCTCCTTTCACAGGTGAACAAACAGTATGGAGATTTAAACAGTCTCTTCAGCTCTTTTAAGAAGAAGATTTAGGTTTAGGGACCTTACCCTGAGCTTCCAAGTTAGGCTTCCTCATCTTTTCAGCTAGGCCATGTGCTTTGTGACTTTTTATTTTTATAATCTTGTTACACTCTTTCTCCTGTCTGTGACTGGGAGCTGTGGCTCTTTCTATCTGACTAATTGGTCTTCTGACATGAGGTCCACTCTCTATGGGATATTTTCACCCATGTAGCTCCCAGGCAGAGTGCGTGAAGACAACCCTTCTTTAATCCACTCCTTTTCGAATTGAGCACACCTTTGGCTGTCTCTATTTCAGTGTTTATGACACCATCCTGCAAATTTTAAAAAGCTCACACAATGAATGAAGATTAAAAACCATTACAATCTGAGATAGAGAGATGGCTCATTGGTTAAGAGCATGGGCTGTTCTACTAGCAGCCCTAGGTACAATTCCCAGCACCCACATGGCAGTTCACAACATTTATAACTATAGTCTCATGGAATCCAATGCCCTCTTCTGGTGTGCAGACATACGTGAAGACAAAATACCAACATACAGAAAATATATGAATAAACAAATCTAAAAAAACTTTGTTATCCTTATATTTTTCATTGTAAGCATTCTGCTTGGAGTGGGGATAAGGATACAGAGAAGGAAAGACAACCATTTGGAATGCATGTTCATGCTGGTTTAGTTCCTTGCATGTATAATATTAATAGTATCTTAAATGTAATGATTATAATGTTCAAACAGGGTGTTTGATAATGTAATTTCCATACATTAATTATCAACTATTTTATAATGACACGGATGAGCATAAATAAATATTTAAACTGAAGATAGCAATGTTACTTTCTTATAGGTTATTTTATTCCTCTGTGACCCAAATCCTTTGCACAAAAGCATGTCAAATCAGTCAATATCTTTGTTTTCTAAACAATGTCTTTACTATGTTATTTGACTATAAACAGAGACTGCGGTTTCATTTTATGTCCACCCAGACCCGAATAATCACACAAAAGCTATCTTAATTATAACACTGCTTGACCAACCACTCAGGCATATTCCTAGCTAACTCTTACATCTTAAATTAACCCATTTCTATTAATATGTGTATCACCATGAGGCTGTGGCTTACTAGTAAGGTTCTGGCATCTTTCTCCTTCAGCAGCTATATTGTGTCTGCCTGACTTTGCTTTCTTTTCTCTTCAATCACTGCCTGGATTTCCTGTCTTCCTATATTCTGCCCTGCCATAGGCCAAAGTAGCTTCTTTATTAACGAATGGTAATAAAACATATTCACAGCATACAGAGGGGAATTCCATAACATTTGACTTTCATTTGAGTGAGTCTAGTGGCTGTCTCCTGTGAGGTGTGAACTGGATTTGAGTGAGTCTAATGGCTGTCCTCTGTGAGGTGTGAACTGGACTTGGGTTAGTCTAATGGCTGTCCTCTGTGAGGTGTGAACTGGACTTGGGTTAGTCTAATGACTGTCCTCTGTGAGGTGTTAACTGGACTTGGGTTAGTCTAATGACTGCCTTCTATAAACTGTGAACAAGTTCTTTGCACTTCTTCCTTCGAATCTTTGCTTTTGTAACTTATCTTGAGTTCTCCTTTTGCTTTTACTTACTTATATACTTGTATTAGTTACTCTAGAGTAACAAAACTTATGTAATGAATATCTCTATATATAGAAAGGGATTTGTTAGAGTGACTTAGTGGCTTTGGTCCTGCTACTCCAACAGTTGCTGGCTAGGAACAACAGAAGGTCCAAGAGCCCAGTAGTTGTTCAGTCCATGAGGCTAGATATCTAAGCTGGTTTTTAGTATATGTCAGAATCCTGAACAATTAGGCTCTAATACCAGTGAAGGAGTGGACTTGCTAGCTAGGGTAAGGAGAAGTAGGGAAAAAGGGGGAAAAAAACCTCGATTTTGCTCCTTCCATGTCCTTTATCTAGGTGGCCAGCAGAAGATGTGGCCCAGATTAAAGGTGAGTATTCCCACCTCAAAGATCTAGATTAGAAGTGGGTCTTCTCACTTCAGATGATTTAATTAAGAAAAAAAGTTTATCACAGGTGTACCTGTTCATCTGGGTTTTAGTGAATTACCGATATAGTCAAGGTGACAACTAGGAATTGCCATCAGAGGACTAAACTTACTTCCTTGTTTGTATGGATCAAGGCGTCTCATTGGGCTGCACCTCTCAGACTGTGGAGAAAGAGACATTGATGAGCCATTGTTGTTTGTGTCCCTGGGCAGGTCGCCCAACTGTCTTAGCTTCCCTGATGTTTGTGAGATTAAAATCTGCTCAGTGTCCATCAGGATTCTGTGTTTCTTCCAAGATTCCCTCCTTCCTTTCAAAAATCCACATATATTGGTGCTTTGTGCTTTGTCAAATTTAATCTTTAATATTTAATTTGCATTGATCAATTAAACACAGCCATATAGACATTGGCTTTGTCTTTCTATACAGCCTGTTTATTTTAAGAACTATTTGTCTCATTGGATTTAATTAAAGTGACTATATTATAAATCTATATGCTGACAATTCTACTTTAATATTTCTCAGTTAAGTACTTGCTATTGTTCCAAAGAGTCACAAATTTGTATTCATAGTATGAATTGATTTTTAATTAGGTATTCTTTTTTAACTTTTATCATTATTTTGTGAAAAGTATACAGTGTACTTATTTTTTTATTTTACTGTTTGTAAAAGTGGTTGTTATATTCTTTCTGAAACTTGGTACTGTAGTTATTTTAAATATGTATTTATCTGTTTTACTGGTTTTCTACTGCTGTGCATCATGTTTGGCCAACCTTCTCTGAGTCGTGGGACGGGCTCTCAGGAATGTTCCGTCTCAGTTCTGTGCTCAGATCAGACATGGATCCAGCATCTCTGGGAACTACACTCTTTCATCAAAGTGCAGATCCCAGTCCCGGTGTGTCACCTGCTCCTCCTGCTTCAGCAAGACACAACTAGACTCACACATATGCAGCCCAGACCAGCTCTCTGTGGGGTCAGTTAATAGTGTTTCTTTTTGCTTGGGGCTTTACTTTTTATTTCTATTGTTTTATTGGTTTTCTCCCTTCATACCAAATAGCTAGTCTGTGGCCGTCAGGACTAACTGGGTCTAGGGACAGTTTGGGGCAGGCTTTGGACAGCTGGCATTCTGTTTCTTATATGTCTTATCTTCTCATCTGTGGAAGGAAATTCATCACACTCGTTTCTGCAATTCTCCTGGGGAAGTTGGTCATTTTCATTTTAACCTCAATTCTGTTCTCATTTCGAAGAATAAGTAACATTTTAAATTGAAAAGGCAGGGGCAGGTATAAATGGCCCACATCCCTCACTGCAGCTTGTTACAGCCTTGGGAAGTTCGGATGCGAGAATTTTTTCAGGGGTCGTAAAAACCTTCATAAATTGTCTGCACTGTCCAAAGGAGAATTTGTTTGGCTGAAAGTTTGCAAACAAATTTTTTATGTAGTATCAAAAGAAGTCTCATGTTTTAGGTTGCGAGAGTTAGTCTTCCTGAGGTAGCCTTGTCAGTCACCCCAGCTCTGTGGTTTAGAAGCTTGTAATGAATTGTGTGAAGTCAAGACAATGCATCAGCTGATCCCGGTTGTGAAAAGAAGACACATAGAATGAAAACAGCTCAAGAAAAGAAAAATATTGATGAATCCACCCTGCAGTAAATCATTCTTCTCCAAACCAAGGTCCAGGCATTGCGTTTCATAGACTCCTGACTGTTCCTACCTCAGCAGGTCACCACCAACTCTCCAACAGTTCTTGTCCCAATTTGTTACCAAATGCAAAGTCATTAGCAGTCTTAACTACTAAGATCAAACAGTAAGCAGATGACTCCTGTGAGTGGTAAGACTATTACTCTCCTTCCCAGACATTTATCTAAAGCTTTGTTCCACGTACTCACTGATGACCATGAGACATGGCACCTTAGGTACATTATAGAAAAAACATAGGCTAAAAATATCCAATGTTACAATTTTACTCTTAGCGAGAGAATCAAATTTTAGATCTAAAAACAAATTTGTCATTTACTAATGATGCAATTTGAGCTCTTTGCATTCATTTGTAGTTTTCACAATAACCAGACGGTGTCTTATCCCCACATTGAGGCTGAGATATAACTGGGGCCCGGGATGATGAAGCAGCTTCTCCAAGGTCACCAATGTACCAACAGAGTCAATGTTCTGGAGTCTTCTTTGAAATAGAATTCTTAGTAGCCGTTTCACACTAGTACAGCCTATGTTTTCCTCATACGTTCGAATGGTTTTAACTTCAATATTCTAACAGGTTTATTGTATTGAACAAATGTTGGCATTTTCAGTAAATTCTTCTTTCATTTTTTTGTGCTATTTCTCTGAGTGTGGCGCACTCTCTCTCTCTCTCTCTCTGTCTCTCTCTCTCTCTGTCTGTCTCTGTCTCTGTCTCTGTCTCTGTCTCTCTCTCTCTCTCTCTCTCTCTGTGTGTGTGTGTGTGTGTGTGTGTGACTTCCCCGAAATCTTTACCTCTTCACCCCTAAATGTCTGAACAGCCAGCCTCTGAGACAGGGTCCCTGGTACTTGTCCCTGCCTGCTGCCCCATTGCTACTCCTATATCTGTTCAGCCCTGGGAGTCCTGCTTCCTTGATAGCTCTGGATTGCTTCTGCAACCCTTTCTGGCTATAGTTGGCAACAATGGAAATGGAGTAGGGGTACAGACTTGAGCTGTGGACTCATCTACTGCTTCTTGAATAATACTGTACCTCAGTAATGCTTTAGCCTGATTCCAAGCCTTCCTCTGGTTATGGGATCCAGAGAAAATAGAAGAGGAAACGAAGGTTGAGGAAAGAGAATTGGTTTTCTTTGCTGATGAACTTAAGGCTAAATGATAAATCAGTTACCCTTTTCCAAGTCTGTATGAATTGTAGTATCTTCTTTTTGTATTACAGTTTGAGATTATACCCTTCCAATTTTTAAGTCCTGATGAACGTTGCTGGCCAGAGGAACTGTTTGTCAGGATTGTGGAGAAGGGACTCTGTGCTTTCCAGGTGCCATGCTTGCCCTAGTTGTTTAAAAGACTCGGTACCATGATGCTGTGGTAAGAACATCCTGTGGTGGGGCCCGGTGGGAACTGTCTTTGGGTAAACTTCCTCTCCACATTAAAAACAGTTTAGCAAGACATCCAAAGCTTTGTCATGACAGTAATGCCAATAACCGTCAGAGTGTTCATTGCTGGCTAATATCACCAATAATAATTGATCACAGGCACTCTGACATGTTAGCTTTAATAAATCCTATTTATGTGGTAATGTCAGAGTACATGAAGTTGTGTGCATTAGCTTGGGATTGCACAATGAAAGGTATAAGTTTACAGTTTGCTGATCTGCTTTGTTGTTTAGAAATTTGTAGTCTGATACTCTGTTTTGTTAAATTAATACCAAATCAAACAAGATGCCAATTTAAATTTCATATTTACCTGTCTCGAACATTTAGAGTCAATTTGCTTTAAATTTCTTAATTAAATTAGAAAAGGTGTGATTTTTCATTTTAGCCTTACTACCTATTTATTTTTATTTAAATTGAATTCTTTAAACTGAAAATACTTGATCGACAAGCTTATAAGTTATATAAATACATGTAATACATATTGCATGTTTATATATGTTCATATTAATGTGGCTGTAATGTAAATATATGAAATTACTATATGGGTTTGAGTATGCATATGCTTATATAGAACAGGAATATTTTTTTCTAGGAAATTGAGTTTTAACACCAAATGATAAGAGGCATTGATCAGAGTACATTTTAACTCCACTGCCTTTTCTTTAAAAACAAAATGAATGTAATCATGAAGAATTTATTCTTCAGTTTCATAGTAGTTTACATAAATAATAGAGAAATAGTTAAGGTTACCCAGAGGGGGAAAGCGCCCCTTTGTTTACAGTTGGTGAAATTTGAACATGGCTAAACCTAAGCAGTTAATCTGCACACTCCCCTCCTCTGCTAGATGGAGCTTACCCTCTCATACAGGTGACTGTTGGCAGAGAGGAGATGATCTCATGTGCTCACTTACAGTTTGAGGACATGTGATGAGTTTAATGATGTACTTCTCCTTTGCGGAATGTGTGCAGATAGAAATAGAAATAATGAATGCAACAGTTGAGTGATGGTGACAGTTCTGAAGGCAATGGCAGTGAGGATGCAGGGATGAAATCATCTCCTGCTGAAATTATTGCAGCAGCATTCATCAGATGCCTCTCTTAAGTAGAGCTGGATGTTGCAAACGGGGAAAATAATAACCGTGGATTTGCCCTGGATTCTTTGGGTTAGTCTAGCATGAATGTTTATATTCAGGCTGCAAATAGTAGCTTGCTAGATATTCAGAAGTTAAGAGCAATTTAGATTTAGGCTGTTTAAAGCTCATTTGTAAAATTCTCACACCATTTGAGCTGTTTTAAAAGATTTGCTTAGCTCATCATTGGATCAGAGTAATTCTGACACTCTTAATCTTCCCTGTGCACTAAGAGCCTGAGACATTTTTTTCTTCTTCCATTTAAAGATTGAATGACAAAATTGAGTGAGTAATTTACTAGAAATACGGCAGTAAGAGAAAATTTGTGCTCTGGTAAGAAACATATACTAAATCTTAATCGTGTACGTTAGAGACCACTGTGAGACAATAGACATCCACCCCTCCCCTCATTGTGTTAGAGTGGGTATTATGAGTTCCTATAGTTTATAGCAAGGAATGCAATAAATTCTCCCAAATTAGTTATAGAAACCTAAGTTTGATAAGTGTGCATGACTGCAGTAACCAAGGGCATCCCAACACCTGAGTCAGGTGTTTCTTTCGAGAGTAGCAGAAGAAAGGAATTTCTCCCATTGATCGCTGTCCTATACAGAGTGGCCTCAGCATAGGCTTGTCTGGATTTTAACACTGGTTTTAGTCAAGTTGAATGTGGGACATTTATATGATGCTTACCATCCAAGTAATTGCTCTTTACTTTTTTCTTTTTTAAAAAATGGCTTTGGTTTGTACTAAAACATCAGCTAATACAGTGGAATTCACTTTTGTTTTTTAAGTAAAACAGTGGCTGGTGAGCTGCCCCATAGTGTTAGTGGTTTCTTTGTCCTCCAAGGCTGAGTGTCCACCCACAGCTGCATCCTTAACGTGAGTTCTGTGATGCTGTTCATTACTGTACCGATTCTTACAGTACAATCTGAAGGTGTGGATGAAGATTTGCTTCTGTATCGGATGTCAGCAAAGAACAACATAAATCTCTTTAAACATAAAACATTTTTTTAATCAAAAACTGTTTTTTTTTCTTCAGTTTATTTGGTTACAGATTAAGTATCCAGTATATTGAAAGTGAATTATATTTGGATGTATGCCCAAGTATTCTCTGGGAAATTGAATAAACAAGATGGCTTGTTTTTAGTGGGTCCGCTTGTAATTTTATAACATCAGAAAAATCAGTATTACATTTACAAACTGTGTATATTAGTATCAAAAGAATTAATAATATAATTTATTCTGAGCATCCATGGGAAGATTTGAAGTAAACCTATAAATGCAATGACAGAATTGTGTGTGTGTCTAAAGAAAGACAAGGAGGGCATGAAATAGAGAGAGAGCGAGCAAGAGAGAGCGAGCCTGAGAGAGAGCCAGCAAGGGATGGTATGTTCGGATGGTTTGGAGAGGAAAAAGGGGAAATGATATAATAATATTTTAATTAAAAACAAAACTAGAATTTTTTTTTTTTAAAGAGAGGCAGAATGTGTGCTCGCCACACACACATGTGAGATAAGTGGGTTTAAGCCCTCGGAGGCCAAGACTGTCTTATTATGTGTACATTTGGTTTTGCACAGAAGGGAGTGAGAAGACTGAGGTCTCCTCTGTGCTACCTTAGGATTTGGAAGGGCACCACCGGCCTCTGATTTATAAACATCCATTCTGGGACGCTTCAAACTATTGTGTATTTAAAAACATCGTTTTGCCAGTGCAGGCCTCTTTGTTCCAGAAGGTGTCATGTGTGCAGTAGTCTGAGTTGAAAGCTGCAGCAACACTGGCTACTCCGCTTTATGGAAATACTCACTGTCTATGTATAGGAGTTTAAAGTGGCAGCCTCAGTTAGCCCCTGATTTCCAGAGACTGTAGTGAGTAAACTTGGGAGAGTCCAGCTCCATTTTCTAATGCATTGGCCCTATGGATCTGTCAAGGAGTTAATAGTCAGGATGCAGTAGTTACTGTTAGAACTGGAATTTGTTAGTGAATCTTTCTGAGCTGCTCAGATCACTGCATAATCTGCAGTGAGAGCTTACATGTGTGTTCATAAGCATGCAAATAACTACTTAATTCAGAGAGGTACCCATACTAATAGCAATGCCTAGTTTTCATATTGTGAAAATGAAAATTTTAGGAATTTTTCAGTAACACTGTGAGCTGAGTCTGCTGAGTGCTGTCAGTGATTTATTTATCTTCCCCAGTTAATGAATACTTTGTTTGCAGCCTGCCTTGGAAGCTCTTAGCATCTGAAAGCACATATGAAAATCAAGTACCAGTGTGTCCCACTGCACAAACCTGTTTGACCAGCTTCTCTATTCACACACATTTCTGGCAGCTGAGAAGATCAGTAAATAGCCCAGTTGAAAACAACCTGAAACTAACTGGTGCCATTTAACTATTGGGAATTTTCTCCAAATTGTAAGTGTTCTCATAAATCTATTAATAATTAGAGCCTTTCATAAAGTCTGAGAGATTGCTGACTAATGCAATTCACTGTCTCTGGTGTAGACATTTCAAATGATGCAATGTAGGAATCTGTGTCCATTTTGTTTAGTGACATGAGGCCTTTCTTCCCTAGGTGTTTGAGTACTGACAAAGGTGAAAGAGCAGGCCAGCTTAATGCCTGGTGGCTAACAGCAATACTTATTTTTAATTCTTTACTGTATGTTTACATTTTTCCTCTGATTGTGTAAGCATATTATCATGACCAAGGAAAGTTATGTGGCTTTTAATTACTGTTATAGCCACTAAAATGATTTGAATTCTCCCAAATCAAACTCTGCTACATGGGATATTCAGTGGAATGTTCTTTTAAATGTATAAGTCTCTAGGCATCTAAAGGATATATTTTTCTTATTGCTCCTTTGACTTGGTAATTTTGAAAACTGATCTAATAAATGTCTACAATACTGTATTACAAATCAGATGTTCTATTCTATTAACAGACTACATTAATTATAGGAAAATTTTCTCTAATTTTTAACACTTTTATTCATTAAAAATGAAAGTGTTTTCTTGCAGTTCTCCTCCTATGACTTTATTTTGTTGATCTTTGTGCAAAGGAACTTCTGCAATTATGATAGGACTCCTGTTTCTTAAAATTTCCCCCAAAGAGAACAAAGTGTAAAAGTGTGTTACTGTCAGTTTGCTTAAAGTCCAGCCAGGTAGTCATGCATGGTAGAAAGACAGCTGAGAGGTAAACACTGGCCACTTTCACAGGAGGACCCAGGTTCAGCTCCCAGCACCCCCAGTTCTGGGGGATCACACGCTTATGCTGTCTTCTGACATGGCACACATATATATGCAAAAGCAAAATATTCACCTACAATAAAAATGAACAGATCTTTTTTTTTTAATGATAGTAAGTTGTTTCAAGGGGTCCTAGAAGAAAAGGAGGCCCTATTTTTGTTTAATGTGCGAATTTAATTACCTTTCCCCATACCAATGTCATTTGGTCTTACATTTGCTTGTGTGTGTGTGTCTGTATGAGAAAGAGAGAATGAGAATTCAGAGAAAAAGAGGGAGAGGGAGGGAGAGAAACACAAACACACATACACACACATGACTGAACCTAGAACCTAGCCCATAATAATAGATTGCTTACCACTGACCTGTATCTCCAGCCCTCTTTATTTGAAAATATACCTATTCTCCTATCACACTTTCCCTAAATTTGATGAAGCTTAAGAAATCTATTTTAGAAAGATGGATATCAAAGTGCTATGAGAAGCATGTTGGGACCAACTAGCCAAGGAGGTTTAAAGACAAAAATAACTGGCCTTAGGGATATTTCTTTGTTCTATTCATTCCTCTTGTGGTTTTTATTTCAAGTACTGGGATTGCAGGTGCATACCACTCTGTCTGACTTATAATAGTGAATTCGTAATAATATTGTTATTTATTCATGAAAAAAGTACCACCATAGATGATGACATAGATAAGCAGTTGTCACAAAGAGCTGTCTGATGCCCAGGTTTGCTGTTGATGAAGGAACTATTGGATCCTATGGATAATACAAGGGGAAGTATCTCATTATTGTCTTAGTTATCAAGTTAGCTGAAAATGTAAATTGCATGTTACTAATTGAGACTCATTAATTATTTCTAGAGTATGTAGTCAGCAGTATCATCCAAGTGCCGGGTAATCTTCAGGGTAAAATGTCTTCTCCTCGCTGTTTCAAGTAAAGGAATGCTTTGCTTGCGTTTGACTTTCCCCCTCCTCTGACTATAATAATGTCTAGGAAATCTTGAGTTGTAGTAAGGTGAGGAAAAGTTGCAAGAAAATGATGATAGTGACATTTCCATTCTCCCGCTTTAATTTGGTCATATTTCTGTGCTAGGTGGATTCTCTGAAGATCCCTAACTACTTATTCACACGCTTTCTGGGATGCTTAGCACACTGACAGGCAGTAGACACCTTTCAGCGGCTATTCTGTGATATTTCCATAACGTAACAAAACATAAGATGGCATACTTCAGCTCTGACCCTCTTAGAATCCACATTGCACTGACTGAGGCTGATTTTCATTGAGAAGTCAGAGTCTGAGCATTTTCCATTATTTTTTAGCTATTAGAAATTGTATCTCCTTATGTGATGTGGGACTTTCCTCTGTATGCTGTGAATAGCATTGGTTAATAAAGAAACTGTCTTGGGCCTGTGCAGGGAATAGAGGAAGGCAGGGAAAATTAAACAGAATGCTGGGAAAAAGGAGGTGGAGGCGAGAGAAGCCATGTAGCTCTGCTGGAGACAGATGCTGGAACTTTAGCTGTTAAGCCACAGTTGCGTGGTGATACACAGATTAATAGAAATGGGTTAAATTCATATGTAAGAGTTAGCCAATAAGAAGTTAGAGCTAATGGGTCAAGCAGGGATTTAATTAATACAGTCTCTGTGTGATTATTTTGGGACTGAGCAGCTGGGAACGAACAAGCAGCCTTACTACAGTTATATGAGGTAAAGTTTTCTTTCAAAACTTCTCCCTATAATTGTTATCTTTTCCTTCACCAAAATATATTGATCAGCTATTACCACAGGTTGCTAGGACCTGACTAGAGGGCTGGTGATCTGTGGTGTGTGCTTGAGGGAGAACTCATTTCTGTATATACCCCAGATCGTGGGCTTTCTTTGGATGATCTCTTTCATTATATGCATAAGTTATATACTTCTATTTGAGGAACCCAAGGCCTTAGATTTCAGCTAACTTTCAATTGCCCACATTTTCTACATTCCCCAGATTTATCCATAGGAATTTTAGCATCTAGATCACATGAAAACCACAAGAAATGGAAACACTGAATCTGCAGACTTTCCTGCTCGGTGTGTGTAGTTCAGCCTTCAGTCTGCTCTGCTAGCTTACAGTTTCTCTAGAGGGTAAGATGAAGTGCACTTCAAGGGAACAGGCACATAAATGTCTAGACTACCTTTAAGTGGCATGATTGTGTCTCATGCAACCATCTGAATTCCTGTTCACGTATCTTAACAAGAGCTAGAAACAGTAAGCAAGACAACAGAGTGATTGCTTCAGTCTTGATAAGGAAAACAAAGAGCATTCTATTAGGAAGACAAAATATGTAGGAGAGAATATAGTTAAAATTTGTAATTAATCTTTTTTTTGTTTGTTTTTACTGTTCGAACGATTGAAAGTGTTCATCATGAAAATAGCATTGAATTGTTCATTATAAGCGTTAGTTTCATTGATTGCTTTGTGAAACTGTTGTCCCTCTCAAATGAGGAGTAGTCACATAAGTGCAAGCGTGTTTTAAGCTATTGGAAAGGAACGTCTCCTGGAGAGGAGCAGCAGTGTTTTTCTCTCATAGACCACAGGGAAGCCAGCATCTGGGTGTTGTCTCTTCACCTGGAGATCGGCCCATGCTTTCCACATACTGAGGAACAGTATGTGGTCCCTGCAAGCACCTGCTTCTGAGAAAATACAGCTTTGGCAGTCCCTAAGTTTGCGTAGGAGCAAGTGTTATCTGCTACTTGGTGAGAAAGCATCCTATGGAAAATGCTCTTCCTATTCTCCACTAGTTCAGTGGCATGGATCCATTCATGGAGAAAGAAATGGAATTGTAACTATAACTGGAGAAATGTTCAAATATCTCCAGCTACTTGGACCACTCTGTTTTTGAATTGAGTAAATGGAAATGCCCATTTATTTCCTTTTAAGCATACTGGTTTCAGTAACTGGGACCTGACTGTTAGGGTTTTGGCAACATCCAACCTTTAATGTTATATGGGAGGAAATATCCTGTATGAAACACTCTTCACTGGAAACAAAACAAAACAAAACAAAGCCTATTGGTCTGACAAACTCCCAAATTTCTTCATCATGGCCTTTCCCATCTGCCATGCGTAGTTGTTGATGTGAGATGAAGTCTGGATCCTAAGACATAACATGCCCAACCAGAGTGCTTGGTTTTATTGCTGTTGTTTTGTGTGTGTGTGTCTGTGTGTGTGTGTCTGTGTGTGTGTCTGTGTGTGTGTGTCTGTGTGTGTGTCTGTGTGTGTACACATTTGTCAGTTTTCTAAGTGGAATAGTTCACACCAGCAGACAAACTGACAGAAAGCAGGGCCTAATTTTAGCTCCAGCTGCCTTTTAGCAGAAGCAAAGAGAGGCCTTTTAAATTCAAAATCATTTTTGAATCTCAAATTTAAAATAATTTAGTGATTTACACCATTTTATTAAATGAATAGACCTGTATGGTAAAACAAGGAGCGCCAATTTTACACAGGGATTCCTGAGTGGAAATTCTGTCTAGGGTGACTGTGGGTATATCCTTTGCAATGCCGGGTGTAATGCTCTCATGGTAACCAGGGGAAGGCAGTTGATTGTTGTCACTTTTATCTTTAATGATTTGATGTATATGTATGTAAATAGTATCTAAGAAAAAAATCTGTGAATTATGCATGACTAACCTTAGAGAATGTTCTAAAATAAGCCTGAATTTTTAGATCAGCCAAGTTCATACATTCTTTTCAAATTCTCTTTGTGCTGATCCTTTATATTTAACTACTTAGAAATACTGGCAATTCATAGCAGAAATTTTGATCGCATTTTCTGAGTTACCTGTAAGCAATGTTCAGCAAGCTCAAACAATGCGTTCTGAAATGAATTCCCTGTGCCAGGCAGAGTCTGAGAGCTGCTGATGGAGGGTAAGCGGTGAGGGAACAAGTCGGGAGTGGTACTAAGGTCTCTAAAATTATATTTTAAATCCGAGGTTAACTGTACATTTACAGTTGGTTTAATGGATCTGTTTGTGCAAATAACCATTTGAGAAAATATGACCATGATGTTAAGGTTGCTGGGTTAAATTTTATTTATTGTTCACAACAATTATATGCCCAGAGCATTGTAGAAACTCATCTGAGGTTCAGTGCTTGTCACTGGGAGTGAGTTGTTTTTTTTCATTTCCACTTTGGTAGTAATCTTGTAGCCATCAACAGAAGTGGAGTTCCCCTTGCATGCTTTCATGTCACCAGGAAGTCTAAGTATCTTTGCTGAGAGCCTCTAGCTTCCTTTTCTCACATTCTGCCGTAGGTTTCCATGATGAGGACCTCATAGGGATACCATGGCATCTGGAAGAATCTTAGCCTGGGTTCTTCGACTGACAGGTCATTGGAGAGATACTTGTACTGACACCTCTGAGCTGTCTCTCAGCTGATGGAACTGACTGGCAGGTTCTCTTGCATGATTAAACCTTGAGGGCTTTTCATGTGTCAGCATAAACTCTCTCTGAGTTCCATCTAATGGTTATTTGTCATAGTTTATGATAATGGGCTACTGCAGCATTTTCATTTTCCTTGGATGGTGTCACTTTATGTCACTTGACAGCTGAAAGAAACAAAGATTATAAAGGCAAAATTGTTTAACCATATCACCTAAGTGTCTTATTTACACCCTTTGAACTGTGGCTTTCCCTTCTGCCTGGCACCCAAATCGAACATGTTCTAGCTTCTTAGTATATTCTGTAATGAAGCTAATATGTGTTCAGTAGTCAACTAATATGGTTTAACATGCAGAGAACAACCCATGAATGAAGGAGATATAGCTCGTCCCTTCTCAAAGCTCAAAACCAAGTAGGAATATTCATCTCGATTTGTTATTCTGTAATAAATCTTTAAGAGGCAAGGCACAATGGATACTTAATAAACCCTGGACATACCAAGTGAACTTTGCAATGCCAATTGTTTGGCTAGAAGACTTTGTTACTTATATTTTACAAAAAAAATTTAGTCTTCAAGAACCACTGGACCACTGGATAGATTCTGAAACTGCCCTTATGGTATTAGCAAAATTAACGAGCTGGGTGTTTTTAATACTAAGAATATTTATGAATGGTGGGTAGAACTCCCCATGTCTTTCCTGTCTCTCAGGGTCAAAGTTTGGATTTAATCTTGAAGATGTGGGGTCACTGGATGTTTCACTTACAGGACTGAATCACTACTATTGTTGTCTACTGTTATTCTGGTTCTGGGATCAGTGTGCTGCAGAATGCCTGTGTACTGGAGAAAGAACTGTGCACATTTGAAGATCATCTGCTTTGAGCTAGAGGGACAAGAAGGGAGGATGAAAGAATGCAGTGTGGTGGAGTGTGTCACATCTGGTACAGTGGAGACTGTGGTGGAGTGTGTAACATCTGGTACAGAGGAGACGGGGGATGATGCTGGAGCCCTTGCCTTCTGTCTTTGATCTTAGAGAGACTCATTTCTTTTTCCCGTTCTGCTATTAAGCTATTTAGAAAAGCCTCATAACTATGCTGGATAGGCTTATTTCATCAGCTGTGGCTGTTCTTGATAACCTCATAAAGATGGTTGATGAGCCTTTGACTCTGTCTCCACAACCTCTACCCCAGCCTTGTTTCTTCTCCAAGATCCTCCTGGCTTTGACATGGGTTGTCTGGTGCAGCTTCTATTTTCATGCTGTTTTCTCCTTGTTTTCCTTCTCCTGTACACCTGCATGACTCACCAGTATTCTGATGTGTCCTCATCTCCTGTCTTAGCTAGAAGGGATCCTTCATCTTTCCCAAACTGATTTATGATCCCATTTCATCTTATCCCTCCCTACAGGCTCTAATCTGTAGCACACTTTATTTGGGCCACCAGCCAGCTCCCAAATCATGACATGGAGACCTATTATTAGTTGTGAATGCTTGGCCTTGTGTTATGCTCATTCCCTGCCAGCTCCAATAACATATTTTAACTTGTTTCTCTTTATCTACACTTACCTTGGGGCTTTTTCCCTTTCACTGTGTATGTCCTATTTTGTGCTGTCTGTCTGGTGACTGGCACTGGGCATCTCCCGGTCTTCTTTCCTCATTCTCTCTCTCTTCCCTCCACTCAAGCCTAGATTCCGCCTCCTTTTTATTCCCTCTGCCCACCAGCCCTACCTATTGCTCTACTGCTTAGCTATTGACAATTCAGTTTTTTATTAGATCACTCAGGTGCCTTAGACAGATGAAGTAAAACAGCAACACACCTTCACATAATTAAACAAATGCAGCATAAACAATTGTAATACATCTTTGCCTAGATTAATAAATATTGCACAACACTAATCCATTCATCATTACCCTTTTTCTTCCATGTTGCCTAGAAGGCAGCATAATGGGCTCTTATCCAGTTGTAGTAATATGGGCGGCGGGGCTGCGTCCCCAGCACCCCGGCAGCCTGGCTAGCTTATGCTCTGAAATAACAACACACAAACTGTATTCATTTAAACACTGCTTGGCCCTTTAGCTCTAGCCCTTACAGGCTAATTCTTACATCCTGATCAACCCATCTCTAATAATCTGTGAGCACCGGTCTTACCAGGAAAGATTCAGCATGTCTAACCTGGCGGCTTTCTTCATAGCTTGCGTCTTGCCCGGGAGAGCGGAGCATGGCATCTCTCTGAGGCGTCTGCTCCCGAGAGGAGAGCTGTGGAGTCTGAGCTCACTTCCTCTTCCTCCCAGTGTTCTGTTCTGTTTACTCCTCCCACCTATCTTCTAACCAATGAGGGCCAAGCAGTTTCTTTTTATTTAACCAATGACCTTCCTCCATCATTTCCCCTTTTTCGGTTTAAACAAAAAAAAAAAAGGCTTTAAATTTAACATAGCAAAATTACATATAACAAAACAGTTATCAAGTAAAAGTTACAATAATCTTTATCATAACTAAGGAAAACTATAACTATAACTAACTATTCTTAACTCCATCAAAGACTCCAGAAAGATACAATACTACCTAAGCAAACAAGAAAAAAGCAACTTTTAAAACTCTAGAAATGACAGAGACATCTCACTGCCTGGACAGTCACCCAAAGTTCCTCTGTACCTGCAGTGATCGGTTCCTGCCAGTGGTGGTCTCTGTGTTTTTGGAGCCTGTCCTAGAACTAGCTCTTGTAGACCAGGCTGGCCTCGAACTCACAGAGATCCGCCTGCCTCTGCCTCCCAAGTGCTGGGATTAAAGGCGTGCGCTACCACCGCCTGGCCAGCCTCAAACTCACAGAGATCCACCTGACTTTGCCTCCCAAGTGCTGGTATCAAAGGTGTGCGCCACCACTGCCCCGGCAAGTCACTTTGTATCAGACCAAATCTGCCACTGTGGCGGCTTTTGTTGCAAAACCGCAGGTACTTGAGTTTCTGCTAATTCAGGCAGTGGGGTTCCGCTCCAAACTTAGCCAAGGCAAGCAGGGAGGGGTTAATTCCTCTGGCGAGCAGGCGGGGCAGAATGGGCCTGTGTGGCCGAGTGTGTCTCAGACTCGGCACTGGGGCCCTAGTCACGAACTAAAAAACAGCACCCGGGAGGGTGCTGTGTTAGCTAGTGGGCTACCCACTTGAGTCGGGGGCAAAATAGCCCACGTTGGACGCCAAAATGTATCAGCGTAAACGAATGCAGACAGATTGTAAAAATATATATATCTATAGCTTTAATGTAGAAATAGACTTACAGAACCACCGTTCCGCGAAGCAGAAGCCACGGCTGGGAGCATGCTTGCCAAATTTATAGGCCAACATTAGCCCGAGGCGAACACGCCCCTTAAGGGGCGGGACTTAACCCTACATCCAGTCCTAGAGTAATTCACTTTTCAAGGGGAGAAAGACTTTCTAGTGATGGATCATCTTTGTGATGTCACAGTTCTCTCTTCAACCCTTAGCCTTCTGGAAGTCTCTACCACGTGATTCTTTCTACTGTGCAGCTCTTGACTGCTCTCGAAGCCATCTTGCTTCAGTCTCTGTTCTTTCTTGTAAGTTCCTGCATGTAGCTTATCACTTCTAATGTCTTATACCAACTGTTCAGAGAGGATGCTCCATTTGTGTCCAGATTCAGATCCTTTACATGTTTGCTCCGTATGACTGTGCATGTATGTATATATGTATGTATGTATATGTGTGTGTATGCATATACATATATCCTGAACTAAAAGCCCCATTTCTGCCTATTAAGGGCTGGGATTATAGGAATACCCCACTACCAACAGCTTTAGCCCATACTACTTACTTCTAGGTTATAACATGTTAACAAGGCCCAGCAGGTTTGCATGCTCGTTAAATCCTCTCACCCTAACTGGGCCATTGAGACAGCACATAGTTTTCTTATGCACACCTTCTGTCTCCCCACATAGTCCCTGTCTTCACATAATAGTTACCCTACAGAAACACAAACTTGGTCATCCAGTCTTTCTGTAAAATAGCTCAAATGCCATAACTAAATTTGAACTCTTTCTATTCATTCTAGGGCTGTTCCTCTCTCCTGAACTTAGTGTGCAACAACTCTGCCTGGAATATTGTTGTTCATAATGTTCATGTTAATTCCGTTACATCTACTCTTTGGAGGCCGAGATGTTAGTTTGTTGCTGCATGTGGCTTGGCATGCTGGCTCTTTAAGGGAAGTAGTGGAGCTCGTTAGGTGCACACTGCTGGGTCCTCTTGGCAGTCCCTGACTGCTTGGATTTGAAGGAGGGGTTGAAAATTCACATTTTTGCAAGTTGCCAGGTGGTGCTCAACCTGATTTCCCAGGACAACACTAGAAGAAAAAATAGTGGATTCTGCTTATTTTGTTAGTGATATGGCTTGGACTTTTGTGATTTCATCACAGTTTGTATAATCATTATCATCATGGCTGTTGTCTCACATCTTACCAAACTTCTCCAATTACAGTTGGGGTGACAACAGAAATGTTGTGTGCCCTTACTTGTATTCATGAGAACAATTCCTCTAGAGCATACTAAATGTAGAATTGCTGGGCCCAGTATGGTGTGAACATGAACCTTGGCAGGAGTTTTCAGCCTTTCCTGAAACCTGGCTTACGGGCATCTTGCCACAATCCTTCCAGCAGGTTATGAAATTCACATTGTTTATATTTTCATCCTGACCTGGTATCTTTACGGATATATATATATATATATATATATATATATATATATATATATATGGTGAAGTAGGGTGTCACCTTTATGGGCGGGGCTTATTCAGGACTCATCATCTGTGCATCGTGTGCTCCATCTTTTCTTGGTTTTCTGTGGGTTTAATTTTCAGTATTGTGACTGGGACTGTGACTCAAACATTAAGAGCACTTGGTATTCTTGCAGAGGATTTGAGTTTCAGTTCTAGTATCATGGAATGTATCACTACTCCCTGAAACTCCAGTTCAGAAAATCTGATGTTCTTTGGGCAGTGGTTGTATACACAGCACTTGGGAGGCAGAGACAGGTGGAGCTCTATGAGTTCAAGGCCAGACTGGTCTACAGAGAGAGTTCCAGGACAGGCCCCAAAGCTACAGATAAACCCTGTCTCAAAAAAAAAAAACAAAACAAAATAAACAGCAACAGAGAAAGAAAGAAAGAAAGAAAGAAAGAAAGAAAGAAAGAGAAAGAAAAAAAAATCTGATGTTCTTTTCTGGTGTCTGGGGACACCAGACATGCAAGTGGTACTTATACATATATCAGGGATCCAAACAGATAGATTAAAAAGATCTATCCTCTCATATATACATATAGACTCCTGTATCCAGTCAGATGTCAAAATGCCCTTTTTCTAAAAAGAACTTTGGATTCTGGCCCACTGTTGTATTATATGTTCCTGTGCCAATGCTATGCTTCTTAAATTACCGTTTTTGTTAGAGTTTTATATTTTATTCGTTATTTACCCGAGCTCTGTACTTCCTTGCCATTTCTTTGGGTTAAGTTCTGTGAATCCCCATTCCATGGATCTCTTCTGTCACCATAGATTTATTTAGACAAAGGCCTCATATCTCACGTGTTGACTTTTAATAAGTTTAGACACATCTCTAATGTTGACAAGTGTGTCCGACTCCATACTTCAGCTCCACGCCAGGGCATGCCTAGGTTCTGAGCTAGGAGTGAGTGAGCTGGCACTATTTATAGCTTGCCCCTTCATTCCTAATCCCTAGGTTTGGCACTCTTTCCCCTTTTCCTTCCCTTTCAGTAATCAGTCCAAGACTGGAGCAGGGGGATGACTTCTCAGTTCAGTCAACCTTGTCATTGAAATCTCTTCTCAGCTTCTTTTAGAATGCTCATTTTTCTCTTAAAGGTTATCCATATTTTTCACATTGCACAAAAGACCCTGAGTTGTCTGACTTAGCTCAGCATTCATCATCATCCTGTCTCTTCCCACTTCACTTCCCTGGCCACCTCGGATGGCCTCTTGTAATATGAAAGCTTCTCTGTTCCCTTAGGGCTTACTTTATTGGTGTTCATATTTTAGATTTTAAGTTTTGTCCTCTTTTGACACACTGGGAAGCTACCCCCTAGTGTCAGGCAAGCAAGCGTCTACTCCCAGGCTATGTCCCAGCCCTCTCTTCACTTTCATTTTAAATGCTCATCAACTTGCCCAGGCAGATCTCGAGCTCAGCCTGTGCTCTGTAGCCCAGGCTAGTCTTGCCCAGGCAGATATCGAGCTCAGCTGTGCTCTGTGACCCAGGCTAGTCTTGATCCTCCTCTTCCAGCCCCAGAGCACCTGGGATCAGGAACCTGTGCTACGAGGCCTGAGCACTTAGCTTGCTTTGTGTAATTGTAGGTGTAACATGATTTTTCCTTTTATCTCTTATTATAATGGCTTACTTTATGTTCAAATGATTAAAATATTTGAACTGTCTTATTCCTTGGGTATATTTTTGTTGAATTACATTTTTAGTTATCCATTATAGTTGTAATTCTCCTATACAAGGAATTTACTAAAGTGTTCCTCATGGTCAGATGCACATTTGTTATTGGGACTAATTCAGTAGGATGGAAACATGTGTATGACCTTCTGAAGGATTCCGAAGCCCTGCTCAGGATAGTAGTGCATGCTCATTATTACTATATTGATTTCATGCTTCAGAAAGGCTCCCCATGAAATGTCACACTTCATTTTTATATCACAAAAGAAAATATACAACTGTTTCTATTTAGATTCCTTTAACCTTGAAGTACTTACTACATAAATGTAAGAATATGTGGCAGAGATTATTATGGAAGAATTAAAATGGGTTTGGAGTTCAGAAACACCGAGCAGAATAAAGTATATTGTGAATTTGCAAAATGAAAAAGTTGGATTCAGCCACCTCCCAAATATTTTCCAGTTCTATAGGATGCAGTGAGCCCACTTCCCTTGGAAAACATGCTAGTTTTATGTTAAAACCAACTTTTATTTATAATTTTCAACTGGAAATTTTAAGTATAATATAATGACATTGTAATTATTCACCCGAAAGATATGAGCAGGCATTGGATTTGCTGTTCATCTCCTGGATGGCTGCTGTACTTGAAGCTCTTCTTTTTTTATTTTTTTATATTTATTTATTTATTTATTGAAGCTCTTCTCTTTAGTGCAGCTACCAGGGCTCACATGCTACTGATCTTGAGTTCCACATATTAATGCCAAGTGCTGTGTGTATTTCATTTGAAGAACAGGCAATATTTTTCAAGAGAGCTACTGAAGTTCTTGCTAAAAAAAAGTAAAAGACATATTTCCTCTTCCTGTCACATGCTTTTTTTCTCCTTTATCATTCTTTCTCAATCTGCGGCCTTCCTTAAAATTAAAAAAATTCTGCATTGCAAGAATACATCACAGGGCTGGAGAGGTGGCTGGGTGGCTCTTAGCAGTTGTTACAGCTCTGTAAGTCGGCTCAGTGTCCTCCTCTGACCTCTGCAGGTGCACGATCCACCTGCATACATGCAGGCAAAACACCTGCACACAAAATGGTTAATCTTTAAAATCTTAAAAAGCAAAGACTGTATCATATGCATAGGTCTCCAGGTCTGCAGTAGTCTACCTGTTTATTAAGGTGTCTACCCTTAGTAGAACTGTCAGTCTGTTTCTTACCTGCAGAGGGCATCACTGGCAGAGCAGGGTACTCTGGCACTTCCACCACTCCCGGTCTCTGTTCAGCCCTCACAGGTCATCTTGAGCTGGCACAGCCCAGTTCTAAGTCTGAAGCTTCAGCCTGAGCAGTTCCAGTTTGCAGGGAAAGCACTTGAAGCTTCAGTGAGTTCAGAGACTGCCTGCTGTGAAGGGACAGTTGGATTCGCTGTTGTTTCCATTAAAACTTGGCCAGCTCAGCCTTTATTAATACAGACTTTACCTTGTGGAGCATTCTTGCTAAGAAAGTTGATAAAACTGTTTTGGAAGTAATAGTTGTGTACCCAAGGAAGCATAGGTTTTGAAGTAGTTTTAAGGCAGGTTTGTTTTTTTTTAAATATATACATACATGGAAATTATGATGCACGTGGTTTATTTCGATTGCAGAATGCTTTATAATTAAGAACAAAGCTTTGCTGGTAGATCTTCGTGTAGCCTTTTTGTGTTTCGGCATACTTACACCACTTTAAGAAGACAGATTCTTCTGTCTCAATAACTTAAATTGCCAGAATTTCATAGTCTGTGAAAGGTCAGCCCTGTTTGGAGAGTCCTGCTTACTTCCATCCTCTGGATCTGTGAAGTCAGCCGCCCTTGAGAATGAGGCCTGCATGCTGTGGGGATAGCTGGTCTGACATGAGGGGTGAATGAGGGAAGAGGGCAGGGCAGTAATGCAAACCTGCCCTGTTCTGTAGGCGCCAGACCCTTAACCACTGCTGGACTCTGGAACTGGCATAGCTAACGTCCAGCAGGAGATAACATCTTTAGCTAGAGAGCAAGCCGTTCTTTGTTTATTAGTTCAGGTACCTTGTGTAGATATATTCTCAAGGGTAACTTTTTGTAAGGATTTATTTTGATTAAAATCTTTTAGAAAAGATGATGCATTCATTCATTTTTATCAGAGATCTGTCATAAGCAATTTATGTTAATATAGAGGATGTCTCTTGAGGCAAACGAATAATCTTTTAAGTTGCCAGCTATTACCCTCAGGTAGAGACTCCTCGGAATTCCGTCACTGTTGGAATGTACCAGTTAGCAGAGGCTGCAGAGAACCTTGGATACCACCAGCATTAGAGTGGGAACAACCCAAAAGACCAGATGGTTTCAATCCTCGACCAGAGTCTGGGTCGTCTGGGTCGTCTGGGTCGTAGTTGATTGTCTCTGGGTTCTGGTGGCCTCACTCTCCCTGCTTACCCTGTCGTCAGTCAACATGAGTGCCAAGCCTGAAGTCTGTCTACTGCTAGGTTCACGTCCTGAGATAATTACCGTACAGCCCGTCACAGTCTGGAGGTTAGTGCTGTGACCAAAGTGAGCTCAGGGTGGTCCCTAAGGCTCTCACAGAAGGAGGCCACTTCAGCACATAACTGAGATTGCAAACAGGAAAGAATCGGAACAGAGTTGCCTCAGATAAGTTATGAGGACATTGTGGAAGCAGACAGGAGGGAAGAGAAGATGTTCTGCTCAGGGAAAGCAAACTTACAGAGCATGAAGGGTGCGAGAGAGTGTTGCAGGAATAGCCCATGCAAGTAAATAGTGAAGCAGCAAGACAGGGCTCGAAAGAAAGGGCGGACAGATGAAGAAACTAATGCAGGAGGGTTAGCCCCAGTCCTGCTGCAGTGGGGAGCTACTGACATATATTGCTGGCTGGGTTGTGATCAAGTCTTTGGCATATGCTGTTGAAACAAAGCACTAATTTAATAAAAGAATGAAGAAATGAGCAAGAGTCCCTGTTGTGAGTCACATGTGCGAGGTGATTGCAGTGATCTGGGTGTTGCACGTGTAGCACAGTGGTCACTGTGACGGATTTTGTATATCTATATTACATGCCATTACCATAATGCTTTTGTGCATTTATGTGAGGCTTCTTGGCACCTATTGCAAGTACTCTACCCTTTAAGCTGTTCTGGAACAATTCTATTGGAAATGGTCACACAGTTGACAAACCTGTCAAGCATCACACACATAGACGTGCAAGCTAGAATCCAGGAGACTAGGGACAAATTCTTTTGAAGAAGAGTCAGGAGGAAGTGAACAGAATTCATGTGAGGGGCCTTAGCCATATAGACGATGTTACTTATTTTCTTTTACTTTGCTTAAATATGCAATATTTTATGTGTTGGGCTGTTTTTTTAATGGTGGCATTTCCTGTCATGGGAGAAGTAGAGGTACTCAGATTCAGTTAATGCAGAGAAGACCGATGATTATAGACCTCTGTTCAACATTTAGCAGACAAATTATGGCATTCCTCTGTTCACAAAATGAGCCACTCTAGAAATGATCCTAAGTGTTTTGTATTAATGAAACTGCAAAGAGTATTCTAGCACAGCAGTGCAGAAACACAGCTCTTTTGAGAAAATCATAGAGACAATTTTCTAACTCACAAAGGCATGGGATTTATTTCTGGACTCATACTTTGCCAATCAAAAGCTTGAGAGAATATGTTTTTCTGTATTTCTAAAGCCTAAAACTTTATGTACTTTTTAGCCCGTCTACCTATCCATGAAAATGGAAGTGTTTTTAAAAACTTAATTGTGTAAAATAATATTTTTTTCTCCTTGAGTCTGGTCAAGTTTAAACTCATCATTTACTATGCAAAGTAGTAACAGTATTTCAACATGGGCACAGAACATGGTTAATGGTCACGGCGCAGCGAGTGATTGAGATGTCATTTGCTGAGGAGCAAAGGAAAGTGAGAGTGATTTGGCATTTATCCAAATTAGTCATTACAGCATCAATAAGCCATTCTAAAATTATTCTGTTACATGTAAGGTAAGATGCATGCTTACGTTTCGTATTGGATTCTGTCTGAAGAGGATTGGGAATTTGCCAGTGAGCAGGGAGAGGAGCTCATGGGCAGCACATTGGCCTTGCGTTCTCGAGGCCCTGAGTTTGACCCTCGGCACCTCAGGAAGTGTCAGCACCATCATCCTACAGTGACTTTGTTTAAGCCGAGACAGGCAGATGCCTGGAGCTACTCAACACACAAGTGCAGGTGTAGAGGAATGGTAGGGAAGCAGATCCATAGGCTCAAAGCTCTCACGTACACACCGCTGTAATTTATTGTTTCTGGTGCTCTACATGTTTGGCTAGGGCTTGTTTCTTTGTGATCTCAAATTTCATCTTCCTGATAACTCTAAAAGGCAGGCATCACTATTTACCCTCTCTGAAAGTGCAAACCCTGGTGTGAGTGGACAGTAGCACAACAAAGATCATCGAATAGGTCCCGGACTTAACACCCTGTACTGGGGGTTCCTCTCAGAGAAACAGGGGCATGCACACACACACACAGAGAGACCACACACACACACACGCACAGAGACCACACACATACACACATACACACACACACAGAGACCACACACACACACGCACAGAGACCACACACATACACACACACACGCACAGAGAGACCACACACACACACGCACAGAGACCACACACATACACACACACACGCACAGAGAGACCACACACACGCACAGAGAGACCACACACACGCACAGAGAGACCACACACACACACACACAGAGACCACACACACACACACACACACACACAGAGAGAGAGAGAGACCACACACACAGAGAGACCACACACACACACGCACAGAGAGACCACACACACACACACACACACACACGCACAGAGACCACACAGAGAGAGAGAGAGAGACCACACACACACGCACAGAGAGACCACACACACACACACACACACACACACACGCACAGAGACCACACAGAGAGAGAGAGAGAGACCACACACACACGCACAGAGAGACCACACACACACATGCACAGAGACCACACACACACACACACACACACACACACAGAGACCACACACACACACACACACACAGAGAGAGAGACCACACACACAGAGAGACCACACACACACACGCACAGAGAGACCACACACACACACACACACACACACACACACACGCACAGAGACCACAGAGAGAGAGAGAGAGAGAGAGAGACCACACACACACGCACAGAGAGACCACACACACACACACACACACACACACACACGCACAGAGACCACAGAGAGAGAGAGAGAGAGAGAGAGAGAGAGAGACCACACACACACACGCACAGAGAGACCACACACACACATGCACAGAGACCACACAGAGAGAGAGAGAGAGAGAGAGAGACCACAGAGAGAGAGAGAGAGACCACACACACACACAGAGAGACAGACAGACAGACAAACGGACTGACTGAAATGTGAGGGAATCATTTCATGTATTATCTGTTGAGTAAACTGACTAAAAGTAAATCTAGATTTATATATTTAGGGTTTGGGATAATCAGGACTTTTTTTTTCCATTTAAGAAGTAAATGGTTTTCTCTTAGCCCTGACAATGATAAAGAGTTAGCTGTATATCTAGCTACTTGAGTGGGCCTGTTATTGCCACAAAATACATGTTCATGTTATGTAAAATCCATTACAAGAACTGTAGAAGTTACTCATGCAAGCAAGTATAAATTTACAATTCCACCAGCAGAATTCCTGATAATTTATCATCTTAATCTATACAGCTGAGACCTCGATTTTTTTTAAAGAGCTTGAACCAAATAAGGATATATTTTTAAAGTTTCTTAATTTGTATCTATTTCAATATTTTTTAATTATTGGACATCTTTGATTTAAAGGGGAAAAAAAGCACATAAATTCTGAACTTGGTCAACCCCAAAGTACCAGAATATATATTGTCCTTTTAACATGTGTGTTCAGAAAATGTTCGTCTCTGGACAGGAATCAGTGATGATGAAAACCATGGGGTGTGGTTGAGCTCCCCTTAGTCCGTGGGGCCTACCGTTCTTCTGTACTGAGTACAGCCTTCCTCAGCTATCTGTGGTGAGGACTATGGAGTAAAAGCTGAGCTAAGCACTTCTCATTTAATTGTAATCACACCTTTCTGAAGTACACTTTCTCAACCACGTTTTTCCTTTTAGTAAAATAAAGTTGGAGGAAGCCATATGATTGTTGCAACATAGGAAAAACTCACACTTCCATTTTTCTAAATTCTAACTTCCATATTACCTTGTCCCTGGGGTATGGTTGCCACCCAACTTAATGCTGTATCAGGCTCCCAAATTAATTTTAGTTAAAACGTTTTGTTTTAATTTACTTTTTAAAGATTATTTCTGAAATTGAGGAGACTCAGTCAGGATGGCTTAGAAGAGATGTCATGATGAAAGCTGTGTAGAAGGAGAAAGGCGGATGGTAATATTTTGTAACTGTAGTGGAACAGGAGATGTGGGGCCACTAAAGGGATGGGGTTCCTTTCCTGATGACAACTCAAGGAAGGGCATTGGCACGACATGAATATTTCTCAGAACATACAGCCAGCACAAGTCGATGACCCTACAGTGTCATAAAAGAAAGAACACTTGTCACAGGCTTTTTACATTTGTTTGACTGGGAGAAAGAAACACATTGGCCAAGAATTTGACAGAATCCCATAGCTCTAAGGACAACAGCAATGTTTGTGTGGTAGACATGATGCTGGGTTGTGGCTTCAAAATGTGTAAATGCAGAGGTCTTCACCCTTGAACCCACAGGGTAGACCAGGCACTGGGTCAAGAGAAGACATATACAAATTGCCCGTAACTGGAAGACATTTCTCTGAGCTCAGGAAACCCAAGTTTCACCTCTACCCACTTAAACTGTCAGTGAGACCTTGGGCACCACACTCAGCCTCATGGACATAAATTCCAAATGTCTGAAGAAAAATTAGTTTTATATATTTAGATCATTATTTAGAACAAGTTGGTGTGGAATAACTGACTTAAGTAAGAAATGGAAGTTTTGAATTTAAGTCTAGCTTAAATAATTCCTCACTGAGTGATTCTTGTCGTTAGTAAGAGCAGGGAGAGGACCCATCATTAAGCTTTCGGTTCCAGTGTTCCCTTCTCCAGACAGCTCCATTACATCATGCTCACAGGGAACCTCTCCACCAGTTCCTGAGAGCCAGAGATTAATGCTTATGTAAGCTGTTCATCTCTGGTTTGTAATAATGATATAAGAAATGTGATTAGGTTTTAAAGTAGAGCCAGGGTTGTGTTAGTTTCCTGACCTCTGTAGGGGTCAGGAATATGCCCCTTCTATTAGTTCTGTAGCCATTCAAGTATGAGCTGACATCCTCAGCAGTATAACAGAGATACTGTGGTAATCAGTAATGATATTTATTGTATATTTAATATCATATCAATCTGCCATTCATTATGTCATTTAATCTACACAACTATAACCTCCATTTACAAGGCTTAGAAGAGATGAGTCACTTATTCAAGGTCATGCTGCTAATGATAGATTCAAGACTTCTCACATATGGCTGATCTTACATGTGTAATCCCATACATATGTCATACATAATGCATTGTCTCATACATGTATATCATACATATATATGTACATAAGGATTTTTAATAGAGATTTGACCTTGTATAACTAAAACTTGTCAAATAAATTTGTAAGTATATTTTCTTTAATGTTGTCTCCTGAACTTGGTGTGGCAAGTGCTAGGGAACAGCAGAGGATCTGCTGGGGATCTAAACTTTAACACAGGAGCACATGTGAATATCCACTGCATCTGATCTTGATGGGCAGTGCAGAGGTCAGATTGCTGGACAGTGTGGCCTGGAGTCCAAGATGCTAAGGGGCAGGTGAGGCAGAGGAATTGCAGGCCTGACTTATGTTTGACACCAGCACCTCCCGTATCCCAGTTAAGAATCACTCTTCTGAGGATGCCCACTGACCAGAGACAACAGAGAGTAGAACACTCACGGGCAATGGAGTTCACACAACTGAGCGGACACACTGCAGACTCTCCGTGGACAGGAGAAGGAGGAGAGGAAACTGTGGTCAGCCTTAAAGATGAGCAATATGATGGTCACTCATGGTAGAGCTAACCACATTTTAGGGTGAGAAGAAGACAGGGGACAACTTACTTTCTTTCAAGATATACCTGGGAAAATCCAGTCAGAGCCTGTTTTTCCAAAGATGCTGAGTGAAGGGGAGGAGCTGGGTTGGTTGCCAGCCTTCATTCTCTTCATGTACTCAGTTCCTGGGTTTGGATTGTGTAGGAGGGTAAGTGGATAACGGAGCAGAGTGATCTCAAGGCTTTCATTGAAGAGAAAGAGGCTGTGAGTGGACCCTGGTATCAAAGGCTGACGTAACTGTAGCTGATCATTTATCAGTAGCTTTAGAACAGCTTTCATTGATTTTCATGTATCTCTTTCATTGTTTAGCTGTTTTCAGTGTATATTCTTAGTATAATCTGATTACCCATACATATCTTTTGTATGTGTAGTTTCTTTGACCTCTGCAGTAAATCTTTTACCTAAACTGTGAGGATCTCACAGTCACCTGGATATTTCTCTCCTATGTCCTTGGTGCATTCTTGCTCAACTTTGAAGCTCTCTGGAACCAGCTCCATCTGAAGGATTCTCCTGGTTTTCACAAATGCCTCTTTGCTTCCACTGACTGTTAAGATGGTCACAGTGACCCTGCAGGGACTCTCTGAGAAGCCTCAGACAGATCCTTCTGAAACGCTGGCTTCCATTGTATCCAGGCAGTGGATGACCTGCTTTGCTCCTCAAGACCAATCTGAAAAATTCTTTTCCAACCCTGACCTTAAACGACCAGGTTGGATAAAAGAAGAGTGCACTCGGGACCCTTCTCACACTCTCCCTCCTCCGGCTTCAGTTGCCCCTTTTCCTGTTAAAGAGAAAGTCTTTGAAACAATGGCTGCAGCAGGCCACAGAGGCGAATGCCGACAGCCTTGTTCTGATGGCTCAGTATGGAGGTCAGAGGCAGAAAACTTAGGATTTCTTCCCTCCACACCTGGCGGTACATTTGTATCACTTGTTTTGTTTCTTTATTTTCCAAACATAAGACCAGATCAGATGTGTCTTTCCTCTGCTAAACCAGGACTTGTCAGGTGAGAGATGCTCTCAGTATACCCCGAGTTCTGTTGAGGAGATCCTACCATGGAGCTGGGCCGGTTGCCACCATTTGGGAACCTACCAACTAAAGCTCTTCTCTACTTCTTAGCTGAGCCAAAGGGAAGGGACTGGAGACTGTCTGGTGTGACTGTGTGCCGCTTGATAACATGTTGGCAGTAGAACATCCTTGAGCAAATGTTCCCAGGGAGTTGACCTGCTCGGGAAAATGAGCTGCTGTGGAGAAACTCCTGTTCACAAAGTGTTCATGGTGTTTACGGTGATAACTACAATGTTGCTGCCAGGGACCCTTCACTGTTCTGATGCCTTGGATGCGTCCACCTGGCTGTGGGTCCCCAGGAAGAGCTGACCAGTGGGGAGGGAGGCTGAGAACTCTGGGATGCTATGCTGTCGGGTTTGTCGGGTGGTTTGCCTATGTGGCAGTGTCACAGAGGTCATGAGAGGCCTTGGATACTTTGCCTTCTTTGCCCCATCTCTGTTTGGTTCTGGCCACCAAGAAAGCCATAGTGGGCAAAGTTGTCCTTTGTTTCATTTTTGAAATCCCTCACATGCTGTGAAGTTTGCTGTTTAAGGCCTCAAACCAAATGGGTCCCTGGTATGATCCTTTGTGACCGCTCAGCAGGAGGCCCGCACTCAGGCCAGAGTATGACTCTTAAAAGCTTTTTCCTGAGCCGGCTATTCTTCCACTGTAGTTCCTAGATAAGAGGGTATTAAGAGTCAGCTGCCTGTTCACAAATAGGATTGTGGCTGTATTTAAAAAATAAACACAGGCTACATTCCTCTGGGGCATCGTCTTTTAGTAGAAACTTAGTAGATACATCAAGAAATCCTCAAAATTACCCTTGTTTAAGGAGAAAAAAAGAAGTCAAGTGTCTCTTACAATATAAATGGAGAATCTAAGCTAAAATTGCTGAGTTTTAAACTAATGGCTGCCATTTTAGTTACTGTATTTGTTAGTGAATGTGATGGATGAGTGGGGATTTGTGGTATGTTCACGATCTTCTTACAGCACACAATTCTGAAGTTATAATACTTGGTAAAATGATTGATTCTCTGAAGTTAGCATAGGGCAGTTTTTATTCTTTCCCTGGTGGATTGGAAGTGAATATTTGTTTAATATTTCACTTGAAAGACCCTCGACGAGGACCTCTTTTAGGGAGGAGACCTCCCCAATGCCAAGGAACAGGCCGAGACCGCACGGATGCAAATCGCAAGAGGTTTATTGAGTAGACACAGGTACCTGTGGGCAGCAAGATCTCTCGGAAGATTTGCGCACCTGCCAACTGGAGGGCGGGCTTTTTATAGGGAAGAGCAAAAAGCAAGTTTACAGAAGCAAAAGCGTGGTTATCAATTGACCGGAATGAGGCGGGGCATGAATGGTTTCCCCTCTCAGCATGGGTGTCAGCAAGAAGCAAGTTTACAGAAGCAAAAGCGTGGTTATTGGAATGCGGCGGGGGGGGGGGGGGGGAGGGCATGAAAGGTTTCCTCTCTCAGTATGGATGCCTGGCAACAATCATCCTGTTCCTATCTTATAGCTAACCTGCTTTGTTGACATCCTATCTTATTGACATCTTGCCTTGCAGTCTTCCTATCTCTATCTCCTGTTCTCTCAGGCACCTGGGATGTTCTAACGGGAGCAGGCTGACTGCTGATCCGGAGATTTGTTTAAAACAAACAGGACGTTCCCCCGGGAGCATGCTAGCTGCGGGTTTTGAGGAGGGGGTCTGTAGGGTCTTTCTCACTGAGTGTAGAATTCAGAAATGAAAGCACCGCTTTGCTTGTCTCTGTGGGTCAGACTCTGAGGATGTCCAGATGCAGAGGCCTGAGCTGTTCTGCAGTCTTTACTCTTTGTGAAGGTCTGTCACCTTGACCCTAGGGCCGCTGTGACACTTTTAGGAAGCCAAAAAGAACCATGGAAGGTGGCAAGGCTATCCCTATGCTAGTTATAAAGAAATGATATTTACTTACTTCAGAGGCCTGAACTATTCACCCCTAACTTTATACCAGTATTCTGTTGCTTTAGAAATGGGAATGTAAGGTATGAATGCACCTCTGAGGCATTCGCTGCCTAAGATTAGAAAGGGTCACAAGGCAGGGCTACAGCCTGAAGTAGAGAGAAGAGATGTTTTTGCATAGAGCAGTAGTGGTGGTCAGAGTCTGGTGTGTAGTGGGCTTCCTGGTCAGTTGCCTGTAAAATGTTGGAATCAATTTCTTAAAAACTGCCTGATTGGTACGGCAGTGACACCATCACTGGCTGGGATGTTCTCTGGATGGCTTTGACACTGAGATACAAAGTGTAGCCTTCATAAATTCATCTAGTATGTCAGGCAAAAGTATGTATTTGAGTCTAATAATTTAGACTCAAAGATTAATTTGAAGTTGGATAAATGTCTGAGCAGTTAAGAGCACTGGCTTCTCTTCCAGAAGACCCTGGTTTGAGTCTCAGCACCCATGTGGTGGCTCACCAACCTATGTAGCGCCAGCCCCAGGGGATCTGACGCCCTCTTCTGGCATCTGCAGGCACTGCATACTAATGGTGCAGAGACATAGATGCAGGCACAACTATACACATAAATATATTTTTTAATTATTTAAGAAGAAAACAAATATCAATTCATCAAATGTGGATTAAGAATTGATATTGTCCAACTCACCAATCTTTGTAGGCTATATTTTTCTATCTTATTTGAAAAGCATAGAACTTTAATATTCCACAATGAATCATTTTATAATTTTTACTTGGTGCACTTTAGAATATTCTTTTGTGAGGTAAGCTAAATGTATGCTGCATCAGCTGTTCTGGCACTGCTTGGAGGTAAGCCAGCAGAAAATTCTAAAATGTAGTGCCACCACTGATGGTTTCATGGAGGTTAACCGAATTTGCGTGTTTTAAGGAAGTTTATACTTTGTGTAAGGCTGATACCAATACACAAATCACAGATCAGTATGCTTTTTCCTATTATATTATTTGGAGTAGTTGGCATTTTAATGGTGGAGAATAGAGAGAAGAAGGAGGAAGGAAGGGGGAAGGAAAGGTGAGCTCTCTTCCCCTGGCCACCCTCCCCTTTTCTCCAGTGCTTCCCTGTTAGCCCTTCACAGTGCTCCAGTCCCTTCTGGACACCTCTGTGGATGTCCCCAACTCCATAGATCCCAGCATCACCTTTTTTCTTTCCTTATCCCCCAATGGCTTATCAGAGCTCCAGTCCCATCTTATTTAACACCTGACTTTCCCACTGGCTATAAGCATCAGGCTGCTGGCCCCCGTGTTGCCCAGGAAGGGCTTCTTAATGTCTGGGAGTCTGAAAGGGGTGAGCACAATAGCCAGCGGGTGAGTGCTTCCTAGGCTGTAGCTTCTTGTGTAGCATCGTGCGAGTTTGCTCATGCAATCATCTCAGTATTGGGGTGCCCTCGAGTTTGGAGAGGAAAGTGTTATGAAAGTCACCTTTCAGGAGACAGAGTATGAATGGCAGCACCACAGGCCCAGTAGGAGATTGGGGTGCTTTTGAGTACGTATTCGTAGAAGGGAGGAAAGGAGTCGTAACACTGAGCCTGAGCTCCCATGTTCTTCTGACCTGTGGTCCCAGGTCATGGCAGGCACGGGGAAGCTGGTGAGGGAGACTGGTGTAGCAGGTGTGTGCTGCTGCTTCCTCCTTCATTTCACTCTTTCAGGGACAAATCTGGGTAGAAACAGAAGTTCCATATAAATGGGGGGATATGGCTGTTTCCGGAATTTGATATGAAATATGCATGCCTAGAGATCCTCATTGACTTAATAAGACGAAGAAGGGAAGAAAAAGAATGGAAATGGGGGAAACTGACATGGATTCAGGATACACACGGAACCTTGACTGTTGGGATGGCTAGGATTCGGAAATCCAGGCATTGTCAGAACAAGGGAACTCTGAGCCACCAGTCCCTAAGTTTTAATGAGATTTTAATATGTGCCTCAAATTGAGGGAAGAGGAGGGGATACATGCAGTGTTTGTATTTGTGTCAGGAACATTGCCTGGCAAAACCAAATAACCATTCCTTTATTAACTTATTTTTCCATGTTGTGTGGTTGATAAAGGGTATGTGTTTGGGTGTGTGTCAGGAGTGTCCCAGAGATGGAACCCAGGACTTTCCCTATGCTAGAAGGCATTTTTAATGTTTTTGATAGAATGAATTCTGACTCCATGTTTAATTGTTCATTTTCCGTGTAATTTCCCTGTCTATGAAATGCAAAAGTAGAAATCGCTGATTCTAAGAAGTTGAACACAACAGTTTGGAATTTTTTCCCTCAGAAATCCTTGTGTAGATTTTTATATATTGTTTTTTTCATTTGTATTGTGCTTATCTTCCTAATAGAGAAATAAATTAGTGTATAAAAAACTGAAGGCCCCTGCTCCAGGACTGTGCTCTACTGTGGGTCACGGCCATGCTGAGGGACAGAGGAACAGCTGCTGGTCATATGCAGCATTCGAAACAAAGCTGCATTGTTGCTGGCTTGCACTGCTTATCAAGGTGTGCGTGCTTTGCCCTGCTGTCGTGCGAGCAGATTCTTTTCTCTTGGCATCGCCCCTGAAGAACACAGTAGAGTGTATAGCATTTTATAGTATCGTACATTATGACTAATGTGGAGATTACTTAAAATATGTGAGAGGATGGGCATAGACTATATGCACAGTGCAGACTCTGGTATTCACAAAGATTCTAGAAACAGTGCCCACAGACTGGCAGGGGTAACTCTGCTGCTTCAGAAAAAAAAACATGAGGTCTTTAAGGACCAAAGCACAAACAGGTATTTCTTTCCTTCCTTCCTTCCTTCCTTCCTTCCTTCCTTCCTTCCTTCTTTCTTTTCCTCCCTCCCTCCCTTAAAAAAAAGAGCACTCAAACTCTCTAAGAGAAGGATTGAAATCACTGCTTTCTCTTCCCCATCCTCCTCCTCTTCCTCTTCTCCTTTGCATCATGTATAGTCCTGTCAGCCTGCTTTAGCCTATGAATATGTAGACAAAGCCTGTCTAAAACTATTCCATAATATAGTATCTTTCTCCATCTGACTCTGTGGAATACACCTTTATCAACTGGAGTTGATAAATTAGATTTAATGCGTAGCTGGGCTTTGAAAGCATGGTAATTGACTTAGCAAAGGGCTGAATGGTAGCATTGCTATTTGATGCCATTTGGTATTTTTAGACTTTCTTCCCATCCCCATTCCCTAAATGAAATCCTATTATATAGAACTTCTTATATTGTGTTACTTTTTCCTTAATCTTGTTAACATGTACCTAGTTCTTAAAATATTCTTTCTTGTTGGTATGAACGTAAGAACAAACATCTGGATACTGAATAATCCATTTGATAGTACATAACAAAAGTTCAGAGATGGGAGTATAGCTCATTGATAGAGTGTTTGCCTAGCATGCACGAGGACCTGCATCTAATCCCCAGCACACAAAATAAATATTGTGTTTGCCAACTCTGAAAGTTCATTTTGAAAATTCTGTCCCACAGAAATAATTTAAGTAATAATACAGTAACTTAAATTTATTATGGCATGAAAATCATGAAAAATATGCAATTAGAAGAATGTTTACATCTATTAAGATTCATGCCTGGTGATGCACGATGGTGCCAAAAGAAGCTGGCGATATGGCAGCTGTTGATATGTCTAGTGGATTAGCGCACCCCCAGGAAAGGCCGCTCTTGCGCCAGCTGCAATAAACAAGAGAGACTCTGCCTCAAAAAGGCAGAAGGAGACAACCAGTTCCCAAAAGTTGTCATCTGAGATCCACACGAATGCTATGGTTCACAAGTATGTGTGTCCCTCCCTCAACACACAAATGAAACAGTGAAATAATGAGGTGGGATTATAGTTAGTTTACTGGAAAGAGCGCTGTAATGTATTGTGTACATTAAATTAGAACTCTTTGAGTAATACAGTTTTTCTTGAAATGAAAAATAATTATGTATATGTGTTCTTAGGTGTATGTGCATTAATAACAACACAGTGCTAGAAGACTAAGGAAAGATGTGCACCAGAGTGGTCACTGTGCTTCCCCCTGTGGTGCATTCTCTCAGATTCCAACTTGAGCTCTAGACCCACCTGGGAGTTGGCTCTCAGGCTTCTGTGAGAGCTTGTCTGGTTAAATTGACTGAGGTGGGAAGACCCAAGGCAGTGGCACCATCCCTGGGATGGGATCCTGTACTGGACAAAAGGCTTAAAGTGAGCTGAATACACACATTTGTCCTTGTCTGCTTCTTGAGTATGGATGCAAAGAAACCAGCTGTCCTTGTGACTTCTCTATTAGGATGACTATAAGCTCTGACTAAGCTCAAAGACAGGCACTCTTCCTTTCTTCATTTGCTTCTGGTAGTATTTTATCACAGCAATAGGAAAGATAGCCAATACATTCTTTAGAGAGTGGAGTTAGGGGCTTGTTGGGCAGGGAGAGGAGGTACAGCCATCTTCCTTCCTTTCCTCCCTCCCTCCCTTTCTTCCTTCCTTCCTTCCTTCCTTTTATTTACTTCCCCTCCCTCTTCTCCCATCCTACCGCCATCTCTCCTTCACAGCCTCATCCATCCACTCCTCTGTTTCTGTTCAGAAAGGGGCAGGACTCCCATGGGTATCAACAAAGCACGGCTATCAAGTTGCAGTGTGTATTAAGGCTGGGCAAGGCAACCCAGTATGAAGAACAGGTTCCCCAACGCCAGCCAAAGTGTTAGAGACAGCTCCTGCTCCCACTGTTAGGAGTCTCACAAATAGATAAAATTACACACTGTCACATATGTGTGGAGGGCTTAGGTTGGCCCCATGCAGGCTCCCTGGTTGTTGGTTCAGACTCTGTGAACTCCTATGAGCCCAGGTTAGTTGTTTCTGTGGGTTTTCCTGTAATATCCTGGACTCCTCTGGCTCCTAAAATCTTTGTATGCACTCCACCCCCCAAATCTGCAACACGGTTTAAGAAAAATAAAAGACTTAACCAAATTTCCCTTAATGTTAGATATTGTGTCAGAGATATCCATGAATGCCATTTAATAGTCTCTAAAACTCATTCAAATCAAAACGTGCATTGCATGTGTGATTATGCAAAGATTATGGCTCCATGGGGTTTTCTAGCAAGCCTGCAGCCCTGTATGGTTCTTAGACCAGACTGCCGACGCAGCAGGGAGGATTCTCTTGGTGTCAGCTCATGAATGTGGTTGTTTTCCCTCAGTTATCAATCACTTGTGCTTGTTCACACCCCACATGAACTGATCAAGACGTGACTGGTTGAACAGGTGGCTTCAAAGGCCTTCAACTCCCATTAACTAACTGTTGTGGGTCTCAAGACAAATGAAGTATAGGTTGGTACAAAGTAGCTATCTCCTTGCTGTGTTAAGCCCTGGGTGGCATCCTGGCACCTGCTTGCATCAGATTTGGTTACTAGTTCCGGAGAGGAGGATAAATACCAGTGTCAGGTGGGAGTCAAGTGCTAATGTGCTATTTTGAGAAAAGCAGATCACATTTATTTTGGTTTTCTTGCTCTAACATTGAAATCTACTTCTGACCTCAAAGGAAATAATTAGCTATTTTATAAGTCATTAGTTCTGCTGATAGCAGTTTAAAAAACAGAAATGTCTTATGTATTACTTTAGTGCTTTTCAGAAATAATTGAAGGAAGACACTGTGCTAACCTCTTTTAAAAATAAACCCTAAAATCAACAATTACCTCGCTGAGATTTAGTGCTCTAAATAAAAACACTGCCTGCTGTTGCCCTAAAAAATATTTGAGTCATGATATTTGAATTGGAGACTCTCTCTATTTCCAGCTTTTCTTACACGACGGAGCAGTGCTGCAGTTCATAGGGGAAACAGTGACAGAGGTGGCCCCTGGGACCTGCCGAAGGATTGCAAACAACTGTAAATCACAAAAAGCCTTTTGGCTGAAGAATTTCCAGTATGATAGTAATGAAGTTTGTCTCTGATAAGAGTTTTAACTGTACAAGGAGTATATTCTAGAGACCACAGAAAAAGTAGGAAATATGTCATCTTCATAACAATAATTTTTCTAGAGAAGATGATGTTGTATACTAAATGTGAACATTTTGTGTATAATGAAAGTGCTAAGCTCCTTAATGTGAAGACAACTCTTACAAATAAACAGGACAGACATGCTCAGAAGTCAAATGGACAAAACCTATGAATGGACAGACAATAGTCACAGCCACAAACATTGAAGTGGCTGAGTCACAAGCTGAATCCCATCGCCATTGATGAACTGCAGATTCAGAGAAGGTATTGCTATCCATTTCATTAGCTATGACTTTAACGTATCCACACCAAGATTCCGGCTTCCGTTGTTATTGTTGTTTTTCCCCTTCTAACCATTGCTAACCCACCATGATTCTGGTTTTTGTTTTTATTGTTGTTTTTCTTCTTTTTACCCTAACTAACCCACTTGCCACCTAATGGTGCTCATCTTAACAAACACCAACACTGTGCCCACCTCCTTGGTGCAGGATGCCCAGAGACCTCTCCCTATATACCGAGTCACATTTGTTGATCCGTCAGTCCTCCTCTTGATCTTCCTGCGTCATTCTTCCTCTCTAATGAGCCATATCCACCTACATTGAGTGATCACTTTCATCTTAATTAAAATGAAGCCTACTGATTTTTCAAAACAGGTTGTATGTTTGCGTTGTTGAAAGTTTAAATTTTACAAAATGATATCGGTGAGATATTTCTGTAGTATAGCTGGTTGTTTCTGGCTGGGTGGGTTCATGGCCATCATGAAGTGTCATTGCAGACACCTGGGAAGCCCTCAGGTATCTAAGTCTGTTAACATTCTTGGGTCTTGAGAATTTAAAAAGGCTCAAGAAGCTTCTAGGCCCCTCCTTACCATGGAGCTGGGCTTAGTATAAGTGACATGGTGATGCACTGTTGCTAGGGAAGGAGGTGTGTGTGTGTGTGTGTGTGTGTGTGTGTTCATGGTGGTTTGACTTTTCCATTACAGGGGTGTATTTAGAAAGGCTGCAGTGAGCACCAAGAGTGGTACAATTTCTGGCTATCATCTGTCCTGTATCTTACACACGAGTTAAAGTCAGACTCTTATCAGCAGCTGCCCACCAATGAGATCTCATTGATCCCAGGGGTGCTTCAGCTAGGTTTACATGCATTTAATATCAAGGATGATAGAAAAAGATCCCATTGGAAGGTTTGGACAAGGTGGTTTGCTAGGATCCATGTACCAGTCAGTCACAGGAACTGATCCTAGCAGCTTATGTTTCTATAGAGTTGAGTTTAGGAAGTTAGTTTTTATTCCTATAAAATAATTCTCTGCTTTAGGTTGTTCATTTAACCCAGTCTACTTAGTCCTTATAATTTTCTTTCATATTTTTTAATACGAAGCATGTGTTAAGTCACTTTTCTACCACTTGAAGAAATTCCCAAGGAAACCAACTTGAAATGAAGTAAGATTTGCCTTTTGCTCACAGTTTCCAAGGTTTTCTCCATGATTAGTGTAGTCAGTCACTTTCTGGGTTCATTAGGCATGGCGTGGGGGAGCAAAGAGAAAAAAGGAAGATGACAGACCCACTGTTCCCTTCAAGAGCATCCCTTAGTGACCTAACTCCCTTCTACTGGGACATCACGTCCCAGTAATGCCACAGGTGGTCCCCAAACCTTTAACACCTGTTCTGTGGGGGCCAATCAATGCCAGATTCTATAGTATTCACCTTTGATCCAAGTCTGTTGCCTTACTTTTTCTGTATTTTCTTTCCTCACGCCCTTTAGTCACACAGCTTTTGTGTACGCACACTCGTAATAGGTAAGCACAGTGGTGTTTGCATGCTATCAACTGGCTTTTCCTCAGGAGTAGTCCTTAGGTGGAGAATTAAAAATGGAGGTGGTGTTGGTTGGAAAACCTCAGAGTGTAAAGGAGGCAGTGCTTTAGTTTCCCAGCTGCCCAGACCCAAACAATCACACAGAAACTATATTAATTACAACACTCTGGCCTAGAGCTTAGGCGTATTCCCAGCTAATTCTTTTTTTTAAAATATTTATTTATTTATTATGTATACAATATTCTGTCTGTGTGTATGTCTGCAGGCCAGAAGAGGGCACCAGACCTCATTACAGATGGTTGTGAGCCACCATGTGGTTGCTGGGAATTGAACTCAGGACCTTTGGAAGAGCAGGCAATGCTCTTAACCACTGAGCCATCTCTCCAGCCCCTCCCAGCTAATTCTTACATCTTAAGTGAACTCATTTCTATTAATCTTTGTATCACCACAAGGCTGTGTCTTACTGGTAAGGTTCCAGTGCCTGTCTCCTTCGACAGCTACCTGGTGTATCTTTGACTCCACCTACTCTCTCTATGTATCTCTGTTTGGATTTCCAGCCTGGCTTTACTCTGCTAAGATGTTGGCCAAAATAGCTTTATTCATTATCCAATAAAAGCAACAAATATACAGAAGAACATCCCACATCAATAGAAAATTAGATTTGGTTAATAAAATAAAACCCCAATACAAGAAGTTGTAGAAATATAAAAGTATCATAGTATCTTACATATTCTTGAGGTTCTTTTTTTTTGTTTGTTTGTCTTTACTAAAATGAGGCTTTGTAGCACAGAGATGATCAAGTTAAATGGCATTAACTTGTACCTAAACTAGTTCTCACAAGAAACAATTATCACAGCGATTGCACCACCCAAGAGAACTTAGTCACCCAGAGGGCTGAGTGTCACCAGGGGTTTAGTAGTTTTCAGCTGAAATGTGTTGAAAATGGAAGATAAGAGAAAATCGGGGGGGGGGGGGGCACTGTGACGTTGCACACCTCTGAAGATTTCTCCATTTGTGCTCTTTTTTGCCAGCCTGGCGAAAGTATTGTCTAAGTTGAAGATTCAATGTTAGTAAATCCAAAGGCTTACAGGAATAATAACAAACTGAACTGATCCGTACAAAAAGCATGGTTTTGCTTTTTGACAGAAAATCATGCGGTGATTGGTGTGTAATTATCAATTCTTTGACTTTTAAGGTACTCCTCTGCCATTGTTTTCTCATGAGCTCATTAAACCATTTAATCAAAGGTCTGATGGAAAATGATTTAGGAACTAATAGGTTAATAGAGCTGCTGTCTTTGTTCTTTGAGAAATGCTGCTAGCACTAATGGCGCACGGCAGTAAGTAATGTTCCCTTCGCCTCCAGGGAGATGCCAAACGCAGGCATCATGCATGTGAATAAAAAACACACGCTAAGGGGATGTAGTCTACCTACCTTACATTTTAGACACCAGTATACATTAAAAAACAAAACAAAAATCAGTAACAGTAGAGTTTAGGAAGTAACCTAATATTAGCAGAAATTTTCAAATGTATCAGGAATCCATGTTAAAAAACATTAGATAATTTATTTCTATACATAAAGGGACTTAAGGTTAGCTTTCTTTAGGCATTAGGATTTTACAGTCAATAATTTGTGGGCTTACTATGATTTGGTAGCCCAATTGCTATGTAAAACTGAAACTGGGTAGATCAATAAGGGATTGATTATTTTCAAAAGCTTCACTTTGCTTGTAGCTAACTGCTTAATCCTTTAAGTCAGAACTTTTGAGTTTTAATTCTGATGCAGTGAAATCAGTTTAAATGGATTGTATCCCGCCATGCCATCTCACTCAGAGTGTAATGGATGCACTGATCTTTCTTCGCAGCCTAGTGGCATCGTCCCTGTTCTGGTTCTTCTGCTGTGCTGGAGCAGGGAGGCCTCTACGAGGAGGTGCAGTCCCAGGTGGTCACGGGCAGCTCTCCCTGTGACTAGGGCTAAAGTGGTTTCTCAGTTGTTCTTTGTTCTCCAGGTCATTACAGGGTCTCTGCCCCTGGTTTTAGTAATCTATGGCTCAAGGAGGTATCCTGGGACCAACTACCATTTAGTCTTGAATAAGTTGACTCCACTCTTCAATAAATCAACTAATTTCACTTTAATGAAATTGATTTTTTTATTGTGGTGTCACGTTCCTTGTCTCTGTTTTCTAGGGATCAATGAAATCTCTAACTCTCAAATACTTCTCTTCCATCTCCATGGTTTGCCATTCATGAGTTGCCAGGTTCTTTTCAAAGTCTCCATGTGTTTTAAATCATCTTGTTCCCTTCTGTTGTTTTGTCAATATCATGACCTACAGCAACTTAGGCAATAAAAGCGTTCATTTGGCCTATGATTTTAGGTAAAAAATCCATCAATAAGAGAATTTAGGGTGGGAGCCTAAGGCAGGAGTGTGAAGACAGGGACCAGGGAAGAACTCTGTTTGCTGGCTTGCCGTCTGGTTCACTCACTTGCCTGTCTAGGGATGGTGCTACACAGAGTGTGCTGGCCTCTCCTTCATCAATAAGAAAAAGATAGACATCCACAGACATGCATATGGGCCAATCTGATCTAGGCGGTGACTTAATTGGGGCATTCCTCTCATTTGACTCTAGATATGTGTCAGATTGACATAGCTAACTAGGATACTAATGAACACGTATTGGGGTTCTGTGGGCTTGATGTTCTCCTTGGTATCTGCTACCTTTAAGCAGAATTTCATACACTAGCACCATTAGAAATCACATCTTTGACCTTTAAGTCAGAATCACTTTCATCACTAGTAATTCTTTTTACTCTGCCAACACTGAGGCAATATTAAAGGCAGAGAACCATTGTTCAGTTAGGGATCAGTGTTCCCTTTCTAGGAAAATCATTAAAGTTTTCCATAATGTTGAAGCAGTGTGCATCATGTTTTCCATGTTAGGTAGTAGGGGTAGAACTTCTGGGAACTTATAAACAGCAAACACACCGTCTAGCACTCTGCCCTGCATGACCAGAGTCCTTAGCGAGGCTGAGGGAAGTAGAGTATAGGACCTTTGTATTGCCAGCGACACTGGGGAACATAGAAGGGCTATGCTCTTCTTAAAGGGGTATGATATGAAAAGACCTTCTACAGCTGAACGTCTCTGTGGGCAGTGAGACAAAGGTGGGATTACTTCTCTTTAGAATGTAAAACTTAAAATATTCCTTATCCTGAGACTATGAACAATGGTCTGGAAGCTTCAATCTCACTATGCGTGGCATCTGGGGACAAAAGGAGGTCAAAACTAAGATATGAATGAGGAAAAGTTGTAGTCCATAGTGAGAAATTGTGAAAAGGGGATATTATGTTGGGAGCCAATGCTGGGGGCTCTGAATTTTATTCTTTCTCCCAAGGTCTGGTGAAATGAGATCCACCTGACTTGATTCCTCCAGGAAGCAGATCCTGCGATAGGGATCTAGATGCTGTTGAAATGCCTGTGTGAGCTCCTGCACTCCTGAGTATGTCATGCTCTCACAAGTTCAAGGAGGTGACTGCCCACCATGTCCCTGTTAGTGTGATGGTTTGTACCAGAGACTCGCTATGCTTTATGGGTCCCTATTACTATAGAACAGGATGGACCTTCCAACCATCTGAGGGCAATATTGTGAGCATCTCAAGGAAGTAGGCTGTGCTCTTAAAGGAGATCTCAGGAAAGCTGGAACTGATTTCCCTCAAGTGTGTATTCTGTGTTTATTGTTTGAACACTCCCAGTGTATCAAATAATTTGCCCATTGATAGACTCTCCACTGGATGTTGGACAAGAGCTAATCTTTCAGCTTCCCACACTCTCTCTGAGCCATTCCAGCTTAGGGTTCTGAGGTATATAGCTTTGCAACTACATGTGTTTGGAGTTAGTTCTAAGATCCTTCAATTATCACCATGTAATGACCCAGTTAAAGGCTTCTTGATCTTATGTTCAGAGATGTGGACACCGGACTTTTGTGGGCAGTGAGTTACTCAAAAGCATCTGACATGGCCTGTCACTACTATTGATATTCCTGGTGTCTCACCATGTTCTCCACTCTGGCCTAATATCTGTCATCCTTCTGCCTCAGTCTCCCAAATGAGTGCTGGGTTACACTTAGCAATCATCATCTATCAGAGAGCTAGAGAGTAGAAGGACCAACCTGAGAGTCACGGGAGCCCAGTGTGACAGGTCCTGAGAGTCACGGAAGCCCAGCGTGACAGGTCCTAAGAGTCACGGAAGCCCAGAGTGACAGGTCCTGAGAGTCACGGAAGCCCAGCATGACAGGTCCTAAGAGTCACGGAAGCCCAGAGTGACAGGTCCTGAGAGTCACTGGAGCCCAGTGTGCAGGTCCAAAGCCCAAATGAGGTAGAGAAGAATTTCCATTTGAAAGTCCAGTCTAGTCCATTCAAAAAGGGAGGAGAAAAGGATCAGAAGAAAAAAAAAGAGAAACCGAGAGGGGGAAGGCATGTATCAGAGCAGACACATTGTCAGCAAAGGGGAGTGATGGTCAGAGGCTCTCTCCTACTCAATGGGGACACTGGCATCATGCCTCTGAAAGTAGAACCTCTTTTACTGCTTTCAGGGCAGGAATTTTACTAGGGCTATATAAAAATTTTATCCTCAAGGCTTCTCTGAAGTGACACACAGTCACTTTGAGGCTTATATACTATGTAAGTACCTACCAATGTTTTGTAATTCTTACTAAGTACTATGTGACTAGGCTACCTTCTTCAGGCAAAACCATCCAACCAAAATACACATTGCAGTTGATCATTGCCAGGGACATAACTGGCGGTGCAGAGCAGGGAAAGGCCAGGACACTTCATGAGTCAGAATGACTTGCAGCTTGGAAGAGGCAGCTCTTCTCAGAGCAGACTATCCTCCCAAGTTAGGGAGGGGGGAGGTAACATGATACCCCATTGTGAGCTCCCATGAGTGAAGTGCACACCAAGACCCCATCTAAGAAGAAAGAAAAGGAAATGAATTGTTCTTAAATAAAATAGTTTACTGTAAAGGTCTAATTAATTTTTTTTAAACAACCAACATCTCAATATGTTTTTGCCCCTTTACCCTAAATTTATAGCTCTGGACCTATGGTATCAGTTATGTGAGCATCCCACAGCTCAGTTCCACTGCATTTGAAGTGTCCCATCTCAAGCACTCTTATCATTGGCTTGGTTCCTGGTTACTTGCTCTTATACCTGATGATCTAACTACCAAAATGCCTTCTACTAGAACCTCTTGGTGTCACTCCTGTCTGGTCTTTGCTAACTGAGGGTCTGCAGGAAGTATGGGCCTCTCTTCCTTATCTAGTCTCTGCATTTCTTCCTTCCCAGTTACCCTCTTTTAAGGGCTCTGTCATCACAGCCCCCACCTAGCAAAATCTAGCAAATCTCTGGATCTTGCCACACAGTTGGCTTCCCAAGTAAATTGTTCTGTTTTCCCTGAAACTTTTCTTTGACCATAAGAGTCTTCTAGGCATAACATGTTCAATATTTACATTTACTGGAGTATATTAAAACAAGTAAGATTTAGTTGCAAAAGTTAACATTTTATATTCTTTATATTAACCTTTCTATGACTTAATAGAAAACCAAGTTTATGCATGGGCTTGAAGATCATATTCATAATACAGTAATAGATAGCCCCTCCTCTTCAGTTTTTTCCCTGTTAGTTTGATTTCTTTGAAGTCGAAATGGCATTTGGCTATTTCTCACTAAAAATGAAATAAACTTTAAAAAAGAATTATTGTTGTTTCTAAAAAGAAATGTTAAAATACATTTTCACAATTTATTCTTTTAATATGTGCAGAAAAGAATTAAATCCATATAGGTTACTCTTCCTGACAGGTTAAAGAAGTTAGGCATGCGGAATGTCCCAGCTATATTATTGGAAAATAAATAAGATATATTATGCTGGTTTATCTCCTTCTTGTCATTCTTAATGTTAGGTTAAGATGGATATTCCACCTGCAGTATTAAGTTATGTAAATATTTCTATAGTTTCTTCTTTAGAAGATATTAAATCATTTGAATAATACTGTTGCAACTCCCTTATGAATGAGAAGAAGGCTTTCTGTGCCCAGTGACATCAGCATGCCAGCAGTCCTGAAAGTAACGCATCACCTTTGAAGGGGCATGCTCTAGGCTGGTGAGATAGTGCAGCTGCTGAAGTCCCAGGGCTGTGTGGTAGATAGAGGTAGAGAATGACCCCCTCCCCCACATGCACACCAAAGCATGTGCACACTCACACGTGTAAACACAAATTTAGCAAAATGGCACATTATGCATAAACCTGCCTAAAAGATGGAAAATCAGCTTCATATCATAATAGCTGTGGAATCTAAAAAATCTGAATGGAGTCATCTGACTTTTCCCATCACTATATAATACAAGCTAACCTAAATTTATTTGAATTTGAGATCATATGAAAAATTCATTTGTATAGAGTAGATATTTAAAGTATAGAATAAAGCCTGAGAATACAGACAGCTACATTTTTCAAACTTTCCATCAAAATGCAGCTGACATCTTGGTCCCAGGACCACATCTACCAACATGGTGGCCACTGTCACAAAGGTACAGTCGCAGCTGGGTTTTGCTGTATTTTAAAATATGTATCAGAACCCTTACCCCAATCAAAAACTTCACAGTACTGGAAATATTTTTATATTTATTAAATATGGCTATATATAAAATATTAATTTTAATGTCTACCATTTATATATACTATAAACAGTAGAAAATTAAAAGTTGCATGTAGTGTGCACAGCCTCAGCCTTAGCCATCTTCCAAGGACAGCAGTGTTCTGGAGACTAGGAAAATTAAGTGGGGGTACACAAATGCCACAGTTTAGATCTGACATTGAGAAATCATATCTAATCCTGAGTTCAGTTGGCAAATATAAAGAAATGCATTTAAGAGAAAATAATTCAAATTGTGCTCATGAGATAACAAGGCTTAGATCATTATCAGATCCTCTCCTCTAAAAATATCCATTTTGTCTAACACTTTGGCCTGGGAAGCCAATAAACTGTGAAGGCGTCATCCACTTTCAAAGGGAAGAGAAATTGTTTCCAGTCTCTATTTAAACTCCTGGTGCTTTCCTTCCAGCAATACTCAGAGATGTGCAAAAACTCACAAGATTTCCTGGGGAGGGAACATGACCACAGGATACATATTTCATGAGGATACACTTGAGAAAGTTGGGGCTTCTTGAGTTGAAAAAGATAAAATTAAGCAATTAAGGGGAAATGATAGGTTTAACATAGTTGGTACTTTTATCCCCCAGGACCTGAGCTGCATGACAGATAGAGAATATGTTTGAGAACTTATCTACAACTAAGTGACCATGGCCAAGTCACCAGATCCCACACTGTGATAACTGTATGCTCCGAAAACAGTGGTTGAGATAGTTAGATACAAACCGGAGAGCTAACCTTAACGTCCAGACATTTTATTCTGAGGGCATTATTGTCCTCACTCATTAAACAAGGGTACACCCAAGTTTCCATAAACCTAATTTCTACTTTGTTGTAGAGGGTTTTGGAAATGACTTCTCATATTCTGAGGTACATACAAAACAGGAAACTGAGAGCTTCTTGCTCTATATGTGACAAAGATTAAATATCAAAATAACTCCTCATACATTTAAATAATAAAGAACCATTAAGAACATTCCAGAGGTTCCCTGTACTTCATCTGCAGAATTTCCCTGGTTTGTGTCAACTGATTTAAATATGGAAATTTTTAATTTTTCATGTTCTCTTGTGGCAGTTTCCCAGCACAGCATGTGACATTTGATGATGATAGCTTTTTAGATCTCCTTAAATCCAGTTGGACCAAAAACATGGCCACTATCCCAATTAAGGGATTTGTCTAACCAGTTCCAAAAGACTAGTGTTATGTTAATTTTAATAGTGTAGCAAATTAAAATCCTTTGCAAATGCCACCAGATATGGAACACGTCTAAATTTGCATCAGTATGTATGCCTGTGTTGTGCCGTCCGGAGACTAGAAATGAATGCAACTTGTACATTTTCTTTTTTTATGAACCTTAGTGATAAGTTTACATTTATTCAGTAACCTTTAAAGGTATAATATTTTAATCTTTAGGAACTGTTACCTAAGGGGAAAATATTAGTATCTAATATTTAGCAAGTGACCAAATCCATTTTAGTAATTGCATTATAAGCAATTAGCTAAAGATTATTTCATCCCAGCGATGAGCAAAGTAACAGAGTAGAGATGCAAGCAGGGAGACAGCTGAGAGGCGCTGATGTGGTTGTTGTAACAGAAAATGCTTCTAGCCACAGTAACCGCCAATCTGAAGATGCATGGCTGCCTTAAGTAGAGCTTTGCCTCAAAAGAACCACGAAGCTGCTTGTCAAATGGAAAGGAAAATTAGTGTTTTATGCTTCTATTTGATTTTGTCTCACACCCACTAGAGCAATCTTCATGAGGGCAGAGAGCTTTATCAAGTAAACACTGTTCTCGAGTTGATGACTCTTAAAACAACACTGTTTAAGGGATGAACGAAAATCTAGTCTTCGTGATTTCATATACTCATTCATTTGCTCCTACAATACTAGGAACTTAGGGTCCGTGTACAATTTAATTCTGTCATTAATTCTCTGTCCAAATTCCAAGTGTGGTGTCTTCCTCAGGAAAACATCCTAGTGGAGGATGGTTACCTGCCCGTGGACGAGCGTCTCTTCCTGTGAGATGTCTGCTTTCCCAAGACTGCGCCAGCCCTGACTTGAACATCAGTTATAGTGAACCACAGTCCCCTTTCTCGTGGTTTCCTAGTGTTTTGTGTCCAGGAGGTATATAAGTGGCCTAATATTTCTTCCACACTCCTCCTCCTTGACTATTTGAGGACGGGTAACAATTCCTTCCTTCCTCCGCTATGATTCACCCACCATCTCTTGACATTCCACCCACTTATGTCTGGAAAATCCTTGCATAGTTATTGTCTTTAGCAGTCCCCTACACTCTGGCACCCAGATCATCGTTCCATCCTTATCTGTCTCCTCTGAATGATTTCTCACACTGTGAAGCACACTTCCAAACACAATGACTGATCAGGGTATTCTGTTGCCTTCATGCCCAATTGTTCTCTCATGGATAGTGAAGAAGATTCATCCATTTAGGTCGAGCTTCTATGATAGCTATTCTGAAATAAGGACACTTGTTTTATTTTTGGAGATGGCTCACTGGTAGCCTGAAAGTTGCTATGTAGACCAGGCTGGCCTGAAACTCATAGAGATCCACTTGCTTTTGCTTTTGGACTATTGTGGTTAAAGGCATATGCCACCATGCTTGGCTAAGAACATTTTTATATAAGGTACCATAAAGCCAAACACCTAAGGAATTTTGCTGAGTAATTTGTTTCATGTTGTTTTGGTATTATGTGTTTTTTGAACTCAAGAGAACTTCGTATTTATCGGAGGTAAATTTTACTTAACTATTTAGCCTTCCAGATTATTGTTACCTCTTAGAAATCAGTTTGTTTATTCTCTGTGTTTTATCCTTATAATTATATGATAGTAATATATGTATATACTCTATGTGTATTTGTATAATATATTAATATTAAGACATTTTAATGGCAATTGATAGAAATCTGGATAACATGTTGATATAAGAGACCCCACTAAATTCTATTATTGTCCCATCACTTGTTCAATACTTAATGGTGGACTCTACCAACAATCATTTGTGACACTGAAGGAATATGTATTAAAATGTTATATTAAAATCTGTTAGTGAGCTGCTTTCCAGCCCACATTTCTGTATGCCTAAAGCAAAATAAAGTTTGGTAAACAACCAGATATCTTTCAACCAAATCATTGGAAATTGATAAATCTCACTGCTCTGCCAAACCAACTTGCAATACACTTTCTCCAGCACTTGATGGACAGTGTATGTGTCAATCAATAAATTCTGCATTTTCTCTTAGTCTACTTACTATAGAAAATATCAATGAAAAGTTATCTGAGTGATTTCTCATTCATCAGTGAATATTTGTAACCTTACTCTTCAGTGTTAGGCCTTCTAATTACAGAGATGAGCATGCACAGTCTAGTGAGGAAGAATGAAGTTTATCGACTGACAGTTCCTACAGGCTAGATAGATATCTTATTGGCTCTATGAATACAAAGAGAAAGACCCTACTTTCTGGAGCATCTTTTGAATAGGTAGCAAGTAAACCAGTGAAATGATAAGGATTGTGGCAACAACCAATAAGAGAGAGCGTTTGGGGGAAATAGAAGATAATTAGGGCCATGCAGTAAAAGCTTGAATAAAGGACATGTTTAGGGAACTGTTGTCTGTTGACTGAGGATGAGCCTGGTGCTTGGAGGAATGGGTACTCCAGACTGGGAGCCAGTTATCAGTCTAACATTTTGGCAGAATTTTGTTCTTTCCATAAACACAGAAGACAGGTCAGTAGAGCTGGAGTTTGGCAGAATTTGTAATTCCTCTGTGGAATGTAAGGAAGGATGAGGACAAATGGGATCAGGAAACACACCCTGGAGCCTGTGGTAATCAGTACATGGTTCTTTCTGGGAACTGTGGGAAGACATTGAGTAGCCCCAGGAGGAAGAAAGGCAAGTTTATTCTTATGTCAGGGGACTCATGACTTTTCTTGCTTGAGACAAGTAGAAGGGACCAAAATCTGATAGATGATTATGAGAAATAAAGGAAGGCAGAGGAGTGGGAGGAGGAAAGGCCAGGTCTGTTGCAGGGATAGAATCAAAGATCCCACTTGTCAGGATAAGGGAAAAGTGCACACCGATGAGGACCCGCAGACTGTGGTTTGAGTTGTTGACTGTGGGTATTCTGCACCGTCTTAGAGAAGACACGAGGAGGAGAGGGAGAGTGGGAGCCACCAGTGATGACAACCAAGCCAGGAGAGAGCGTGGTAGGCTCTCTAATGAATACTTTATACATGCGGATTCATTTTATACCCTTTATTATGCAGCCATTTGTGGCAGACACTTAGACTAGCGAGCGAAACGGTTAGAAACCTTCATCTTAATGGATGACCTATCTCCGCGATAATGAGTGCTGCTGCTGTGAAGAAGACCTCGGGTGCAATTTCAAGGCGTGTGGTTGAGAAGGTTTCCTCAAGGAGTCCATCCTTTAGCAGAGGCCTGTGGTGCTGCAGACATGAATGGGCGCAGGTTAGTGGGAGTGAGTCATAGTAATCAGACTCAGTGTGTTTCTGTATAGCAGACGTGCTGCGTACAAGACAGTACTCATCTAGAAAGTGGGAACGAAATGGGATATCCCTTTCCAACTGCTTATTTCTCGAAATGACTGGAATTCCTTGTTATCTTTCTTAACAGTGAGAAATGAGCTCAGGTCACCTAGCCTTAAACAAATGGGCAGTGTGGAAAGGGGAAAACAGACTGAGCTGGCAGGTATTTATTCTGTGGTTGAAGCAGACTTGCAATGGCGTATCGAAGAGGGATATGTCAGATTTCATTCACAATTAAAGGCAATATAATGAATGACTGGAGCTTAGGTAAATATTAAGTATTGGTACACAGAACTCCAGTACCAGCAATGATCCCTACTGCCTCCTAAGGACACACCGAAGGCCCCATAACTCAAGTTGTAAGAACAAAGACATGGAGCCCGGGAAAGTTATTTTCTTGAAGTAATTTATTATATCCTTGCTTCATCAATACATGTATATATTTCTACATCATAAAAAAGGTAGAAGCTATTTCTGCAATCAATCCTGAAGTAATAAGCTGGGCATTATTAGCTTTTGTTACAAACATAAAAATATATATTTACAAGTATGGCAAGAAAACAAAAATATTGGTGTTTTTTGTATTTTGTTTCAGACTAGTTATTATTTGGAGTTGTCATCTTAAGAAATAACATAATAAAAATATTGATATACAGAAATACATTAGGATGTATCAGTCCCCATATATCCAGGGACAGTAGACAGGAAGGCAGTGTGGGGCTAAAACCTAGGTGTGGTGTTCTGAAAAATAACTGTTAATTTTAAAATATCAGAACATTGTTCTCTAAACTAATTATACTGTATATTTAGGGGCACATAATATCTATCAATTAATACTGATTAAATTTCCATATATTATGTTCATTGGTGACAAAATTTTCCTATTAATGTGTATAAGTGAAACACTCAAATCTATTTATATAATTAATAGAACTTTAACACCTTCTACCTTCTTACTATTTGTTTAGACAGACAGGCAGACACACACACACACAAGTAATAAACATTGCCTCCAAGAAAAGAGTCATTTTGTATTTTGATGTTGTTGGAATGTCCTTCCAACATTGTGTCCTTTGATTCAGTAGATGCTGTCCACACCCTCTTGGATGTGTGGCCTTCTACCAGAGCATGGTCAACCCACCAGGGGCATATCCTTAAAAAATGGATTCTCCCTGTTCCAGTGATTATCCATTGACAATAACTTTACACCTAGGGATGTGACTTGATGCCACCTCCACTCGAACACAGGAGTTTGCCTGGCTTTAGCTTGCCCAGGTCTTTGGTATGGTCTCAACCACTGTGAATTACTGTGTGCAGCTGTCCTTCTGTATCCAGAAGATGCTGTTTCTTTGTAGTCATCCCTTACCTCTGGCTCCTGTGATCATCTCCTCCCTCCTCTGCAATGATCAATGAGCCTTGGAAAGAGAGGTTATGATGTAGATTCCCACCTAGGGCTGGACATTCTGTAGTCACTCTCTGCACCTTGGCTAGTTGCATTTCTCAATGCCAATAATCATCTACTGTGAAAGAAGCTTCTCTGATGAGAGTTGAAAGGCCAGGAAGCCAACCTAGACATCCAACTGATGTATGAATAGTGACAATGTGACATATTTACACAGTGAAATGTTATTTAACTCTTAAGAAAAGCAAAATTTGTACTGGAGAGATTGCTCTGTGGTGAAGAACACTGACTGCTCTTATAGAGTACCTGGGTCTGATTCCAGCACCCACATGACAACTCACAACCATCTCTAACTCCAGTTCTAGGGGTCAGATCCCCTCCTTGGCCCTCTATGAGCCCCTGGGATACACATGGTATATGGATAATGTCTACAGGCAAAACACACACATAGAAAAATTAATAAAACTTAAAAACTGAAATTCTGAAACTCACAGGTTAATGGATAGAGCTGGAAGCAGTCATTCTGAGTGAGGGAGACTCGACCCAGAGAAGCAGGCAGCCACTCTTTTCTCTCGTTTGTGGATGTTAGCTTCAAATCTTCAGCTACGTGTGTCCCAGCTGAAGGTGTTCCCATGGGGGTACAGTTAGAAGTTGTCTTTTATGTCTTCATGATTCTGGAGTAATTCCCCCACTTATTATCTCTCATTTTTCTTCCCTCTCTTAGTGCCCTAGGCACTTACAGTAACTAACAGAAGATTATAAACAATGAATTTTAGAAGTCAGAATATGTGAATTCTGTTATATGGCTTGTGACATTGTGTATCCTGATTAGGAGTTTCTTCACAAGTGGTCACTCCAACAACAGTGCCCAGCTGGTCTTCTTATCATAGAAATAGGAAATGGAATTTTTTTTTTTTTTTTGGTTTTTCGAGACAGGGTTTCTCTGTGGCTTTGGAGCCTGTCCTGGAACTAGCTCTGTAATGGAATTTTCTACTTCATTTGGTGAATAAATTTTCTAATATTATCAAAAAACCAAGTCATTTTAATGCTAGTGTAATTTAATATTGGAATGAAAGGTGGATCTCATCAGAGAACAGCTACCACTTTGTGTTGGTGACAAAGCAATAAAGGGTGTCTGACTTCCCTGTTAATTCCTTCATGCCTGTGTTGCTACAGTTGAGAAAAATGTTAATGCTGTTATTTACATGAACACATATGTACTCACTAATCTAAGCATTGCTGTGACAGATGACCAGAAGTTTGCATACACTTATGGTATGTGAAATTTTGTTTAAAATTGTGGGCTTCACTTTGGTCTTCTGAAAAGCCTGGTTCCTAGAAACTAGAATACAGCAGGCACTTGCACTTAGCTGGCCACGTGTAACCTGAAATACAGCAGGCACTTGTGCTTAGCTGGCCACGTGTAACCTGGAATACAGCAGGCACTTGTGCTTAGCTGGCCACATGTAACCTGGAATACAGCAGGCACTTGTGATTAGCTGGCCACGTGTAAACTGGAATACAGCAGGCACTTGGGATTAGCTGGCCACGTGTAACCTGGAATACAGCAGGCACTTGTGCTTAGCTGGCCACGTGTAACCTGGAATACAGCAGGCACTTGTGATTAGCTGGACACGTGTAATCTGGAATACAGCAGGCACTTGCACTTAGCTGGCCACGTGTAACCTGGAATACAGCAGGCACTTGCACTTAGCTGGCCACGTGTAACCTGGAATACAGCAGGCACTTGCGATTAGCTGGCCACGTGTAAACTGGAATACAGCAGGCACTTGCACTTAGCTGGCCACGTGTAACCTGGAATACAGCAGGCACTTGTGCTTAGCTGGCCACGTGTAAACTGGAATACAGCAGGCACTTGTGCTTAGCTGGCCACGTGTAAAATGGTGCAAACAATCGCATAATGTCACTACAGTTCCACTTCTGGAATTATACCCCCACCAAGTCCTGAAAGCAAGGGCACAAGTCCTCATTTATACACCTGTGTTCATAATAACACCATTTACAGAAGCAGGCAACACAAGCTATCGAGCCCCAGAAATGTGAGAAACCTTCACATGATAGAGGGTGCATGAACACTGAAGACTCGGGATGAACCATCATGGAGAGCTGAGCATTGCATGAGTCCATGTGCCTGAAATCGCTAGTGGCCGATTCCTTGAATATAGAGTAGAGTGGTGGCCGCTGCCACTAGGAATGGAGAATGGCTGTTTACTGAGTGCAGTCTCAGTCTTAAAGATGGAAGCATCCTGGAGTGGGTGTTAGCAATGGTTGCACAGAAATGAACTCCTTAGTGCCACAAGTAGAAAGAATTGATAAATGTTATACTATCCACTGAGCACCTATTTAAACATCCCTATACCCTACTTCAGCTTCTAGCTGCACCATGCTCCAGATTTATCTATAAATGCCTACAGCCTGTATTTAATGACCCCTCTGTGTTCTTCAGTTAACTTCTCAAAGTGAACACACTTTATGTTATAATTTAAAATTCAAATGCATCTGAGTTAAAGAAGAAATCTTGAAACTGGTTATCTATAAAACAGAATCAAGGAACTATAACAGATATATTTGAAAACTTTAACCAGCAGAGTGTCTTCCTGGCATATCCCCTTGTGAGTCTTGAGTAAAGATCATAGGTCACATTAGTCGGCAATGTCTCCTGTAAGAATCAAGGTATACTTCATTGAAGTGTGAGCCTGCAACTCAGGAGCACAAATGAATGCACTTGACACCATTAGTCGGCAGAAATGTCTGGACTCTTCCTCAGGAGAACCAGTGCACAGAACAGCCACAGACGTGACTCCTACTTAGTCAGAAAATAGTAACAACCCAAATGTCCATTGGGTAATAAGTGGATAAAGTGGAATATCATTCTTTCATAAATAGCAATGGAACAGATTTATGTCATAATGTACATAGACCTTGAAAACTTGAAGCTAAGTGAGAGAAACCTGATGTAGAGGTTGTTGTTGTTGGTTATTTTATTACTCTTTATTCTCTTGGGGGGCTCCACCCAGCTCCCAAATAATTACACAGAGGCTTATTCTTACTTATAAATGCCTAGCCTTAGCTTGACTTGTTTTGCCAGCTTTTTTTTACATTATTCCATCTGTCTTTTGCCTCTGGGCTTTTACCTTTCTCTGTTTCTTTATCTTTCCTTCTTATTCTGTGTCTGACTGTATAGCTGGATAGCTGGCCCTTGATGTCCTCCTCTCCTTCTCTTTTCTTGCTCCTTGATCTCCTTCTCCCAGATTTCTCCTCCTATTTATTCTCTCTGCCTTGCTATTGGCCATTCAACTCTTTATTAGACAAATAGGCAAAGCAACACAGCTTTGCAGAATTAAATAAATGTAACATAAAAGAATGCAATAGATCTTTGAATCATTAAACAAATGCTCCACAGCATAAACAAATGTAACACATCTTAAATTAATATTTCATAACAAAAGGTCATGTATTCCATGATTCCTTTTATATGACATGCACAGACTCGACAAATCCATTGAGATATAAAATTGATAAATTATTGTGAGGGGCTAAGAGGGGAAGGATATGAAATGATTTGAGGAATGGCAGTTTGGGGGCTGCTAAAACATTTGGGACTAATCAATGATGACAGCTACATCTTTGAATACATTGAAATGACTTCATTCTGCACAATGGAACGATGAAACTAGCAGTGTTTGTGGGGCTTTGTGTCACTAAAATAAAACCCACCTTTATGTTTCTGAACAAAAACTCAGAGTTCTGCGGGTTAATAGTATGAGTTCACATTGACAGTATAATGAACAACGTAATAAAACTTCTAGAAGTGTCCTTTAAAGGCAAAACAGAATCACTATTTTGTCAGATGAACCTGTGATAAGAACTGAAACCTGCTAAAGCTTAAAGCCTGTCTTGCAAGTTAATGATAATGTTCCCCTAATGGAAGTGCGTTCTGTGAGTAGTTCCAGAGCACAGCTGATGTGTTTAGAAGTGTCAGACTTGGAGTGGTCAAGAGATAAGCCAGTTCACTTCTTAGAGCACATGAAAACTTGAGCCTAAATGCTCTGACCACCCACTAGCTTTCTTTTGCTATATTTATTAAAGTGATGCTTTTGATGACAGGCTGATCTGTAGGGAAACTGGTGATAAGATCATCTTTGGAGAAGTTAGGGGATTCTTGGGTGAGCAGCCCTTCAGTAGGGCTGAGAGGATGAATGGGGCTCTGTCACACAGACTGAAAGCCACTGCCTGCCCCTCCCCCAGCTGATCATTCAGAAAAGGGAAGGGCTAGTAGGTGGGGGAGGAGTCAAGAGAGGGCAAGGGAAGGAGCAGTAACTACAAATGGATTTTGAATGAAATAAGACATGACTTTGAACGTTACTCTGCTACATATGAAAGTGCTGTGCTATTTAGGGAAGTCATATCAGATTTCATTGTTTTCTTCAAAATGAAAACCAAACCATGATAAATGGTTTTAAAGCTTGGGAAAGTGATGAACAGGTAGCTTGCTCTTCAGAAGTGCCCTATTTAGTTTTTACGGTGTGCAGTGGCAGATCCCTGCCTGAGATGCACTCCATTCATACGGCATCTCAGGTGTGAGAACAATGTTGTCCTCTCCTGCTCTGCATTCGCAGCTTTTCAGAGGGAGAGGAAAACAGCGCTCACACTCTTCCAAAGTGGCACAGGATTGTTAGAACTTTCTCCGTGGAACATGCTTCTTGAGAAAACAGACATTTTACAGCTTAAATAACGTATTATATCCTTATTTCGAAAAGGACATGACAAAAAAAAATTTTGATTGAAAGAAAGACTTGTATTTGATTTCTGCCCAGTGTTCATTTTTATCTTATTTTTACAGTGTGTTTTATGAGAGTCAAAAGCTAGAACAAAAGCAGCTCGGTTTGAAAATGAGATGCTGAACTCAGAGTCAGTGTCAGGAGCCCCCCACTTACCTTCCAAACCCACCACGCCTCACACAGGCTGGTAGAAGGTGAAGACACCGGGTCAGGAGAGAAGGCAGTTGATTGCTATGGCAATAGCCATGTTGCCACCATCCTCCCAGCCCCAGTTCCATGTTAAAGGGTCCGGCAGCAGCTGCACACAGAGTGCCTGGTGTTGAAAAAGAAGACCCAAGCTCAGGGAAGCTGGATCTTTTCAAACACTGTCTCTTTTCCAAGGAAGTTTTCTGCACAAACATCCTCCAGAAAACAGTCTAACTTGAGACACCAAGGTGTAGAAAGTCTAGGAACCTACAGAGAATGGTCTCTCAGGAGCAAGATTTGGATTCTGCATCTTACTGTGCAATATTACTATTAAAAGAATTTAATGGACCATTTTTTTTTTTTTGCTTTAAACAGTCATCAATGTTTCTCTTATGCTTTCCCAACATGGAAACATTTGAAGTAAGTTAGTTAGGAAGGTAGGTTTTTTGTTGTTGTTGTTGTTGTTGTTGTTGTTTTGTTTTGTTTTTCAAGACAGGGTTTCTCTGTAGCTTTGGAACCTGTCCTGGAACTAGCTCTTATAGACCAGGTTGACTTTGAACTCACAGAGATCTACTTGCCTTTGCCTCTGGAGTGCTGGGATTAAAGACGTGTGCCACCACGTGTGGCTAGGAAGGTAGTCTTAGTTTGAGATGGAGGAAACTACATTCAATGGCCTAAGTGACTTATACAGATTCGTGCCGAGACTTTGTGTCATGCCAAGTACTGAGGTGTTCAGGAAGAGTTGTAAACATCCTGTCCTAAAGCAAGTGTTTGTTTCACCCTACACGTGACCATTTGTGTGGTAGCCCTAACATCATCTTGTGGGCTAGTTATACATTTATTCACCTTACTAGTAAATAAAGTGTTTACTTATCAAAACTCTGTTGTGAGTACAGTTGGGCCTATAAAGTAATTTTGGTAAGGGGCAAGACACCTAATTCTATTACTTCTGAGTGTACTGTTTAAAGCTTATACTGGAGGCATAAATTCTCTCTCTCTCTTTCATACACACACACACACACACACAGAGAGAGAGAGAGAGAGAGAGATTGAGAGAGTTTGTTATCAAGCTTGAGTTGAAAAGTGGCTAGTGTTCCTAAGTATCAGTTCACATGATTGAGCTAGAGCTGTCATGAGATGCAGTGCACACCAACATGAGATGCTGTGCACACCCACATGAGATGCCGTGCACACACACATGAGATGCCGTGCACACACACATGAGATGCTGTGCACACACACATGAGATGACATGCATGTCAACATGTCTGACATCCAAATGAGTCAGTAGTCACGTTTGTGACATACCTGTTGGCTCCAGAGATGAGGTCATAATCTTAATCTGCTTGAATATTATTCTTTTTAGAATATGGACATGTGGAAACTTCTCGATTTCCCTTTTGCCTACACAAACCCACAGTTCTCATCTTACAGTCAATAAGAGATTGTTCTGAAGCCGTCTGAGTGACCAGAACCCAGGAACAAGGTTTAGGTTACCTTTGATTTCACATCCCAGTGTGCAAGCAGTTTCACTAAGTTTTGTTGTTTTACATAACAAAGACTCATGAATCAAGGCAAGTTTAAAATACATTGGAGGGTCTGCCAGAAAGGCAGGTACAACAAGGTGGAGGAGGGGCTTTTCTGTAGGCTTGAGATGCTATCTGATGACGTTCTTAGCACTTGAGTTGTTAGAAGTCTGTTGATAGATCCCAAAAAGCTTTTTATGTATTAGTCACAGAATGTTCATGCAAACACAGAGGGCTAGAGGTAGTCCAGGATAAGGTGACTAGCCCCTGGACCAGTAGGATTCCAGCTTCCCCGAAGCACTGCTGTCCTGTCACTCAGCCAGTCTCTGCAGACACAGCTAGATTTTAGTAATTCTCATTCACACTTCCAGCGTGTGTGATGGCCAGGATACTGTTTGTTAACACATTGCTTTAATACTGCAATCTTCTCATGGGAGAGAAAGCTCAGCCGTAACAGCTTCAAGGAACACCAAGTTCACTTCAGACCAACTGGCTTTTCGCTTGCTGATAGAAACACATTCCCACACAACTGACTACTTTGTGTTTAAAGATGTGTAGTGGTTTCTAAGAGCACAATTAGTGAAGTAGACAGCAGTCTGTGGCTGTAAAAATGTAGGTCCCTGGGCACCTCTGCCATGTTTTTTCTCTATCAGTCCTAAGTAGGTTTATGGATGTTTGGACTTCATCTGTCCACTATGCCTTCTCTTTCTCAGACTTTCTGTGTTGTGCATGTGTTTGAATATAGCTCACATCTCATTCTTGTACCATTTTTAAATTCCATTTTAACATCTCTGTCCCCAGGCTAGGTTATGCATTCAGTGACATCAGTTTCTATTACTGTGGCTAACACACAGTTATTTATTTGGTAAATATTTATTGGTGACTTAATGCATTATAGTGTCACCAGTAATTCTGTCTGAATCTTATTCATACTTATTTCAGAGCATATGAACATTGGAACAGTGTGAATAATTTGAAATATTTTTTTTTGCTACTAAATGTTGAAATATGTGTTTCTGCTTTTCATACCATTAATACCCTTCTTGGTTCTTAGAGCAGTCTGAGGTGTTGCAACTCTGAGATATTTAACAGCAAATCTTTGCCAGGTCATAAAAGCAAACGCAGAGGCATAAAGATGACATTTCCAAGTTGTGCGAGTCTTCCAGATGCAGGCTTCTGTGACAGGTAGCGCGGCAGTTCAAATGAAGGGCGTGGTACTCGTGTGCTTCATTACGAAACAGTGGTGCGTGTTCTGCAGTTCTGGACAATCTTCAGCCTTTTAAGATGACGGGGTTCACCAGTGTTCAGTACCCCAGCTTTCAGCTACCAGCACAGCTAATTCAGACGTCGTTCTTGTTTTCAAACAGTCTCCTATGCAGTGGTCTGACTTCACACTGTGTAGCCAGGCCGGTCTTGAACTTGAGACTCTCTTGCTCCCCTCACGGTGCTGAGATTACAGGTGTGAAGGCACACATCCAGACTGTTTCATTACCCAGAAAGGACATGTCTGCCCTTTATCAGAAGCTTACTTCTCCCAGCGTCTTCCTTTGTCTATGGAATAAATGGACTTCTCCCTAAGGCTCGCACTCTTGTGATTTTTGCCTGCAGGTTTGCCTGTTCTGGACATTTAACATGAATGGCACAATACAAGAGATTTACTTCTCTGCCCTGTCTCCTTTATTGTGCATAATGTTCCTAAGGTTCGTCGAGGTGGTGGTATGAGTCAGTGATCTAACTCCTAAAGGCCAACAACATACACGGTGTGTTTGTATTGCATGCGAGTCTTCCGCCACTTGCCAGTGATGGGCTTTGAGTGGCTGCTCTCTCCTGAATCCTAAGAATCATTCTGGAAACACGTTCACATATTTATTTTTAACATGGAGATAGTTTTAATTTCCCGTGAATAGAGAGCCAAGACTGGAATTACTGGGGCAGACAGTAGTTCTGCAGCTAATTATTTGAAGACGTATCCAGCTACACTGCTCCGAAGTTAGAGATTATGTTTGCACATAGTTTTGTATTTGTATTTTAAGAATAAATTTATAAGCCTTCCTTTTACTATGTAACTCATCATTTGGTTATCCATTAATCGTGACTTTTGCTGAGCTGAAGTATAGTCTGTTAATTTGTTTTTATAGTAACAGCAGCACTGTCATCGAGGGGTGCCTGCCTGTATCCACGCTGTTCCACCTGTGTTCTGGGGTTGATTCACGTAGTGCTGTCTTCAGACTCTAACTTTATAAATCCTGAATTCATAAGTTGATAATTTATATTGACTCACAGTGGCATTTATTTCCTCCTATTTTATTCAATAAAATTATTTAATTAAAAATGTTTAAAATTACACAGAAAATTTATTTGTAGCAAATAAATAAATTGCTACCATGACTGCCATAAAAGAAAAAGAGAACAAAATTCTCATCAATTGCTTTCATAATTAGTGAGCTATCCAGTGCTCAATAGGGAAAGATACACACTGGGGCGATTTACTTATGGAATACGCTCACATAGTACTGGATTTTCCTTGTGATACTCATGTCACAGGAGCTATTTTTCTTGACTATTACAAAAATTTTGTTAATGCAAGTGAAATTTCAAAAGTGCTTAAAATTTTTCATTGTAAAAATAAGGAGGAATAAATTTACCTATGAAAAATATTTTACCTATAGTTAAAACAAAACTTACTTCAGTATGGTCTCCAGGGTCTGTTGATGCATTAGTAACCGAATTGAGGCTTACAGTCAGGTTTGCTGTATCTTTATTTATATTGATTAGTTCCATGGTAAATTTAGCCTCTGCTCATATTAGGCAGTAATTATCAAACTCTTTTGCTATATATACCATAAATGTAGCAGAGCCATGTACTTCTTTGAACATTTTTAATTACGATAAGAATGAATAGGCTTACAGGATATGGTATTGCCATAAAATGTTAAAATGTGTTTAGTGAGATTCGCAAGTGTGGTGATCTGTTCGTCACTGCTATTCTTTTAGTAATTCATGGAAAGGCCATTATGTAATCATCTAAATTTCTTGTTGGTTAACTCTGTTTCTGTTGCACTTGCCCGTGAGACTGTGCACTACAGTTACCCTATTTGTCAAGGCTTCCATAGTTTCCAGCTTGTCCATTTCTAGCCCTAAAGTCAGTACTCAAAATGAAAGTGGTTTGGCAAAGGAGACACATTCTGAGTCTGTCAATCTGACAGTCAGACTTTTGGAACAGTGGACCCCAAAGAACTCTCCTGCTGGGAGAAGGAAAAGGTGCCAATCAGAGAGGGGCCTTGTGTCCCAGAAGAGATGCCACAGGGTCCTACAGGATAGAATGGAATCCCAAGATAATGATGGGTCAGTGGTGGCCAGAACCACACCTTGAATGACTGCTTGGATGAGTATATCCTTGGCCCTTTATTTAAACATTGATCTCACTTTAGGGCCTGAAAGAGATTTGAGGGTTCTGATGAATCTCTTTGTCCCTCATCCCAGTGTGGCCATATTACATATATCTCCTTTTCTGCTTTTTAATATTTTTGCTCTTTTTATAGAGGATGGGTGGCCAGACCTGACTGGGGACACAGGTTGTAAACCCCCAGGTGTGATAACAAAAGCACTTCCACCTCTGCCCATGTCAGTTTCAACTCCCCTCTCACTGTAGAACTAAGGATACAGGCCGGCATCCCACCAACTGACTTCATGTGGTTCCAGGAATCCACACGCAGGTGCTCATACTTGCTTGGCATTTCTTTTATCCACTGAGCCATCTCCCTGGAGCTAATTTGTAAGATGGGTCTGTATACAGGTATCTGTTACCTCCTGATGTAATGAAATGAGCTCACATCATCCTGTTTTTGCATTTGGTTTCTGAAGTTTTTGTGAGTACATGTTAGTAAGTTTATAGGGATTAAATATAGAAATATATTTTACTATATCATCATTTCATTCTTTAAATGTATAAAACTTATAACAACAAAAAATTTAGTAATTCTTCATTACAAATATGCCAGTTGTCTATCATTCAATTTCTACCCAAATTGAGTACAGCTTTAATTTTGTTGAAAATAATTATAAACCATCTATTTTTAAAACACTGATAGAAATCATTCACTTGTTCATTTCTGGAAATGGTATCAAATAGATTTCAGAAAGATTAGAATTAATTTAGCTTGCATGCTAGTGTATCATTTAGAAGCATTTAATTAAATTTAATACATTTAGAAAATGTTGGAAACTAGAAATACCATACATTTAACACACTTTGCCCATGGAATACTTACTAATTTTTTTTTATCTTACTTTAAATATTTTTGTCAAAGTCTTGGCACTATATATTTAACTGAAGAAATTTATGGAAAATGCTTTCCTTTTGACATGATTAGTATAGCTAGTTGCTTTTAAATTGCCCTACCAGCCAGTATTAATTTGCCATAAAAACTATCTGAATACCTGTTTTGTGGTGTTTGAAATGTTATTCCACAGTGGTAATAATATCAACAAGTGAATGGTTTGGTGTATGGGTGGAGGATGGAGATGTACAGAGTGGAAGATGGAAGGCAGAGAATGGAGGATGGAAGATGTGCAGATGAATGGTGGTGAGGGAGAAGATGTGCAGATGAATGGTGGGGGAGAAGATGTGCAGATGAATGGTGGTGGGTGGAGAAGATGTGCAGATGAATGGTGGGGGAGAAGATGTGCAGATGAATGGTGGTGGGTGGAGAAGATGTGCAGATGAATGGTGGTGGGTGGAGAAGATGTGCAGATGAATGGTGTTGGGTGGAGAAGATGTGCAGATGAATGGATGGTGGGGGAGAAGATGTGCAGATGAATGGTGGTGGGTGGAGAAGATGTGCAGATGAATGGTGGGGGAGAAGATGTGCAGATGAATGGTGGTGGGGGAGAAGATGTGCAGATGAATGGATGGTGGGGGAGAAGATGTGCAGATGAATGGATGGTGGGGGAGAAGATGTGCAGATGAATGGTGGGGGAGAAGATGTGCAGATGAATGGTGGTGGGTGGAGAAGATGTGCAGATGAATGGTGGTGGGTGGAGAAGATGTGCAGATGAATGGATGGTGGGGGAGAAGATGTGCAGATGAATGGTGGTGGGGGAGAAGATGCGCAGATGAATAGGTGGTGGGTAGGAACATGGAGGGTAAACGACAGAAGATAGAGGTTGGAGGCTAGAGAAGGAAAGGTGGATGGATGGGGACTAGAAGGTGGAGGGAAAGCAGACAGACTAGGTAAGGAAAGGGACTTTGACAGGGGTTTGCTTCCTGGATGAAATACGTAATCCTCCTTAGTATTATAATCAATAGTCTTAGTTCTGTTTGTCAGGCCTCTGTCTGAGGATGCTGCCCTTCCTTGGTAATTCTCAGGGGTAGAAGAACTGAGATAGTGGGCATCACCGTCATTGTTTCTTTCTACATGAATTCATAATAACCCAGTCTGAACATCATAAAGTACTCTGAGATGAGAAAAACAAACCCCTCTTAATACCAGCCTCAACCCTACTGTGAAACTAAAGGAGTCTACCGTAGGTTATTGGGCTTCTCAGTAACCAACAATATAAGTTATTTTCTTAGTCAGCCTGCAGTGGTGTACTAGAGATCTCTGAGAGACCAGTCTCTGAACATATCAACCATGAACATGTTTTCAGGCATACTGGATTTATGGGAGGGAATGTGAGCACCCAGAGGTGGGTAACCTACTTTCTCTCCTTTGTCGTCTTAGGCCAGGGCTTACAGTTCAGTATGAATGTTATCCTCACAAAACCAAGAGATTCAGAGCCCCGGGATGCCTGTTTTAGCTCTCCTTGTAAATAGTAGGCAAGCCCCTCTTCCTCTTTATTCATCTTGTAGGTAGGAATAGTAAATGTTGTCCCAATTATCTCTCAATGTGCTTGTGAAGATTAACCAAGATAATGTCTACACAAGCCTGTTGAAAATAGAGAGCTGTGTCTGAGCAGAAGATACCACTATCAGGACCCATAGTTACCTGAGATCAATTACTGAGTCCTCTGCAGCACGATAGAGCACAACACAGCAGGAAAGGCCCTCTCTCCGGTGAAGAAAAGGCTGTAGATTTCAGTTATCCAAACGTTAGTATTGTGCATTTGACATGGTAAACACAGTTACTCTTATGACTCTTGTTGGCCTTCAAATAAAAGCAATGACTACTGAAATTTGCCACAGGCCAGGCAGGACTTTACTTCCCTTGTATTAATTTCTTCAATTATCACAACCACTGTATGAAGTAATTACTATTATCCCCTGTTTGACAGAGGGACAGTAATTGTGAGCTCTGGTTGCAGAAGTGAAAAAGGAGGGGCAGAACTAGACTTCAAGCCCTGGCATCCGTTCCTGAGGCCAGGATCTCAGCCACAACCCACACCTCTTGTTAGAAAGACTTGGAATTGCATTCCCTGCCTTCTGTTCTTCTCTCTTATGATGTAAATTCTAATCAGATATTAAGAAAGAAAATGGAAAAATTCCTTCAAGAAATGAGGAGAATTAAAGAACGAGGCAAGGGAAGAAGAGAGGTCCATGGGGAGTCAGGGTACATAAAGACATGGTGAAATTCTTAGGATTACTCCTTTCTGAGACACCGGGTCTCTTCCCTACCCAAGGGTTTCCGATTCCGCATCTTGCTGTCTGTCTCCAGCCTGCGGAGAGTGTGAAGAGACATACATATATATCTAGAAAATGTTCACGTGAGGTGCAAAGCGCTTCTAGCAGAGCCATGGCAGGTAGGGTGGGGTACAGTTTACAAGCTCTCCTGTTGCCAAGTGGTAACAGCACATGTGGAGGCATTTGCTGTTACCCCATCAATCCCTCATGTCTTCTCCTCTGGGCTCCCACTCCTTCCAGTCTCCTGTGTTCCTCCTCTCCACAGACATTTGGTTATTCGATTCTCGCAACAAGTTTTTGTCCCGAGTGTTACAGTTTTACTCATCAATCCCTGTTGGTTTCTGTGTTATACCTATTGTCCCGTGTATCTGTTCTTACTTTCTGTTTTACTTCATTGGGGACGGCCACAGAAACTGTTTCAGTGTGTATATTAAAAGACAGATTGCTTTTGTCTCTCTGGTAAAAGTGAGAGCCCTGTTGGGGTTCCTTCAGCTGCCTTCATTGGTATTTCCTCAGCTTTTACCTCTGAGTGTGTATCTCCCCAGAATAACACACTGGGCTAAGTTACTTGTCTCCTGTGAGTCTCCTCCTGGTCTTCTTCCTTGCTCTGGAGACCTTGATTGTTGCTGAGTTTTCACAATGCTGATCAGCTGGGTTTTCCCTGACAGTTGTCTTAGACTGGGGCGATAGAATTTCAGGTGGGAGACCACAGCAGAAAAAGGCCGTTCTCATCACCCCCATTCCTGCTGCCCTCCTCTCCTGGCCAAGGGAGTGTTTGTCAGGCTCCCCAACTGGGAGGACCTCAGGTTCTCTGCACACAGGAGCTCACTGTGTGTGTGTTCAAGGCCATGGCTTGCGCTCTGCCTCTTGGGTCAGTTGTTCTGACTGAACTGTTGTGAGGCTGTCCTATACCTTCACACTTGAGGGCTAGCCACCAGTTAGGTGGGCAGAATTTGTGTATTCTGTTTCTTTTCCTTCTGGGATTTTCCCTTCCCTCAGGAGAAAATCACACTCTTGTAGGCTCAGCCTCTTCTCTTAGCCCAGCACTGTGGCTTTGCGACCTTGTATCTGCTGCCCAGCATGGCACAGACTGTTCCTGGCTCTGACTAAAAGCTGTGGTGTTATACATGGCCAGAGATGACCCCACAGACATAGTCTGTGGCCAACTGAAAGTTTTTATTCCTGCTGGCTGAGACCACACTCAGGTATTCGGGTTGCAAGTATAGTACTGAGTGAGTGTCCAGAGCACAGGGTTTTTGAAGACAAAAACTGCATCCTGGCTGGGACATCTTGAGTTCCTAAAATAGAGTTTGCTAATTTTCCATGGATTCTCCATCAAGGAGATCAAATTCCAGTTAAACCTGAAATGGCATCAGGAAGAATACAAAATGGAGGAACTTCTGCACTCTCTTGGCCTGTCACCAATAGAGTAATAAATTTGGTAACTCACTTATCAAAGTTTCTAAAATAGTGTATGTAAATGTGCATGGACAAAGCATATAACTGTAAATATATATGTATAGTTTCCTTTATAATTATTTCTTATGGTACAGCTTGGTGCCAAGCCTAGGAATGGTTTATTTGGGAGTTAAGAAAGGTTGTCAGAGGCTGACCATGAGGGCTTTGTGACCAGAGTAAGGATGGAATCTGCAAGGGAAAGTCAGCAGAGGGGAGTCGTTTGTTTTGATTTGCGGTCCATAAAGAACATTTTCTGCCTGGCCAGTGGGAACTAAATCAGAGAGGGAAAACACGGATGCACAGACGTGAATGAGGCGACTTTTCAGCCTTCTGGAAGGTGAAGGCAGCTTGGAATGCGTCAACATTAATGAAGAATACAAGAGTTTAAAGTGAAAGATACATTATAGATGCAATTAACAAAATGCAGCAACCAATCAAAGATAATGGCAATAATGGAAGTGCTGGAACCATATTCAAAATAGAGGACAGCTTTCATTTTATTGTACCTTGGGTGTTGACCAAAGATCTTTGACCTAGAATATGAAATTTCTTAAGTTCCAGGGAGATGGCAAGTCTGAAAAAAAGATGTGGGGTCTTTTGTTACAGCCCTGATTTGATGAAGCCACTGGACAATGCACAAATACTAAACAAAATGTCCCCCAACTTCATGAGTTTTCCAAAAATTGGCAGGTACAAGAAAGGAAGAGAAATTAGAAAATGAAATTACAAAAGTCTGCCCTATGCTACAGGGAAATACCAGGAAGACATAGCAGATGCCAAAGGGAAAAAAAGTATTTGTAAATATTAGAGCAGATTATACGGGATATATCTACAGGGTGTATATGACTCAAGGAAAGTGACAATGGATTGAAAATACTAAGGTCATTGCTTTGCCACAGTCTTCCACAATGGATTTATGCATATATATATATATATATATATATATTCAAATGGAAATACTTCTCAATAAATTTCTCCATTCAGAAAAATAGGGTAGCAAGGGGAATGTGGACACGTGTTTTTTGTTTGTTTGCTTGTTTGGTCATTTCTGGTTGAAAACAGGAGTTACTGGGCTTAGATACAGTTCTTCTTTTTTTTTCCATTTCTTTTTTTTTTAATTTATTTATTTATTAAGGATTTCTGCCTCCTCCCCGCAACCGCTTCCCATTTCCCTCCCCCTCCCCCGATCAAGTCCCCCTCCCTCATCTGCTCGAAGAGCAATCAGGGTTCCCTGACCTGTGGGAAGCCCAAGGACTGCCCACCTCTGTCCAGGTCTCCTAAGGTGAGCATCCAAACTGCCTAGGCTCCCACAAAGCCAGTACGTGCAGTAGGATCAAAAACCCACTGCGATTGTTCTTGAGTTCTCAGCAGTCACCGGACAGAAATCTCAAGGTCCAAATCAGGAGCAAAAGGAGACGGAGTTAGATACAGTTCTTGAAGGAAGGGAAGGAAAGCCTCACTTGGTGACAGCTGGAATTACATGCCAGGGCAGTCTTTAACTGCTGGAGCAGATCTTGCTCTTGGTTTTTACTGGGTGTAGTTAGAGCCAAAGTCCTTCAGAGGCATTCTCTCTCTGGAAGTCACCTCTTGTCCTGGTGGACTCATTGAGCCTATTTATATGCTGATGTTTGGGGATTGTTTGATTCCGTTGGCTAAAATGCTCAGGTCTCAAGTGATTCTTAATACCCTCAAAAGTTCTTCACCAAATTTTGACAGCCTGCATTTCCTGTCGATTAGTCTCACATCACCAGTATCCAGGGAAATGGAAGACAGGTGCTAATTGATTTGTACCCGTTCCTGAACCAATCCTATAAACAGTGACAAGAAGACTGGAATTACACGGATTAGTTAGAATCCCTTCCTAGGAAGGCTGAGTCAGCGCCACCAGAATTTTACCATCCTCGTTGCAGGGGTAGAATAATGCCGGGGGGGGGGGGGGGCGGAGGGGGCAGACAGAGTCAAGGAAGAGCTGTGCTCAAAGCCCTGTGCCCTCCTCAGGCTGCACCAGTGAGTGAAACCGCCTTGACGGACTGACCATGTGGGCCCGCCTCCCAATGGTCCTCCCCTCCACTCCCATTTCTTTCCTGATCCTCTGAGTTTTCTGCAGGCTAGTGAAAGATGACAGGGGATTAAAAAAAAAAAAAAGAGTATCTTCCAGCTCCAAGATGGAGAACGGCAAGCATGAGACCCAGACACTTTGTCTCAGAGAATGTGATCATGCATTTATGTCAGTGATGATCCACCTCACTGGTGTCGTTGGTTGAAGGTGATAGAGTACTTGTCTCTGACGCTGCACACAGTTCACTAAAGAAAAGAAAACAGACTGCAGGCTTTTACTATGTAATCAAATCTCAGAAAATGATGACTAGTCAAATTTCCCTTCTATCTTTTCTTAGAAGATTTGGGCCCATTGAGGTGGTAAGACCCGAGGAAATGTGTCCGCTTTGCTCGGTGTTTAGCTGAACACCAAGCACTCTGCCCTAGTCCAACATAGTCGGCGAGTGTGGCTTTAAAATCAGCCCCAGCTCCTCTGGACAGCTCAAGTAAGGAAATGCTTTTGGAGCAAGTGCTCATCTGTCCCACGGGCTGTTTCTGATGTTTAGTTGCAGTAAATCTGGACCGGGCCCTGGAGGTTGTACATAATCCCACTGGCAGACCTTTAGCATAACAGGCAGCCAGGAGCAGAGATGCCAGACAGCTTGTTCTAAATTATAAAGCTAGGAAGTAGCCGGAAGTTGGATCAATGTCTGACTGGTTCTAAAGAAAACCTCCTTTCTCTGAGGGGTTCAGTGGGGCTCCCTGCTGGAACTGGGGGGCTGTACAGATGGGATGTGTTATGTTTCCACTTGATTATTGGCCTGTCCTCTTCAGCCACACAAGCATTTTAGTTGACTGAATTCTTACAATAGCTTTAGGTGATATTTTTATTGTAAAATCAATTTGTATCATAAACTTACTATTCAAAGGTATCTGTTTGTATATAATTCTCATAATTTATGCAGAGTGAACTTAAGACTATAGGACATGAACACTTAATAAAACATGATTTGAATAGTTATACACGCTTCTGTTGTTTCACTTCTGCCTTTATTATTTCCCCTTTTCCCCCTTCTTTTCTTTATAAGACCTGCATTTGCAGTAGGATTTTCTTTGTTTGAATCTTTGGGAAACACATCAGCATAGAGTCTCATGGGGATTTTAATATATTTCTACAGATATTCCCCAGCATCTTCCTTCTGCATCACTCCCATGGTATTGTCTTTATAAAAATCCCATTCATAGCTGTGGAAAAAAACAGTAATGTTTAGAACTTGACCATGTCTTTGTTTCTTGTAGCCCCCTGTCCTGTAACTTAACCAATGGATTATTGACTTTGAGTCTTGATTTGAGATGTTATGCATACATGGCAGGCATCAATATATTTTTATTTCTTCACCTGTATTTTCAGTGATGCAGAATGAAATCATACACACAAAGAGAGAAAAAGAGAGATGTCACATTTTCTTAATAGTATTTTTCATGAATTTTTTATTCTTCCAGTCCTTAGCTTTTCTAGATATTCAAGACATGCCAGGTCTTCCTCTCTTGTCTTCCATGCTCTCTCTTCTCTGTCTCGCTGTTCTCACACCTTTTGTCCCTCTTCTCACAACTTGACTCCTTCCCTGGAGCCGTTTGTTCTTTTTCTATCTTATCCTGTTTTCTTATTCCTGTACAGGGAATACCAGCATTCTATTAGGAAGCGAGCTTTTACTCTGCTGTTGACAGCCCTTTCTATCATGAGAAAAGGTCTATGCTCTTCCCTCCGAGAACGTCCTGGACAGCTACTCTAAGAATGGGATGAGCTGCGTAGTATTCTAATTTTATTACAAGAGGGCAGAACCAGAAGGACTCTGTCTACACAGGAGCACTCACAGTCTCTAGTTATTGCTGCTCTATTTACAATAACAAAGAACCAGAACCCGATTTGATGCCTGTCAGAAGACAAATGGGTAATGAAAGTATGGTGATACACAATGGAGGAAAAAGGAAACTTGCAGGAAAGTGGATGGATTTGTAAAGTATTATATTAAGTGAGGTTCCCCAAACTCAGACAGAAACCACATAGTCTTCCCATATGTAGATCCTAGCATATAATGTATACATTTATGCATATAAATCAGTGTAAATGTGGAGAAAGCCTAAACTTTTAGAAAAGACAGCAAGTGAGGAAGAAAGGGTTTCTGAGGAAGACAGAACAACGGGACCATGAACTGTGAAAACAGAAAGGAGAACTGGGGAGTGAGGGAGAGGGTGCTCTACTAAAGCACACCTTGTTAAAATAATAATGATGCTGATATTGATCCTTGAGAAGCCAGGTCCTTGAGAGTATAGAGGCTTTCTTGTTCCGCATGGCTGTAGCTTCCTAACAGTAAACAACAGCAAAGCCAGCCTGGGCCTGGGCCGGACTTCAGGTACTTTGTTGTGAGTACCTAAGAGTGACTTAGGCCAACAGGAAGGGAGCGCTTGACAGGAGTTTATGCTAGGTTCACAGGAGATAACTAAGAGAGAGCACACAATGTTACAAGGAGCTCACAGAGGTGACTACTCAGACACCGTTTATAGACAATGGAAGACTATTCCAGCCAGCTGGGACTACACTCAGGTATTCGGGACCCTGAACATTTCCACTGAGGGGCTTTTAAAGGCAGAAACCACCTCCTGGTACCCCTCTTGGCAGCTGCAGAGGGAGGTGTTGTGCGAGCAATCAGTTTCACAGAAGCTCTTATGATAAGCAGTTAGTTGGAGGGGAGGTTTGCACAAGTTGTGGTATCTTGACCTCAGATTCCGAGACTAGAGTTTGGAAGTTTTCCTTGGAATTCTCCATCAAGAAGGTAAAATTCTTAGTTAACCCTGAAATAGTCTCAGTGACAGTACCAGATGGAGGAACCTCTGCACTGTTTGTCTTGCTACACAAGGAGGGGTACTGAAGAACTGGAAATGGTCCCCAAAAAATTGTGTTGCCAACAGGGATTCCCCAGTGAGGGACAATGTAGCGGCGTAAACGAATGCAGACAGAGTGTAAATATATATATATATATAGCTTTAATGTAGAAATAGACTTACAGAACCACCGTTCCCGCGGAGACCAGGAAAGCAGAAGCGAGCAGCTCGGAGCTTGCTCGCCAAATTTATAGGCAGACATTAGCCCGAGGCGAACACGCCCCTTAAGGGGCGGGACTTATCCCTACATCTCCCCTTTTTGTCTAAATAAGACAGAACTAAACCAAATACAACTACATACAATAACAACAAGTAATAAATACAACAAACAATATTGAGAACAAAAGCTTTGCTAAACATTCTATCTCAAGAAGTCCAAATAATGTAAAGAGTAACTACAATTATATAATCTTCAACTCAGTCAAAGATCTGAGAAGGGAATAAACACTACTCAACAAATGAGATATATCCAAAATGTGCAACAATTGACAGAGACAACTGACTACCTGGGCAATCACCCAAAGTCTCGTTTGCAACGTTGAGTCAACCAATTTTGGCTAAGGCCTAACATAACTGACATACCATTATTAAAGGCAAGGAACTTTTCAAAACTATCTTACCCTGTCTTGGCAGGATATGACAGTCCTGTTTTATCCATTGATGCACGCTCTGTATCTGTGTCAGTGGTTGAGGTATGGGCATTTCTTTGCCCAAAGGCCAGTTCTGCCAAATAGAAAGGCTCCAGATGGAGTGTTTTTGGTGCTCAACATTCTCTCGGGAATAGAGCGGTGTTGCCAGGAGCAATTGTGTCTCACTATCACGAAACTCTGAGTTAGATTAAAGGCCATTTTCTACAGCTCTTTGAAGAGGTTGAAGATTATCTATCTATACTGAGTATAATCTCTATATATCTAAAGAACCTGCTTAGTCTAATTATAAATGACAAACTTAGATGACAATTAGTCTATATAATTCTCAATATCTATCTAACTTAAAGACTAAGACAATAAACGACTGTGAAACAAATGAGGACAATGACCTCCAAATATAAACAATGTACAAATATACATTGCAGTAGGTAAATATATATCAATACACAAATATTATATAAGTATCTTAATCAGAGGTAGAAATGTACACTGCAATATGGTAAATATATACAATATATATATCAATACAATATATGTCAATACATAAAAATGTTTTAAACAGAGGTAGAAACATGCATGCGTACAATAGTCCATATAATTTAACTTTGTTTCATTATACAAGAATTGATACCAATATATTTGTCTAAAAGCAGTAACTCACAATTATAAATCTATTATCCCATCATTCCCTCTGTTTTTTTTTTTCAAAATGATCCTTGAGCTTATAAAATTCCTCTCCCAACCCTCAATCATATACTAATTATAATCAACCCCTAAATGATGTCCCTAAACCCAAGGGCAAACTTTACTGGGAGAGGGGACGTCGTTCTCTAGAATTACTTCCAGCTGTCATAGGGGCGACGTTCTTTCTGGGGGATCCTGTGAAAGTAAAATGATGGTTAAATTTCAAGATAATGTCTTTTAAAATTGCAAATAGTCTCTGAGTATTTTCGTGCAGGTCTGGCCAAAATGTTGTATAAGATGTGCACCATTTCAGCTAACCAAGTTGGAACTGTCTTGTGCAGCTGGTACCCAAAGCAGGTCTTGTAGTAGCGCTATCAGTATCATGACGTCATATCAACCAGGTGGAGTTGTTGTTATGGGGCCCCATCTTCTTCCTGGAAACTTCAAATGTCACTTCAGGAAAAACTCATTGTTCATTATGAAAAACTTAAACATTAATCATATAGACTATATATATATATTCAATGAAAGACATGATAGATATATTCAATGAAAAGTATGATAGATATGAAGAGAAGCAAAGATGTTTTCTAAACTCATATTTCTTTCTGTCCCATATCATGGCTCTTGACATGAGACAGAAACTCCAGAAACTCTGGGTTTTTCTCTTACTAACAGGCTTGGAATTGGAGAGGGACTGAGCCAGAGTCCAACTTCAAAACCAGCTTTATAAATTTAGAAATATGGTTTAATATTACTTACACAACCCATTCAGTTGTCTTGATATTTCCTATTGGGCAGGTATTTTTCCATCTGTCAGTATCCAAACATCCAGGGTCCCTTGAATTTCTCAAAGATGAGTGTTTTCCTGTGGAGATAAGAACAGAACCCTGCCCCCAGTCTATATGTTTTTCTTACCACCTGTATGAATATCATCGTTGTGGATGAGTTGTCATTTCTCCTTTCCAAGAGGTTTCTCCTCTTCAAATCGAAACTTTATTAATTTTGATGGTATCCACAATTTTTCTTCTCCTGTGGAAACAAGAGCAAAACCCCTTCCCCAACGTAGCACATCTCCTGGCTTCCACTGAGAGGTCAGCACATCTTTGAAATAAATCGGTTGATTTAGTTCAGCAGACTTTTCCATTATCCAATGTCTTTCTGCTGCTGTCGTTCCTTTCTCATTAGCGTTAAGAAAATTCAAGGTTAGTAAAGCATTATGTAATCTATTTCTGGGGGTATTTTCAGTCCCTTTCTGTTTGTTCAGCATATCCTTTATAGTACGATTTGATCTTTCTATAACTGCCTGACCTGTAGGATTATTTGGTATACCTGTAATGTGTTTTATATTATAATAATCAAAAAAGCGTTTCATTTTCTTAGATACATATGCTGGACCATTATCTGTCTTTATTTGCGCAGGTATACCCATGATGGCCATAACTTCCAATAAATGTGTGATTACTGAATCAGCCTTTTCTGAGCTCAGGGCAGTAGCCCATTGAAAACCTGAATATGTGTCTATGGTGTGGTGTACATATTTTAATTTGCCAAATTCTGCAAAGTGGAACACATCCATCTGCCAGATTTCATTCCTTTGGGTGCCCTTTGGATTAGCCCCTGCAGGCAGTGGCGTTTGGTTATAGAAAGAGCAAGTAGGGCATTTCTTTACAATCTCCTTAGCTTGTTGCCATGTAATTGAAAACTCTTTCTTCAAACCTTTGCTATTAACATGATGTTTTTTATGAAATTCAGAGGCTTGTAGCACACTACCAATCAATAATTGATCAATTTCTGCATTACCTTGTGCTAGAGGACCTGGCAGACCCGTATGGGATCGGATGTGTGTTATGTACATAGGGCAAAGCCTGTTCCTGATCAAATCTTGAACCTGGAGGAACAATGAGGTTAGTTCAGTATCATCAGGTATAAATTCAGCAGTTTCAATATGTAAAATAACTCTTTCTGCGTATTGTGAATCTGTAACTATATTAATAGGTTCTTTAAAATCCCTTAGCACCATAAGAATGGCATATAATTCCGCCTTCTGGACAGAAGTATATGGACTTTGTTCCACCTTATCCAAGTCTTCTGATTTGTAACCTGCCTTCCCTGATTTATTGGCATCAGTATAGAATGTACGGGCTCCAGTTATTGGAGCATCACGGACGATTCGAGGAAGAATCCAAGAAGTTCTCTTTATGAAGTTAAGCCGCTTGCTTTTTGGATAGTTGTTATTAATGTCTCCCAAAAAATTAGCACAAGCTCTTTGCCATGGTTCATTATCTTCCCATAATTTCTTTAGTTCATCAGCAGTGAAAGGCACTATAATTTCTGCTGGGTCTATACCTGCTAGTTGACGAAGTCTCAGCTTGCCTTTTATAATTAACTCAGAGACTTTTTCCACATAAGTTTTCAGTTTCTTACTTGGTTTATGTGGTAAAAAGATCCATTCCAAAATAATATCATCTCTCTGCATTAAAATTCCTGTAGGAGAAATTTTTGATGGTAGTATGACGAGAATACAATCGAGCTCTGGATTCACCCTGTCCACATGTGCCTGTTGTAATTTTTCCTCAATCATTGTCAGTTCCTTTTCTGCTTCAGCTGTTAATTCTCTGGGACTGTTTAAATCCTTATCACCATCCAAGGTTTTGTTCAAATGAATTATTAGATCAGGTGTTATTCCAATAGCTGGTCGTAGACTGGAAATGTCTCCTAACAGTCTTTGAAAGTCATTAAGAGTCCGTAGGCGATCTCTCCTAATTTGTGCTTTTTGTGTCTTAATTTTTTGCAAACCTATTTTATAACCTAAATAATTAACAGAATCTCCCTTCTGAATCTTTTCAGGAGCTATTTGCAATCCCCATTTAGGTAAAAGTATCTTTATTTCTTCAAACAGTCTGTTCAAGGTATCCATGTTTGAATCGGATAACAAGATGTCGTCCATGTAATGGTATACTATAGATTTGGGAAATTTCTTGCGTATTATTTGCAATGGTTGGTTCACAAAATATTGGCACAGGGAGGGGCTATTTAACATACCCTGGGGGAGAACGGTCCAGTGGTACCTCCTCGAAGGTTGAGAATTGTTGTAAGTAGGCACTGTGAAGGCAAATTTTTCTCTATCTTCTTTTTGCAAAGGTATAGTGAAAAAACAATCCTTTAAATCAATAACTATGAGAGGCCATCCTTTTGGTAATAAAGAGGGCAAAGGAATTCCAGATTGCAGAGGGCCCATAGGTTGAATAACCTTGTTGATGGCCCTGAGATCTGTCACCATTCTCCATTTACCTGATTTTTTCTTAACCACAAATACAGGAGAATTCCAAGGGCTGGTAGATTCTTCTATATGTCCAGCATCTAATTGTTCTTGTACCAGCTGTTCTAAAGCCTGTAACTTTTCCTCAGCTAAAGGCCATTGCTTTGTCCATATTGGTTTCTCAGTCAACCATTTTAGAGGCAAGGCTGTTGGTATCTCTGAAGGGACATCAATTGCTTGTTCTTTTACAGCCCGAATGGCCGGTTTTCTCAGTTTGTAATATCTTTTAATATTATTCTCAGAAATATAGGCTCTAGATTTAGCAGGGATGTTAATTTCAGTATTCCATTGTTGTAATAGGTCACGACCCCATAAATTCATTGCAATATTGGCTACATATGGCTTTAATTTTCCTATTTGTCCCTCTGGCCCTATACATTCAACCCATCTCGTGCTCTGCCTTACTCGAGATAGGGTTCCAATTCCCAGGAGCTGAACATTTACATTCTGAAGAGGCCAATACGGATGCCAAGATTCTGGGGTAATGATACTTACATCAGCACCTGTGTCCAGCAGGCCAGTAATAAAAATGCCATTTACACACACTCTCAGTTTAGGTCTTTGATCATTTATAGAAGTTTGCCAAAACACACGTAACTTATCTTTCTGATCATTATTGCTTGTAACAGTAGGCATGGGGCTTCCTAATTGTCCTGATGAGGCACGTTCTCTGCAGAAACTGGATATGACTGAACCATGTTTGCCATGGGGGCCTGTGAGGCCCCCCCTCTCACGTTTCCCGGCTGTATCAGGTTGCCTTGTCTATCTCTTGTAGACCTGCATTCATTCGTCCAATGTCTGCCCTTTCCACATCTTCTACATAAACCTGAAGGCTGAGTCCTCCTATTTCTGTTATTTCTAGAAGATGCATTATTATTATTATTTCTGAAAGATGCATTATTATTATTTCTGAAAACCCGTTGTTTACAATTCCTTTTAATATGACCCATTTTTCCACAATTAAAACATTTGGTATTCTGGTGTCTCCTTTTACCATTGGAAATTGCTTCTTCTACCCATGCTTCAGTGCCATAATCAAATGTATCAACATTGAGTGTATGCAAGACCCATTCTTCCAACGGCGCTGATCTGAGCTTTAAAGGACCCAAAATCCTTTTGCATTCCACATTTGCATTTTCATAAGCCAAAGACTCAATCATTATACGTCTTGCTTCTGGGTCAGATATTCCTATTTGTACAGCCTTAGTTAATCTTTGTAAAAAGTCACTAAAGGGTTCTCTCTGACCCTGTTTAACTCTGACAAATGATTCCATTCTCTGTCCTGGGTCTTGTACCCTGTCCCAAGCCCTTAAGGCTGCTGTAGTACACATGGAGAGTGTGTTTTCATCCAAATTAGCTTGTTCCTGAGGATCGGAAAAGGGCCCTTCACCTAGAATTTGATCTAGGGAAATGTCAATTCCCTTCGCTTTTTCCTGCTGTTCTAAGAGTCTAGCCTCTTGCCTGAATAAGCATTTCCATTTCAATTGCGGTCCACTCTCCAGTACCGCAGAGCTCAGCTGGAGCCAGTCTGAGGGGGTTGCTCTGCTTGTCGTGGCCCAAGATCTTAGCATCTCTTTAACAAAAGAGGCTTGCATCCCAAAAGTCATGACAGCCTGTTTTATTTCCTTGAGATCATTCATACGCACAGGCTCCCATGTATCCTCCTTGATGACCCTAGGGTTTTTGGAACCAATCACCTTCTCTGTTGTTATTACTGGAAAGGCAGGTAGAGCTGTAGGTAGAGCTTTGTGGAAATTGTCCCGGAGAGACTTACCCACAGATGTAGTTAAAATTTGCCTTTCTACCCTTTGCTCTTCTTCATCAGAATTTAGAAATTCCTCAATCTTTTCAATTCTGTTCACCATTGCCTTCTGCAATGTCTGAAACTCCTGTCCAGAATTATGTTCCAAAGCCTTCATTGAGGATTCTAATGTATGAAGTTTGTCCGTTAGAGATAACATCTCATCTTTGGACATAATTTTTATGGCATAAACCGTGCCTTCTTGTATTGACAATCTTTCCGTCAATCTGTCATAAGCTTTAGACAAAATCCGATTGTCACATTCAGCAGTTTTGATTCTCTCAGTTAATGTTTCCTTTCCAACAGAAAGGGACTGAATCTTATGGTCCAGATCAGCTGTTCCCTCTTCCATACTAATGAATTTCTCCTTAACATCAGCCTGAAGAACTTCAACCTGATTCTTGAGAAGATTGTTATCAGCCTGGAGAACTTCAAACTGATTCTTGATAAGATTGTTATCAGCCTGGAGAACTTCAAACTGATTCTTGAGAAGATTGTTGTCATTCTCAATTGTTTTTAAGCGTTCAATCTCTACATTAAGAATCCTGGATTCGTCTCGTAAAGACTTTATCATATTTCTATTATCAAACCATTTGGTGCCAATGAAAACTACGACTCCCAGAAGGATCCATATATGTGGGGTGATAGACACCTCTTGTAAAATCTCCCACATGGTACAATTAAAAAAATCATTAAATTCTTGAACAGTAATGTGTTCAGACATTTTATTTATAAAAGAAAATTTTTTTACCTGCAAAGATCGGTTCCTGCCAGTGGTGGTCTCTGTGTTTTTGGAGCCTGTCCTAGAACTAGCTCTTGTAGACCAGGCTGGCCTTGAACTCACAGAGATCCGCCTGTCTCTGCCTCCCAAGTGCTGGGATTGAAGGCGTGCACTACCAAGGCCTGGCAGGCCTCAAACTCACAGAGATCTGCGTGCCTCTGCTTCCCAAGTGCTGGGATTAAAGGCGTGCTCTACCACTGCCTGGCCGGCCTCAAACTTGTGATCCTCCTGCCTCTGCCTCCTTCAGCAAATCCTACCGGCGTGCGCCACCACAACCGGCCAAGTCACTTTGTAACAGACCAAATCTGACACTGTGGCAGCTTTTGTTGCAAAACCGCAAGTTCTTGAGCTTCTGCTAATTCAGGCAGTGGGGTTCCGCTGCAAAACTTAGCCAAGGCAGGCAGAATGGGCCTGTGTCGCCGAGTGTGTCTCGGACTCGGCACTGGGGCCGGAGTCACGAACTGAAAAACAGCACCCGGGAGGGTGCTGTGTTAGCTAGCGGGCTACCCGCTTGAGTCGGGGGCAAAATAGCCCGACGTTGGACGCCAAAATGTAGCGGCGTAAACAAATGCAGACAGAGTGTAAATATATATATATATATATAGCTTTAATGTAGAAATAGACTTACAGAACCACCGTTCCTGCGGAGACCAGGAAAGCAGAAGCGAGCAGCTCGGAGCTTGCTCGCCAAATTTATAGGCAGACATTAGCCCGAGGCGAACACGCCCCTTAAGGGGCGGGACTTATCCCTACAGGACAATACGGCATTTCTGGGTTGAGGCAGAAGTTATTCCAGCTAGGCCAGCCATGGAATGTCCTTGTGCCTTTCTATCCAGGTGTCTGGACTGGAGCTTCGGTCACACGCTCCCATACAGTCTTCAGGTGACTGTATAAAAGGAGAAGAAAGATAACAAGAACTCAGTTTAGGAACCAGAGTCCTGAAACATGTGTGACTTCTGGCCTTCGTCCAGGACAGATCTATGGCAAGGAAAAGAATTAAGTCTCTAAAGTTGATTGGAAAGTTCCTATCTCTGTCTCACACAATTATTTAAAGTGTGTATGCTAGTTTTACTAAAGTTTTGAATTAAAAACAAAAGACTATATTATATGCAAGAATCTAGAAAGTATTTTTGTTTGTTTTATTTTTCTCTTTCAGACACAGACTCTCTATGTAGCTTAGGCTATCCTGGAACTTTCTGTTTAGAGCAGGTTGACCTAGAAATGCCTGTGCTTTGGAGTGTTGAGATTAAAGGCATCCACACTGCACCCAACATAAGGATCTAGAAAGTACTCAATAAGAGCCTGACTTGGAGAAGTGAGAAGAGAGTGGATGGCGGGAAAGGGCAGGTGGATGTGAGGCATGCTGGGACGGTTTGACAAGGGAAGGGAAGTAGGAAGACAGTGTGGGGAAGGCCATGGGTTCTAGCCAGAGTCTAATAAAGAGAACTTTCCAACAACATAGATAAGTTACTTTAAAATCTCTCTAGAAATCCAGAGACCCATGAGCCAAAATCTTTACACAGGGCCCAGAGTCCTTACTTAGCACCTACAGCCATTTAACAGAGTCCAGAACTCCTTCACAGAGCCCCAGCCCTATGACCCCAGCTCTCTTCACTTGTCTACAATGTGGCTTCCATTTCCTCCATTTCTCTGTGGAACATCAACATGCTGCCTTTGATTTTTATGCAGAGGGCCCTGGGAGGGAGGGAGCATTTGTTCAGTTTGTTGGAGCAGAATATTTTATAAACTCATGGGGATCTTGAGATTCCAATCAAGCAGGTGTTCCGCTTGAGTCCCTCTGTTTCGGAGGATGAATGTCAAAGGCACAGCGCAGTCTTGGTTTGCAGGTCACTGACTGGTGTATGAACGGGAAGCATCTTGGGAAAATGTTTTTTTTTTTTTTTCTGGCTACTGCTCTATAGTATGAAGTTCCCTGTTATAAATGAAATAAAATATATGCCGTTCACTGACGGGCAGACGAGGGGCAAGCATTTCCAGAGACATTTCACTGGCCAGTAAGGGCTTGGAGTAATGCTTGTGTCTCTCTGCCTGTGTTTAGTGTACGTCAGGTTCAACTCCAGCCATGGCTTCCCAGTGGAGGTGGATTCTGACACCAGCATCTTCCAGCTCAAGGAAGTGGTTGCTAAGCGACAGGGGGTTCCTGCTGACCAGCTGCGTGTGATTTTTGCTGGGAAGGAGCTTCGGAATGACCTGACAGTGCAGGTGAGTCTCCCTGGGTGGGTGGTTCCTGGGATTCAGCAGGACCCATTGCCCATGCAGCTTCCGCTGCCAATCTGACGTTCATGCCCGGGATCTAATAGAATAAATAGTGCCTGGGGATTCCTTGAACTTTACTCCACACTGCTTCATTAATTCTGACCTTCTTAATTATGCATTAAAGCAGCAAGCAGGAAGGATTGGAGGACCAAGGCTGAGCGAGGTGAGAGAGGGAAAGAGAAGCGAGGAGCTAGGCTTAGTGAATAAATGTTTACTGTCTGCGAGAGCAGCGAGGCACAATTTCTGGATCTGTTCAATTTTTACCTTCCTTATTCCATTTGAATCGAAATGAAGAGGGGTTCAAATAAATTGTTCCCAATCAGGATTCTCAGCCCGTGGTCCGGTGAGGGATTTATAACCCAACTGTGACCCCTGGAGGACAGTCACAGCTGCTGCTTGGAGAGCGGCACCGGATGCTGGCCCAGGGCCCCCTATGCAGAGTACTCGGAGAAGTCCATGAACAACATCGGAATTATACAGCAAAAGGCCATCTTTGTGTAGCCAAATGTAGGTGAAGTCACCCCTGGCCTCTGCCCCTGATACAGAACTGAGCAGACTGTAGGGATCACATCCTATAGGGATGTGGCTTCCTGGGTATCTGGCCCCTGGAAACCCTTTCTTCTTGCATCTTGCGTTTGGATCAGTGCATGTAAGGGACTGGCCAGGAGGTGATGAGCAGGTCCATCCGCTAGAGTAGGAGAACAGTGGTGGTGCTTTGGGAAGGTCAGCAGATATGAGCCCCACGTACTGCAGTAATTAGAAGCAGGGCAAGCAAGTCCTCCCTGCCTCCTGCTCACAGCCCAGTAGGGATCAATGCTGTCAGGCCTCACACTACCCAGTCCAGCCAGTCCTCTTTGGGCCAAGATATTTGCCGCTTTGTGAACCGGTTTTGGAATGTGGGTACACAAAGGAACTATAGAAATGCAAATCTCTTCCGCCATTCTCCTGCTCCACTGCTGGCGGTGGGGCCACCATTGTGTGGAAACTGCTGTGCTTTGCTTCCAGGCAATTTGTTTTCATAAGGGAAGTGCCTGTGCTAAAAACTGTTTTGATTTTTTTTTTATTTCAGTCAACTAAAAAGCTTTTCGCTGTATCTGCCAACTTCTAAGCCTAAGATTGTTTCCTTCACAAATAAATGGTTTTAAAACTGCTTCTTGAATCCAAGTGAAGTGTATTGTGAAGCCTTTTAGATTCTAAAGCCCACTCCCGTACCAGGTAGGGTGGCATGCATAACAGTTAGCTGTTTCTTATTCAGGAAGACTAATTGTTGCAGAGGATTGATGCTATGAAAATCTATGTACTGATTCGAGTCTTATTTTGCTTTTTTGCGTTTTTGAATTTCCAGTGTTCAGGGCTTCTGGCTGGTGGGGGGAGGGCGGATTGGAATTGATAAAAAGACAGAGCTCAGTTTGCCTGCATGGAGTCTGTGCTTTACCTGGCTAGGGCTCTGAAACTACATGCACACTAGATCAAACTGTCTGGGGCACCACATACGGGAAAATCCTAGCAATGCCACACAGTTAGAATAAAATAGATATATGCTGTGCATAATTATTGCTGCTTTGCAAGCAAAGACGAGCACTGTGTCATTTCAAAGATGCAGATGGGACACCTAACAGGAAGGCACCAGGAAACAGCTCCTGGATGAACTGAGTCAAGATAAGGATTCTCTTGATGGAAGGATAAGCACTTGACGTGCTTGGGAGGCAAGACAGTCTTCGTTCTTCCAGAACTTGGAGACTATACTAAAGACTGAGGAAAAGATGGAGTTTTCAGGGGCATTTGGCAGACTCTTGATGGACTTGGCACTGTGAGTTTATTCACAGAAAGTAAAGGGATGCCATCAACAGGGTGAGTGTTCAGAGCGCTCAGTTTGTGAGGGGAGATACCTGTGGAAATGCTTAGCTAACCATTGGAGCCTTGGGCTGGACCAAAGGAGCAGACTTTATACGCACAGATATTTGCCAGAGAGAAATTCTTTTGAAGCAACTGGAATAGATTCAATTGCCAGGGGGCAAGGATGAAGCAGGATGAATATTTTAATTTCAGTAGCAAGGGACAAAAACACCTCAGGAAGTACAGTCCACCCAAGTGACACTTTTAAGGCTAACTTAAAAACTCTAAATTCTGAGGGTTAAGAAGGAAATGAAGAAAATTTCTGCTTTAGGGGCTGAGGTTATGGCTCAGTGACAAAGACTGTCACACAAACACTAAGACCTGGGTATAGAGATTCTAAGGGGAGAAGGGACATGGACAGGCCAACTGGCCTAGCATACAACAGCAGACAGGACCCTGCCTCACATGGCGAGGATGAGGATGTCCATATGTGGTTGTTCGTTGATCTCACATGCATACATACACACAGACACAATTGTTTTCCTAACTTTCCTGATATAAGCGATGGCAGTTCGGTAAAGGTAGAGAAGTAGTAGGTAGTGTTTTAGATGAGAAGCACAAGGTTCAAAAGGGAAGGTTCTGGTAAAGCAATGCGGTACCAAGTAGTGTGGCAGGGGTGCTCAGCTCAGCCTGTCCTTGAAGGGAAACAGGCCCTGGAGAGGTCTGTGAGGAGAAGGGGCATCTGTCAGGATGGATGTGCTAATCCCTGACTATGTATAGCTGACTTCTGCCAAGATGTGATGAGTGGGAAACAATTTCACATTCATTAAGACTATTTCTCTTAACAAAGCATACTAAGCAGATGCATATTCTAACAGTGTCTTTATCTTCATCTACCTCTAAAGTAACTAGAGTGCATCTAGTTTTTAATGCAACAAATTAAGACAAATTGATGTTTATGTATACTATACTCATTTGGAGAATTTGGTTTCTTTTCTCAGATTGCTCATTTTAAAGACAGAAATAATAAGAGATCAAATCTTGCTGCAACTTTGTAAGAAAGCAATGGTTTTGTTTGTATAAAGACCTTACACATACAAATACTGTACAGATGTATGCCGTTATTAACAGTGCTGCTATCCTGATTGCCATCTTTAGCAGTCATTTGAGAATTTAGATCATCTCAATGCCAGACTCCCATGAGAAATCACAATCAATACATGTAAAGTAGGTTAGAGAGGAGGCAATGAGAACAGCCTATCCAGCTGTGTTGTATTGCATGTATATGTGAACTATTCTCATACTATTTCCCAGCATTAGCATTCTCTTTTTATTATATTCATTTTTTGACTATAGAATTAATTCATATTAGTTATAATAATATTTTTGGTCTTTTTGAGACAAAGTCTCTCTATTATGTAGCTCTGACTGTCTCAGGACTCACTATGAAAACCAAGCCTCTTGCTGCCTCTCTCTCAGAGATCCCTGTCTGCTTCAGCCTCCCAAGTGCTGACATTAGCCTGGCTTGGTAATAATAATTTTAAAGAAAGGGAACCATAAAAACAGACATCTATGACTCTGCATGTTTGTGATTTTAATTAATTAGTGTTTCTCTTTTTTAATGGTAGTAATCATATGATCATTTACAATCCTCCAATGTTTTTATTTTCATTTTGTTTCTTTAATTCAAATTATTGTATATTTTGCTTGTATACCTGAGTATACTGAAAACTAAAAAAAACCTTGATATTTATGGAATTTTTATTAAATTAGTTTAGTGATTTCAATTTTGAAATAACAGCAACCTATGTTCATACTTGAGGTTCATTATAAAGATCTGGCACACTGCATGATGTGGGCATGTTTTCCTTTAAGTGTGCAGTTGGTGGGACTTTAGTATTCTTTGATATTCATGCACAATTCTAGAATATGTGGGCGTCATTGTGCAATCACCCTTGTATGGTGTAAGCTGTAGAGTGAAGCGAGACGTTCCATTGAGGGGAGCAGGTGAATGTTGTGGATGAGGCTCTAGAAGCTTCCACAGGTGAACGCTCACCACGCATGCTGTTGTGCCAATGAGAAGGTAGGCAGCACGAGGGGTATATGTGCTTGCTGGGCTTTTCTTCCTACTTCCATTTGCTTTCTTTTCATAATTTTTAGAGACCCAGTTTATGAAGGAATGTAGTATTTTGAGGAGGAAAAGAGGTTCTATTAAAATTATCCCAGGACAAAAGCTTATGTAGGGATTGTTCTTAGAAAATTGAGATTCTAGGCAGTGCACCTCAGGTTTTAGAGCCTCAATTTGCTCGAGGAAGAAAGTATTATGAGAAACTTCATCCCAGGTACTTTGGGAAATAATGGCTTACTGTAGCAGTATTGTGATAATTTTAACAATAAAAAATGTAAGCAGGTTTGTCTTCCTAACTGGTGAAATAAGACTAATATATAACTTATATTACAACATTGAAAAAACCATAGAATTCCAGTTCCTAGAGAACACAGCTACCAATCACAATGAGTTGCACTATTAGGTGACCATGGTATTGTCTTGGTAAGACTTTTAAGAGCTTTAGAGATGTAAAGGAAAATAAAAAAGAAAAACACAATAGAAACAAAACCAAGACATGTACACAAATCTCAGAGGATCCTCAAGCATTCTGTTCCTGAGAAACTGGTAAGTGCTTTTCCCTGTACACCCTACCCCAATCTGCAGCCCAAGAAGTCTGTATATTACATGCAATGCAACTGCAACAGCCTTCTGAAAGGTAGAGGCAAGAACACCACTGAACAAAGACCTGCCAGACCCAGAGACCAGAGCAGGGGTGAGTCCCTGATGCAGACCCAGAGACCAGAGCAGTGGTGAGTCCCTGCTGCAGACCCAGAGAGACCAGTGCAGGGATGAGTTCTTACTTCAGACCCAGAGACCAGAGCAGGGGTGAGTCCCTGCTACAGACCCAGAGACCAAAGCAGGGGTGAGTTCCTGCTGCAGACCCAGAGACCAGAGCAGGGGTGAGTTCCTGCTGCAGACCCAGAGAGACAAGTACAGGGGTGAGTTCCTGCTGCAGACCCAGAGACAAGAGCAGGGGTGAGTCCCTGCTGCAGACCCAGAGACCAGAGAAGGGGTGAGTTCCTGCTGCAGACCCAGAGACAAGAGCAGGGGTGAGTTTCTGCTGGAGACCCAGAAATAAGAGCTGGGACAAGTTCCTGGGATTTCCCTTTATCCCATTCTTTATCCCATTATCACAGAATGGGGGCTGGTGAATTTGTCAACTCAGAAATGCCAATGTGTATAGGTGAGAGAAAAGAAAGCATCAATAATGTCCTGATCTCTGTCCAAAAGGCCAGAAAAGAAGCCATCTGGTAACCCAGAAATCTAGCGGAGCAGTTTGCTGCAGCCAAGCAGCACAGGGAGGCTAAGTGCTTAGGCAGAATCATTATGGTCTCACAGGTCTAAATACCCATGGTTAGTGTTCATTTACAGAACCTTGCTAAGGAATGCACCTAAATAAGAAGTAAATAGTTCTTGACCGTAGGGTACTCGGTTGAGCGTGTTTTCCAAATTCAATTGAGACGCTTGTACCGCAATGTTAGGAAATAAATGAGCACTTCACATAACCATTGTTGTTTGTTTACAGAAAACATTCATTTAAAAATGCTCTCCTATTTATTGATAACATGCATTAAGGTAATAGAATTTAGGGACAAAATTATTTCATTTGTAAACTAAATTTAGTTTAAATTGTTCCACTTTCTCTATTGACTACAAGGCAACAAGAAGTGAGATAAATTTAGTGTTGAATGCATTCCACCACGAATTATTGTTTGTATATGAGAAAATTCTGCAAATGACAGTGTAAGTGTCTGATATAATGCATTTTTCCTGTGATCCTATAACAGAACAAAGCCAGGTTAAATGCCATTTTATCCAGAGAGCAACCAGACAGTGATTTCTCTGTACACATACAAGCTTACAGTTGTGTAAACCAAAACTGTTACTCTAGGGTCTGTGCAGGAATCTTTCCTGCAGGTTGTCTTGCTAGGGGGATAGATTGCTAGCCTCATTGAGCCTGAGTCCACGTGAATTCCAGCTGATGCTGTAGGAGCCGGTTGGTGCAGCTCAGTGGCGGAGTCTAGAGTGATAGAGAGGATATTCCTGTGCACAGCAGGTGCTGGCTTCAGGAATACTCTGACCTCTTCAGTTGGCGCCAGTAACGTGGAAGCTATAGATCACATACCTCATTGCACAGTTCCAGTAACGTGGAAGCTATAGATCACATACCTCATTGCACAGTTCAGACCCACAGTTTTCTTATTTTCTTCTGAAAGGAAGTCTCCACCTTCCTTTTCCATTGTTGACATGGAAAACATCTTTAAGAACTGCCACAGATACGCAATTACTTGAAAAAGAAATGTAAGAGTTGAGATTCTCTTAGCTTCTAAGTGGCTGAAAATCCCAAGTCTGTGACTTTACCAGACTCGTGTTGTCATTGTCCACAAGGAGCTCAAATCCAAACGCTGTTGACACTTGAGGAATACAAGCTTGTGGAGCTCTTAAAGCTCCACGCAGGACGCCTGTGTTAGTACGTAATGCGCACGACGGTCCCGCAGGAAGCCTGTCAAAGGAAGGGAATCACAGCCAGGACTGTCCACGGTGTCCTAGTGTCAAACACCCTGTCCCATTGCCTCTGTTGTCCTGCAGTGCACTTAGACCCCTCACCCTATTGTCCCAGTATTGTTAGAGATTTTGTTTGGTACAGTCCTGATTAAGAGCTAAATGGAAGAAGCAAGAGTTTGTGTCTAGGCCTCCAGGATTATTTATTACGAACCAGAAGGTTCTTGACTCAGATTCTGCCTTTTCCTTCTTGCTTTTTACCAGGAAATGTTAGCAAGCCAAATAATGTCAGAAAAGAACAAAAATGTGTCTATGAGAAAGCTCTCTGAAAGTTCACGGTGTCGTTCTTTTAATGGTCTTGAGTGTCAGCTTTAGAGAGTTGATTAACAGTATTTACTCCAAATTTTATTTTCTTTCCATGTAAGTTAGGTGTCCAGAAAACAGAATTCAGCGGGGGAGTTTTGCTCAGCTGTCTGAATGTACTGTGTTTACCCATTTTGTTTTATTAAGTATTGTGTTTACTGTTGGTAGGAGTACAATCTCCATACATTATTTAGCAGGAGAAACTCAATTAACAAAAATCAACATTAGATAAATGACTGTTGCCATGGCAACTTCTTCAAGGCCTGAAGGATGTGCTGAGTATTTTCCTGGGCCATGTACTAAAACAGGACTGAGAGACTCATTCAAATGAAAGAAAACCATGGAGGATTCCTGATGTGCTGTGAAAAATCCCTCTGTAGATAACTCTTAAAAGCCCAAGTATGCCACCTTGTTACATGTACACATTTCCCCCCAGACACGCTTGCTTAGGGGCGTGGTTCTTGGGAAAAAGCTCCAGGCTTTGCAGGTATATTAGAAGTTCATCTCACTGTGGGGTTTTTTCCATCGAAAGCTTTCTATCATTGATCCTGGCTAGTTTTCCTTCTCAGGTATCAGTCAGCTAAATCTTACTATGCAGTCTAACTATGGCCCAGAGTACTACTCTTGAAATTAATAAAACATTCTGACGTGAGGGAGAAGTGAGGACAGCAAGGACCAGAGGAGTTTGTGTTTTGGATCACCCTCAGACTCAGTATCAAGTGTGCGCCATTTGAAAGCTCAACACAGGCTTCGCTGAGGCTGCTCTTCATTCATTTTTACATCCAAGTGTTTTAAAGGGAATTGGGTGCTTGTTTGTATTCCATCTATGCACAATTCATCAAAACATTGCTCTGACGGAGAGAAAATAAAAACAACACTTTCCTAAGATATTTCCATCGTCATTTGGACACTAACAACTCTGTACACGACTGAGGGGGGTATTCTCAGCCCCCATGGTTTACAGTTCATGATCTCAGAGTCAGTTTTCATCCAGCAACATTGGTATGTTTGCATTTCTCACAAAAACCTCCATACCTTATATATACATTTTTTTTGTCAAGTTTGATGATGTCATCCAACCTACATATATTGCAGTATATAACACAGAAGTTAAAACTTTTAGAATGTGGTGTACTGGATGAAATCATTTAGTTAGAGTTCTGCTAGACTTCCTAATACTCTTATAATGAGATAGATATGAATCACCCATGAGTCAGACTGTCTGATATGGGCAGACATTAGAATTCTTCAGTCTTCACTTTTTTCTTTCATCTACAAAATGGAAATGGCATTAGTGCCTGCATTTTAAAGAGTTGTTCTGACAACTGGATAAAATTTTATATAGGAAATATTGGCTTATACAGGTGTGGGGTTATCATTTTAAATTGATGAGTAATTCACAAACAAAACAATAAACCTTTTGTTATTGATTTATCCTGCAATTTCGTCTGTTATAAAACATTCAGAAAGGGAAAAGATTTACCCATGCCAAATTGCCTACTCCTCCACACACGAACTAACCTTAAAATAGTACTTTATAGAGCATTTGTGGAAACTTCTTTGATTCAAATCATATGACAAACTGTTATTATAAGACAAGAGTGTGTTCCATCCTAAGGAAGTCGGCATTCCAGAATGTACCGTATGTGCCATTTTATATGGGGCACATTTTTACAAGAGTACTTACCGTTCAAAAATCTGTTTAACAAGGGGCACACAATAATTTAAGATCGCTCCTAGGAATCTGTGAGTCACTCAAATGTAAAATAGAGGGCAAGAGGAGGCACTCTGAACGGAAATTGCTTTCTCGGGCCACTGAAATGATTATATGAGATGCTGAATTTACATAATCTGTCATTCTGTAGTCGACTATGTGTGGCTCTTGCTTTCCAGATTAAGTCAGTAACTTCTCTTATGTTTGTTTTGAGTGTTTAAATGGAAATCTTGAAGCCACAAATGTCAATCTTTATGAATTGTTCATGTATAATCTCATGTAATGTCCTTGATTTCATCTCAACCTTTTGCCTAAAATTTTGTCTTATATATGTTTATACACACACATCTATCCATAATTGTATATTGTTTATTCAATCCTGTGATTGGTAGAAAATTAAGTAAAAATGTTTTATTTCACATTAGGGGAGTGTCTGAAATATTAAAAGAATAACGACAAAGGTAAATATGGCTATGATGCAATTTATTTTATTAAAAACAATCACTGAAAGTACAAAAATGTATCGAGTATTTAAAAGACAAGAATCAGTGCATCTTTCTGAAATTAGGAATATGAAAGTCTTTATTTGATGAAAATTCCTTCTATAAGTATGATATTATAATTATGACAATATATAATAAGAATTTCCAGGTTTAGTAGTGCACATGTAACTCTAGCACTTGGGAGGTGGAGGCAGGAGGATTGGAGTTCAAAGTCAACCACATAGTGAGCTCTAGGCTCGCCTGAGCTGCATGAGACCTGATAAATAATCTTAGCTTGTCATGTTCGGGGTTGCTGTGTATGCTTAACCCTTGCCTCAGGTAGAGGTCCCTCACAATAGATTACAGCTATGCCCTATTCTAAAGTATCAGATCATTTGGGCTTTTTTTTTGAACAATTTTTATTTTGTCTGTTATTTCATGTTTTTGTTGGTTTGGGTTTTTTCCCTTTGGCTTTTTGAGACAGGTTTTCACTGTGGCCATCCTAGTACTCATTTTGTAGACCAGGCTGTCCTTGAACTCATAGAAACCTACCTGCTTCTCCCTCCCCTCAGAGGAGTGCTGGGATTAAAGGCTGCATCACCATGTCTGGCAAATTCTGTTTGTTCCTAAAAAAGTTATTGATGGAAGATCTTTAGAAAAAACAATTATACTATCTCATTGAATGAATGAGTTTTATTGATAGTGTTTTACAGAGACTAGAAAAGCAAATGAGAAGTAAGCAAACCAAATCCAAAGGGCTCACCTATGCTTGCACAGCATGTTGTGTCTCTCATTAGATGGTTCTCACACTGATGACAGAAACCTTGCTCATAGCTGCTCAGTTTCTACATTCTTTGTTTATCTTGAACATTGTTTTTTAAATTGTTTTATTCTTGAGATAGTTACCTGATTTCCCCTTTCACCTTTCTCTGTCAAAACCCTCCCATATGCCCCTTTTCTCCCTTTCACACTTATAATCCCTTTTTGAAAATTAATTGTTGTTAGATGCATATATGGTTATGGATATATAGGTATACTGTTAAATATAAATAACCAGCACAGTCCGTATAATGTTACTTGTGTGTATCTCTTCAGGGATGAGCATTTGGTATTGGACAGCCAATCGGTGTGCTCTTCCCTGGGCAAGACTATTTCTCCCACTTTCAGCCTCCTTTAGTGCCATAATATTTCATATATATTGAGATCTCATGGACTTTCCCCTACCCAGTTTGGCATGTCTATTGCTATTGCCTTTGTTCAACTCATGATTAGACAGTCTTGTTGGTGAAACTTTATGGGTAGAGCTTCTGGCATTACTAGGAGGTACAATCTCATAGCAAACTCCCTGATCCTCTGGTTCTAAAAAAAAAAAAATCTTTCCATCCCCTTTTCCACAATGTTCTCTAAGCCTTAAGTGCAGGAGTGTTTTGTGGATGTATCCATTGTGACTGGACTCTATTAATCTGCATTTTGATTGATGTGTTTGTCTGTAGTGGTCTCCACTCATTGCAAAGGAAAATTTCCTTGATGAGGGGTAAGGACTACACTTTATCCATGGATATAAGGGCAAACACTCTGAATATAGTTAAGGATTATACTGTTTAGTAATATGGCAGTTGTAGAACTTACTTCTCCTCCAAGATCCATTACCTCACTAGCCCTGAGTAGTTGGCTAGATTTCCAGTACTAGATATGGTTTCTCTCTTGTTGAATGGGTCTCAAGTCCAACTTGAGAGTTGGTGGTTACTGCAAAGGTGTATGTACCACTATCACACTCTTAGGATTGTCATGCCATGCTGCTCATAGCTTGTGTGTAGTAGGACATCATAGTAGGTCTCTTGGTTGCTTCCCTCATTTGGAAGTTCATATTTATCTTCTGGTACCAAGAAAACTAATCTTCAGGGGGTAGATTTTCAGGTCAGTTCAAACTCAGAGCCTTCTGAGTGAAGTGCATGGTGTCATCAGCAATCAGGATTTACTCTCCCCCTCCCCAGAAGACAAGCAAGGGCAATATGTTTTGGGAGTTTCTTAACCCTTAACACCAACTCCAATAAGAGCGTCTTCTGTCTAGTACTGAGGGTTTTGTTAGATACTCTTTGACCCTTAGAGGGAGCATTGTCAACCCAGTTAAAGAAATTTAGTCTAAATTGCTTATGTGTATTTATATACACAGTTACATATATTACAATTTTCCTTCTTTCCTTCCTTCCTTCCTTCCTTCCTTCCTTCCTTCCTTCTTCCCTCCCTCCCTCCATCCCTCCCTCTGTCCTTCCCTTTCTTCTTTTCTCTCTTTTCCTTCCTTCCTTCCTCCACCCCTCTTCCTTCCTTCCTTCCTTCCTTCCTTCCTTCCTTTCTTCTCTATCCTTCTTCCTTTCCATCCTCTCTTCCTTCCCTTCTCTTTTGGTATATAGTGACTCCTTGTTAGTTATTCAGACTTACTGCTATTACTCTCCTTCCTCCTTAATCACTACCCACCCTGTGCATTGTGTTTATTTGTTTCAGTGGCTTTAATTGGGAAAACTCAGTCCTGTACCTAGTAAACTGGCTCTGCCTGAGTAAGAGAAGCCAGTATAGAATGTGGAGGAGTCTATAGTTTCCTACAGACTCCTTATTTGCCCATGCTGACATTTTGAGGGGATATACTTGATGATACTGAGGGCGGAATTAAAAGGGATGTCTACAGTCCACTCCTGGGATGAAGCCCCCATTCACCTGACATGCTATGTCACACATGGTCCTTTCCCACCTTGTCATTGTACCTGCATCTACAGATTTTTTTTCTGTTCTTTCACAGTAGAAGAAACCTTTGCTTTAAAGTTTTTTTTTAACAGATGACCATTAAATGTATGTCTTATACCCCTTCTCATCCTGTCCCAGCATCCTTATAAGCTTTCAACTTCGTTGGTCAAATTCTATTTTCCCATTTTTCAAGAGGGCCAACGTCATTGAACTCCAAAAATGGCCCTACATTTGTAGAAACTATTGTGTGTTTCTTAGTATGAGATGCCTATTATGTAGCCTAGTGTTTTATTTTAGGATCAATGATACAGCTCATGCAGTTGTTCAGTCTAGTTAAACATGTATCCTTTCTTTACAAGATTTATAGTCAATCCAGACCCCCTCTTCAATATGTGTGCTACTTATTGTTTTAATATCTGTTCATTCTGACTCTTTCATTGAGAACCAACTGTAAGCCACAGACGAGGCATGAGCTCTGCTCTCTATAGCTATCTACTGATGCGGAATTCCCCTCTGTATGCTGTGAACACCATTGGTTAATAAAGAAACTGCTTTGGCCTGATAGGGTAGAGCAGAACTAGGTGGGGAAAACTAAACTGAATGCTGGGAGAAAGAAAGGCAGAGAGAGAAGCCATGTAGCCCCACTGGAGACAGACACTGGAACTTTAGCTGGTAAGCCACAGCGACATGGCAATACACAGATTAATAGAAATGGGTTAAATTAATATGAGCTGATTGCAAGATGTAAGCCTGTTAGAGAGTGATGTCATCAGTAAGATGTAAGCCTGCTAGATAGTGATGTCACAGTAAGATGTAAGCCTGTAGAGAGTGGTGTCACAGTAAGATGTAAGCCTGTTAGAGTGTGATGTCATCAGTAAGATGTAAGCCTGCTAGATAGTGATGTTACAGTAAGATGTAAGCCTGTTAGAGAGTGATGTCACAGTAAGATGTAAGCCTGTTAGAGAGTGATGTCACAGTAAGATGTTAGCCTATTAGAGAGTGATGTCACAGTAATATGTAAGCCTGCTAGATAGTGATGTCATCAGTAATGTGTAAGCCTGTTAGAGAATGATGTCATCAGACAGTGAGGAATAAAGGAATGTTACTGGAGGATGTTCCAATAAATTCTACTTATTATGTTTTTAAGGTTTATGGGCGCACCCATGCCACAGCATGTGTGTACAGATCACAAGATATTTTCTAAGAGTTGGTTCTCTCTTTCCATGTAGTTCCAGAGGATGGAACTACAAGGTAAATATGTTTAGAGAAGAATCATTCAAAGGTTTCACTTGGTACCTTGCTCGCTCTACTGACTATGGTCCTATGGTCCTATGAGCGTCATGCCACAATAGCACATGATGTGAACAGCCAGGAAGCAAAGAGAGGGCAACATGACAAGACACCAGGGACAAAACAGACGCCTCCAAGCCACCCCAGTAACCTGCTTCCTCCAGTCAGGTCCTCCCTCCGACTACCTTGTTTAGTTTGTTCCCAATGCTGTCAGGGATGGATGACATGGCACAGAGTACACACTTGCATTCCAGTCAAGGTGAGACTAATGTAGAATAGGAAGAAAACTGCAATAGAAGTGCATAGGGAGTTTTAGTGATTTTGAATTTGTTTAATTGCAAGATGTGATTGTAGCAATCTTGACTTCTTGTATATGTCAAATTTCTGTTAGCAGTCCAAGGTAAAATGAATGTGTGTGTGTGTGTGTGTGTGTGTGTGTGTGTGTGTGTGTGTGATTTAATATAAGGAATATATACAAGCTATTCAATAAGCTATAGAGAAGCATACCTATTTGTACCTGCTACTTATAAAAGAAAGCATTTAATTTGGATCATTGTTCCATGGGATAGTTGAGTCCATCACCATCATGGCAGGAAGCATAGCGGAAGGGAAGGAAAACATGGTGCTGGAGCGGTAGCTGGCTTATCTTCACTGTATCATTTGTCTCAGAGCTGCTGATCTGAGCCTTTAGATTTGACAACAGGAAAGAGGAATATAAAATTGAAGACTAATACTGGATTGTTCCCAGACTCTCAATGCTCACTAATTGCTCTGGCTTCCAGAAAATAGCTAAGCAATTGAAACTGTGAAATGTTCTTGTTTTCTCTGGCTCATCTCTTGGTGATAATTTTGCTTCTTATTATAGATCAAAATTATATAGGCTCAGTCTCTTTATTCATGCATAAATTTCAGCTTCATATAGTATTTCTATATGTTACCTATTAGAGTTAATAAAGATACCATTTATTCATTTATTTCTCAAAATATTTGCCACAGTTTTCTATATCAGAATCTCCTAGCAAGAATGCTACGAATCTCTCTCTCTCTCTCTCTCTCTCTCTCTCTCTCTCTCTCTGTGTGTGTGTGTGTGTGTGTGTGTGTGTGTGTGTGCATATGCATGCATATGCAAGCACAAGCACTTAGGTACATGTTCATGTGTGTGTGCACATATATGTATGTGGAGGCTGGAGATTGAGGTTTGTCTCAGTTGCTCTCCACTTTAGTCTTTGAGTCGGTCTCTCACTGTCCTGGAACTCATAATTGGGCTAGGCTTGCTGACCAGTGAGACTCAGCCCCTTGGTGTCCTCTCCCCCAGCACTTGGATTACAGATATTGGCCCCTAGCACTTGATCTGTGCTGGGTTCTGGGAATCAAACTGAAACCCTCGTGTTTGCACCCAGTTACTGTTATGGCTGAGCAGTCTGGCAGCCTCGCAGATGCAGGTGCTTTGAGCTTTGCAGGGAGCAGATACCCCCCCACCAGCACTGTGGGAGGTGCATGCTCGTTAAACAATCCTCTCTAGCCAGCTGTTCTCCATGCTCAAGGCTGAAAGTCATGGAGCAGAATTTTCCAAGCATTTCAAGTAATAAAAGTAAGGATTTGGTGTGGTTAAAACTTGTACTTAAAGGTTTGAAGTTATACTGTGACATTTTAAGTGTATTTTCTTTACACTTAATTTTCTAAAAGTTTCCAAAATTAAAAGGGAGAGTAATGAACTAATAAATCATTATTTTTTGTGTAAAGTATTTTCTGTTCTCTTGCCCTCCTCATCCCTCTTCCCTTTACACGTATATGGAAACATCACTTCCATAACGTGGGAAGTAAAACGGTGATTGCAGAGTCCAGGGTTTAGGGCAAGGCTTTGGGCTGCGCTGCCTAGGTTCTGTGAGTGGCCTGCCACCTGCAGGACACACAAACAACGGAAGGATTAGTTGTTGTTTTGGGGGGGGGGGGGGCTCTGTTGCTTTTTCTCCATATGTAAAATAATAATAAATGTATTCTATCACACATTTATGTATCTATAGGATTTCAGAGAATTTTTATGAAGACAGAAAATGTATATAAGGATTAAGACAACCTTTGTCCACAGAAATCAGTCAACTTTAACCTTTTGTTTAGTTACTATTTACTCATTACAAAATAGTTAAAGACATTACTATGCCAAGATCAAACTCCATTTGTCTCTACCATTCCTACCTCCAGGGTGGATCTGCGAATAGAAATTCAGGTAACCACGAGCCAGCTCAAGGATCCTTGTCTCTCTCTCCCAACTCCTCGCCACCTCCTTTGTATTACTGGTAGAAACTTGTCCCTTCTACTGTGCTGTTGTGCATAAGGAAGAGTTTCCTGGAGTCTGAATCTGCCTCCCCTCTCCCATGTCTTGATCTGGCTGAGGCACTTATGGTCATGTCCTGACTCTTGTGTATTCACATTGCTTGGTCATATGCAGTAAGGAGGCCTCTAGTTAGTTGCCAGCCGTTTGGCCCCAAAATAATCACACAGAAACTATATTATTTAAATTGCTGCTTGGCCCATTAGCTCTAGCTTATTATTGGCTAACTCTCACATCTTAATTTAACCCATCTCCATTAATCTGTGCATCACCATGAGGTCGTGGCCTACCAGCAAAGTTTCAGCACATCTGTCTCCACAGGAGGCTCCATGGCTTCTCACTGACTCTGCCCTTCTTTCCACCCAGGATTCAGTTTAGTTTTCGCTACCTACCTATATTCCCTGCACAGGTCCAAGACAGTACCTTCATTAACCAATGGTATTCACAGCATACAGAGGGGAATCCCACATCAGTCATATGATTTAGTACCCCCATAGGAATTGGAGTTTTCTATAGTAAAAGTATAATTTTAATAACTTACATATATGGTTGCATGTTATAGATGTGAGTACTTCAGAGCACCACTAAATAGTCTGCCCTGTGCTTATATTTATATCTTTGCGTCACCACGGACTCGGAGTTCCTCTAACCTGTCTGCCATGATGTTCCATTGGTAAATGGAATTAAATGAGACTTGTTGCTATGTGCTTTTTCCTTCAAAGTAAGTTCTTGAACATTCTTTTCAGATGTGTTTTGTTTTGCTTAGGTTTGCTTTGTTTTGTCTTCATTGTTTGAGACAGAGCTGCCCTGTAGCCCACTCTGGGTCCAAACCTGTGATCCCCCCTCAGTGCTAAGAATGTGGGTGTACACCACCATACCAGACCTTGAAATGGTTCCTTAAAAATGGTCAGGCTTGGTAGGATCAGCCTGAAATCCCAGATACTCCTGAGGTTTAGAACGGAGGAGTTTTAAGTTCAAGGCCTGCCAGGGCAACTTAGCAAGATCTATCTCAGAACCAAAGAAAAAGGAGCTGGGAGGTTCAGCGGTGGAGAGCTTGCCTACTCTGCCCTGGCCTCTCAGCCCCTCCCTAGGAGTAGTAGTTCGCCAAAATGGACTCATACCAAGCTAAAGGATTGTGTGCGCATTCGGCCATGTTCTCTCTTGTATACCTTTTCTCATTATTCAACGTATTTATTGACCTCCACAGCTTTGCTTTAGGCCAGTGGCTATCAACCTTCCTAACGCGGTGACACTTTAACACAGCTCCTCATGTTGGGGTGACCCCAACCATAAAACTATTTTTATTGCTACTTCATAACTGTAATTTTGCTACTGTTAGAAATTGTAATGAAAATATCTGATATGTGACCACCCCCTCCAAAGGGATGGCAGCCCACAGGTTGAGAAACCACTGATTAGGCGCTTGCAGTTCAAAAATGCAAAGGGCAGGTGTGCTGCCAGCCACGTGGAGGTGGAATCATATAAAACCCTGGGGTGAAGCAGGTCCATCCTCGGAAGATACCTGTGAGCCACGGGAGCACCACTGAAGAAGTGCTAACTCTGCACAACAGGGAATGGCTTACAGGTCATGGCAGCCACTTCAGTGATAGACGGAAGCTTTAGCAAAAGCTGTAGTGGATGGCCACCACGTAGATGGCAAGGCAGAAAGAAAAGAGGCAGCAATGACAGCCAAGAGCTGCTGAGGAAGTGGGACAGACTCAAAGAAGAAGATCCAGGGCAGGAGGATCTGGGAGAATGGGATCACTGGTACCTAGAAGCATTAGGGTCAGGTACAGCGTTAGGAATCAGAATCATACCACAGCCTCTGGATGCTCAGTATCTCAGTGTGGGCAATTGCAGACCACTGTTACAAACACTATTCCTGAGCAGCCTGAGTTCCTTAATAGGTAATTAAAATAAAAAGTATCCACTCAAACAAAAGACAAGTGTAGAGTTAGGTTCACATAAAAGAGCAAAAACGGGCCAGTTCTAGTGTCTGCTGATACTCCTCAACATCTCTATTGATACCTAATTCAATATCATGCAATTGACCCACTTAGTGTGCAATCCCATGGCTTTTAGTGTCTGCACCGGTGTGAATTTGTCATCCTGATCAATTTTAGAGCATTTCTGCCCATTCCAAAAGGAAAGTCCAAACTCACAAGCAATTGTTTCTTCCTCCTTCTAGTCCCTGGCAACCAGTAGTCTGATTTCGGTGCCTGTGTATTTATTTTTCCTTTCTGTATGGATATGCAATAATTCAGTGCATAGTGCTTGTGATTTCCTGCCTTGACTTCACATCTTCCCTGTCTATCCATGTTATAGAAGTAGTCTATGTCAGTTTCAATCTAATTGCCAAATAATATTTCATCCTACATACATAATATTTTATTTACCTGTTCATAAATTGATAGACATTTGTATTTCTCCTTTTAGAGAATAAACAATGCTGTTAGAATATAGGTAGTGTGAGCATGCTTATTTCTTGGAGGCATATATAGGAACAGAATTGCTGGGTCATATGGTACCATCTGGTGCCATGTTTAACTTTTGGGAGAGCTGCTAGGTTTCTTCTTGAATGTTTTTCAGCATTTACATTTTTTGTTTCATATCAGTAATCAAGATGATAAATTGATTACAAAAGCGACAATGGATGAAAACTATGACTCTCCCGTTCACAACTTAGGCCTTGGAACACCTGATACATGAGCACCAATCTGGTGTCTGAATTGTGCATTCTTTCATAAACTGTATTAAATACTAAGAGCCAGAAACATTAAAAGGCATAATCTGGGAGAAACTGTGTTACATTGGGGCATGTGGAGGCTCCCTGGGATGTTCTATTTGAGAGTGCTTTTATCCCAAAGGGCACCATCTGGCCCTATGTATGAGCAACTTGCCGTTTGAAGTGCAAGCTTTTGCTCATTAAAGTGGGTCAAACTTATTTTGAATTGGAAGTGACATTTAAGTTACTCCCGAACAAATATTGCCTTAACCTTGTCTCTGCTTCTCCTTCCTTGGTTCTTGTCCCCCACAGCAGTACAGCTCAATTGCTCAGATTCGCTCTGCACAAGCTGGACCCCAAGAGGGAATGTGTGGTGGCTGAGGGAGTAGAGGAAAGTAGCCTCTGCCAATCTGTATATCGTTTCATGAATGCTGCTAAATGGATGGCTATGCATACATGTGTGTCTGGCTTTTCTTTAGGAGCTGACGTGCTTGCTTTAGACATTGTGAAAAGCTAAGGCTTTTATGGGTGTAGGTACGTGTGTCACAAGGATGATGACATCTGCTGTCATTATGAAAAACTAAATAAAAATTCCTTGGAGTTTTGGCAATATTGTTTGTGTCTATTACCCTGAGTTGTTTGATTTCCTTCACAGCCTGCATCTGCTTCATTCAAACGATGCACATGTCTCTCTGGATGGCATTTTCCTCCAGCTGCCGAGAGTAGAGCAGGAGAGCACACACTCAAAACCGCTCTCGGACGTAGGGCTGCTTTGTATGCCACCCTGAGACTGGACTGCCTGGCTCTCCCAGGTAGCATCTTCTCATTTATAAAATTGTTCTGCTGTTGATTACTAAGCTGGCTTCTTCGGTGAATTTTAAGACTCCTCAGCCTTCTCTGTGCACAGTATGTCTTTATTCAAATTGTCATTTAGAAAGACAAGCTTCATGAAAGTGTAAAATATCGCCCTCAATTTCTCCAGATCAAGTGACTTATTAAGAATAAGACCAGAGAGAAATTAAGTAATTTTTGATAACGTAGCCCATTAAAGTTTTTAATCTACCTATAGGAAAAGTCTGGAAAAATAATTTTGGAAACAAACCAACTGACTGATAATACATGCAAAAACAGCAAAACTCTCATAGCCCAGCAGCATATTTAATTGAATTTATCAAAATGCTTCCAAGCAGAATAGCTTTACTCTGCTTTTTTGAATGCAAACAGCTATGAAAAGGAGAAAGAGGCAAATCTCAGGATGTCACTTCCAGTGGCAGCCAGGCACAGTTCTCCTCTTGGCACTAAGCAAAGGGACTCCATCAGCATGATTAGCCACCTTGCCCCCTCGGAGTAGCATCTGCTTCCTCAGGGCCCCAGCTGAGCTGCTGTAAGGCTCTGGCATTTCACTGGAGAGAAAGAGTAGAGTCTGAGAGAAAGAACACATAGAGCGCTTAAAAATTTCATCTCTAACGCTCGGGAAAACAGAGTAGAATGTCCAGACAGCACCTCTCCACGCCAGCGCTGCCCTCATGGCAACCACGTAAATGGATATGAAGACCGCTGGCACACATGTCCACAAGCTCAGATGGGAATTTTAAAGTCTGATATTGAAGGTTAAAAATCTTAGAAAATGGCAGAATTTGGAGGGAGCAGGTGGTATCATGCTTCATGTAAACCTGGCACTATTTATGTTTTTGTTTTTGTAAGATTAAAAGTAACTGCCACCATATGAGACGGCTCCGTGTTTTCTGTCATCCCAAATGGAAAGAGTCCCATTGTAACTGCTGTTATGTAGCAGGATGTCTCACTAGGCAGACTCTCAGAACACTGCTCTGAAAGTCTTATTTTGCTAGTTAAATTTGAGATTTGGTCTCCAAACCTCTTAATTAAGTTACATGTTACTGAGAGTGTAACAACCACACTTGACGGATGCTCACGATGAAGATGCTGAGGTCATAAGTATGGCCTGGTATGAGCCTCCACAGTCCTCATTCCAGCTCTTTTGACCCATGGGAAACCGGCTGATCACCTGTTGCTACTGGATCATCATCTCTGCCGTGGCCCTTGGCTTTCTGTGCTGGGAGCTTCCTTGACCACTACATTGTTTTGCTGGGTTTGAGCCAAGTAGAGTAACACCCTCCAAAGTAGGATTTCTCACCTGATAGCTGTATCGAGCCATAGTGCTACAGATGTGCACAACAGTCCTCAGGTGGCTAATTTGGGGTAGGTGCTCATGAAATGAGATCTTCGTCTTGATGAGAACAGAATATCAAAGTTACTAAAGCCAGTGTCATGTGCCTTGGAGGTAATCAGATGCTTGTTAATTGGACTTAAGATCTACTCAACAAGAGGGAAACCATACCTGGTACCAGAAACTAATTTTACCAGCTGCTCAGGGCTAGTGAAGTAAATGGTTCTTGGAGGAGAGCCTACAACCACTATTTACTAAGCCAGTATAATCCCTAACTACATTCTAAATATTTATCCTGTGCCCAAAGCTAAGTGAGGTCCTTACTCATCTTCCAGACTCCGTCTCATGAGCTGCTGCTTCCAGATGAGAACATATGATCTCAGCTATGAACAGAAGAAAAATGTGATTTCCTTCCCAGGAAATTTCTTCCTCAGTAGTTAAGACGTACTGTTTGGTTTAAAGCAAACTCCTATTGACAGATCCAAACTCCCAAAGAGGAAACTTGTCATGGTTTAAAGTCATTTATATAGAGTAGGCCGAACAAGGGATATATGCTCCAGCCCATAGGAGGAAAAAGATGGAAGTTCTTGATGAAGACTCAGTTTGCAGGGTTGCTTCGTACTTGGCCTTACTCTCGTAACAATGGAAGTTAGCAAAGATGACAGGAAAAAATTTAAAATGTCATTCCATTCAAAGAAAATTCTGATCCTTGGTTAAATTAGGATTTTGGTTGCCAAATTTATGCTATTTTTTTCCTGGCAAGTGATACTTAGAATAGATTGTTAAATAATACTATGTCATCGCTGCTGCAATCTATCATACACATTGCTCAGTTGACACCTGTCATCTCAAATAGCATTACAGTTGTCCTTGGGGTAGAGGAGAAATCCCAACATCTGTTACATGATGTTAAGCTTAATTAAAAATGCTTGTTTCCTATACAGCTGTGTTTGGTTGGTCTGCATTTGGACAGAAAGGCAGTTTGCTAGCGATTGGTAGTCACTCCTACACATGAGCTGCACTCTATCTCCTTTCTCTTCCCCTTAAGGCATTTTCGTTCCCTAATTAACCTGGTATCATCTCTTAATGTAACATTCATGTTCATCCTGAAGCAGTTTTTTTTTGACTTGATGTATTTTTGAATTGCCATTTAGTTTTTTACCTTCTAAAAAGTCCCTGCAGTAGACGTTTCAGAAACACATTTCATAAGATTTCCCTTTAAGCAAAGGCTATAGATTTAAAAATAATGTTTGGTTTAGACCAATGATTATAAGGTATTAAAGAACTAGATAAGTATGTTCTGTCCTTTTCAGTTTTGTATGACTTTGTAGAAATATGCAAAATTGAATCATTGGAGCCTGAGTCTGCAACTCTGCTCTGTGCACCCATGAGCCTCGCTCAATGATCCTGCTCACTCTGCCCACCCCTTGCTATCTCCCTTCTTATCCGGCTAGAAACACATCTTTCTACTGTGCTGATGTAAGCGGGGACAAGATCCCTGGAATCTGAATCCTCCTCACCTCTGCAGCCAGGTCTTGACAGCCTCCAGGATAGCAGAGCAACTCTAAGGAAAGACCATGACACTTGGAATAAGCACCAAGGGGGTGTGATGTGGCCTCCCAAGGGGACAGCCTTTCTCTTAGTCTACAGCCATCTTGGTTCTGCTTTTCTCTGTTGTTATGCACAGGACCTTCTTCTGACAGTGACAAGGACAAACCACTGGAGAGTTTTTAGCTGGAGGACTGGGGCAGTGCACGGAGGACAACCCCGACGCAGTGAGGAGGCCCCTCCTAATGACATTCCTGTGGGGGACAAGGAGACCCAGAAAAGGCTAGGACTGCCTTGGTGAAAAGCTGGAGTAGAGGACAATCCCATTGGCGTTCACAGTCTGTTTGGCCTCTCACACCTGCAGCTGTCACATGGAGACCAACTCTAGTCTGGGAGGGGCTGATAGAGGACAAGGAAAGCTCAACATTTCACACCCATCCTGTCTTCAGTGTAGGGCAGCTGGACTCAGGAGCAGAAAGAAGTTCTTTCCTGGGGAGCCTGCATTCAAGGCTCCCAAGGGTAAGATGCGGAAGAGGTTCTTTGGAGACAAAAACCCGCCTGGGTTGTGAGCTGACCCATTATCTTATTTTTACTGGAAATGTTATTTTGTTAGCCATGCTGGGCCTGTGGAGCCGCTCTGTTGAAAACTTAGAATCAGCTTATCTCATTTCTCCCTTTAAAGCAGCATGGTGCCACATAGCCTGTGAAAGGAAAATGTCACCCTGCTTCTTCTGCTCCCACGTGACAAAACTACTTGGAAAAGACTTTGATTTTGCTTGCTGGGGGATTGATTTTAAATCCATCTTTGAATTATCTTCTCTAAAAGCTGTTCCCAGTCAGTATGTTGAGATTCCCAGTTGAGCTGTTAATTTTTCTGCCTACATATGTAGTTTAAGAAAACCAAATATTTTATGCTCTGATTTGCAAGAGGTAAATATTAAATTTATAACAAGTAGTAAAACTTGATTTCACATATTTTATGCAAGACTGGCTACATCAGTGTTGCTAGAAGAAAAAATATACATTGAATCTTATGACTGTATTTGCTAATGTTCTACCATATTTGGCCTACAGAACTGGCATTTTATTTAATGGGACAACCATTGTCCGAGTCATACATTAAAGGAAAATAGTCTGAAAAGACAATGGTTATTATTCTTAGAGGAAGGGAGTAGAATCTACATTCTGAATCTACAGTAGAATCTACACCTGAGATTGTGTGCACATTTCCTCTATTGTGAAAACTTTTGTCTTATCTGTATGTGCGTGTGTGTGTGTGTGTGTGTGTGTGTGTGTGTCAGAGAGAGAGAGAGAGAGAGAGAGAGAGAGAGAGAGAGAGAGAGAGAAGACAAACATATAATGAAGGAATCTATAAAATGAGAGTCAGGTAAAATAGGGGCATATAATCAAGTCCATACCAAAATGGTGAAATAACACATGTGCTGTAATGCTTCAGACTGTTTTAGAGTATTGTACAATTGTACAACATAATTGGAAAGCTATGGAAGGCTAAAACATAAATATTTTAGTCTAAAGTATGTTTGTCAAACTGTTCAAGATTCTGTAGTCTGTTCTTTAATCACAACTTGCTCCTGTAAGACCTTGTTCTCCCAGGCCACAGGATATTTGTGAGTGACAGGTAGCACCTAGAGGTGTGCCCAGCACTGAAGCATTCATTCTTCTGTTTTAAACATGTGCTGTAAATCTAGTGTCAAGAATATATGTCATTCTCAACAGCTCCTCTCCAAGGGCCGTTCCTCCAGGGCACCTGGACTGCTTCTTTGAACTAATCCACAATTTTCAAATGCTGCTAGCACAACTTTGAAGGCATTCTTTTGGAAATCTCATTTTCACCTATGCTGTCATGGAAACCTTGACAGCTGGTGATCAGTAAGAAAGTTCAGGGAGACTTTTCACACTTTAGTTTCCTAATACAGGCTACAACTTTGCATCCCGATGCCTTGATTAATATCACATGTTTATCTAAGAGATCACTGTTTATATTTTAATGAAATCAATTCTGTAACTAATTGTTGCTTGAGAATATCTTGGGGGAGAAGAACAAATGTCTACTAACCCCATATAGGGAACTAATGACAGATTAAAGTCATGATATTACCAAAACCCAGCTTGGCTGGCTGATAAGCTTATTGGGGCTACTTATATGACTATGGGTAAGGGGTTACTTCATGAAACATGGATAAGTCAAAGGCAGGTACTTTTTCCAAAGCCCACGCCAGCAAGAAAATTAAAACCCCTGAGCTCTGTGTCCAATTTGAAGGTTGGAGATTCTCAACTTAAGAGTCCTTACAGATTGTATTCTCTTGGGAGCACTGGAGCCTTGCAAATCTTAATTTCAGCAACTTCCTCAGACACCTGTAATGTTTTTTTTTTTCCTGAGTTTTAAGGAGCTTACCTTTAGAAGTTTCTAAGTGTTAAAGAACTCTCCTCTAAGATTCTAAGTCAGAGATAATTGCTACACAGCTAACTAAGAAGCTAGCGGGGAAAAATGGTTTGAAAAACAGGATGTGAAAATAAGATTTTTATATAGCTGGACATAAAATTGAAAGATGATATAAAATTGATGGTATGTACCCTGCTGGTTGTTAGACTAATATCATACAGTATTTAGAGATTAAAGCCCGTACTGTGTGACTTATCACTGTAGCCTAGCAAAATGTGAGGCTTCTAATGCTACTTTTGGTAGCCATAGTTCTTCTAGCAAGATGCACAAAACTGTTAGGAGATTTTAATCTCTAGTCATGTCAGTTACTAACAAAAGTTCATGTTTTAGTGACCATGGTTATGCATGTGAGAAAGGACTATTTTCAGTTCTTCATAATAGCAGTTGACATTACACAGAAGACAATGCTGGATTCTGATGACTCTCCTGAGGACTGGTGTTGACACATTAGATTAGATGATGACTTGGGGCCTGTTGGTTGTTTGATTTTAATGGGTAGTGATGATCACTTGAAAACTTGATATTACAGTAATAATGCATTCATTTGACTAATTGTTGCATTGTATTTGTTTCTGTGCATTGGGAATTTTGTGTATAGAGTGCCCTGGTGTGGCCCTGCAAAAGCCATGATGTAACAGGAGGAGTGGCCTGCTTGTTCTTCCTGGCTTAACCCCCAAAATAATCACACAGAAACTGTATTCAATTAAACACTGCCTGGCCCATTAGTTCTAGCGTCTTATTGGCTAACTCTCACATCTTGATTCAACCCATTTCTAATAATCTGTATGTCACCACGAGGTCGTCGCTTCCGGGAAAGATTCAGCATGTCTGACCTGGCAGCTCCATGGCAACTCTCTCTCTGCTTTCTTTCTCCCAGAATTCAGTTCTGTCTTCCTCGCCTACCTAAGTTCTTCCCTATCAAAAGGCCAAGGCAGTTTCTCTATTCAACCAATGAAAGCAACACATAGACAGAAGGACCTCCTACACCACCATGAATACAAAAGTAAGTGGGATACTTAAGAAGGATCAATAAACATGAATCTGAACATTGTCCCTGGACCACATTCCCATTTGGATATCAGTTTGAAAATTAAATCCAAGACTTTAACAGACAGTCACCTATAGCAGTTATACTTTAAGCATGTCAATTCTAGCTCATTTGTTTTGAATAAACAATTAATTTGTTGGTTTATTTATTTATACACACTGTGTGCATGTGTGTGTGTGTTCATGCTTGCACTGGAAACTCTTTACTATTGAGCTGTCTCCTGGGTCTCTAGCTCAAAGTGTTTTAAATGAGTAATGGAGAGGGTGGGGAAGGAACCACACAGTCCTGGCCTCTGGATTTCTTTAGAAGATGCCGGGGTCAGTTCTAATGGGAGAAGAAACAATGCACGTCTAGCAGTAATTTACATCATATGATTTTGAAAGTCAACCCAGAGGAAAACTCAAGAGTGTTCTACAAAATCCATCTCTTTGGTCAGCATGATCATGGCTCCCACACTCTGATCTCTTAAAGAATATTTTTCTCAACTTATGAAGGAATATTAGTATAAATGCTTGGGTGAGTTGAAGCCTGCAAGCTGGGGTATGGTCTGTCTGTCTCTTGTCTCTTTTAAGGTTTCCTATTGGGAACCACTGGCCTAGAGACAAATGGCTGCCATCTGGAAGGGCTGAGAGAAGCTAGCCTAGTTGTGTTGACAATGATGTTGGCTAACTGAAATCGTGATGACAGAGAGTGTGCTTTGATCTCTTCTCAGTCAGAAACACCCTGTTGCTACATGAGATTAGGCTATCTTTTCCTTTCTTGTTGCAGAGAATCTATACTAGAGTGGTAAGTTTCCATAGAACTTCAATCTTGAGAAATTAGTACAATAAATAGTAGTACTGAGATCCTGAAATTGGACTCTTGACTTGAGCTCAGTTCTTCCTCCAATTGTCAGATATTGCCATCGCTGTGTTTGTATCCAGGTCTTCGGATATGAAATAATATTCGTTGTGGTCTTATGTGGTCTCGGTGAAGACGGAATCAGCTAATGCAAGTCAAAAATGTGGTGTCTAGCATGTAAAGAGTGCTCAGTAAACAGTGCTAGAATCAAAGTGAATTGGGCAAAGTCTTTATCTGTGGAACAGTTGGCATTGTGTAAATCCTGGTTTCAAGTCATTTTTGAGCGTATGAGCACCAGGCAGGGTTCACTACTTTGATTACCCATCATCCCCCCGTTCATTATGAAGTCATCTGCTGCTTTGCTGTCAGAGATTTATATTCCTGGTGCATTTCTTTTCTAATGCCACTTTCTGGATGGCGCATGCCACAGATATGCATCTTCTCTCAGTTCTAGACTCTACATGAAGGTGTTATCCACTTTGATTTTTTTCTTTAAGGCCTCTCTTTGGCTTGCAGATGGCCAACCTCTTCTCTGTCTTTCCTACATATATTTCCCTGGTGTCTGCTATCTCATTAGAATGGTCAGATGGGACTAGGGCCCATTCTAGTTATCTTGTTTTAAGGTACTTAACTTTGTAAAGGCATTTTCCCCATGTGAATCCTTCTTCGGAGGTATGAGGGCCTAGGCCTTTACCACATGGCATTGAGGAAAGTAATTCCATCCATAACACTCAGCACTGCCTCTTCCTCATGTATACAATGGAGTGGGTCTGAGTTCCTTAAAGGCAAACTGTGTCTGATTCTTTTATTATCATCTATCAGTAACTTGTTCATAAAAACCATCAAGCATTTACTATGTACCTGTATATATTCCAGTCAGGCTGCTGGAGGAGGCATGAACACTTCTGCAAGTGACTCTAATTCTTCGTCTCTGTCAAACAACTCCAGTAACCCCAATCTCCTCACTGCTACCCTGTAACTTTCTCTCTCTCTTTCTCTCTCTCTCTCTCTCTCTCTCCCTCCCTCCCTCCCTCCTTCTCCCTCTCCCTCTCCCTCCCTCCCTTCCTCCCTCCCTCCCTCCACATATTTCCCACTCCTATACTCATGAGTGTGGTCCTATCCTCTGGAGGTTGTTCAACCAATCAAAATACCATGTATACATAAATTAATAAAAACATTATACTCAATTAAAAAAATAGATCTTCCCAAGCAAGGATATAGTTTTGTAAAGTCCTATTTGATGAGGTTTCCCAGTATAGAAGTTATATATTCCATATTGTAGCTGGAGACTTACTTTGGAAAAGATAAAGTGTGCGTTGTAATGCAGACAGTCACAGAGGAAGACTGTCCCTGTTTGGGGCAGGTATAATGGCTGATCACCATACTCGCTCTTTCACCTTCTGACATGTTTGCTTCTTCAGTCCGGAGAAGACACCTTGGATTCAGCAGCTCAGTCCTCAGTTTTATTTCCATTTTCTTATATGGAGCTCTACAAGGAAAAATAAGCCCTGGCTCTATATGGCTCCAGATTTTTCATTATTCTCTGTGTGATTGTATGCTCATTTTAAAAAGCACTTGAAGTGCTGGTTCAAACCTTGGCAATTTAAAAAATGCTAATGTACTGTATTGCGTCTTAAGGAACATGCTTGAAGCACCTGGCAGATTTCCAGCTAATATCCTTGGGATGGGAGCACTGAGTGCCGTGTTAGTGAGGGAAGGGGAAAGCAAACAGGTTATTTCCAAACTGACAAATGAAGCAGCAACTGCCAACCAACCTCCCTTTATCCCCTAGGGTGAGGAACCTACTGCACACAGACAGGACCCTGCAGGAGGCAGTGCCATTTGAGAACATTGCGGTGGGGGACGGGTGGAGTCAGGTCTCGCAGCCTGGAGTTTGTAGATGGAGAAGTGAGAGCTGCAAAGATTTTTATAGGTGGTGGAGAGGACAGGGTGGTCAGTTGTCAGTAGGTGTAGCCCATCTTGGTTATCTTACGTTCCCAACACTTTCCCATCTCTTCCCAGGTTTTCTTCTATGGGAACTCTAGGCCAGCTGGTGTGCTGTGTGAAGAGGTTGTGGAAGCTTGGGGAGATGGGGTCTAGATGGAGGAGGGAGATATGTGTCAGGGTTTCTTTAGAGGTTGGTTATATGATCCCCAATCTTTTCTTTTTTCTTAGCCTAACAGTTACCATGGTGTGACCTCCTTTCTTGTTCACCAAGGACTGAATGCTGGGAAACTGTGAGCCAAATAATCCTTCCTCCTTTAAGTTGTTTCTGCCAGGAGTCACAGTGTTGCCAAAATTAGCTCCTATGAGACATTGTCAGGAACTCATGCTCTTCAAGTTTCCCAGCAGCCGTTCCTTCCTCCAACACAATGCATTACCACCAAGCTTTTCTCCTCTTCTCCCAACGGCATGGTTTACTTCCTCTAACTTGAATCCAGGAACACTCTGATAACAGAAAATGCACTACAGAGAGGAGGTGCTCTGGATGCATGAAAGCTGCTACAGAGAGGGGGAGCTGTGTGTGCATGGAGAGAGGGGGAGCTGTGGGTGCATGGAGAGAGGGGGAGCTGTGTATGCATGGAGGCTGCAGCTTTAGGTAAGGCGGTGTGGATGGACCTCAGGGACTGGAAAGCACTTGAGAAAGACAAACAAGGTGAGGAGCAGGGCATCCAACCATGTGAGGAGAGTAAAGGCACTAGTGCTAAGAATCAGGGAGGCATCTTCCTGAAGAGGAGAGATGCAGGGGTGGGTAGGGCTGTGGCATTGGGGAGAGGAGAGAACAATGACTGCAGGAATGTGAGAGAGGATGGCATTAGCCCAGCGAGGAGGGGAAGGCTTTTCTCTGCAGCTGACAGGCACCGAGTCCTGCTGCAAAGGGCAGCCCTGAAGAGTATGTAGAAGAGGAAGTGAAAGATACAGACAGAGCAGATAGTGGGACCAGATGCAGTTTAATCTGGATAAGAGCATCATGAAATAACCTTTTCAAACACCCAGCCATACACGACAAGGAGACGCAAACGCTAGTATGAGCTGCAGTGTTTCCGGTGAAGGGTGCTGAGTGAAAACATGCCTTGAGTCAGCACGGTCCGTTGCTCTGGAGAGGCTATGAGTGAAGGTCAGACTCACCAGCTCAGGAGAGAGGGAGAGACCTGCTTTCATTTTGCCAGGAGGGAGGGGACAGCAGTCAGGTGCTATGGGAAAGGGGGTCAGCTGTGTTCTTTGGTCCTGTGACTCAGCAGAGTGCATCTTGTTGTCACTTGTCTGGACATGTGGTACATACACATGCTCAGAAAACCATTTGCCTGTTAGAAGGGTGCCCACATTCAGAATACATAGAATGATCTCTGAAGTTGGCTTAAGACTTTGTGGTTTAAAAAAAAACATCAAGCCAAACCTGATTGTTTGTGCCTATAGAAATTAATCTGTGTAGGTCTAGTGCCTTGATGCACAGAAGGCTGTGTGTACCAAATTAGTTGATGTATTACTGTGACCTGATGCATGCTTTCAGTGACGTTTCCACAAACATCTGGGGAATAGTGCATCCTCTGAGTTTAGAAATGTGCTTTCCACCCACATCTGCTGGTCCACCTGCCTCTTCAAATACATTGGTTTGCAGTCAGGGCAAAGTATGCTGCTAAGTGCTGCTGCTGATGGTTTCCTTTTTTTCCAGGACAATTTCAGAGGAACAGTGGTTAATGCTCCGTTACCTGTCCTGGGTCACTCTTTTCTTTGGTGCCTTTCCTGGTGTCATCTCAGTATAGATCTGTTGCTTTATGTTGATGTAGAGAGGTCAGAGCTAAGTCTGGTTGATTTTTTTCCAGGTATGTGAGTTGACCTTCCTGGGTGCTGGCAAGCTCACCCCTAACTGCAGATCACATTGGGGTGTTTTCATGAAGTCTGTTCTGGCTCTTCCACTCCTGGTTAAGATGAGTCCTTCCAGCGCACAGATCCAAGATCTGCTTATCTACGTCTTCCATCCTCACAGTGTTCTCCTCCATGAGTTGTAGACTTTTGCTTCTTTGCATTTTACTTCTCACTTATTTCTCTCAGCTGTTTCTCAAGTCCCTTTACTTCTTATTTCCTTATTTCCTTTTCTTCTGGTCTGTCTTCAGCTCTCACATCTGAACCTACTGTATTCCCTACGTGGGATTCGCTGTTTGACTGTTCTGGACTTAATGGAATAGCTTGTCACAGAGGTCTACAGGGTGATGCAGTTTGTCTAATGAGATTTCTTCTCTACATAAAGTTATTTGAGTATAACTGTGTAGTTTCTCCTTGTGTTCCTCTTAATGGTATTTAGTATCGAGCACTTGGGGTTCATGGGCTGGGGCTTGGAAGTAGGAGTCAACATGTGGTGAGTGCTAGGTTATGTGAAGAATTTATATGTTTGTCTTAAATAAACTGTATTTTTAACTTGTCTTTTTATTTTTATGACAAATTATTTTATCTACATTAACTTTTATCTACTATCAAATATTCCCCCTACACAGAACATTTGAAAGATTAATGATGGTCACTTGTGTCAGGCAGGCTGTGGTTATTTATCTTTAATATAATGAAAACATAGATTAAAGTATTTGAATAAATAGGAAGACTTACATATTTATGTCCATAGACATGAATTTTTAACAATAAGTTTCTAATGATACTGGGACTGCAGGATCATGGATTTTCAGCTTTGAAACCCATGAACTAAACAAACCCTGCTTCTTTAAGAAGTATCTTGGCCCAGGTATTCGTTACTGCAAAAGAAGCTGGTCTAATGTCTAGATATCTCTTCCTTTTAAAGATCTGACTATGAGGGTGTAAGCGTAGGAACAAGAAATGGTGTTAGCAAGCCATAATCACACGGAAGAAAAAACCCTAGAAAGCAGATGCTAGTTAGGAGATTATACTAAAGTCATTTGCATGCTTTTCATGTTTGCATTATGTAGCACTCTGGGATTTTTACATTCAAAGCATTTGCTTTATGTAGTAAGTATTATATATAACATTTATAGTAAATTGTTTCATATTGAGTTGTTTCCTTTGTTGGAAAAATTTGGAGGACAATTCCACATCTCAACTACAAAGTTTACTCTGCTGCTTCAATGAAAAGGGGGTGAGGGCTCCCCCAAACATACATCATCAAAGTAGGTAAAGAGGTCCTGCTGAATCTCAGCAGCCTTCCCAGGCCTCCTTGGATGCCTTGTCCCTACACATTTGCAGATGGTAGTTTGGGCCCTTGCAAGGGTCACATTTATTTGTCTTCTTCCACCTACCTCAAAAATGCCTAACTTGGTCATATACATAGAGAGGCATTATCCATGGCTCTTTAAATTACAGAAAGCAGAAATCCAGCTTAGATGAGCTCAAGTGGAAAAGGGAATTTGTTGCATCAAATTTTTGTGAATTGTTAGTATTAACAGTTGCTTTAGATATAGGTTCAGATGTTCACACTAGATCCAGAGATGCTTGTCTCTTTGACGTCCTGAGCTCACTTCTTTCTTTAGCTTCTTGAGCAATTGTGAAATGAGGAAAATTCACTAAACTACTCAACAGTAGTTAAGTTGTCCTTGGGTTCACTTCCATAAGCAGGCTAGGTGCTTTTGGTGACAGAAAGCCACCTGAAGTATTAAACTCACTCTCTGCTGGTGTCTCAAGCCTGGAGAAGGGAGGGTCTCTCTGTCAGTAGCTCCCACAATACAAATAGCTCTTTTTAATTGCACAAACTACAGGCCAACACCTAAACCTACCCTCTGGCCCTTGGAGTGTACACAACATGAGCAGTGATCCACCTTAGCTCAAGACTGTGCCAGTGTGTGTGTGTGTGTGTGTATACATTGCTTGAGAAGAAGGGAGAGAGAATTGTATAAGACATACATTTGTCTTTGTATTAAACAGTGTGAGAAGTTATTCTGCTGGAACAAATAGGCCAGTATTCCCAATGCTTGCCCCGGCAATTCCCATTTCTCACAGAGGCTGCGATGGTAGTCTGGTCTACTTGTGCTCACTCAGGCTCCAGAATGAGCCAGATATGTCACTTTGATGTTTCCACAGTCACCAAGGCAGGGAAAACTGGAATCTGGCTTGCATTGACATTTTATGTTCTAGCTGGGAGGTGGGGGGCGACATCTCATTGGCTAGAATTTGTGACCTCCCTGGCCAAAAGCAAGGGGACCAGCTAGTTGAATGTCTGCTTTCTGTGTTTCACAGAGCAGGAGAGGCCTTAAACATCAGAAACCATGACTGTAGCCACAGTTCACAGACCCTCATAGCACCTGGTACCACTGTGGTACCCTGCTTAGCTTGCCATTCTGAAGGTACCATTCCTCTTTAAACCAGGAACCTTTCCTGCCCTACCAGTTCATTTACATATGAACACAATCATCCAGTGACATGCCAGGGACTGCTTGAGAGTGAAAGCAAAGCATTAAAGATAACTTGACAGAAATCACAGCACGTGACTTTGGATTTTTATAGCATTTTCAGTAAGTTACTTCAAAAGTGATGTTATAAAACAAGAGCCATGTGTTAATTTGTGATTAGATCATGCATTTGGAAAGACTACTAGGCAAGTCTTGATTTTGGCATCTCGTGTATCAGGTTTGTTCAGCAGGAAAATAGTCACCCAAGACCTGAATGAAGCTGAGGGTCTGCTTCCATGTGCTTTAATCACATTGTGTATGTAACCAATTGGAACTGGCTGCTAGCTGACATGTTATGATGGGAACCAGAACTGAGCAATCCCAAAGCTCAAAGGAATGCCAATTGCTCTTATGATCTGGTTTTGTAAATTGTGTGCTTTGTTACTGTTGAGGTATGGTTCACATCACATAAAGACATAATTCCGTGTAGCATAGGCTTAGGCAAGGACTGGAATGCCAGGAGGCAAATTTTGAAGAGCATGTTGGAGGTTTGTGATCACACAGCAATCCCCAGCTGTCTTCTGGTAGGAAATCTCTTTGTGTAAAAATTAATAGGCAGGTTGAAATAAGTCTTAGAAATGGGGAATCCATGCCCTCCAACTTGTATACCTCTTTGGTACTTACTCACTACTCTTTGATATTAGATTCTATGGCTTGTGATGTGATAATATTGGTATATGGTGGGATCTTTAAGAGGTCATTGGACTACCTTTAAAGTAGATGATATCCTAAGGACTGGATTAGTTACCCTGAGATGAGGTTACTATAAGGCAAGGATTCCCCTAGTATTTTAGCCTCTTTTCTTGTGTCCACTTCTCCTTTTACTCCTCTACTCTATTGTAAAGTTGATGTAGGAGGGTCATCTGTCTATGTGTTACTTTCATTGGTTAATAAAGAGACTGCCTTGGCCTTTTAATAGGGCAGAAAATTAGGTGGGTGGAGTAGACAGAACAGAATGCTGGGAAGAAGGCAATGAGGCAGATACCATGGAGCCAGCCACCAGGTCAGACATGCTGAATCTTTCCCAGTAAGCCACCACCTCGTGGTGCTACACAGATTATTAGAAATAGGTTAATCAAGATGTGAGAATTAGCCGATAAGAGGCTAGAACTATCGGGCCAGGCAGTGTTTAAATGAATACAGTTTGTGTGTTGTTATTTCGGGTGTAAAGCTAGCCGTGCAGGATGAAGAGCAGGCCTGCTTGCCTCTTCACTATAAAGTAGTAAGAGGCCTTTGCTAGAAGTCCAGATGACTGTAGCATAAAACTCTTAAACCTTCCTGACTTCCAAATGGAAGCCAAAATAGACCTTTTGCATCACACATTGCTCAATAGGCTTCCAATCACAGCAGCCAGAAGCAGATAAAGGTAGTACTCATGGCAAACAGCCGTCAAGGTAAAGCAACCACTGGCATTCATCATCTGTCTCATGGCCTTAGATCCCATGTAGTGTTCAACCAGCTACACTGAACAAAAGAGATGTAAATGGTTTCCCATTAGAGTTCACACATGGAAGTGTTTAACAGTATCTCATCATCTTAGGGTACTTTCTGTTCTCTTTGGTTGTGAGCTCTAGTTCTTGCCTACAGAATTTATACTGTATCTGAGAGTTCTCAGCAAAGTTAATAGTGTATTTCTTTAGCAAAGGCAAATTTAATATATTTCCCAGGTACCTCCTGAGAGTGCCTGGGCTGCATCACTAATGCAGGTATTTCTACAGCAAATCTTTGTCTTTACATGAGACTCAGTTTGACAGTCCTTTTCAACTTGTGGGGCATATCACAAATGTTATCTTTTCTACAGGGAAGTCTTTTATATTTCTATAAAACAAAGTATCTACAGGGATGTCTTTTATCTGCTGTAGCACTATGATGGCTTAGTTAAAATGTTCCAGATGTTAGCCTCAGAAAGAAGAAAGGAAAGACTGTCTCAGCAGACTGCAGCTGCAGAGACAGTCGTGAATGAATGACTAATGGATTGATCACAATCCCACTGATACTTAGTTAACCTTAAAAGTATTTCAGTTTCCTGTAGCCTCACAGTAAGGGTAATTTAGAAGAAGACATGTTTTCTGTCCAATAGTGTAAGCTCAGGAGAAAGGATTCATTTTCATCTGCAACCTTTCTAGGGAGAGCAAAATTCTAAGTCAACGCTTTATAGACAACTCACTGGAGTTAGGGTTGCAGAGGACCTTGTAAATTGCAGTTCCTCCCAAGCCACCACGTTAGATTAGGAAAGAAGAGATTGAAGCAAGATTGTGTACTAATATATTAAAAGAAAACAAAGCTATATTTGAGTCTCAAATATAGTCAATGATTTTTGTCTAGAGCTAAATGCAAGACTATACCTTCAGTGTTGTACTAATTATTGCTATATAAAAAATATATTGAAGGCTTTTAAATTTGCTTCATATACTTTGGGTAATCAAATGGGCCACTTGTAATCATAAGGGAAACAAATATGGCTTAGAAGCAAATAATATTCTTGTTTCTGAGTTACCTTTGATGTTTCTAGCATCAACTAACAATTTAAGTATGTTCTTCAGAATATTCTTCTTGATAGAAGACAAATTCACTATTGTTCTTCAACAGAAAAGTTCATGGCACTTATTATATCCTGGGATCACAAAGTTATTTTAACTAAAAAGAAACTAAAATATGCCTTTGAAAATAAATAAATGTATTATATGACATTTGTACTAGCTGTCACCCAGGTACTATGTTGAAAAATTCTACAATCAATTTCTTATACTATCTGGTGTCTAAATTAAGACATTACAGTTAAACGGGGGCTACTGTTTCCATGGAGGGGCAAATACTATTATGTATCTCAAGTTCATGACCATTGTTTCTCTATTCATATTTATTAAACTTTATAGATTTAACATGAAACCTAAAAAGTTTCTTGTCTTCTAAAATTCACCTAATGTGACCTAACAGCAGCAAGTGTCTTGTTATCCTCAAGTGGAAGTAGTGTTCCTTCCAGAACAACCACCCAGACACCAGATCCAGTGTGAATGAAAGAGGGTACATGGGAAATATTAAGTTGTTGCAAAAGAAATTGTTGAAGGAGAGAGCTGCTTGTTCTTCCCAGCTGCCCAGAACCAAAATAACCACACAGAAACTGTATTATTTAAAACACTGCTTGGCCCATTAGCTCTAACTTCTAATTGGCTAACACTTATATCTGAATTTAACCCATTGCCAGTAATCTGTGTATTGCCACATGGCTATGGCTTACTGGCAAGATTCCAACTGGTGTCTGTCTCTGGCAGAGCTCCATGGCTTCTCTGTGACTCCACCTTTCTTCCTCCCAGCATTCAGCTTAGTTTTACCTGCCTACCTAAGTTCTGCCCTGCTATAAGTCCAAAGCAGTTCTTTATTCATTGATGGTAATCACATCATATAGAGGGAAATCCCACATGAAGAAATTGTGATTTTTAGACTATAAATTTTAAATCAGTATAACAAAGCTCTGACACCTGTTTATTAACCAGAACAGTAATTACATTCAACATACTTTGCCAGCAAGAAATAAATTTGTTTGTCTATATTGTTGGTGTAAAATCACAACTCTCACCTCACAGGGAATCAGAGATACTTTATACAGGAGTCAAATATGAGTAACTATGTCAGAGAACACAGATTTATGGCACCCCAAATTCCATGTCCAGCATGAAAGCAGTGTCATGAAGTCTTGATAGCAAGAGAACAAAGAAGGTCATAAATCAAGACACTTTCCAAGCATCTCAGTGGTGATAGCAGCGAGGATTACAGCAAAGCATTGGGCTCTCAGCTCTCAGTCTCGCATGCTGTCTGATGACAGTCTACGCTTTGGGTTTGTTGTGAAACAGTGGCCAACTAAATTAATAGATTACAAAAGGTTTTCATCTGCCAGTCACAGGATATGAGGTCCAACACAGATGTGGGAAAGGAATGGCTATTTAGAGGAGTAGACTCTACCTAAGATAAATTACAATTAGGCTCTAGACCAGCAACATTCCATCTTTACAGTTATAGCCAGTCAACCAATCTTGGAAGTTAATTTCTAAGAATCCTCATTCAAATGATAGTGTAATAATATAACCTCTAGGATTCAGCAGACTTGTGGAAAACATTTTTGCAACCTGCTGGATGTGGAAGCATTTTCCCTACAAGACTTCACGATGCTTAATGCTTGCAGAAATGTTAGTCAGTTAGTAGGCGGTCAGGTAACTATGTTAGATGAGGCAAAACTTCAGAGCTTGATCAGAACAACTTAACTTTGGAAGCACTGGTTTGCTATGTGTAGTGGAGTATTGTTATGAATTAGAATTGGGCCCTTTTCGTTGACCAATGTTGGCTGTAGGTGTTGTAATTTTTGGTGCATTTCATCATTTTCCTTAGCACATGTTCCATATTTAATGGTTTTACCAGGCTTCAGACATCTGTAGTGGGTCAAAGCCACAGCAGACTCAAAATAGTAAGACCTTATTTTGGTGCATGTTTGGTTTTAGGAAATACTTTGGAACTTCTTGTTACAAGTACTAGGCTAGACATCACTAACCATCACATACAGTCTTCTGATCCAGAAGCATTTCCTTATTGTATAGAGTAAGAGAATGACAGTAGAAATGAACTCAAAGAGCTGCTGTGAGGGAACCTTTCTCTAAGGCCAATCAGGATTGTGGCTTATGTTAAAAGTTAGAGTAAAGTGAGTGGTTAGTCTAGATCAGATGTGATCTAGATCTTCAAATGTTAGCATGCTTAGCTCCTAAAACAGGTATCCTCGGGTATCTTTGCAGGGAATAAAGAACAAATTTTCTTTTGACTTTATTGGTTTTGGTAACTGTGGTCTGAACCTATGCAAACAGTCATCTTGAGGAGACTAAGTGTGGTATCAATCGATCACTAGGAACCACACCAAACCAAAGACTCCAAGATAGTGGCCTTAATCATCCAAGTACATGACTACTGATATAGACCTACCCGTACATATTCTCTACCGTCATTGATGGTTTGTCAGGTCTGCTCATGAATGCAGCATACTTTTCTATCTGAAAGACATGCCACATTGTCTTTAAATGGAGTAGGAGCGTGCATCTGCTGGGCTTGAGTTAAAGGTGAGCTAATTTCATATATTTGGTCAGAACTATGATGGTAGAAGGAATGGCAGAGGGCTGAGATGAAAAGAATCCATCAGGAAAGCATGAACCTCACCATTTTATATATATCTAGGTTGAGTAGTAGGCAGCCATGCCCAGAGGTGATGAGGTCTAAAGGACACCCTCAGGGGTGGGTAGGAAGGAGTCTTCTGCATTGTGCTTATAGTCTAGACCATCCAGATCCACTTGAAATGAAACTGCTGTGCTTACAGTTCCATCCCCATGATGAGCTAGCTGATAGACTTGGGGTGATAGTGGAGACACCAGAGAAGGCTTAGGGGAGCTCTCTTAAGAGCCTTACAAAGACAGTGGTGAAGACCGTAATTCATAGGAAAGTCACCCAGAGGTACTTGTGCATCTTGGGTTGTGTGTCTCAGCTGTGCTATTTCTCCTCCAGTGGTTGATCCCTGTATCGCTTCCTATGGAATTGTATGTGTGTGTTGCTGTCCTGTTTAAGAATAGTTTTAATAAATAGTCTGTTTTTGTTATGGTTTCGCTTTCTGTGAAGAGATACCATGACCACAGCAACTCTTATAAAGGAAAACATTTAAGTGGGGCTAGCTTACAGTATCAGAAGTTTAGTCCATTATCATCATGGAGGAACACGGTGATATGCCGAAAGACATGGTGCTGGAAAAGCAGCTGCTACATGTTGAAATGCAGGCAACAGGAAGTAGATTGAGACACTAGGAGTAACTTGAACATAGGTGAATGCAAAGCCCACCCCTACAGTGACACACTTCCTCCAACAAGGCCACACCTCTTTGTAGTGCCATTTTGGGACCATTTTGTTTCAAACCACTACATAGTCAAATCACATTAACCTTTAGGAATATGACCATGCATTTGGCATTACCAGAAAAACATTAGAAGCTTTAGAATGGTGAATATCAATGAATTTTTTCTTTACTTTTTTCCAAGACAGTGCTTCTTCTTTGCATCACCTTAGCTGTATTGGAACTTGTCCTGTAGACTGAGCCAGCCTCAAACTCACAGAGATCTGGCAGCCCTGCCTGTAAATGAATTTTTATACATGCATGTTGACACATGATTATAATCCCGATCCTGGGTATTTAGGCAGGAAGAACGAGAGTTTTGCTATATAGCCTAGACTATTAGACTTTCTCACAAAAATAAATAAGCAAATTACTTAACAAATTAAAGTTCTAGCAAACATTTTTTGATTTTTTTCTTTAAGTATATGCTACAGGATACAGTAGGTGCCCAGTAACACTGCTTAAAATAAATCATAAGACAGCTTGATACTAAATAAACAGAATACAAAGGGCTCTATGTGTGTGTTATCAAGCATGCTCACCTAGAAACATTTTTAAATTATGATTTCATACTCACTGTATCTCACTTTCAGATAGGTACTCTGAAAAGTAACCCTTGTCTTCCTGAACAGAGGACTGCAAGCCGTTTTCCATGCAGGAAGACTACTTCAGGGAGAAGAAAACTTCCGGACAGTCTACTCTCTTGTTCTGGACTCTGCTTTTGACTCCCAGTCTCCTTTTTCACTCTCTCAAGTCAGCTGAACCCCAGCCGTCCTCTTACTCTCTGGGATCCTGAATTTCCCTTGGCCAGACCAGCATTATACACACCACACTCACCAAGGCAGGAAGCCCTGTGTATAACATAGAACAGCCTGAATTAGAAGAAGATATGTGCTCACTTAGAAAAGGTGGATGTAAAGGAAGAAGGGAGGGTTAGCTAACGTTTGGCTCGGTATTTTACTTCCTACTTATTGAAATATATAAAAAATTGCTACAAAACAGAAGTGATTTTGTTTACTTATTTATATTCATCAATTTTAATGATCTTTCTTTAGATTTTAAATTCTGTGGTAGCTTCTATAGATGCTATCCTACACGTCTTGTTAGATATTTGCTATATTTTTCCTAGGTATTTTGTGAAAACAGGGCTGTTACTCCTGACTTTTATAAGGAAGACATTTGGGAGAATGTACTTAGACTCTTAGCTTCAGTGCCTTCCACTGAAGGACTTGGACTTTGGACAGTGGGTTTGTCTTTTAAAAGCCTGATCCTGGACATCAGCCTTCTGTCCATCATTGTGTTCAGTAGCCCCCCTGTGTCAGCTGGGCCACAAGCTGGGGCCTGTTTGTCTATCTACTGCTTTGGAGCCCCAAACACCAAAAAAGCCTGATGTGGAAGTGCCCCAGACTCAGCCCGCACACCAGGAATTCTGAGCCAAGCTTACAGTCAACCCAAGAGGGAGGAACTTCTTCCTCTGCACACAGATGGCCCTGACTCCTTCTACCACCCCTGGCAGCACAGGGCAACCACAGAGTTCTCAAGTGTCTAGCATGCTTCCCTGAGCATCGTGGGGGGCTCATAGTAAAGTGGTCTTCAGCTGTCTTCTCTGTAGCACAGGCTTAAGATCTTGGTGATCATAGGGAACATGTATGGAATGGTGTGTGTGTGTGTGTGTGTGTGTGTGTGTATATGCATGCTTGTGTAAGTGTGCATGTTTATGTGTTTATATATCTGTGTGTATGTATGTGTCCTTGTATATGTCTGTGTTTGTGTATATATGCCTATGTGTGTGTATATGTGTATGCGTATGTATGTATGTTGGGGAGTATTAAGAAACTTTGGCACATTAATTTTATTTCTTATTTATAAATTCAACAAATACTATCATTGTTTCTTACTGCCTCCAAACACAAATGTTTGTTCATCTTTTGCAGAATAAAATTATAGTTGTTGTATAAAGTAAACTCCACAAATAATCACTCTGAAGGTGGTCCCTCTTGCTCATGCCTGTGATCCCAGGACTTCAGAGGAAGAAGCAGGAGGATTCTGTTGAGTTTGAGGATGGCCTGGGTAACAGAGTATAGTCCTATCTTATGGTTACCTCTGCCCCACTATACACAAAAGAGAAAAATATCAAAAGGAAAAGCCACATCGTACAAGGCATTCTCACCACCCAGAAAAGTCATGGTTTACCTCAAGAAGTAATTAAATATAATGTTATCATATTCATGTGTTGTTTGTCTATTTGAGGGTGATTTTATCTAGTATGTTTCTAAGTATTTGTTTTAAAAAGTCCCTTCCCCCAAAGGCTTTTTTAAGACAAGCAGAAATATTGTAGATTTTGATTAGAGATTTAATACAACCAGCTAGTCTTTTTATTCCATCTGTCTTAATCAGTTTTTTCTATCTCTCCTTCTGCTCTTTGTCTCTTGTTTACACACATTTCCTAGACAGGGCAAGGGAGCTCGGGAGGGAGCTTGAACTAGAGATGCATCTAGTTAGGACGGCCTTCTGAGAGTCAGCCTGCTCAGGATTCTGAGCATTCCAGAAGAACAGAGTGCTTGCCCAACCTTAAGAGACTTGAGAGAGGAATCAAGAAGACAAGAGAATTGGGTTCCTGTAAATCAGGGTATCTGGTATCTTTGTTTATTGTGGAAACATAGCATATTATTAGGTCAACATATTTCTTAAATGATTATTTCTAGATAAGAAACAATTATGGTGATAATAACACTAAGGAGTTTACTGCTTAATTGATATAAACTGAACTTGAGAGTCATTTGAAGTAGATGACTGGATATTTATACAAAGACTCTCTTCACAGACATTTTATGTCTTGAATAAAAATGTATTTGAGGGATTAAAGCCGTCATTTGAGGGAATGGATCTTCTCAAAGTCACACTGACAAACCTCTTTCTCAATAAGGCAAGAACACTCATTTTTATTTGTCTTGACAGCTAAAATTTGAACTTATTGTTTGAGAAACTTTGATTTGAAGCTAAGTTTTATATAGAGAAAACTATGACTTAAATTCAAGTTTGTTTGTGAAGATTAAAAGTTGTTTCCCCTTGTTCGGGAAGGGAGACACCATTTGATTTCTCCAGAGACTTCTGTGAAGGGTAAGAAGCAGGGGGAGTCCAGGAAAGAGACCTGGATGAATGTTTCTTCCCTCTCCATCATGTCGGCATGAAGTTCAGTAATGATTGAAAGATTCTGCTGCCTGGTGTCAGTCTTGAGAGGATGACAAAGGATAAAGAGGAGCACCTGCTGGAATGGCGGGCTCAGTACAGTTCTCACAGCTCCCTGTTGCTGCATTTGATGTTTGTGCTAAGCCACATCTAACAGACGCGGTCCTCCTCCAGATAGCGGAACCCATCAGAGCAATGGCAAAGGGCAGCAGCACTTAACCCTGCAAGCCTCTCTTAAAAAATTTATAACCTTCATTACAAGAAAAGAAACTTGCAAGTAAAGAAAAATATACCATGTCAAAATTAACCAGACCCTAGATTGTGTGTGTGTGTGTGTGCTGTATATAAACATCTGTCTATATGCAGATAGATAGATACAGAGATAGATCTAGCTAGCTAGATGATAGATAGATAGATAGATAGATCGATACAGAGATTGATTGATATATACAGAGATAGATTTATATATACAGAGATAGATATATACAGAGATAGATAGATACAGAGATAGATAAAGAGATAGATACAGAGATAGATGCAGAGATACAGAGATAGATAGATAGATAGATAGATAGATAGATAGATAGATAGATAGATAATGATTAGGAACAAGCAACTGTGAAGTGAAATGTGCTTTTGGTGCATTTATTGTGATCCTTCAGTTACTGAAATTGCTGTCTGATGTAACTTCCCACTGTTAGCTGGGACTCCTTCTGCTCTAAGACAAACAGAATATACTTGAGTCTAGACCATGGCATGTTTTTGACATCTCCAAGAAATGCTGAATTCTTGCTAATGGCAGCTAAACTCAGTTCCTCAAGGAAAGATGGCAGTAACTCATATTTCCCTTTCTTGTGGGTTCTACAAACATTTCTATGGCATTTTCAGATATGTTTCCAAATAACTGACACGGGTATGATGAAAAAGTGAAGTGCCACCATAATGGAGCTGCCTTATCCTCAATGATCTGTAACTTAACTATGGCATAAACATGGATGCTTTAATAACAATACATGGGAGAGAGGGCGAGTGTCTCAAGGGGGAGACAGGACATCAAAGGCAGTGTGGCCCTGTGTCAGGTGCTTGATTGCTGTCCTCACAGGGGGCCTCTCCTCTCTGAGCATCAGTTTCCTTTTCTGTGCAGTGTAACACTGTAGTGCCTACTGTGCAGGTTGGTTCCAGGAATCCCAAGCTGTACAATGGATTTACTGCTATTATAGTTTTATTGTTTTCCTTTATTTGTTATAAATTTACATTTTCTTGAAAACTTTAAAGCATTGCCAATTTTTATAAGTAGATATATAGAGGTTTGTGAGTGGTGGGAACCCAGCCCTGCCTTCTAGGACCAGGCCCAGGGTATGCTCATGTATGTGTGTCTTCTTGTAGTGAGGGGGCAAGTAGGCCTGCTTTTCATCCCGCCTGGCTCCCGCATGGCTAGCTTAGCCCCAGAATACATGGAAACTGTATTCATTTAAACACTGCCTGGCCCATTAGTTCTATCCTCTTATTGGCTAACTCTCACATCTTGATTAACCCATTTCTAATAATCTGTGTACCACCACGAAGTGTGGCTTACCGGGAAGATTCTAACCACTGTTAGAATCTTGGGTAGAAGAAGCATGGCATCTGTCTCATTGCGTTCTTCCCAGCATTCTGTTCTGTCTACTCTGCCCACCTAATTTTCTGCCCTATTAAAAGGCCAAGGTAGTCTCTTGATTAACCAATGAAAGTAACACATAGACAGATGACCCTCCTACATCAGTTCCCCTTTTTCTGTTTAAACAAAAAGAAAAGCTTTCACTTTAACATAGTAAAATTACATATAGCAAAACAGTTATAAAACAAGAATTACATTCACAATATTTATATCTATTTTATCTTTTATCATAACTAAGGAAAACTATAACTATCTATTTATTCTTCAACTCCATCGAAGACTCCAGAAGGATATAATATTACCTAAGTAAACAAGAAGTAAGCAACTTCCAAAACTCTAGAAATGACAGAGATGTCTCACTGTCTGGACAGTCACCCAAAGTTCTTTTGTACTGTTAGGGAATCCATCTTCAGCCTACAGGCCCATAGTATCCAGCAGACATTTCCATGAAGCAGGAAAATTCAAAGACAGTTCAGTCACTTTTTTCTGTGTCCTACAGAATGTCTCAGAGAGTCAGGAACCCCGAAAGACCATCTCACCATTAGGCAAGTTCAGCAGTCCTCTTTCTGTGGGTTCTTTGTGTCCAGTTTATGCAACAGTCCAGGCAAGAGCAGTTTCTTGCCCAAATGGTTAACCAGCTCCATAAGGAGCCTCTTCGATGCCCATCTTTTTCTTGAAGTAGATTGGTGCTGCCAGGAGCAGACATGTCTCATTGTCATGAAAAGCCCTAAATTATTAAATATTTAAATGCCATATTCTGTAGTCTTTGAAAGATATGAAGAATGCCTATTTAACTGAAATATATCTCTACATATCTAGAAAATCTAACATGACTGCAAGCTTGACTATTATTGATGATTATCCATTAACAACCTATATACATTACATTTTAAATGAACTACACAATCACAATACCTTAATCAAGATCAGAAATACATATGCATATAAGAAAATTGACCTTAAAATCCATAGTAAGGCAAATTATTCATATCTATATCATCTTCTAGTAGATCAGCCATTGTCAGGGAAATTGAGAGGTTCAGCTAATGAAAGTGCATTCCTCTGTCGTGGTGGGTTTGTGATGTGGGAAGTCCTTCTGTAGATGCATTGCTCGTGTTGGGTAATGAATAAAGAAGCTGTTTTGGCCTGTGATCGGGTAGAATAGAGCTAGGCAGGAAATCTGAACTGAATGCTGGGAGAAAGAAGGAGGAGTCAGTGAGAAGCCATGGAGCCCCACTGGAGAAAAACACCTTGTAGCCGCCAGAGGGGAAAGATGCAAACTGCCAGCTGGAACCTTGCTGGTAGGCCATAATCCTCATGGTAAAATATAAAATAATAGAAATGGATTAACCTACGTAGCAATATGCTTAAGTGACTGACCAAGCAGTGATTTAAATAATATAGTTTTTGAGTAGTTATTTTATGGTTTGGGCAGCCAGGAATGTACAAGTGGTCCCACCCCCCCGCTCCAACAAGTTGTACTTGAGTTTGCAGCGAAGCCTGAGACTGTCTTGTTGAAATGTGAGTGCACATTAATTATCACACAGGAGTAAATAAGCTTGGTAACTTCTTCCACCCAGCTGTTTCCTGGCTCTGCATTTCTTCTGACATGGATAAACGCAGGGTGGGAGTTCTCAGTGGTAGCACTACATGTTTCACTGAGTGTGTAGCATATGGAGAAGTGGCAGTGCATGTGGAGGGCAGGTACTAGAGATAAAATTTCCTTTTGAAAATGTATTTTAAAGTATTTTATTTTAATGCCTATGTGTGTTTGCACTTTTGTGTGCACACATCTTGTAGATCCCTGTGGAGGCCAGAAGAGGTCGTTAGCGCCACTGGAAATGGTGCTACAGGCAGTTGTGAGCCATTGGTGTTGGGGATGAACTCAGGTTTTTTCAAAGAGTGGAAAGTTCTCTTAACCATTGAACCATCCCTCCAGCCCTTGATAGTCTGTTCTTTTAAGAATTCTGTGGTTACAGCATTTAAAGGACAACTTCTACACAATAGAAACATGATAAATGGAAAACATCTTCTGTTCCGCAGGTGGGATTTAAGTTACTATAATTATAATTGGTGTATAAGTGGATGCAATTATATTACAGGCAAATTCACTTCAGAAGCGCTGTGAATTGCTTACTAAAAGTATCGCTTAGAGAGGGAAGAGTATAAGGTAATAGGCAGCTTCGAGTCAGCCTCCAAAATGGAAATTGAGTGAAGAAAATTAGAATATAGAATAAAGTGTGATTTTTTCCCCAATTACTGAGGAGTAAGAGGGCAATTTTAAAAGGATGGAAGGAAGGAAAGGATGAGGGAAAAAGTAGCAAAAAAGATGATGCACAGACTCTGACTTTCAAAATGGGAGGAGTGATCCTCGCCAGGCTGGAACAAAGAAGACTTCAAGGCAGGGGTCTAGGATGCAGCTGATGGAGAACGGCCATTCTCACACTCCCCACACAGGTAGTGCTGGCTCCATAGCAAGGCATCGATGCAGCCTGTGTGGGAGTTATGGTGGCCGGACTCTCTTGCCATGTTGCTATAGCTCTTTGGAGAAGAGCATCTGGGAGTGTCCCCAAAGATGACATATGGTCTAGGAATACAGGGTCGTAGTTGATCATCTGATTTCTCTGTCTGACAAATGTCCTTATGCACAATGTCCCACTCACTGAGAGGATGGCACTCTGTTATTTACCGGGAAAACAGTGGTCAAGGCAGGTGTCGTCATCTTTCCCAGCAGCAGAGAGAATCTACATCCCAAGAAGAGTATTTCTCAGGATCACTAAAGTAACAGTCAGAACAGAATCCAGTTCTAATGTCACTGTTCCTTCTCTCATACCACATTTCTCTTATAAGTGCAAAACAAATTAATTATTTGGAAGTGTTCTCTACAACAAAAGAAAAACTCCCCCTGGGGAAGAGGCAGCAGTGAACTTGGGAGTAAGTCTTGGTGCTCTTTGTATGCCATAAAGAGCCAATGTCTTTGCCCGTGATGCAACCTTACTGTTTGTTAACTGCAATGTTGCAATTACATGTCTGCGCCCTCCCTTCTAATAGTCCCCTCAGATTCTGTGTATCGTTTCACTCCAGTAATCCTCTCTAGCTCCATCCACTTTACTGAAAATGATGGAACTTCATTTTTATTTGTTGCTGAATAAAGTTCCAGTGTGAATTATATTTATTTTCTCTACCTGTCATCCTCTTGTGGCTGCCCAGACTGATTCCATGTCGGCGAAGGCTGCTCGTTCGTTTCTGGCCACGCAGACCTAAAATAATCACATGGAAACTATATTATTTAAAATGCTGCTTGGCCAATAGCTTAAGTGTATTGCTAGATAGCTCTTATATCTTAAATTAACCCATTTCCATTATATTATATTTTACCTCGTGGTTTACTGGCAAGGTTCCAGCACATCTGTCTCCTGTGGAGGCTACATGGCATTCCTCTGACTCTCCCTTCTTTGTCCCATCATTCAGTTTAGGTTTCCCACCTATTTTTACTCTGCCTTATCACAGGCCAAAGCACTTTCTTTATTCATTAACCAATAAAAGCAACATACATACAGAAGGACTGCCCACATCAATTCTATGTCCTGCTTGTTTTGAATCGTGACATCATAAACACAGGTGCATAGGTATCTCCTTGTACACTCCTGTAATTTATTTTGGGAATATATCTCAATTACGACATCTGGTCATATGGTAGCTCTCAGTCTTTAGACACTGAGGGGCCTCTGTAGTGTCCTCCATTGGGCTACACACATTTGCATTCTCTCCAGTGGTTATGCAGGGCTTCCTTCTTCACATCTTTAAGAATGTCTGTGACAGTCGTCACTCCAGCTGAAGAGAAAGGATCGTTCCTTGTGGTTCTGCTCTACGTCTATCAGGTGACTAACAACAGAGAACATTTCTAATCATGTGCCATTGTGCTTCTTCATCTGAGAAGCGTCCACCCAGGCCTTCTACCCATTTCTAGTCGGGGCCATTTGTTACTGTTGCTTTCCCTTTCTATTCCTGTGTGCTCTGGAGATCACCCCTCTGCCAGAGGTGTCCTTACCAAACACTGCCTTCACCCTGAGGGCTGTCTCCTCATTCTGTTGACTATTTCCTCGGCTGAGCCTTTTAGCTTAATGCAATCCCACTGGCCCCTCGGTGCTGTTGCTTGCTGTGCCTGTGGAATCCCATACAGAAAGTCATTGTCTGTGCCCTTGTTTCCTGCTGGTCATTTCCATGCCTACATTTCTGTTTTTAATCCATTGGAGTTGGTTTTTGTACAGGGTGAGCAGCAGGAATCCAAGTGTAGCCCTTCCACTTGTGGTGTCCAGCTCTCTAGCATCTGGTATTTTTTTTGAGAATTTACTAACTGGAGATCTGACTTCATTTGTAGGATCTTCAGTTCGTTGTATTGGTCTCTGTGTCTGGTTTTATACCAATGTCACTAAGATTTGGTTACTGCATCTCTATCATATGTTTTGAAATTAGTAATTGTGATGCCTTCAGCTTTGTCCTTTTTGTTCACGATTGCATTGCTGTTTGGGCTCTAGTATGCTTCCATCATAGGAACATGTGTCCTCGTTTTGTGAAGAATCCCTTGGGTGGCCTGATGGGGTTTGTACTGGATCTGTATCACTTTGTCAGAGTGAGCAGTTGAAGCCTATGAGTGTTTCCACTGCTTGGGTGTGGGACATCCTTTGGGTCCTCTGTGTCTTCTTCTGTTTTCAGTTTCAGTTTCTGTTAGTGTAGAAGTCTCGCCTTTGGGTAAGTTGTAGCCTTGCTGACATGTTTATGCTTCAGGGCTTTCTCCTGAAGCAGGTTAGAGGGTGTCCTGAAGAAGTCGAATAGAGTGGAGAAAGTGAAGATGGAGAGACCACTTTGGCTCATTTTAGTATCCACAGAAGGAAGTGTCAATGAGCTATGCAAGTTATGTGCAAATGAGAGCAAAGCTCTCTCGAGGGGTACTTGCCACTTTGACAGTGTAGGATCTGGTCCTGGGGGGAAGGGAAAATGGGAAAGAGGGAAGAAAGATCTTTATTGTAATGGGAAGGTAGAGGGTTGGAGCAAGCTGTGTCTGGTTAGCCTGTAGTATGTAGGGCTGACAGGCCACTGACCCTTACGGGCAGACATACTCTTTGTCCCAAGGATTTATTTGTTTGCTCTTGTTTTAGTAGTTCTACAAATGTGTGTGTTTCCATTCCTAAATGGATGTTTATCTCTATTACTACACTAATACTCACGTATTCAGAGCTGGGCACTCCTTTAAGAAATGTCTCCTATAAATGGACAGCATCTCACATTGTATGCTATCTTTATCCTTTATTCTGAATTTATTTTACTTAGTAAACCACACGAGCATTTATTCACTATTTATTACACAAAATGCCAAATTTCGTATTCTATTGGATGAAACATGAAAGTTGAGGGCATTCCGTGTAGAATGTGGCACCCTGTTTTAAAACGATGCTGCCTTCCAGTGCAGTGCTCTTCTGGCACTCAGTTGTCTCCAGATGCTGAGCTGTTTTGACAGCTCTATGCTCAAGTGAGTTCTGCGGGTTCTTTTTAAATTAAAGCTCCCCAGGTTCTGGCTCCTGCAATTTGGAACACGTTCACTTCGGTTTTAAACCCCTCTGCCAAAACATGTTAATCTGATTTTTTTTTTCAGAAATAAAAGAAGGCACCATATTAGGGTACTAAGGTGAGTCCAAACCCTCCATTTCCTTTGCACACACATTCTGTGAAAATGTTTTGAAATCCATTATCTGCTCACACCATATACTGTGACAGTCACAATGGAGTACAAAGTGAGACTTTCCCTTAGGAGAGCCCTGCAGGGGTCTGTGGACAAAACCCTTTAGGGGACCTTCATCTTCACAAGCACCCTGTGGGTAGCCAATGCCAGGGCACTCAGGGCTAGGGTACAAGGGTTAGAGAGAGTGGAATAGTGTTGGGATGAGTTAAGTGGATTAGCCTGGGCTGGAATAGGAAATTTACTTAGTGCGCGAAGTTGTGTATGTCATGGGATTTTATGACTGTTGACTTGGTAAGATCTTTGTGAATGGTGACAGCCAGCTCTCCTCAGTGTCTGCCTAGTTAATAGCACTCAAACTCTTCATTGAAAAATACCCTGTGTTCAAGTGAAGTTTAGACCAACTATAGTTAGACTCATGAGGACCTTCAGGAGAAATGAGGGTGACATTGATCTGGCTTAGAATTTGTAAGCTAGAAAGAGGTGCTAAGGAAGTATAGGGCTATGTGATCTTTTCATTATTTAAGTGCATGTCTGTCCAGGTGTTTCCAGATGTCCATCCTCCTGTGGATTGTAGACAGAACTTTCTGTCCCACACAGTACCAAAGAAACACACAGAGGCTTATAACAATTATAAACTGGCTTATTAGCTCAGAATTATTTGTAACTAGATCTTACAAATTAAATTAACCCATAACTTTCATCTGTGTTTAGCCATATGGCTTTGTATCTTTTCTCATTGAGGCATTCTCATCTTGCTTCCTCTGCATCTGACTTTTGACTGTAGACAGAGCCTTTCCTCTTTCCAGAATTTTCCTACTCTGGCCACCCCACCTATGCTTCCTGCCTGGCTACTGGCCAATCAGCGTTTTATTAAACCAACACGAGTGACAACTATTTACAGTGTAGAAAAGCATCATCCCGCAACAGTTCCCCTGAATATCCTACTCAGCGCTTCACCAGGTAGAAACCATGCGGAGTCTAAGGCTGGCAAACCTGTGGTTGTGTGTAAGCAACCGAGAAAGCTTCACCTCTGTATTCTCTTTCTTCTCACATCACAGTTGACTTTCATTTCCAGTTTGTTTGGCATCAGCGGGGCAGAATGCAGGCTGTTTGTCTCTGTTGGTCCCCCGGCACTTGATCATGACACCCTCACCAGTCTTCCTGTCCTGTATGAATGGAGTCATTACAGTAGATGGAAGCTTCAATAATCAAACCTTAAAATAAACTGGGTTAATGGAGTGGGGGATTTTCTTTACTATGCAGTTTGTTCTGAATAGTTCTCCCTGGGCCTACAGGCTTTCAGCCCATTAGGGATCCACCTCATTGTGAACACAGCAAAGTTCCCATTTTCCAGAACCCACTCACTTGAGCATGGTTTTCTATTTTGTAATTGTTTTGCCACTTCCTTTGATGTTGTACAAGACAAATAATATAGGACCCAGGAAGAATCAGAGGCTAAAACTGCCTTGGCAACTCAAGTGGGCAATCATTTAAAATAGGCTGTGAACTTGTGTCTGTGCTTCCTCTTCAGACTGCTGCATCTGTGCGGCCTTTCTGTAAAGTAGGAGAAAGGGGAAGTAAAGCGATAAGGATGCGCCATCTGTTTCTCCTGCCTTCGTGTATGCTGCTTGGTTCTGTGTCATGGGAGCTGCTCCTCTGACATGGCCAGATGCAGAGAGGTGGAGAAGTGAGCAAATCTTATCAAGATGGGGGGTGCTTTAGTTAGGGTCTCTTTTGCTGTGATGAGACACCATGGCCATGGTGACTCTTTTAAAGGACAAATTTCATCAGGGCTTGCTTACATTTTGGAGGTTTAGTCCATTATCATCATGGCGGGAAGCATGGTGGCATATGGACAGTCATGATGCTGGAGAAGGAGCCAAGAATACTGTATCTGGATCTGTAGGAAGAAGAAGTGAAGACTGCGAGCCACACTGGACATAGCTTGGGCAAAGGAGACTTCAAAACCTGCCCCCACAGTGCCCCAACAAGGCCACACCTCCTAATAGTGCCACTCCTGATTGGTCAAACATTCAGACACCTGAGTCTTTCGGGGCCATTCCTTTTCAAACCACCACAGTAGGTAACTGATGATTTCTGTCCACAAGAGCTTGGGGTCATCTAATTTTACCAGGAAGTGTGCAAATATGTAGTGGGTTTTCCTTCCCCATCTTGCCCAAGAACCAACTCTTTGGTTTAATCTTAAGAAAAGCCACTTTGCCAACACAAATAACTCCAATTAGACCAGATTAGATCTAATAAAAATGTCCACGTTTAATAAATGCAGCCCTTTCTGGTGGACTGAGAAAGCATGGTGGGGAGAGGAGCCCATGCAAACCCCCAGCAAACTTCCAGAGGCTACATGTTCCTTTTCTCTTTGTGAGCCTAAATACCCTATGGGAGTGGTCCTGACCCTCCCCTGGGGAGGGGTCAGCACTTGGCAGGCTGGGAGTTGGAGTCTAGATCAATGCATCTCCCAGACCAGGGGCTAGGGTTGTAACATGAGGGCCGGCTTGTTGGGGTTTTTATTTCGCCCAATACCCCACAGCTGGCAAGCCCCAAAGAAAATCACACAGAGGTCTCCATAAGATTATAAACTGATTGGCCCATTAGCTCAGGCTTTGTATTAGCTCTTGCATCTTATATTAACCCATTATTCTTATCTATGTTAGCCACATGGCTTGGTACCTTTCTCAGTGGGGTAAGTCACATCCTGCTTCTTTGGTGTCTGGGCAGGAATCCCAAGGGAGCTTTCTGCTTTCCATAATTCTCCTGTTCTCACCCCTACTTCCTGTTGGTTTTCCCGCCTATACTTCCTGCCTGGCCAATCAGTGTTTATTTAAAACATGATTGACAGAATACAGACAATTCTCCTGCACCATGGGGTGATGCTCCCAACTTAAGGAGGCAGAGGCAGGTAGATCTCTGTGAGTTCGAGACCAGCCTGGTCTACAGAGCGAGTTCCAGGACAGGCTCCAAAGCCACAGAGAAACCCTGTCTCGAAAAAAAAAATTACATCAACCTGTTGTATTTCAAAATTATACGTCAGCTTAATCTTTCATAGTGCGGAGTATTAACATTGGAAAGTGCCAACCTCCAATAGATCACCTCTTGTCATACTAAGGTCTAGGGATTGTGAGACTGATAACCTCTTCCTCATCCTCATTCCTTCCAAACCCCAGGATTTTACTAACCATTGGGAAAGCTCCGGTGTGGTAGACCAGAGGACTGAGTATATAGCTGTGACTCTGTCACCTTTTCCTGCGGAACACCTTGGAAGCAATGAGATGTCATCTCTTTCTTGGTCACAACCTGGGTCAATAGGAACAGTTTGGATCCTGGCCCTGTGTCTTTATGTGAAGCTTAAAGAACTCTACCTAATGTGGATCCTTTGAGTCTATAGATGTGCCTCTCAAAGACTTTGACCTATATTCTAAGGGATTCTGCCTGTGCCTGGAGAACCGTCACAGGACCCTGAAATGATAAGCTGCTGGGTGGAGAAACAGGAGAGCAGCTGTGGCAGCTGACAGTCAGCCCTCTGGAATGTCTGCTCTTTGTAATGACAGTGTGATGTCCCTAATAATCTGTAATTTAAATGTTCTTTCACTGAACTTACAAATTCAGAATACCTAAGTAGCCCACATGCCTGAATCTGAGTCTTAGCTGAGGCAAGGAACAAGCCCTGGAGTGCGTTAACTTTATGGACACTCAGAGAAATGACAAGAGCAAGACAACAGACCTACCATCTTCCTGGAGTGTGAGTCAGACCCCAGTGTCGCTGAAGAAGATACATGTGGTTTCTGTCCTGAGACGGCTTATTTCCGGCTGCCTTGACTCTTCCTTCTCACCCCTCCTCATGTTTTCCCTGCTCCCCTCAGGCTGCCCATGCCTTAGTCTCTGCATTACTTTGCTGTTTCTATGCTTAAATACTCAAATCTACAGGAGTTGTAACTGTGTACTCTCCTCCCTCTGTGGATAGACAGGACCTTCACTGAGGACCTTGCCTCATCTGCTGTCATCTTTACTGCACACACAGAGACTATATAGGTAGATTTGTTGAATTGTGTGGAACACGAAGATAGCAAGGATTACAGTGGCCAGGTTGTAGCTGTCTGGATATGTGTAAAATGGATGGTGTCACAGTTTTCTAATTCGGTTTCTCAGCTTTGCCCTTTCTTATTAGGCTCAGTATGTTCTAGGTTGGGTAAAGTATCCAGGAGAAATGAAATGAGATTTTCTCACTAGCTCAAGGATGCTGTGTTTTTATAGACAAATCTTCATGTTTGTTGTCCACACAGCACTAAGAGTGGAAGAGTGAGAGAGGTAGAATTTAGTCCATCCTAACATGTGCTTCCTTGCCCTGCACTACCAAGAGTGACAGGGAAGCTTCATGAGGAGAAGGATGCTCCTTCGGGTTCAGAGAATTGGTTCAGATATCCAGTCATGCAGGGAAGAGGTTGAGGATGCACACTGGTTTATAGGCTGTACATGAGCCTTGAGTTCATGCCTACCCACAGTTCTGTATGAAGAACATATTCATATATGTCTATTTTATGTCAACATGTATGTACAGAAGGCATATAGTTTCTACCAGATGTGCATTTCTGTCAGGAAGATTTTTATACCCATTTGGTAAATATATTAGTTTTCATATGTTGTAACCAAGATACCTGACAAAAAGAAACAGCAGCATAAGGAGAGAAAGTCATACTGCAGCCCAGTTTTCAGTGGATGACGACAGGGCAGGCATGGCCAGGCAGAAAGCGTGGCAAGGTGACAGTGTCTGTGGCATAGGATGTGATGTCTTGGCTGGGAAGCGGGAATGTGAGATGGATTCAGGGGCAGGGGCAGCTCTCAAGTGCCCACTTGTAGAGTGTTGCTTCTGCTGAGTCATAGCCACCTCCTCAAGGTTCCATGGATCCCAAAACAGTGCCACAGTTGGAGAACCAGTACACGAGACAGGAGCCTGCTGAGGACATCAGAGAAAAGTCCTAAGAGCTTTTTTCCTTGAGGTGATGTAGGTGTTTCTATCTATCTGTTGTTTCATTGGTTAATTAATAAAGAAAACTGCTTGGCCTGGTAGGTCAGAACATAGGTGGGTGGAGTAGACAGAACAGAATGCTGGGAAGAAGGTAAGTTAGGCAATCGCCATGCCTCTCCTCTCTGGGTCAGACGCTATGGAGCCAGCCGCCAGGTCAGACATGCTGAATCTTTCCCGGTAAGACACCACCTCGTGGTGTACACAGATTATTAGAAATGGGTTAAGCAAGATATGAGAGTTAGCCAAGAAGAGGCTAGAACTAATGGGCCAGGCAGTGTTTAAATGAATACAGTTTCCGTGTAATTATTTTTGGGTGAAGCTAGCCATGCGGAAGCCAGGAAGGACAAAAAGCAGGTCTGCAGCTTCTCACTACATTGAGGTTTTCCCCCTTTGTTTAAAACTTGTGCACCTGTGGCAGGGGCTGGGGGCAGGGCAAAGCATTTAAAACAGTTCAGCCTATTGTGCTGAAAGCTCTGTTCTTATAGTTCCCTGGATGATGTGACCATCCCTCTGAGCAGTCATTAAACCCTCCAGGATGCCCTGACAGGGACAGATAGATACAAATGCCCTCCCCTAAAGAAAACCATAGTCGGGAAAGTTGATAGGTGGATCTTCTTACCCCATATGCTCATCTTCCCAAAGTAATTCTGAATGTCTGTCACTTAAGCAATGGCTCCGTTTTGGATTTTTCTCTCATCATTTCTGTTCACCGTGGAGGCTCTGTGATCACAGATACATAGTGACAGTCAGGTTGCACTAAAGTATTATTTCCACTATCACCAAAATGAGAAGATATCTAAGTGAGTGTTAAAACTTTATAAGGGCTGCAAGGAGGCTCAGTGTGCAAGGGATCTGGCTCCATCTACATGATAGAAGGAAAGAACTAGCTCTCATATTTTGTCCTGGGCTGGCAAGATGGCTCAGTGGGTAAAGGCACCTGCCTGGAAATATGGTTCAGCACTTAAGAGTAATTGTTGCTCTTCCAGAATACCTGAATTTGGTTCCCAGCACCCATGTGATGGCTCATCAACTATCCTATAAATTCCAAGGATACGATACTTTGTTAGGCCCTCCATGGGCCACAATCACTCATATGGTACACATATACATACATCCCAGTAAAATACTCATACACATAAAATAAATTTTTTTTAAAAAACCTCCATAAACACTTTCTATGAAGGACGTTTCTTAGGTGTTTTTTCTTGAGTTTGTCACTATGTTTTAGTTTCTTCAAATTCCATAGCAAATTGTTAATGCACTATAAAAAAAGCACATTTTACATTTTAGCTTCTAGAGTTTTCAAAAACAGTCAGAACAAAACCAACCAACTTGTAATAATGGAAAAGGAAATGTTTGAGATGTTGGGTAACCTTACGGGGGAGCTGGAAATTCCAAATGCAGATATGATGAGCGCTCTGTGTTCCCACGCACAGCAGAACATGACTGTGCAGGAGCCTCAGTTCCATTTCCTAACAATGCAGAGCTGCAGCAGTCTGGACTAGGAAACACGTCACCAGGTTTTAAGATACCCCCTTCACCTCTTCAAATTTTTCCAGAAATGAACCCAAGCTTTCAATGAAACTCTGCTATGTCTGGACGATCAGTGCTGGTGCTGTGTGGCTGGTTGCATGGGGTTGATCCACTTCATCATTGTTTAGGAAACACAGTCCTGGTTGCTGAAGTCTCAGTGGCTGTCACTGGGGAAATGCGCTTCCTCTTGACTAGCTTCCTCTCTCAAAGATATCTGCTAGTCATGTTGTTTAGTACTAGATAGAAGGACTGACCTAAAAAAAAATGGCAGGAGAGAGAGAAACATCCAACTGGGCACATTGTACCCAGATCATTGTCTTCTCAAATGACTATCAGCCAAACAAAAAATTAGCATCAGAGACTATGGTTTAACTTTCTCAAACATTTGCTCAACTATCTCAATTCTTTTGTAAATGACTCTTTGAAATTGGTGAAGAAAATTTATGGGCTTTGGTGTGAGACAGATGAGATTTTAAACCCCTGTTAAAGCCTCTTTGGATATGGCTCCCGTTCTTATAAAATGGAGATAATAATATCTACTTTCCAGAGCTGTGGCAAAGATAAAATGTGCAGCATATGCAAGCCATCTCTGCCCGATGAATGCAGCACTGTGGGCACTCAATAAACAAGAGTGCCTCGGAGTCTACAGGGGCAGGTTTCTGGGATGTTTACTGATGCCTCTGGGCTAGAGGTTTGCATGCAAATGAGCAATTAAGAAATAATGAACTGCTCACAGAGTCAAAGCCACTTGGCTCTGACTCCAGCCAAATCTTTAGCCAAAGATTTCACTGGCCACAAAAAGCTATGAATTTGTCAGCCTAATTTTCTTTCCTAATTGCACAAGGTCAGTGTAGGATAAGAACTAGAAAAGCTGGAGATGCCAGCGCATCCTTCAGGAAGATGGCTGGAAGACTGGACACTCCCTACAATTCTCCAGGGCTTCCAGGACCAGGGCGAAGTTATCTAACCACTGTGATAAAAAGTCATGTCAAGAAAACACTAGAGTGAAATAATGTGTCAGCACTAGTCACAGCTTCTCAACTCCCTCACAAGGTGTTTATTTAAAATGCAGAATGTCAGAAGCTGTGGAGCTGCCATTTTTGAGGAAATACATAGAGAAAGAAATAAAAAATAAAGAAGCTTATTCTTCAGACCGAAAGGAGAATAAATTAACACCACGTCTGAGGCCCAGTTAACCTGCTCGCTAACGGCCAGAGCTGGAAACACAAGTGACGGCAGAGCAGAGATAATAGTTAGGGGCAGAGAGGGTGGCAGAATGGTTAAAAATGCTTGCTACTCTTCTAGAAAAAAAGTTTTGTTTCCAGCACCCACTTCAGGTAATTCATAACTATCTGTATCCAGATCAAGGGATCCGAAGCCCTCTCCTATCCCTTGTGGGCACTGATGCAAATACAGTTTATACACAGACAGGCAGATAACACATTTCCAGTTTATACACAGACAGACAGACAGACACACACACACGAATAAATCTTTAAAATGAATAAAAGTCAAGACAATCTGGCCATGTGAAAAGTGCCATTTTGGAATAGATGCCACGGAAAACAGTAGCTAAGGCTTAGCTCAGTGCTGAATACAAACCAGATAACACTATGTGTTATTTTATTTGGCCCTAACAGCAATCCATGGAGTATATAGTATTCTTTTCATGGTTGTTAAAAGGCTAAGTAATATGTTTGTAAACAATGCGCCAGTAGTAAAGCTAGGGTTGAAACAAAGTCATTCTGGGATCCAGATTGAACTGTGCTAGCTCGTAGGAAGGGGTCCTGAATATCATTGTCAGAGGTTGCAAAGCTGATGTGGTAGGCTGTGACTTGCCAAGGGTTGCTCTTGATTAACAACACCTGGGACCCGAGCTGTTTTCTGTAGTACGCTGAGCGGCAGGCTGCATTCCACCGCCCGGATAGCTTAACCCCCAAAATAACTACACAGAAACTGTATTCATTTAAGCACTGCCTGGCCCATTAGTTCTAGCCTCTTATTGGCTAACTCTCGCATCTTGATCTAACACATTTCTAATAATTTTGTGTAGAACCACAAGGTTGTGGCTTACTGGGAAAGATTCTAACCAGGGTCAGTCTCAGACAGGAGCTTCATGGCATCTGCCTGTCTCTGCTTTCTTCCTCCCAGAATTCTGTTCTGTCCTTCCCGCCTACCTCATCTCTGCACTATCAAAAGGCCAAAGCAGTTTCTTTATTAAACTAATGAAAGCAACATAAATACAGAAGGACCTCCTACACCAGTTTTCTAAGGAGGATTGTTTCCGTTACCTGCAGAGCATTGGGTTATTAAGTGAGCATTTGGGTTTAGGCCCAGAACTGAATGGCTGGGAGTAATTCATGGCTGCTTAGCAGGGCCCCTCCTCTTTAAATGGTCCCCAGGAAATGTCCTGCCTCTTCTAGGCACAAATATTGAACAAATGGGTTTAAATAATGCCAAACTATCTTGCCCTGAACACTGTATAGCTCACCATCCCAGGGTGACTTTTGTTTTGATGTAGCTTTGGCATGGTTCATGGTTCAATGATGATCATTGGTAGCATCCTGGAGGATAAGCCCATGTACAGAAGGCACCATAGGTACCTCTATTGCAAGTGGCATGTTCCATGTGCAGAACAGTTTGTTTGTGACACCAGGGAGCCAAGCTGCTGGTTTTCCAGTGTTACTCAGTAAAGTCTTTTCTGGAGATAAGAGGTCTTGTAGGACCCAATGGACTACTGGTAACCTAAACACCCACCCTCAGTGTCCAAAGACATGGAGATTCTCCTCTAGAGATGCAGATAACTCAATCAGTTACCATCATTCCATTCATTTACATTGCTTTGGATATGGTGAACAGAAGAATACTGCATTGAATGAATAAGTCTGAATTTTACTGTGGCAGTAGCATCAACTTTCATTATTTTCCTTTTCTGAAAAATCTCTATAAATTCACCCCCCACCCACATTTAGTAACCATTCTGCTATCTGGGTAAGATAAATAGTACCAAGTAGCACCTTTCTTATCATTAAAAAAAAAGAAAAAGCATGGGATAAAACCGGACTCGCTGAACATAGCGGACAATGAGGACTACTGAGAACTCAAGAACAATGGCAATGGGTTTTTGATCCTACTGCACGTACTGGCTTTGGGGGAGCCTAGGCAGTTTGGATGCTCACCTTACTAGACCTGGATAGAGGTGGGCGGTCCTTGGACTTCCCACAGGTCAGGGAACCCTGATTGCTCTTCGAGCAGATGAGGGAGGGGGACTTGATTGGGGGAGGGGGAGGGAAATGGGAGGCGGTGGCGGGGAAGAGACAGAAATCTTTAATAAATAAATAAATAAATAATAAAAAAAACAAAAAAAAAAAAACAAAAAAAATAGTTCGCAGAATCTAGGCTGTCTCCTAGGACTCAAATGAATCAAACAATTGGGTAATCATAAATATATTTAAATAGACATCTTTAATTTCTTGGTCTAATAACCTTTTCAATTGATTTATATTAAAATACTATTCTGTTGGGGGGGGGCTCAGAAGTTGAGAGCACTTGCTACTCTTACAGAGGCTGTAGGTTCAATACCCAACATCTATATGGTAGGTGGCACACAGCCTTCTGTAAGTCCAGTTTCTGGGGATCTCGTGCCCTCTGACAGCCTCCATGTACCCCAGGCATGCACATGGTAAATAGATTGTGTGCAGACAGAGCATCCACACACATAACATAGACTGTGTGCAGACACAGCACACACACACAACATAGACTGTGTGCGGCAGAGCACCCACATAACACAGACTGTTTGTGGCAGAGCACACACACACACAACATAGACTGTGTGCGGCAGAGCACACACACACACATACCATTTAAAAAGCAATAACTAAAGCACTGTGCCATGTTTTCCCTCATTGTGCAACACAACAGAAGCTAAAAGCTTAGTTGTGGGAAGCTAAGAAACTACATCTTCAGGGGAGTCCACATCAAAAGACAGCATGTGAACTTCCTGAGTCACACGTTCCTTACCAACAGCAGAAGGCTACCGGGCCAGAAGAGGAAACTGGAAGCTAAAGACCAGTCCAAAGGAAGGAAACCCCTGGAAACTGCAAATCCAGTGGGATTTTATGTGTCCCATATGAGGAACAAAGGCCTCCTAATAGATTACTGAAAAGGGGGTGACCATCTGCTGGCACAGCACAAGGCTGGCTTCATCCTGTGCAGTCAAGGTTGGGAGCCTAGCAAAGGACCGTTTCTTCAGTCAACAGTCCAGGGCAGCTGGACTAAATAGCAAGGCTTACGATTTGCCTAAGAGCAGAAAGTCCTGAAGGAAAACTTCCGGATAGGTGAGCATCCTGTCTCTAGCTTAACCAGACCACTCACTGGCTCTGTACTAGGAGAGCCTGTTTCTAGTCCCTGTAGGTGACAGGCAAGTTGACCTAAAATTTCAGCTCTCTAGAGCAGTGATTCTCAACCTTCCTAACACTGAGACACTGAAATACAGTTCCTCATGCTGTGGTGACCCCCAACAATACAGTTATTTTATTGCTAATTCATAACTGTAATTTTGACATTGTTATGAATCATAATGCAAATATCTGTCTTTTCCAATGGTCTTAGGCAATTCTTGTGAAAGGATGTTTGGTCCTCAAAGGAGTCATGACCCACAGATTCTCGCAGCAGTGAGAATCACTTTTCTAGTGGTTGGTTGTCATTCCTGAAAAGTAATTTGCATTAATGGTTTCTAATCTAGGTCTCTAGGAGGCATATTAAATATGGTTAAATTATATATCCAGTAGGTATCATTCTTTGGAATAAATATACTCTTCTTACCCAGTGAATAAAGTCTTAATTTGGTTATCTTTGTAAAATGATGTACCAGATAATTTTAATTTATAAGTTTTATTGCTCATACAAAGTACTCAATGATATAAGTCTTTTTTAAAAAGACTGTAGAATTTTCTAGTGGAACTTATACCTGCTTGTTTATGGGTGAGTAGATGGCACTTGTAACTTTAATCATGTAGACAATTTGTCTGCATAGAATTGTTTTCTTTTGGCCAAGAACAGGATAACATTATCAACTTTTATGTTTTTAAATCCTTAGTTTTAACTATTCCTCCTTTGCTCTCTTCTTTCCTCCCCTTCCTGATTTGGTCATCCTGTTCTTCTCTTCCTGCCGCTGTCTATCCACAGCTATCTGTTCTGTTTCTCTTTCCTAGGGAGAGCCGTCCCTCCCAGCTAGTACCTTACTCAGTGCTAACTTCTGTGCTTTTACAGATTGCAGCTTGCTTATTGACCACTTAGAAGCTAATGTCCACATATAGATGAAGACACACAATATTTGTCTTTTGGGGTCTGGGTTACCTCACTCAGGGTGATTTTTTTCTAGCTCCATACATTTACCTGTGAATTCCATGATTTCATTTTTTTTTAGCAGCTAAGGAATATTCTACTATATAACTATACCACATTTCCTTTATCCATTCATCCTTTCATATACATGGAGATTGTTTCTAATTTCTGTCTATTCTGAATAAAGCAGCAATGAACATGTCTAAACAAGTATTTCTGTAGTATATGAGGTATCCTTTGGGTAGATGCCCAAGAGTGATTGTTGTGGAATTTTTATCCCTTTACCCAATGGCTTTTGGAGGTTATGAGCCTTTCTGTGTGGTCTTGTCTGGGTACCTGACTGCTTAAAAGCTGATTGGAGGCCTCCTTGCACTCTTGCTCTCTCTCTCTCTCTCTCTCTCTCTCTCTCTCTCTCTCTCTCTCTCCCCTTTCTCTCTTGTCATGGCTGGAGGGCAAGAGGCCAGGAGAGGCAGTGCAGTTGGTGCTCTTCACTGCAGGGCAGAATGGCTGCATCAACGGCGATGTCTGCTTTGTTGTTTCATTGCACCCATTAATAAATTAGTTATTAGACTTTTGTGCTTTCTCGCTTCAAGTGATGCAGCTGGATCTTGAGGTGGATGAATTCCACGCTTCCTAAGGAAGTGTCCAACTCACTTCCATAGTGGCTGTACAAGTTCACAGTCCCTCCAGTAATGGATGAGTGTTCCTTCTACTCCACATCCTCCCCAGCAAGAGCTGTCACTTGTACTATTGCTCTTGGCCTTTCTGGCTGGTGTAAAAGGAAATCTCAAAGTAGTTTGATTTGCATTTACCTGATGACTAAGGTTGTCAAAAATTTGTTTCTCAACCACTTGAGCTTCCTCTTTTGAGAATTCTCAGCTTAGATCTGTATCCCATTTTTAATGGGTTATTAGTTTTTTTTTGATGCCCCTTTTTGGAGTTTTTAACAGTATATTTTGGATATTAGTCTATCAGATATGTAGTTGATGTAAATCTTTTCCCACTCTGTAAGCTGTCACTTTGTCCAAATGACAGTGCCCTTACTGTACTGAAGCTTTCCAATTTCATGTGGTCTTATTTGTTAGTTGTTGTTCTTAGTGCCTGTGCTGTTGATATGTGTTCTGTTCAGAAAGTCTTTTCCTGTGCCTATAAGTTCAACACTATTCCCCACTTTCTCTTCTATCAGATTCAATGTCATATATTTTGATTGTGTTTTTTTCTCTCCTCCCAGATCCTGCCTACTCTCCCAACTTCAGCTTTGTTCTTTCTCTCTTTCAAAAAGAAAAACAAAACAAAAATCAAACAATAAAACAGAAGAAAATAAAAATGTCACACCCACACAAAGGAAAAAGTGCACAAAAAACAAAAGAAAGATGGCGTCTCCTTTTGTTGGCCAATTATTCCGGGGCGTGGAGCCTGCCCTGGAGTGTGGTTGGTGTACCCAGTGAAGCTCCATTGGAGGAAACTGATGTTCCCTTTCCCAGCAAGTATCAATTACAAACAGCTTTTTGCTTAGGGGCAGGCCTTTATGTTCACTTCCCCTCCTGAGTTCTGGAATGTGTTTGCTTTGAACACATTCAGCCACAGTCTGTGTTAGTCCATGTGTGCATCAGTCCTGCTGTTTCTGAATGGTGTTTCCCCCCAAAGTCGTCCACCAACTCTGTCTCTTATAGTAGTTCTGCCTACCATTCTGCATAGATTCCTGAGCTTTAAGGTGAGTGGTTTGATAGACATCCCATTTAGGACTCCAGAGTCTTTCAGTTTTAACACTTTGTTCACTTATGGGCCTCTGTATTAGTTAACATTTACTGACAGAAGAAGCTTAGAATGAGGGCACAACAGTCTGTCATTGATAGTATTTTATTGGTATGTTCTTTTATCAGAATAATAGTAAGAAGTTTTCCCTTAGGGCCTATGACTTATGTAGTCTCAGGATCTTGGCTGTTTTAGCAGTGGCAGATGTATGTTCCATTTCCTGGAGTGGGCCGTAAATTCTACCAAAGAATGTTTGGTTACTCCATAGTATTTGTGCCACTGTTGCACCAGGTAACTGTAATAGGTCACATGGTTTGTAGCTGGGTGATATTGATGATTTGATGCCTGCTTTTTTCATTCAGAGGCATGCAAATATCTTCCAGCACTGAGTGCTAGTCAGTAGGGATGAAGCTTCTAGCTGGGCACCAGCTTGATTACTCAATGTTTGATTATATAAGTGAGTTGTGTCTTCAGCAGTGAGACCTCATATCAGATTATAGAAAGCAACCAATAGCCTTGGGAACAGCCTGGATGTTGGTCGGCACGGGTGCATCTATGGAACCCATTTGGCCGATGACTCAGTAAGATGTAAACCATTCCTGCCACTGGTGGTGTTACTTAGTGGCATAAGATGTCTTTTGGAGCGCTGTCTTCCCTATTACATGGTGACTCCATTTAAAGCTAGCTTTTGCAGTGACACTGTGATGAAGACATGGTAGATGGCTACTTAAGAGAAGTCAGCTTTGTGGCTGGACAGACTATTGCAAGGGGGTTTGAGTTTGTTATGAAAATGAAGTAAATGGTAAATAAGAATCTATAAATCTGAATGGACCGTGAGGGGCACACCCACCCACTGAGACAGTGGGGCTGATCTATTGGGAGCTCACCAAGGCCAGAGTGACTGTGATTGAAAAAGCATGGGATAAAACCGGACTCTCTGAACAAGGTGGACAATGAGGGCTGATGAGAAGCCAAGGACAATGGCACTGGGTTTTGATCCTACTTCATGTTCTGGCTTTGTGGGAGCCTAGCCAGTTTGGATGCTCACCTTTCTAGACCTGGATGGAGGGGGGAGGACCTTGGACTTTCCACAGGGCAGGGAACCCTGACTGCTCTTTGGACTGGAGAGGGAGGGGGAGAGGAATGAGGAGAGGGGGAGAGGAGTGGGAGGAGGGGGAGGGAAATGGGAGGCTGGGTGGAGGCGGAAATTATTTTTCAATAAAAAAATAAATAAAAAACAATCTGAATGGGCCTCTGGTTCTTGGGGTCAGCATAGACATGGTGCTGCTACTTGGTTTCCATTAGAAGTCAGCCTGTATACAGATCCACGCTTGAGACCTCACCTCATCAGTTCAGATGAGCAGGAAGCTGAGTACTGCTGGTGCCGCTGAGATTCTTACTGAATTATGTCAGTCCCTCAAGAGTCACAGAGAAAAAAAACCATTAAAAATTAAGAAAATAAAAGACCCCTTGACCTTCCATGTCTTCAAAGAGTTGTAGTTTAGACAATCATAAGCGCTCATGACAATTGGTGTGGAATTTCTTGGTATTCAGTAGTCACAGAGAACTAAAATCCATAGTAATAAAAAGGATTCTGGTTTCTGTATCATCATTTAGGCTTAATGCCCCCAACTTTGCTGGTGTTTAGGGTTCTCTAAGCAGTCCGGTTTTGTCCCCACTGTGGCTTTGCTAGAGTATGGACTCCATGGCTCTGGTGTGTAGGGATTCCCTGGCTCTATTCTGCCCTCCGCATGCCTGCCATTTTCTACAGAATCTACAGGCTTCCCTGAGCTTCCAGTAGCCAGTTCCTGCAAGTCTTTTAACAGATTCAAGAAAATGGAGGGGAGGGTAAGGTTTTTCCATGTCCCCCCACCCTTGCCTCATTTTATGTTTGGGTGTATCTGTGAGCATTGTGCATGGTGTCCTGGATGGGTAGGTGGCAACTGTGGTGGCTTCTTTCAAGTCAGGAAGCCTACCACTGTGGTCCTGCTCCTCGGGCTGTATCGTATCTTCTTGTGTTCAGAAGTTCTGATAAAACCACCCCTTCTCTTAAATCACTTCCACGTGCCAAGTGATGACAATTTGCTGTAACTAAAATCTGACCTCTTCTTCTTCTTCTTATCATTTTTCTCTTTTCCTTTCTTTCTCTTGTTCTTAATTTATTTCTTCTCATTGGGACCTTCCAACATGCTTTTAATGATTTTTGGTAGTCAACCAACTCTTATGAAATGCTTAATGTAGGGTATCTTTAATTCACAAAACAGTACAACCCATCTAGTCTAAAAAACAGATGAATGAAATGATTTGTATGCCTTTTCCATTTTCAGTGAGTCTAATTTAAGAATATGGGTGGCAGTGTAGAGGGGGAGATGAAGTCACAGAAAGCCCTGGAGATTATCTGCAAAATCTTTTTCATTGATGGTTTAATTTTATTAACAGGGTAAGCAGGAATGAACCATGAGCAGCAGAAACTATTAAAATATATATGTACTCATGATAGTACCACATAAACTACACCATCATTAAAAATCACATTTTAAAAAATTTATTAACCAAAGAAAATGTTCTAGCATAAGGGAAAATATAGTATACAAAAGTCTGTATTATATGAATGAATAAATGTTTCTGTAAACATATATGTAGAAGTACAATAAGGAGAAATCACCCAAATGTAATAGTAATTCTGTCAGAATAATTTTTATTTTCTTTGTTGTGGTGGTTTTTTTATGTCTATCCCATATTTTAATAAAGAAAAGACACGAAATGCCTCTTTAAAGAATAATAGCCCACTCCATTATCCTAAACACAATAATAAATTTCAATAAGTTTAACATATAAACCAACCAAACAAGTAAAACCCTCCTGGTCTGATTAGATCATAGAAAATATTTTAAGACATCAAAAGGAAACACACACACACACACACATTACAAACAATGATAAAACTCAACTCTAGCAAGTATAAAAAGAGTTTTTAAGGTTAGGGTAATTTTCAACTTATAAAATCTTGTTTACATCCCTATAGGCACGCAATCACCTCTATTCTTTTGTGCTCTTGGAAGCTGCTCACAAAATGGCTTGTGCGCTTGTCAGCCTTTGGCAGGAACTGTACTGCCAACTGTCTTTCTTTGGAAGGACGTAGGCACATGTGCAGTAAGATAGGCTGGAAGGATAGTTCCACTATTTCCAATGGATGTTTATTAAGACCCCACTATGTAAATGTATTAGAGAACACCAAAGAAAGAGTGTTTGCGTATAGCAATCAAGGTAATTCCAGAGAGTGCTAGGTACCAGGAAGGAAATAACCAAGAATTTATGGTAGCAGTCAGCCATGGGTGAGTCAGATCAGTGACTCCAGAAAGACTGCCCAAAGGATGTGGTCTTTGTATGCAGCAGCAGGAGGCACCACCACCTCATGGTCTGGAGCAAAGCACTGGAGGTGGATGTCACCAGGGGCAGAAAAGAGGACAGGGACAAAAGTCAGCATAAATTCTTCCACAGGGAGCTGGAAATTAAGCTGTAATAAGCAGATGATAGTTTTAAATTCATCATTTTAATTTCAAAAGTGAACCAATTAGAAAAAAGTATTGCAGCATCCATCAATCTCAGTTACTTTTCTATTGCTGCAATAGGACACAATGAGCAAAGCTGCTCATAAAGGCAGTTTGTAATTGACTCTGGTTTCAGAGCATCAGAGTCCAACTGTGGAGAGCTCACACCCTGGTCCACAACGTAGGAGACAGAGAGAGAGAGAGAGAGAGAGAGAGAGAGAGAGAGAGAGAGAGGAAATAATCTCAATCTCAGGTGTTTTGAAACCTCAAAGCCACACCCCCAGTAACACTCCTCCTCTAACAAGGCCACCCCTCCTAATTTCTTTGCAAACAGTTCCAACAAAAGGGACCAAGAATTCAAGCATAGGTGTGACTGTGGAGATACTGTTATTAGTACGCTGGCTCTGGGCACTGTGACACAGGAGACTGTAAGTTCAAGACCAGACTGGGTTACAAAGACTTCTCTCTCTCAAAATTCTTTTAACAGACCATAAAGAAAATAAAGGGGAGAGTTTCAGCCTTTCCTGTTTCTTCTCCACCCCCATCACATCCCTGAACAATGTTGGTCACACAGCCATTTGTGGTATGAATTTAAGAACACATCAGTGAGGGTCAGATTCCTTCCGTAGTAAGACAATTCCTCAAAGGTCGCTCGGCAACTGATGCGAGCTTTTGTGAAGTTCTAGCCAGGCATCTAAAAATGAAGGAAGCTCCATAGATACTGACTCAGAGACGAGAGAATCATTTCATTATGTGAAAAAGCACATCTTAGACCAATGGTTATATTGTATGGCATTTGAAAGTGTCCAAATACACACGTGTGCATTCATGGAAAGGTCTTTATGAATGGTAGTAGTTATTTTGGAATTGAGAAGAGAAATAGAGGGCAGAATTGAGAGTGGACTTTTTGCTTTATATTTTCAATGTTTGATTATTTTCAGTAAGCATGGATTTATTTTATTACTCTTAAAATATACAAAAATAAAAATAATCATGTCTATCAGAAAGAAAATACTTATGAAGATATATAGCAACACTAAAGTATTCTTAGGGTACTGGTTCCAGGACTTTCAAGGGTGCCAACCAAACTCCATGGACTCTCAAGTCTTCATGGGAAATTATTAATATTTACATATAACACATGCTCTTCTTTCTGCTCAAGTGTTCTCTAGGCTGTTTGTGCTTTCTAATGAAAGATACAAGCTTTATAGCATTGCTGTATTGCTTAGAGACCATGACAAGAGAAACCAGGGAACGTGGCTCAGTACTGATGTGAATCCTCTTCCTTCTAAATATTTTCAGTCCATGATTGGTAGAATCAGTGACTCCTGTCTCTCTTTCTCTCTGTCTCCTACTTTGTGGTTCAGGGTGTGACCATGTTTTCTGAAAACTCAGAAATACAGACAGTTTTTTAGCCAAAGAAAATCCTATTCCACATATTGGCAAAGAAAAGAGATTTATATTTTAAAAAATACCTTCAGGCTTGTGGCTTCTGAAGTCACACCTACTGAAGTGCGATGTATCAGATCATGCCCTGCTGAGAGCCAACTTTACCTTCCTGTTCACTTGTTCACCCTACAAAATGTCTTCATGTCTGAAGTTGCGCATTCTGGAACTTCATCCTCTCCAACATCTTCCTCATCCACATCACGTCCCTCAACTATTTTGGTCACACAGCTATTTGTGGTATGAATTTCTGAACACATCAGAGAGGGCCCAGTTCCTTGCATGTTAAGGTAATCCTTTAAAGGTTGTTCTGCAACCAATGTGAGCTTTCAAGATAAGGCCCTGAGAGCAGTGCTTTCTTGTTTGAAAGAGTATTTTGAGAGCCACCTTTGATGTTTGAAACTCCTTTTCTTTTGCCCTCCCACTTGCAAAATTTATATATATATATATATATATATATATATATATATATATGATCATTTTATTGCTCATTTGTAGTCACAAGGAAGAAAGGTTTGGGATTTCTTCTATTTGAATATCATTGTCGAGGTGGAAGAGAAATTTTCTAGATTTTAACAACCTAGGTCAACTCCCAATTGACTCTTTCCAATTTAAAAGGTCAGTGCATGGGAAGAGTAGGTAATCACAATTGTCATATTGTCTTGAAGAATCGTGTTGGCAAGCATTCATCATGACTGCTTTTGGTACAATAATATCATTTGTATCTTGCTACATACACTCTCTTAAGTGCCTTCCTGGAAGGTGCTATTAGGTCTGGGATCTGAATGTAGTCTAGTTCCAAAACCACATGTTAGCCCTCTACTGTTTTCAGCCTTCTGTAGAACTCCCAGGATTCTTGTGCTCTCAAGGAACTAGCACATATATGTGTGTGTGCGCATGCGCTGTGGGCCATGCCCTCCCATACAGTCACCAGTCAAGAAAATGCCACAGGCTTGACCACCAGCTAATGTGGTGGGGCTATTTTCTCAATTGAATTTCTTGTTCCCAAGTGACTCTACTATATCAAGTTGCCATAAAACTGACTAGGACAAGCCAAATACTCTGTTCCAATGTGGCAATGGTTTCATAATGGTTTTTGGTAGCTGAACAAGGAAAACATGAGTTGAATGAAGATTCTTTTCCTTTATGTTGGTGGACACATTAGATGTACAAGTCTCAGCAGAGTGAAGAAACTGCTGCCATCAGCCAGATGGTATTGGCTATCGTCTTGGCTAGTAGATGCTAGGGGTTGGTTTGTCCATTCCAAAGGGATTTATCTAGTCCTCACAGGAGGTTGCATCACACGCAGAGGTGGGTTGTAGTGACATTTCATTTGTATTTTAATAAATAAAGCTTGCCTGAAGATCAGAGAGTAAAACAACCACACTGATCAGTCTTATAGACCAGGCAGTGGTGACACACACCTTGAATCCCTGTAGCCACACTAGTTGCCATAGAAATCACAGGAGTGATGCATACTTTTATTCCTAGCACTAGAGAAGAATATTAGACAGGAGGAGACAGCTCTGTCTCAGTCTCATTCTGAGATTCCTGGAGGCAGGATCGCCATTTCGAACTGAGGTAGAGGTAAGAGCCAGTGGCTGGCTATTTTGCTTTTCTGACCTTCAAGTTGAACCCCAATTTCTATGTCTGGGTTTTGATTAAAGTGCCACAGTGGACAGTAAATATCTGGGTAAGGGCTGAGAGCACTCTAGATAACTGGGCTTCAGACCTGTAGCATTCCAGCTCTTCACAACCCCAGAAGCTGTATCAATCAGCTTGTACAATCAGTTCACAAGGACGTGGCCCTCTCCTGGGGACTTTAGTTTACCAGTGTGTGATACGTGCATTTAAATGGTCCTTTAAGTCTTTTGTTTCATTGTTTTGCTCAAGGCATGCAGTGAATCATGGCACCCCATTTTGGAACATGCAGCACTGGCATGATAAAGCTGGCATCCTGCTGCCATTTTTCTGTGGTGTCTGTGTTAGATCATAACTCATTATGTATGAAGAATAAAATAATTTCAAATTGACAAATTTATTAGCTCCCAAGGTGAACTGCATCAAAATACAACTAGCTGCCTTGAACCTATGTATTCTATATGGAGAAGGGAAGTTTCACTTTAGACAGAGAAACCAAATCAGATGAAAACACCATGAGAGGATTTGGGAAAGGGTGGAGCTTGTTTGCAGCAGACTTTGCATTTTCTCTGCCAGGCTCTGGCAGCCCAGGGGCATCAGTGAGAGCAAGGCCTATGCCTGAAAATCTGCATCCTCCTGCCACTGACCTTCAGTATCTACTGGGTCATACACATCTATATTATTCGTCTGATATAGTGTTTTTCTATTCTAGAGGAAGAAAGGGGACATTGAATAAAGATTTCATTTTGAGTAGAATTTTATTGAAATAGTATTGTATTACAATTATTGTAAGTGACACATTTCTGATCATGAGCCTCCTTTCCCACATACCATCATGGCACGTTACGTAAACATATGTGAGCATTAGAACATAGGGAGTTATAGAATGTTATCTTACATGTTCTGTATGGGCAACATCTGTCAGCAACAGAATATAGCTTTTAAAGAATGTCTTGCAACAGAATATAGCTTTTAAAGAATGTCTTTTATGTCATAAGTCAGAAAAGAGAAAGAAAACATCCTTAGGATAATTTCATTTTTTTACAAATTAAATTTAGGCCTATTGAGCCCACTAATAAATTGACAAATAAGAGTAACAGCCTGTGATTTGAGGCTTCTTGGTTCATCTCCTGAATCACGTCATAGCAAGTCTCTTCAAAGCTTCCTTCTGGAACACAGCTATATTTATTGGCAAAGTCTTTGGAACATTTTCCTTTTAAGCATCCATCATGCAGCATATAAAAGGAGAGCAATTATCGGTAAAACTTTGAGAACTGCACAGATCCCATTTTCTGTAGTTTATGTAAAGGGCCTTGTTCTTATTTCAGTGTGGAATTGTTACCGACTCAGATTGCTAACACTTTTTATCTTATGTCTCCTGCTCTTTCTTCTAGAATGTTATATTTTATATTCTCCAGGATCAACCCATCAATTGCCCACAAAGGTTAGAAACCCATGAACTCTGATATTATAGCTCCCCAATTCCTTTTTATGGAAAAAATTAATCATAATTTGGACGGAATCTCAGACTTATGGATACCATGGTTATAGCACCTGTACAGCAAGAATTGGCTAACCAAACGACAAACATGAACACCCCACTCTGTCTGTTAGGGCGCGCATGGCTTCTATGGGACACCCCACTCTGTCTGTCTGTTAGGGCGTGCATGGCTTCTATGGGACACCCCACTCTGTCTGTCTGTTAGGGCGTGCATGGCTTCTATGGGACACCCCACTCTGTCTGTCTGTTAGGGCGTGCATGGCTTCTTGGGACACCCCCACTCTGTCTGTCTGTTAGGGCGTGCATGGTTTCTTGGGACACCCCCACTCTGTCTGTCTGTAAGGGTATATATGGCTTCTATGGGAGAGCCACTCTGTTTGTCTGTTAGGGTGCACATGGCTTCTTTGGGCGAACCATAGCCTCGGATATTAGGCAGACATTTAGTCCTCACAGCCCTGAAGGCTATCAAGGTCCAGATCAGGTTGCTGACCGTTATGGCCCTGGAGTAAACAGATGCTTCTGACTCTGCCTTCACAGAGTACAGCTCCATCTCCCCCCATTTCTCAGCTTTTAGAGTAAGAAGAAAAAGCGTATTTTAAAACCACTAATCCTGTCATGAGAAATCTTCCCTCATGACCACATCTAATTCTAATTATTTCCAAAATGTCCAGTATCAAACACCATATGCTGGGACTCCAACATAGGAATTTTGGGACATATAGCTTCATCTGTTGAATATTAACTACCTGCTCGCTAACCCAAGTGCGGGGTCAGTTTGTGAGGCAAACTCCAGCGTACCTACTGGGATGCACAACCTTTGCTTTCCCAGTGACTAAGGGCATTTCTCCTCAGCCAAGACGGCTGCTTGCCCTGATTTCCCACGACATCAAAGGCACTGGCTGAGGTGCCACAGCCTCTGCTGAGAATATTTTACTTCAGATAAAAAGATCCTCTACAATGTTGCGACTTTATTTTGTTTTTCCATTCTCATTTCACTGAAGCTCAAAGCTATCAAAAATTTAATTTGAAAGCTCACTCTCTACATTATCTTTCAAAGCAACCTCCTTCTTCCTTTTCTGGTTTTTAATCAACTTGTCTCATCAAAGCCAGAGCTGAAGACCTTCTCCTGAGTAGTTCAGTCAGAGCCCCAGGTCTGTCGGAGGCACAGTCAAGAGAGGATGTCACAGAGCTCTAGACTTCTCTGGATCCTCGCAGCATCCTGACAAATGACATATCATATATGCTGTGTGCGGGCTTGAAAAGGAAGGCATTTGCCCTGATTTGAAGTGTGTCGAGGAATTACTAGAAACAATCAACATAAGCTTTGCACTTCTCCTGAAAGTTTGTCCTCTTTAGAGATCTGCTGAGTTCTTAGCACATATTCTCAGAGGAGCCTGGGCAATGCACTTTGTGGGAATGCATGCAAATGCAGCATGCTCCAGTAAACATGCGCAAGACAGTCAGGCATAGTTAAAGAGCACGGCACTGAGGGGCCATGAGCACCAGTGACAAGGATCCAAATAATGAGTCTTGGCAAAGCAAATTAACTAGAAGGCCACTTATAAAATGAAGCGTCTAACTGGGGTCTTGCTTCCAGTTACAGAGGGTAGGTCCCTGATCATCGTGGCAGAAAGCACAGCAGTGGGCAGCAGGTATGGCGTTGGCTCGGTGGCTGAGAGCTTAAATCTGATCCAAAAGCACGAGGCAGAGAGAAACGGGGGGGGGGGGGGAGGGAGATGGAGCGAGGGAGACTGAGCCTGAGCGTGGGGTGGGCTTTTGAAAATTCAAAGCACACCCCCAGTGACACACTTCCTCCAACAAGGCCGTACCTCCTAATCCTTCCCAAACAGTCCACCAACTGGGAACCAAACATTCAAATATATGAGTCAGTTTGGGCCATCCTCATTCAAACCACCACAAGTTTGTCTCAATAAATTAGTAGTTATATATCATATAGTTTATATTATATATAATGTCATTATGTATTAGAAATTAACTATATAAGAATAAAAAGTATGTAACATTTGAAAAGTAAAAAAGACATCACCAGCCAAAAATTCCTTGTAGTCACAATATTATAGATTGGAAGTCAAGTGCTTATATTTTCTTGTAGTTCTAGCACCGACAATCTGAAATTGCATGGCTGCACTTTGTGCTAATTTCTAGCTCTATAAAATACATCTGCTAGATTATGGCTCTCAGGAGAACTAACAAAGCAAAACTGAAATTGTAGAGCTAAAGGAATATTATAATTGTACCATAACTGGCTAAATAAGTAATCCAGTCAGTCAACTAACAAATATTTATCAAACAAAGGCCACTCTGTAATTGAATTACTATGAATTTGTGTTTGTGTGCAGTAGATGGGTTAGAGAAGTGTGGACAGATGGTGAACCACTAGGCTCGATGCACACAAACATGTGAGTGAAATGATTTCTTATAGCAACCAATACTTTGATGAAAATAATTGTAAACAGTCATCTATAGAAATACGCAGTGGGAGATATTTTGCAATATGTCATGCTGCAGATTTAGATAATACACACGATCCACTCAGGAGTTTTGATGACCTTTAGTCTTATCTACTAGAACTATTTCAAATTTAGTGGATTTTGTGTTTATCATGCACACCTTTGTGCTTTGGATAACAGTAGCTCCCACAGTGACGGCTATGGACTCATCTCTGCATCTGAGCCTTCAGATTAAATGTTTGGATTTTTTTATAAGTTACTTGGGTCTTGGAGTTTTGCCATGGAAACAGATAGTGACTAAGACAGTACAGAGATAGCTTAAGTGTGAAAGCCAGAAACAAACAAGCAAGGGCCTGGAGCGATAGCTCCATGGTTAAAAGCACTGACTGCTCTTGTGGAGAACTCAGGTTCAGTCCCCAGCATACATACAGCGTCTTCTTACATCTCTAACTCCCATTCCAGGAGATCTGGCTTCCTCTTCTGACCTCTGTGAACATCAAGCATGAATAAATTATACTTACATACATACAGGCAAAACATTCATATCCATAAGCATAAACGAATCCCATTAGAAACATGTACGTATAAAATTACACAGCTGAGAAGTTTATAGCAAGCCGGCTATGTGACACACACCTGTTATCGGTCTCCCTAGTTCAGAAACTGAGGCTGGAGGGTCATGATTCTAGATCAGGGCAGCTCCGGCTACATAGAGGGACACTGTCTCAAAAGGGAAAGAAGTCATAACCAGAGATGCTTTGCCATTTTTATTATTTTTAAAAGGAGAAAAATGTTAAATATGCAAATACTTATGCCTTTCCTATAGTGAAATAGCAAGCTTGCAGGCAGGACTGCAGGTCTCCAGGAGTCGGGGGGTACAAACTTGTGGGCAGGACTGCAGGCCTCCAGAAGTGTGTATGTCGGGGAACAATACCCAGGAAAGAGACTCATGAAGAGATTCGAAGCTTCTAAGAATTCAGAGATTTTACCTTTTAGAGCAGTTTTAGGTTCATAAGAAAATTGCCTGGGCATCAGAAAGATCGCTGAAGTGCTTGTCACTAGGTGTGTGTGTGGACATGAGTCTGGATTCCTGGAACCCAGGCAAATGTCAGCTGGGCCTGGCAGCCTGCTTGTCGTTCCAGCCTGGGAAGGTAGAACCCTAGGATCCCCGCAGCAAGCTTGCTGGTGGTCTCAGTGAGCTCTGAGTTTGATGGACAGACCAATTGCTTTGGAAAGCAATTCTTTGCATCCCTGTACGTCCTTCTCCCATCTTCAACCTGGGTCCTAGACAGTTGCTTATTATAGACACTCCTCCATGATCAGACTCAATTTCAGATGTTTTCCGTCCATGGCTTGGTTCCTTCTTTTTCTCTACTGTGCTTTTTGGCAAGTAGATGTCTTCAGTTTTGGTTTGAAGCCTAGCTTCTCAGTTAGCTCTCTATCAGATTGCACTCCTATTGGTAAGACACATGGGTCCACCTGCCAACCCCAGGCCACCAGTCCTTTTACCACACTTGAGTCAGCCACATACTTTGATTTTTATTAGAGGTAAGACTTTCAGTACTCTTCATTTGTTTCTGTGCCGATTGCTCCTCATAAATTCTATATTATTTGTTGGCTAATATGTGCTGCCATACATTATCCCACAGGTATGTATAATTGATCAAACAAAATATACTCTTCTTATGGAAGTTTATGAATCTTATAGACAGAGAAACCACAGCGTACCAGAAACATGTCCAGGATCAAGTGGCCTGTGAATTTCAGTTCCCGTTTGTGATTCTGATATCTGGGCTCATTTTGTTAACCATTCTTCTGCCTAATGCCGGGAAGTGTGGACCAGGTCAAATCCTTGATTATTTAATCCAGGTCTTTTTATAAGGTATAGATTATTCATGTCTCCATATCTTCTTTGTTTTGCCTTATCTTTTAAATATTACTGTTATTTTATTTTGTTTAATTTTAAAACCATCTTTATTTAAAATTGTGAATATAAAAATCAAAATAAATCTTACCTTTTTATAATTTTCAGATCTTTTTTATTGTTTGGTAATAGCATACACATATATTTTGACTAGCTCCCCCCCACACAGTTCCTTGTCCTCCAAAAACTCTCCTATTCCCTATCTCCCGTCCTCTGTCCCCAATCCCCCGTCCTCTGTAACCATCGCCTGTCCTCTGTCCCCTATCCTCCATCCTCTGTCCCCTATCCCCTGTCCTCTGTAACCATCCCCCATCCTCTGTCCCCTATCCCCCATCCTCTGTAACCATCGCCCGTCCTCTGTCCCCTACCCCGTCTTCTGTCCCCATCCCATGCCCTCTGTCCCCATCCCATGTCCTCTGTCCCCTACCCCGTCCTCTGTCCCCATCCCATGTCCACTATTTTCTACCCCTGTTCTCTATCCCCACCACTGCTATTTGGTGTCAGCATCATGTGCTCTTATAAAATACCTGCCGAGTCCACTTAAGTGCATAGGGGTAGGGTAGGGCCATCTCTGTGACCGCAGGCCACCTCTCCGACTCTCCCTCCCAGAACAGCTGTCAGCTGCCAATAGCTCCTCAGCTAGGGTGGGGCTTGATGATCCCCTCCCCACCCATGCCTTATGCTTTGTGTCTATTTTTAATTCAGTGGTATATGTCAAAAAAAAAAAGCCACAGAAGTGGCCAGAACTTACATTTTTGTTTGATCATTCTCCTAATTTTCCAGGTCATCTCATTTGGAAGCAAATTTTAAATTAGATTCAATGACTAATTATGCACTTTCTGCCAAGTACCCATCTGTATTCTAGGCAACGGAGTGCCAGCTTTAGTGATATAGGTTGTTGTTGCCAAAAGAACAGTAAGAAGCTGGATGACGCAGGCCTGGAATCTCAAGCGCTCTGGAGGTTGAGGCGGAAGGGTGGTGAGCACAAGGGCAGCGTGGGCAAGTCAGTGAGAGCGTATGCAGAATGTTGACTGAGGGCAGAGCTCGGCAGTCGAGGGCTTGCCTGGTACCCAGGAGTCCCTGGGCTCAATCCCAGTATCACCAACAAATAAAAGTAAATAAAAATAAATGTCATAAATAAATTAAAGTTGCTGAAAATGAGAAGCAACTTGAATTAAATCCTAATGCCGTGACCTTGAAGAGCGGAGGGGACGGGTTCAGCCATACCACATCCGAACAGGTAATAGTTATGGTGGATGCCATGTAAGAAAAATTCCTCACAGACAACAACAGCAAAATAACAAAACTCAAAATTTTGTGTCTTAAGTTATGCAACAAATTTGGCTTTGGTCATTCCCAAGGGGGAAAATCAAAAAAAAAAAACAAAAAAAAAAAAAAAAACAAGTGATTTTAAATTAACCATGCCGTGTTTAGCCCACATCTTTTTGATTGAAGTTTAAATTATACCACTATTGTGCCAGGAAAACTCACAAGAAAGCATGCACTTGTAAGAACTGAAAACTAACCAGGAAATGGGGGGCTGGTTTGTAACTGCGGGACCATCCATCCCCTCCCAGCACCCTGTACTGGTGTTTTAGGAGGGACTGGCTTGTGACTGCTGGACTCACCCCATCCCCTCCCAGGGTCCTGTACTGATGTTTTATTACTAAACAAGCACTAATCTTAGAAGAGCAGTGGAAAAGAAAATAGTTGGACATCCTTGAGATGCAAACATTTTTATTTATTTAATTACCATAACACAGCTATTGTGTTTTTACCCATTTTCAGCCTTTAGTGACCATACTATCCATCCCAGCCGTTTTGTATAGCACTAGCCACTACAGCCCAACAGCTACCATCAAGGCAGCAGTGACTACTTGGAAGATTAGGTGTGTCTACTGACTGTTGACATCCCCGCATAGCAAGGGCTCTGGGACCCTCGTCAAAGATTTCAGCCTCTTCCTTCTACCTGTCCGATGCTTAACAAAAAAAGGAATCTCACAGTAGCTCAGAACTAAGAAAACAGATCGGTGTTTATTAAGGGTCAGACTTAAAAATTCAGGAAGTTCTGCTTGAACGATGGATGAACATCAGATCGAAAGCAAACCGAACAGCCCAAACGGGGCCCGGGGCAAGCAGAGAGAGGAAAGAAAGGGGGCCTGATGCGCTTCCACATCCAGGTAAATAGTCCATGAGGCCACGCCCCAGTAGGCGGGTAGGTATTAGCTGTAACCTTCCCGCAGCTACAGGTAACCTGGATGTGCTAGAGTGCAGGGATGGCAGATTAGCTGGACCTAGAAGGGGGAAAGTGGTCTTTCATGCTGAGGTGAGGTTTTATGAGGTGTCATTGATTTAGCATCACTCACTCTCCTATAAATAACCCTCACCCATGCTTTGTAAGCAAGCCCAGTAGACTCGCAGATTCCCATACTGGACTTGGCAGGATTTTAATTTGGTTTGTTGCTGGTGCCCTATTAGGAGGTAGACATCTCTTTAACCTCTTCCAAGGAAAGGGTTCCCTCAACACCGTCATCCCTGTTTCTAGATTCTTCCCTCAGGCTTGTCCACGAGTGATCCATGAATTACACCGACCCAGCCCGGCCTTTTCACATCACTTAGGCTTCTTAAGATAGCAATTTGAGGCAGCAGTGGTGCCCATCTGCTCTCCAGGGATGTGGGGAGGGTGTGGGGGAGGAGGCGGAGGTGTAGGTAGAGGTGGGTGGCCTTGGCATCTCTCAGCTCCTTTTTTGGGTTGCTTTGTGTGCTCTGTCTGCCTTTGCTACTCCTGCGCCCACCGCAGGCCCAGCACACACTGCACTCTTGGTACAGAGACTCTTTTCTGCAGAGGGCTCTGGGCACTGTGCACAGGCAGACCACTGGCGAGGCTGTTTATGAAGTCCTAGTCTCCAGCACTTCTGAATCCCCGTTGTCCTGATTACTAAGCTCTCTGTCACCTGCTGCCATCTCTCTTCATTGGCGTCTGCCCAGTGGGATGGTTGGAAGAAGTAGCACTTCTGAGTTAGCAGGGGGTGTCTCAAAGCTTTCTAGGATGCAGCTTTGTCATTTAATGCTAAGTGTAGCTTAAAGCTGGTAGAAAAGCTGCCTCTGTTTTCTCATTTGTTTTTCCCTTACTGGAGAAAACTCTACTAAGTGCAGTTAGTTATCCTTGCAGCTTTTTCTGGCCTAAAGAAAATGGCATAAGACTTGTTGTCTAATTCTTGTTTAATGCTAAAGCATCAATGAAGTCTTAACAAGGCTCCCACATCTTGGGGTATTACCCTGAATGTTTAGCACCCCAAAATCCCGTCAACTGTAGAGCCAGCCACAGTAGGCATACGTGGTGCTAAGTGCTCATTGAGTCAGCCATTTCAGAATGGCCATGTGTCGTGGCTAATGAGACACACTTAGTTCTGCCCATGGGAGTCTCGGCATGTGAAAACCCAGAAATGAAATGTATGCAGTCCCCCACGCAAATGCGCTAGAGCAAGAGCTCTGGGGTAGTCTGTGGTAAAAGTTAGTTTCTGCAGCAGCCTTCACAGGGCCGGAGAGAACGAGAGCAGTTTGTTAAGTAAGACACTAGCACTGTCCACATGGTATGCCGAGAAAACACACTGCCCTCGCCTTTGTGGCATTTGTAATAACCTCGCTGGCATTAATAGATTCTCATACCTGCGAATAATCATGGATAGAGGAAGGTAGAGAGAAAGGAGGATGGGCTGGGAAAAGTGGAGGAGAAGGGATTGCATAGATATACTGTTTAATACTTTATTCTGACATTTATATAAAATAAACTCTATAGATATAAGGTCTACTATTTTATCTTCTTCCGACTGTGTTTCTCTCCATCCCCACAGTCAAGATTATGAACATTTCCCTCACCACCCAAAGGTTCCTCAGCTCTTGTGGTTCCCTCTCAGAGTTTGCACCAGCCTACCTCCCAGCTGCCATGCAAGCATCTATTTGCTGACTTCCTGTCACAGCAGGCTGCTTGGAATCTTCTGGAAATACGTACTCACATACATGTATGAAATGCACTTGAATGCATATTCTGGATGAAGTCCTTCATGCAGTGTGACTCCATGATTCACATGTGCTGCAGAGCCTCTTACTCGCTCCTTCCTTCCCACTGCAGTAACAAGCCAAGGTGTTTGTGTTCTTCTGTGACTAGGCATGTTGGTGCTTTACAGGTCTTTACATAAAGCCGCTATGGACAGGCATGTGAAATAATCTTTGGATGGTCATGTGATTTTGATTGCATTATAGAAATAGCTTGTGGCATAGCTTGGTCATTAGGCCAGCTGTACAACTAAATTTTAAAGAAATTGCCAAATTATTATCTACAGAGGTATCATTGTCGGTTCACACCAGCCAGGTAGATGGGCTTGCTGCTTAGAAGTCTTGGCAACCCACAGTTAGTGAACTTTTTACTTGTTTTGGCCATTCTGAAAGATGCATGATATAGAACCAGCCATGCAGGATATATGAGGCAGTTTTCAGATTGGCCATGCTTATCAAATGGGCAGCACCTCACGGCTTATGAGGCACACTCCTGAGTTCTGCCCATATGAGGTCCAGCATGTGGAAAACCAGAGATGAGGAGTGGTCTCTGTTTTAATTTTCCGATAGATAACCATGCTGGCAATCCGCCGCACCTCTCTGCCATCCCACTTCCTCGGCTGCTGTGTCTATTCAGATCGTTCTTCTCTGTGTCATTGGACTGTTTTCTCTCTGCTGGGCTCAGCATATACATCAGGTTCTTTATAAGACACTTAATTTTCAAATGCTTTCCCTATGTTTGTGGCTTGACTTTTCTGCATGTAAACTGTGCATCGCACAGAGTATAAAAATTTCATCCAGCTCTTGTTAGTTCTGCCCCTTTCCTTGACTCTCTGCCTCGTTAGTTTTCACTCTCTCTTCTCTTAGGTTCTGATTCAGTTTCCATTGCTGTATTTTCAGGTTTGGTGGTAATTCACTCTGCAGTTGTGCTCCTGCCACTGATTGCCTCTAGGGCGATGTTCATCTCACCAACTGTAGTTTTCATCCCTAAAAAATTGAGTTTTAGAATTATTTCCTGTGTGTCAACTTAGTAACTAAAGTTCTAAGAACTGAGTCAATGTCCATGTTCCTTCCTTTTATGAGAAGAGCAGTTTAATGATGGGGCTATGACGGCGGCTCACAGTGCAGGAGGGGTAATGATGGCTCACAGTGTAGGAGGGGCCATGAGGGATCACAGTGCAGAGGTCTGCTAAGCAAAGGAAGTCCTGGCAGCAGGGTCTGCGGACCTGGCCAGGGAGCAGAGACAGGAGAACAGTGCTGTTCAGATACCCTTTTTATTCAGTCAGGAGCCCACAGCCTAGGGGATGGCTCTGCCCATATTCGAGGTGGGTCTTCCTCCTCAGCCCTATCTGGGAAAGCCTTCATAGAACACCTGCATTCGCTGGTAGCCCAGAGGCATCGTGTGTGTGTGCGTGTGTGTGTTTGTGTGTGTGTGTGTGTGTGTGTCTGTGTGTGCGATGTGTTTCTCTTTTTCCCAAATACTGCTCTGTATTGCTTGAGAGCCAATATCTTGGACAGCATTGTTTTGAATCTATAATTATAAAAACTGATATATACTAAAATCTCTCTATAAAAGGTGTAGGCTATTTCTCCAAAATAATGGGAAATTTCCTTAACTTGTGACTTGTGCCTTTCTCAGTAAAATGAGATGACACTAAAGAAAAATAATTAAGGAATAAAAGTTAATAAACTTATAGTTGGCACAGGTGTTACAGAAGTTAATAAATGTGCGTGTCCAGTCTCCGTTTAAAGGTTTAGATGTCTCTGTGACAGTCTGCTGCGGTTGTGCACAAAGATTCAATCACGCCCAGGCTAGTGGCTCTCACACAGAGCCCTCCCACTTCACAGAAATGGAGCCACACACCAATAGCCAGCCCAGCCCTGAATTGAAAATTAGTAAGTACTCTTAAACAACTCAAAGAAGAACACAGGAAAAAAATCAAAGAAGAAGCCATAAGGATTAGGTGATGGGGAAGACTATTACTCTGTAGTAACAGTGTCCTGTAGGTGTCTGGTGCTCCTGGTCCTTCAGAAGAGTGAAGGGATGGGGAAGAATATTCCTCCGTAGTAACAGTGTCCTGTAGGTGTCTGGTGCTCCTGGTCCTTCAGAAGAGTGAAGGGATGGGGAAGACTATTACTCTGTAGTAACAGTGTTCTGTAGGTGTCTGGTGCTCCTGGTCCTTCAGAAGAGTGAAGTGATGGGGAAGAATATTCCTCCGTAGTAACAGTGTCCTGTAGGTATCTGGTGCTCCTGGTCCTTCAGAAGAGTGAAGGGATGGGGAAGACTATTACTCTGTAGTAACAGTGTCCTGTAGGTGTCTGGTGCTCCTGGTCCTTCAGAGCAAATCTGTAGGTGTAGACTTTTGGTTTTCATTAGATAAGAACAGAAGCTGAAAAACTAATAATCTAGTGTAAGCTATCTGGGAAAAAAAACAACAAAATAAAGTGCTCCAGATAGAGTAAAAAGTAATAAAGTTATAGCCAGAGACTGACAAAGAGAAAATAAAATGATGTTTGCAGTTGTCACATTAAAATAAAATGTAAAAATGTCTCATTCAACTTGTGTCAGAAAAACAGGCTCAAATGAACAATAATAGGGAAAAGTACACTTAAAATAATTAATAACTTTTAAAGATGTTGAAAGGATATAATTAATTTCATTCAGCAAATGTATACACTCATTAAAATAAATGTAATATCTGTACATTTTGATTACTTCCTTTAATATATGAAATATCTAATTATAAATATTCCCATAATGAACATCAGACATAAATGTAGCTCTCACTGTATCAAGAATAAGAGATAGTTTATTCTGAGCCATACCGGCATGGCCACGATCCTGGAACACCAATTTGGATTTCCCTGCATGGTGTGTTCTGCAATAGCAGACGTTGCTGCCTACACGTGTACCACATGTTTGCAGTGCCTGTGGAGACTCGAAATGGATTTGGGTCCCTGAGAACTGGATTTGTGGAAGGCTGTGAACTACCCTCTGGTGCCAGGAACTGAACCTGGGTCCTCTGTGAGAGCAGCCAGTTCTCTAATCTCTGAGTGATCTCTCCAGCTTCGTTCTATTAGTCTTTATTAGTCATAAAACTAAAGAAAATGTAAAATCAATGTGTTCACATTGGTGAGAAGCATCAAATAAGCAGGTTACAGGGAAGTATGAATCTTTGCTTTGGGCTTAGTAGAAGCTAATTAATACTAACTAACTTAATACATCCCAAAAGGTCTTACCTGAACATCAAAGAGATGTTAGGTTTCAGAAATGTGTAATAATGTCTGTTAATGGTTCCTAAGATGGGCCGAGATAATTCTGATTCTGGTCTGCAGCATCTAATTCTACCTACTCACTAAGTCCTGTTAGTCAGTCTGTGAAATTTTCAACAAAATGTGGCTTTGCAGGTCCCAAGTCTGGGAACACACGGCTTCTACCATAGAATTCCTCTGAAGAGGAAATTTGCTCTCAGTACCAAAAGATAGACAACTTTTCCAGCTAGTATTTTGATTACTTAACTGCTAAAATTAATAAGGTTTCTAAAGAAAGGAAAATCATAGGTGAATAGTATTCAACACTGTAGATGGAAACGAGAAGCAAGATTGGGAAAGCAAATCTGTCTGTAGGTACATTAGCACGGTTTTCTGTCTGTAGGTACATTAGCACGGTTGTCTGTCTGTAGGTACATTAGCACGGTTTTCTGTCTGTAGGCACAGAATCACGGTTGTCTGTCTATAAGCACAGAATCACAGTTGTCTGTCTGTAGGCACAGAACCATGGTTGTCTGTCTGTAGGCACAGAATCATGGTTGTCTGTCTGTGGGCATAGAAGCACAGTTTTCTGTCTGTAGGTTCATAAACATGCTTTATTCTGTACATACTTCTTTGAGTGGACACAGGAGACTCAATGTATTTACAGAAAAGAAAAAATATAATCTCAAAAGATGCCAAGAGAATAATGTAACTTCACATTTACTCACAGTTGAGGACTTACCAGATAATATAGAAATAATTTCATTTTCAAAAAGGAGTATTTTACAAAAAATTGCAGAATAAAGAACAAAATTCTCAAAGCCCCTTTAAGATTGAGACAAAATACAGCTGTGTTCACGTAACTGATAATGCAGTGTGATCAAGGTTATAAAAAGAACAGAAGGCTACCATAATTCAAAGCCAGGAGCGATGTGATGGCCACTCGGCCTCTAAGTGATGAAACAACAAAGCATCATGAACATAAGCTTCACACATTCATAGGAAAATCTGTCAATCCCCCATGTGCAAAACAGACACATTCCTGTATGTTAACAATATTGAAATTTAATGCATCAAAAAATGTATTGAACTCTATCATAAAACAGCTAAAAGATTCATACTGCGTTGTGAGTCGCTTGACAAAAGCCGTTGGTGGGGTTAAATAAACGCTCCTCTGATGGAAAGCTCTACCCACATTATGTGCAATCAGTGCTTTTGTTAGCATGGCGTTATGCATTCGGAAGCCACAATCTGCAATCAGCAAGTCGACAGCTTCATTGCTCATCAGCCCTTCTTGGAAAGGATGCACACTGACAAACTTCATCAGTTTGTCTCCTCCCACTTGCAGATACACCGTGGTTCACTTAATTTCTTTGCTTTGAACCATGGCAGTTCAGACCTTCACCCCAGAAGTTCCCATGTGTAGCCAACATCAGCAGTGGTTCTTACAACGATCAATATGGTTGCTAGGAATGTAGGGTGATGATTTATCTGTTTTCACAGTGCTAACCAGACAGAAAGAGACAGAGTTGATAAGTGAGGTCCCGAGCATGGCCTCCAGCTCTCCAGGTGTGTGGACATCCCAGGATGCTCCGGAGCTGTGATTGCAGCAGCGAATGGCTTTATGAGAACCTGCAGCTACAGTCTGATTCTGGGAAGATTTATCTCTCTGTGTCCGTTTTAGGTTTCTGTTTGAGATTTTAGCAGAACAATCTGTACGAGGTGCTCATAATGACTCATGATGACAAATGCGGCTTGTCCAAACCCTTCCTTCTCTCCCTGTTGTGTTTAAGCAACTGCTCAAAGCAGAACAAAGCAAAGCAAGCTCACCTGGGTGCGACCTCACAGCACTGAAGTTCCTGCAAGCCCTGTCTGTTCCCAGCCAAGGACCAGGAAAGAGCAGGGCAGCTCAGAAGGTCAGGGAACCAGGGCACAATGGGGCGTGGCCTTAGATACCCCAGAATTTTGAGAAAGACAGTTCTAGGAGTGGACCTGCTTCAGGGACATGTGAAGCATACCTGAGCAGCTTGGTGAGGTTGGGCATCAAAAACAGGCCCATTTCCTTTGGGCTCTAACTGAGGATAATGAAATGCCCTGTCCTCCCTTTGCCTAGGTTAGAGATCAGTGAATTTGGAGATTGGTTTGGCCCGTTGGACAGCCAGCACCCCTTGGCAGAATTTCTGCTAGTAATAAGATGTCATATGCTTTCCTCTTATTCGTTTAATGTAATAGATTCAGAACCACATCTGTTGAAAAAATTTAGATTAGGAATTAAAATAATGCCTCCAAATCACCACAGTGTGATAGTTTGTCGAGTGGATATTGGCTCATAAAAGGAAGGTACAACGAGGGACCCCTGATCTCGAGTCTCTGCTGGCATTGGAGAGTGTCATCAAAGTCCATGTATCTCTATGCACATGGGACATGTACCTAATATGGGAAACATTTCCAGAAAGTGTCATGCAGTATGCTCTTCAGAAAGAACTAAGCCTTGTTTGGTGTTTCATGAAGCACAGCTACACACCCAGTTCGAGGAGCGGATGCATATGGGAATGGCACCTCAACGCCAACTCTCCTTTTCCACTGTTTTTCCATTTCGGAGCCGGCAGCAGATGGCTGAGCTGGCACAGGCCTATGTTCTGCACCATTGTGAGTCAGAGCTGCTGTCAGGGTGCCAGAGCGCAAGTGGCCAGAAGACCAGACTCCTAATAGCTTTAGGAGGTGGCGCTGGTGTCCCTTAGATGTTCGTGGAAGAGCCTTCCACAGTGTGCGCCTTGGCTGTGTTTGGCAATGAGCAGCTTTGGCTCCATGTCAGAAGTAGAAGCCTTATATAATGTTGCAGCTTCTCAGAAATCAAAATGTCAGCTGTCTTCATTTGCACATGTTCAACAGTATCCTAAAATTCCGTCTTCTGCGCACGCGTGCAGCCTCATAGCTTCTTCTCAGAGCTAACACAGAGGATGAGTCCATGTAACACACTTCTGAGCTGCCGGAGAGCATCACGTGTTGTCTGATCAAATGCACGTGGTTTGGGGACCGCCTCGCCGCAGGTTTCCTAGCACTTCGTGTGCTCCTTCTCTAGCGTCCCCTGCTCCCTGCCATCCTTCTTCCTCTTCTACTCTTGTTGCAGTATCTGGAGTCCAGGATAGCAGCGAGCCTTTCCTTTTCCTATGAGGAGCTAAGAGAGGACCTGACACTGTAGCATCAGATATGGAAACAGATGTGACAGCTCTGGCCATCTCCTACACACTCACCATGGCCTCCTCAAAGTCACAGAATGAGCCAAGACAGTCTGGAGAATGCATGTCATGCTCGCCCAAAGCCGCTGTCAAGAGAAAATGATTCCCAGGGCGGTATTTCAACAAATAAGCAAACAACAGCAGCAAACATTCCCAACTGTGTTTTCCAGGCTAACAGTCTGATGGTGTTTATTGTATCTGTTCACTGTGTAGTTGTTCAGGAGGGAAGCACAGATAAGGTATATATGTCAAGAGGGAAGCACGGTTTCAGCGTAGATGTGCCTGTCAGTGAACCACTTTGTTGATATGGCACAGCCTGTATGAAGGGGGTGCTGCTACAGGAGGGGAACATACCTGCAGTTCCCCTCCTATACATGAAGACAAGCCCAGACCAGGCCAACAGCCCCAGGGAGGCACTGTCTCAAGATTATCTTCTATTGTTTTGTAAAACCATCTCTATTTTCAAGTAGGAGCTCTACTTATGATTATAGACCTTAGCTTTCCTGGGTGCTCATTTCCAATACCCCTGTACACGTGGGTGGCCTAGACTCATTCTTCACAAGTCACAGTCCTGGTCATAATGGCTCAGGAGAAGCTTAGAGAAGTCTGCTTCTGTGTCACCATATGCTATGTTCCATAAAGATAAGAACTTTGGTGTGACAGTCTATAAAACAAAATCTGTCCTGCATCTCAAGCCAACACAGTTTGTGTTTGCTTGGAAAATAAAAGTAATGCTGAGATTTCTACAGTCAACAGGTGAATATTCTTTTGTGGATTAGAAGCAAGAGAGCCATTGATAGCATTTAAAGAGTCCTCACTGTTGTTAGAGATGATAAACTCATCAATTTGGTTTCCAAATCTGTGTTGTGCACAAAATAATTTCACAAAACAACATGAGGAAGCAGGGTGGAATCTAGTTGCGGGGTTGTAGTGAGCATGCCTTTCCTTTCACACAGTACCAGGATCTCCGGGAAGATTCTGCTGTCCTGGAACTAGCTGTTGTAGACCAGGCTGGCCTCGAACTCACAGAGATCCGCCTGCCTCTGCCTCCCAAGTGTTGAGATTAAAGGCGTGCACCACCACCGCCAAGTTGCTGAGCCATTATTTTATTTACTGAGTCAGTTAATTTATGGAGGGAGTCTGTCCACTTCTTACCCACTGTGTGCAGCTCAGCAAATGGCCTTGCTTCTTCAAGCGTTGGCCCCTTCTCACTGTAAGATGTGTCCCACAACAGCATCGCAGTGAGCTACGGAAACCCCGTGTGTAATTTATAAACTGACTGGGCTGGTTTACAGGGTGGTGGTGCACACAGGGTCTTGTTCACCTCAGTGACTGGCTTTTTGCTTGATATGCTGTATGTTTCTTAAGTAACCCCGGTGTTTCCTATTATTAACGGAAAGTTACATTGCAATTATGCTACTGTAAAAATACAAAGAGTTTAAATTCAGGACAGAAGCCATGTAGTCAGGCCTGCAGATCTCAGGCTCTGGATCCATGCATTCAACCAACTCCAGATTTTAAATAGTTTTGAAATTACACCTGTACTGAATAATATTATTTTTGTCATTATTTCTAAACAGCACACTAGGACAACTATTTCTATAGTATTTCTGTTGTGTTAGGTGTTATAGGTCAATGAGAGAGTGTTTCAAATTAAACAGGAAGATGAAGAAATGTAGTGGCATTTCAATTGTATTTTAAGAAATAAAACTTGCCTAAAGATCAGAGAGTAAAATAGCCCCACTGGTCAGCCTTACAGACCAGGCAGTGGTAACACACATCTTTGACCCCAGTAACCACACTATCTTGCCATAGAAACTGGGCAGTGCATGCCTTTAATCCCAGAACTAGAGAGGGTTATAAAATGGAAGGAAACAGCTCTCAACACAAAATTTCATTCTGAGATTTCTGGAGGCTGGATTGCCGTTTCGGACTTAGGTAAGAGCCGGTGACTGGCTACTTTGCTTTTCAGATCTTCAGGTTGAACCCCAGGTTTACTCTCTGAGCTTTTGTTATTCGTTCTTCAAAGAAAGGCTATACAAGTATCATTGTAGACAAGGGCCTTGCACTTGGATGCCATTGTGTACAGTGTTTCTAGCACTAACCCCGTAAGGACACGGAGGAGAATGTCTTCTGTAACAGCTGGCTGATTGTCCACTTTTGTTGCTCACAACCAAATGGGTTGAAGCTAAACTAAGCAGTCTAAATCAGTTATTCACAGACAGGCCTTACTGGTAACTCAGCCATTGCTGCTCATTTATGTAAGAATTCACGAAAGGGCCAGTGTCCCAATTAGTGAGATACAAAAACCTTATTACAAAATCCTTTCACATGGTTAATTCAAACACTGCCCAGATTAAGAAGAGCATTTGACTTCAGGAAGAAACTTAGGACTGTTTTTGGAACAGAACTTTGGATTTTAGACGTGTAACCATTTTCATTCCCTGTATCTCATATCTGTGAACGATCCACTGGGGAGACCCTCGACATCTGGATTCAGGAAGAATTTCATTTTGGTTTGATTGTACCTTTTTATTCTCAAACTTTTCAGAAGTTAACTTTTCCCAACAAATTCCCAGGACAGTGGCTTAAACTTCGGAATGCAGCTGAATAAATACTTATCAGACAGAATCCTATTGGAGCATTCTGTCTGCATTACTTGCATAGAGGAATATCAATAATTTGAAAAAAACCATGGAATTAGAGACTTTCTGACTTTTTGGGTGCACATGAGACATGAGGTTACAAGTATGAGAGATTACCGGTTTTGAGATCCCTGCCCCCCCGCCATCTGCTGTTGTTTCCCCCCCCCCCGTCTGCTGTTGTGTCCCCCCCCACGTCTGCTGTTGTGTCCCCTCACTGTCTGCTGTTGTTTCCCCCCGTCTGCTGTTGTGTCCCCCACTGTCTGCTGTTGTGTCCCCCACTGTCTGCTGTTGTATCCCCCACTGTCTACTGTCCTGGTTGTGGTTACTCTCCCCTCCCCACTCTCTGCTGTCCTTGTTGTGGTTCCCCTCCACACACACTATCTACTGTCCTGGTTGTGGTTACTCCCCACCACACACACACACTGTCTGCTGTCCTGGTTGTGGTTACCCCCCCCCCCCCCATCTGCAGTCCTGGTTGCAGATGCATACCTGAGTTTCTTGCAGATTGAAGGAACTTGATCAGAAGCACATTCTTAGTTTTTTGTCTGCCTCTAGGTCCTGCACTACATCAAAATGTATAGCCACCAAATTCTTTTACATACTCCAAATTCACTTCAAAAATCTATTTGAAGATATATCTAAACATGATTTTCACAGTGCATTTACCATACATTATAATGAAATACAACTTCATTATGTAATTCATGATTAGAAGCAGTTTGTTACATTGTCCTAAAAAGCAGTGGTCTAATATTTCGAAAAATTGTCCTTAATTCTGAGCCCTTAGCTTAGGTTTCTGTGGTCTGTGCCCCACTGACTCGGTTCCTCCTCCCTAATCTCCTCTGCATTCCTTAATCTCTTTCCCATTTGACTACATGGCTTCAGTTCCTCGTCCTTACATCTGTGTCCCGGCAGCCAGTGTGAGCCATGGAGTGATGGTGAAAGATGGGTGCCCGCTGACACTGCGGCTGTCAGGGAGACGTGTGCCCGTCTAAAGATTTCTGCCTAAGCCAGCAGTCGACCTGTTCTCTCGCTTCTCAAATCCCTCCCCATTTACTTAAAGCTGATTCACTTTGAATATGCCTGGCATTATTCATATGTGCTGATATAGCCACACCAACAGCATGTATTTACAAGTCTAATTATGACCTAGATGCATGGAACTCAGAAGAGGCTAGGCATGGTCTCATTACCAGTTCAGTCAAGGATGAATCTTATCAGTGTTTGTAAAAGCAACCTCACAGGCCTATGGCACACACAAAGGAGAGAAGGAAAGAGCTGATGTTTCCTAACTGTTCTTGGGTGGCATTTTGTTATAGAAATATTTGGTTGGAATTTGAAAAATTCTTTCCTAATTAGACGGGTTAATACAAGTTTGCCAGGTTGTGTTTATAATCTTGTGGCTGAAAGTGGTTGTTTTCAAGTCAATATTTCCCTTTAGAGATAAGAATTTGCTAATTAAATATCTGTCCTAATTGGAATAATAAGAGTAAATCCCTAAAAGATATGATGTGCTGAAATAAACATTGAATCCAGAAATTGTACTTCTAATTTACATGCCTTCTTGTTGAGTCATTAGTAATCTCCACCTGACACTCAGAGAACCCAGGTCCCCTCTTTCCACTCATAGAGAAACAGTCTGTAACCAACAAGAACTGGCATTCACATTTTAGTTTCTTGGGCTCACCAGGACCTTTGTAAATGGCTTGTTTTTTGAGCCAGGTGCTACACTTGCTGCAGAGGTTCTGACCAGCACAGACCCAAGCAGGCACTGGGAGAGTGGGAGTTCCCCACCCCACCAGCCTCACTGGCATGCACCTGGACTAAAGCTCATGCCAAGAAAACAAAGCTCAGCCTCATTCCACAGTTTCTGGCCATTTTTGTGCATTGGTTAACAGTGTTGAATCTGTTTGTGTGACCATCTTTGAGTCCTCATGCCCATGGATGGAAGTTTCTATGCCAGTGAGACATGAATTCAAAGTCTTTTGAAAGACATAATGAAGTTTCATGAACTTCACAGAAAATATTATGAGGTTGAGATCCTCCTTTAAGAAAACCCACCTTTGGAGAAAATAAGTATCAGTGGTGGCTAGATGTTGGAGGGAGGTCGCTTGTTGGTTTCTGGCCGCCCAGTTACTTTAGACCCGAAATAAATACACAGGAACTGTATTAATTAAATTGCTGTTTGGCCCATTAGCTCTAGTTTCTTATTGGCTAGCTCTTACATTAATTTAACCCATTTCTATTAATCTGTGTATCACCATGTGACAGTGGCTTACTGGGTAAAGTCCCCAGCATCTGTCTCCAGCAGCTCCATGGCTTCTCTCTGACTCCGCCCTTCTTTCTCCCAGCATTCAGTCCAGTCCTCCCCACCCTGCTCTGCTATAGGCTCACAGCAGTTCTTTATTAACCAATGGTATTCACAGCATACAGAGGGAAATCCCACATCAGCTAGGCCTCCCAGAACACCTGTCACCCATGCTCCGTGTAATCTGAGCTCCTTAATGGAAATTTAGTGTGAGACAGTGTTGGTGGGATGGCAGACATCAATCATTTTCAGTTTTTTCTTAATTCCTCCTGAATGCAGAGAATTGGCATTGTGCTTGGAATCACCATCAGTTCTGTCCTCAGCAGTTGGCACTGTCAGTTGCGGCAGATGGGTGGCTTTAACTTTTAAATTGTGGAGACTGTTTGGATACAGCGCTCTCCATTACCCAAACATTCACTGAGGCAGCAGAGACAAGGCCGACTTGCAGATGAGCACATACTGGAGTGAAGAGTGTAGAGCCTCACTTCTAGAGTGTGCACAAGTACATGTTCGCACACACACAGAGAAGAGATAGCAATGCAAATGTTCCATGATCTAAAAGTTGTGACATAGATTTTCTGTTGAGTTTTATGAACATAACCCAATGCCTAAGTTGCTGTCAGCTGAAAACAAAGACAGGTTTCTGAACTGTTTAAGATACTCCAGATGTTCCTGGTCATCCAGGCATTTCATGGATAGATTATGTGTGGTTACCGACCTGACTTATTCTGACATCTGTTGATGCTGAGGGATCCCATGTAATGAAAGCCACACCACTCCAAGAAAGCCTGCCCATGCAGATAAATTTCCATTGTTGTCCGAAGCCAGGTGTGCTTTCCCTGGACCAGATGATCCCAGATTATGCAGGACTTTTCCAGTGTGAGTACTTCAAATCCCTGTCTTAGTTCAGTCCTGCCATGATTAGTGACTTCTTTCTCCTTCAGAGGCATTGTCAGGCTGTTTTCCAGGCCTCCCCTTCTGTGACCCAGGGAAGAGAGGATGAGGAGCTCTTGTCCCCAAATCTGAAAGTCACAAACTTGTTCATTCATTGTCATTTCATCCAAGAAATGTATGCAACACCAAGTGGGGCTTTTTTTTGTATTTTTGTTTTGTTTTTTATTTGAGTGTTTGTTTTTGTTTTGCTTTTTTTGGTTTTTCAGGCACAGTTTCTCTGTGTAACATTTCTGGCTGTTCTGTAGCTCTGTAGACCAGGCTAGCTTCGAACTCACATAGATTCACCTTCCTCTGCCTCCTGATTGCTGGGATTAAAGGTGTATGCCTCCACTTCCCAGCAATGCCATGTTTATAAGTATATAAAATATATATACAAATAAAATATTTTCTGATCAAAAATCATAAAGAACTTTATTTTGAAACAGTTCTTTGACATGTATGTAACTTTATCCTTCATTGCAGTCTATATCAAATTTGCATATTGAGATGGTTGTGCTTATTAATTTTTATTTATTTATTTATTATTGGAAAAAAAATTCCGCCTCCTCCCATCCTCCCATTTCCCTCCCCTTCCTCCCACTACACTCCCCCTCCCCTCACTCCTTTCCTCCTCCCTCTCCAGACCGAAGAGCAGCCAGATTAATTTTTACATAAAGAATTTTACCTTAGCTGATCATTTGATCTTTTAAGACACAGAGACTCTGCAGTGCTTCTCCAAGTTGACTGATATTTTGATTACAGTAGTCATTGCTTCACATATATACAAGTACATGTGTATATATGTAGCAGACATGCTTAGGACTTTTCAGAAATTGCTTAAATTCTATCCTAAGCCCATATAAAAATTGGCTGAGTAATTTTTATGAAACTAAAGTCAACAATTCAAACAGTGATTTTTAAAATCAGACGTTCTAACATAAAAGGACCCACTGAATCCCAGGGCACACCTTTTGGAAAATGCTCAGGACTAAGGACAGCAAGCAGTGTTTTCTGTGTTTCAACCATGTATTTCTATAAAAGCAGAGAACTTGGTGCAGTAAAGACCTGCCATGCATAGCACAAAGTAGTCCAAGCTAAGGTGCTTCAGTTAGCATTGGCTCGTGTCCCATAGAGTGACGACACGTGCAGAAGTGAGCCTGCACTTCAAACCTGTTGTAGCACAACTGAATTCCATCTGAACATTGCAAATGCCCAAATGAAAGAGGAAAAGGTGACTAAAAAAGAAAAGAAAGACAATGCTTAAGTTCTAATGCAGAAACACATACACACACACCATGAAAAATTAAAGTAGCATGGTTCTTTAAAAAATTACCAATTCCTCAGTAATGAATGCCAATTAGAGTGAATTGGTTGAAACTCCATGTTGACAGAAGTTTCTGTCCTTCCTGGTCCTGCAGCCATTCAGTCCCAAAGAAACATACAGAGGTTTACATTTATTATAAACTGGTTGGACTATTAGCTCAGGCTTCTTATTAACTAATTCTTACATCTTAAATTAACCCATTATTCTTGTCTGTGTTAGCCACGTGGTTTGGTACCTTTTATCAGTGAGGCAGTCTCATCTAGCTTCCTCTGTGTCTGGGTAACAACTACAGACCAAGCCTTTCCTCTTCCTAGAATTCTCCTGTTCTAGTCTTCCTGCCTATACTGCCTGCCTGGCTACTGGCCAATCAATGTTTTATTAAACCAATACAAATCTTTATAGGGTACAAAACCATTGTCCCACAGTAACCCCAGACAAAGAATTCATAAAAATGACTACAGAATGTTCTTCTAAGTAGACTTGAATAAACTCCTGAATTAATTCAAAGAGAATACAGTTTATTGAATTAAGGATGTCAATCTAGAAGATGAAAGAAAAAATTTAGTAAAAATAGTGAAATACTAAAAAGAAAAACAAAATACTGAAAATTTTACAAAAAGCTGAGTGTGGTGGTCTGAATGAGAATGGCCTCTGTAGGCTCATATATTTGCATACTTAGTCCCCAGAGAGTGGACTGTTTGAGGAGGATTGGGTGTGGTCTTATTAGAGGAGATGTGTCACTAGCAGTGGGCTTTGAAATTTCAAAAGTCCATGTCAAGCCCCCCCCCCCCTTTGCCTGTTGCCTGTGGATCAGGATGCAAAGCTTGTAGCTAGTGCTTCAGCACCAAGCCTGTCTGCTTCCTGATATGAGGGTTATGATAACCCTCTGAAACTGTAAGCCAGCCTCAATTAAATGGTTTCTTTTATAAGAGTTACCTTGGTCATGGTATCTTTTATAGCAATAGAACAGTGACTGTGACATTGGATAAGTCAAATAAAATGAAAAACCTTAACAATAGATTTGATAAAGTGGAAGACAGAATATCAGCCCTTGAAGACAAGATAAATAAGAAAGAAAATAACAAAGTTATAAACTACAAACTACAAAATGCCATTAAGAATCTTGTATCTCAATCATTAGTAAGTACTAATATTAAATTAAGATGTCGTACTTGTTGAAAAAAACAAAATAACAAGCTTATCTGTGAAAAGAGTCATCTTATGGGGTTTGGTTTCTCTGAGATTGAGAGATTATTCTTCTTTCTTGCAATAAACATTCATTTTAAAAATGACAGAAAATCTGAAAAATACAAATTTCGAAAAGAATGAAGTTAGGTGATACCAGTGTTGAAACTGCCATTTGTGAATTGATTTTCCTTCATTATTTATTTGTGTTTTCCCATGTGTCTTCTACATCTACAAGCTCCTTTCCCAACACCCAGTTTGGTAAACTACTGAAGTTGGTATGTGATCGGAGAGAGAGCTGTTGGGTTGGTGCCGGCGTTCTTGTGAGGATCCTAGGGTATGCTGACTGTGTCATGTACTCTGAAGGAGCATGCACTCCCTCCTCTTTCAGCTGAAATTTCAAGTCTGCCCTCTACATGCACATGTAGTGCTTTTGCTGGTGTGTGTGTGTGTGTGTGTGTGTGTGTGTGTGTGTGTGTGTGTATTTGGGACTGGAACCAATTCTGGGGACATCTATTATGGACTTAGCATTTAGGGGTGTTCTCTGGGGCACTTTCCACTGGACGAGGTATCTATAGAATCCTGCCTTTCTAGAAGGAAGAACACTGGGGAGCCTTTCTTACTCTTTGGAGACTTGTGGCAAAGTGTCCCCTATATTTCTGTATTTCCATGACAGCCTTTGTGGACATGGCCAGCCATTGGACTCTTAAAGAACATTCTTCTTCTTTTCACACTTTAGAGGATTAGCATCCCCAACTTCCTCCTGTCTTTTCCTAATGGCCACCTTTGGGCTCCCACAATTCTCAGCTCTTGCTGACTACTGGCCTCTTACTAGGCTGGACAGAGCACTGAGTCAGGAGATACAGCGTGAACGCCTTTTGCCCAGCTTGTTTTCGAGTGATGATTGCACCCACATGGCTCCCGTGTTTACACACTGCAGTAAAATAGAAGTGTGATGAGGTGTTCTTCCTTTCCACACAAAGACCTGAGTCCTAGCCTACTGCCAGACAGTAACTTTTGATAGATATATTTTCATAAACAGTTTGCTAAGGAAAGTACCTCATAGGAATACAGTCAGAAGGGCAGAGCCTCTTCTGAGTGGAGATCAATGTGAACTGTGGTGAGTTTGGTTTGGGGACACAGCAGGTGAGAAGGTACAGGCCACACCCATGACAGCATGGGTACAGACTGGGTCCCGCTCACCACCGTCACCTAGGAGGGGGCACTGCCTTACCCTGGGCTTCACTAGTTTCCTGCTACTATTTATTATGAAAACATGAGCACAGAAGATATCTGTTATGATCTAATAAAATCAGTAACTCACAGAAGTTTTCTGACAGATGGCTGTGAAGAGGACTAAGGGCACCTTCTTCCAATCATTCTCAAGGTACCATATGGAATGGTGTAATCTGGGTTACGCACATAGCATAATTTAAAAGTCTAAGGAGCACTAATGGTAGTCTTGATTTATAGGAGTCCTAATGGATGGGAACATTGTGGCAGTGCTATAGGGTGTGTAGAAGGAACAGCGGGCTGTGTTCCCACCCGGCTCCTGGCTAGCTTTACCTGAAATAATTACATGGAAACTGTATTATTTTAAACACTGCTTGGCCCATTATCTGTAGCTTCTTATTGGCTAATTCTCACATCTTGATTAAGCCATTTCTAATAATCTGTGTAGCACCACAAGGCGGTGGCTTACCAGGAAGGATCTTGGAGAGGAGAGCTATAGTGTCTGGCTCACTGCCTTCTTCCTCCCACCATTCTGTTCTGTCTTTCCTGCTTACATATGTTCTGACCTATCAAGGGGCCAAGGCAGTTTCTTTATTAACCAATGAAAATAACACATAGACAGATGACCTTTCTCCATCAAGGGTGGGTGAAGTAACCATATCTGCAGGGCAAGGTTACATCCTGTAATCTCGATGTGCCTGTGTGCCTGATCGTCATCCTGTGGACAATCTCTCCATCTTTTGCAGGACAGAGAGTCTCTGGACAGGGGCAGCACCTTCTTGTCTACAACCAAGTTTTCTCCTACAGAAACCTAGCTTTCAAGGTGTCTTATTTAGGGTTTCTATTGTGGTAAAACACCATCACCAAAAGAAACTTGTGTAAGAAAGAGTTTATTTCATCTTCCAATCTGTAATGCATTACCAGGGACGATGGGGCAGGAACTTGGGGCAGGAACCTGAGGCAGACACTTAATGTAGAATCTACAGAGGAAAGCTGCACATTGCCTTGTTCCTAATGACTTGCTTGTTCTGCTTTTTTATCCAAGCAAGGCCATGTGCCAGGGATGGCACCACCCACAGTGAACTGGGCCCGCATTTATCAGTACTTAATCAAGAAACTGCCCCACACAATTACCTACAGTCCAGTCATCCAGAGATATTTCTCAGTTATGATTCCCTCTTTTTTAAGATTTATTTATTTATTAAAGATTTCTGTCTCTTCCCCGCCACCGCCTCCCATTTCCCTCCCCCTCCCCCAATAAAGTCCCCCTCCCTCATCAGCCCAAAGGGCGATCAGGGTTCCCTGCCCTGTGGGAAGTCCAAGGACCACCCACCTCCATCCAGGTCTAGTAAGCTGAGCATCCAAACTGCCTAGATGAAACAGTGAAGCCCACACTGAGAGCAGATCGCCCCACTACTACTAAATCAAGTAGGTTTTTTGGGGCCTGGCCTGCAGAGTGGTAGACCTTTTATTGGCGAGGTCCCCCGGTGAAGGGGGAGCCTGGTCCTGCCCCTGAAGACCCTCCTGAGTGGGGAGAGTGTTCTGGGCCCACGGCGGGACACAGGAAACGGAGCAGGGGCATTCCCCGACCCCCTTAACCCCCTGGTTAGTCTGCCAGGGCAGGTACCCTCTGCTGGGGCTGCTCCTCCTCTGCAGCGACCTCTCTCTCCCTGACCCATCACAGCTTGTGCCCAGGGGCCTCCTTCACTCCCCCTCCCTTCCTCTGGGCTGTGGGATCACCCAGTTTAGCCTGTTTGGGCGCTTGGTTGGGAGCTCAGGGCAGAGGGCAGCGGGAGTTTCTCTGTTTTGGTGACTGGCCTGCAGAGTAGTAGCCCTTTTGTTGGCGAGGTCTATATGATTCCCTATCCTAAGATGCGTCTAGGTTTCTGTCAAATTGACAAAGCCAACCAGTACATAGACACTGGGTTTTTAGGTTGTTATGTTTGGAATAAACAGCTTATGCATTCATGAGTAACCCTTGTATTTTGGAGAGGAGGGGCATTTGGGTTTATTTGTTTTTACGCAATGTGTCATCAAAGGAAGCACAACCCTGGGTTGGTTCAGCCTGGGCTGGGCCTTTCTTTGAGTTTTAAAGATGAGAACGCACACTTCCTCCCTGAGTGGGTGGGTTGGGTGACACTTGCTCCATCGGTCATGGGACGGACATAGCCCTGCCTGGCATGTTGAAGGAGTCTGAACTGCTATTGAGTAATTAAGTGCTTTCGATATTTGCTAGGGAAAATAGTTCAAATCTTTTTACTTCGCTCATTGTCAACATTTTCTCAAGAAGAGGAAACTGCAGAGGGGCTGGATGATTCCAAGACCGAGCTTCAGTGTCAGAAACAGTGACCTCCTCAGTATGCAGGGCTTCATCAGACACAAGGAAATGCCATGATAACCAGGAGTGTAAGGAAACAGGGTACCCCACGTAAGAAGCGGAAACAGGACTCAGCTTCTAGAAAGTAATTTGATTTAAGCTTCAGGAAGAAGAAGTTCTCAATACAGTGCACATGGTAATATTAAGAAAGAAAATGGTGTGACGTCACTCAAAACCAGTTTAGGTTTGTCCCACTGATTTTGCATTTTGAAGCATAAATGTGTAGAGAATATAAAGGAACCAAGGACAACTATGAAATATGACAGGATGCTACAAAAATATTCCATGGAGGTAAAGCAAAGAATCATTCATGGTTTGTATATCTGGTGCGTGGCAGGGAGGGGGGAATGAAGGGGTGGGTGGGTAGGTGGATGGCTAGACTGGTGGGTGGACAAATGAATGAAATAACCCTACTTTGTTGTGTTCAACACTTCGTTTGTCCTGTAGTTTAAGACGGATGGCACAATGTTAACGTATTAATGGACAGTATAGCAAAGAATCACTGTTCATCCTTTTCTGTTTGCTCATTTTTGTTAGCACTGAAAGTTAGATACATGAAAGGGAAAAACCCAGGGGTAATAAAATACATTACGAGTGATAACAGAGGCAGTTAGCTGCCTGAGACGATAGCCGAGTCTGTGTCCTTCATAGTCCCCTAGGAACTAGCTAAACACTTGGAAGGTATCCTCCAATTGATTTTTCACAACAAAACTATTATTTTTAGTTCATTTTGTATTACTTCATCAAAATACTTGAGGCTGAGTACTTTGTAAATAAAACAGGATTAGTAAGCACACAGCTCCGAAGGAGGGCAATCTAAGCAGCATGACCCCTGCACCTGAACATGGCCCCAGCTGTGTGACCAGAGAGCAAATGCTGTCACATCTCTAGAGCTGTGGGAGAGCAGAGAAACGTACATGTAGAGCAGGAAATCAGAATGTTACTATGCTCATTTAACGCAGCCAATTTTGATGAGAATTGATCTCTCCCAACAAGAGCAAGTAAACCCACCCTTGGGGAAACCATTAGTCCCTCTTAAAGATGTAACTGGATTTCTCTGATCCTCACCTCCCTGTAGCATAGCATGGAGGACTGAACTCAAGAGTTTTGAGATGGATAAACCACAAGCTATCAAATCATCACAATGATTGTATAATTACTACTATTGACCCTGCTTTATGATAAGAGAGATGGCAGTTAAAGAGTTTAATGATTTTGCCCTAGTTTTCAAGATTAGGAGTCAGTAAGGCCCGTGTTTGAGATCCCAGAGCCTTCAGCATCCATCCACTTCATGCAAAAGTCACTCCTCTTTAAGGACCGCAAATCCCCAGTATTAGAAAATTCTATGAAGTGCAGAGCGCTGTCCACTCTCTAAACTGATACCTGACCATTGGCAAGGAGGACGGAACTAGAAAAGAATGATGTTTCTGCTTTTACAACATATGTCAACCAGCAAACTGAGCATCTATTTCTGGCAAAGTGTTAGAGAAATTGTCTGTGCATGCTTCAGTGATCATTGGAAAGCTGGACCAGATCACATGTCTAACAGTCATTTTGATCCTGGGCTTGTAATTTGTGGATGTTGGGAGAAGGATGAGGGTAAGCCGGGCCTGACTCCCGAGACTCACTGATATCGCCTTTCCTTGATGCTCCAGAGTCTGAGTGGGGAGCTGTGAAACCAGCGTCACTTTCCACCCCCAGGCCAGATGGCTAAGAGTTGGCTGTTGGTCCCCTCCAGAGCAAGATTTTTTCTGCACAGATTGGGGGAGGAGCCAAGACCTGAGCTGAGCAGGGTGGATGAGCATCAGAGTGGATGACAGAAGACACCTTGCTTTCCTTACCGTCCTTCATAGAGAAGTGGAGGGAGGACCTGCGGCTCCTCAACAGCTTCATTTAATACGACCGTGCAGCTGAAGGAGGGGACTCTCTAGTGGCCTGTCAGGGCCACCTGTTCGGGGCTTTCTTCCAGACTTTTTTCATTTGTTCCATGAAAACACAGAAGGAATGCTTAAGGGATTTGACTCAAAGCTTCGTGAAACAGAAGATCCACCGAGTGACAGACACACTCCCCAGGATTCAGATAAATCTTTGCGTCTGAATTCCAGACTGAAACCCAAGCTGATGTTCAGCAACCACAAAAGTGACAGATTGCTTTGTCATATGAAGAACTATCACAATAATTGAAGGCAAAAGGGAAAGGCTCTATAAGTCCAGGACACATGTTGTTTACAGAGGGAGCTGCGATGCCCCTCCATACCCATCAAGAACACGTGTTTACAGAGGGAGCTGCGATGCCCCATCCATACCTGTCCTGGCTTGATAGTCTAGAGGATGATATTGAACCACATTCAAAGACAGTGGCTGGGTAAGACCCTGAGAGGTCCCAGGTCCCTTGAGGAATGTGGTAATAAAGAGAGAAAAGCTACAGCAGATCTTGCTAAGCTTCTAAAATGTGGCAGACTCTCACTATCTGGCACTCACCAGTTTTTCCGACTGCCCTTCATCTCCCCGGCTGCAATTACACACACTTGCAAATGTGCCTGGCTTCTTCCTTGGGAGCTCAGGATTAAAATGCAGGTCTCACACTTGGGTAGCAAGCACTTCACCCACCGAATCAGTCCTTGGACCCTCTTTATCTCCTCCCCTCCCCATATGGCAACCAAATAAATGCATTGCTTGTAAGTGAAGTAAGTTAATATAAACATTCTTACTTGATTTGGAAGATAAAATGAGTCACCAAACCAGCACCAATACTCAGGGGCTAGGAGTGACTGAGAATGCCTCTGGTCTAGACAGTCAGTTGTTTTCTTATTGGGACTATCCAGTCTATTACATCACGTTCACCACCATCAGCCCTACCCACTGTCATGGCTGTGTCCACCCCAAAGCATCCATTCCTCATCTGGAAGCTGGATGAGATTCCACGTGTATCTCCACGTTCTGCCAACCAGAAAGGAGACATGGCCTCAGCATCAAGAGCCTGCACTGGATGTCAGTGAGGAAATAAGCACACCCCCCTGGGTTGTGTCTGGAATCACGTAGTTGTCTTTCCCGAGTACTCACAATCCCATCTCTCAGGAAGCTTCTGTTCATTTCACACACACTTGGAGATGACCAAAACTGACCTTAAAGCCGTAAGGGAAATGCTTATCAATGTCCCAGCATTTCTAAGCAACAGGTTTGCAGCCAGTCTTCCTTCTGGGTCATGTGAGCGCTGAGAAAATCAGATGCTCAGTATCCCCCCTTTCAGAGAAACCCTTTCACCATAAAGAAAGAGGTCATGCATGGAATTACGTGATTGATGTGAGAAGTTATTCTTCACGAATGTAAGCCATGGCAGTCAGGGCATAACTCATACTCTGTATATTTTTCTCTTCTGATCAATATTCAGCATATAAATGACCCTAATTTTACATGTTTGGAAGAAGAGAAGACAGAAACGATGCATCTACAGGTTAGGATGGAGGCCAGTGTTTCATGCTAAATGACTCTATAATTTAAATCCTGTGGTCTGTTGGCTCATAAAATAATAGAATGCTTTAGCTATGAAAAGATTATTTATAGCAGAGAAAAATTATTATAGCCTGGGGGAATGCAAAACTAAAGGTAATGGAAGAGTTTGGGGAAGTTTCAGTGGGACCCCTTCTAGGAAGCTGAAATTGTGTAGCTGTGTTTGGATGCGCTCCTCTCGTTTCCTCAGATGTTGTCTGCCATTGCCTTCTTGATCCCAAAGCTCGTCAGCCAGACTGGCCTCTGCACCACCAGACGTCTGTGGAAATCTGTGCTAATGGGGCTCCCCATCCACTCTATAAATGCGTGTTTTGACAAATGTGGGGCTGTGCAGTTTCTTCATTTCCGAGATTGGTTTTTAATCTATGATAAGAACCCTGGGCAATTAAGGGGAATATCTTTGACTTATAACGTCTCCTTTTCTGTCTCAGTGTTTCGAGGCTTGTTTGATTTCTGTGAGCAGAAGAACACCCTTTATAATAACCAAGATGTTTCTAATCTCTTCAAGTATTAGTGCCAGAGACCTCAGGCAAAAGCAATTCTCCCGGCTCTCTGTGAGGTAGTTTTCTATGTGATTATAGTACGTCTAATATCATGCAAATATTAAAGAGGTTTAAAGCTTCCAAACCCATTGATATTTTCCCATCCTCGGGCAAGTGATAAAAGCAGAAACCTACTGCTGTAGGATAAGCCTTTAGGTAAATGTATCACAGAAACAACACCTAAAAATACTGTAGGACTTAGTTTCAGCTGATGCATAATCCCTAGGAACATTTGGATATCGCTCCTTAAGAAAGTCTTCTCCAGTCATGTTTCATTTGTCTTCTCTTGTAAATTTATTTCTGCCTTAATTTGGCACAGTGCTACAGTGCATACCTTCTCCTTGCTTCTAAGCTCCTGTCTCTCACTACTGAAGCTTCCTTCAGAGGCTGAACACATCACAGTTCCGAGTTGGTCCCTCAGAGCCCGTGCTTTGATGGCTGACCCTTCGCTGAGCTCAGGACAGTTCTTGCCCTCACTAATTTCTTGTCTTTTTGCTCTGATCACAGTGTTTGAAAAGATACACATAGGTTTATAATTTCGGCAGATTTTACATGGGTCCAGTTTAAATTCGGCTTGTTCTTCTCAAATACTTAAACATTTTTGAAATGACAAAAGGTCAATTCTGAAGGGCCAAAGGACATGGATTAATCTTAAATGTATTTCCCAATAAAAATAGTACTTTCCTTATTGTGTGTTGTGTATGTATGTGTTTGTGGTGTACGTGTGTGTGTACGTGTGTGTGTGTGTGTGTGTGTGTGTGTGTGTGTACACCCAAGTTCATGTGCAGAGGCCAAGGGAGGACCTCGGGCATCCTGCTCTATTACCTTATTTCCTTGAGACAGAGTCTCCCACTAAGTCAGCAAGCCCCCGTGATCCTCCTGGCTCCAGTTCCCCTCTGTGCATGGGCCGGTGTAGGTCTGGCTTTTGTGTATGTGTGGGGATTCGAACGCAGGGCCTTGTGTTTATGCAGCAAACATTCTTATTCACCAAGCCATTTCTCCAGCTCTAAAATCATTTTCAAAGAAATTAGAGCTCATCCCTAGAAGGAAGTTCCCAAAATAACCTCATGACCTTTTGCTGTGTCTGTGGACATGTACATTTGCCTGTCATGAGTGTAAGTGTTGACTCTCCACAGTATTGTGTCCTACAGCCTGGATGGCTTATGTGGCCTGCCCTTGTGAGTCATGGCCAGGCTATTCTCTCCTCCTGTCATAGGACTCTGAAGTCCTGGGTGGCTTTGCAAACTCGGCCTTTCAGCCTAGTTGTGAGAGACTTAATCATCACTGCCTGACCTCAGGAACAGAAAGAGAGATTGGGGAGCAGGGATCCCGACCCTTTGAGATCAAGGCACCGGCCAGCCATTGACATTTTTGTAGTAAATTGAAGCCATTCCCCTTGGGATGAGTTGAAAAATGGTACAGAGTGTTTTTAATTTTCCTGGAGACTAAGGAAAGAGGCACCAGGGAAATGAAGATAGTCAATAGCCCAGAGCTCTTAATTAAGAAAGTATTCAGCGACCCTAAATCCCAGAATCAATACATGTGGTAAGCAGCCAGCAGAGCACCGGAGAGCAAAATGTGTCTGTTTGAGCATTCTTCCACTTAGGCACTCAAACTAGGAGCCCAGAGTTCCCAGGACCTGCGGTGAGAGGCTTCCGACTAGCCCTCACTTAGCTGTCACTAATGAAGTCGTTGAAAATATTTTCCTCTACAATTGATCATTTATCTTAAAGATGATATTCCCTATGGCTTTATGAGTATTTCCCCAAAACTAAAACATTCCAGATTTTCTTGTGTTTTCATGCTAGTTTTGCTTTCAGAATGGAAGGATTGGGAAATCATCATGCAGTGGGTTTGAAAACCAGTGATGGTTCTCTTCAGTTCTGTGTGTGTTAGATGTAAAGAATTGAATTACTCAAGCGTGCTAGTTCTGGACACAGGGCTAGTAGTTTATTTGAGAAGTTTTTCTTGTTTCATTATTTTTACCCTTCATCTCCAGTCTTTATTCCCATGTGTACACTCGTAATATCCAACGTAATGTCTGTAATGTTCAGTACTATGTGTGTGTGTGTGTATATATACATATACATACTTATCAGCATACGTTTTCGTCTTATCCCTGAGAAATAGCTTCAGTATTGTAGCACCATAAAGATATAATGGTCAGATAGTAAGTCTCCCTGTCTGGAATGTACATATTGGTGTGTTTTAGTGTCTCTTACATCAGAACATCATTCCCCAGGGGATGTTATGACATATGCATCCATCCCCTAAGGCTCCCATGTGTGTCCTTCCTGTCCTTCCTTCTCCCCACATCTCTTAGCAGCTGCTTTTCTACCTTGTCAGCCTAGACTTATTTGAATTCTGTATTACTTTCCGTGGTCAAATTTTACAGTGCATTCAATAGTCTTGCTTGTTTTACTGAGTGATTGTTTGCTGTTCCTCTTCTGGTCTGTGACTTTCTTCCACATCTGAGTAGAAGGTCCTGTTGTGTGGCTCTGCATAGCACCCTCCCGCCTTCTCCTGCTGACAGACATCGCTAGTCATCATGCTATTATAAACAAAGCTACTGTGAGCATCTGTGTTGTTGAATTTGAATCATGTAATTCCTGAGTAATTGCCAGTTTGTATTCCCAAGGTAGAGAAGGGGTCCCAGTTACCCCAAACCTTCCCCTATGCCCAGTCTAATTGAATGGTTTTGTTTTAGCTATTTTAGTAAGTTCGTGGTGGTATCCCACTATGGTTTGTATTTTCATTTCTTTAATTGCCATTGATTTGTCTATCATCCCATATCATTGTGGGAAATGTGTTTGTTCTGTCTTTACTTAGTATTTTTGATTAGGTTATTTCTTTTTTTATTCTGAGAATTTTTTAAAAAATACATTTTATACTCAAGAATATATTTTAAAACACATGTATATTTTATAAAGTGTTCTCTCAGTAAAATGGCTGGTTTGTGTGTTTTGGTAATTTTTTTTCTTATGATTTTGTTTTTGGAGAAAGGGTCTCAGGATGTAGCCTGGCTGGCCTGGGATTTGCTGGGTGGATCGCACTGGCCCCTGGACTCTCTGAGCTGCCTTCCTCTGCCTCTGCTGTGCTGGGACTGCAGTGGATGGCTACACCCATAGGGTTTATTCATCTTCTCTCCTCCTCCTCCTCATCCTCCTTTTAAAATTACCTTAACTATGTTTTTCAAAGACACCATCATGTTTTTAGCTAGGTTTCTAGAAAGGTTTTATATTAGTTATGTTACCTAATGGTCCTAGTTTTCTGTGGAATTTTAAGAAGAACAGATACAGGCTTTTTCAAATGACTTTTAGATTATATCTAGTGAGTTCATTATGTTGCTTTTTCAGTCTATTAAAATAGAAATTATACATAATTTTCAAAGATTAAATGAAAGTTTCATTCTAAGATAGCCCTACCCAGTTATGGTATATTAATTTTCTTTTCTTTACTAGTATATGCTGACTGTACAGACAATGTCATCCAGGCATATGATATGCTTTGATCATATTTATTCTGTCTTTATCTCCTCTCTACTTCCTTTCCTCCCTCCCACATCTATAAGCACACACCTTGAACTGGAGACCACTTGCTGCCCTTCTAGACGACTCAAATTCAATCCTCAACATTCATGTGCACAAACATTTGTAAGTCTAGTTCCAAGAAATCCGACGTTCTCTCTGACCTCTGTGGGCACATGCATCTGTGTACTGTACATACATGCAGGCAAACACTCATGAAATCTAGAGCTAATTTAAAACAAAGAAAACCTTAATTTTTGGCATTCTGTTGCTTATTTTTGTTTAACAATTCCCTCTGGTATTCTTCTGTGAGAGCTAATATACAGTGCCTATCACTGTATGGCCAGCTTATTTTTCGTAACATGGTGATGTCTAGTTCCACCTGTTCCCCTGTGGATGATGAATGAATAAAGCCCCAACTGTACACATGCCTCATTACCCATGCCTACGGAATATTGTTCATTTTGGCTTTTATTTTCTGAAAGTTTATTTCTATTATTTATCTCCAGTCTTTTCCAATTTGAGTTTTTATTTAGTAGCTTGTGTTTTTATCTATATTTTCATGATTATCTGCCATTCATATATTTTCTTTGATCTTAATTAATTTTTTTATTTTTGTATTCATTTTTTTCAGTATCAAAATCATGTATTCATTGGTTTCTGTCCTACCATGGAGCTGTCATCCTGGCTCTATTGTATTATTTTAGAACTAGTTACATACTCTAGATTCAAATTCTTTTACAAATATTTATTTACAAGTAATTTATCCCAGTCTTGGTTTACATTTTTAATTTTAAAATAGGTTTTTAAGAGAAGAAATTTTAATTTTAAAAATTCATAGATATATTCTTTAATGAAATGTGCTTTTCTATAATGTCTTAGAAATATTTACCTATACCAAGGCTGCAAATGTCTCTTTTTACTTATTTTAGGCATTCTGTGATTTACATATCACATTAGCAACTAAGATTCATTTGAGATTGAATTTTGTATATTGCACTTAATGTGTATCGAAGCCTTAATGGTACTGTTTGTCAGTACGTAGATGCCAGTTGTTCCAGCATCATTCTTTGACAAGTATGTGTTTCCACTGAACTGCTTTTGAACATTTAAAATCTGTTGTTCATATATGTGTCCTTCTGTATTTTATGCCAAAATCAATTTTTGTAATGCATGTGAAGCAATAGGGTTGGTGGGTTTTAAGATATACGTGAGCACTTAATTTACCACAGCACTGTGCTATATCTTTTTTATTTTAATTATGACTATTAACTCAGAGGAAATGCAATATCATTTTCTTTTCTAGTGCTTTGAGAATAACTTATATTTCTTGTCTCAAAATTGAAAAAAATTGCCTTCTCCAGGTATAGATGCTTCACAATGGGAAAGAGTTATCACAATTTTTCATAAATGAAGAAATTTGTTTCCATGCACCATTATCTCTTATAAGTACCCCCAGATTAGCCAGATTCTTTGTCATGCCATAAGATAGATCTTCCCAAATAATTACCATTTTTCATATAAATGACTCGAAGATGCTATTTATCAATTAATGATACTAGTGAATCAAGGTAAAATTTCATCTTTGAAAAATTTATTTTAGGTACATTGGGCATGTTAGTTAATACTTTAAAATTTTTTATAGTTTTGCACATTTGGCTAAAATGTACTGAAATTTATTCATTGATGTTTTCTGTAACATAACCATAAAATCTGTAATGAAAAGTTAGGATTTCTAGAAGACCTTACTCAAATGTTGTAGCGGAACTGGCATGTGGATTAACTCATTTTATTCTTATGGTATTTGTGGTGTACATGAGGAAATGAACCAGCAGAGACCCTGAGTGGTACAAGTTACACAGCTAGAAAACGGTAGAGCGCTGGGCAAACTGAATCACCCTTAGGAACCCGCCCTTCCATGTCCTACCCTTGCCATGGCCAGAATATGTGGATACTCATTCATTTTTTGCATTTATTTGGTGAAGAAATTATAAATTGACTAAGGCTAGCATATATGAAAACATTAGATTAAATAATAGTAGTAAATGAATATGTTCCTGTACTTGGAAAAATGACCAGAAATTGGACACAGCCATGTTGTTTATTTATTTTTATTTTTGAGAATTCATATATAAGTGATGTATTTATCTCATTACACCCTTTCCCTCTCTCTCCTATACACCCCTCACATACACGCACACACGCACGCACACACACAACTATGGAGCCTGTTTGATGTTGCCCTTATGTACATGTATTTAGGGATGACCACTTGGGATGGGAAGATTTATCAGGCATCTCTTCCCTCCCTCACTCATCTAGAAGTGAGACTGTGCAGTTTTCCCCACCTGGCCTGTGAGGTCAGCTGATGTTGTTATGTGGGCATTGTTTGGGCTACCGTATTTTGAAGACTGCACAGGTGCAGCTTCCCTTTCATGTGTAGACAGCAACAGCAGGCGTCTTGGTCCTCTGGCTTTTACACTCCTTCCGTCCAGTCTTCTGTGATGTTTCCTGGCCCTATGTACAGAGGTTGTCTAGTGGTTCCAGTTCAGGGCTGGGCACGCTGTAGCCTCTTTTTCTCTGTATTTTGATCAGTTGTGGCTCTCAGCAGCAGTTTACGTCTGCTCTAGAAAGAAGCTTCTTTCCCAGGAAGTGAAAGCTGCAAATTTCATGATTAGTTATAAAAGAAACACACAGATGTGTAGAATTATTGTAAATTCATGATACCTTATAATTTGTCTGTTCTTTTATCATTCATACTAGGGAGATCTTAGTGTGCAGTGATTTGGATGAGACTCTAGGAGAGCACATTGTTTGACCATCACTGTGTAAAGCACGGTTAATAAAAACTCAGATAAACTGGGGTTCAACCTGCAGGGCAGAAAAGCAAAACAACCAGTTACTGGCTGTTCCCTCTACCTCAGTCCGAAATGGTAATCTCTTAGAATCTCAAAATGAGGCTGTGTGAGAGCTGTCTCCTCCTGTCTTATATTCCTGTCTAGTTCTGGGATTAACGGCATGTACTGTCCAGTTTCTGTGGCAGCTAGTGTGGCCACTGGGACTAAAGGTGTGTGTTACCCCTGCCTGGTCTGTAAGGCTGACCAGTGGGGCTGTTTTACTCTCTGATCTTCAGGCAAGCTTTATTTATTAAAATACAAATGAAATGCCACTGCAATTATGTTCTCTGTTTTGATTTGTTACAACATTTTAATGGACTAATGAATGTTAATTGACCTAGCATGTTTTGAATGCAGAGAATACCAAATGTTTTGAATGCTAATATTTGTACAAGTGACCATGTCAGAACACAGAGCAGTAGAACAACTCATTATAGGGTCCAGGGTATGGATCATGTCTGGTCCATCCATCCTGAGGCTGAGGCTGAGAACCCACCTCTCACACAGCTTCAACCTTCCCTATTCTCTGTGACAGAAACTTTCCACTCTGTGTCGGCACTGCTGGTGCTTGGATTCCATCTCTGCAATTATGATTTGATGCTCAAAAGATGCCCAAGGTACTCTGTTATTTAAATAGCAGCAGCAACATTAACAACAATAATAATATATGTGTGTATGTTAGAATTTGGAAACTCTTTCCTAGAAGCTTAGCTTTAATTTTTATTCAAAATAATTTTCTTATAAGTTTTTCTTATAATTTACTATTGTATAAATTACTATTATATAAATTACTTTATAATTTTCTTATAATTTTCTATTGTGAAAAAATTAGGAATTACACATTTAAGAAATAAGTGTTTATGAAATGAATATGCTGGAGAGCCCTGAGTGAATAAAATAAAAATGTATTCATTAAACTCTCTTAAATATGTTCTCTGTGGGGCTGGATGTGGTCACACACACCTTTAATTCCAGCACTTGCCAAGCAGAAAGATAGGTCTCTATGAGTCTGAGGCTAGCCTAGTCTATCCAGAGAGTCCAAGACTAGCCAGGTGTACATAGTGAGATTCTGTCTCTAAGTAGTTAACTTAAGGTGCTCACTAGAAGAATAGCATCTCCCTCCTGTCTTTACACTTCCACCCTCTCTCTCACTCCTCACTGTCTGCGTCCACTGAAGGCAGGCTTCTTACACTGTGGTGTGGCAGTCAAGTGCCTGTGCTGTGTGACAGACTTCCCCCTTGCTTCTTCATGTCTGCTGAATTCTCTTTCAGAATTTTCAGACTTACTAATAACACTTACGCACAGCATGAAAAAGTGGCCTGTTTAAGTTACTTTGATTTGACTTTACCTTTACAAACATTATTATTTTGACGTGCTGGAGCTGTTACATTGGTAAAATTTAACTTTGAAATTTTCAGAATTGGGTCAGTAAGCACATGGAAATATACTCATCACCACTAAACATAATCAAAGCCATGGTGGACTACATACTTTACATCTGTTAGAATGACTATTATCAAAACACAGAATAAATTCTGGGGAGATGGATTGGTGGTTCAAAGCCTTTATTGCCCTTTCAGAGGAACTAGGCTCAATTCTAAGCACCCATGTGATGACTCACAATTGTAACCCCAGTACCAGGGGAAACCAACAAGCAAGTATGGTGCACATACTTAACATACGAGTAAAGTATTCTTACATATAATGTAAAATAGATAAATACTAAAAATATTACAACATCTGGAAGAAAACAAATATGGAGGGAAAAAGTGCCAACGAGGATGTGAAGAAGCTAGAATCCTGGAACTGTTGGAAGAAAAGCAAAATGCAGCAGCTACTGTGGGTCACAGTCAAGTAGATCCTTTAAGGACTATGGGCAGGGCCAGTACACTCTAGGTGACCTCACAGAGCAGCCGATGTAGAAGTTCAAACACATTTGCATGACATTGTTCACAGCAGCATTGTTTGTAACAGCCAAAGTGTGCAAGCATCTCAGATTAACGGGTAAACAGTCTGATGTACACACACCGCAGTTTATGCAGCCTTAAACAGGGATGAAAATTTGGTACAACCTCAAAGGCATAAAGATAAACATCAGAAGCCAGAGGTAAAGTGGTAACTGTATGAATATAGTAAGGTCTTTTGTGTGAGACACCTGGGATACAAATCCATCAACATAAACACACACACACACACACACACACACACACGTTTCCAAAAGCTGGAGTAAGGAGCAAAGCAGAAGTGATTATTTGATGGGGGCAGAGGTTCAGTTTGGGAAGGAGAGCATTTCTGGAGATGGGGAAGAGCTATGTTTGCACAACAGTACGAGCACTCCTAGTGTGGCTTGCTATAAGCTGAAGAATCATTCAGTAATTAAACCAGTCTCATTTTACAAGGCAACTCATCAGAGCCAAGAGCTTTGTTGGAGCTTTAAACCAAGATGCAAGGCATATTGGAATTATTGCCTTGTGAATAAAGTGTCTGTTTTTTGCTGTAGATTTTTTTCTTTTTGCTGTAGCTGAAACCCTTCTGTTACAAATTTGGAAATTAATTCCCACAGTTCAGCAGTGTTTGATCGTTTACTGAGTATTATCTTCCCTGTGCTTTTGGGGGTTAACTGATTGCATCCCCTAGCTCTATGTGAAAACAGTTTCCCATTGCCAGATCTTTGTCCCCTATCCTATGTAAACATAGAGATCTACCTTTCTGCAATTATCTTTATTGGCAGGAATTTGGTCAGTGTTTAGTGCCTGGGAAACAGCATTCCACTTAAGGCCTTATTACATGCCCAAAGCTGTTAATTCCTAGCTGCTCACACAAATAGAAAAAATAAGCATGCTTTGGTTTTATCTCATAAATAAGAAAAGCAATAACCCCAAACTAACCTTGCATTAAAACATTCCGAACTCCTTACTTTACCTTCACCTCAGTTTACTCATGACTTTAGTTCAGGAGTTTTATTGCTTGTGTCTTACTCTCTGGAAAAACTAATTAACCATCTACTCACAGTCCAGAGGAAAACAAACCTCCACTGATACCTCTGATAAACGTCAAGCTTAAGAGTTTTCTAATATTGAAGATTGCTGACATTTGACAAAAATGCTAATGGACCAAGGGCCATAAACTTCCCATGTCTGTTTATGGAGGTTGCCTGATTATCTATGCCTGTAAGATTTTTGTGGATCTTTACAGCTGGGTAAGAACAAAAAGAGTTAACAGAAGAGGGAGCACATGCTGGAGCAGAAGTTAGAGAAGAAAAGTCCCAGAAATTAGCAGAGATAGGAAAATGAAAAAGAGGAAGAAAAATAGTGTAGCAGAGAATTGAAATTAGAATTAGGATTGAGACAGAGAATTAGAGATAAGAAGTTATATACAGTTAGGACAGAAGAATTAGAATGGAGAAAAAGAAAAAAGAACAATGAAGAGACAGGGATAGAATGTGTTTTGAATAGACTTCTTATCCCTCAATTTTAGTTCCTTTTGCTTATTGTGACATCTTTCGTTTGAACCCTGAGAGGAAGCTTTAGAGGCTAGACCTTTAAGGTTTCTATAGTGTCCAGACTGTATATTTCAAAATGGCTAAAATATGGCAGATTTTACCTCTCTGTGAAATTGTCATACCACATGGATCCATGTTAAGTCCTGAAGGCAGCCACAGCAGTTCCTCCAACTCACATGGCTATCCATCCTAGAATTTACAGAGACCAGGGACCTCCAGATGCTTTCAGACAAACAACCATCACCATGCTGGCTTTCTTGTCCTTTCCTTGGGAGCCACAGCATCACAATCAATTTTCTCTAGCTATTATCACACTGGCCTGGAGGCAGGTCCTTTTAGTGTTTCCTGTCTTTATAGTGAGAATCAAATGTTCTCTTCAGCCCTGTGAATTCAGGAGTTTCCATAGAAAATGGAAAACAACATAACACAAAGTAAAATTTTAATCAGGGAAACTTATTACCTATGAAAAATATATAGAAGAACTGAAGAATGTAGGTTAGGCTTCAATGGTATAGTATGTACACTCATGTTTAATTTAGGTGCCATTAAAAATGTAAAGGATAAACCTAGTGACCCTTACAGAAGATGTTCAAGTCATCAGTTTTAGCTGAACTTTAGCCATTTTAGGTCTAGTTAGATAGGTACACACAATCTGATGCACACACGGTGAAATGTTATTGAGCTCCAAAATGAACCCAATTTTCTAAAAACAGGAAGAACCATAAACATGTTTGAAGTAAACCAGACTGAATTCGGTGTGGGATGGGCTGACTTTGAACTTGAGATACTCCTATCTACACCTCCCATCTGATGGGATTACAGGCATGCATCACCAAGCCAAACATCAATCTTTTCTAAATAAAAAGTAAAATAAAATTTAGTCTACCACTATTGAAAGTTCTAATATCTCTCTAAGTTCCTATAGTCTTTGCCGCTTATCCAATAGCAAGCGCATGGTGACTGTCCACATCAATATTTGTTATTGGCTGCTTAGGGAATAGAATATGGTCAGGCAAATTTCCTTCATTTCATATACAATGCTGCACCTTTCTGGGTATCTCTATTAGAACTAATGCTTTCTCTGATATATGTTTAAGAGAAACGAGTTCATTCTTAATTACCATAAACAGGAAACCCCACAAAACTCTAGAGCCACAAATAAAATACGGATCTATAAATAGGTATTGAATGCATTTATTATTAAAACATTTTGGCCTCTTGTGGGTGGAGAAATATATGAAGGGAGGCTCACTGCTTGCAGCTTAGACACTTAGTATGTACAAAGTCCCAGGAAATTCAGACTATTAATTGTACCTAGGCTTGGCATAGTCTTCCGTATGGGAGGATGTTCTGGCCATAACATGAGAACAGGTTGTGGGTAGCTTTCAATGTCTAGTTGCACCTCCATCAAGACTGCTGAAAAGGGCAGTACAACATACTTCATCTACACTCTGCCATGGACAAATGGAAACCTCTGGAACATTCTCACAGGTTCTGCTCTCAACCTTTCATTGTACCACATATTTTTTTATATCCATGCTTAGACCCATAATTTTCCTGACCACTGCTTCTCATGATTTCTGGATTCTAACTGCTCTGTATATTCCTCACTAAACCAGAACATACTGAGACAGGCCTGGTGCCTTCTAGTTCTCCTGTGGCGTTTACATTTTATCCACTGTTGACTGTTCCCACTCCCTCATCTCTTCATTCTGCATCAGAAATAAATCCTAAAAAAATTCAAAAGAAGATATTCCCATGCTTTTATGGGACTTTAAGAATATATATATATATATATATATATATATATATATATATGATCTTTTTCTGATTTTAAGAAACGAACACTGAGTGAAAAAATGACAGCTAAAAACATCATGGCAATATCAGTTACTTAAAACCTTAATCCATCTTCGTCTTCTCTGATTTAAAGAAACAGATGATCCCATTGACTGTTGACTTGTTTCTCAAGATGGTTTGCATGGAAATGTGGGTGTACACTTAACCAGGGGCACTTACAAATGGTTATGATGCTACGTTTGTAATGTGAATTTCATTACATTTTAAAAATCGATTTTCCTTCATCTTAACAGAAAAAAACCTTTTAATTCAAAGGCATGAATAATTCTTTCTTGTTGAACACAATGAATTCTCATGGTGGTTTAAAGGCACATATATGATGTCATCTTTATTAGAAAGTACCTTTGGAATGGCTGCTCCATTTATATCCACTAAGTATAATATTATGAAAGAGGACTGTATGCATAATAGTTGAAAGAACCTTAAGTATTGTGATCAAAATATGTTCTAGACCCCTAAGACCTTCAGAGATGGGCGTCCAGTGAAGTCCTTGAGTACTCTGCAATTGTATGGGAATGTTATAGAAGTTATACGTGTGCAGATTTTTGTGGGGAAGAGAACCTATAGCTCTGTTCCAATCCTCAACGGGCCCTGCCTATGTAAATGAACACCCAGAAGCCCAGGGGAATGTGTCTCCATGTTTGAAAATGGTTATCCTCTGTCATCCCGTATGCTTCTCCTAAGGAGTAATTAATAGCAACATGTCATCAGCTTGGCAGGCACAGGTGGTGTGTCATGGGAGTCAGCCCTGTGCCCAGGATCATTAAACATCTCCATCAATGGCCGATATGATGGAATAGAGTACATGTTCTCCTTGTGTGAGAATGTCATGAAGTCAGAAGGGTAACAAAACCTAGAGGGACAGGACTGGGGTTCTAAATGCTCCTGACAGGGTAAAGAAATGAACAGAAGTGAGTTTCAGTGAGACTGAGGACAAGAGATGAATGCTGAGAACCAGCAAGAGACAATAGGTCAGCCATTCTCATGGACAGAGCTGGCCAAGGTGGGCCAAGAGGCTCGCAATACCCATCGGCTTCTGGCTAAGACAAGGCCACCCCAGGAAGGAGCTTACCCTGCAGATGAGGAGTGCGGAGAGCAGCAAGGAGGCTTTAGCAACAGTTCTCTGTTTAATGCTGATGATTTCCAAGCAGTGAAAGTCAGTGGCTCCAAAGTAGTGCTTGCTCTGTTTTTAAATAGATATGTTTGTATAAACATACTTACAAATGCACGCTTTTCTGTTTGCTTCTCTGAAGTGGAGGGCTTGTGGAGAATTTCTCATGGAGGGAAACAGCCCATTATAGGTAAAGAAGGACTGAGCCTGAAGGAAGTGTCTCAGATGGCAGAAGATGTGTGGCCATATGCTGAAGAGGTTGTCAAGTGATGACGGTTGTCAGGAGGGGACCAGAGCTTCCTTCCCTCTCTCCCAGAAGGCTTTGGCTTCCCCGGGATCTTCTCAAAAGAAATCTTTGAGAAATCTTAACAAAAGCATTACTGATAATAAAGAACCACTGTGATTGAAAGGAAACAGGAAAATAACTTCGTCTGAATTATTTATTAGTGAAAATGTCCAAGAACAAGGCTGAAGTTGCTTGGTCATCTTGGTTCATACCTGTAATCTCAGCACTTACAAAGTGGAGACAGGAGGATTGCCACAAGTTCCAAACCAACCTTGGTTACAGTGTAAGACCATATCTCATGAGAGAGGGAGGGAGGAGGAGAAGAAGAGAGAGAGAGAGAGAGGAAGAGACAGACAGACAGACACACACACACACACACACAGAGAGAGAGAGAGAGAGAGAGAGAGAGAGAGAGAGAGAGAGAGAGAGATTCCTTCCTGAGTGACATTGACATGGACCACCACTGGGAGGTAACGCAAACCTTTCAGAGTGTTCATAAATACATCGGTGGGTCATCAGGTAGAGTGCTCAGCAAGTGGGGTACAGAGGATATAATGTTCAGATGTTACACTTATCCCATCCTTAACTTAAGGGTTGGTGCAATAGAGGCCTGTTAGAATGGGCGCACTTTTCAGGAAGTTTATGCAGAAGCCATGTGGATGGTAGGTCAGATACAGAGGTTGATGGTGAGTGAATTATTAAAGAGAATGGAAGACAGTAACTTTGGCCATTGATAGGCAGTATTCCATCTTCTTTCAATCATGATGTTCTAGTTAGTGAAGAAGTCTGTGGGATCTTAGACACAGATGTGGTTTTTGCAGAGAACTTGAATTCACACACTATACAATAACTAAACAAATGACAATTTGTACATTATTAGAGCCTCTTTTATTTCTACTCTAAAGCATTTTTGAGAAGGTGAGATACTTTAGTTCTAGTTCTAACTCTCAGAGATTCTTCACAAGTCCCTTTATACACCTTCAGTTGACTAGATGCAGATAAACAAAGCCATAGTTAGTAAATTATTCTGAGATACTGGGAGCAAGACACCTCCTCAAATCATTCACAGCTCTCAGTAAACACTGTCTCTCAGTTTTGCAAGCATTTATACAACTCTTTTTAATGTAATAAATACTTCTAAACCTGAAAGTTAGACATCAACAATGTTTCCAGCCAGTATAACAAAGCATCACAGGTTACAAGAAAGCTGGCTTTTAGTTAACACGTTAAATGAATCTCAGCTTTATTATAAGATCCCATCTTCATGGAGTTCCTATTATTATAAAAGAATACTCACAAATGGGAAGTTTATGAACAGAAGAGCTCCATTTACCTTAGAGTTCTGTAGATTCCAGAGTGTTTGCAGCATCTGCTTAGATCTTAGCAAGGACCTCATGGGTGAATGCAGAGGGAGGGCTATGCTTACTGTTTTATTAATAAATAAAAAACGTGGGAGTTGGATATTAGGGTATAAGCTTGATAGATCCACAGAGCGATAGAGAAATGATCAGATGACCCCCTTCTCCACCTTCCCAGATAACAAAGCCTGCAAATCTTTCCAAAATCCTCTGTCTTCCTCTCTGTGATTCTTTATCTTCATCTGGGTCTACAAGAAGATCCTATGGTTATCCTGGCCTCCTGAACATGGGCTCCACCCTCTTAGTCTAGGTTTAGCTCCACTGATGGTCTTGGAATAACATCATAAACAATGAGGGCAAGTGCCAGCCTTGCTTTCCAACAGTCGACTTTCCTAATAAGCCACCCGATTTTTGGACAAGTATGTTAATCTATCCTCTGAAGTTTTATTTTGTCTGGACCAAATATCCATTGGCTTTTGTCTTTTTTGTTTGAATCTGTGTGTTTGGGTTAATTCACATACGTGTGTGTGAGGTCATTTTAGTGTCAAGTATCTTCATTGATTTCACTCTATTTTTTTCATATAGGGTCTCTCCTTGAACACTGAGCTCACTGATTCTGGCGAGTCTGGCCAACAGATTTGCTCTGAGTAGTTCTTGTCTCAGCCTCCCTTACTGGGATTACAGATGGTTGCCAACAACTGCCTACTTTACCTGGGTTCTGAACATCAAACTCCTGTCCTCCTGCTCATTGGGAATTTGGCCATTCATTGAACCATCTTCACAGACTTCATCACTACTTTAAAAATAGTTAAGAACAAAGTTTCAACATGAATTTTAATGGTGATGAAACATATTTACACCATAATGTATATATAAATAAACATAGTTTTAACTTAATAGTTGATGTAAGCTATGTATTAAAACCCTCTTCTTAGTAAAAAGGCTACAGAAGCTTCTCATAGAGGTTGACTAGAAGTCTCATTCTTTCATAGTCTCTATTTCAACAATGAACCTCACAAACATCATTTATCTCATTGCTACTCCCTTTTTTTCCAGGGCTGTCTTGAAAAACCCCAATGCATGATTTTGCATTTCCATGTCCTTAGGTAACATTTATCAACAGGAGAAAAAGAACTCAGTAGTTCCCTAAGTACCTTGCTGATTCAGTGATGCTAGTCTCACTCTATAATCCTAACGGTGATGTGCTTTCCATTAGTAATCATGTAGTAACGTGGCACTCCATGCCTAGCCAACACATTCACCATGCTCTTTTGAAACCTTACAGACCTTAAAAGCATTAGGTATTGTGAACTCACTATTTCCTTTGTGTTATCAGGAAAGACTCCCTGCATCCAATACTGCCATTTTCCCATGGGTGCTTTGAAATTTATCACAAACTCACATACCACACATGTTATTGTTCAGTTCTGGGGATCTGAACCATGTTGGCTAAGTCCTTGTTGATGGTAGAATAACATATTCCCAGGTTCCAGTGTTTAGGGTGTAGCTGTCTTAGGTAGTACTTAGTTTACCACAAGTAAGTATTTATTTTACTCTTTATATATGAAAATTTCTAGGTAAAAAGTACACAGATTATTTCCTATCCCAGGGACACAATTGTAGGCAGCTAAGATCCTTTGGAAACACTATACTCTTGTCTTTCTGTATGTTTCATTCAAAGAGCCCAACAGTGAGGAGGACAAGACAGTGAAACTATGGTGAGATGGAGGGAGACAGTATAGAGCGTCCACTCTGCGTGGTCTGAAGAGTCTCCATTTGACTCGAGCCATCTAGAAGAATGAAATAGGCAGCTGTGTAAGAACGCTGATAGAGGAGAGCAGCCAGATTTCCACAAAGGGAACTACACCAGCTCCACTAATAGTCCCGTCCACCCACAGCTTGAGGAGCATAACAGGCTTGTGTGGCTGGTTAGACGCTGTAGGACATGAAAGATACGTACAGATGAAGCTGAGAAGGCAAGTACCTGAGAGGACTTTGGATTTCCTTCTAAGGAGTGAACAGAAGTGTTAATGCAGGGTGGGCTAAAAGCCTTGCCTCTGTGACAGGGGAGGGGAAGCAGACACTGGGAAGCCACAAGGGAAGCTATGGCTTCGTGCTGTTCTGAGGAAGCCCTGGGCTTTGCTACATGACATGCCTCTGTTATAAAATCTTGGGGTCCTTTTGTCTGCAGGACAGACATCATGGGTAGTCAAAGAGAAGCAGAGTCCCATGCCACTAGCCATTGCTTCTGGAGTCGCCAGAAGTGGCAGAAGACATCAGAGAGAAGCAGCAGGTGTGCCTCTGGGGTCACAATTCTCATGCAAGCCCTGGGGATCATGGCCCTTAGCCCCAAAGGAATTATGGTCTCCTTCAGACTTGGGCAACTGGGACTCCTGCAGCAGCAGCTGGTGTTAGAGCTGCTACACCTGTGTGTCTGAGGCCCTCAACCCTCAAGACATGGGAGCATGCAGAGACTCTCCAGTGATCAGGGCTGCGGCTTCTCCCCTGGTCCTTTCCAGGTCTCTATCCTTCCTCTGCCTTAAGTCTCCACCTTCTCGTACTGGGTCTGTTCCCGCTCGCCCTCCTTACTTCGGCCCTGGCTGCTCTCCAGAAGGTGTTAGCTGCCTCTCCTGACTCTTGTGACCATCATCTTAAGGGGGTAGAGCCACCTGCTTCTGCTGCTGTTGCCTCCTGTCTGGTTGTTCCGTCTGCCATTGTCACCGTGGCTGCCCTGCTGCCTCTCCAGGGCCACTGCTGCTGTCACTGTGTCACTACATTTTGTGTAAGCAGCTCAGTCAACTTTGCTGATGGTGGAGATCGAAGGAAACTAGAACATGAAAATACCACTTAGGAGAAACCTTTTATTGGGCCTGATACAGCAGCACGAGGGCGGTACGTGAGAGGTGTCCCTCAGCCATCTCACAACATAGGGAACTAGTCTGCCTACAGAGCTTGGAAAGGAGCATTTACAACAATCATGACATTTTTCTTGATGCACCAGCATAAACTGGTCCCCCAGTCAGACGCAATGTAAAGCACTTTTCCCTCTGGCCAGGGTAGAAATGGGTCCAGGGAAAGTTCAGCATAAGCTGTTTGAAATCACTGTTTTGGGGGCCACATCATGAGGAACCAGAGTTGTTCTTTGGCAGCTAGCAGACACAGTTGTCATACAGCTCCCCAAAAGCATTCATGGGGTGTTCACAACAGCTGGTGCTAGAACGGCTTCAGTGCCATGTCTTTGCTCAAGGTAGGTAGGGTACCAAGGAAATCTAGCATCTGTCAGTCAGGGCATCGACTTGCCCATTTCTCAACACCTTTGCTTGTTTACCGGACAACATTAGAAGTTCTTACAGCCAGAACCCTTTAGCATTGATGGCCATCTTCACAATGGGTAGCAGTCCTTTAAGAACGTTTACATCTGTGCATCCCCATCATGAGCTCAGCCCTGCTGTGGGCACAGTAAGATGGTAGCAGCATGTTTGTACATGGTTTGTTGGAACCTATGCTTTTATTTCCTGATAATCTCTATTTGCCTCCCTCAGACTTTGATACTAATTATTTTGCATTATGTTTAAAGCAACCTCAGGGTGAACATGAAGGTGTTCTCTAGACTCACACTCAGGGCGAACATGAAGGTGTTCTCTAGACTCACACTCAGGATGAACATGAAGGTGTCCTCTAGACTCACACTCAGGATGAACATGAAGGTGTTCTCTAGACTCACACTCAGGGCGAACATGAAGGTGTCCTCTAGACTCACACTCAGGGCGAACATGAAGGTGTCCTCTAGACTCACACTCAGGATGAACATGAAGGTGTCCTCTAGACTCACACTCAGGATGAACATGAAGGTGTCCTCTAGACTCACACTCAGGATGGGTGCAAACATTCCGGCTGCTCTGCAGTGTACAACACAGCACGTGTTGGAGAGAACTAACTGTTCAGATGGAGATCTCCCACTGGGACAGCAGTCTCAAGAGAGTGTTCTCTGCATATAGATGTTCAGTTTGCTGCAGCCTGTGAGGAAGGCACTGCCATTGTCCTTCTGTTGTGCTTGGTGATACCATAGAGAGAGGGACTGATAGCTGACACTGGCCCTGGGATCAGTGGCCTTTCAAGATATCTGACTGACTGTATTGGTTCTGATACTCCCTGTGTTTAATTTCTTGATTCCAATGAAGTGAAATTACTGTTTTTATTAAAATATCCCACTTGAGTAAATAGGCAAGAAAATGAAAACTCTCCAGCATATTGTCATATAACTGAGTAAATTTCAGTATTAGTGGGCAGTGCACTTCAGCCCTTGCCCATGAGTAGAAAAGTTGAAGGAGGGTGGCCTGCCTGGCATCAGACAGTATAATTTGATAAAGTCCCCTGAGGCCTGGCTTCTCCTCCTCGTGGCTTAGCTGGCCCAAGCCTGTGTTTTCTTCTTAAGGAAGCTATTTCTATTCCCTCCCCTGACAACAGATGGGTGCCTTGTATTTTATAAAAATGACAGAAAAATTACATTACCAAAGAACTGGCGGAGATGGGGAGGCACGCAGTAGGATCATTTATTGAGGGGGAAATAGGCTAATATCAAAATAGAAAGAACAGAGCAGGCATAATGAATTCTCCCGCATCACTCTCTCCTTTCATGACCTCATCATGTGGGAGATACTGATCAATTTCACTATGAGCAATAAGTATTAAAATGAAAATTTTGAGCTATTTTATCTAAAGCTTCCTGACATCAATTGTTTCCCCAGCCTCTTCCCTGCAAGCACGAAATACTTCTTCATCAATCTTTTATTCTACCCAGTGTTTCTCCAGTTTCTCCACAAAGAGCTTCCCCTCTTCCACTTTTGACTTTTCTTTCTTAGCAAAGGGGCACAAATATCATTTGACTCCTTGGTGGCTGCATCTTCATTGATCAGGAAATAAGATGTGGATTTGAAGGCTGTATCCTGACCCTGCACGGCTACAAAGAAACAGAGATGGGTGGTGGTTCCTTGGCTTCTGGTGTCAGTGACTGAGGGCAGGCTGCGTCTGTCTGCATACACACACACACACACACACACACACACACACACACACACGCTTCTTTTTTATCAGAAGGTATCTACCATGGACCAGGCACCTGCAGGGGAATGGATTTGGCAAAGACAATTTAATTCTTAAATGTCACATTCTCACAATTATCAGCTTGACAAATATTTCAAAATGTCCCCAAAAATAAATGTTAGGGACATGATTATATCTGCAGAACTCTCTTGATCCCATAATGCATTAATAATAACTGTGTCCTGTATCTTAAGAGAGGGAGACGGCAAGGGCTTTCATATTGATAATCATGTGTGATACCCATTTATGGGGAAACATTGAGGGATGGCTATGGTTGTGGTTCACAATGCAATCTATTTGACACTCTTCAGTGTTTTCTTCAGTATTTGTAATGCCTTCCAAGATTTTTCCATTAAGGTCAGGTCTCCTTTATTTAGAATATTTCTATATGACAAAGCCCAAATGAGCCACGACATATCAGCGGGTCCCCCCCCCTTTCGTCTCCTATACTGCATGATTTAATATTTTCCTTAAGATATAATTCAGGTCTTCCTTCATCTGAACATTTCTTGTGCCCACACCCAGGGTTAATTTCCCTTGCATGCATCTCTTACTTGCGATATGTGAGTTTGTGCCTGATTAAATCTAGACCGTTTTCCTGTTTGCTGTCTGAAATTGCAGTTTGCTAGCTGAAGGTAACCTATAGATGTGTTTCAGGTAGCCCACAGACAGTTTTACAGATAACCATCTGTAACTGAGTGCCCACATTTCAGACCAGCTGATAATACATGGGATTACGACTGGGAGCTTCACCTGCCTGAGAGAAGTCACGCATCTCTCTGGCCCTCTGCACTCTGCTGGAGAGGACAGGGGCCTGGAGCTGAGGTATAGCGGTCTGCTTTTGTTTTTTTCTTCCTAGACTTGTAGATATTTGGAATCATGATCTATTTAAATCTGCATTCTCGGAGTTTTGTTTCTCAGCTTTAAAATACTGCCATATAATCATTCTGTGTCCCAATCCTGCCGGACAGACATGTAGTAGCTGTCCAGGAAGTTAATTTGTGAAAAGCATCTATTGTGTGCAGCTGGCCATATGCCTGGCATCTCAGGGAGCGGGAGAAAACAATCTCCACAGCTGACACAAATTAAATGATTAATCTTCACAACTTCTCTTTGGGATTCATGGGGTACACAGTATGGGGATTAATTTGTGGTGTGGAAAGACTAACATTTAATGAAACTATTCCCAACTGAACGTTGAAGATAGACTTAGATATAAGAAAGTAATTACATATATAGAAAATTGCCCCCTAGGGGTCGGCACCAGCCAATCCTGAACCACCAGTGTCCTGACTTTCCCAGGGAGGGACAGGGTCTCTTCTTCATCCTGCAGAACCCTGCTTCCTCTGTCACTCATCCTAAACCAGGGAAGCAGATCACCTGGAAGCAGATCACCTGAGGGCCAATCCCACCTCTGATGGATTTAGAGATTCGAAGTTCTCAAGAACAGGGCTCGTTAGTACAGCCCTTGTGAGAACACCCTTCTCTTCTCACTGTGTAATACTGTACTTTAAAAGATTTATTTTATATTTTAAGCAAGGAGACTTACTAAGTTTTTTTATTTATTTGTTTATTTCAGGAACAGGGTTTCTCTGTGTAGCTTTGGAGCCTGTCCTGGAACTCGCTCTGTAGACCAGGTTGGCCTCAAACTCAGCGTTTTATTTTAAACATATATTGAAGAATACTAGAAATACATAATTATTTAATAATGCCTTAGAAGACTTAGTTTTTGGGAATTTAAGTTTATCTTATACAAATTTTTCATTATAAAATATCAAAGCAAGAAAAGAAAGTAATATTAACATACAAAGGCACAGGAATAAGTGCACATGTAAAATATAATTTGACTTTTTGGGTTTCAAAATACTTAGAAAAAGCTGACAACCTATGTAAGTTTAGTAAAAAATAATAATTGAAGAAGCACCATTATGCTGATTTGTCAATCAAATGCAATGACAAAATAATGTAGAAGGTTAAAATAATAATAATACTATAAAAACTCAAGATAGACAACAATGATTTCACAAAGCCTAGTTAGGAAAATACAACCATATTTTATTTATCTCAAGAAATCATCAGATAATATTCTTTGTTTATGCAATAAACCCTTGGATTTAAGACACCTTGGTTCTAAATACTTAGAGATAAACAGGAAACTCCCTGAGATTTGTGCTGTGCCCTGGTAAGAAGTGAAAAAAGCTGGATGTTGAGGAGTGCTGAGAAGAACTGTATAAAACTAACAACTGGAATCCTAAACACAGTGTTGGGACTTGAGAGAAGCAGCAGCCTGGGGAAGGCGCCTGGCTGCCTCCTTCCAGACATATCCCCGCATTAACCTTCCTGGGCCTGACAAGCCCAGGTGGCATTTAGTTCCTGTGTGCACTGATCCTCTGTTTAAAAAGACGGAGGCTCTGCTCTTAGTGACGGCTGCTTCTGAGGTGTATTGTTTCCCCTTCTGTGGAAGGTATGTGGGCACCAACAAAACAGAAATATAGATTCATATCTGAACAAAACACCAAGCTTTAGTCATCCGGAGAGTTTGAGATCCCAAATAAGTGTGTGTGCGTGCACGTGCGCATGTTCACTCCTACGTGTGTGCAGTGAGTTTTTGTGTTGTTTTCTAGCTGTGAATTGTCAGGTTAAAATATAGGTGGTATCTGCAGACCAAGCTAGTGCTGAGGGGCACACGAGAGAGTAACTGTTCACACAGTCACACCGCCGTCCCTGTAGTGGGAACTTAAAGAAACAGAACAGCGTTCATGAAAATAAAGTGGACATAGTCCATAATGGTGCCAAGTCCTCCTAAGCCGTGTGGCCATAAGGGGAAAAACGAGGACTGTAAGTCACTTACGAGAATTCCCCACAACTAGACATGAATGATGTCCTGTTGCCACTCAACACTGTGTAGGTAAAGTGAACGGCTCCTCTTGTCCTCCCTACAGTGGCTTAATGACATCCATTTAAAAAGTAGCTAAGTTCACTTGTGTCCTTTTGCAAATTAAAGTCCATGTTAAGTTTTCCTCTTTGCCCTATCTTTGTTGAATCCTTGATGTGAAATAGTAATTAAGTTTGGGAAGCACAATCCCCAGTTCTCATGTTGATGCACTCTGTCCCAGTGATCTTGCACTGGTGTGAGCACACACGTTTCTAGTTCACCCTTCTTGAGTGTGTTTTTATAAAGTTATTTTCCTAGTTCTTGTATTTCCTTAAGCAGATATAGCCAACTCTATTCTCTAAAATATCTCTATTTTTTATAGAAAATGGAGATCAATTTTGATCAGTATCCATTCACATTATCCATCAAGACCTCATGAAGATTTGACCCGGGCATAATATGCACATAATATGCTAGGTGCACATCCTCACATTGTACTAACTCAGCGTTCTATTGAGCGTCATGGCCTCCCCTGCAGGTGTGGGTCTTAGGGGAAGGGAGGCCTTGGGGTGAGAGAGGAAAGAATGAATGGAAGTGTTAACGAGTCATTCCCAGCAGAGATCCACGAGACACTGAGCAGACATCCTGTCTGCAGAGAGCTTCCCACTTCCGGGCTGGAGAGGGAGTAGAGTAGAGATTTTAGACTCTTGGGTGAGCCTAAACTCAGAGTTCCTTGAATACTTGTGTAAATTTCAGAAGTCTCATGTGACGTGATCGGAGGGACAAAAGTATGTGGTGGAGTCACAGTGGGACGCACTGATGGTGTTAGGTGCCCTGTGCTAAGGTTTTTTTGAAATACTATTTTTTTTTTTTTTTACCATTTTCAGAACAAGTAAAGTTGAAATACCTTTTTTAAATGCAAATGTGTTTTTTTATAACTGTTTGAGGACTGGTTATATTTCCCAAAGCTGTTTATTTACTTTAGTTTTCTAGGACGTATACATATGTGTGTATGTGTGTGAGTATATAGTACCTCACGGTAATGGCTGTGCTCAGTAAAGTTGGCAAAGGTGGAGACTGTTAAGGAGAATTCTCTAAAGGGACAAAAACAATATATATATGTGTGTGTGTGTGTGTGTAATTAATAAAATATATATCCTATTATATATACTGTTCTGTTTGTGTGAAGAGACACCATACCATAATCAAGGTCATTTATAAAGGAAGGCATTGAATTGGGGCTTGCTTGCAGTTCCAGAGGGTTAGTCTCTGATCATCATGATGGGGATTATCATGGCAGACAGGCAGGCAGGCACGGTCCTGAGCAGTAGCCTGATCCATAAGCAGCAGACAGAAAGCAAAACATGGTCTAGTGTGGGCTTTTGAAGCCTCAAAGCCCACCCCCAGTGACACCCTTTCTCCAGCAAGGCAGACAAACAGTCCATCCACTGGGGACCAAACATTCAAGTGCATGAGCCCACGGGTGCTATTCTCATTCAAATACCACACAGACCCTGCTCTCCCAGAGACAGGTCTGTCAGTCGATTCCAGATCCAATTAAGTTGATAATCAGAACTAACCATCAAAGCACCAGAACAAATTTTTAGTGAATTCATAATGAACTCCCTGAACAGGAATATTGATCTGGAACTCATAGATGCCATAAAGGGACAATCAAAGAATATAAATTTTCTTTGCCTATGCTGCAAGCTCTTATGAGTCTAGAGTCCTAGAAATCGCTTCTAACCTCGCGGCTTTCAAGGCTGGGGAATCATTTTATGCTCATATGTATTCTTTGTCTAGAGCCCAGGAAGCTGAAAGAGCAACCCCGTAACCCAGCAGGAGCTTGAGTCTGTCTGCACTTCCTGACACATGGCTCCCGTCACATGGGATGCCTGTGACAGGGGATCCAGCCAGTTCCTTTAATTTCCTCTCCAGGCCACATTCTACCCCTCCCCCATACACACCTAAGTATACAGACACTATTTGGAGGACGGCTGTTCATCCAGGTGTGAGGGTCGCAAGGCCTGCATTCAGGTTTCAGATCTACTGCACAAAAGGATTAGAGTAGTTGCCCACTCTCGACCAACAGTAGTAAGACTCGCGGATTGAAGAACAGAATGAAAATAGCACCAGGTGGAAAGTTAGTTCTAACTAACTCAAGGTATTGATTTAGGGGAAGACAAGAGGAAAAACAAAACATTTTGACCACGACATCAATGAATTTGGTTTAAAAAAACGGCATCTCAGTTAACAATGCATCAGAAATAGAATTGCCATAGATGCTTGGAAATTGCTGGGGCACAGAGCTCAGGCCTGCTGGATTGCTGTGGCAGACATCGTCACAGAGGAGAGATAGTTGAAGCTTTGAGAATAAAAAGCCTTTTAAGGAAAGGATCTTTGGAGCTGCAGAATTGATGTGGGACAGAACAGTGTCTTCAGAATTCACCTATTGAAGGACTGACCCTCATGGGATTTAGGAAAGTAGCTTACACTGAGATCGTAAGTCGGCTCCAGTCCTTTGAAGGAGAGGAAGAGCTCCTGGACTGAATACAGTGAGATGGTGGCCACCCTGACTCTGAGGAGAAGCTACCCTTCAGCTGCTGTGCTCTGCTCTCAAAATCCACAGCCATGAGAAAGTGCATGGCTCTTGTCGAAGGCACAAGGATGTGGGGTGTACGGTTCCCTAGCTCAAATACAGTTTCTAGGGTCATGCATCTAAAAGGAGACCAAGGGACTGAAGAATAGCCCTGATCTAAAACACATTGTGTAGGGATGGAGAGAGGGCTAGTGGTAAGGGCTGCATTTATACTGTTCTTGCAAAAGACCTGAGTTTGATTCCCAGCACCTATATCAGGTGGTTCACAACCGCCTGTTACTCCACTTCCAGGGGGGGTACAATGCCTCTGTCCTCCATAGGTACCCACACATATGTGCACATGCCCACACACTGAAAACAATAAAAATAAATCTTCTAAATGATGATCATACACCATGTTGATTTGTGCACAGAGGGGACCAGGTGGCCTCAGATCCAGGCTTGTATCCTCGATGAGTAGTGTAGTCTAAATTTGGCAGGCCTCCTAAGCTCACCAAGATCTGAACCCCAGATCAGAGGTGATGCTGGGCACCTCTGTGGCTACTGAGAGCTTTAGCATAGTTTCTGCCATTTGTGTGAATAGAGAAAGGCTTTCTCTAAGCTGGAAGGTAGATGGATAAGTAACCATAGGGTGTTAAGAGCAAGAGGCCTGCTTACATCTGCAACAAGAGTCTGACTATGTATCTGCTTCATTGCTACTGCTATTCAGGGTGATCTTGTGTGCTTTAGTATATTAGCATGTAGGTTGAAGATCAGACAGGAGTGTTCAAACACTGTAGCAAAATAAGCTCTACCTGAGGTAAATCTCAGGGACCCCGAACTTCACCACTGTGTATTGCTTTTGCTTTCCAGAACATGGGGCCAGAATTGATCTTTTTTTGTCACCCCACCCCCCACTCTTGACTCCTTCATCATTGTCTGGCTGCCTGTAAATGTTCTCTGTACAGAGCAGAGGAGTTACCTATATTTGTGTTGTTTCAGGGCTCTTTTGCTAAAGATGAGCATGGAAAACCTAGAAATTTTCTGGCAAACATTTCCAGAAGTCCAGTGTTTTAGCCATACAGACACAACCACACAGAGAGCTGAATAGCATTACTATGTCTCCATCAGGAGGGTAATGGGACTTGTGTGAGGTCTGTAGCCTCTGAGAGACAGATGAGTTCAAGAAATATTTAATAGGCATCAAGCATTGGAAGAGATAGCTGTAAAAATCCTTTTGTCTGTCACTCTCTAAAAATATAGCATCTTTCGCGTCGTCTTTGGGATGTGGGATGGGCTCTGATAGAATAGAAATACTTTTTCCTTTTCAAGAAAGGGAAAAAAGCCACTGTGCTAAGAAATTATATTCTCAGAAACTGACAACACATAATGAATGTAGTAGGCATTCCTATCACGATTCCATCCAAAGTCTGTGAAAGCCATTGTGTATGCACGCCATCATGTTATCAGAGCAGAGAGCTTCATAAATCACTGGTGCCTACTTCTGTGTCTCCAGAACGCTAGTACATGTTAAGTATATTGTTGCACGAAGAAGTGTTATTAAAAAGAAGACTGGCAGAGGATGGAAAGCCAATGTGAGTGTTGCTAACTATGCAGAACTCCGTGGGCGTTTCTCACAAGTGTCCTGCAAGCAAAGCTAAAGGGGAAGTTTGAATTCTGCATAGAAACATCGATGATAAATTTATTTCATGTTTTGTTTTTTTTTCTGAAAAAATATATCCTAGGGCTTTATCTGGTTGTATTAACATTATAATAAACAACTTAGAAAGCTATTAATTTTCCTGTTACAAAAGACTTCTCAACATCTTTTGCTAAGCAGCAAGTGCACCAAGCAGGTAGGGGATTTCCTTCAGTGTACAGTTCAGACATGTATGTACATGTAGTGGTACCAGAAAGAGCAGGTAAATGATATGTGCTGGGTGGTGGCTGCGCATGCCTTTAATCCCAGTACTTAAGAGGCAGAAGCAGGTGCATCTCTGTTAGCTTGAGGCCTGCCTGGTCTATGAGTGAGTTCCAGAAGCCAGGACTGCTACACAGAGAAACCCTGCCTCAAAAAAAAAAAAAAAAAAAAAGAAAAGAAAAGAAAAAAGAAAAGAAAAGAAAAGAAAAGAAAAAAAGAAAAAGAAAAAAAGAGAGAGATGCATGGATCACTTGGCACATGTATATGATCTGTGTATATATATATATATATGTTACGGGAGGTCCTCCCACTCCTCCAGCCTATCGCCGCTGAGATACCAGCCCATTGGGGCGTGGTCTCTCTCCCTTTAAAAAAGCGGCCACTTCCCTCTCCTCTCTCTCTTCACTTCCTGCTCCGCCAGCGACTAGACTCCCTTCCCAGTTGCACAGAGGGCTGACGGTGATCTGTAAGTTTTTTCCCCTTTAAATAAATACCACCCTATTAATCATAATTCCAAACTGGTGTGGCATTGTTTATGACTTACACTTTCAGTTGGCACCCAACATTTGGTTTTAGAACCTCTCCCCGCTCGGCTGCCGGGCGCGAGTTCGGCTTGGCGGGAGCCCTCCCTTCCTCAGCCGCTACTGGCGGCCTTCGCCTCCCCACGTGGGTTTAAACTCCACAGGCCCACGTAGTCTCTGCTGCGTGGTTTGCTCTTTTCTAAGTCGTTTTTAAATCTCCCTTGCAAGCACAGCTCTTAAGTGGCGCGAACCAGAGCACGCGGTTGCTGAAAGCTGCAACCCCTCAGGGTGACTCTGTCACATGGAGGCATAAGTGGCTTCCAGGTTGCTCTTCTCTACCCCTGGATTCTGGGTTTCTGGTTCCGTCTCTGGAATTGATTTAATTGCATTTACTTTGTTGAGCAACTTACATTTTCCAGTTTTTAACAAATACTAGGCGGACTCTGAAACAGGACCCTGTTTTCGTCGCAACTTGGCAACAGCGCCACCTGCTGGATAATAGGTAATATGGCAGTTTTCGTTTCCAATGCGAATTTTACTGTTCTGGTTACCAATACAATGGGTTATATCATGCAAGGTTTATATGACTATGGGGATAACTTAATTTACTGGTTACTAGGTTTCAGTATTCTTTTGCATATTCTATCATTTAGGAAGATCATGGCACTCCTAAGAACCATACAATCTTTACTAGAAACTCATGCAGGTCAGGAGATTCAGGATTCAAAAGAGACAATAATAAAGACAATAATAAAAAGACTTGAAATGATTGAAGAAATGATTGGAGCTGGTGAACAGAGTAATAAGGCACAAGGACAGGATACAATGCCAACACCAGCTATTAGAACTGGCTTACCCAAGGTTTTAGCGGCATACCCTATACTTAATTCTGACAAAGCGTCAACTTCTAAAGGCTCAAAGGGAGTCAGAGAAGCTAGATGGATGCCAATAGCAATGAATGATCTAAAAGAAATTAAGCAAGCTATTGTTAATTTTGGCTTGCACTCTGCATATGTAAAGGAAATGATAAGGACTTGGGCTTCTAATGCTAGAGCTACCCCCCATGATTTCCATCAGTTAGTGTCTGCAGTTTTAGATAATGGACCTTCCTTGATGTTTGGAATTTATTTCAGAGAAGAATCCAAACATATGGAACAGCAAGGAAGAGCAAAAGGTGTCGAGGTTTCCGAAGATCAAATTCTTGGTGCAGGAGAATATGCTGATCCACAGGTCCAAGCTCTTTATGATGATGAAGTACTGTGTCTATGTCACCAAGCAGCTTTAAATGCTTGGAATAGGATACAAGATCCAGTAAAAAGGGTTGAATCATATACCAGAATTAGGCAGGTACCGAGAGAACCCTTTATTGACTTTTTGCAAAGATTAATTAAGGCTCTGGACATAGGGGTAACAGACCCAGAAGCTAGACGAATACTTCTTGAATCTCTAGCTTTTGAGAATGCAAACATAGAATGCAAAAAGATAATTGGGCCTTTAAAGTCTAGATCAGCACCTATGGATGAATGGATTCAGCATACGATGAATGTTGAGATGTTTAGCTATAACAATGAACCTTGGGTAGGAGAAGCGATTTCCAAAGCAAGGAGGAGACATCAAACTGCCAGGTGTTTTAATTGTGGTAAATTAGGACATCTGAAAAGGGATTGCAGGCACAGAATTTCTAGGAATATTATCTCCTCTGGGAATGACAAAAATAGGAGACCTAGGCCTTCAGGTATATGTAGGAGATGCGGTAAAGGCCGACATTGGTCCAACGAATGCAGGTCAACAACAGACAAATAAGGCAACCCGATACCATTGGGAAACTCCTTGAGGGGCCTCTTGCAGGCCCCCAAGCCAACAGTGGCCCAGTCATTCCCAGTCACAGTGGAGAACGTGCCTCACCAAGAAAATTAAAAGCTCCAATTTCTGCTGTAAAAAGTAATACTGGTCTAAATGATGAAATACGTGTGGAGGATGAGTCAAAAAAAAAACCCAGTAGGACAGAGTAAACGTATATTTTGGCAAACTTCTATTAATGATCAAAGACCAAAGCTAAGAGTCTGTATAAATGGCACTTTTATTGAAGGCTTATTAGACACAGGTGCGGATGTGAGTATCATTACCCCAGAATCTTGGCATCCGAATTGGCCTCTTCAAGAGGTAGATGTTCAGTTCCTGGGAATTGGAACCCTATCTCGTGTAAAACAAAGCACAAGATGGGTTGAATACATAGGGCCCGAAGGGCAAATAGGACGACTAAGGCCATATATAGCCAATATTGCCATAAATTTATGGGGCCGTGACCTGCTACAGCAATGGAATACCCAGATTAATATTCCTGTATTTCCAGGAATTCATAATTCTGGGAAGGATATGATGAGGTATTATGGAAAAAGGTCACCAGCCATTCAGGCTGTACAAGAACATACAGCAAATACCAAACCTTTAGAGGTACCAACAGCCCTACCTGTAAAATGGCTAACTGAGAAGCCAATATGGATCAAACAGTGGCTTCTAGCTGAAGATAAACTACAGGCATTGGAACAGCTGGTGCAAGAGCAACTAGATGCTCACCATATTGAATAATCAACCAGCCCTTAGAATTCTCCTGTGTTTGTTGTAAAAAAGAAATCTGGTAAATGGAGAATGGTGACAGATCTAAGAGCTGTCAACAAAGTAATTCAACCTATGGGTGCACTACAATCTGGAATTCCTTAGCCTTCTCTGTTACCAAAAGGATGGCCTCTTATAGTTATTGATTTGAAAGATTGTTTTTTCACTATACCGTTACAAGAAAAGGATAGAGAAAAATTTGCCTTCACAGTGCCTACTTATAATAATTCTCAGCCTAATAGGAGATATCAATGGACTGTCTTCACACAGGGTATGCTCAATAGTCCTACATTGTGCCAATATTTTGTAAGTAAGCCATTGGAAATAATTCGTAAACAATTCCCCAAGTCCATCATTTATCATTACATGGATGACATCTTGTTATCTGATTCAAATAAAGATACTTTAGAAAGGATGTTTGAAGAAGTAAAGAAAGTCTTGCCTAGGTGGGGATTACAAATTGCCCCTGAAAAGATTCAAAGAGGAAATTCTATTAATTACCTAGGTTACAGAATAGGGTTAGAGAAAATTAAAACGCAAAAGGCACAAATTAGGAGAGACCGGTTAAAGACTCTTAATGACTTCCAAAGATTGTTAGGAGACATTTCCAGTCTACGACCAGCTGTTGGGATAACACCTGATCTAATAGTTCATTTAAACAAAACCTTAGATGGTGATAAAGATTTGAATAGTCCAAGAAAACTGACAGCTGAAGCAGAAAAGGAACTGACAATGATTGAGGAAAAATTACAGGAGGCACATGTGGATAGGGTGAACCCAAATCTTAGCTGCATCCTAGTCATATTGCCTTCCAGAATTTCTCCTACAGGGATTCTAATGAAGAGGGAAGATATTATCTTAGAGTGGATATTTATACCTAATAAACCAAGTAAAAAATTAAAAACTTATGTGGAAAAAGTCTCTGAATTAATTGTAAAAGGTAAGCTGAGACTTCGTCAACTAGCAGGTATAGACCCAGCAGAAATTATAGTGCCTTTTACTACTGAAGAAATAAAAAAGTTATGGGAAGACAATGAACCGTGGCAAAGAGCTTGTGCTAATTTTTTGGGAGAAATTAATAGCAACTATCCCAAAAGTGGTAGACTTAACCTCATAAAAAGAACTTCTTGGATTCTTCCTAGAATTGTACGTGATGCTCCAATAACTGGAGCCCATACATTCTATACTGATGAAAATAAATCAGGGAAAGCAGGTTACAAGTCAGATGAATTGAGTAAGGTGGAACAAAGCCCTTATAATTCTGTCCAGAAGGCAGAATTATATGCCATTCTTATGGTGCTAAGGGATTTTAAAGAACCTCTTAATATAGTTACAGATTCACAATATGCAGAAAGAGTTATCTTGCATATTGAAATTGCTGAATTTATACCAGATGACACAGAGTTGACTTCATTGTTTATCCAGGTACAAGACATAATCAGGAACAGGCTTTGTCCGATGTGCATAACACACATCCGGTCCCATACAGGTCTGCCTGGTCCTCTAGCCCAAGGCAATGCTGAGATTGATCAATTATTGATTGGAAGTGTGTTGCAGGCCTCAGAATTTCATAAGAAGCATCATGTCAATAGTAAAGGCCTAAAGAAAGAATTTTCCATTACTTGGCAACAAGCTAAGGACATTATAAAGAGATGTCCTACTTGTTCTTTCTATAATCAAACACTGTTGCCTACAGGGAGTAACCCAAAGGGTACTAAGAGAAATGAAATCTGGCAGATGGATGTGTTCCACTTTATGGAATTTGGTAAATTAAAATATGCACACCACACCATAGACACATATTCAGGTTTTCAATGGGCTACTGCCCTGAGCTCACAAAAGGCTGATTCAGTAATCACACATTTATTGGAAGTTATGGCCATCAGGGGTATACCTGCGCAAATAAAGACAGATAATGGTCCAGCATATGTATCTAAGAAAATGAAACGCTTTTTTGATTATTATAATATAAAACACATTACAGGTATACCAAATAATCCTACAGGTCAGACAGTTATAGAAAGATCAAATCGTACTATAAAGGATATGCTGAACAAACAGAAAGGGACCGAAAATACCCCCAGAAATAGATTACATAATGCTTTATTAACCTTGAATTTTCTTAACGCTAATGAGAAAGGAATGACAGCAGCAGAAAGACATTGGATAATGGAAAAGTCTGCTGAACTAAATCAACCGATTTATTTCAAAGATGTGCTGACCTCTCAGTGGAAGCCAGGAGATGTGCTACGTTGGGGAAGGGGTTTTGCTCTTGTTTCCACAGGAGAAGAAAAATTGTGGACACCATCAAAATTAATAAAGTTTCGAATTGAAGAGGAGAAATCTCTTGGAAAGGAGAAATGACAACTCATCCACAATGATGATATTCATACAGGTGGTAAGAAAAACATATAGAATGGGGGCAGGGTTCTGTTCCTATCTCCACAGGAAAACACTCATCTTTGAGAAATTCAAGGGACCCTGGATGTTTGGATACTGACAGATGGAAAAATACCTGCCCAATAGGAAATATCAAGAAAACTGAATGGGTTGTGTAAGTAATATTAAACCATATTTCTAAATTTATAAAGCTGGTTTTGAAGTTGGACTCTGGCTCAGTCCCTCTCCAATTCCAAGCCTGTTAGTAAGAGAAAAATCCAGAGTTTCTGGAGTTACAGTCTCATGTCAAGAGCCATGATATGGGACAGAAAGAAATATGAGTTTAGAAAACATCTTTGCTTTTCTCCATATCTATCATACTTTTCATTGAATATATCTATCATGCCTTTCATTGAATATATATATATGTATGTCTATATGATTAATGTTTAAGTTTTTCATAATGAACAATGAGTTTTTCCTGAAGTGACATTTGAAGTTTCCAGGAAGAAGATGGGGCCCCATAACAACAACTCCACCTGGTTGATATGACGTCATGATACTGATAGTGCTACTACAAGACCTGCTTTGGGTACCAGCTGCACAAGACAGTTCCAACTTGGTTAGCTGAAATGGTGCACATCTTATACAACATTTTGGCCAGACCTGCACAAAATACTCAGAGACTATTGGCAATTTTAAAAGACATTGATCTTGAAATTTAACCATCATTTTACTTTCACAGGATCCCCCAGAAAGAACGTCACCCCCATGACAGCTGGAAGTAATTCTAGAGGACGATGTCCCCTCTCCCAGTAAAGTTTGCCCTTGGGTTTAGGGACATCATTTAGGGGTTGATTATAATTAGTATACGATTTAGGGTTGGGGGAGGAATTTTATAAGCTCAGGGATCATTTTGGAAAAAAAAAGAGGGATGATGGGATAATAGATTTGTAATTGTGAGTTACTGTTTTTAGACAAATATATTGGTATAGATTCTTGTATATTGATACAAAGTTAAATTATATTGACTATTGTATGCATGAATGTTTCTACCTCTGTTTAAAACATTTTTATGTGTTGACATATATTGTATTGATATATATATATATATATACATATATATATATATATATTGTATATCTTTACCATATTGCAGTGTACATTTCTACCTCTGATTAGGATACTTATATAATGTTTGTGTATTGATATATATTTACCTACTGCAATGTATATTTGTACATTGTTTATATTTGGAGGTCATTGTCCTCATTTGTTTCACAGTCGTTTATTGTCTTAGTCTTTAAGTTAGATAGATATTGAGAATTATATCGACTAATAGTCATCTAAGTTTGTCATTTATAATTAGACTAATCAGGTTCTTTAGATATATAGAGATTATACTCAGTATAGATAGATAATCTTCAACTTCTTCAAAGAGCTGTAGAAAATGGCCTTCAATCTAACTCAGAGTTTTGTGGTAGTGAGACACAATTGCTCCTGGCAACACCACTCTATTCCTGAGAGAATGTTGAGCACCAAAGACACTCCACCTGGAGCCTTTCTTTTTGGCAGAACTGGCCTTGGGGCAAAGAAATGCCCATACCTCAACCACTGACAAAGATACAGAGCGTGCATCAATGGATAAAACAGGGCTGTCATATCCTGCCAAGACAGGGTAAGATAGTTTTGCAAAGTTGCTTGCCTTTGAAAATGGTATGTCAGTTATGTTAGGCCTTAGCCAAAGTTGGTTGCTTCAACGCTGCTAATGTGACTTTGGGTGATTGCCTAGGTAGCTAGTTGTCTCTGTGATTTGTTGCATGTTTTGGAAGTTGTTTTACTGAACTTCCTAATTACCCAGGTAACATTATTTCCCTTCTCAGATCTTCGATGGGGTTGAAGACTATATAAATGTAGTTACTTTCTCTCATGACTTGGCCAAGTTATTTATTATACAAGACCTAAGCTAGTTAGAATAGGATATTTGTACTTATTGTATATAATTTCATAGTAGGTTTAGAACTCTCTTATTTAAACAAAAGGGGGAGGTGTTACGGGAGGTCCTACCACTCCTCCAGCCTATCGCCACTGAGATACCAGCCCATTGGGGCGTGGTCTCTCTCCCTTTAAAAAAGCAGCCACTTCCCTCTCCTCTCTCTCTTCACTTCCTGCTCCGCCGGCGACTAAACTCCCTTCCTGGTTGCGCAGAGGGCTGACGGTGATCTGTAAGTTTTTTCCCCTTTAAAAAAATACCACCCTATTAATCATAATTCCAAACTGGTGTGGCATTGTTTATGGCTTACGCCTTCATATATATTATATATAATATATATATATATAATATATATTATATATATATGCACAATAACTAATTTTACACTGATATAAAGTTAGCTGACGCTGACTAAGTAGAATTTTATCTTTTGTTAAGGAATCTTATTAATTCAACCAGTGAACATTGTGTTATATCTGAAGAAAACTGAATAAAAAGTATACCTTTATTTTAAAAGTTGCTCACCAACCAAACAGGGAACAAAAAATCATTTTCTGGGTTGTCCATCTCACCTTCTCTTAGTGACTAAAACCACAGTCCCAAGAGTTCCCAGTTGTTTCAGACTTTGAGCTCGTAGTGCCTTTGCCTCCCCTGTGGGTTAAGATGAACTCCAAGCTCAGGACAAGCTTTGCCCCTTCCCAGGAACTGGGGCAGCTGGGGAGCACTAGCCTGAGCTGGGTGTTTGGCAATCCAGACAGGGAGGCAGGGATGTCCTGGTTTCCTTCTATGCACATTAGTCTCCTGCTGCTCTTTCCTTTGTCTGAACTCAGTCGAGATCAGAAGACAAGGCACCCAGATGACATAGTCTCTAAATGTTGTGTCCCAGGATCCAGAGTTAGGAAGACAAGCAAATGTGTTAGCTAAGGGGCAAAAAACCGGAAGCTAGTAGGACTGCCAACATAGTATGGTTCCCCACAGGCCCACGTGGCTCTTGTGCCCACTGACCTGAACGTACTTGACGACATTTAGGACCGAACATACCTTAATAGGGGGCGTGTCACATGGTACAGTAGATGCTGCAAGGCTATGTCCTCAGCACAAGGATCACAGATTCAGCCTTCCTATACCTTAGCTGTGTTCTTTGGCAGACACCAGCTGTTCTGTGGACACTAAGATGCCAAAAGAAAACACTCATAATATAGGCCACCATTAACACTCAAACTATTCCCATTGCAACTAGATCAAGCTAATGACTATTAAATTCTCATAAAATGACAAGGGTTAATTTCAATGAGCCTTTTCTAGTTTACCACCTTGTCAGTTAACCCAAGATCCCATGGCAATTAATCTCTTCCCTGTTGGAAGTATGATTGGACAAGTTGCTTCAAAGGTCCGGATATGAGTCTTATTGTTCAGATTTAATCCCTTTTTTAGAAACAAACAGAAGCCTCCTAGAGTAGATGTGCTCTGATGGGTGGGAGGTGCTTTCTCCCTAACCATTTGCATAAACATAAACCTCCTAGAGTAGATGTGCTCTGATGGGTGGGAGGAGCTTTCTCCCTAACCATGTGGGCCTGGACAGCTGAACATGCTCAGAGCTTCCTCACTCTCATTTGGCTTAGGAAAGTTCAATGTCAATTTTCTTCCCCATTTTAGTTTCTGCTTTGGTTTTTAAGTCAGAAAAAAAAAAAATCTAAACTATCAGGTGGCCAGTTTCGTGGAGTTTTCAGTGAATTGAAGCCTGGCAGATGTGACCTTAGGATATCAGTCCCCCGTCCTCCATCCCCCATCCCCCACCCCAGACAGCTGCTGATGAAGCTCAGGGGCCTCTCTAGGCACCTGGCTTCTTTCTGCAGCCAGCAATCTCTGGAGCCATTCCTAATCTCAGAGCATGGCCCTTCTTGCTTTTCCATCAGGACTCCTTGTCTTTCCTGCACCCCAGAGCTTGTACGGGTGCCACAGGACTGTCTACAATACTGGCATCCCCTGTGAGCACACTGTTTTTTGCTACTTGGCACTGGTTGCCAAGCATTCTAGTTGTGGTTCTCCAGAGGTTCCCAGGAAGAACCAGGGCATTAACTTCTACAGGTCCTCTTAACCAAGTGTACCTGTGTTTTCTCTTCTCTCCCCATCAACACCCCTACCTCAGGATCTGATGGGAAAGGGCATTTGGAAGGCATTGGTGATTGGTAATGCTTCTCACATAGGCCAAGGGCTACATGTGCAACATGTATCTTCTTCCCACATCCCCTTTGTAAAGCCAGCCAACCTCATCTTCTCGTGGTCTTCGTGAGTATTCTCCAGTCTTCCAATGGAGACAATCCTGTAGCTACTATTACTGCTGCTCTGTGTTCCCCTGCATCTTTTCTTTTCTTCTTGGGAATCCAAAGGGCAAATGCTTGGTCCCCTGTTTTCCTGGGATTTTTGCTGGCCCCACCTTCCCTGTGGTAGTAAGCCTCTGCCTGGAGTCCTAGCCTTTAAAGTGGAGAGCTAGAAGACATGAGAGGGACAAGGAATACAGACAATAGATGGGGTCATATTATGGCTCTCTCTGCAGAGTAGGGGAATGTCTTTGAAAGGTGGGTCAGGAGGCAAATGAGAAAAGAACTGGAAAGTTAAAATAAATTTCATATGAAAGGGACTGCTCTATGAAATGAGCCATCAAACTGGTTCAATATCATAACATATTGTTTATCTTCAGATTTTTTATATCCTTACAAAATCCCTATGCCAAATCTTTTGCTGTTCTATAATGGGAGAAAAAAGCCTTTGGAGATTGTTGTCCTAGCATGGAGTGACCCTGGGGAAACACGAAAGGCAGGCTGATTTAGGCTAAGAATGAAAAAGATCTCTTAAAGCAGGGTCTTTCATCTTTCTTACAGGGAATTCCTCTGTCGGGCTAACTTTGAAAAACTGCTTTCATCTTTGACTCAACAAGCCTTCCTCACCTGTCTTTTAGACAAGAGATTAAGCATATAAAAGCAGGAGGGGTAGGTCATGACTGTTTCCTGGAGGTACCCTTCACGGGTGTCTGAGGGAACTAGGTGGTGTGTGCACTTGTGTGCATGCATGTCTATGTGTGTGCATGCGTGTGTATGTGTGTGTGTGTGTGTGTGTGTGTGTGTGTGTGTGTGCAGGTAGAGCATTGTGATTGATCCCCACCTAGCTACTTTCCCAAGGCCTGTTTATATCCAGCCTGACCTATCTAGGTTTTATTTGTCAATGAAATCATTTAGGACTTTTTAGGGAAATTCTTGCTGTAGAGTTGGGCACTATAGGAGATGGTGCTGAGAATCTAGAAAGGAAAGGGGTTCTGAAAGCATGGTTGTGACACTCCTGGTCACCCTGCACAGTAACAGTGTCACCAGGACCTTCCTGCCACAGTCCCTACCATCATGTGTGATGACAGCCCTTCCTACTTCTGTCCCCTTTGGTTCTCATGCAGTTCATAAGCCCATATCAGTGGGTGGTTGACAATTTGGCTAGTACTCTGCTGGGCACAGGGACACTTCTATATGTGCAGAATTTCATCCCAACAGCTCCAAATTTACAATGTATCAATCTTAACAAACTTATATTTCAACCCAAAGCTTGTTTGTGAGTATTATAATCGGCAACACTGCTTTTGTGTCTGTTTTCAAAGTCATCCTGATTCTCCTTGTGATTATCATAAAATATTGTTAATGCCTTCATTGAAAGAACCTGTTATTTTCATGTTACAGGCTTCTCTTTTCTCCTCTTGGACTATTAAGGCAGAGTTTAGAAGAGTTTGATGCAGTATGGGGGAAGAAGGCACTTTAAATATATTATTTTTAGATTTTGATTGAAGAAATTAACTTAGTATTCATAAATTTGAGATCTGCTTAGTTTGCTTGATCATGACCTTGATGTTGCTATATTAGTAAATGAATATGAGACATTAAATTGTTCATAAGGAGGAATGTGTCATAAATATTGTTGGCACTTAATTCAGCATGCTGGGACATAAAGATATTGTTTGAAGAATAAAACTTAAATAGGAAAAATGAAGTCAAATACTTTAAATCATATACTTTAAATCATACTAAGAAGGAAAAATTCTGATACTTTGCGTTGAGTTTATTTGCATTTCTACAAAAGTGATTGTATTGTCATGATGCCAGTCAGCAGTAGGTAAACCAACTGATGCTTCTGCTTCACAAGTTATTCACCAGAAGTTTAGTAATCTTACCTCTCAGGTTAAAGCAGCAGCTGTTCTGTCCTAGTTTAGACAGCAGCTTGACTTCTCTGTCTTGCTGTTTGTGATCTCCACTGTATAGCATTACCTGTCTCTCTGTGTTCTCTCTTCACATCTCACAGAATCCGAGCTCTGTCGTATATTATGCAAGACTTTCTGAGATAACTGGGAGCTAGAAAATTTGTCTTCGGTGAATTAAAATCAACTTTTATAGCTACTTTGCTTATAACAGAAGCAACACTTAGAATTGTCGGTTCCAGTGTCATGACTCCCTCAGTGGATTCAGACTAAGAAGCTAAGACTGATTTTAGAACAAGAGAAGCTTTTTTGATATGTAGCTACTTTCCTTTGGGTAGACTGTGCATGTCTTTGAGTGTGAGTTTTGCCAAACACAACACTTCTTCAAAGGACTTGTTGGATGGAACATTAAAAATCAAAGATGTGGGTAAAGAGTGTGGGCTGCTCTTGCAGAAGATCCATGTTCAGTTCCCAGGACACACATGATGCTCACATTGGTCTGCAACTCTGATTTCAGGAGATTCACAGCCTCTTCTGGCCTCCATAGATACTGCAGGTGTACGCACATGTGTGCGTGTGCGCGCACACATACACACACACACACACAGAGGTAAAGCATTCATACATATAAAATAAAAATAAAATATTTAAAAATCAAAGAATGCAGGTAAAGAGAGTGACTGGTTTATGAATCCACCACTGTGAAAGATTTAGGGACACAGAACTACACTTACTTCTGCCAAGTGCTGTTTATCCTAATGAGAATCTTATAGGGCATTTTTAAGGAAAAGTTCCATGTTGCCATAGAAACCCTCAAACCACATCAAGCTACTTACAGCAAGTCCCTTCTTATTTTCAAAAGAATCTGGGTTTTTTTGTTTTGTTTTGTTGTTACAAGCAAGAAGATGAAAGTTAGCAGATTGTATAATCCCAGATGCTACTTTTGTGTTGTTGCTGTTTTGTCTTGCTGGAGACAGGCCTTCACTATTGTCGCCAGGATGCCTGCAACTCTTGATCCTTCTACCCCAGCCTCACAAGTGGTGGGATTACAGGACCATGCCACTTTGCCTAGTTAGAGATGATGAATTTTGCTGAACTCATGATATGTATTGTGTCAATGGGTTTCAGATGATGTGACAGTGACTTCAAAATGTTGAAAGTATACATGCTATGAAGATGAATGTTGAAATTATACATGCTACGAAAATGAAATGTTGAAAGTATACATGCTACAAAGATGAAATGTTGAAAGTATACATGCTACGAAGATGAAATGTTGAAAGTATACATGCTATGAAGATGGGAAGCATACATTAAGAATCTCCTTTAATTCCAGTACTTGGGAGGCAGAGACAGGTGGATCTCAGTCTGAGGCAGCCTGGTTTATGAAGTGAGTTCCAGGACAGCCAGGGCTTTTACACAAAAAAATCTTGTCTTGAAAAATCAAAAAAAAAAAAAAGAATAGATTTTGATTAAGTGGTAGTAATTTATACTAAAGCTTTTATTTTCTGCTATAGTTGTTGATGGTCATAAAATATAAATATATAGAATAACCTTTGAAAGTTGTTATCCATTCCATCAACAAGTAAGCATTGAACACAGACAGACAGACAGACACACACACACACACACACAGAGAGAGAGAGAGAGAGAGAGAGAGAGAGAGAGGGAGGGGGGGCACAGACTCATGAACGTATGTACAAATACATACACACCTATGATTGCTTCCTGTAGTATGTGAAATAACAGCTACTGTATCTTGGTCACTCCAAAAATAGACACATAATGAACCGAATAAAAGTCTCCTCTAGCAGAAGGAGAATACATGCTATAAAACACGGATGTGCTTTTGCTCACACAGAAGGTGAATTAAGTGACCTGCACAAACCATGTGTAAAATGAGACTGTACTCACGAGTAATTACAGTCAGAAATTATAGATAACAGTGGCAAAACAAAGGAGATCATCATCAACTACACATTGGTTGGAAAGCAGAAAAAAGATCCCAAGTATAGAGTTTTCTACCATTATCTTTTCAATCTGAAAAAACAAATTTAGAGATTAACTAAATGTTTTACTTGCAAATATTTTCTCAGGCATCCTTTTAAAAGTGCTAAAGTCACATGCTTAATAAGCTTTTAATTTTCAGAAACCTACTAAGTAAAACCTGGAAGCCCTTCTCTTTCTCCATATTCAGTCTCATTCAAGAAAGCTAATTACTATGTGACATTCCCACTCAGTAATTAAAATGTTTACATGAAGTCATATATAATACATAGATAACTGGGCTAATAACAGCCAGTATCCACAACTGATCATTTGTAATTAATGAGTACTAATTGGCATATTTTTTATATAAGCACACTTGGAGTATAAATAAATTTATAGATTGACTGTATGAAGGACAGCCATCTGGGTGGTAGTGAACGTTGACATCCCTCTCTGTGTTGTTCACTGTTATTGCAATGACCACATGTGCATGTCTGTTGAGGGAGCTGCGGGCCTGCTTTTCGTCCTGCCCGGCTCCTGCATGGCTAGCTTTACACCAGAAATAACAACACACAAACTGTATTCATTTAAACACTGCTTGGCCCATTAGCTCTAGCCCTTACTGGCTAATTCTGATATCCCCATCAACCCATCTCTAATAAACTGTGTAGCACCGGTCTTACCGGGAAAGATTCAGCATGTCTGACCTGGCGGCTTGCTTCATCGTGTCTGCCTCTGAGAGGAGCTGCATGGTTTCTGAGCTCACTTCCTCTTCATCCCAGCATTTTGTTCTGTTTACTCCACCCACCTATGTTTTAGCCTATCAGGGCCAAGCAGTTTCTTTATTACTTAACCAATGAAATCAACAGATTGATATATGACACTCCCACATCACATGTCTTTACACATGTAGGTGATCATTTATATTTGTGCATCTAGATATTGATGAATTGTACCAAATGTCCTTAATGTTTTGCCAGTTGAATCTCATTATCCAATAATCACATGCAAGCTTCCTTGGTTACCTGCTAACAGGGATCATCATGTCTTTGTTTTCTCCTGCTGTTTGTATTTTTTATTGCTCCAGGCTATGTGTGGGAGGATGATAATTCGTTATTACGTAGTCTCCTTTCACAAAGGCATGGATATGTTTGAAGTTTGTGATGAAAACTCTCTTTGCTGTGCAAGTGTAAGAGGTTTGTTTCTATTTCCACCACACTAAGAAAGGGCACTCACCAACTGCGCCTCTGCCAGGGTTATCCTCACAAGTCCATGTGAGCAATGTTAGCCCACTGGACTGCACAGTTGGCTCTGATGCCGGCAAGTGAGTAGCTCTGGAGACTGTGCTCACGTTAGTGTTTTTTTCAACGTCTTTGTGAGCCGTTCAACCTAAATCCAGCTGTAGCACACTTGGTCTCCATTTCTTCTTTACCACAGTGATGAACCACACACGCACAAAGGTTTCTGGTATTCGGAAGTAAATATCTTTTTCTATGGTGGGAGTCATATTCATTTTAAAAGTGAGGTATAAGAATCAGTTAAGTTCTTCGTTCCTGGAAGATTGGGTATGCAATATGTAAAAACTTTCCCTCCTACATTTCTGTGGTGATAACTATATTTCTTGATTTTAGCAGCCATTCTCCATGTCACAGCTTGAAGATATAACTCCTCCACCTTTCGTGTCAAGGAATTCAAACTCTCCAGGGTTGAATGTGTGTGTGTGTGTGTGTGTGTGTATGTGTGTGTGTATGCATGTTTTATAAAACATACATATAATTGGTACCTATTATGAATTTACTAAGATTCCTCAACAGTTAACACCTGCTCTATTGCACCAACCCCCACTACCCTGCCTTCCAGCCTCCCTTTCTTGTTCCCCCCAAGACTTGAACTGATTCAGACAGCCTGACATTCTGTGGCTTTGCAGATAGAGGGCGCTGTCCTTAACTACTGTGACTTACCATTTCCTATTTGAGAATGCAGTTTTAGTCCAATGGTAAGGTAGCTCGCCTTCCACCCTCCCAACCCCATTGCTCCCCTTTGTCCTTTGTGGCTGCTTTTGTGAATTTTATCCTCACAGTTTACCCCAGAACAAAAGGGCAAAACCAAAACCGCAGACAAGAAAAGCATCCTCAGTTTTAGTCACCAACTTGATGGCATCATTCTAATGTCTCTATGTATATGAGGTCGGCTAAAAGTGAGCCATGTTTGTTATTTTAGTTATGTGACTTTGAGATGCTCATCAAGAGGTGTGAATCCAGAGACAAACAGACAAGAGAGTGCGCAAAACTCTTCCATGGGTTGAGTGCAAAGCAAGGAATCAGGTTAAACACATGCTTATCTTCTAAAGGAAAGAAAAGCACCATGGAATCAGATTAAACCCATGCTTATCTTCTAACAGAAAGAAAAGCAAGTCCGTGAACCCTACTTCCAGCTGTTGCAAAGCCAACAAACAAAAATTTCCACCGTGTAGCTGGCAGTTTTCAAGGACCACTTTTATTAGGAAAATTGCTGACCCCATTTAAATAAAAAAAAAAATTGGGGCAAGAAAGAAGGGGAAAGTGCTTGCTACCAAGCCTTATCTTATTGCAGTAATCAATCCTCAGGACCCGCATGGTACATAGAGAAAACTGGCTGCTAGAATTTGTTCTCTGACCTCCACATGTGTGCTGTGGTGTGCACTGGTGTGCAGACATGTGCATGCACACACGTGTACACACACAAATATGAATGCATCAATTAAGTCAGTATAAACAATTAAAAAGAGTAGGATGTACCTAAAGTGGAATTCTTTGCTAGAGAAGGTGTCAGAGAATCTCTCAAAGGCTGCTACTCTTAAGCCCAGCTTTGAGAGCCCCTTCTGAGATGTCCCATTGGCTGAAGCTTTATTGTTCAAGTCAGCATCTTTATATCAGCGATAATCAGAGAAAGGAGTAGTGCTATTCTGCCTTTCTATGTAAAATGTGTTCTTTGATACAAACAGTTATAGTTGAGGGAATTTTTATTTTTATTGAAATATGCAAAAAGATTGGAGAAGGGATGCTAAAACTGTAAGGTTCCTATTTGCCATCTAGAAATTAGTGCACCTTTCATGGAGGGCTGGCGACTGTGAGGCCCTTGTCCCTGGGCAGAGGGGAAAGAGAGATGAGTCTCTTCAATACCCCTCTGCCTTCATTTTCTCTTCCCCCATCAAATTTCTCTTCTTCATCTATTAAAATTCTATAAACAGAGGTCTGGAGTCCATTCTAAGAGATAACAGCCCCCAGCCAGCCAGCAGCTATGCCTGTGTAGACAGAAACAAGGACCCAATTCAAGTACCAGAGAGGACACATGCACACCTCAGAACCAACAGAGTGGTAGATAAAATCACATGTCAGGGAACAGTCAAGTTCAGGAGAAACCCAAAGAGCACCCTTAGGTCGGTAGTCTCCTGGCTCTGCATGGCTCTTCCCCGAAAAGTCTCTATTGCTTGCCATAGCATTCACGGTGTGCTGAGCAGTTTTCCTGCCCTTTAATTCTTTAACAAGTGGGGGAAAGAACTCTCTTGCTAGCTGGCAGCATTTGGACTCTCATGAAATAAGATACCAAGATGCAGCCACTTGCTTCCACAGTAGCACACTGCTCTCTGATCAAGCAGCCCCTAGAGGCAATCCCTTCAAACATGTCTGCCCTATGCAGTCTCGAGTTCTAACCGGAAACCAGGGCTGGGCATGGGGTGGGGTGACTCCTTAAACATGCATCACTCAAAATTAGACATGCACCACTCAAACAATCAGAAACATTTATGTTATCCAAAACTCTTCAAGCTGATCAGTCCATCTTTTCTTCAAATATTAATCACAACGACCAAAAGGGAGATAGAAGAGGAGCTTGTAAATTATAAGTGGCGTGAGAGAAAACTTACAGAAATTAACACTGGTAGCTGTATATCCTTGTGAATATATGTAAAACTGATGAATTGAACATTTTGAAATGGAGAAATTCATGGTAGATGAATCATGTCCTTGTAAAAATTATTATAACAAAAGATAGATATAAGGAAAATATGCTTAAAATGCATTATATTACTGCATAAAAGTGTCTCATGAAACCTGGTATAAAAGTTTTAAAAATTTAAAAGGAAGAGGAGGAAAGAGAGAAGCATGGAGTACATCCCGTATGATCATAGTGAAATACATCCCATATAATCATAGTGTGCTCTGTTTGGATCCTGATATCTTTATTCAAAGAGACTTAAAACCCAATGCATTTATGAGAAGACATTTATGACATTAACATCTGGTAATCTTTTCGTGCTATTATGATATCCTAGTTCTGTCTTAAACTCCATGTTTCTAGACTTATATATGGATTGGTTCTTCTGTTAATCAGCATCATGATCCCTGAATTTGCTTCACGATAGAATAGGAAATCTATAGTGGCATAAATAACAGAGAACTGAGCCCAAGCTGGTCGTGTTGGTGAGCCTGATAAGGAAGCATGTGGGAATCATTATCCTGTTGCCTAGGATATGCTTGGAACTTTTCCTAAGAAAGGTGTTGTTGTTAAAAAATATTTGTTAAGTACATGCTATCTTTTAGCTTCAAATCAAACACCATGAATGAGCTGTTTTTTATTGTCCCCATTCCTTCAGCCATGGACAGAAACCTGGTTTCTGAAAATATCAGTGTTAAATAGATTTTTTCTGTCTTAACATATGTAAACAGAGGTCCAGAATTCCTACACCTATACCACTAGAAATGGCAGGCTTCTACAGGGCATCATTTTCTCTCAGTTCCTTTACTTCCACAAAGGAGAAAGAATAACACTGTACTTAGAAGTTATTTTAAATAATTTAAATAATTTGAATTACACACAATCATTATCAATGTGTGTTGTTAAGATATTCACTTCTGATAATACTAAATTTTATTCTCTTTCCAGTTGTTGGTTGTTTTTTACTGTTTGTACTCTTTGGGGGCCGACCATCCAGCTCCCAAATAAATCACACAGAGACATATTCTTTCTTATGAATGCCAGGTTTTAGCTTGGCTTGTTTCTAGCCTTCTTTTCTCAAGTTAAATTATCCCGTCTGTCTTTTGCCTTTTTTTTTCTATTCTATGTGCCTTTCTTTACTTCTTACTCCATGGCTTGCTGTGTAGGTGGGTGGCTGGCCCCTGATGTCCTTCTTTTCTTCTTTTTTTGCGCCTTGATCTTCTCTTTTCAGATTTTCCCTCCTACTTATTATCTCAGCCTGCCTGCTCCACCTATCTTTTCTCCTGTTTAACTATTGACCATTCAGCTCTTTTTAGGCCAATCAGGTGTTTTAGACAGGCAAATTAACACTGCCTTGCAGAGTTAAATGCAACATAAAAGAATGCAATGCATCTTTGCATCATTAAACGAATGTCCCACTGCATAAAAAATATAACACAGCTTAATCTAATATTGTACTACCCTTTCCTTTTCATTTATCTTAAATTTCTTGATTGTCATAAAACATGACATGATTCAAAATTCAAGCTATACTGTTATTTATACAGATATATATGCACTTATAAACACATACACACACACAAGCTCACACCTCACTTCAATTGCTTCACTTTGTTCTCTTACCCTTGGCAGGTAGCGTTGTTTTACCTACTTGTTATTTTATTTATTACTTTCCATTTTCTACGTTTCATCTGACAAACCACTGCCGTCTGTTCCCAGCTTCCTCTGTTCTATACAGCAGTGGTGCCCGTTGTGAAGGTCCTTCCCTCTCTGCACACAGATTCAGTGGTCTCTGTGGATGGGCACCTGTGTTCCCCTAGTGTTCATCTGTTAAAGCTCTCACACCCAGCCACTGTCTGCACATTTCTTCGTGACTCCCGGAGGTGTGGGTCCCAGGAGCATATCCCTAACATAGAATGTGTGGCCGAGCAGTACAACTGTTCCATCCCCTGCCAGAAGGATGTAGGCTTCCTGCCACAACGTCACAGGAGAGAATGCTGCCAAGTTTTGCAAATGCCATCACTAGGACTGGTACAATGGGACCAGAGCTGATGTGTTTATCTTATTAGAGAAAATTTCATCACTTTTACATATTTTAATAGTCGTACGTGTATTTTGTATGTTGTTATGTCTTTTATCAATTTACATGGATCTTTAAACATTTTAGCTCCAGTTTTAAAGAGTTCTGTATCTTCATCTTAAATCTTTTAATCTCTCATTTGTTTTTGCCAAAAGTCTATTTTAGCTAGAAAATTTTAAGCACCTGACATGGTAAAAATCCTCATGCAATTGTCCTTCAGTCTCTGTGCTCATTGCTTCTAGGAATCTGCAGATGCTGATTCAGTGGGCACTCAGCACCTCACAGAGTGACATAGGATTCCTGCACACATCCTCTGCTCCAGGCTTCCCTGGGCTGCTTGTTGCTGACAGAGCAGTGTGAGGGCGGTGTGAGTGGTCGCTCTACGGCTTAGGGAATCCTGATGGAAGTGCAGGTGCTTGCAGGGCAGGTGAAATTGCCTTTTCCCGGTGCTTTAAACCATGGTTGATTGAACGACGGGCATGGAGCCAGACTGCATTTTGTTGCATCTTGATTTGAAGCCAGTTTCAGAGTCTCCCTAAGCTCAAGATAGAGAACATGTCTGCCTGTGCTTCTAGAAGCCGCATTGTGTGTACACATTTAGAGAACACTTGGGTGTCCTGTTGAGACTGTTCAGCGTGATGAAGGACCACAGGGTTCATGGAGCGGCTGTGCTGTGTCCAGTGTCTTCCAGACGTAGGCCCTCCTGCTGTCTGCTTTTAGGACTTTTCTAAATAATTGACATATCTATGTTTTCATTTAAGCTTTAGAAACGTTTGCTCTAGAGCAATGAAAAACCTGCACTACTGTTCTACTTTTTGCTGGGAGAATGGTAATGACCTTAGGTAACTTGAAGAATTTATGTTCCTCTTTAACTCCCCATCCAGCACAGTGCTGAGCTCTTCCGTTATCCACAGCTCCAAGACACTTATAACGCTGGGGAAACAGTCAAGGATTGCTTATGGAATTAAGTAAACTTAGGATAAACAATCTCCACTGCAGTGTCTGCCATTGTTTTCCAGTAAAGCATACAGCTGAGAGTCCTTACCCACTACCCAGTCGATCTTCCTCCTTTATCAAAACTTATGGTGGCCCTATGATCTCCATTGTGCTTGCACTGATAACCATGAGACCCAGTCTGCCCCATGGGCTGTGACCTTGGCACATTGCTTCCCCCAATAAATAATAATCAGGGAAAGTTACTGAGGACCAGGAATGGGAAGGAAAGCTTCAAACACCGCAGGGAGCAGAGGTAGCCCTGAGCGAATGAAGTCCTGAGTGACTGTATTTTGACACAGGTATGGTCATGTGGAGGTCTCTGAGACCTTATCCCTGTGGGACATTTGGCAAAGCCATTCCACACATGGGCCATGCTGAAGAGGGGTGGCAGACATCTTCCTGGGAGTCTTAAGTGCTTATGACCAGTGTGTGCAGAGACGAACAATAGCCTCCAGATGTTTATAATCTGAGATTGCTCATCTCCAGAGACCCCTACAAAGACTGGGCAACCCCTCTCCCTGCACTGTGCCTAAGAAACATGCTGGGGTTCAAGTTATGGCAGGAGCTACGGTATCAGACCCCACCTGCCCCCGGCTTTGTGGAGCTTGTGTCAGTGTGTCTGTCCTTTTTTCATTCCCTCACCATGCCTACCCAGAGTTCCGTGACCTGCGCCTCACAGGCTGGGGCTAAACATTCTTTAGCCTGGCTTTCTGTCAAATGTTGGCCTAAGGATTTGTCCCGAGTCCCATGACGGTTCCTGTCTTTCCTCCCTCGAGAGTCTGGAAGGCAGCGCAAGCTGGCCTCTTGAGCATGGTGCGGAGGAAGAGAGCTGCTTCATACATGAGCCGTCTCAGAGAAGAGAATTGTTGCCCATGACATAGCATATCCACATTATGAAAGAGGAGCTGACATAGTAACAGTGGGTAGTATTTATAGCTAAAATTTGGACCTAAGGCTAGACGCTTAAGGAATTTACTGCCAGAGAGTGAGCTTGTTTATCTCCGTCAGTTGTTAAAATAAATAAATAGAAATGCCAGTCTGTGCTTGCTTCTTGCGTGCCTTTAGTCAGCTTGCCTCTTTTCCCCACAACCTAGTGCCACACAAGGGCTCCAGCTCCTCTCAGCGTCCAGAGAAAGTAAAGGACTCAGATCTGAACGGCTGTGAGGTGGTGCATGCTTGATCTAAGGAGAGCTTCTGAACATTCAGGGGTAAATGGATTCCATTCTGTGATTTTAATGTGCCCCAAAGTCCTCATGTAGCACACTTGATCTTCCGTGCATCCATGTTAGTCTTGGACATGAGGTCTCTGCGCTCAAGAGTGGTTAGCCCAGTAGCAAAAAGATAGGTTTGATTCCAGGTCCCATTCTCTGTCCCCTTCTCTGTCTGCCTTCTGTAATGGGATGACGCATCAAGAAGCCCTCTGCTGGCTACTAACACTTGATCTTGAGTTTTCTGACCTCCAGAACTGTAGGAAATCAGTTATCAGTTGCAGTCCCCAGCATTGTTCTGTGGAAATCAATGCAGAGTGGACTGTTTTTTCTCACAGCTTATTAGTGTATATTTTTTCTTAGAGCTTTATGTCATGTATATAGCTGAATGAGTGATGTCTGCTGTTTCGATTTCTCCAATGGGAGCTCCTGGTTTAGATGTGTTGGGGGAATAAGGCTCAAAACCGTCCTTTTGGTTCTCCACTGATTAGACTTAAGCATTTCCTCTATTGCCTAGCCATTCGTTTAAAACCTGAGGTAAACTGATTTTCTTTCGTAGATCCGTTACTGACGTGTTGCGGCCATGAGCTAATTATATTGCTCCTGGGTTTGTAGCCACTGCCCGCAGCTGTCCTCTTCAGCTCTGGTATTACGGCAGGTCCACTGAGTGAATGGCTGAATACCACTCGTAGCTCATGTTCTAGAGCTCTGTTCTTGAGACAACCAAACAGCTGCTTCCTGGTGTGCAGATGGGGTTTACCTGGTACCCACACAGCAGAGCACAGGGTTTCTTCCTATAAGGACCATTCGTGAGAGCTGCACCCTCTTCTTCTACTCAACCTAGGAGCCCTACCTTCTAACATCATGACTTTGGGGGTGAGGTTTCAACATATGATGAGTCTGGAGCTTGGTTTAGAGAAGTGCATAGCTCAAGCATCAAATACTCCAGGGTTTTTTTGTTGTTGTTGTTGTTCTGAATGGGTAGGGACGAACGAGCCCTATATTAGGCATCATAGAAAAACCATGGGCAGAAGTGCAACCTGGGAGAAATGTCTTACTAGAAAATAATAGGAAAGCTCATTCTATGACATCACATTTTTTTTTTTTTGAGATCAGGTTTCTCTGTAGCTTTGGAACCTGTCCTAGAACTAGCTCTTGTAGACCAGGCTGGCCCTGAACTCACAGAGATCCGCCTGCCTCTGCCTCTCAAGTGCTGGGATTACAGGCATGCGCCACTACTGCTTGACCCAACATCACATTCTTAAAGGAAGCACAAGTATAGAAAGGGTGAAGAAGATGATAAGAAAAGCATGGAGAGGAGAAGACGGTAGCTTGGCTTGGTGGAGCATGTCTATCTAGCAATGAACAGGAGGTATGTGTCAGCTTCCTGCTGCTGTAACAAAATGTAAATCATGGTAAGAGGAGGAAAGGATGTGTCAGCACCTAGCTCCCAGTCACAGGACCTTGGCCCAGCTGCTTGTAGCATGTAGCAACACAGTTTATCATGGAGCTTAAGCGTGGATCAAAGGTTTTTCACTCCATAAGGCTGGGAACAAGGATAGACAATGGAGTCCCTGGGGCTTCAATATTCTCTGCAAGGAAAGGTTCTAAATGACCATATCTCCTGTTGACTCCACCCCGTTTCCCATCTGGTCTGACCACTGGCTGTCCACCACATGCCTTGGCTCTCCAGCAGATTGCAAAGGTGTTTTCATCCTTCTCACCTCTCATTCTTAAGAAACCGCCCTCCACTGTGAAGTACTTCATCTTCCAGTCACTAGTAAAATCTGCTTGGCCATAGCTGTCCCCCTCGAGTTTGGAGAAAGGGAACACAAAAGAGAGAGTTGATGTATGGAATGAGGAATTTTAAGGCGCTTGCACACTTCATGTCTCTCACGCCAGGGCGGGTCATTTTGAGCTAAAATACAATGAGGAAGAAGTTATGATGTGCAGTAGACTATTTCACTGTCACCCAGCATTCGGTTGTCTCGGCTTGTATGTTTTCTATCTGTTGTTTTGAGACAGGGTTACTGTCTTGCTGTATGTAGTCAAAGATGACTTTGAACTTACGATCCTCATACCTTAGCCTTCAAAGTGCTGAGACTATAGTCATAGACTGTCATACTCTGTGGGATTCATCCGTGTTTCCTTCTGTCCTCATGAAGAAAGTACATTTGTTAGCCCCAGTAATTCTATGAAACATGCAGAGTGACTTGGAAAATTAACTTAATTCTGTATTGCAGACTCTATAAACATATATTATTTATAATATTTATTATAATTAGTAATAAAATGACACTTAAATGATGCTCGTGGGCATTTTCTGAAAGATTTATATTTTTAAAATTATAATTTTAATTCATAGCAGCCAGAAGTATAGGTACAAAACACGCACAAGCTAAAGCCAGCCAAATTCCCATCCTGGATGGGGGAGGTGCTCCGGAATTCACACAGCTATAGGAGCATCCATTGCAGTAGATGGCTACTGGGGGAGGAGAGTCATTTCCTTCAGAGAGCCCCGCCCCAAGAGGGAGCCCATGTCTTATAAGGTGGTTACACAGCTGTACACAGATGGCACTAGATAAACTCAGTGACCTGGAGAGAGCGAGCGAGAGAGCACGTGAAAAGAAATGGGTAGGGAAGAACGGGGGTGGATTAAAGCCACACACTTTAAGAATGTTAACTAAAATAGTTAACTTAAGAAAATATAATTATAACATGGCTAATGGGTGTAGGTTTGATTATTGATATCCTTTGTGTTTAGAAGAGGATGGATCTCAAACATCATTTATTGACCAATAGCAGCTTCCCTCAGAAATGCCACTTACTGCCACAGCTCACCTGCAGCACGGTGTCTTTCCACCCCACCCTGTTGAGCTCCTTCTGCTTCAGGTCTTAACGAGCAGGAAGAAGGTCCAGCCTGCAATGGGAGGGACATGAGTGACAAGGCTCAGACCTGCTCTGGTAATTAGTGAGTGCCTAGCGGACATTTCCTAGTAATTGTGTTACCCTGCCTTTGGCAACCAGAGAGAGGGCCTATCCCTATGTCATGTCATTTCTTTGATTAAAAAAAAAAAAAAGTCATGAGAAATAGGAAATAATTCAAAGCACAAATCACAAAGAATCCATTTTTCAAGTCTAAAAAATGAAGAATAAGGATGAAGAGAAGGGATAGTTTTTGTTTTTCTCTCCCAATTAATATAAATTGGCATCTGGTGTTTGCTGAGGACTATGGCCGGAACCCAGGAGTAAAGACCACGAAGCCGCTGGGAACAAGCCCTTTGTGGTTACTCTGCCGGCTCTGGAAATCTCCAGATGCAGGTCGCCTTTACACAGCAACCAAATGAAATGATTCTTATCCATTAAAAACACCATAAGTGACTTCCTAAATAACTGCCGCTTTATCTTTCTTTGGCATCCAAATACATTATTAAAAACTCCGAGGGGCTTAGAAAAACATCTGCCAGGAGCTGTTTTCAGGAAAAGCAGAATCTTCTCAGTCAAAAGGGGAAAATGCTGTGGAAAATGTCCCTTTAAAATTACTTTAATGGAAAGGTAATTTTTAAAATTAAAATATGGATTAATAACTTGACAGATAAAAATATTTAGCGTATTTTTGTCTGAAAACTCCTGACTGATCATACTGCTTTTCTAGAAAAAAATATTTGAATTACAATTTCAAATAAAAATCAGAGATGGTCTGCCTTTAAAATTCAAATGTATGCACTAGAGAGTGTGATAGCCTGCTACTAATGTACTCTGAAATACTTTGTGCAGTGGGGTAGAGTTCACAGACCTACAGGGGACTAAAGAGGAGTATTGTTGAGAGGCTGAAGATAGCCTGACCTAGTCACAGACCCGGCATTAACTCAGGAGGGACCATGCACTGGACTGATGAATGAGACTGTAAAAGCCAAGCACGGTAGGCTGCAAGACAGACTATAGCCCCTACAGACGCGGCCTTCTCATTTCCTACTCGTGAGTGTTAAGTGGACGCCCGTGAAGTGTGTGCTGCCTCTGAAGGACCAGCTGTGTCCTTTCAGAACGGTCAAGTTCAGCCAACCCCGAAACAGTATCGCGGGCAGATCCTCACTGACGCCTCTGCAGACACAAGACCAGAAAGAGAAGCCAGAGAGAAAAACAAGGGTGTGTCCAGAAATTTGGACTGACTATTATCATGTACATAAAGAAGGTCTTGCTGGAAAAAAATAAATAAAATTAAAAGCAGTTGTAGCCCCGCCCACCTTCATGGCCTAAGGTTTTTCTGAGCTCTGTAGAGGTCAGAGTTCAACTCAGGTATCATTCCTCAGAAGGTTTTACTTTTTATTGGAGACACAGTTTCTTATTGGCCTGGAATTCACCAAATAAGCTATGTTAGGTGGCCACTGAGCCCTAGGTTCAGGTTGTTTCTGCCCCCCAGCACTGGGATAGCATCTGTGTGTCTCCAGGCCTGGGCACTGAGCTCAGGTCAGGTGTTCTTGCCTGGGAGCTGTCTTTTCTGAAGTGTCACATGCCAGGCATTGGGCTCTTGTCTTCATCCTGTCTACCTATGCTGGCTCTGCTGGATTTTCTAGCCCTGTGTAGACTACCCTGCTCTGCCCAGCCATGTCTCCATTCTGCTTCAGACTCACTGAACAAAGCTTCTAGGAGCCTCCTTTCACACTGAAGACTGGGTGGCCTCAGGCCCGATTTTAACTTCCCTGTGTCTCCTTGTCTTCCACACAGAAGTGAGAAGAGCAGCAGTGGCCACAATAAATGATGTACAGTCAGCTTATGTGCACAGTTCTACCTCATTAACAGTATCGCTTTTGACTAGATCATGTGGCTACACAAATACCTTACACTGGAAAATTTATAGTGAATAGAAATCTGTTTCTGGCAGCCCTGCCGTTTGGGAAGCCCAAGCTCAGTGCTAAGGTGGCTGTCTAGTGTGGGCCTCTGACTGCATCTGCCTTCATCACAAGAACAGAAGGCAAAGAGGATGCAAGCTCCCTCCTGCCTCCTTTATAAACACACATACACACACACACAAACATACACACAGACTCCTAAATCCATAAATAGAACGTGTTCTGTCTGTATAACGTTACTGTATGTATGTTTTCAGGCTGACCATTTTGTATTGGATAACCAGTCAGATGAAGATTGTTCCTCCACTGTCTGCATTCCTTTGTTCCTAAATTTCCTGTATAGGGCTAAGCGTTCCTCTGTCCATGTTGGCATGTCTGTTGGTGTTTTCCTTGATCAGCTTGTGTTCAGGCAGTGATGCTGGTGAGACTTTCTGGGTGTAGCTCCTCACATTCCTCGGAGACAGTCTCACAGTGAACTCCTTGATCCTCTGGCCCTTACATCCTTTCTGCCCTCTTTCCAAAATTATCCCTGGGCAGGAGTTGTGTTATCAACAAGCATCGTCAGGTTTTTAAAATGTTTTTTGTTTCCAGGGTCTTAATTAAAGTACCAAGCTCTGAAATATTTGAATCCTAAAAATGTACCTCCTAAAGGGCCTTTTTTTAAAGAAAGAGAAAACCTGTTTTGTGTTTTGTTTGGGGGGGGGGATCAGAGAGTGACTGCCCAGATGAGAGTCAGTTAATATTTTCCAAAGTTATTCACACTGTACGGAAGGTTCTGCTGAGGCAGCCTGGACCACAGCTCTGATGGAAACATAAGACCTTGCCCACATGGATGAATATCTGCTTGCTTTGCTCACAAAACAATCATGCTGCTGCCCTGATTCTGAGGGAAATAAGTTATTATAAACAAATACAGAATGAGTATACGTTTTCTGGTTCTTTCTTTTCAAGACAGGGTTTCTCCTGGAACTAGCTCTTGTAAATCAGGCTGGCCTTGAACTCACAGAGATCTGCCTGCCTCTGCCTCCTGGGTACTGGGGTTAAAGGTGGCAGTGTGCCACCACCGCCCAGCTGCTGTCTGCTTATTAAGCAACATCTTTGCTTTGATTTGTTCCCAAGAATTCTAGAGTCTTTGGGGGAAAGATTGTTTTTACTCCAAGGACTTTGCAATTATATTGAATCACTGCACTTTTCTTTCTTTCCACCTAAAATCTCTCTGTCTGAAATGCAAGGCGTTTGTGAATATTGTGTGAAGTACTTATTGCTGGGGCTTTGGAATGGCCATGCGCCTGAACTTTATCCAGCTTATTGTCCATGGGATTGGCCATTAGTGTGGCTTTGGGCTGTGCTGGCATGACATGCAAGCGCGCCATCTGGCAAGGGGACCCCTAGATCAACAGTGCTTTCTGTGAGAGAGTTAAAGAATTAAGCAATTACAGATCTCAGAACCGTGGATAGAGATGTGGAAATATGTTCTATAAATACCACTGTAGCTACCGAATCCCTTCACAGAGCCTTCTGGAAGCCAGGAAAGTCTGGACGTGAGAGGAGAGTGTGACGCATCTCTCTGATTTTTTTCACGTTTGCCCTAGAAAATATGCCCGGCTCCTCTTGCATCCCAGGGAATCTCGCACAGGGAGAGTGGTTTTTAAATTAATTTTTAGATCATAGAAAGCTGAGATTTTGCTAGAATTTCCACAGTCATACTTTCTGCATGTTCTTCCTTCTCTGTATGTTTGGAGTGGAACAACTAAATAGAATTCTGAGGCCGCAGTCATATACAATATAGGGGCACAGCCTTCCTTTTTCAAGACTGATGCATGATGTGTATTGTGTCCTTACATGTCTCTAGGTCTCCAGAACAGTGTTCAGTGCTGACAACATTAGCGCCGATATGGAAAGCAGAGCAAAGGGAGGGAAAATGCTCCCAGTGTACAGAAACTGATCAGCGCGGAGGAGGCAAGGCTATTGTATTTGATCCTCGTGGATCCTTCCTCACTGTGCTAGATTTCCACGAAGCACTGGAGGGATAGGGCACAGGGCCCTTAAAATCCATCCAGCCACTCATTCATCTGTTCAGTGTTTTTCCTTCAGTCGTTTAGTTTTTCAATTCCCACATCCTTGGGCTCAAAATGCTCTGTAAGCCTTTGTAAGTATGATCAGTCATTACTATAAACGTTTCCTAATTTTTTTAAATCAGCTCTCTCTCTCTCTCTCTCTCTCATACACACACACACACACACACACGCACGCACGCACACACACACACACAACATACCACAACATACATCACATACTGCATACACACACAACCCAACACATACACAGAGACACAACACACACACACACACACACACACACACACACTAGTTAAGCTGTAAACTCTGTGATTTGACCTTGGCAGGCAAAAAGCTGGGGACTCAGATGAGAAAGGTGCCACTTTTTTTTCAGTGACTTCAGTTCTGAACATGGAGAACAGAATAAGCCTGTGTCTCCCGGGGAAGAAGACAGCATGGGATATGGCTGTGCTGAGGGCCTCTTCCCAGTCTGTTCCTCCTTCTTGCAATGCTTTTTTTTCACTTGTCTGTGCTTCAGTGTGCTCAGGTCTTAGTGCTCAGCCTGCCAGGACTCTGGCTATGGGTGTGAGGTTCCTGGGTTCTACATAAGAGCCCATTCCAAGACACAGCCTGATGGCGTGGCTCCTGCTCCAGTGTGATGGATATTGGAGTGCCATCTCCTTTATTTCCAAGGATCAAGTACAGAACGCCAGGAGCAGTTGCCCCAGATCTGTGGTCTCACACATCCTCATGTCATTAGGGGGCTGGGGCTGAGGCCAAGGCTAGCTTCATCTAAAGGGGTCTTCACTCGGGGCAGCACTTGCCCCTTCTGTTGCTGGACTCAGGCTACATCACACGTACAGCTCTGCCTCCCGAGCTGTAGAAGAGAAAACTTCTCAGCATATTCTGTTGGAGGACCCAAGCCGCCAGGCAAACCCATTCCAAGTCTCGGTTCCTTCTTATCTGTTAACATCAGTAGTGTAAAGTCATTCTCGTGGCTAACATAAAATGCAGGCAGGGAGGAAGATCATGTTGGGGGCCTACTAATGCAGTTCCATGACCATGGATGCTTGTGGAGGATGGCCCTTCTGCACAAGGAAAGACGTAAAAAGTGCTTTACAGAGGTCTGGAAAGGAGAAAGGAATAAATACACTAGTCATGTGATAGTATGATATACACACCAAAGACTCTTGTATGTAACGTGCTGGAACGGGCAGAAACCAAACATAGAGAAAAATTACCAGGTCATCATAATAACGATGGCCTCATGTGAGGAGGTGACAGTGAGGTCATGAGGGCCCTGGAGGCGAGAAGGTTATTCCTGATGCCTACTCAGTCACTCTGGACACCTTGCTGGATGTCACAAGGCAGGGAGGATAAGCACCATGCAGGGACTGAAGAAGCCTGACCAATATCAGAGAATGGAAATCAGCATTAAAACTGGGGTTAGGGGTCCCCGAGATCCTTAGGAGTTGCCAGGCAGTACATATGATAGGGGGCTGTCCTCTTGAATGATAAGGAGGGTGGCAGATAGTGACTCTAGTAGGAGCCCTTGTGGGGAGACCCTGGGACTGTGGGCAGAGCTGGAGAATGGGAAAACATTGGCATGGTAACATTCTAATGACCCTCTGACTAGAGAGAGCAACACCAAGCCATAGTGTGCTTGGCAGTGCATTCAGTTGAGTGGCAGAGGTCACTGTTCTGGAAGGGATTTGATAGCAACAATGAAGAGATTGCTCGAGGAAGACAGCAAAGGAGGAAGAGTGCACTGCATCCTTTAGGTGGTTGTATTGTACACAGGTATCTGTCCACCATTCCCACAATGACAGAGAATAACAACAAGACGAAGAACACAGAGATGTGGGCGTTAGAGAGCGAGCCAGGTCCCAGCTGTTAGAAATGTCAGAAAAACGATGCCTCTATGACTTATTCTGAAGTAGGACTTGACCTAGGGTCGTCTAGGTCCTGCCTTAGCAAATATCAACTCTTAATTTTTATTCTAGATTTTACAGACTCCTGTTCATGAAGAAAGAGACAGAAGCACAAAAGGTTCTATAGTAAAAATTCACGGATTTTGATCACAAGGGCAAACAAACCGTTCAGTAGCTGTCCCATTGGTACTGCAGAATGCGGGCTAGTGGCCGCAGGGACAAGAAGAAAAGCAGTCATTATAATTCTGTGTGGAAATGCCCAGTAATTGATAATGACCTTCAGTGCTTTTATAAAGCAGAAACGACTAGGGGGGTTTTAAGTTAAGTTTAAGTTAAGGACAAAGCACTTGAGAGGTAAATCAGTCTTAAATGAGCATTTGCAGGACACTTAAGACACGATAATCTGTTTTCCGACTCGGCTCCATAAACTTTTCATGTTTCCATAGTTTTCTGTTTTTGTGTTCCCCTTCCCCTCAAATGTCCACTTCCACCCCCAGTCCCATGTGACGTGTCTGTCACATGCAGTGTTTAAGTTCTGTGACCACACTGGCAGAGTGTTTCTAAGTCAGTCAGACACCGTGTTTTCCACCCATTGCCACTCCCACTAAGGCACGGAAGTTACATAGCCTTTAAACTAGTTTGCGTACTTTCCATCTGGGGACGATGATGACGTAAGCTCGACCTGTGTGTAACGCTTTCCATTTCTGTCTTTCTGCCTGCCCCTCCCCAGAGCTGTGACCTGGAACAGCAGAGCATAGTTCACATAGTGCAGAGACCATGGAGAAAAAGTCTTCAGACAAACGCTTCTGGAGAGGACAAGCCCCACATCATCTCAGGGGGCCCTGCCTGGGAGCCCAGGAGCTTGACAAGGGTGGACCTCAGCAGCCACATCCTGCCGGCGAACTCCGTGGGGCTGGCGGTCATTCTGGACACAAGCAGCAGCAGCGATTCCGAAGCGGCCAGAGGTCCAGGTAACTGCAGCCACTCCGCCCAAGGCTAGTGAATAGTTTGTTTATTAACTGACTCCGTACAAACTTAGTTCATGATGTGATTGGGGATGGAATCTCTAAGGCACCACAGGGTGACACCCTGACAATACACAGCTGTCGAAGTGAGGCAAGTACATGCAATAGTAAATAAACATGATCAAACAGAAACCACAGTGGAGCGGACAGAGGGTTGCCAATGGTGCATGGGCCTTGAACACTAAGTTAAATGTTTCTCAGAGCTGGGGTGGTAAAGACAGTGGCAAGCTATGTGAGGCTTGGGTATACAACTAGGGACACACACTTTGCTTTCCTTTAATTTCTTATGTTCTTAAATGTATTTTCCTTGACCATATTTTTAATCATGCAGTTTTTTTTTTAAACAAGAGTTTGGAAGTTTTATTAATGATATTGTACCCAAACTAGTTTTCAAATTGTTTTTATTTAGCTATATGTTTTTCTCTGTTATCCTCCCTTCCTCCCCCCTTCCCTTCTCCCATGATCCCCACACTCCCAGTTTACTCAGGAGATCTTGTCTTTTTCTCCTTCTTATGTAGATCCATGTATGTCTCTCTCAGGATCCTATTGTTGTCTGTGTTTTCTGGGGTTGTGAATTGCAGGCTGGTTTTTCTTTGCTTTATGTCTAAAAGTCACTTACTTGGTTATCTCACTCAATATGATGTTTTTTAGATTCATCCATTTGCCTGCAAATTTCAAGATGTCATTATTTTTTTCTGCTGTGTAATACTCCATTGTGTGAATGTACCACATCTTCTTTATCCATTCTTTAGTCGAGGGGCATTTAGGTTGTTTCCAGATTCTGGCTATGACAAACAATGCTGCTATGAACATAGTTGAGCACATACCCTTGTGGTATGATTGAGCATCCTTTGGGTATATACCTAAAGGTAGTTTTGCTGGATATTGAGGTAGATTGTTTTCTAATTTTCAGAGCAAAAGAAGGTTTAAAAAGCCAAAGGTGTTTTTAATTTTTCTTTAACATTGTCTGGCCCCAGGTTATGATGTCAGTACAGTCATTTCAAGCATTTTCCTTGTTAATAAATACCTCCCCTCAGTGAAGTTATGTAGGGGCAAATGCTCAGTGCTGATCATGTCTAGTACATGGGGAAGTGTTCCTCACTGTTCTGGAAGCTGGGCCATCAAAGGTGGAGTTGACAGCAGGTGGTTAAGAGTCTGGAAGTGCCTGGCATCTGTTTCTGAGAAGGCACCATGTTGCTGGCTTCCCCTGAGGATATTAAGACCGTGTTTCACGTTACAGAAGCAGTTCCATGCCTACAATTGCAAATGATGGGCCCACTGTTTCTTGAAACAATAGTTCAAAATAATCCTCACACCAGAGACATATTTTGTGGTCTATATTTTCTAAGCACCTATATATTAAGGTGAACTAGTCTCCTGTTTGACTATAGTGATCCATCATGAATTTCTTTATGATATTAATCCCACTCCCGCAGTCCAGAGCATTCCACGTCTTAATATCATATTTGTAATTAGGTTTAGATGGGACATAGATAGTAATGATATTAATATATTTCCTTAAGTATTGATTATTTGATATGAGTAAGTGATGTCAGAACAATAGTCATTTGAGGTGCACATACAGATAAAAACTGGTCATAGACTCTCCAGTGTCGTTCATTTGTTCTCCCACATAGGCATAGATAGGCCTGGACCACTATGGCTCTCTCAGCACCAGAGATCCTGAGGCCAGAAGGGTTGAATCATAAAAATAAAAGAAAAAAAATGGCTCTGTTAAAATTCCTAAATACTGTTTAATTGGTTTTTAAGGCCATCAATGGCGATCCTGTAGTAAGAAAAGAAGGAACAACAAAGAACAGCACAGCAACCCAGTTCCCAGCTGTAGTTACATAGAAGTGTGGATCGCTTTGTGTGTACTGCTCCTAACCATGGCAGGTAACTCTGAACTCACCTCATAAAGGAAGGAACACCCAGGACAAAGAGGTCCTAAAATTAAAAGGAGCCAACATTGGTCAGATGAGAACAACCTGGGTGGCTCCCAAGAGAAGCAAGAGAATAGAAGGAGTGGGACGGTAGCCGATTGCCAAGAGCTACACCTTGAAATAACAATTCAGTACCCCAAAACTTCTGCTCAAGGCCAGGGTAAAGACAGCCTCCTAAGCTAGCTGGTCTGCCCTCAGCCTGCAAATGCTATTGAAGGATTCACCACAGCCGAGAACAGGGCTGAGGTTGTGGGGGACAGCACCTGGAAACAAGCAGTGAGCATCGGTGTGAATTTAGATGGCGATCAGCTTGACGGGCGTGAAAGCAAGAGGCCACATAAACAGGGATAAAGTGACACTTCATAGAAAAGCTGCATTAAGTAATTAATACTGTAATAAGCATTTATATTCTGACCAACAATGGAAAGAGTCAGTTCAAATCATAATGTTGACCCCAAAATTAACACCAACAGATGAAGTTAAGATGTAAGTTGTTCTGTGTTTTTATACATGGTGCTGCGAATACCATTCTATTGAAGCCACCACAGGGAGCAATTTACAGCTTCACGGAAGCGTGTGAGCCTCAAGACGCATGTTCGATGACCCTTGGATTCAGGATAGTAACAGAGATTTGCAAGGTTATGGAAAATAGGAAGAACATCTGTCTTTAAAGTGTGATGTTGAGCACCTAGGATGAGTCCATAGTTAAGTGGTCTAAGTGTATCATGTTGGCAAATCCACAGGCAGAGAGGAGGCTTTTCTTAAAGTTGTGAATTGCAAAGGGATGTCCAGTGAAATGTGGTTTATATAAAAATCCACAGTGAAATGTAGTTCATATAAAAATTCACAGTGAAATATGGTTTATATAAAAATTCACAGTGAAATATGGTTTATATGAAAATCCAAACATAAGAAGCTATATTGATTGTTCATCACTAGGATTACCATAAATGTTTTGTGTGAACTGGGTATAGTTGAAAATTAAACATAGCATTAAAATAGCTGATTCTTCATACTTTTAAGGTGCTTAGTGACCAAATCACCTCATTATATTAGTAGAACAATTGACTAATTCTATAATGTGACATTCAGATTTTCTTTCTAAAAGTAAATTATATACTTACATTTTTGAGCAGAATTCAATCTCTCTACTCATTATCTCAACAAAAATACCAGCAGATAATCGTGTCCATCCTAAATGCCTTCTTCAGTTTTGAAGGGGCAGCCCCAGCCAATCACCATGTTTGTAGGACGGGTACCCCTTAGGCCAATATAAACCTGTAAATCTGGCGGGTGTGCACCCCACTGCTCTCTTGGTTTCTGGCGCTTAATTCCTGCTCCTGCTCCGACGACTAGGCTCCTTTCCTGACGGTTGGTGCTTTGTGAGTTTTAACCCCAAAATAAATGCCCCTTTAAATTCTAACTGGTGTGGGATTGTTTTGCGCATCACAGTTTGCTGCTGCAGAAGCACACTCTATCATACCACTTAGGTTTAATGCTGGGTTCATCTGAAAACAGAACTGTAAGTATCTGGGGGTTGGGGTGGGCACTGGCTTCTTAATCCAGAAATCAAAGTGAGAAAGCCACATTGAAAGTCAAGAAAGGGATTTAATCAATGGAGCTATGATGTGGAAACAGGGGGAGCAGCATCCTCAGACCTGACTTCAGGTTTCCAGCATGAAAACACAGGACATTGAGTTCCACACCGCCCATGCTTGCGGCAGAGACTAAGGAAGTGTACTTCTGACAGGTCCCTAGATAATGCTAACATGCAGACTGGGAATCAAACTGAGTAGCAATGTCCTATACAGAAAAAAAAAAAAAAGGATAGTTTAAAACATGCTTAGTGAATACAATATGTAGTTTTGCAGACTTTGAATTTGTACATAGAATGAGGTATTTTTGGTCTTGGAGATTTTGTGAATGAATTAAGTTTACACGTTGTTTGTTTCCTGAATGAGGGACCATCAATTAACTTCTGACAGGTAAAATAAAGGAGGGGTCTCCTCTAACATTACTGTGCAACCAGTCATGTAAACACACAGACACTGGATTCCTGTGCTGTGCCAGGCACAGGTCCAGGCACTGGGAGATCGCAGAGAGATCAGCAGAGGAAAGGCCCCACACACGGAGCTCATTCTAACTGGGAGAGCATGATAACCAAGGATGAGTCACCAGCAAGAGTGGATCCTGCTGAGTATCTACTAGGACAAAAAGGGGGTGATTTGGTTCCTCTGAGATGTGCCCACATTTGGGGTGAACATAAAGAAGGAGCATCCTTTCTGAGAGCTCAGGCAGAGGCAGCAGACAGGTCCACAAACCTGGAGGCTGAGCAATATTGAGAAAGCAAGCAGGCCAACAAGAGATAAGGGCAGGAAAATGTGGCTGAGTAGGGAAAGATTTCGCATGACCTCTCTGAAAGGCATGATCTTATAGCAGGGCCTAATTTCTGTCAAATAGTTAAATTTGAAAGATAAACTTTATATCATATGGTTTTCTGTCTTCTCACTAATTTTTGATTTTAAATATTAAATTCTTGACTGGTGGATGCTCAGTGGTAAAGGTGCTTGGCAAGTCTGATGAGCCGAGTTGTGATCCTAACATCCACCTAGTAGGAGGAGAGAAGAGACACCTGCAAGTTGTCCTCTGACCTACAGACACACACATGTAGTGAGAGCTGTGGGCTGCATTCCAGCTCCCGGCCGCCTGGCTAGTTTATGCCCTGAAATAATAACACACAAACTGTATTCATATAAACACTGCCTGGCCCATTATATCTAGCCTCTTTTGGCTAACTCTCATATCTTGCTTTAACCCATATCTCATAATCTGTGTAACACCACGAGGTGGTGTTTTACCAGGAAGATTCTAGTGTACGTCCATCTTGGGCTGGAGCTTCATTGCATCTGACCCAGAGAGGAGAGGCATGGCGATTGCCTCACTTCCTCCCAGCATTCTGTTCTGTCTACCCCACCCACCTAAGGGCTGGCCTATCAAATGGGCCAAGGCAGTTTCTTTATTAACCAATGAAAGTAACTCCTCCATCACACACACACAGTCACCATGCACACATATACACACACACGAGAGAGAGAGAGAGAGAGAGAGAGAGCGAGAGAGAGAGAGAGAGAGAGAGAGAGAGAGAGAAAGAGGTGGAAATATAAATAAATCTTAAGAAATTAAAACCTTTGTTAATTTTGTTCAGTATTTTCAAGTCTCACTGCCACAACATACTTAAAAATTATTGCATTTATATGAAAAATGATTCTGTTGTGTAACCATTTCTCTCTAGGTTGGGTAAAGACTTCTCTTAATAAGCTCATTTTATGAGAGAATTTCATACATGAATTTATATTTTGATCAACCCCACTTCCCCATTCCGTGCTCTACAACTTCTTCTCTGTCTCCCCAACTGTTTTACCCTCCCAACTTCATGTGCTCCATTTTAATTAAAATAATAAAAATAAACCACTGAGTCCAGGAAACCCTGCCTGTGTGTGCGTGGGTACAGGACCAACTCTTAGAGCATGGGCAGCCAGCCCCTCAAGGTATCTGTTTCTGAAGAAAACCAAGGCTTCCTCCCCACAACAGTCATGAATTGCCAACAGCTCCTTGGCTCAGGATGGGACTTTGTGAGCCCCTCCCTGCTGTGGGCTGGGATCCGGGTTGGCTTGATCTTGTACAAGTCTTTTGCATCCAGTCCCAGCAGCTCTGAGTTCCTGTGAGCAATAATTCACATGACAGCTGTTTCCCTACAGCAGGTTATTGCTCTGGCTTTTAAAGTTTCGTTTTCTACTTTATATAATGACCTCTAAAGCCTCAGGAGAAAGAAATATGCTATACAGGACCCATTTAAAGCTGAGCACCTACAAAAGGCACGAGTTTCCATGAAACACTCCAGGCTAAGTTTGAACTTCAAGTTATCAACATAAAAGTAGAAGATATATAAACATAAACAAATGCAAAAGAAATTGAAACCAATGGACTTACAGTCTACCTGCACCACAGATTCACCACGATTAGTAAAGAATCCTTCTTATCAAGAACCCCTTGCCAGTCCTGGAATGTAGTACAAGATGAAAATGATTTGGGGATTGGAGATTAGCTCATACCTGCCAAATGCAACTCAGTCATGGAGGCCTGCTAAGCAAATGAAGTGATAGGCTTCAGGCACAATTTCCATTTGATCCCAAATCAGATCTCAAGTACTTTAAAAAGTGTGCTTTGAACACTAATGACTTTAAGTCAGAGGGTATGAATTTCTTGGTGCTTTTGGATAGCTTTAAGAAGAGCCTCTTTGTGTGAACCTTCTAGGAAATGACAAAACCTTGGCAGTCTTGCTAGAGCAACTTAGAGCTCATGTCACACCACATTGTTAAGAACACATTAGGATTTAGGCAGGGATTTAATTTTTCTTTTGTCACATAGATTCCTACTAGAGTTGAGTTTTCAGTATAGAAGTAAAATTGCCAAACAGTTATGGGGAATGTTGAGGATACTGCTGACTGATGTTTTGGGGGACCAGGAAAGACAGGAGAAAAAACAATGCTGAGTTTGTTCCCTAGAAGCCCGCCCAGGATTCTAAAAGCAGAGCTACCCATCCCTTGCTCTTTCTAGTGCCCTTTCTGCCCTGTCGAGTAATTACTTGGAACATTTCAGTTACCCCTCTGAAGGGTCACTCATCAAGAGCAAATAGGTCAAGTTCATTTTGCACCTCCACCGCCCGGCACATGGATGTGGATGGCTATTTGTCAGGCTGTCAGAGTGTCTTGTTTTCACATGTAAAATGTGAGCCTTTCTTCTTCAGCTCTCATTCTTCACATCTGGCAGGAAAAAGTTGGTGAATAATTGCATATGGATAGCAGGCTAAGGTGTGCCTTGGGGTATGGGAACTGGATGAGATGCTCCTCTCCCCAAGAAACTGGAATATCCTGAGAGCAGAGTTAGAGAGGACCAGCCCGCCAGGCCGTCTGTCAAAGTCACAAAAGAAATGGGGTGTCTGCCTTTTTCTTCTCCTTTAGTTTTGTATGATTTCCCTCCTTTCTTCTTTCCTTCCTTCCTTCCTTCTTTCCTTCCTTCCTTCCTTCCTGCCTTCCTGCCTTCCTGCCTTCCTTCCTGCCTGCCTTCCTTCCTTCCTTCCTTCCTGCCTTCCTGCCTTCCTGCCTTCCTGCCTTCCTGCTTCCCCTTCTCTCCCCACTCCCTCCCTCCTTTCCTACCATTGTTTTGAGGTAGATTACCAGTGTATAAGCCAGGTTGACACCTATTGTGCGTCCTTCTGCCCAGGTCTCCCAGCCCTGGGATTGCAGGCTTGCCTCACAACCAGTTCTCATTGTTCTACATTTAACTCCAGTGTATAATAAACCCATTGACGGGAACGGGGGGGGGGGGGGGGAGTATGAGGAACCAGGTTCCCAGGGAGACGACAATTTATTATAAAAATAGTTTATGATTAGCAATATAGTTTGGATATTGAATAACATGGTAATAGATTAATTTAATATAGTTTTAGACAGAAGATAAAAGGGAAATCTTTTTAGGTTACAAAACCCTTTTCCTAAAAATAAAATTTTTTAAGACGTTTATTCCAATTGGTTCAGTGCAACAAATGTCTTCAATGACCAGCTGTGCCTAATTCCTGTTGCACTAATGGCCAGTAGAATTTAAAAATAAAGTTCGGCTTCACAGTCGCCATCTCAAAAGATTTATTTACGCATGTTGGGTTCTTCAGCAGTGTGAAAATGGCTCTTGCTCCTTCAGTGCCTAGACAGCCAAATTCACATGTTCGCCCTGAGAAGGGAAGATACTAACTAGATCGTGGAAAGATTTTGTGTGGTTCAGTATTAGTGTTAAAATCATGAAAATGGCTGTTCCACCAAACTGAATCTACATACTACATGCAGTGCCCATCAAAATGCTGATGTTGTACTTCCCAGATTGAGAAAGAAGCAATTCAAGAATCCCAGTGGAACTGCAAAAAGTATATGTAACCAAAGCAATTGTAAGGAGCAAGAACATAGCTGAGGGTGATAATACCTGATCTCAGATTATACTACAGAACCACAGACACAGAGCCTGCCATTGGCAAGAAAACAGCTAGACCAATGGGAGAGAAGAGATGATCCAGAAATAAACAGACCAAGCTACGGACACCTAACTAATGATGAAGGAGGCCAAAAGACAACGGTGTAACTAACAAATGGTTCTGGAAAACAGCTGGATCTCCACCGGCAGGAGAATGAAACTTGTTCTGTGTCTTTCACCTTGAACAGAAAACCACACCAAGTGAGTCAAAGCCCTTGAAATGCTAAAATGGCTAGAGGAAAGCTCGGGGGACACTCTTCAAGACTCTGAGATGAGCCGGGCGGCTGTGGCGCACGCCTTTAATCCCAGCACTCGGGAGGCAGAGGCAGGCAGATCTCTGTGAGTTCGAGGCCAGCCTGGTTTACAAGAGCTAGTTTCAGGACAGGAACCAAAAAGCTATGGAGAAACCCTGCCTCGAAAAATCAAAAAAAAAAAAAAAAAACCTCAGGAAAAAACAAAACGAAAAGCAATTGACCATCCTTTTTCAGCGCATACTAGCCTATAGCGAATGTGTGCACATATCGGAATAAGTCTCAGTGTGGCCACAACCTATTAGCTGATGAGGAAGGATGGGATATGGGAAAAGGGACAAGGAGTTATGAAAGCGGATAGGAAGCTATTTCTCTCCTAGTTTCAACTCTATCATAGATTGTTTTCTAATTTAAACTTTGATTTAGAAGACACACATTTCCATGTGAAAACTGGGGAGAAGTTCTTCTCATATCAGCTGGAGCAGAGGAGCAAGCAGACTGTAGAGTGTAGAAGAGGAGGCGGAAAAAGTGGCCGCTGGGTGCCATGCTCGAGTCTGAAAGGACAATGAGCTCCTTGCTTATTGACAGAGCATTTACTAATGCACCGCAGGTCTCAGAACAGAGGGGAGAGTCTTGATTGCTTTGATCACAAAGAAATGGTTGAACTGAAATGTCGTAGATATAATGATTGCCCCAGGCTGATCACTTCTCAATATATACACGAGTCAAGACATCACATCATAGCTTATAAATATGTGTCTGTGTTCAGCATAAGTCAGAATAAAATGGGACGCAAGTAAAGCTACAAGGGGACTTAGAGGAAGAGGAGGGTGAGATGGATACCCAAGACTGACTTTCTATCCACGTTTTGAGTTCAATAAAATCAGCCCATGTCCTTGCCTTTCAAAGCACAAACATTGATATACAGCACCTCGTGTGATGCTTTGGTGATGTCAGGAAGAACTGAGTCCTACCCTGAGCAGCGGCTGAACTCACTGGCTACATTCTTGGTCCAAGAGACTGGTGGTGTCATCTTCCTGCTTGTGTGAACAAGCTCTAGGCGCCACACTCATAGTGACCAGTACTGACTACTGCAACTCTCAGTCCATCTGTCCCCCTCCTCTTCTGGCATTTATGCAGGTGTTTCTGCACACCCCTACTTTTCTTCCTTAAACATTTGCAAAAGGAGAGAAGCGGTATGGAGAGGAATGATGTGTGCAGCTAGCTGCAGGCTGACTTCTAGAGAGTGAGTTGTTCTACTCCTGGCTAGCAGGGAGTTTGCTGTCCAAGCCAGGACAGATAAATTAAGGTGATCCAACAAGCTCCATGCTTGTGCTCTGGGCTGGAGAGAGGTTGCTCTGTGGGTGCCACTTGGCTGTCTGCGATTGGTCGTAGATCAGACACTGGAAACCGCAATGCAGGGCAAGATAGGTAGCAGTCAATACTGGCCTGTGGAGTGGAGTGCGGTGCTTGCTGCGAGTCTAGACATGCTTTGATTCTTCAAAGCCACTTTAGAAAAGTCATATTGTAATTAAAAGGAAAAAGAAATGTTGCCCTCTGAACTAACTGAGCCCCAGTTTGACTATGTGCTCTGTTAATGAGAAGGTTTTGGAAGATGCCAGGGACATTGGGCTCCTGCAGGCCCTTAATGACCAAGGAAGTAAGTCATTTGCATTTTCACTTGGTGAACCCTGAAGTCTTTCAGAGGACACTATACAAGTGCCAAGGCGTTGGAATTTGCATTTGACAAGCGCAGGAGTCCAGGAGGGAATGTTTACAGCTAGTGAATTCATCCTGGGAGCAGCCTAATTAATGCGGAGCACCAGAAACACAGGCAGCCTGCTGGATTCTGTTTTCTTGATGTGGTTAGAAGGAGAGAAAGAAAAAAAAGCTAAGAAGTAGAGATAAACTGCCTATAATAAATTATTTCAAACTTTCTAAATTTGTTCTGAATGACACTGGCACCTAGTTTATAAAACTTCTTCTAAAAATATTCTTTAATGTGACTTGTAGTTTCCGAAAATTTTTCACCTAATTCAGAAATTTGTGTTCTTTTTATGTAATAAAATGATAGATTAATGGAGGAAGGTCATTGGTTAAAAAAATAAAGAAACTGCTTGGCTGGCCCTCATAGGTTAAAACATAGGTGGGAGGAGTAAACAGAACAGAATGCTGGGAGGAAGAGGAAGTGAGCTCAGACTCGACAGCTCTCCTCTGGAGGTAAGACTCCTCAGACAGAGACGCCATGCTCCGCTCTCCCAGGGAGATGCGATTCAGCTCTGACCCAGGATGGACGTAGGCTAGAATCTTCTCGGTAAGCGCACCTTAGGGTGCAACACAGATGATTAGAAATGGGCTAAATTAATATGTGAGAATTAGCCTAGAAGAGGCTAGATAGTAATGGGCCAAGCAGTGTTTAAAAGAATACAGTGTCCGTGTAATTATTTCGGGGCATAAGCTAGCCAGGCGGCTGGGGTGCTTGGGACGCAGCCCCGCTGCTCATATTACTACAATAGATTAGTATAATGTCCATTTTATAATAGAACAATAAATTGTTCTGACAAAGAGATATAATTTTTAGGGGTTATTTTTATGAAACCCTCTCTGTATTAACTATCATTAATTCTCTGAATGAAGCTTTTGGAGTTCTTTAAGCTCTTAAGACTCTCCTACAATCCCAAAGATTAAATCACTTGGACTGCCTTCAGAATTTATGGATACGCTACCATTGCTACATGCCAACACCATGAAATTTGGTCTTCTGTCTTTACTGTGCCTGATTAAACTAGAACCTCTGCATATTCATAGACCCACAGTTTTTTATGATTCTCCTGAAAAGGAAACCAAGAGACTAGAGAGATAGCTCAGTGGTTAAGAGAAGGTACCATCCTTGCAGGGAACTTGGGTTCAGTTCCCAGCACCCACGTATTGGCAAATGGTGGTCTGTAACTCCAGTAACAAGGGATCCAATGCCATCAAGGCATAGTAGGTTCCTGAGAGCCCACAAGCTGGCAACCATGCCTGCAGAGAAATATTCCACTTCCAACCATAACATATATAAAACAGTATATTGAAAACCTAGATGGTGCCTCCTATCAGCGGGAACACGGGCCGTCTTCAACTCTATAGGTCTTTGGAACCCTACTCCTCATGCTGGGTCATCTTGCCCAGCCTTAATACATGCAGGGGTGCTTAGTCTTCCTGCAACTTGATACGCCATGTTTTTTTGATACTCATGGGAGACCTGCCCTTCCCTAAACAGAAATGGAAGAGGAGTGAATTGGAGGGTGAGAACGAAGAGAAGAGGAGGGGAGGGACTGGGAGGAGAGGAAAAGAGGGAAAACTGTGGCCCGGATTTTAAATAAATGAATAAATAAATAAATTTATTTTAAAAAAGAAAAACAAATACAAGAGAAAAAACTTAGTCCAGTGATTCTTAAAAATTTAATAGTAAGGAAATCCTAATAAAATAATGCATTCATAATAAAATATTTTATAAATGCTCAAAAAAGATGCCACCTCCTTTCTTGACGGACCACGTGAACCTATAGCATGTATCTTTACAGAAATCGAAATGATCCACCCTTAAATGGCTTTCATAGAAGATGGGTATACATCTTGGAGCTGTAGTTCCCTCAGTGAGTGCGTCATGGACAACCCATGGTGTGAGTGCGTCATGGACAACCCATGGAGTGAGTGCGTCATGGACAACCCATGGTGTGAGTGCGTCATGGACAACCCATGGTGTGAGTGCGTCATGGACAACCCATGGAGTGAGTGCGTCATGGACAACCCATGGAGTGAGTGCGTCATGGACAACCCAGGTGGGTGTGAGCCGCCACTTTCCCAGATTGCTGCTGCTTTTCTCCAGGCAGCATCTTCCTTCTCAAGGAGAGGTGGGCAGTCCTGAGCTTGGGAGGCCTGCTGGTGACTAAGAGGCTGTGACTGTCCCCGAATGTTGTAAAGACTCCTTGTGCTGGCATGAGCCTCTGGACGGCAAAGACTGAAGCCTCTGCTGAAGACCGATGCCACCCCTCTAAAAATTAATTGAATCTTTGATACTCATTTGCTGTATTAACTCTTCCAGAGTGACAGAGCCAAACTCTTGGTGATATTTCATGATTAACAATTGAATGCCGTCTTGGGAAAATGTGAGCCAAGAGTGGAACAGAAATCTCGGCACACAGTGAGACGGCACTCCTAGTTGTCTGCACAGGACTTGCCTCCAGGCACGTTAGGAAGATTATATCCTCGACAAGTGTTAAATGTTTTCACAAATGCTGATAGAACAGCTACCTTAGTATTAGCTTGTTTGGGGTTTATAAACTCATAGTTAAGTACAACCATGACTTTAATTCCTTCACTTAATCCGTTCTCTTCATGTGAAGAAGAAATATCTTATCTCAGTAAAATATGGCCATTTCACTGACTAGAATGCACTGCCATTTGGGTGACTGTGTATACTTCACAGTCCCACCACACGTTGGTTGCTGGAAACAGATTAGCTAGGCTTCCGTTGCTGCTTGACCTCGTTTGCCACCAGACCCATCTAGTGACTGCAGACGTAATTTGTTGTGTTTATCTCTTACTGATTATTCCAGTAGGTCTTCTTTCCTTTGGACTCTGTGGCAAATAATTATTTATATTTGTGCGGAGAAAGGGATTGCTCTTTTACCTAATTTAGGGTGCTCCCTGTGCACACAGGACCCGGGACACCAGAGTAGCAGATGTTGGTCTCCACACAGCCCAACACTGCTTAACACATGGTCAAAGTCTAATAACTGAAATGAACCACTGCAGAAATTTTCAACATTAAAGCGGATGTCTTAATCAGATGTCTTCATCATTTCAGTAAATTTTAAAAGGCATCCTGAGTTCAGAATCCTTTACTTGGATAAATAAAACTTCCTAAACTCTCCACCCCAAAGTCTATGTTGCATTTTCCTGAGTGTGCTGTTAAGTTTTGTAATGTAGTGCCACCTCTTGACGCAGTATGTTTGAAAATTGTGATTTTTATGTGACCTACATACTGAAGTTAAATTTGTGACTTTATTTTAAAAAGTCTCACTATGTCCCTTCTCCTTGAACACTTACTTCTTCATTCCCGTGTGCCCTGCACTTTTCCATACAAACTCTGGGCTCTCTCAAGAGGACATTCCAGGAAATTCCAAGAAGACCATCAGCATCTTATTGCCGTATTCACAGAAACTGCAAGCAGTACGGCATGATGGTTCATACCCATTGCCCAAGCACTGTAGAGATTGAAGCAGGCTCAAGGCTGCATCATGGGCTCCATCAACCACAGCATCCCTGGCAGTGGTAGAGCCAGTATGACAGTTCTGCGAGCAAAGTGCTGTCAGTGCAAACCTAGAGACCTGAGATTGGTCCCCAGGCCCGTGATGGAAAAGATGCTGATACCCAAAAGTCAGCCTTTCACCTCACATGTGGGCTGTAGCTCTCCTATGCTCGTACACACACACACACACACACACACGCACGCACGCACACACACACGCACGCACGCACACACACACCATCTGCCATCACATGGTATCATGGCTAATAATCTATAAAATAGTTTAAAATTAAAAACAATATTAGCCCTGAAAACACTTGTGAATAAATAAGTTGTGAAGAAATCAAATCGGGTAGTATGTAGCTATTGGAGAGGGTGTTGGAGATAAATCTAGGACAGAGAAAGATATCATCAGCTTATGAGCCTAACTTTAAATAGATGAGTATCTGTACAACATGTCCATACACATACATAGAAAACCAAAGAGACATAGTATGTAGTTAATAGTCCTTATAATAGGATTATGTGTAGCTTAAAAAAATCATTTCACTGAAACAAAAATCATTTCACTGAAACAATAATCTGGTTTCTAATGTACCAGATACCAAGATACTGAAAATGAGGACACGTAGCAGCTCTGGCCTGGCACATCATGTTTCCCGAGACCCATCTCCATAATTTGGACTCATCTTTGAGCCTAATTTTCAACAAGCCTTAGCTGAAGCCAGAGACTTTGTATTTGGAAGGCTTCCCAGTCGATTTTGAGCATCCGCCAGCTCTACGAGTCTGATCAGTTCTGCCATAGTCTGCTAATGAAGAACTAAGATAATTTCTCTAAGCATACACTCTAAGTAACTTTATGGCCACCGATATTGTGGTCTCTTAATCTGTTTGGTTGGCAGAGACCAGTCCTGAGATAGTAAATGTGCATGACAAACTTGGGCTTTTGTGGAACTCTCTCATTGACAGCTTATGGAGATTATCAGACTTGTGACAAGCCAGATAGACACATAGGATACTAACAATTCATATACCACATATGGGATAAAAAGTAAAAATGTACTTGGTTGAAATTATAAAATTCACAATTTTCTTAAAAAGTAAAGTATGTAGAAAATAACAGGAACACTAAAACTTTACTCAGAAAAATATGGCAATTTTTCTGAGGGAAATAAGGAAAACAATAAGCGTTAACCTATCTCTCCCTTTGAAAGTTTGATTTGCTTTAGCATAGTACTCGAATCTCTGTATTGTTGGGTTTTCTGTGTTTTTTTTTAATTAATTTTGTTTATCTTTTTCTATCTATAATTTTTGATTATATATTCTTGTTTTCCCAGGATTTCAGGTGTATCATTGAGTTGTTAATTGAGATCTCATAGTTCTGGTGTAGGCACCTGATGCTGTGAACGCTTCCCTTAGGAATTACTTTGATTCTGTCTCATAGATTTTGCTGTGTCAGGTCATTTTCATTGAATTCTAGAACTTTAAATTTTCCTTCTCCTTTGATTCTTGCACAGTTGTCATTTGGCAGTGTGTTACTGTCTCCATAGAGTTGTATACTTTCTCTAGTTCCTATTGCTCATGATATCCAGCTTTGGTCCATTTAGTCAGATATAATGCGGAGTATTATTTCAGTTTTCCTATATTTATTAAATCTTTCTTTGTTTCCTTCCAAATATGTGGACAATCTTGGAGGAAGTTACATGGGCTGCTGAGAAAAAGGATATTGTTTAGTGTTTGGGCAGAATGTTCTGTATATATGTGTTAGGTCCATTTGATTTTTATTTCATTTAACTCAGATGGCTTTTTTTCCTGTATTATCTATTGGTGAGAGTGGGGTATTGAAATCATTGACTATGACTGTATTGGCGGGGTCAGTCTATGAGTTTATATCAAAAATAGTTTCTTTATGTAATTGAGTAACTCTGTGTTTGCTATATAAATGCTTAGATTATAATATCCTAGTGGTGTATTTTCCACTTAAGGAGAATGAAATATCTATTTTTATCTGTTCTAACTAGTTAAGTCTGAATTTTTAATGTCAGATACTAGAATAGCTATACATGCTTATTCCCTATTTCATTTTCTTGAAATACTGTTTTCCATCCTTTTACCCTAAAGTTGTGTCTTTATTGATGGTGAGATGTGTTCCTTGGAGGCAGAAAGTAGATGCATCTTCTTTTCTTTTTTTTTTAATTTTTATTTTTATTTAAAATTTTCCACCTCCTCCCCTCCTCCCATTTCCCTTTCCCTCCCTCCATCCCCCTCTCCCTCCCTCTCCAGTTCAAAGAGCAGTCAGACTTCTCTGCCCTGTGGGAGTCCAAGGTCCTCCCCCCTCCATTCAGGTCTAGGAAGGTGTGCATCCAAGCAGACTAGGCTCCCACAAAGCCAATATATGAAGTAGGATCAAAACCCAGTGCCATTGTTCTTGGCTTCTCAGTCAGCCCTCCTTGTCCAACACGTACAGAGAGTCCGGTTTGATCACATGCTCCATCAGTCCCAGTCCAGCTGGCCTTGGTGAGCTCCTATTAGATCAGCCCCACTGTCTCAGTGGGTGGGCACACCCCTCGCGGTCCTGACTTCCTTGCTCATGTCCTTTCTCTTTATGCTCCTCATTTGGACCTTGGGAGCTCAGTCCAGTGGATGCATCTAGTTTTCTAATTCAGTTAGATAGTCTATGTGTCTTATTGGGGTAATTGAGAGTATTGATATTCAGAGTTATTTTTGAGGAATATGTTTTAATTCCTGATGTTTTGTTAATTTTGTGATATTTGTTTTCAGAGCTCTTTGAATACCTGTTCTGGCATTGTTTATTTGTTCCCTAAAACTTCTTGGATGTTTGTCCTTCTCATCAGACTAAAGTATTTATTATGGTATTCTGTCTAGAACTAGCTTATTAGTTATAAATTTCTTTAATCTTTTAATTTACCTTTCAGCTTAAATGGATACTTTTGCTGGGTATAATAGTCTGGTGTAGTAATAAGGGCGGCAGGACTGCGTTCCCAGCACCCCAGCCGCCTGCTTGGCTTATGCCCGAAATAACAACACACAAACTGTATTCATTTAATCACTGCTTGGCCCTTTAGCTCTAGCCCTTACTGGCTAATTCTGATAACCCGATCAACCCATCTCTAATAATCTGTGAGCACTGGTCTTACCGGGTAAGATTCAGCATGTCTGACCTGGCGGCTTGCTTCATCGCATGCCTCTGCCCAGGAGCCGGGAGCATGGCCTCTCTCTGAGGTGTCTGCTCCCGAGAGGAGAGCTGTGGAGTCTCTGACCTCACTTCCTCTTCCTCCCAGCATTTTGTTCTGTTTACTCCTCCCACCTATCCTCTAACCAATAAAATGGCCCAGGGCAGTTCCTTTATTAGCCAATGACCTTCCTCCATCAGTCTGGATTGACATTTGTGGGTCCTTCAGTACTTGGAATATATCCTGTTTTTTATATGTCTTTTATTTCTGTATTGGGGTTTGTGCATCATCTGTTTTTGGTTGAATGTTTCTTCTTTTTGTTCAAGTCACCGTTCTTCTTTCAACAGAGGTATATGCAATGATCAGGGAGGGGCTAATTCATAGCATGGTTGGGATGTCTACTTCTTTGTTTGTCTGGTATTCTGGACTCCAGCCTCTATCCCAGTTCTTCTGCTTCTCAACTATAGTCTTGGTGCTTTCAGTAACATGGTCATGGATTTTGCAATAAGTTTCCTTCGAAAGTGTGGACCAATCCTTGTCTTAAGGCCAGATATGCAGCTGTAGGGTTCCATTTAGGAAACTGACAAGGCCCTGGGTCTCTGGGCTACAGTTCTATGAGAGAGATAGACAGAGACAGGAGTGAGAGAGTGAGAGATCCATACACACAGAAGGACTGAAAAAGAAAAAAGAAAGAAAGAAAGAAAGAAAAAAGAACAAAAGCAAAACTAGGATAAATCAAGATTTCTGGATTAGGGTGATGAACTCACCATTGGGATTATATATGTTTCCTCTAAACAAAACCCGCAAGGTGTGTCTAAGACCCTAAAATCACCGATAGCAAGGACATGCTAAGCAGTATCCTGAAAGGACATTCAGTAGTTTATCCTCCCATCAGGTCTAGTTGCTTAATTACAGAGATTCAGCAAGACTGTAATCTGGCCAGCTCAGCCTGCTGGAGCTTGCTTAGCAAATCTAGAGCCATGGATTTAGCTGGATGCTTTGCTCCTGCCAAGATTTTATTAAAGAATCTGAGAGTTGACTTTAAAGACTTCATGTGGGAGTCTAGGTTGAGGTCACAACTCACAACCTGGATAGGCTATGTGAGTTACGTAAGGTCCAGGCTACCTTGAGCAACAAGGTGATACCTTCGAACAAAAAGGGTAAGAAATAATTGAGTGCCTTTAGCTTCTCTTCTTCATCAGTGCTGGAAAAGCAGTCCCCAAACACCCTCCTCTTTATACTTCACAAGCAGTATTTATAATAAGGTGAGTTCTTTTAATATCTTGAATGGGAATTATGACTGTTTCTATTGTAATGAGTGGGATGGTAGACATCAGTATTGATGATTGGTATAAATTCAGTCATCATCCCTTACTAGGAAGCCTATATGTGTGCTGAAATGAGATTGTTGTATATGTGTGCTGTGTTACAAGATCACTTTGTTCCATCATATTCTGTTAAAATGATACCACATCTCATTTAACCTATGTGTTTGACTATGTTGTCAGGAAAAGTAAGGAGGCTAAAGTGTTTATTTCTGAATTCAGAAGGTCAGGAAAGGTCAGATAAAATGTTGTTACTGTTTCATTACTGTTTGTATTCAGTTTATAGTTGATTTTTGGGTTTTGTTTGTTTGTTTAATAAAAGTGAGTACAGGTAATCTAGGAAGAGAAAGTTCATTTGTCCAGAGCAACTGGGACAGTGAATATCCCAGCACTAAAAGTCAATGCCAATGGCCCCACGTAAGTCTCCTCATTGGCTTGCTTGTTCTTAGTTCATTACTGATTTGTTGAATCTGGGAACATTACTTCCTCTTTCATGGAGGAATTTGTTTCCTGGCTCCACTAGATCATGGGAATCCTGATCCACTGCGCTGGCACAGTTTGGAAAATGCTAGCCAATGTCAGCCCCAAAGCCAGCAGCCAATGATATATTAGCACTTCTCATAGTGGCCTTGTTCTTCAAGAGGTCCAGGCATGGCCCTTCTGTGAGGAAGACATACATTCAAGCCCAGGGTTTAGAACAAGGCAGCCAATGGAAGCAGGAAATGGTCACCTTAAAGTAAGTAAACCAATAAATAGATGTGGTGTTAATTATTGTGGGGACTGAGTACCGAGCTCTCTCTCTATGACCCAGTGCTTAGCTGTTTGGACAGCACTTTGTCCGTGTTTTCTTAGAGAGAAGAAAGACAATAAGGATTCCCATGCCTGTGCCCTTCCCATAAAGCCTCCAGTTAGTGAGAGACTCAGAGGAGTAACATCCTTATGTACAAACTGGACCGAAGGGAGGCTGAGCACCTCTGCTTCCATGCTGGTTGTGCAGGTTTATGGTAGGGATGAGGCAATGAAAAGGCCACAAACAGGCTTGACTCTTCAGAGCACCCCTCTCCAGGGGCCCCGTAGAAAACTTTAACATGGTTTTAACTGTGACGTGTGCTTGAAAGTTTTACTTTATCCTTTTGTCCATTGTGGATATAATTTTTGCAAAGGCAAAAATCCAAGTGATTGGCAGAATGAACTTGGTTATCTAGTTATAATAAAGTCACCAGTGATGGGTGATAGCGTTTGGTTATCTGTGTCATCAAAGCGAAAGCGACCATAAAACACCTCCCTGGGAATGTGGACGTAATAGTGTGGTCACCCAGAGTTCAGAGAAAGACTTGTATTATTAAATTGTGTATTTTTATTTATCAAAAAATGTGGTCCAGACTCCATAAAAAAAAAAATGTGTCTTCTAGTGGGATGGTAAATCTACTCTTTGAGAACATGGTGCTGAGGGTGCTGTTCTTTGGACTGTGTCTCTCTGAGAATTTCGTCACTGCAGCAGAGGAAAGCCTAATTCTTTTTCTGAGCTAGTGTTTGATGATATAGATTCATGGCATCTTTTGTTCTTAAATTATTTTACACATAAAAACAGTTGCTATACTTTTAACACATTTTGTGGTTTCTTTTTAGAATCTGGCATCACAAACGTGGAGGGCCACTTTCTACTTCTCAACATTTCTGTAGCTCACTGCAGTCCCCAAATTCCACCCAGTGCTGTGTTCTCTCATGGTCTAGAGAGAACTGAATGTTCACAGGGGGATGCTGTTCTTCTAGGAGAAAGGAAAGGCTCGTCCTGTACTTCTAGATAGAAAGTCGTGTTTTTCAGCTGTTGTGACTTCTAGCACAGCCTTTTGTCTTACAGAGGAACGAGTATGCCATGCAGAATTGTCTGGCACACAAGCCTTTTAGCAGATGATTCAAGCTTATGAATATACATAACACAACCTTCTGTAGTCACGATTTCTTTAAGTAGCTAAAATAAAGCATTTCATTGACATGATCCAACAGTATACGTATTCTACAGTAAATAGAGCTAAAGAACCCACAGGTATGCTCACCTAAAATAGGTTTGCCAGTGCTTCTGTATTCAACACTGAGAAAAAGCATTTGGCTCTCTAGAGGTTAGTTATTACATGGAATAATTTAATATTAATCTATGCTTTAAAACCAAGGAAATTTTATGGAGTCTAACATCTACAAAGCATATTTACTTTTAAAAAACTGCCATAATTATAATTCTAGTTAATTCAATAATTACTTGTTATAATATTTAATATTAACATGTTTTTATTTTATGTATGTGTATCCGTATGTTTTTGTGCACATTCACACAAGTGTCTGGGTGAGTATATGCACGTGTGTGTGCTGGGAAATGAAACATGTCACACACAAGAGGAGGAACAGTTTTTCTGATTGCAGTTCACATGGCCATGAAGGAAGCTTATGGCTGCAGCCCTCAATGGCAGTCGCAGATTTAAAGCAAATCCTGTTTCAAACGGAAAAGAGCTGTTTGCTTTCCTAGTAACTGTTAACACTCTAATTGATCCAATGCCATGCAGATGGCAAAAGAATGCTTTAAATATGTATTCTGTTACCCTTCAGTCACAAAGGATAGAGCTGTGCCAGGTGTCTTCATATAGCTTAAGCGATTAAATCATTAGATCATCTTTCCATTACCCCAGGATCAGCAAAGGGGAATAAAGGATTGCGCATAGGTGCTAGGCACTAACTGGACAGAGCATGGAGTACCAACCCCCATGGCAGAGCTGAAGGTGCATTTGACCACAGTTTACTTCAGAAACAGAGCAAAGCAAAGGCTTGGCCTTACCTAACCCATTGGCTGGTTTAGCTGGCAGTGGGTTTTCATGGCTCCCCCCGGGCATGTTCACCTGTTCAGGACCTTAGCACTGTTACAGTATGGCCCTTAACAAGGGGAAGCCTTGGTTGCCATGCAACAGGGGTGAACTAGTGGCTACATTTATATTCTAATCATTGCCTCCTGTGGGTAATGGGGAGTTAGTGGAAGTTGTTTGAAGACCATTAGGAGGTTAGTTAATATATTGGTGACTGAAGTTCAGTGAAAAGATGTTAGGATGAAATTGTTCAACTAGATGCATATTTTGTTCTTACAGGACAATAAACCACGACATTTAGTGTTGACTGTCTACTGGGGAAATATACGTGGTTTTCCTACTGGAAAAAATCTAAGCCCTTCCCTACAGAGTTGTAAAAACTCTCGGGCAATGGGTCCATTTCATAGGGAAGGAGCACCGTGAGCTCTTTGGCCTGATTTCCAAGTGGTACATATTCTCTCTCTCTCTCTCTCTCTCTCTCTCTCTCTCTCTCTCTCTCTTTTTGAGGTTGTAATGCTTTAATTCAATACTTTTATGTTTGAAACTCTATTCCATTCAAATGCGTCATTTCCGCATCTTGGTTGTAACTTTTCACGTTCTTTAATTGGAAAATGAGTAAATCTTAAGGTGCTCCTTATTTTGTTCCCCACAAGTTCCTAGGGCTACTGATTTTTTTGTTTGTTTGTTTATTTATTTATTTATTAAAGATTTCTGTCTCTTCCCCGCCACCGCCTCCCATTTCCCTCCCCCTCTCCCAATTAAGTCCCCCTCCCTCGTCAGCCCAAAGAGCAATCAGGGTTCCCTGACCTGTGGGAAGTCCAAGGACCACCCACCTCCATCTAGGTCTAGTAAGGTGAGCATCCAAACTGCCTAGGCTCCCACAAACCCAGTACGTGCAGTAGGATCAAAAACCCATTGCCATTGTTCTTGAGTTCTCAGTAGTCCTCATTGTCCGCTATGTTCAGCAAGTCCGGTTTTATCCCACGCTTTTTCAGACCCAGGCCAGCTGGCCTTGCTGAGTTCCAGATAGAACATCCCCATTGTCTCAGTGTGTGGGTGCACCCCTCGTGGTCCTGAGTTCCTTGCTCGTGCTTCGTCTCCTTCTGCTCCTGATTTGGACCTTGAGATTTCAGTCCGGTGCTCCAATGTGGGTCTCTGTCTCTGTCTCCTTTCATCGCCTGATGAAGGTTAATATTCAGGAGGATGCCTATATGTTTTTCTTTGGGTTCACCTTCTTATTTAGCTTCTCTAGGATCATGAATTATAGGCTCAATGTCCTTTATTTATGGCTAGAAACCAAATATGAGTGAGTACATCTCATGTTCCTCTTTTTGGGTCTGGCTTACCTCACTCAGGATAGTGTTTTCTATTTCCATCCATTTGCATGCAAAATTCAAGAAGTCCTTGTTTTTTACTGCTGAGTAGTATGCTAATATGCATATATTCCATACTTTCTTCATCCATTCTTCCATTGAAGGGCATCTAGGTTGTTTCCAGGTTCTGGCTATTATAGACAATGCTGCTATGAACATAGTTGAACATACACTTTTGTTGTATGATAGGGCATCTCTTGGGTATATTCCCAAGAGTGGTATTGCTGGGCCCAGGGGTAGGTTGATCCCGAATTTCCTGAGAAACCGCCACACTGCTTTCCAGAGTGGTTGCACAAGTTTGCATTCCCACCAGCAATGGATGAGGGTGCCCCTTTCTCCACAACCTCTCCAGCAAAGGCTATCATTGGTGTTTTTTATTTTAGCCATTCTGACAGGTGTAAGATGATATCTCAAAGTTGTCTTGATTTGCATTTCCCTGATCGCTAAGGAAGTTGAGCATGACCTTAAGTGTCTTTTGGCCATTTGAACTTCTTCTGTTGAGAATTCTCTGTTCAGCTCAGTGCCCCATTTTATTATTGGGTTGATTAGCCTTTTACGGTCTAGTTTCTTGAGTTCTTTATATATTTTGGAGATCAGACCTTTGTCAGTTGCGGGGTTGGTGAAGATCTTCTCCCAGTCATTGGGTTGCCTTTTTATCTTAGTGACAGTGTCCTTTGCTTTACAGAAGCTTCTCAGTCTCAGGAGGTCCCATTTATTCAATGAGGCCCTTAATGTCTGTGCTGCTGGGGTTATACGTAGGAAGTGGTCTTCTGTGCCCATGTGTTGTAGAGTACTTCCCACTTTCTCTTCTATCAGGTTCAGTGTGTTCGGACTGATATTGAGGTCTTTAATCCATTTGGACTTGAGTCTTGTGCATGGTGATAGATATGGATCTATTTTCATTCTTCTACAGATTGGCATCCAGTTTTGCCAGCACAATTTGTTGAAGATGCTCTCTTTTTTCCATTGTATACTTGGCACATATTCTCTTGACACTTGAAGGTTCTCTGTGTAAACTGTTATGATGGATGTGTTCTTCCCAATAACCAGCACCCAAAATTCACTTCATAGGCAGTTTTGTCCACAGTAGAATGGCTTTAACTTCATTCTTAACAGTTTATGACATTATTATTATTATTTATACTTACATATTTTTTAATCATTTTTATTGAAATTATAAATTCACCCCAAAACTGAGAGAAATGACTGTCATTTTCAATGTACCACAGATAACCAGCATTGAGGCTAAAATATACATGTGCTTTGGGCTCAAAATTCCTTTTTTAAACTGGTTCCATGTGTTCTTGGGTGCCAGATTGTAAATGAGTGCCTACTGATCCCCTAATGCAAGGTGATCTCTAGCTGAACCCTCTAGCAGAGCTTTCTCCTTTTATAAAATATTTGTGTCACGATCCCAGGTAAAGGCTGTCTGACCTTTGCTGCACTGTGATGACAGTGGTGGGAGTGGATATGTATGACAGATGGTGCCCAGCTGTGGGAAGAGAACCAGCGCTGGAAGAAGTCAAATAAGGAGTCTTATGGTTTGAATTTCTTAAGGCCAGACTGTTTCCAGCCCTCTTTTTAAACAGAGTTCTGTGAACTGGGATTCCAAACGATTTCAGACCTATCTCTAAAATGATCTCTCTGCCACATTAGTTCCAGTTCAGGAAGGAGCAGGTTGTGTAAACTCTGTTGAGGTACTTTTATACAGTGTAATGAATGTGTTCATCCCTGGATTCCAAGCTCTCTGCATCCTCATATTCTGCATGGAGTGCTGACAGAACGCATTCAGCAATCAGTTCCAAACAGCCTCCTGAATTGAAAGAACCCTGGAAAACAGAAACCCTGTAGCCACTCAGCCTTGGACGCTTGCTCAGCAGAAGGCCAGAGCAGCCATGAATGCCCACGCCCTGCCTTTCCGCTGCAGCAAAATATTGGATGCCAAATATATACCAGGCAAGTGTTTCTAAAGAGCAGCCATTTCCCCTCAGTATTGCTTTGATTTACAGTAATTGGTCCAATGGGAGCTATTTGGGTATAATGTGTTTTAACTCAGCTGTTTGGCAGTTGTTGCCCATAACTACAAATTATTGATAGATTGATGATATCTTATATTCATGGAGTATGTTCATAGTCCTTAGTGATTGAAGGAAATCAATAATTCCTGGAAAGATAGAAAGAAAACACTTGTCTAGGGAATAATAAAAATTTGCATTGAGTAATTATCATCTCTTTTTTCCTGAGAATTCACTGCAGTGTGGGATTTGGGACTAGTTGGACCCCAAGCGCCCATCTTATTCACGCTGTGAGGTTATGTGAAAAGTAGCTGTATTACAGTCGTAGGCTTAAATCTTTAGAAAACTTAGTTTTGAAAACGTTCAAAAATGGTATGTTATTCTTCCTGCCCACATAGTACATGAAAGTCCTGCTAAATATGTACCTGCTATAGTGTTAATTTTAATTGATGGTAAATTACAATTTCAATGAAGAGAGTTCTTTGTCAGAAGGTGACTCCTGGGCCAGAAGCCAGGGTTTCAGGCCCCAGTACTCAGAGCATTACTTTTGAAAATATTAAACTCAAAACCATGTTCTCCCTCTCTTCTCTGGTTATCTAGGTGAACATGCAAAAGTTGTCATTACTACGTCCTTGGCTCTACTTTGATGGCTTCTTATTAACCCTTGGAATCTGTGACTGAAGTAAAACTTTTTGGTTCTGAATATAAAAATTTATGTCCCCTTATGACCTTCCAGCAACAGCAGAATGTGATTTTGAAAGATATTAGCATAATGGAACCTTTTCAATAACATGATGAATTGAGCCCATCTCAGAAAACAGAGCCCACACTGGTAATTTATTGCAGTCATTGCCATGCTGAGGACCCCATTGGTATCCTAGGCTTTCAGCTCTGCGGAAAAGTGTGCCTTCCCGCCCAGCTCCAAGCCTGCGGGATCCACTGAGGAGTGCTGCTTTCTAATGGAGCCTGGAGTGCTCGGGGGGCAGCCACCATCACATGATATAATTATCTCTCGTGAACGTGTCTAATTGCTTATTGTTTCCAAGGCTCATTGACGTAAATTGAAGTTGATTGCAATCCCCTGGTGTGTTTGAGGGTGGGGCTGCTTCTCTGAAGGCTGAACACACGCTACAGGTGAGGGCAGGTGTCTGGGAGTCACGTCTGTTCTAAATGACTGACATTTTTTCACAATCCAGAGTTAACAGCACTTGTGGCTGTGAATACTTCCTTTCCGTTCTGCCATGATTAGTAACAATGATCACTGTTTAAGAAAGTTTTACATCTGGGAAGCAGCCCGTGTGTAAATATCTCTAACAGCGGAAAAGCACCGGGTAGATATGTGTGAGGTTTCTAATCGGAAAACAAAGGAGAACTTGAACTCAGCATATTTGTCCTGGCTTTCTTTGGTGGGCAGATGAGATTTCCACTTTCAGAATAGACCAAGCAGCGATCTTACTCTTTGGGACATCTTTATGGAATGGGGACTTTTCATGGCAAGGACAAAGGGTACTGTTATCCCTGGGATTCTGAACTCAGAAATGAGGTGCCCCGCGTCGGTATTGCAATGATGAGGTCCAGGTGTGTGTTGCTGTGTAGAGATTTTATATTTTTCTCTGAATAGCAGGAGAATGAAACCCAACTCAAAATGTGGTGGCCCTTTATTGGTTGTGAATAATACTTCTCTTCTTTTTGTGTTATTATTTATCTTCTTTTTAAAAATTCCTGTTGTGGCTACTTAATTTAGAGCTGGATATCCCAGCTTTTGAGAAAACTGGGTCAGAGAAATGTGAGTCCCAGGCTGGCCTGGGTTGAATTGACTGGCATGAAGGATGAGCTGGAGAGAAGATAGACAAAGGTTCCCAAGGGCTATGTTATAAATGGGTTCTATGGGCACGGTGAAGGGGAACACCTTCAATACCTTCAGCTTGTCCTTACTTTTCTCTGGCAAGGATTTCCTCCACTGAAACTGGAATTCAAACTGCTGTGTCTGCTTGAAGGAGAGCATCTGGAACATCTTGTGAACTGATTTTCCCTCCCAGGAGGGGATGGGGAGGGTTATTAGAGCCCCACCTGAAATTATGGACACTCCTCCCAGCCATTTGTGTGCAGTTCTGCCCTTATTGTATGTGGTGTGTTCTCAAGAGTGTTAGAGCATGTATGCTGAGCGAGTACCTGAACAGGGCTCCATCTTTGAGGCTCTGGATGAAGCCAATACCGTACATGCCAGTTGCAGGCTTTCCTGAATGGCTGCCTTTGATTTCCATCCATTCTCTGTAAGCACAGGTAACTCACTGCTTCTGCAGAGTCAATATTTGTGGAAAGGTGCTTTGGTTTGTCCTTGGGGATGCATGAGGACAAGGCCCACAGTTTTTAGGAAAGGCTGCCATCAAACTGAGGCAAACCTCTTGTATCTGTAGTAGAGAATTTTGTCAAAGATGAAGATTGTATAGGAATGTGTTTCACATCATCAGATACAACACATTTTCACCATGGCATAAACACCTTAGAGATGAAGTAGTCATGGGTTGAAGCTAAGAGTCTTGTGGTTCCTGCACTCTCACACAAAGCAGCTCTCATTGGGCACGTGAAAAAAGTTGGAGTTCAGCATGTGTACTCAGATTGTAACTCCAGCCAGCCTGCAGCAGGAGTTGTCCTTTGTTCTTGATCAACAGATTGCAGATCTCTAATGCACTTGTCTCCCTAAAATGACCTCATTTTTACTTGAATCTACATTACTGTCTCTTCCAGTCACAATTCATTATTCCAGTTCCACAGCTTTTAAAAAAAGAAGTGGCACATTCCCAGTATACCATATACTTTTGCGGTAATATATCATAATTTTGTATTTCAGTACTGCTTACTTACAATAAAATTCTTAATTCTGAATGACTTGAAAAACCTCTTAATACGCATCTTAACTCAGTGTATATTTCCCTAAAATATAATGATGATAACAGAATTTTCAGAGTGTAACATAAAGGTCATTTGAAAAATTGTAGGAGAGGAACGAAACACATAAAAACAATTTGTTAAACCCTAATGTATTTTGTAGTTTAATGTACAATGTAGTTTCTAGCATTGAAAGAAATTGAAGAAGTTAACTCATGAAAACTATTGGATTAGAATAAACTTACTGAAGTGGCCCCAAGAGATGGGTGTCTGTACGAACCTCAGAATTCCAGGTTGATCCAGCCACCAGTCTAACCTTTCCGTTAGTCTGTGAGCAGTGGCTCAGACAACGGCTGTTAGCATATGACTGAAGGGATTGCAGTAAGACTCTACTAGTTTTATTTCCTGCTTCTCTGGAATTTTTGATGGGACTAATTCTACCGTGCTTGCATTTACTCTTCCTTGGTATTTGGGCACAAGTACCCAGCCACATAGCAGCATCCAAGAACATGGTTGCTTTGCACAGAGTCAGAGTTGCTTTTTTCATTGAACACGGCTGCTCTGCAGCACAGTGAGATCGCCCCTTTCTCTAAGGGATGTTCCTCTGTTGTCTGAGACTCTGCGCTCTGCTCTTGTCCAGTTTTTCTTAGTAGCTTAGTGTTCTGAATTTTTAAATAGAAGTGAGTTCATTGCTTTGAAACAATCAGGCCACGGGATGCAAAGCAGGTTTTCACTGGTAATGCTCAAGTTTCTCCAAATGTTGAAAATCCTCGTAAAGGGTAGGCCGTTGCTTCCTACCTCCTCTTAGTTAGCCTGCTGCTTCCTATCTCCAAGGAGGGCATCGTAGGATGGGAAGAAATGATGAGGCTGGAGAGATTTGGGAAATCTGCTGAACTCCAGCTGTCTGCTTCTAGGTGGTGTTTGCACAGCTTTCGAAGGTATTGGATGAGGGAATTGATTAGATATATAACAAACATGTATCCATAATATACACCGATTATTTCTGACTTGGGAAACTCATGAAAGCAGAACTCCTATACTTTCAATAGCTTTGATTTCTGTTCATAATTTATCTTTTTGCACAAGTCTCTAACTTCTTCTTTGGCTCACAACTGCTGGGATGCTACCCTCTGGCTAATAGAAACAAAACTCACTGGCTTTATTAAATGCATGTTTAACCCTGTGCAAAAGAAGACCAACAATGATAATAAGCTAACTGAAAAATGCAGGTTTTTACTGTAAAAGACTCATGGTTGACCAGAACACACTGATATTTCCCAGGGCCTAGCTCTAAGATCCCACAAGGGCAGTTTTAGGCGAGCATTTCCAACAATGTGGTCCTGAAAAATCCATTGCCAAAAAATTGGAACTAGTATGTGAATGAAAAGTCTGTGTTTGTTCACTTGTGTTAATAGCCTTGTTCCTTAGGATGACTAAGTCATAGACAGTAGTGATTACATCTAAACATTAAGTGCAGTAGGCTCTGGGAAGCCGAGAATGCCCACTTCAGCCGACGTTCTCCCGAACGCTGGTTGTTTACCCAATAGCCTGGCACTGTCGGGGGCTGGAATCTAAACGGTGGAGAGAGAACAGTGGCAGTGCTGGTGCCCTGGCACTTATTGGATGTCTTTACCCCTGAGAGCTGGGCCCTTGCCTCTCCTGACAAGCCATGACACTTAAGGACGGAGGACACTTAGGGCTCGCGTAGAACTGCAGGCCTGTGTAGTTGGGGGCAGCACACACAGAGCTCGCTTAGTGTACATTGACCGTCACTGGCCTTGATTCTCAGCTGTGCATCCCCTTCATCACATGGAAATGGCAGAAAAGACAGGCCTTCTATGGAGACATAAGGAAAGATTTCTCTAGGAGTCTTATATGATCAGCCTAAAAATATATGATAAGCATACTTATATGCATATAGCAATAAGCAGGTATAATAAAAATTTGTAGTGTAAGTATATCTTTTAGATATTTTTTACTTTAGTATTTTGAAAAAATGTTGAAGAAATTCTAAAGAGCTCATTAAATATGATAAAATAGAAGCAAATTTGAGTCAGAAAAAAATATGTAAGTGAAATATCAAAAGGGAACATAGGCATTTGAGTGCGGTGACCTCAAGCAGGTTTCCGGCATGGTGAGGAGGACTTTATCTCTTGGAGATAGTTTTTTTCCAGGAGATGAAGTAAGTTTGCTACAGAAATGCATTTCTGAGGATTAGCAAGTTTGTGGGCGACTTTGCAGACTAATTGTGTCTAGTTGTTATCTTAAAGCTTAGCCTTTTCTCTGGCCTTTTGAAATGTATATGCTCAGGGTGTGTGTGTGTAGGGGGGGTTCTTCTGTTCATAGCTTCATCCTGTTGTCTTTGTCCTGACATGATAGAAGCCAGCAATTTGGAGTGCTCCAGAGGTTCCTTTCTTACAGCTTCTAGGTGACCAGGATGTCACAATCTTTTTCATGAAGACATGGGACCAACACTTGGTACATCATCCTTGTCTTGTTCACACAGCAAGAGCCCTGTGCCTCACACACCCAAGTGACTGCAGACAACACCTGTAGAGCGGTCACATGCAAGTCTACATTTTGGAAAGGATAAGGACGTGGGTAGGCAAATGCTGTTCTTGCCCATGAGCAATGCAACTTAGACAAGAATGCTGAGAAATTTACTTTCAGTTTTCCTTTCTGCAAAAATCCCCTTTTTTTCGTTTTTCCAGACAACCAGAAAACCATGAGAAAGTTCCTGGTAAGAACCAAAAAGACAAAGTAGTCAGGAACATGGCCTTGGACTGTCGAGTGTGTGTCCTGGTCACATGAAGTGGCCTCCTAGGAAGGCACTGATTTCATGAGCCTTTTTTCATTATCTGTAAGTTGAGAGTAATAATTGCTTCCATAAGTTTTTAATGTACAGATTAACAATAAAAATTGCTTGGTCTTGGGCCTGGGTAAAGCTGGGGCTTACCTCTTACCATGAATCTGTGTAATTTATAGAACCACAGTGTGCAAGCTTAAACAGACTGTGTGTGACCATGCAGTGAGGACACTAGCATTTGTTTACAAACCTATTCTCCCTGCCAAACGGGAGACCAATTGGAAGTCTGGATAGCAAGGCTTGTGGGTCTTTCCCAGGGTCAGTGGCTTCCTGTAGGCTTGGGCTGAAGCTGCCTGCTCTTCACTGACCGCTGCTATCACACTGGGAGGATTAACAGCCCTCACTTTGTGATATGGCATGTTTGATATTGACATACCATCATCATTGATTGGTTTAAAGGCGACATCCTAGTCTATGATGGTTCGTGCCCCTCTGTGGTCAGTGGATGCTACAAAGTGAGTCAGGATCCCTTCTAGGTATTCAATCTCAGTTCCAAAAGAATTGAAGAGTTTACTTCAGTGGAAACTGAAGAAAATCTTTATTAGAGCTTGCAGGAAAGCTGTAAATTTTCATGGTTTTTGGGAAGAGCGAAGGAAAGAAGTTATGACATTTAAGCTGGCCTTGAGATCAGATGTGTGATGGACAAGCAACCACATGGCTGGGTGGGGAGTGGCTTTAGAGGCAGCATAAGGAAGCACAAATTGCTGGAGAAACCCAAAGTGTTGAGAAAAAAAGGCTTGGAAGAAGAGAGCAATTCAAGTTCATAGGCAGACTTATGAAGCTGCATGGATGAGCCCGGGTAAGCTACTGGGCTAAGGGCAGGTATTCCAGGATGGGAAATACAGCCTCTCATTAAAGAATTAATTATTTCTCCTGAGGCCTTAGTGTGGCTTAGGGTGAACCTGCCTTCCTAGGGATTGTCTTGTGACCAAGTGACTGAGCTGATCAGCTGCAAGGTCTGGTCTCTCCCCAGGCCAGACATTCTATACGAGTCACATCGGGGGCTTCCTCTAAAGGGTCTGACTGCTCCTCTGACACTCGAAGCTGCGAGGGACACGCAACAAGGAGCTTCCACTTGGCCACATGAGACCGTGAAGGAAAACCAGCAACAGCAGCAGATCAGCATTCGAGCCGGCATGTGGCTGTGGTCTTTCAGCTGCCTTCATTGCTGATAGGCAGCATGCTTTCATTGCTTACACAGTGTCGTTCAGAGGGGCAGTGATGCATTGTCAGCATTTAGCATACCACCTGATATACCACAGACAAAGACACCTCAGTAATAGGAACAAAAGAGCCCATGCTGATGTTGTAAATCACCTCCCCTTTCTGCTTAGGCAGTGCTGCTATCTGCTGTTTGTCCCCACATTGATGATTTTACCGACTCTTACTCCGTCGTTTCTGTCATCTTTGATAATTAGAAATTCTCTGCATTTACTAATAATTGCTTTTTTTATTCCATGCTGAGCAAATCCTTCCAGACCAGGGAGGGAATGTAAGAAGACACTAAGGAACAACAGCCATAGTGACTCCCAACCCCCTGAGAAAGCGTCCCTGCAAACACTGTCCAGAAGAAGTAAAGTCTTGCCAGGCTCAGTAGCATGAATGTGCAGCCCTGTACTTGGACAGATGAGGCAGGAGGATCAAGAGTGTGAGGCCAGCCTGGGCTATCCTGTGAGACCCTGTCTCATAATAAATGAGCACTCCAGAAACCCCGCAGAGAGTAAAGAGAAGAGTTAGGAAGCTCTGCTTCAGGGATGGTGATAGTTAGAGCAGAAGCAGGAGCAGTGTCTGTGACAGAGGACACATTAGCCCTAGGTGTGTAGTCACCCCAAGGACCACACACAGAACAATTTGTCTTCTAGAGAGGAGAACTCAGTGTGAGGCTCCGGGATGGAAGGATGCTCCGTTACAAGACTACAGACAAGAGGATGTTGTACCGCGAGGCAGGACTACCTGGAACGCCGCCTGCTGGATGGTCTGCGGTGGCCAGAGGACCTGGTGGGGAAGAAAGGAGGGAGGCTTGATCATATTTGGTTAACAAATACTTCCTGTTGTCAAGTCAGTACACAGTATAGATCCCATTGATTAGGGAAAGTTAGGAATTTAAGAGTCTCCGATTAGGGCTATAAACCACGTTGGCATTCTGGCTGATATTGTCACGAGATATAAATATTAAAGGGTTTAAATAAGAAAAACCAGGCAACCTCATGATCACAGAACAGAGTACACATTTGGATCCCCAGCTGACTCCTCAGAGTGGACATTTGGAAGATGAATGAAGTTCTGAGAACATGTAACTGCATTCACCCCACCACTGAAAGCCCAGCGTTTGAGATTCTGTGTGTGTGTTTTCCAGCTTGAGTATTTCACATTGTTTTTATAAATGGTATAATAGCTTTATTTGTCATAAAGTGACAATTTATAGCTTAAAGGGCAGCTGGGATAATCATCTGCAAGGCAGAACTGGAAGTGAGTTCTCCCGGTACATAACCCTAGTCAAGTGGCAGATCTCCTCCAAGCTGCCAATTCGCCCTTTCCTTTTGTACCACAGAACTGCCTACGGCTCACCTTCATCCAGCTTTCATGAAGGGTTTCTGTGTGCATGTAGCACTGTAAAAACATGTAACTACTGGCAGCAGGATCCCTGAATAGCATTCCAGGAGGGCCATGAGATTACAGCGAGGAGGACAATGTCACCTGCCCCAAGGCCATATTTATGGATGAGAAAACTCCTGGCTCATGTTAGTCACTGGGACCTCCAGGCCTTTTGGTGATGGTTCACGGATGGGTCATCTGTAGCCCAAAAGTTGCTGAGCGGCTCTACCCTTTAATACCAACATGCTCTCTCTCCTGACAAACCCTCTGCACAAGCACATTGAGCACATCCTGTTTACATTTCCAGTAAATTCAACTGGATCAAAATTTGAAATCCCACGCATGGTAGATTAGGCCTGCCAAGACCTGGCCACCATTTGCTTCTGGTCCCATTCCACACCAGCGGTCCAGCCTCTCAGAGCATGGGGCAGTGCCTGTCCTGTCCAGGTGCCAAGTACATCTCTAGCTGGGTCCACAGCCCTTTCAGTTGCTCCTAACCTCTTGGCACCTATGCCTCACCTCCACATTCCTGTCTCCCTCCCATGACCTAAGCAAGGTCTGGTTACCATTTCTGGTTGTCTGTTGTTCTTTCTCTTGCTAGGATCTGTCAGAAGTTGTATATCTACATTCAGAATTTATACAGTACTGGAAAAGTTTGGTTCAGCACGTTACAGGTATAAATGTACATAGTATTGAATCAGAAAATATTATAACAAATAATAAACACATGCATTTCTTATAATAACTGCCAAAAACTTGAGAAAAATTTATATTCAATTCTTTAAATTGGCCATTTTTATAATTGGAATAGAGAACATCTTCTCTTTCTTATAAAGATTGGGTTCACATAGTATTTTATTTTCCATTGGCTTAATTTGTTAAATCAAGCCCATATAGACTATTAGTTTTTATCCTGGGCTTGTTTATTTTATAGTGGCATGCCAACAAGTATCTTATACATTCAATTCATGTCCCTGACCTGACATTGAATTAATGGGTAAGTTTCACTTTGGTGTATTGCCTGTCAAATAAATTCCCGAAAATATCATCTAACTCTTTCCTCAAGGTTGCACATGAACATGGCCATTTGACAGAGACAGCTCTAATGAGCACCCCCAGATCAAGCTTTAACATTCTGTACTGGATGGTAGGAGGAGAATTAGGAGGCTAATGAGGCTTGGGAAGCCTTCAGAAGGCCCTACAAGGCCTCAGCCCTCTCTGAGATTGTATAAGAGATGACCAGTTAACTGAAGTGGGACACTTCGGCCATACATCTGTCTTCCCATCACCTACATTGGACTTTGTCAGGTGCTTTTTCTGTTCTGTCTATGCCCTCTCAATCTAGGCTGAACAGACATTAAAAACAAGTTTCCATACAAATGCTATCCAATGTTAAAAACCATTTCCATCTATATTGAACAATACATCAATGCCTCTTCTCTTGGAGAGTTAGTATTGAAATAAGATGCGTAGCATTTTGAAGTCTATCAAAGGCTGTTACAGCTCTCCCCATTGCAGGAAGTTGTTTTATTTCTGTATTATTATTTTCTGAAGGAGACTTTCTTGTCCTTTCTGCGCATGCATTGTTTTGTAGAAGAAAGCAAGCTTGCTCTTGGACTGGTGTGCATTCCCCTCTTCTCTTCACTCGATTATTTAGTACTTACCGTGACTGTTTTCTTAACCCAAGTGGAGGTTTCATATTCGAGCTGACATTGATCTCTCTGTCAATGAGCTGTGTCATATATCTTCCAGTCTGAATGGACTAATATCCTCCACGAACTGTGGCTGAGACATGGCATTGTGTACAGATACCAGCTCTGGAAAGGGCCTGTATGCTCTGAGGACATGACTGGACTGGGGGAGCTATTTTTCTTATCTTGATTAAGGCAGCCCCTGATCACTGATGAAAGAGTTGTGATCTGGAGACCCCAATAAAGTCCCAGCCGAGAGAAAAGCACACAAAGCCTTTGCTAGTTTTAAAATGTTTGAAATGACTGGCCTATCTCGTTCTCCAGGCCAGTGGGTGGTCTCATACAAAACACTGCTCTGGGCAAAGCAATCCACCCCCAAATCCTGAGGAGTGGGGTCACTCGTCCTGACATCTCAGTGGCCATACAATCAGCCAGCCTATATTTAGCCAGGAAGATGAGAGCTGCTCCTTCTTGGGAGTGCGAGACTTTCTCACCCGTGTTCCATCTCACTTTCTCCAAGAAAGCAGTCCAAGCCGAAGCTGAAAAGGAGAAGGCACTGTGGAAGCCAATCTGAACCGATGCACGGCACCAGGAAGGCACTCACACACAGCAGACGGCTCCGAGTCAGGGTCAGGAAAGAAATCACTCGTGGAGAGGTGGAGATGCCAGGCCTGCTAAGTGAATGAGATGCTGCTCAGGGCCATTCAGGCACCGTTTCTCTGTCAGCTGGAGACAACTCTCACTCCTCTTCTTCGGCAAGTAGTTTTCCAGGGATATGAACCTATCTTGTCCAAAGAGATAGTGTCATGGAGGAAGTCAAGGAAAACATCGGTCTCTACGGTTACAGGTGTGTTGCTCCAGGCCCAAGCACACAAAGGCTACATCTTGTCACATCCTGTCTAGTGAGGTGAGGCAACAGGAGCAGTAGGAAGCTAATGTCTGGAAACTCTTCCCATCATCTCTGCAGGAGAGTGTGGTACTCATTACCCTCCCCTTTCAGAATTCTTTGGTGCATATTTGATCATTTGGAACAGTGGTCGCAGTAATTACATTAGGCCAACAGTTATGAGCAATCAGGTAATGCCATAGTTTCCCAATGCAAACCCTTCAGCATGCTTAGTATCTTACTGTATGGAACTGCCACACAAAGTAACTTCCTTAGAACCAGACGATGCCCGTGGTTGCTCTTTTCCTCAAAAGATCTACATGGTGATATGAATGATTTGGACAGACCCAGAAGGAAGCAGCTGGCTGTTGGAAAATTCCAGGACCGACTAGGATCTCATGGTGTAACTTCAGCATATGTCAAGCACAGCTCCTCACCCTCAGGCTGGGAGGAGCTTCAGCAGCACTGCCAAAGCCTCTTCAAGGAATGCCTTCTCCCCATGTACAGAGGGTGGGCGTCTACTACAGAAAGAATCATTCTCAAATTCTTTTAGATCAAATGCTAATATAGTCTTCTAAGACAGGAGAAAAGGGGTAGATTTCTCTGTTTAAAATATAAGTGTTCCCCACAATTGGGGCAGCATCACCAGTTTAGTTTGGATTGGGGCCGGTGTGGAAGACCCTGGGAGACACAGTGGCCATAACGTCAAGGATATTCTCTTATAACTCTACGGTATTTTCTCTGCAATGAGATGAGCTGGCATCTGAGAGCAGGGAGGAAAGAGGAGGACTGAGTGAATAAGTGAGAAAGGGAATTGTGGGGACGGGGGGGGGGGGGGACTTGTTCCAGCTCTGATGATTCCTAAGGAATGAATCTTTCCCGAGATAAACTGTAACAAAATTCCTCTAATGTCTGGATCGTTGTTGTAATGCAGAAATGGTCTATCTATGGATTTACACCACACTGGAAAGACAGGTGTCTGAATATTATCAAATATTCTTTATGTGACAGGAAGGAAGCCAGAAAGCTCCGGTAGAGGTTTTTAAGTTATTTTCAGATGGGCATGCTTAGAATTTTTATAAAGTACTGCTTCAAAGAGCCAGGGAAACCTTATTCACTGTGAATTAGTTTGCCCAGTGCAAGACAGGAGCAGTGAATTAGCAGGAGGGTTTCTGCAGATGCATCTCACTGTGTAATAGAAAAGGCAGAATGTGATCTCTCCAGGCTATTATTAGATTTGTGGGGCTCTCCTCTGTTGTCAATAGTTATGTAGATTATCTTCCAGCTATAGATACTCTACTATGTTAGAACATGATCAAATTACTGTTGTAGTCAGTAGACCAGTCCTGGGGGATTCATCGTTCAGACTAAACAGTCTTAAAATGTGATAATAACAATTGCTAACTATAGCTGGACGAAATTAGAAGGCTGGTTATCAGCCAGCTGCCTTCTTTCTTGCTCATTCCCTGGATTTCACCAAACTTCAAGGCTAGCTGGCTGCTGGCAGTTCTTCATGGCTTTTATCCATCCTCTGGGGCTTTTGTGGAGACTAAAGAATGTTAAAAATCAATGAGCCATCGTCTGCTGTGTAGGAAGATGTTATAAGTATTTGTTTCAAATAGGGCACGCTTCTTGTTTGGGCAGATGTTTCTAGCTCAAGAGGCGACTTTGTGGTAGCCAATTCATCTTTGTCCGTCCAGCTCTATTAAAGTGTGCTATTACCAACCTACTTCTTGGCTCATGTGCAGCTAAGAGACACACCTTTATTTAATTCAGGTATTTATTGGCACCCGATAAGTATACCAATAGTGTAATAATTGACTGATAGAGAAAGTGGTGCATAAGCACACATAATTCACATGCATGTAGCTGTGTATTTATATTAATTAATTAAGTAGTGACTTCTTGATTAAAACTTAAACACTCCTATGCAAAGTTAATTATCATTTCACTTTACATTTATAAAAATAGTTTCTAGGAATAATATACTAAGACAGGATGTAAAAATGAGTGTTTTCATTTGTGTTTCTTTTTTATTATTCTTATTGAGCTCAACCATTTTTCCTCTTCCCTCCCTTTTTTCCCTCTCCCCTCCGATCCTTTCCCATGATCCATATACTTCCAATTTACTCAAAAGATCTTGTCTTTTACTCCTTCCTATGTAGTTTTATGTAAGTCTCTCTTAGGGTCCTCTTTGTTGTCTAGGTTCTCTGGGGTTGTGGAATGTAAGCTCGCTTTTCTTTGTTTTATGTCTAAAAGCTACTTATGAGTGAATACACATGATATTTGTCTTTCTGAGTTTGAGTGACCTCACTTAATATGGCTTTTTCTAGATCTATCCATTTTCCTGCAAATTTCAAGATGTCATTTTTTTTAACCGCTGAGTAAGTACTCCATTGTGTAAACATACCACATCTTCTTTATTCTTCAGTAGAGGGGCATCTAGGTTGTTTTCAGGTTTTGGTTATTATAAATAATGCTGCTATGATCATAGTTGAGCACTTGTCCTTGTGGTACGGTTGAGCATCTTTTATGTTATGATTGATCATCCTTGATTGATTAACCCAGCATGTGGTATTCCTGGGTCTTGAGGAAGGTAGTTTCCTAATTTTCTGAGAAATCGCCATACTGATATCCAAAAGGGCTGTACCAGTTTGCGCTCCCACCAGCAATGCAGAAGTGTTCCCCTTACCCCACATTCTCTCCAGTATAAGTTGTCATCAGTGTTTTTAATCTTGGCCATTCTTACAGGTGTAAGATGGAATCTCAGAGATATTTTGATTTGTATTTTTCTGATGGCTAAGAATGTTGAACATTTCCTTAAGTGTCTTTCAGTTATTTGAGATTCATCTGTTGAGAGTTCTCTGTTTAGATCTGTACCCCATTTTTATTGTATTATTTGTTCTTTAGATGTCAAGTTTCTTGAGTTTTTTGTATATTTTGGATATCAGTTCTCTGTATACCAGCTCTGTAGCAGAGTGAGTGGTTGTAGACACTTGAATGTAATGTTGCAAACAGAATTCCTGCCTACTGAAGCTGCCCAGAAACTGGGAGACGGCTCATCAACAAGTAACTAAGTATGTTTTTCATATACTTAGAGGGAGTGAAAACTTGGCCAGCAACAACCAAAATAGCAATGCAGACATAAAGCATATCAAAAGGACAATTACAAATTGACAGTTCATGTCAAAGGTGAACTACTGCAGGAAATGCATGGTGGCCTGGTAGACTGAGGGACCATCAGAGAGTGTTGAAAGGAACAGTGTAAGGTAAGTGAACACAGCAAGTTCCAATGCAGCGTGAAGGTGCCGCACTGGGTATGAGGAAGTTGTGTGACCATAGCAGGTTAGGAGACAGGCAATTGTGTGTAAAGAATGTGAGAGGAGATAACAGAGGACACCAGGCATAGTGGTGACCGGATCTGCTTTGCTTCATAAACACTGTTTCAGCTTCCAATGGAGACATGGCTTGGGAGGACAGAAATGGAAGTGGAGCAAAGAGTTCTGAGGCTCCTCGTAAAAGACAGAGCTGCCTTTGGTTAGGCTGGCATCTGTTCGGAGGGGTGGAGAGTAGACTGATTGGCTACATTCTTGAGCTAGAACTCACAGTGTGTATTTATGTAAATGAGGAGCTAGGACAATGCACAGATATTTGTCTTGAGCACTTGGATGTGAACAGGGCTGTTGTATTGAGATGGAGACCTCTAGGCAGGAGCAAGTTTCATTGAGAATAATCAAGAGTTTGTAAATTGGAAATATTAACTTGAAGATGATGATGCCTGTGCTGAGATAACTTTCTGTATCCATCTAGAAATTAAAGCTTGAACTGTAGCTTCATGTGTTGGTGTAAGTCTGCCATCCCAGCATGATGTAGGATTCCCGTCTGTATGCTATGAATATGTTTTATTACCATTGGTTATTGAAGAAGCTGTTTCAGCCAATGGCTTAGTAGAGTAAAGCCAGGTGGAAAATTCGAACAGAGATCTAGAGAGAAAGTAGGTGGAGTCAGGGAGACGCCAGGTAGCTTCCAAAGGAGAAAGACTCCAGCAAAGGAAAAAAATGCTAGCTGTGAGTCAGAACCTAACCGGTAGGCCACAGCCTTGTGGCAGTACACAGCATAATAGAAATGTTTAATTTAAGGTGTAAGAGTTAACTAGAAATATTCCTAAGCTATTGGACAAACACTGTTGTAATAATATAGTTTCTGTGTTACTATTCAGGTATGAGTGACCTGGAAACAAATAGGCAGTCTCTGTCTATGCCAGCATTTAAATAAGGTAGTAAGGTGGATAATTCAAGGCCACCCTGAGCTACATAATAAGTTATAGGCCAGCCGGGGCTGAACAGTGAGACCCCATCTCAAAGCCAAAATCAACTAACCAAATAATAATAGCTGAAATATAAAGTGGGATGAGTTTAGATATTGAAATCTTCACAGACTAGGTGATGCGGATTGTTAATGAGAGGGTCTCGAATCACCTAGGAGATGAGGGTCTGGACTTGTCTGGGGTATTTTCTATATGGGTAATTAAAATTGGAAGGCCCTCCCTAAAGGGAATGGCACTATTCCAAACTTGGGGCTCCTAGATGTATGTAAAACAGAGAAAGTAAGCTGAGCTTAGTGCTCATCACATTCTGCTTCCTGACTGGATGGGGTTGGCCAGCTGCCTCATGCTCTTCCCACCATGACTTCCCAGACATGATGGACTGGACTGGGCTTTCAAAGTGTGAGCCAGAGTAAACTGTTCCTAATGGTGCTTTTGTCAGGGTCTTTGTAAGAATAATGAGAAAAATAATGAATGTACCTAGGGATTGTACAAGACTATCTAAGCAGTGAGGATAGACAGAAAGAAAAAAGTCATGTGAACTGGACCTCCCAGAAAAGAGGTTGGCAGAATCACAAAGGATCAACCAGGGCACAGGAGGAATGCACTGTCAGGCCTGTGCTGCTGAAGGCTCCCTATTTAGTGACCACACTCACATATAAAACCTAAGTGGATTTGAAAGAGCTTAAACAAGGGTACAGGAATGAGTCCGTGGGGAAGAGCATTGGCTGTTGTTGCAGAGGACTCAGATTTGGCTCTTAGCACCCATATAGTAAGTAGCTTATAACAATTTATAACTCCAGTTTCAAGTTCTGACCTCTGTGGGTTCTGCACACACATGGTACGGATATGCAAGCAAAACACTCATAAAAGAAAGACCAACCCTATGATACTGACCCCCTAAGCCATCCTGATGGGGCTGGCATATAGTCTCAACTATTCAGGGGGCTGATAAGGATGATTCTAGTTGGAACCCTGCCTGGACTACACAGCGAGTTTAAGGGCAACTTAGGCAACTTTAGCAAGATGTATTTTAAAAAAAGTGAAAAGAAAGACAGATGTCAAGCTCTGAGGTAGAGCACCTACTTAGAATGCATGTGCCACCCGGGGTCAATGTCCTGCAAGAGAAGCTAGCGTTCTACTTCAAACAATAAGTGTAAGCTGGAATATGAAGTGTAATATTGGTTTTTCTAATGATGAGCTAGAGATAATTTTTCTGTTTTTTCTCATTAATAAAAAAGGTTCTAATGAGCTTTGGATGGTCCTTTGAAGATATTTATAACTTCAATCAGTTCACATATTTATCACACATAAATTTCAGGCCAGTTAGCTATCCTTCAGCAAAGTAGGGGGAGAGTTCAATGGATTAAATACCTTTCCCATGAATGTCTGATTTTCCATTTTAGTGATTCATAGTATCTATGCAAAAATCCTTAAATGAGAACCCACACATGTCCAGAGCACAGTAAGTTCTGTGGCAATGCTGTTTAATATTTGCCATCTCTGAAGTGCCCCATGTCTGTCTCCAGTCTTTATCGACCTTCATGAATACTCACTTATAAGAAATAGGACCCGTGCTTGCTTTGGATTTCAATTGCAAAGCTTTCCACTTCTCCTTCCAAGGAAATATGTTTTATGCATCAATTCCACAGTTCTTATGATGATTTTTTACAGACAAGTTGATATGAATGTAGTGATTTTTGCAAATTTCATATTTCAGCTGAAATATGCCCACCTAAAACATACCGCCTTAAATAAAAATAAAGATGAGAGACGTCTGTTCCATCATATGTTTCAATCCCTCTTGTTCTGCAATCATTTCATGCTCAGTTCTCAGTGGTCATAGTGCTGAGGTTCTTGTGACTTGAGTCACATGGGAGTAAGCACATTCAGCCAATACTGTAGAGTAACCTTTACCACAGGACACTGAAATCACCTTACTGTGTATTTCATTTTTTAATATAAATTATTTGTTGTTGTTGTAATTTTTGCTTTGTCTCAGTGTCTTTCTTTGTTGACAGGTTGGCCTTGTATTCCTGGGTTCAAGTGATCCCATTATCTCAACCTTCTGAATTGTGAGATACAGGCACAGGCGTGCGCCACCATACCCAAATGAGTTCCCTGCTTTTTGTTATTGTTTTGTTTTGCTTTGCTTTTTTTTTTTTTAAGATAGCATCTCTCTACATAGCCCTGGCGGTCCTGAAACTCACTTTGTAGACTAGGCTGGCCCTGGATTCCCTGATCTGACTGACTGTGCCTCTCAAGTTCTGGTGTTAAAGACCAGCACTGCTTTATTTGTTTATGTAGATGAGTTCTTGTTTGCATGTGTGCCCATACACCGCAAGAGGGCATCAGATCCCGTAATAGATGGTTGGGAGCCACCATGTGGTTGCTGGGAATTGAACTCAGGACCTCACGAACAGAGAGCAACCAGAGTTTCTAACCTCTGAGCCATCTCTCCAGCCCCTTGGTGCTTTCCAAGTACAGCTCTCTCAGCCTTTCTAGACTCCAGGAGTGTTTGGATCCATGCTTCCAATTTCTGTAGAGAAGTACGGTCTTAGCCCTTTCTGTTTACAATGTGCTCTTGGTCTTGTCTGTGTGAACACAAGCATGGCGGGGGAACTTTCATAATCAGTGAATATATAACTCATGTAATTTTGACTCTGGTTGTAATTTGGTATTAAGAACGGTGGAAGTTGTCGTTTCATTCTGCTGTTGTGGTAAAAACATTCTGACAAGGAGCAGCTTAGGGAGGAAAAGGCTGATGTCATCTCCCACGCCCAGGTTACAGTTCAGCATCAAGGGAAGTTAGGGCAGGGGGTCAAGGCGGGAACCTGAGGACACTAATGATGTAAGAATGTGCTTGCTCTTCGTCTCCTCATCATGCTTACCCAACTTGTTATATAGTCTGGGATGACATGCCGAGGGAATGAAGCCACCTGTCGTGCCTGGACCTGCCTGTATCAGTTAAATAAGACACGCTGACAACCTGTCGATTCAAATGGCCTTCTTAGGTTACTCTAGGCCATGTCAAGCTGGCAGTTAAAGCTAACTACATCAAAGTCCAGTATTTTTCCAACCATGTTTTCCAAGGTGAAGAGAATAAGATGAATTGATGTAAAATCAGACATTAGTCCTTTATGCTTTCATGTCGAGGTCAAGCACAAAGTGAAAATCAATGCTACAATTCTATAACATGGGGCTCACATATCTGAACCATTTCTAAACCAAAGCTGAAATGTTTGTGGGTTTTAGATTTATTGATCATTTACAGAATCTGTTACATTAAAACTATAATTGGATGTGTTTTGGGTTTTGAAAAACCATAGTTTTCAGGAATTGGGTTCTAATGGGAGTAGGGAGAGTTAGAGAACCAAGCGTGAGGAGTCTTATACCAGATAATATAAATAGAAAAATGCAGTGCTTTAGTTTACATTGAATATATGAAGCCTCATAGTTTCAAAATGTTTCTTCGCTGAAAATGAACAGGATAGTCAATGGCTAAAGAGGATGGATGTAAAGATTTAAAAAAACACTGAAAATTGAATTTTATTAGAGAAACCATACCAGCTGCGTGACTAGTGATATGTATGAAAACAAGCTGTGCATACAGGTGCACCATCAGGATGCATGAGCAGGTGTACCATCAGGATGCATGAGCAGGTATACCATACGATGCATGTGCAATTATATCATCAGGATGCATGTGCAATTATATCATCAGGATGCATGTGCAATTATATCATCAGGATGCATGTGCAGTTGTACCATAGGATGCGTGAGAAGGTGTACCATAGGATGCATGTGCAATTATATCATCAGGATGCATGTGCAGGTGTGCCATCAGGATGCGTGTGCAAGTGTACCATCAGGATGTGTTGTACAGGTGTGCCATCAGGATGCATGTACAGCTGTACTCTTAGGATGAATGTGCAAGTGTACCATCAGAATGTGTGTGCAGGTGTGCTGTCAGAATGAGCCTGTAGGTGTACCGTCAGGATGTGTATGCAGGTGTACCTTCAGGATGCATGTGCAAGTATACCATCAGGATGTGTGTACAGGTGTACCTTCAGGATGCATGTGCAGGTGTACTGTTAGGATGCATGTGCAGGTGTACTGTTAGGATGCATGTGCAAGTGTACCATCAGGATGTGTGTGCAGGGGTACCGTCAGTAAGCATGTGGAGGTGTACCATCAGGATGTGTGTAAAGGTATACTGTGGTACCCAAGTAATGCTAAACAAAGGTCAACATTGAGTCATCTTATATTTGTAATAATGTAATGTCAGGTAATTAATAATAGCCTGCATAAAATTTTGGTATATGAGACTAAGATATTTGACTAACAATTTGAGAACAGTCATTTGAAGCACTAGCCATGAACACTTCAAATTTGATTGAAATTCTTCTGATACCATGTAAGGCATTTTCTTTTAACTTTGGTGGCTTTGCATTCAGATAACAGTCAAGACCAAGCCTTCAGAAATGATATCTTATTGTTCTCTGTAGTTCACCAAATTCCATTCATCAACCATGTTACTGTCAAAGAAATGACACGGATGCGAAGTGATAGACACTACAATGATGAAGTCTATTCCATTTTGCTGTCAGTCTCATTCCATCAGTAAGCAGCAAATGTTAGAAACCAAGCCAGGTACCGAGAGAGAGAGCAGAAAAAAGAGAAGGAACAGTTCTATACTCCTCTGCTCCATGAATAAACATTCTGGGGAAACACAGGCCAACTGTGTGCATCTGTGCATTAGAGCCTTTGAAAAGAAACAAGGCCAGCAGGAACGCTGTCTGTGCCTCTGGCTGTCTGTGCCTCTGGTGTAACGAGGGAAGCTTACCTAAATGAGGCCTTGGGTGAGTCAGGGATCCATTCTCCTTGCTCACGACTCTGAAAATGAGCACTAAGGAGAGAATGGGTCACTGGCCAATGATACAGGATGGTAGGTGTTCTCCACAGCTGTTCTTGTTCTGTGTCTCATTCCAAAAGAAGAGTAAAAGGAAAGAATTGGCGGAGGATCTGGTGTGTTCTGTCTGTCTGTCCTGCCACTGCAGAGTCCCTGATGGAGGCTCTGAGCACTTGAGTGTGGCCTCTGATTCCCCCCAGACTCTTCCTTCCTTACCTTTACTACAAGTCACTCCTTCTGGACTTCTTCGAACACTGGACTCTGGTTTGCCCACCTGTGCTTTATGCTTGAATGTTGAGGGTTTTGTTGTTGTTTGTTTTAAGATGTAGTCTGATTATGTATTCCAGGCCATTCCGGAACTCATATTCTCCATGCCTTGGACTCCTGATAAAATATTTGGGGATTCAGGCACAAGTCTCTACCCAGGGCCTTGCATTTGGATCTTAATTACATGCTCTTGGCTGATTTGGTCATTCAGTTATTTACCATTCTGCTGAGGGATTTTTCCCTACACTCTGGCCTAGTAGGGTGTGTCCCTGGTCATTTTTATGCTTCAGATTTGCAGATGCATGCCAGGCAAGGATATTTGATTTTATTTATTGTTCTCAGAAATTCTCAGTCATTTATTGTTATTTCTATTTTAGATGAAGATACTGAGGTTCAGAACATCTTACCCACCTGTGCCTAGGTCCTAACAGCTGTGAAGCAGCCCACATGGCATTGGAGTCAGGTTACTCCTGAACCCAGCATTGCACCGGCTGCAGTGCATGGCTGCATTCTCCCTCCTTCCTCTCCTCACATATCTCAGTTGTTAACTTTAATGTTGCTTCTAGAGACACTGTGCTGCCCAACCAGCATTAGAGGTAACCTCGAACGGCTAGAGTGGGTCAAGGCAGAGACTATGGGGGCATTGGAATTATACAGAGCCAGGTTTAAAAATCCAATGAATGATGAATGCCTGGGAAGCCCAGCAACTCTGAGTAAATTTCATTGCCAAAAATTGCTTTTCATCAGTAAACTTACAAAATGAAAATTGACTTTCCAGTGATCTTCAATAGAACACAGTGTCATCTGAGCATGGACGTAGGCACTCACTCAATGGTACTTGACAGCAGCAGAAATGTCACCCCATATCATTGTTCCCATGGCGAGCCTGTAGCTCACAACCCCATAGTGGTCTGTTCTGTTTGCACAACAGCCATGGAGACAGAACATGTGTGTTTCATTTTGGAGCAGATTTCCAAGAGTCAAAGCCTGGAAGAAGCTATTCTATAAAAACATGCACTATTTCTCCATGGTCTGTATCCCTGTGTTCACTGGCAATTCGTGCTGGTGCTTTTCCTCCCAAACAGTTTCCTCCATCACCTCGATCACCACGGCTTCCTCTAACTAGTGTTTCTTCTGCAGATGTTGCTAGTCTTACCTTAAAATATCCTCTTTTTTTGTGCTATGTGTATGTACCTTTTCCAGAAGAAAAATAGGTGATTGAAAGATAGGTAGATAGACACTAGTGATAAACTTTTATTTGTTTCTGAGTATCTTTAAAAATAGATGTTGCTCTAAAAATTTATCATTTGCTATTTTAAGTGTAATTCTTTGTAAATTTTAAATGAAACAAACTCAAAAGGACTCAGGAATAAATTTCAACAAAAAATAAGCTAAATTAAATCTTTTCTATACTAAATAAAAAATAACTGAGAAAAAATATCTGAGTAGATCATTATCTGAGATAATTTTGATGAACATCTACAGATTTTTTTAAAGTATTAATAAACTTATTTCTAGAAAAAAATCACATTTAATTTCATGATTCATATTTGTTCTGATATAAACTATGATTCTTAATTAAATAAGCATAGTATGTGCTCATTAATTGCAGAGGTTTATTTACCAACTTATACTCTATGTATATACATACATACTTAGCATTTTAGTACTTATAGTTATTAGATCTTACCAAAGAACTAAGTCTTTTGCAGGCTTTCCATGTTGTAAGTCCATACCACAATTGCTATAAAAAGCCCATTTAACCTGATTTTAAAAATTAGTAAGCGATTTCTTCTGAAGTTCTGGTCTAATTTCCCAAAATTATCTTTCCAATATGTATATACAAACCAAAAGAAAAGTTTTATCTCTCACTAAGTGTCTGCTAACATTGAAAGTTATTGTGGTCCAACTTTGGTCTTTGGTGCAGCAGAAACCAGCTGTGTTGGGGAGTGGCCACTCGCCAAGTCTTCCTGGCTGTGCGGTTGTTACTGCTGCTGCTAGAAAGTGTGCTGGAGTTTGGGAGGAACTATTTGCAGGGTTGTAATGAGCCACCAGATGGTTTAGACAGGTGATCAAACCACAGGTCATTGCCTAAAAAGTCAGGCAAACTGGGTTGAAAATGGGCTATTTTCTGAAATCAGATCTTTTAATCAGTTAGGAAAATGTAGCTTGCAAAGTAAAGCAGCCTTGAAGCATGATGAGTTACTGCACAGTGGCCACAGGAGGTCAGGGAGGTCCAGCATCACTGGTGGACCCAAACACTGCTATTCCCGGCCTTCTGTTGTTGTCGGCCTTGCAGAAGCACTCAGGGTTGACCACCAGAGGATCAGTTCCAAAGGCAATTACATAGAACAAACAATGATTTCAATAGTTTTAATACTATTAAAATAAGACTCTCCATTTTCTTAATGATGACAGAAGCCTGGCTGTTATAATGTAACCTTCCCTGCATGATGTAGTTAAATGAAGATTTATAACCAATTTATACTTAATCTTTTGACAACATTCATTTAGCATTGCCAAATAACAGAAGCTGAGAAACTTTTAGCTTTAGAACCCTGACACTGTAAAAATAATCATCCAATGCATGTCATCGTAATGGGCCTCGCAGAGCGGTCCTCATTATACTGTCAGAGAGATTAAGTTGTTTTAGGGTCAGATTGTTGTGATTTCGTCAATTGCAAGCAGATTTTCTCAGACTGCAATGATAGTTTCATACTTGGTTGGTTGATGATTCCTCCCCTTAATATTGACCATTGTTATTAACTGGCGCATATATTAATTGGTATATGTATATGTATGTATGTGTGAAGGCTTTAGCACCCTGAGAAGAATGTAATGAAAGCCTAATCTGTTTTAATTTGACCGAAGAGTCAGTTAAGACTTCTCCAGTGGTTGTTTGAAGATGGGAGCGCTGGGTAGAAAGAAATTGCTGTGGTGTTGAGATGCCATCAGCAGTCAGAAAGGGCATGAAGAAAGGTGAGAACTTACTGTACACTTACCGAAAGAGCTACCAACCCAGACCTTTAATGAACCTCTCTCTGCTTCAAAACAAGGATTATTATAGAGCAAGTCACAAGACATGAAATGACAGTCAGAGCAAAAATGCTGAACTTAAGTCATTTATGAGGATAAAAGATCAAGAGAAATTAGTTATTTCTCAACAACGAAATGCCCATCAGAACATACATTTTGTTAACTGTCTGCTTTACTGGACAGAAATTATTTTTATACATATATAACAAAAATACAAGCAGATGCTGATGTTAGCAACTGTTATAAGAAATGAGTCTTGAATTTTCATTTTAACAGTAACAAGTGATCCTGATATTGACTTAAAAATAACTCCCCCAAGTCTGGGATTGTAGTCAACATTAATAAATATATTGTCCTATACTTATTTTGCCATAACTCAGATAAACACTGGTCAGCCGGGAATTTATATTTCAGTTAATTAAATGCATTGATATCCATTCCCTGTTTATAAAGTTATGCTGCAAATACTCAATAGCCAGCACCTGCCATGTCGGACAGTACAAGAGCATCCCCACACTCTGGAGGACTTTGTTCTGACCTGGCCTAGAATGCCTGTCTTGACACAATGCTTGCCCATGCAGATCAGTTTTCCATTAAAAAATGTGTACCAGATGCCTAGATTTAATGGTTAAATGGGCTTTGAGGTTTCATGATCCTATCTGGATAGTGAGGGAAGAGCGTGACGCATGGAGGCACAGTCTAGTCTGAGTGAGAGGGGAGGAGAGGAAAGCAGACCCTGAGACGTAAGGCTCCTGGAACCCAGGAGCGGAATTTACTAAGTAAGTGAGTTCCACTCCCCCTGCGAGGCCCTGAGGAGACATTTAAGGAGCACGATGCAGTCCTTGATTTACTTTGGGAAGGTGAGTCTGACAGCAGTTTGGAGGCCTGATAGGTTCTAGACAGGACAGCTGGAGGCAAATGAGCCATTAGCACCAGTCCAGAGGAGGAGAAATGTTCATGGGGGCAGGACTGACAGTGCTTGGGTCAACTCACCCCTGCTGAAATAGTGATACGCATCAAGCAACAGGTCAAAGTGTCTATTTACCTACTTTTGAGTGGGTAGAGAAAGTAGGCTGTTGCCTGATGGCATCTGTTTAGAAAATGAGTCTTGAATTTTCATTTTAACAGTAACAAGTGATTCTTATGTTGCTTTGGAAATAGTTTTAAGGGGCTGGAGAGATAGCTCAGCAATTAAAAGCACTTGCTACTCTTTCAGAGATTGGGGTTCAGTTTCCAGTACCTATGCAATGGCTATCAACTCCCTGTAACTCTAATTTCAGATGACCTGCCACTCCCTTCTGACCTACATGGGTACCAGGCTTATACATGGTGCAGAGGCATACATGCAGGCAAAACACATACACATAAAATAGGTGTTTATGATTCTGTGTGAAATATTACCTATCATGGCAGGATAAAACTACTCAAACCAGTAACCCCTTCCTACATGCTTCTCTCAAATGTATCTGGCATATGATTCATTTAGCAAACAGGTGTTTATGTGGTCTTTTTTGGTTTTTGTTTTTGTTTTGTGATCACTATGGAGATGCAGTTTGGAATGCCGAGAGATTTTACTGGGCAGGAGCAACTGTTGATGCCAATGAATATATGGACAAGCAAGGCTGGAACGTAGTACCGTGTAGGTTCCACCCTCAGATTTTTTTTTTACAAAACCAAGTGCTCTTTATTATTTGAATTGTCCTTTGAAAATTTAGGGGGGGCATGAATTATTATTATTATTATTTTATTAAAAATTTCCACCTCCTCCCTGCCTCCCTTTTCCCTCCCCTCCCCCCAATCACCACTACCCTCCCCCTCCCTCTCCAGTCCAAAGAGCAGTCAGGATTCCCTGCCCTGTGGGAAGTCCAAGGTCCTCCCCCTCCATCCAGGTCTAGGAAGGTGAGCATCCAAACAGGCTAGGCTCCCACAAGGCAGTAGGATCAAAACCCAGTGCCATTGTCCATGGCTTCTCATCAGCCCTCATTGTCCGCCACGTTCAGAGAGTCCGGTTTTATCCCATGCTTTTTCAGTCCCAGTTCAGCTGGCCTTGGTGAGCTCCCAATAGATCAGCCCCAAGAGATGTCCCCAGCTAGGTCCTTGGGCAGCTGAGGAGAGAGAGCCTGAAATGGCCCGATCCTATAGCCATACTAATGAATATCTTGCATATCACCATAGAACCTTCATCTGGCGATGGATGGAGACAGAGACAGAGACCCACATTGGAGCACTGGACTGAGCCTGACGTTGGACGCCAAAATGTAATGGCGTAAACGAATGCAGACAGATTGTAAAAATATATACAGCTTTAATGGAGAAATAGACTTACAGAACCACCGTTCCAGCAGAGACCAGGAAAGCAGAAGCAGCGGCTGGGAGCACGCTCGCCAAATATATAGGCAAACATTAGCCCGAAGCGAACACGCCCCCTAAGGGGCGGGACTTTTCCCTACAATGGACTGGCCTATAAGGGTGCAGTGGGATAAAATCCAGGCACCAATTCATGTCTAGGAAGAGGGGACAGTTGAGGGAAGCATGTAGCAGCCTAGGCTAGTACCTCCCTGAGCTCTCAGGGCACGGAGTCCTAGTGAGCTTGTTGAGTATCCCCAGATCCTCAGTGATGTGATCTCTCGGTGAGATGAGTATTTTTATTCACCTGACTCCAGACCCTTCTGAGTTAAAGGTAGAGGCAGGGGTCGGAAACATGACGCCAGTAACATAACTCTACTCACGAACCGCTGAAAACTTAGGAGGAGATCTGTTTGAAGTATGGAAAACTACAGAAGTGGAGTTCTTCCCTGCCCTATAGACATTCAGCCTGAGGACCTTAGAGGGGCAAGTGTTTAGATCACGACAGTGGGGACTCCTGAGCCAGCTGTAGTATACAGACACATCTTCCCTGGACCCCAAGAGGCCTTTGGAGTCAGGATCTCATTCCTGGAGTTTATGCCGTGTTTTTAGAAGCATTTATCACTCTCAGCATCATTGGCTTGACCCAGAGAACAGATCACTGTTGTTTTTCCCATCACCGAGCATCACCATATGTTTATAATTAATCACTGTATCAGTAAAGAAAAACAATTCTCCCATTCTAACAGGTAGTAACATCACAACCTACCAAAGGCTTCCAAAATCAATAATGGGAAAGATAGGCTTTATTAACATCACGTGTCTTGTCTTACCATTTGGTACAGGGCACACACGATACTGGAGCATCCAAAGCTGAAGAGACGTGTTTAATGATAAGAGTAAATAGGGTACATTATATTTAAAGTATTTATGCAAAGCTACGTATTTTGTCTGCTGTAATGAAATCAGATGCAGGATGTGGGAGTGAGAAAGCTCACACCACACTTGCTGTAGTCTCTCATTAAGGCCGTTTTGATTGCTCATTTACTTAATGGGTTTCTTTCCCTAATACCCAGAACATTTACAATAGGAAACTTAAATAAGTCAATTTTGATAAATCTTAAGTACCAGGAAAAAGGATGACTTTGTGACCAGGCCGCCCTGCCATGCTGGGCTACTTTCGGGTGGATAGCCAGTCGGATGGAAATGCATCATTCATGAAGAACAAGCTCGAACTTTCCTCCCTGCAAATTTCTAACCCTGAGCACCGCTGTTGAATGTGGTAATGGAAATTTCCATGAAGGCTTTAGCATTAATAGAAGAAAAATATTGGTAATAGGTGGGGGATAATCAGGAGCTGAGATGTCTTTTGTGATTGCCAAACTTAATGTATATCAGTTAAGCAGTGTTAAAATCCAAGTTTTTAACAGTTGTGGAGTCTGTCCCTGTTGGTGGAGACTACTATTTCATTTCCTGGCCACTCATGAATAATCACACAGAAACTCTATCAATTACAACACTGCTTGGCCTATTAGCTCAGGCTTCTTATTAACTAACTCTTACCTCTTAAATTAACCCATTTCTATTTATCTGTCTATCAACATGAGGCTATGGCCTATCAGTAAGGTTCTGGTGTCTGTATCCTTCAGCAGCTACGTGGCATCTCCTTGACTTCCCTACTCCCCCACCCCCGTCTCTCTCTCTCTTCAGATTTCCTACCTGGCTTTATTCTGTCTTGCCATAGGCCAAAGTATCTTTATTCACCAACCAGTAAAACAACACATATACAGAACATCCCATATCATGTTACTAAAATCTGCCACCTGGGTCAAAGTTCATATCATTTGGTTGCAGGGGGTGGAAAATGGGTTCTTTATATGACATGCATTCAAACCTGGCTGCTGCTCTGGGGATATCACTTATCCTAGGAGCTCCTGCTTGCTCAGTGGTGAAGCTTTGATGATTGTACCTGATTTCAAAGGATAATCACTAATTTGACAAGTTGGCCATTAAAATGGAATTTTGGAACCTACTTTGAATCTTTCACAGTTTCATTTTAATAGCAAAATATGACAGTTATTGTTTTATATGGACTTAGTGTTTTAAGTGTATCTACCTGCTAGAATGGACTTGTGAAACTGCTTCCTGTTCCTACCCATTTTAAAAATACAATGGCTGGGTGATGGTGGTGCACACCTTTAATCCCAGCACTTGGGAGGCAGAGGCAGACAGATCTCTGTGAGTTTGAGGCCAGACTGCTTTACAAGAGCTAGTTCTTATCTTGAAAAATCAAAAAAGGAAAGAAAAAAATACAGTGTACTCATAACCCTCCCATCATAAGGAAAAATGATCCCAGTAAGCTATAAGTAAATTTAAGGGTTTGCACCATGTTCCACACCACTGCTGAACTGCAAAGGATTTGGTTGGGGATGAAGCAATTATAAAATTAATTAATGAAGAATAATTTCTAAATCTTAGAGTAGATTTAAGATATAAGTGTTATGTAAGAAATATAAAATGATGGAAATGGTCCTTTGGATGTGGGATTGACTTTTCTTAATGTCAGAGCAATAAATAAGAACAGACAATGTGTACTCGCCAGACGCTGTGCCAGTCTTTACCTGTATTGCTACTTTTAAAATCCTTACCATAGCCTGCAGACTGGTACATCTCAGGTTTGGAGATAAGAAGATGGTGATAAAGTCAGTAGATGGCTCGCAGTGGCAACATGTGCTCAGGTTTGCATAGCTGTTCAGTCCTCTGTCAGTGAAGATGCACACATCTGGGGCTGTAGATATTTCCTTTAGTCCTGCCTATGCAGTTGTCTGAAGTGTAAATAATTTGATCTAACCATGGGTCCCAACAGCCTCTGTAGTAGATGACTTTGCTGGCACTCACCCCTTGCCTGTTTCTAGGAAAAATGAGCATCTAAAATGTTTTCTGCTTGGCTTTGTGCTTTATTTGCATGAGCACAATACTCAAATTATGCTTCACCCTACAATTTTATCTTGACTTGGGAGATCTGATCTCTTTATTACTTTCAAAATGAATAATGAAGAAATAAATTGGCAACAACAACCGAAAAGAAATCAAGCAAAGGCATTACATTTAATCAGCCGTTTTTGCCTCACCAGATGAAATTATTGTGCAAATACATTAATTAAAAACCCAAGCAGAAAAACTTGAGAATTAAGTTATAAGTTTTTAAGGGTAGTCTCCTTAGAGATGGCTTAACTTATTTTAGGAGCACATGTATTGGATGGCTGGTAATATAACTGTAAGTTGTTTATGTTTCAGCATTACCTTGGTGACTTCCCGGGAGTTAAGCATAGGGATGTGCGAAGCATAGAATAGTGTGGTTATACTCAGGTGGCTTAAATAACTCAGTGGAGGTGGACTGGAATGGAAAGTGCTGATGCATCACTGCCCTCCTTAATAGAATCTCATCTAGGGATGAATCCACAGACTCCGATTCTTGTCAGGGGATGGGGAGACAATTGAAGCTGGTCTTGAATTCCTGGCCATTTTGCCTCCACACACCCAGAGCTGAGATCTTGAGCCTACAGCCACACACCTGGCAATTTGACCCTGACAATTTCATTATGCTAAGTGTTTGGTAATGTGTTTTGTGTTGCTGCTTGCCTTTACACTGGTACCTAGAACCTTTATAGCCCTTGATGATGTAGGAGAATGTGCTGACCACCAGATGTGCCAGGTCCTTCTCTTAGCGTCGGGGCCGTATTGAAACAGAATGGAATAGTACACACTGGGTGGTTGTATCCCTAGGGAGAACGGGCAAAGGTGTGACAAGTGAGAAGTAGAACAAGCCTAGGTCAGTGGTACGTACAGAGAGTGTCGAGTCCTTAGAGGACTAGGCATGGCATGGAGACAGTCACTTCCCGGGACCAGGAAGTAAGAAGGCTGGAAGGATGGCATCCTTTATCTTTTGATGAATGGCCTTCCCAGGACTGTTAGCTATATTCTCTAGGGGGAGGATTCTAGGCGAATGATGATGCTCCCACGTTTGACCTGCCAAGCTGAGCAGTTTACCCCCTGGGATTTACCTGTGATACACGTGGATGGATTCTGCATCCTTTGGTGATTTCAGGTGAGGCACTGTGCAGAGGAGATGATTCAGGAAGTCTCTACTGTGTGGATTTAATGTGGAACCATATTAGACAATCTGTGCATTGTTTAGGCTGGAACTGTCAAAGGTTAAGGTTGGAATACATAAAAACTATATCCCCTCATGTTATACAAAGAGATTTCTGCTAGACTTCATGACAGTATTGATCTTGATCAGGTTGCAGTTTTAGTAGTTGGCTCATGAGACATACTCAGAAACTGTGATCAAGCCCTTGCTAAAGCTTTACAACTCATCCATGCAACAGCAGGAATTCTGGAAGATGATGAGGAAGAAGATCCCTTACCCTGTACGGTCCTCTGTCCCCAGATCCCTGTTACTGCTTAGGAATGTTCATTCTGAAAGAGACTTGCAGGAGTTGTCTAGGACTGAATCTCCTTCCTGTGCAATTGGAGCAAGTGGCAAACTAAAGAAACAGTTGTGTGGAATATATCTGATAAACAGTGCCATTTGTGCAGATAATATTGAAGTCTTTCATATTTAAGAAACAGTCATAAGGCTATTATCAGAAGTGGGCAAGAGAGATGGAGGTAGAGATACCAAGTGCCAGCCGTAGTGACAGGGAAGCTGGACAAAGACTGAACAGGATGCTCCATGCTAGGATGCCGTTGCTGGCTCTGTGGCATGGGACAAGACAGTTGTTCAGAGATGGCAGTGCAGAGCCGCATATTTGTGTGCTCTTAGATACCTTATGTAATCATCATATATTTGGAGAATGAAGGAAATAATTCTAGCAAGAATTTTCATTCCAGTCGGACATTGAGGATTGTCGTTGAAGCCCGTGTGAAGACTGAGTCCCTGTGGAAGAAGTCAGAGCACTGCACGAAAGAGCAGCCTTGCTGTGCTCCGGCTCTAAGTGGCCAGGAGCCTCTGTCTCTGTCTTCCTCCATTGCCTCCAGTTCCAAGCTCTCCTTTCTCTTCCCCTCCTCCCCACTTTGTTTCTATATTAGTAGTTAACAGTGAGGGGCTGGACTTTTTGGTGAGGTTCCAGTCTCTTTCCTTGGTATTGGCTGTCCATGTCCTTGGTATTGAGTGAGATGTGCCTAGACATACTTGTGTTTTATTGTCTTCTGTGTTGCCTCCTGCTGCCCACATGCAGCTTCTGAAATGAAGTTTCTTTTAAAGTTAACAAAACCAAAAAGAGAAGTCTCTAGTCATGTTGCCAGGTCTTCATAGTCACAGGGAGCTGCTGGGCACACAGCATCTGCACGTGTGGCAGATGAGGCAGATGCAGGAAGGCATCTATGGTGGCAGAGTTCTATTTAATGTTTTATATGATACTTTCATATGTTTATGTAGGATAAATACCTGTCCGATTAAAATGACTCTTTAGGTTTTAAGCCATAAATTTAAAATGTCCTTAAAGTGACGGCTGTTAGGGTTGTGCTGATTTACAAGTACCAACGCAAATCAACATTTTCTTTGATTTTTGAGATTACAGTGATACCACCTTTCCCGTCCATTTCCTCTCTCTAAACCCTCCCATATATTCTTCCTTGTGCTCTTTCAAGTTCAGTACATAATTTTAAAAATAAGGGCTTTATAACCTGTGAACGTTACTAAGGCCTTCAGCAGTTTTTTTCAGACCAAGAAAAAATATAAATGTAACAAGAAAGCTTGGTGAGTGGTTGCATTTCTGAGGCGAGAGTAACCAGGGAAAATGACAGAAGTAGAAGGCAGAGAGGATGGTAGAAGCCAGCGGTCAAAAGCATGCACCCTTTCAAAGGATCTCAGTCTTTATTTTTCTGTAGAGATAAAAATAAAGCTCAATGAAAGCAGTATTATCTTATACTTTTAAAAACCATTGTCTAATGGGCAAACCTTCATAGCATACAATGAAATACTTGTGTCAACTTGTATGGCTTGGCATGAAGGTTTTGACCATAGTGTGTAGTCAGAACAGCCTCTATTTTCATCACATTCATTGTGTAGAAATCTGTCTTTGCTGCATTTGTTTACTGCTGACATTTCCTCACAAAAGAGGGAGTTGTGGGTCAAAGGACGCTCACCAGAGCCTTGAACTGCTCCTTCCAGTCACCTTCTGCCATAACTGCACCTCGCCTGATGTATCCATCTGGTAGTGTCTGCATATACAGGTTGGAGGAGGTTAATTGGGAAGGGCCCTCCATCCATGTGACTATTGGGCTGTCACTGAAAGAAGACTTTCTAGCTCAACTGCTTTGGGGTACCCATGCTCTATAAATAAGCTCATTGCTTCCTCAGCATGACCTTTGGTGGCATTAGACTTTCGTTTGTTTTGCAGGCCTTATAAGGAGAGGACAGATGCTATTTACGACTCTCTGGGAACAGAATTCTCAAGACAGGAAGTCAGAACACGACCATCACCATATATTCCAATAATATTTTAGAATTCTTGATATAGACACAAGTAGTTTAGGTTACTCTAGGTTCCAAAATTTTTCTGAGAAATGGAGTTTCCTGAGATGCATCCTTTAAAAAGGTATCTCCAGTCAGGTGAAGTTTAGAATGTGGCCCCTCTCATCTGGCCTCTCCATGGAGACTCAGAGTTTCAAGATGTCACCCCTTGTTGACAGAGGTTTCTGTCCTACCCAGTCGTTCACTCCCAAAGAAAACACACAGAGGTCTACCTTAATTATAAACTGATTGGCCTACTAGCTCAGGCTTTTTATTAACTCTTAAAACTTATATTAGTTCATAACTCTTGTCTTCGTTATCCATGATGCTTGGTACCTTTTTCTGTGAGGCAGTCACATCTTGCTATCCTGTTTCCTCTGAGGCTGAGCCACAACTGCAGGCTGAATTTTTTTTTTTCCCCAGAATTCTCATTGTCCGCCCCCCCCCCACTTCCTGCCTGGCTACTGGCTAAGCAGCATTTATTTAAAATATAAGTGATAGAGTATAGATCATTTTTCCACAGCACTCCCTCATTTTTAAAAACAAGAACTCTGAATCGAAACTCCTTTGTTTAGCTTTTTTCCTGACCATTATCCATAACAACTTGTAACCAACATTCTACACAAAGGAAAATATTCATAATCAATTTTTGGGGAATGGGGGTATAGTTTTCAAGGCTACTTCCTGCTGATTGGGGGTGATGATAATCTTATAGTGAACTAAAGAAAATTTAAGATTATGGTCAAGTCCTGATTGGAAAATTCTGTGAGGCTTGATCATCTCAGCCAGCAGTCTTGAAACCGTTCTAGATGCAGAACTCAGAGGAAACTCCAACAGAGGTCTTCTGAAATGTTGGATCATCTGGGCTATCTGCTCCTATTGGAGATTCTTCAGGGAGTCTTCCTTGATCAAACCTGTTTTTTCTTAGCCCAGAATGAATCCACAGCCTCTCATTTCCTGTGGAAACAAAAACAAAACCTCTCCTCCAAAGTAACATAACCCTTTGACTTAAATTTTGAAGGTAAGGCATTATATATATATATATATATATATATATATATATATATATATATATTTAATCCAGCAGCATTTATAATCAAATATCTTTTAGCAGCTGTTGCTACTTCCTCAGCCATCACACAATTTAAAGACAAGACAATAACATACAGTATCCAGACTCTCTATGTATTTTCCATCTTTACATGGCTTTATTTTAACCCTCATTTCTTTTATTTTTATTTTTAATTTTTGGTTTTTTGAGACATAGTTTCTCTGTTTATCTTTGGCAGTCCTGGCATTCACTGTGTAGACCAGGTTGTCCTTGAACTCACAGAGATTTTTCTGCCTCTGGTTCCCAAGTGTTGGGATTAAAGGAGTGTGCCCCCACACCGAACTACTCTCTTTTTCTTTTTACTTTTAAGGACTTTATCCTTTTATTTTTATCCCAAGACTACACATATTTTAAAACACGCAGTAAACCATTTAGAGGTTTTCTTTGTCTTTGAATCTATCTTTCCTGTATATCTTTCTTTTTCTGACCACATGAGTCTTTAATTTGCTAATCAATATGGCTAGGATTAAAGCCATGGCTTTTATGGCTGGATCTATCCTATTTCTTCGCTTTTTTCTGAGAGTCTAGCCTCATGGCAGAGGTACTGGCCAGAGCCATGTTTATTGCCACAACTCTGTGGTGTTTCAAGATCTCTGACACCACCAAAAAGAATGCAGTCAGCCTTTTATCAATACCATTTAAGTATTTCATTACAGGGCCTCTTAAAAGATTTTTCAGCTAAAGCTTAAAAGTTCTGCTACTAAAGTTGAGTCAGGAAGCCACTCTTAAATGAGAATGCTTGCCTCTAGCAAGCAGAGCCCACCTGAGAAAATGCTGCTATCAAGAAGCTGTGCTTAACTCTATTCTTTTCTATCTAGAATAACTTCCCAAGCTCTCTCAGGTTTTTAAGTGGATTTGCTCAACACCACGTTGGATGCCAATTTGTTGTAATCACACAGAAACTGTATTAATTAAATCACTGCTTGGCCTATTATCTCTAGTTTCTTATTTGCAACTCCTACATCTTAATTTAACCCATCTCTATTAATCTGTGCATTGCCATGAGGTCATGGCCTACCAGCAAAGTTTCAGTGCATCTGTATCTAGTGGTGGCTTCATAGCTTCTCTCTGACTATGCCTCCTTTCTCCCAACATTCAGTTTAGTTTTTCCCACCTAGTTCTGTTCCCCTATAGCTCTGCTATAGACCCAAAGTAGTTCTTTTATTAACCAATGTTATTCACAGCATACAGAGGGGAATCCCACATCACCTTCTCTTTTCTGTTTAAATGAAAGGAAGGTTTTAACTTTAACATAGTAAAATTACATATAACAAAAACAGATATTGAATTAAAGCTACAATATTTATATCTACTTTATCTTTTATCATAACTGAGAAAAACTATAACTATCAATTCTTCAACTCCATCAAAGACTCCAGAAGGATATAACATTACCTAAGTAAGCAATAAGTTCATTGTAAGCAACTTCTAAAACTCTAGAATTGACAGAGACATCTTGTTGACTGGACAGTCACCCAAAGTTCTTTTATACCTTTGGGGCATTCATCTTTAGCCTACTCCCCCATAGTATTCAGCAGACTTTTCCACAAAGCAGGAAGTTTCCAAGACAGTTCTGCCCATATTGGCAGTTTTTCAGTCATATTTTTCTGTGTCCTGCAGAATGCCTAGCAGACTCTTTCATAAAGCAGGAACCCTCGAAGGATCGTCTCACCTTTAGGCAAGTACAACAGTCATTTCTCTGTGGGTCCTACATGTCCAGTTCATCAAGCAGTCCAGGCAAGAGCAGTTTCTTATCCAAATGGCTAACCAACTCCATAAGGAGCCTCTTTGATGCCATCTTCCTCTTGAAGTAGATCAGTGCTACCGGGAGCAGATGTGTCTCACTGTCATGAAAAGTCCCGAGTTCTTAAAACATTTTAAATGCCATATTCTGTAGTCTTTGAAAGGTTTGAAGAATGCCTATCCATCTGAAATGCATCTCTTTACATCTAGCAAATCGAACTAACATGAGTACAAGCTTGTCTATTATAGATGATTATCTGTTTATCTATATTGCTTTATTATACATTGCATGTTAAACGAGCTGCACCAACACAGTACCTTAATCAAGAGCAGAAATACATATACACAGTATAACAAAATTGACCTTAAATCTGTATCAATAAACCAAGATCCATACCCATGCAAATCTCTATAGCACATCCCCTTTTAAATGTAAATAAACATGTATAAACAATATTTTAGAATTTGGGCATAGTTCTCTAGATTTCCTGATGATTTATTTTGGGTGAAGTAATTTTTTGAGGGTGTTCAAGGAAATCTTTCAGGGGATCTTGGTCCATCAAACCACATTAGTCTGGAATGAATCCATAGATTCTCATCCTCTGTGGAAACAAAATCAGAACCTCTTTTCCAAAGCAACATATCTTTAGATCCATATTTTGAAATCAAGATACCTTTAAAATATATATGTTGGCTTAGCTTAGAAGTACCCCAGAATCAAATGTCTCTCTGCGGTCAAAAAATGTAAAGAAAAGACAATAGTATACATAATCCAGACTCTCTTTGCGTATTCCATCTTTCTGTGACTTATTTTTCTTTACTCCTTTTAATCTATGACTGCCTGTTCTTTGTCTCTTTAAAAACTTTACCTTCTTTTCTAACTCTCTATACTCTTTTTCTTCTCTCTCTCAAACCTACATACCTTTATCAAACACTGTGACTCATTTAGAGTTCTTTTATATCTGAATCTGTCCTATTGTGTATCTGTGATTCTTTTCTGTCCAAGAGTGCTTTTTAAACTTCAAAGTGCTTCTTAAAATCTTAAGCTGCAGCATTACTAGGGTATATACAGTATTTTCTGCTTGCTCTGCACAGTCCAACATGGTGGAAGTCCGGTCACCACCTCTGCAAGCCATGCACATTTGCCCCAGTTTTAGGCACACAGCAGGTCTATGTTGCCATTAAACAAGTTGTAGTACGTTGCTCACAAACCCCATTTCAATGCTCGGTCTCCTGAAAAAAAAAAAAAGAGGTTGTGCTGGCGGCATTGCCCAGAAAGCCAGCATTTCAAAACAGCATGGCTACTGCTGAATCAGGAAAACCTCTCTTAAAAGAGCTGTTGCATGCTGCTAGCAAACAACAAGAAGGTGTGTTAAACTCTGTATTTTTGTGTCTAGAATTCCTTTTCGAGCTCTCTCAGGTTTTTATTGGATTTTAGATGGCCTCATGCTGCAAGGTTTTGCAGCTAAAGCTGAGTCAGGAGCCTCTCTTCAATGAGAGTGCTTGCCTCTAGCAACCAGAGCCCACCCAAGAAAATGTTGTTATCAAGAAGTCATGCTTAACTCTATTCTTTTCTATCTAGAATAACTTCACAAGATCTCTCAGACTTTTAAGTGTATTTGGTCAGCCCTACATTGGCATGCCATTCTGTTGACTGAGGTTTCTGTCCTTCCCAGTCCTTCAACCAAAGAAATACACCAAGGTCTACATTAATTATAAACTGATTGGCCAAGTAACCCAGGCTTCTTATTTAGTAATTCTTATAACTTATATCAACCCATAATTCTTGTCTGTGTTAGCCATGTGGCTTGGTCCCTTTTTCAGTGAGGCAGTCACATGTTGCTTGCTCTGTGTCTGGCTTCCTTTGTGTTTGGGTGATGACTGCGGACTCAATCTTTCCTTTTCCCTTAATTCTCACCACTCCACCTCTACTTCCTGCCTGGATACTGGTCAGTCAGCATTTATTTAAAATACAAGTGACAGGGTACAGACCATTGTCCCACAGCAACCCCCAGGGGTTTGCACAGTAACAACACCACCCCAAAGTTCTGCTGTGTTATGTAAAACTTGATGAACCTTAATCTATAGTTAGAGGTATTAAATAGACAAATTATTTTAAAACTTCTGTGGTTTCATGTTTTAAAAACCCTTACCATCAGGATGATGGAGGATTTAAGGCTTGACATCCTTAAATGTTCAACTTAATGATAAAGGTTGCAGTCAGAAGTATGTATGTGAAGACTGTGTATCTCTCTGTGGTATAGATACATGAAGATTCCTACCAAAATGACTATAATTGATAAACTACAATAATGGTATTTAACTTATATGCAGTTTAAACATTTCTGTAGGTCTTAGCTTATTGTATGAAAAGAAGTACATCCTGTAAACATGAGCTGATTCAGTTACTTTGGGTAATGAAGGAGAGACCTAGGGATTAGAACAAAAGATCTTGAAGGTCCAGAAGGAAGGGGGAATGGGAGATGACCCTTTAATGACTAGCAGTGCTGTCTCCCTGGTGAAGCTTTTGAGAACTTTCACAGGATCACCCTGCTGTTGTCTCTGGAGAGATGACTCTGTGTGAGAGTATGAGCTGCAGGCTCTTCAGTCAAGACAATGGGAACCCTGCCCACAAAGGTATGGGGCATTTGCTCTCATTCCCGCCCAGTATAGTCCAGGCCACAGCAGGACACAAAGCAACCTGCCCACTGTAAATTGTGTCACACTGTCAGCAAGGTAGGGAAGCCACTCCGTGCAGGGCTCTCATGATTCACCTGAACAGGCCTCAACTGTTTGCCTGAATGGAGCCAACAGCTTGAAATGTGCTTCAGCCAGGACTGCCCTGACCTTGATCTCCCTTAGACTGGCTATTAATCGGCTGACTCCGGGTAGCAAGGTGTAATGGATTGCGTGTCATCCTGTGGACTTCCAGGGCACCCACATGGCATCCTGCATTTTGTGTCTTCTCAAGGACTCGGTGAGGGTTGAAACATGCAGGGGTGGAAGGGCTCCTGTCTTCCCCTGATGCATCATTAGCTGAAACAACACCACAGACATTGCTGTTGCTATGCAGGAAGGGAAGAGACTGCAGGCCCTGCAGTTTCAGCAAGGCTCCTCTAATACTGAGCACTTGGTAATCTCCTCTGCCTACACTGCCCAGACCCCCTTTGGGAAGCTTTGGCTGGTCTATCACCCATTCTCTATTTTTATTGCTTAAGTTTCCCAGAGAGTAATTAAAAGTGTGGGACTCAATTTTTCTCCACTGCTGATAAGTTTTAACAGTGAGGAAACTGAAAATCCTTCACAGGGTTAACACAGGTCAGAGCTGTCACAGTTCCTGTGACCTTTTGGTTGTCAATCACTTATTATGTTATAATTACTGTAACACTGACTCATGGCTGTGTTTCAATTATGGTCTACATATATTTCATGTAATAATTATATTTGCTGATAACAATGGAATGTTCATAGCTTGTATATCTTGCCCAAAAGGTACTAAAGCCATAGAGAGGTGTCAAAATAGACATTTTGCATCAATGCAAACATGTTCTTTTAGTCTGTCTTCCCTTTCACACTGACAGCTAAGTATTCATCACTGAGGAGGGGCCACTGTAAAATGTATTACAGATGCTTCAGAGTGCTCCTTATTCTATCATCTACCTCACAGAGTTTTGTCAGATGCAGAATAAGGCTGAGTAAAGAAACATCAGGGTCTTCTGGTGTTTTCTCATTATCTCTGTGCGTTTCCAGTCAACAATATGATATGCATTTGAGTGACCAAAACATTTCAATCATGATCATAAGAAATACTTATTCTTCCTAGATGCTTCTGATGATTATTAAAATATAACACGTTTACATCATGACAATCTTGTATCCTACCCCCTAGCAACAGTTAGATAATGATCAAAACTTAACAAGTTGGGGAACTTAGTAATTTAGAAAGCAATCATCGTACCCTAAGAACTTCTAGTCAGTTCTTCACAGACACAGAAGCATCAGATACCCATGAGCTTTCCTTATTTTAAGGAGTGGCACTTTGAGTTTATTGACACTTGAGAGAAATTATTTGATTAGATCGATTTATTTTATGTTCACCTTTTACTCTTGGGAATACTATGCTGGAATGGCAGTTGTCCAGCTAGAGAGAGTCAGCAAAATGCAAAGTCTGCACTTCTGCACAGGCTGCACCTCTGCACAGACTGCACAATTGCACAGACTGCACATCCATCTGCATAGGCTGCATGTGTGCAAAGGCTGCAGTTCTGCCAAGGCTGCACCTCTGCCCAGGCTGCACATCTGCACAGACTGCACACCATCTGCCAAGGCTGCACCTCTGCAAGGCTGCACAACTGCACAGGCTGCACCTCTGCACAGGCTGCAGGACCCACCAACCTCCATGGGATTTGGGGCTCATGTATTACTGAATTTTGTCAAGTGTTCCCTAGAAACCCAACAGCTGCGGTCCAGTCACGCATATCATGAGGAAAGGCTAACTTGGCTGTGCAGATACAATTCTAAGAGGAAACTATCTTGAGTCTTCACTGCTGTGTACAGAAGCATGAAATAGAATTCAGGGCTGCGGTCTCTGACTTTCCCAGACTCGGAATTTCCTGTCCTCTTCCCAGACTTCAGTAGCAAAGAAGAGTTTAATTTCCTGGTGTGCAAACACTCTGGCCAGGCTCTTGGCTGCAAGCTGTATACTCTGATGAGTAGGTCACAGGGCTGTTGGCAAGAAGAGAGGACACCATTCTTTTCAACCTAAAACTAATTTTTCTAAGTTTCTGTCTCCTCCTGGAAATGTTCATTCTTCCAACCTCACTACATGTTCCCGTGGAGTTTGTTGTGTGGCTTGCCTCTGACAAGTTTTGATAGAGGGTGTCTGGGCTCATTTTGGACCAGCACTGACTGGACACTCTCTCTGCTTCCTTCCAGCAGGTAAACCCACCTACAACAGCTTCTATGTCTACTGCAAAGGTCCCTGCCACAGAGTCCAGCCTGGAAAGCTCCGAGTTCAGTGCGGCACCTGCAGACAAGCCACCCTGACCTTGGCCCAGGTAAGGAGGCAAGGGCAGTGTCCTCCGACGGCTGCTCTTGCCTGGATTAATAAACCTGTCTCCGTGGAGCCACCTTTCCCTGTTTCTGTCCGAGCATCACCACGTGGAAAGTAAAATGTTCTTCTGAGAGGTTGTGATTGCTGATGACATTCAAATTTCATGTCAAATATAGCTTCCCTCTGAGCTTTCTTCTGCTCTGTAAATTCAGCTGCTACATAGCACAGCCATATCTCCCTGACACAGACACAACATACGTACATGCACATGCACATACATGTGCATATATACACATATACACACACTCACATGTACACACACAAACATCCCCACATGCATGCATGCATGCACACACACACAAAATCTATATCTTTTTTTTTTCAGCTCAGGTTTGCGTAGAGCCTAGTTATAAACGTAGTAGCCTCACAATGTGAAGGGGTTATTTTGTGGAAGAGACTCTGAAGGGATTTGAGAACTGGAAATGTGCTGCGTTCGGACTTGTGTGGTGCGAGCTGGGCTACACATTAGAATACACTAGAGGCCCACCTGGGAACAGTACGCTGAGGTTGATTGATTACGTGACAACTTTCCACTAATAGTAGTAGGAGTAAGGGCGGTTGTAGATCCCCCGTGTCCGCACTGAAAGCAGTGGTACCAAAGTGAGCACTGCCACACCTGTTCACCTTCTTGCATCCTGGCCCAGAGTCGTCCTCATGTTTTCAAATCACTGGGGAAGAAAATAAAAGGATGAGCACCAGTGTGTGCTCGGGCCATTCTCTGACACTTCAGTTCCACTGTTTGTGAATGAAGTTTGGTGAAACCCGGGCCACCTCCTCCGTACCTGTTGTCTGTAGCTGTGTGCATGGACACGGGCAGGATCGCTGCTGGAGCCTGAGTATTCATTTGAGAAAACGTCTCTCCGCCTTTGATATAAAATATCAGAGCAGCTGCTGAAAGGGTTCCATGTGACTTGTGAAGTCCTGCGTGAACGTGTGCTGTCGACGTGAGCTGGCCATGTCAAGACTCCAGTGCCTCAGACCTGCTAGAAAATGCCAAAGCCTTCCTGTTCACGGGGAGGCGCAGAAGGACAGTAAAGTCTCTTTCTGTCCATGTACATATGTTGATAGCGTATACAGAAGATGTCTCCAACTGCTTTCTCCGCCCCCGGATATTTACAACCTGAGGACTGCTCCCCTACAGAGACTACTCCTACCCAGACTAAACCTGTTCCCTCGATCTGCTGTGCACCATTGCCCTGCCTCCTTATCTATCTGTATGTAATCACCTCCACGTTTAGCTGTATACAATGACTCCCCCACCCACTCTGTTCAACGTATATGATAAACACCCTGAGCTTCCAGGCTCCTGAAGCTTCTCTGTCAGAGATTTCAGTCCACCCAATCTCAGCCTGTCTATGTGTCTCCCTGAGTTTGTCTTTTCTTTATTCTTTTCCTGCCCTAGTCTGGTCTTCCCCAGGAGCTATGCCGGGCGTTACAGTAGACTGATATTGATGAGGCATAGGGCAGTAGCGTTTGGAACATCTGATTATCACAGCCGTGAGAGCAAAGGCAGAGAAGCCCAAAGTCCAAGGGAGTCAGTGCTCAGCTGGAGATAAGTACCCCAAGTACCAGATGTAGACCCCAGTGATGAGGGCTGCTTGGAGTTTGCTGTGCAGGAGATAGGGAGTCAGGGAAAGTCCTGATCAATGAGAATTTGGGGATTTGTTTAAAGAGAACATCCTGCATAAAGGAGAAACCGTGAGTCTGTTTCCTCAAACCTGTGATTCAGTGTTTACCTAGGATACAGTATTTTTAACTAAATAATGAAATCCACTGAGAAGCCATATCATTTGATCTGAAGCTATTACAGTAGACCTTCTCTAGCAGGCTCACTGAACAGGACTCCTGCTTCAGAGCAGGTTGCGTGGGTCCAATGGGAGTGTTCTTCCACCTCCTCCTCTCCTTTGCTGATCTTAAGTCAACACGCAGCCTCTTTGTGTATCCTTAACCTGATGGCTCCCAGTGGTGAAGGTGTCCTTACTTCCTGGTGTGTCTTAGTGCAAACGGCAAGCGATTGCCCTCTCTTTGTTCACTGCATCATTCCCAGTGGTGAAGGTGTCTTTACTTCCTGGTGTGTCTTAATGCAAACGGCAAGCGATTGCCCTCTCTGTTCACTGCATCATTTATTTCTCAACATCACTCTAGGTGTCATCGGTAACCCCATGTTTGATTTGAGAAAGCTGAGTCTTAAAGGGACCCGGGAATTTACCCATGGAAACCAGAATTTAGGCAGGCTGAGTGTGAACCCAGACTGTTTTGTTTATATTAAGCTCTGAGGATAGTTTGCTCTTTTTCTCCATACAAATGAATATCCACCTAAGGATCACACAGACAACACACAAAACTCAGGCCTGTGATAAAGTGTGTAGTTAGGTCTGGGACGGCAGGGGAGGGAAAGATGCTGGGGCTCAGACTGTAACACTGGCTAATAGACAGCAAGCTATGTGGAATAAGACTCACTGTGGCTGAATGTTCTGTTTTGATTTAATCAAGATAGTCATAAGTATATAATTTTATATGAAATTTGTCATTTGAAAAATGTGCTTTATGGAGGACAAATAGAGAACAAAAAATAAAACCCCAACAGAAAAATAGCAAAACCTTGCGGCTTCTGTGTCCCTGTATCCAAACAAAGATGAGCATGGTAGACACTACATGGCAGGTTGATGTTAGATGCTGATGATGACCAGAGCCTGGGTGAGATAAGGATCCAGTCAGAGTCAGAGAGGCACTGTAGCGTCTGGTTGAAAAATGGTTGTGGAGCCAGAGCGTCCCTGGAGCACAGCCAGTTCCCTTTGTCCTGCTTTTGTCAGTTTGGGGAAAATTCTTCACTGACATGACAGGATGTATCTTTGGTAGGGAGATTATGTCAATATAAAGAATGCTTAAGACAGCATTCAGGACACATCAAAAAATGTCAACCTCTTTCCTCCATCATTCTGTCACCGTCTACATACATATATATCTACTTGTATATATGTTTGTTTGTGAGCTGGTGTGAAAATCTAGGTTTTCGCAGGTTCCTTTCAGAGAACAGATGCTTTCTCTACCTCACTGGATCAGAGGCAGCTAGGATTTCAGCTTCGCGGAGCTTCACCGTCCTCTAAGAGGAAGTTCCAGCCTCTGATTTCCAGGACCATTTCCGAGAGCCATGTGTGTCAGTCCAGAGGTGGCACTCTGCCCCATCTCACCTGCTGTCCCCAGGACTGCCTGAGATGTCCTCCGTGATCATCACTGCTCCAGTTCTCCTTCTGCTGTGCACTATTCCATCTGTGTGCTTTACGTGGCCTGACAGCCTGTCCCTGTTCCTTGCTTTATCCCCATAAGCTCACTCTCTCTTACCTGTGCACCACAAAGCAGTTTATGTTGAATGTCGGTTCTGTTTCTGAGCTTTCATAATTGACTTCGTAGAGCCACGCCCTTTTGAAAGCCTTATTATGATGTGTTGGCAACAGTTTGATAGTTTCCCTACTTGGGTTTCTTATCTATATTTTCCTCTGATTTTTATGACACATTTACAAAGTGTTAAGTGTCTAAACAAGAGAGTCCAGTGTTGTTCCTCTTCAACTGTATTTCAGAGGTAGTGGAACCGGTCCACAGCAGAAGAGATCCAGTGCTTTGGTCTGTCGTTGAAATGACAGTTCTCACAGGACAACTACGCACTCAGTGGCAGGCAGTGGAACTGCTGCTTATCCTGCAGGTCAAGAAGGGTGATTTTTATATAAATAATAGTCACCTGTTCGGTTTCGTTTTCCAATTCTTCAAAAAATTCAGCAGCTTATGCAATTTTCTTTTTATGAAAATTTGAGAATATAATATCATAAGTAGGTGACCAATTGCAATCAATTAGTGTGTGCAGTTCATTGAAAAATATCTACAAAAGAATTCTTGAAGGAGAAAAAGTAGAATCATCTTAGCTAACTGAGTTACTTTTAAACATATGTGTTCATTTCTCTTGTCTAGAGAAACCAGTCTGCAGAGTGGTGGCCTGTAGCATGTCTTTGTGATCACCTCTACATGTTTTGTTGTTATTAGATATTCAGTAATGATGCCAGTTCTCCTCAACTCTAAGGACACTGGGCATGTGACAGCAAAGGGTCGTTCACACATTGGTTTAAACCACACTTCACCTTTCATGTGCTGCCCCTAATAAACGGGCAAGGAAGATGGACATTAGCCATCTCTGTCCTATGGGGAAATTGGAGTCTGAGGTTTTGACATGACCTTGCAAGTGAGTTGAGAATCAGCTCACACACCAGGTTCTCTACCATTTCCAAAACAAAATATCCCTTTCATTTCACGGTGACCTTGCCCAGGGTTTCAACTAGATGGAGATCATCTTTAGAAGTGTGAGTGCTTGCTGGAAAGCAGTGAGCACAGCTGATTGAAAACACATGGCAGGCATTCAATTTCTCAACCACTGCTTCAAAGATTACCCACTTGGGGCCATGCAGGAATGAGATAGGGGCGAGCACAGCAGGAGCTGCCCTGTGCATTGCTATTGTTTCTGGTTGTAGTGTTGAGCAGTTAAATGGGTAATTTAAAATGACTCATGCCACTGTTTCAACAACTTTCCTAGGACCTGCTCTTGCAGTCCAAAGCAGTCTCAGAGACCTTTAACGTTCTGGCTGAACCGGGACTTTAGTTAGAGTAGCTGCTGATAGGGAGGGCTCTTTCGCTCTGAGGGATCCTTTTGACTCCCTGCAGACCACCAGTCTCTAGTCTAATCTAATGGGATCGCTTTCCATTGAGGGTGAAGTATCACATCCATCCCCATCATCACTCTTAGCACTGCCCACATCCTAGGGGATGTCGGTTTCCTCAAGAAAAAGACTAAGTACGTCGTTGTATGGTGGGAAGAAACTGACTTATCCAATTGGAAATAAGCTTCAAATATACAAAAGGTATTTAGAGAGTCAAGTCATTATCTCCAGTAGCACTTGGAGGACAGAGCAGATGCAGCCAAGAGTCAGGAGAATGTGCCTATGTGCACATGCTGCCTTGGGATATTTGCCTGCTAAGCCCACTAACACCTTAATTTCTGATTAAAGCTACACATAGCAAATCTCTCCGGGGTTACCAGCATTATCCACCACTAGAATCTCTTTGTTTGCACTCAGTTTGTTAGTCTTAAAATTAATCAGAAGCCAGGAGATTACTGCAGCCAAGAAGTTTGGATGATATTTCCCCTACAATCACTGTAATTACTTTATCTCAAAAAGAACTTTATCTCTGCCACCCTAATGAGATAGTCTGCCTCGAAATAGCATTAAAGCTAAAAGGTTTCTGATGAGAAATGGTGCAATAAATAGAATAAGATGTAAAGTGCCTGGCATGATGGATTTTGTTTAAAATTGGTTTATAGATTAGGCAAAATTTATGTGAGGAAATTTATTAAGAAATATAGTTAAAACGTGTAATCATTCTTAAACTTAATATTTGCTGCAGATTAATTGTTGGTCAGGAGTTTGCTTGCCTGGGAAGCTATGCACATGTTTGTAATAAATTGCAGTCTTGGGCTTATATCTAAGCTTACTTCCTTTCTGATGTCAACATCTGATGCAATTGTCCCCTCTTTGTGTCTTGTCATGTTGACTGTCAAGTGTTTCAGAGATTCGAGAGTGCAACCAAGACTCTGGACACATTACTGCATGTCTCTTGAAGTCTTTCTGAGGTGTGTTTTGTACAGCAATGTGGCAGCTATGCCTGCATTCCATCTTGCTCAGTGTTTGCCAGGAGGCCTCCACGGAAGATTCATCTCCTGGCAGCTGCAGGATCCAAGCCAGTGAACACAGTCAGGTCCAGAGACTGCAGAGCAGAGGTTGGGCCAGTGCTGGGTTCACCTCCACCTCTCATCCTGCAATTGTTTTCCTGCCTGAGCTTTCTCATGCCTCAGAACTCTTGCCTGCTGACTTTTGCTGCCCGCCCGCTTTCATTGTGTTCTCCATGGTGCTGATCAGTTTTATTTGGTGGCCCCATGAGGGAAAAGACAAAGAGAAAACAGTACATAGTGACCCAGGAGATATGAAGAGCTCAGAGCTCCATATATATATACATATATATGTATATATATATATATATATATATATATATATATATATATTGTGTCTGTGTGTGTGTGCGTGTGCATGCGTTTTACTATGTTAGGATTAGGTAGAGAAGCCATTTATAAAGTCTGACTTTGGTGATTCACAGCACTCTCAGAAGAGTCAGCTCCTAGAAATGGTCACAGGGCATACAGATAAGCTATACACATAGAGGGCATGACCGGTGCATATGCTAGACGTCTTGAGTATTCAGGACATTTTAGGATTGTTTTAGTGACTCTTGGTGGGTTCTCCAGTTTCTAACTGTGGCTCTGGTTGGAGAGACTGCAGTGAGAACATAGATGGGATGGAAGGACACAGGACAGGGGAGAGGGTAGTGTAGTAGGAGCTGTGGGGCTGCATTCTGCCACCCAGCTCCCGCCACCGGCTAGCTTATACCCGAAATAACAACACACAAACTGTATTCATTTAAACACTGCTTGGCCTATTTCTATCTAGCCTCTTCTAGGCTAACTCTCGCACCTGGACTAGCCCATTTCTAATACTCTATGTAGCACAGCTAGGTGCGCTTACCAGGAAGATTCTAGCCTACATCCATCCTGGGTCGGAGCTTCATCGCGTGTGTCTGCCCAGGAGCCGGGAGCATGGCATCTCTCTGAGGCGTCTGCCTCTGAGAGGAGAGCTGTCGAGTCTGAGCTCACTTCCTCTTCCTCCCAGCATTCTGTTCTGTTTACTCCACCCACCTGTGTTCTAAGCTATGAGCCCAAGCAGTTTGTTTATTACTTAACCAATTAAATCAACAGATTGATATATGACACTCCCACATCAGGGTAGGACAGGCAAGTGGGAATTTCACCCATTTATTGTAGTAAGATGGGCAAAGCTGGAGCCAGCACACATGTTCAGACTGGGAAAGAACCCAGTGCTCTGGCCCCAAGGATCCTAACTATTGGATACCAGAGGTTCACTTACATTTGAAACCAGACAAACTATGGATAGTCTTCAGTACAAGTAGATCCCCAAATTGAATGGGATATAGCTAAGCAAATTATTTTTATTTTAAAAAAAAAGCCTTGGAATTTGAATTCAGTGCCCTCTACCTCATCCGTTCTGGGACAGTACTGCCCTCTAGCTGGGATGTTTGTTTGGTGATCATGACCCCCAGAGATGGGAAAGCCAGCAGTCAACCTTGGACAATGGTAAATAGGTGAGTCAGACCAGAAAGAGGTGAGATTGTCTGACAAAGGTGGAGCTCTAAGTGCGTGTGTGTGTGTGTGTGTGTGTGTGTGTGTGTGCATACGTTGGTGGAGAGAGGTTTAAACACAACCTGGGACCCCCACCACACCTAGGGTGCAATGCTGACACATTTGGGTGGGAGGAATCATCCCCCTCTTTGGAGCCACAGTGATACCTGGAGTATAACAGGTGAAGGGGTATTTCTGGAGAACCTGGGTCACTGTGAGTTACAGAACTCACCCCCAGAAAACCAAAACTGATGAAATGAGGGAGATGCCGCAAACTGAAAAGGAATTGTTTCTCTTTGAGCTGGAACTTCATCAGGAAGAACATTTAACAGAATTATAAGAGAAGAAATGGAAAATAAACAACTGCCTATTTTAATCAGTAAAATGTTATTTAGACTTAAAAACAAGCTTAAGAAATTGGTACAGTGTTACCAGCAGAGCGGTTGGCTGTTCTCAGCTGTCCTCTTCTCTCCTGTTGTCTGAATCCGCACACAGGCTGCTTTCCTGCATGCCCATATTTCACAGCCAAACATTTGTGATGCTGCATTGTTATTCGAATTGATTCCAATTAATCCAACCCTGCAGAAATGATGTCAATGTTTCTAATTCATTAACTGTTTAATCTGATTAATTATTTTCCTTTAGACGCCAGTGGCAGTTGTCATTCACTGGTGGCTCCTCCTCCTCCTGCACTCTGTGAGGGTTTAGTTTTGCAAACTCTAAGGAAAGGAAGGAGTAGAAGCACACTGTCATGGCAGAAAGCAGATATCCCCAGCCCAGCTTTTAACCTGCCCCAAACAAAGACTCAAACACTTCTGAGAGGCCAAACCAGAACCTCTAGATGGTCACTCACTGTTCCTGCTGTGATACCTGCCTGTGCTCTGGACACGTGTTTCTAGATGAAGTCCTCTCAGCCATAAGCACGAAATTTAAATACTACTTCTGAAAAAAATATGAATACTTTCATATATGTAGGAGTTAAATTCATTATTTCTTACTTCTCAGATACATGGTCTTATATGTCATAAATGATTAGTTTTATGCTTATGACTTATTACTGACCGTGAACCAGAACCTGGACTCAGCATTTTGCCTGTCTCTATCTGTTAGTTGCTATATCTGAGCAGCTCTTTTTCTCCCTTAATTTTCATATCTGCCAATCACTATTTCAATGAGGGACCTAATCTCTATGTGATTTGCTTTTGAGTTGGAAGATAATAAAATATGTGTAAGTTAGCAGTGATATGGATTTATTGATTTATTTAATTGGAAATTAGAAATAAAATTACTTAGAATTTTATTTCTCATACAGTAGGATATATTTAAAACTTTTATGATGGAAATATTTATTGGAACTACATATAATGTTTTGATAGGTCACAACCTATGGATATGTCTAAAGTATAAGGAACAGATAGGGTTTTCTATAGGAAAACCTCCAGATCATGTATTTTGAATTGCAGTTGCAGGTACTTTTTAGAAGCCAGTTTTCTTTGTTTATTGGATCAAATGCTGCCTGCTGGCATTAGTAGAATTATAACAGAGGTGACCCACAAGGACAATGCTGTCTTCTCTAGTACCAGCTGGACTATCTTATGTGTTGCTCACTGTCCTTCATGGTGCACCTTCGGGTGTCGTGGTGTCAAGTCTGGGTATGAGACAGGGAAAGCTATTCCATTTTATTTAAAATAATGATGGCAATAATTCTCAAAAATCCTCAAGCAGGTTCTTTGATCTATTTCACTGTTCATAACTGGGCCATGTCACCAGTGACATTAGAAACCAAGTATCTTCTGAGCAGAACTGGAAGAGCTTTGGCTGTCCTCAGCGGATCTCATTGTTCTCCTTGTTTGTAATTGGGAGTTCCCAGTCAACCCAGAGCTCTTGAATAAGGAGAGAAGATGTGCTGCGTGGGAGTTAGTTGCAAGGAGAAGGTCCGTCTGTTCTTCCTGGCCACCCAGCTAGCTTAGCCCCAAAATAACTACACAGAAACTGTATTAATTAAATCACTGCTTGGTCCATTATCTCTAGCCTCTTATTAGCTAACTCTCACATCTTGATTTAACCCATTTCCATTAATCTGTATATTGCCACATGGCAGCGGCTTACCAGGAAGGATTCAGCATGTCTATCTTTGGCGGCTCCATGGCGTCTCTCCTTCTGCTTTTCTTCCTCCCAGAATTCAGTTCTGTCTTTTCCATCTACCTAAGTTCTGCCCTATCAGCAGGCCCAAAGCAGTTTCTTTATTAATCAATGAAAGCAACACAAAGACAGAAGGACCTCCTACACCAGGAGTGACTAGTGACAGCCATGTTGGTGATGTATGCTGGGTGGCAGTGACTAGTGTCAGCCATGTTAGTGATGGCCACTGGGTAGGAGTGACTAGTGGCAACCATGTTGGTAATGAGCACTGTGTAGGAGTGACTAGAGTCAGCCATGTTGGTGATGGGCACTGGTTAGGAGTGACTAGTACCAGCCATGTTGGTATTGGGTGCTGGGTAGGAGTGACTAGTGGCAGCCATGTTGGTGAGTACATAGTTGTTTTAGATAAAGTTCCCAGATGAACAGATTTCTTTACTGAGTAGAAATTTTGCTCTCATATGCCGTATTTGCATCAATACCTTTACTCTAGCAATTTGACCAGGCTTGGGATTGTTCTGGTGAATGAGAAGCCACTGCTTTTCAGGGGTTCACTGTACACACAGTTGTGACTGCCTGCTCCTCTGCAGAATGAAATTGATATAGTATCCATTTACCACTTAGGAGCTTTAGCAAGAATTGGGGAAATAAAAAGCAGATCTTTAGTGCAGAGGGCTAATTTATTTCTTCTTTGCTTAAGAAGTAAATTACTTCAAAACCTCACCAGGGAAACCTAAACAGAATTTAACAGTCTTGTCCCAGACCTTAGTAGATCTTTTGTCAATGTTTTGTTAAAAAAAAATAAAAAGGCCGAGCCTATCACCCCACACTAATAAACTGTGGGAGACAGGGGAGTCCATTGAAAATGCTGCCCTGGAATTAGGCAGGGCATTCAGCGCAGGACGAAGATCTGTCTGCACATTATTTTATAGAAGCCTTTGTACTCACGCATGCATGCCTTTCCGCTGGGAATATCAAGCTACCTGCACAAATGTATCATTAAAGCCAGATGGGAAATGGAGAGGTTAATTGACTTCACTTGGGTCACACAGTGAGAAGGAGACTAAGCTGAGAATTAATTCCTGGGAACGGGAATGCAGCTTCTCCCCGAAAGCTCCTTCGCTGTGTTACATGAGTTTTCTCACCAGGGCACAGGGAGAATTGAGACCTGTTCTTTAGCCTCTTCCCCAAGAGTCAGTTTTATCCAGCTGCACTTCCTGAAGCAGATCAAGTCTCAGCAGCGGGATAAGGGGTGGAACACGAGCATCTCCTTCAGTGCAGTGACAGGGCTCATGTACCCAGATAAATGAAATCATGGACGGGGGAACGGTCACAGATTAGGAATTTTCAAATGACTATCCAGCCAAGTTGATCTGCTTTAGTGTGCAATACCAATGAAGCCAGAACCTTTGGTGTTAGCCAGTCAGCAAGGCCGCATGCATCTCTGAATATTTTTAATACCCTACCACTACTTATTGGTGTGCTTGAACTAAGGGTTCTCGCAGACATCGCCAATCATTGTATTCCTGGCCAGTGTCAGAATGACTCCCGATTCTTATGCACTATAAATCATCAGTTGGCAGTGAGAATTTCATATTCCTTTAGAAAACCACTCTAATAACGATGCACTGACCTGCTGCCTGTGACGTGACCTGCAGTTAAAATAATCAGATATCGCCAGAATTGGAAACTGGCGTCATCAATTTAGAGACAGACAAGTTCCCCTTTCCCATGATAGGCGAAAAACCTGAAGAAGTAGTCCACTATTTAAAGTAGTTGTGGCAAAGTTCAGTGCAAGCAAGTGTGACATAACCTACAAGTTGTATAGTGTTGCTGTAAGCAGATAAACTGCATGAATAGAAACGGAGAAAATGAGATACAAGTTCATAAGACAAATAGAGTGTGACCAAAAATCTAAAACAGAACGTGTCCCTTGGGTGCCTCTGTATTCATTCATCACAAGATTCAGTTCCAGAAGTATTGCCTTGCCTGTCTCTGTACCAGCATAGTACACAACATACAGAATCCATCTGTAAAGCATAAAGAATTAACGTAAAGCTTCATAGTTGCTGCTTGCCTTGGCTTATCTGTAATCTCTGATCAGAAATGGTTTATGTAGTCATCCACTCTGAATCTCCAGTCCTGATAGAACAATGTTAGGTCAAATGCTAGCCGACCTTTCGATGGAGAAGCCTCGCCTCAGTAATGTGCTGGTGTACCTCTTCTTCAGTCCCTGGACTTTCACTGCTCCCAACCACAGCTTTCCCTGTTGCCCCCTGAGCTTTCAGGGATGTCTTCTTGGGCAGAGTGGAACATGGTCTAGTTGTAGTACTTCCTCATTCTCTCTGGGGAGCACCAGTATGCTTTTTATTTAGATGAAACTTGGGAACACAGGCTAGACCCGACCTGAGATCACTGACCAAAATCAATGTGCCATATAACAGCTGTATCATGTGATTTCCATCATTCCAATAAGTTTTCCCCCTTTTGATTTAAAATGAGGTTGCTGTCCTGTTAAGGCAGGATGTAGACAATCACAGTGCAGACTCCCCCAATGCCTCATGTTTTTTCTCTAAGCCATCTTAGTAGGGCAACTTTTATACACACTGGTTGGTTGGAAATCACTCCATATGCCTAGTAGGTGGTGCAAGGGAATTCTCTGCACATCTTTTACTAAGATTTCAAAACTGCTCAAAAAATTAAAGTCTATTCCAAATTATATACCTTACTTTGCATTTGTGATTTACATATAGAATCTAGACTTCTTTTGGCTGTTAATATCTGCTTCATTTGGTGCTCCAACTGAAACCTGAAATCTACAAGTATGCTATATAAGCTAAATATGTAGAACCTTTAAGAGTTAAAATATATTTTCACTCTCAGCATCTTTCTTGATATGTGAATCATGTGATTTTTGGAAAGACGGGCATCACAGTGGCCATTACATTACCTGAGAAAAGCGTACGAGGCTCTCAGGCAGAGCAAGGCCTGCTAAGGGGGCATCATTATCTTTAGCACTCCATACTTCTTAGCCTCCCTGAGGCATTTAGAATGTTTTAGATGTACAGGATCACTGCCATTCTTTCCTTCTAAGATGTTCTTCTGTTTCCTTTGATTTATGTTTTGGAGCTCCTATCTTTGCTGGGGCCATGGTTGCCACTGACATGTTCTTTGCTTAATGTCATGTTATAGCTGTTCCAACCATCTATTAAATTCCATCTCAGAGTATGGAGATAATAAAAGCTGAAAATGAGCTGAAATGTTGGACCCCTGATAAGACAGAGCTGCTGTCCTCTAGACTAAGTTAGATGCAATAGTCTTTCCTGGGGATAAAAGGCTTTCCAGTTATCTTATCATGAAGGATGCTGGGAATACTAGAATCTGGCTGTCCTAATGTGAGTGCTGGTCCTTTCTATTGTTTGCTTAGGCAAGAAAAATAACTTTTAATAGTGATATATATATATATATATATATATCCATTTAGAATAGTATGTTCAGCCATGAAGTTTTATTTCTTTTATTTAGAAAACTGTAATTTTGAGGATGTGACTGAAGATGAATTGGTCTTGACATTAAGTTCTATATTTGAACCTAATGTGTCATTTGCTGGAAAAGATTTTTAAATTTCGCAGTACAACTTTATCCAGTACAATTTAGTGAGCACTGGCTTTCAAATGACCATGTATTATATTGAGCCTGGAAATTTTGGATGAGTTCAGAAAAAAATCTATAACATTGAAAAATATACTTTATGTGAAATATATGATAATTATTGTAACAAATTGAGGAAAATGACCATTTGTATGTTCAGAAGCAGAATCTAATACAGATTTCACAATGCCCATTTCACCTTTAATGAATGAGCTTGTATTAAGGTTATAAAGGGTAGACAACCTAGATGGATGGTGGTGTTTTGCTTTAATTATAAGTTTATGTGTAACGGCTTTAAAGTAGATGCTTCATGTAGAGGAGAGAAAATAGGGGAAATTGCCTCCTGCAAGTTTCTCAAGGATTTACAGATAAGCCCTGCTCAGTGCCACCCATTCTGCTTCAAACACATGAGCTGATGAATCTTCACAGCACGTAAGAGACTGTGTGTGGATCAGGATGGGAGTACAGGCAGAAAAGTGGGGCAAGCTCAATGCAGAGGGTCCTAGAAGCCTGAGCATGGGATGAGAGGCAGCCAGTTGGCTTATCATTTTATACCGGAGGAAGTGAATGTTTTCCCTGCTCCATTTTGCTGTCGAGTGTGTGATTTGGCCGATTAGAAGGGTAGAGTAGAAAATCTGAGCACATGCATTAATTGGTACAGCTTGGTGTACAGTACTGCTGAGCCACCTAGGATGGCAGCCACCACTACATGTGACTCCTGAGGTTTTACTAAGTTAAAACTAGAGAAAAAGAAACCTTTGGTTCCTCACCACTGCAGCTGCAGCTCAGGTTCATAAGTCCCTGTTAGCAGTGGGTAGGGTGTTAATTATGCCACAGAAGCAGCTTGTCCCGCGTCATGGCAAACTCCCCTGGGTATCTCACCAGACTAGGGAATACTGGTTGGATTGGTGAGGTAGACCTACCTGTATTTTATTAATTATAAGCATATTTTATTAACACTAAGGAGAAAGGATAATAGGAAAAGAATTTAGTGACTTGGCCATTGCAAGGTGATGAGTGGGTCTGGTGGGTGCTAAATGGGGGGAGCACAGAGATCAGTGGATACAACCTTCGGAAAGGTTGATGGTTGATGAGTTCGGTGGTTAGAAACCAGGCATGCTTCTGGCCTCCCGATGAGCAGCCATGGGGTCTGGCACCATAACCGAGGTTGTTGGCTTTTTCATCAAAGTCATTCCTGCACCATGCTGAAACAGGAAGCAGGCTGGACGTCTAGGCGAGCACTTTACCACTGTGACTGTCCACAGTGACTCAGGGAAAGTTTTGCACATGGGAAACCCCATATGCTACTTTCTTGCAGGGACCTTTCTCTCATCCAACATTCACAGAGTGTTATGGGAGCTCCTTCCGCTCCTTCAGCCAATAGCCGCTGAGATACCAGCCCATTGGGGCGTGGTCTCTCTCTTTTTAAAAAAGTGGCCACTTCCGTCCACTTTCTCTGGCTTCCGGCTCTGCTTCTGGTGGTTGGATCCATGGCATCTGACCCAGAGAGGAGAGGCATGGCTATTGCCTCACTTCCCTCTTCCTCCCAGCATTCTGTTCTGTCTACTCCACCCACCTAAGGGCTGGCCTATCAAATGGCCAAGGCAGTTTATTAACCAATGAAATCAACACAAAACAGAAGACCCTCCCACATCAACAGAGCATCAGTTCAAAGTTGCCAGAACCGAAGATGTGCTTGGCAAACCTGAGCTAGTCAGGTGTGTCCCATGGGCATTGTCTGTCCTGGGGAACAGTGCCAGGTCACAGGTCACTTTGCTGGCAGCCTGGGAGGTGTGTCCTATGATCATTGTCTCTCCTCGGGAATGGTGCCAGGTCACGGGTGACATTGACTGCAACCTGAGTTTTGAGGCAGAAGTCCACATTATCTATAGGATCTTCTTATCTCTGTCCTCTCCATAATTCCACATCCAGATAAGGGCCTCCTCACCAGACTGTTAGAGGGCTTCAATGGGAGAGCACCCTGTATTCTCAACATGTGAAAACCCAGTGCAGCAGCCAGTGTGGTGCTGGGTATCTAGGCATAAAACCTTATCATCCTGGGGACTCTTGATTGTAAAAATGCTATTTTTTCATGAAAGCAGGTGTATATTGGTCCACTGCTCTTGTTCTTTCTCTTTAATATTTCCTTCTTCAAACTGGCAAAAAAATCACCCATATTAGTTTTTCAAATATATTGAAGAAACTGGCAAAAATGACCTAATTGGTAATAATAGATTTTAAACATAGGTGAGAGAGAGTTTTTGGTGGGGCTTTAGTTTTTTTTTAATATTTCAAATGATACAATAATACTACCCTGTAAATTAATTAAAGACGAATACATTTTGAGTTAAAATTGTTGAAGTTTTCTTTAGGAACAATTATTGCAGTTCATCAAGACATAAGCCTAACTTCTCTGTGAGCCCATGCAAGAGGTACATCTGCCCACACAGGTTCCTGTTAGAGCTGGGAACTCATAACATCTGAGAACAAACAGCATCCAAGTACCAAGTCTTTCACTGGCCAGCTTCCCTGGGCTGCCTAGGAAGAGAGTGCTGGGAGCATCCCTCCAGGCATGTCAAGACTTGTGGACACCCTCTGAGTCTCCTCCTCGAGCCACGGCCCTCCAAGCTCCTGTGGGTCCTGACCTGTTCAGGTCCTGTTCAAGGACTGTGATGGAGCAGTGCAGTTCAGAGGGATAAAGCATACACGAGCATCTCCCAGACACACTGCAAACAACTGATTTACTCAACCATGACTGACACAGAGGTGCTCACTGGGATGCAACAGTTGCTCCACTTTGGTCTACTAGTGTCTTCAAGGACTAGGAAGCAGGTGCCTTTCTGTGGCTTACCAGATTCTGGGAAATGTCCCAAACCTTGCAGGATCACAGATAACAGAAGAGCTTCTAGCACAGGAGATACATCAGGAGCAATGTCCCCGAGAATGAAGACATTGTCCACTAAGAGAGACAAACAGGAGCAGGTGGTTTAGGAACCCTGACATAGAAAGCTGTTGATTTTTCTCAGTGTTCCATTTTCCCGTCAATGTGAATGCTGATTTCTTCTATAAAAGCAGAAGGGTGAGATCAGTAGCCTTGTTACATTCAGTGGTGCTTTATCTGGAAATACTGGCTCTTGATGACCACGTTGCAACACAAGAAAACAGTCCCATGTCCCATTATGCAGGCTTCCAAGACTTAACTGTGTGCTTCAGCGAGGAAAGGAAACCCTGCAAGCTCCTTCAGTCTTCCAGAGAGGCCACCGCAAAGGAAACTATAGAGCTGCGCCCCTGCTGTATGGCAAGCTTTGTTTCCATTCTGTTTGTTGAGTTGTGGCTGGGTGATGTCTCCGAATCCAGCATTTCTATCCCAGTTGCCCAGTTCTACGGTAGCGGATGAACTATGATTTTATGTCTAATCCCTGAACTCTAAGCAGCTTCCCTCTCTAAAGACTGCAGCTTAGTGGATTTGTAGCAACCAGCTAGAATTACCACATCACAAATACAGCAAGTAACAACTCTGAGCCATTCCAATGTGGGACGGAAACCAGCGGATGGAAAGAAAATATGTAAAGCGGACACATTTTGCATAGAATCCCCTCCTTTCTAACTCAATTATCAGTAAGATGGCAAGCTAGGAGGTTAGACTGCTGTGGTCATTTGTTCATGTTCTAGAGTAGATGTCCCCTATCTGACTCATTACCAAAACTGAAAAAATGTATTTTCAGGGTTTTGATAATAACATGACCAAGTTCTCTCCTTGGATGTGTGACCTTAAGTGAGACCTTTGATGTTTTGAGCCTCTTCACACCTCTAAAATGAGAATGTTTGATCAGCAGTGGTGGCATACGCCTTTAATCCCAACACTCAGAGGCAGAGGCAGGTGCATGCTTGTGAGTTCGAGGCCAGAGCTAGTTTCAGGACAGCTAGGGCTGTTACACAGAGAAATACTGTCTCAAAAACAAAACAAAAAGTTTTTTAAAAAATGAAATGAGGCTGTTCAACTTCATCACTGTTCATCTCCATTTGCCTCTCTCCCACTTCTGAGCTCAGTGTCCCTGTGTCCTTCTCATACACAGGGATTCCAAGGTATCCTGAATAACCTGGCAATGAATAACAGATTTCTAAAGTAATCTGTTTATGGCCCAGTGCCTTGGGATGGCCAGTGATCCTTCATTTCTTCTCTTTCTTCTTTCGCTCCAGTTGCTAGTTGCTGTTTTGCGCCTTAGAAGGACCAGGTAGGATTCTCTGATTTGTTCATAATACACTCTCAACGCTGGCCTTAGCATGAGCCTATTTCTGTTTGTTTCTTTATCCCTTCCTTTCTTCATTTTCTTTTTTTTTACGTTTATTTATTAAAGATTTCTGTCTCTTCCCCCCCCACCTCCTCCCGTTTCCCTCCCCCTCCCCCAATCAAGTTCCCCTCCCTTGTCAGCCCATAGAGCTATCAGGGTTCCCTGCCCAGTGGGAAGTCCAGGGACCACCCACCTCCGTCTAGGTCTAGTAAGGTGAGCATCCAAACTGCCTAGGCTCCCACAAAGCCAGTACGTGCAGTAGGATCAAAAACCCATTACTTCCTCTACCCCAATTATGTTCAAGAAGCATTTAAACTCCACTGTGTTTGAAGATCCAATATCCTGGTGGTGCCTGTGAAAGCCTCAGCTGGTGTGACCATTCTGCTCCCCCTGCCTCACATAAATGTGCCAAACGTCTAGCATCTGTTTGCTTGTACTTGAAAAAGAAAAAAAAAATACTCCTTGCTATTAGAAATAGCAATAAAAGGGAACGGTTTCTGTGACTTCTGTTTTTAATCCCCTGTCTGCCTTGGCTGCACTTGCTTCACAGCACAGAAACAAATTCATGCCCTGCATCTGGCAAACACTCCAACCGTTGTGGCTTGACCTGGGATGAGAACGTCTCCACCTATTGGCATTAAACTTTTTCAGTTTTTTCCTTCATCTGCTTCCTCAGCCCCACTCAGATCTTCGCTGAGATGTGGTATTAGCAATAGATCTTTGTTCTTTCTATCAAGCAAAGTATAAAGAAACAAGCTTTATGTGTTGAAGAGTTTCTCTGCCGAAACGTATTTTCATCTACTGATGAGACCTGTGTGCTGTCAACCAAAATTAATAGAGTTCACTTTGCCTCTTAGCTGACGTCCTTTTTGATCTCTATTTTTGGCTTAGGCCAATGTGCCTGTCCTGTGGCCAAAGTTAATGTATGTGGGATGAACAGTAGACTGGAAGGAAGAGGGGGCTGATGCTCCAAGCTACATAATATGTTGGCCCACTCACCCAGGAGTGCTAATTCTAGAATTTTTTAAATCAATTACTCTGGGAATGGCAGTTGAGCTAGTGCCATGTGTTAGTTTTGAAAACTAGTTGCCTAGAAGAAAATGAAAAGATGCTGCACCATCCTTTCAACACTTGGGGCAGAAGGAGAGGTATTGCTTTGCAGCCATGAGATGCTCATAGGAAAGGCTCCTCTCTCTAGCCTGATTGGTGCCCTGTGGCCATGGATGCTCACAGGGCAAGGCTCCTCTCTCCAGCTTGACTGATGCTTTGCAGGCATGAGATGCTCGCAGGACAAGGCTCCTCTCTCCAGCCTGCCTGGGCTCTGTAGCCATGGACGCTCACAGGACAATGCTCTTCTCTCCAGCTTGACTGGCTCACCACCTTTGTTTGCTGGGCTTCACTCCAGGTCTGCAGCAGAACAACTAAATGTTCATAGCTCAAAGGTGTCTCAAAGCCTAGACAGAGTGAAAATACTGCTCTGGAAGGCCTTGCCAATTATACTGACAGCCCTTTGTGTCTCTGTCACTTTCTCTGTGCGGCTACAGATTCCCAGAAGCCACAGCAAGGAGATGCCTCACCAAACACAACTGTGTAAGGAGGGCCACAACAAGCAAATACTTGCCCACTTTCTGTCACCATTTCTAGGAGATAGACTTTGCTAAACTCCCACACTCATCTGCAGCAGTTAGAAGACAAACACTGCTTCCTCACCAAAAAGTATCTTGACAAAGAAAATAAAAGTCAAAGAAAGCTAAAACTCAAATGCAAATGGCCAGTTCCCCTAGGTTGCTTCTGAGTGAGCCAGCGGGACTCTTCAGTTATCTCTGTGACATGAGTGATCCTGGAACACTGGCCTCTGCCCCCTCCCCCCCCCCGCCCCGTCTCACCGTGAGTAAGTTCACTAATCCGTTGCACATACATTAACTGCAGTCAGAGGATGGATGTGCACAGTGGCCTACACAACGAGCAGAGATGAAAGAAGACATCATTTAACAGGGAAAGTGAAGTATATTCATTTGGGGTGACAACATGTGGCACCGATTTTGCCACTTCAGCATTGTTTACAACATCAGAAAACTGTGTTAGGAAAACAGCACTCAAGCCCATGAGGGTCAATGCCAAGCCTAGTGATGAGCTAAATGGCCCAGCTGTGACTGATTGATTTTCCTGATTGATTTACAGCATTGGATGGGGACCTTCAAGTTACAGCCTAGTGATGCTTTTACGTATACCTTATGTAGCTATCTTCTAGACAGAGCTTCAGCCCTTCTCAAGAGTTCCGTACTGGACTGGCCTATTCAGTTATCCACAACCAGGAATGTCAGCCTTTCTCTGATTCCTGTCTCAAAGATTAATTCTGTCTAGAAAGACAACCTTTCAAGCGTCTCCAGAGGGATGAAAACTAGTTCAGAGCCCGCTGTGCAGAAGCAAGAATGGACTTTCCAATGCTGATCCGAAGGAACACAGCAGCTGTCAAGAGGCCCTGTGCTCCTGAGAGTCGGGATCTAAAATGCAGCCCCAAATCCAGACAGAGCCCCAGAACCCACTTGTTGTGCCCAGATATGCTAGAAAGCTTTCTTGGGTAGGAGCCAAGGCCTGGTCAGTGGAGAAAGCAGGTTTGAATGGAGTATGATGAGGCCATAGGCATTTACCATAAAGCAATGAGGATGAAGAAGAGATTATGCAGCTCCACGGAGCCAACACCCAGGAAGAAAGGCCTTCATCAGGCTAAGTACCCTAGATAGACAAGAAAACCAAGCAAAGACAAAACTTGGCTCTCTACTTATTTCTGGTGATGTAATAAAAGCCTCACAGAGGACAAACATGTCTACTGGCAGCACTTTGGCAGGACATGGTTCGGCGGGTTATAAATGTTCAATGTGGCCACTTAGCAGATAAATTTACAATAGAAATCTGAGGGGTAACAAGTTACCTCCAGGCTTCCAGAGGGATCCTCTCCACAGGAACCATCTACTCAAGTCATGGGTGGCCTATCAAACTCTTAATTTCTTCTCTCAAGGTTGACCAGAAGGCACTTGCAAACTCACAACTTCCTTGATAAGCCAGTGGACTGAAATTGTCTCTCACAAGTGAGGAGGTCAGAAAGACTCCTGAGGGAATGTTTCCGTAGCAGGAACTAAATTCACATTTTGTGTGTGTGTGTGTGTGTGTGTGTGTGTGTGTGTGTGTGTGTGTGCACATCCTTGGCAGCGAGTATCTGAGAGCCCTTGGTGAATAGTTTACTAATGACCCTGAGGGCTAGCTTGGCCACATGTTTTTCCCAGAGGCCTGTGTAATGTGGCAACTCTCATTTCTACAAGTTCCGACCAATGGCCTGGCAGAAACTTTTGATCTGCTTGATTGAGAACATTTGAGCCTTGTTTCTAATATTAGAGAATGCCTCTTGGGCCTGGAGGGGCAAGCAAGAGCTGCTAAGTGCCACTGTAGTATAGCCTGGCTTTTGCTGGCATTTGATTCAGAGAAGGCATGCCACTTGATGTCTAATGTTCTCATTCCATGGGTGACCTTAGTCAAAGAGAAATTAAGGACACTCAGGGCAGCACACAGTGGTGGCCTGGGGTCTGGGTGCCAGCATAACTGTAGGGACCCCTCTGCAGCCCAGTGCTCGGCCCTTCAGGTTTTAAACTGGCAGCTGCCACTGCAGATGCAAGTGTTCCAGTCAAAAGAATTCTCTTCAGCTTGTTTTCATTATTAAATATATATGCAAACTTCTGTCTTCTTTGTGCTCTTGCATAGTTGGAAGGCACAGAGTGGGCTCTCCTCTCGGTCTTGCTTAATTAGATCAAAGTTCTCTCAGAAGGTAGGCCATTTTTCTCCCCTCCGCCTCTGATTATCACTGAGTACAACCATTGAGTTCTTTTGAAAGTGTATTTTTAAAGGAGAATAATAATTGTAGCTACTGCAATGACTTTTTACAGTGAAAGTAACTTTCAAGTTGGATTTTATTTTACAAATAATGTAGCGTATGAAACTCCTTGATCATCTGACAAGTCTGGGGCTCAGGCAATTAATTCAACCATGGCTAATTTTTTTCTGAAATTGTTTCTCTGATCTAACAATAATTTATAGCAAGCATATCAAAGGTAATTCTTTCAGTTCTAAGTTTTAATGTCTTAGGCTTGCATACTGTTCTATACTTTGTTATAATTTAAGTTTCTTTTTAAAATGTCGATAATGTGCATATCCTTTCTAGGAAGTTGGTATGGTATTTACGTATGTGTATGACAACAAATAGTACTTCAGATATGAGGGTGTGTGTGCGCGCATGTATTTATTGTGTGTGCATGTCCTTACATCTCTGCCTATCCTTTATGACATATGTAATTCCTAACTGTGGAGCCCCACTCCCTTCAAATAACAGCCAGTGTCTGTCCTTGTACTTCAGGTAGGATGGAAAGTGTGCTATTTTATATTTCAATATTTATTGCAAAACAGTATTTCACAGGACTACTGCCTATACTTTTGTTTTCAGTAATGGAAGTCGATGCTTCCTAATTCACCCAAATATGAATGAACTACTCTTAAGATCCCTATTTTATTTTATTCATTTATTAAGCCTTTGGATGACTGATAGTGACCTTTATCTGCAACCTTTAGTTTCATGTATATTTCCCAGCCTGTCAGCTTCTGTATTCTGTGGTTTCCATGGCATTGATTATCAAAACACACACATTCAATATAGGTAAGTTCTTCTATCTATTTTTCTGTTTCTGTTGCTGAAATCTCACCAACCTCTAGATTTTACATCTATCTGGTATCCATTGTTTTCCTTTTAGTTTCTTGTATTTAGAATATTTATTGGGCCAGGTATTTCCTTTATTTCGGTATAAAGAAAACCTTACTTTTCAGTCTTTTATTAGATAGTCTTCAGTGATTTTTACTATTTACCATATACTTCAATATTCAAAACAAGCATCTCATCCAAAATAATGCCTAATGTATTCTAGATATATTTATGGATCCCCTACAATGTAAAATTAGTATCACATATAAAAACAGGCAGGTGGTGGTGGTATACACCTTTAATCCCAGCACTCAGGAAGCAGAGGCAGGTGGATCTCTGTGAATTTGAGGTCAACCTGGTTTCAGGAGAGGTTCCAAAGCTGCAGAGAAACTCTGTCTCAAAAAACCAAACCAACCAAACAAACAAATACAAACAGTGCTATGCTGAGAGCAGTGGCCAAGGACGGCCTCAGTACACAAAGAAACAAGTCCAGCCTCATCTGACTTGCCCCATGCTTCTTTCCTGCCATTCAATGACATTTACGTTATGACTTTCATGTTACTCACCCAGATCTCTCCTCCAAATGATACAGGGAGTAGCTAAACGTTTGACAGTGCTCAAGGCTTAGTCATATGCCCAAGTTCTTTGCTCCAGTGACTCATCTGCCAGATGATGAGAGTGGTGGATTCAATTGGGAGAGACAGGTTGGAATGGTATGTCATCCTGAAGGATCCTTTTCTTGACTAATTGTAGAATAATATAATACGCATAACCTTTTCCAAAAGCAAATGCTAAACAGACATCATTAACATGTGTGACTGATGGAGAGCATGCAGCTTGTCTGTAGTCTATAGTGGACATAAGATGGATGTATGAAGCCCAGGGCCAGGAGGAGGACAGAGCATCACGATTGCCTTACTGGGGTAGCCAAACTTGTCTGACAGACAGAAAAATAATTAACACAAACATATTAAGAAAAACATGTTGTTTTGATACCCTGTTATTCAAACTTTCGTTTATTAATTCCAGAAATGAATAGAAGGGAATTCATAGTGATGAGACAATATGGATATTTATAGAGACCATGGGTCCATGAACTGCATGACCAAAGTCATGTCTTCTGCCCTTCCTCAGTCCTTTCCTGGTCTTCACAGAGGCAGGAGCCAAGTCTTGTGGTTGCAGCAGTATGTCACAGAAAACAATGTCTCAAACGCCCAACTCCCAACTTTATACACCCACCCCACACCAACTGATGGTCTTAAGCACAGTATACAGGTCCCATGAAGCTCTACAGGTCATAGGTTACTACTAGTGTGCCAAACTGTATTATGGACAATCTGCCAACTGAGCCTATAACACATATTATCATGGGTGTGTTTTCTACAACTATATATGAGGAGGCTATCTTCTTTGGTTTGCTTGTATCTGTAGTTGCCAGGATTTGTCTTTGCCAATTACAGTGGACTTATGTGATTACACGCAATATTCACTTTGCACATGCTCACAGAGCAGCTGTTATTGTGTGACCAGCAGTATTCTAGGGACTTGAGATATAAAGATAACAAGGTGCAAAACAATGTACCTTTTTCTATGACTTTTAAATGATTGTATGGGAAAATAATATACTCTATGGGAATAGCATGAGAGGGATATTAAAAGACACATAATGCATGACAGTAAGTAAGTCTGAGGATTATGAGGTAGACGCAGGGAAGAGACTGATAGGTGTTGTCTTAGCATAGGGTGAAAGGTCATTTCGATATGCTGAAGGACTTGGAGTAAGATGTGATAGAAAGAAGGAATACAAAGATGACCCCAAAGATGTCTAGTTTTACTATTAAGTAACCATTTTGCCCATGGCGCTTAGTAAGTCTATAATTTAGCAGGATTAGAAGGCCTTGTAGAAGCTATGTGTAGATCGTGTAGATCAATAGATGCTATGAGCTCACACTATTATAAAACTTCACGTTTAGAAGCCTAGTAGATTTCCGGCATGTCACTGTGCCTGGTATATATCAAAACAGATTCCAAGTCACCAGCATTTACATGATTTTAATGTCATGGGCTTGTTAGGTATTAAACAGGGGAGTAATGAAATACTTCAGATTTGGGCATGTTTTCGTTAGTCAAGCAACCTTTATCAATTGCTTTGCTTTATGTCAGCTCCCATTGCACCTAATTCCTGGTGCATCCAGGAGCCCATGTGCAGCAGCTGCAGTTTTCCGCTTACCTCTGGAATGAGGATCTTGAGCAGCTGACTCAACAGCATGGCTGTGCGTGGCACCCGGTAGCATTAGTGAGTACGCCGTTCTTCCCCCAGTGTGACCTCTGCTGTGCTTACTGCCGCACTGTGTTTCTGCTATTTCTGGGATACTTTGGAATCTCAGCATGCCCACGGAGTATTTCTTCATGCTTCAGTAGAGGCATTTGCCTTCTGTGATGCTCAAGATCCCTAGCATCCAGTGAGATGGCTGAATCTGTGGCTGCTTCTCTTTGAGAATCGCATGACCGCATTTGGGTCTGTCTAGGTTTCTGAGATCCTTCCTTGAAAGCCCCACAGCCATGCTGTTGGTCTTTTTTTCCGAGTTCCTCTTTATTTTATTTTTTTGTCATCATGAATAAGTCTACGTTAAAACATCTCTATTAAACCCAATTGTTCTTCAGAAAATAATAATAAAAATAAAACATTACGGTCCCTAATATATAAACAAGTGTATAGTGTATAAAGATACAGGCAAACAACCTTAGAGCATTTTAAATAAGTAGCTGACAAAGATCTTGTTATAAATAGACAGGACTCAAGGTCTTTGTTAGTAAACTTCATGTAGCTGTCAAATGGTGCACGTGTGTGACCTGTGCTCCGAGGAACATAGAAGAACCAGGTGACACACGACTGAGGATGACATGTGACCAAGTGTTCAGCACATCATGGTGAGAACATCTCCTGTGGTCACCTGTTGACGCTGTCCCTTCTGGAACTACATATACATTGTGTCCAGCAAGCAAGGGCTCTGTGCACATTGTGCGATACTTAAACTGTCTGTGAACTGGTGGACCTTGTTCCTGTGTCTCACCCATGGAAGTAAGTGTGCACTGTGCTGCCAGGGAACCTGCCTGGATGCTCTCTGGTATGATGAATCTACCTCCTTGTTCTCCTAAGCTCCCAAGAAAGACAGAAACAGAGAGACAGAGACAGAGAGAAACAGAGAGAGACTGAGACATGGGACATGGCATGGTTAAGGATGTAGCTAGCATGGTCTCTCCTCCTTGCTTCTATTCTCTCCCAAATGCTTCTACTTTCCTCGTCCACTCTGTCTTGTTTCTCAAACTATGTTTTTGAATCAGTTTTAAAGTTGTATGATCTAAGCATTTTAATTTAGCCTGGTCTTTCTGCTCTGTGACCACTGGACCAGCTTGTCTGGACTAGACTTGCAGGATACCATTGTACCAGGAGGACTTCCACACTCATAGAGAGCTAGAGTTTCTGTGTGGAAGATCCATTTATAAAACACCGAGTGGGTAGGGATGTATTTCCCGTGAATAGTGTCTGTGTATGAAATAAGCCCTGACAAAAGACAAGGGGATGGACGCCTGAGCAGACATGAAGAGTAAGAAAGGGGCCTGGAAGGACATAGTATGGGTTAGCCTGCTGGGGAGCCAGTACTGACAGTGATCTGGACAAAGGGTGAGTCTGCTGACCCAAGGACCACAGGATGCCTTTCAACCGCCTAGCTTTCATACCACTGGAAGAACTGCATTTAACCCCACCGTGGTGGTATCTAGAAAGAGAGATGCGGTTAAATGAAATAGAATATGAAATCTATTTCTGTGTGCACTTCGAGCCAAGGGCAAGACACTCGCTCATGGGCTTGGGGGCAGGGAAGGGCAGGCCATGGGGATTCGGCTGACCGGCTTCCAGGGGAGGAGTAAAGGTTATTTCATTTGTTTGCTTATGGGAAAGGAATAAAGTGTCCAACCGCTCTGCATAGTAGACCTGAGGGTGCAGGCTCTCTGCGCTGTCTGTTCCCTGGAGGTGGTATGGCCCATCACCATTCTCCAGTGTATTTTAAAGCTGTATCACCTCGGCAATGTACCTTTAAACCACATAGAAACCACTTTTAGAACTGAGAGTAGTTTGTTTGTCCAGTGCTTACTCCTTACATTTTATTTTTCACTGGCCTCTTCCCCATGATACTGACTGGATTTGAAAGGCTATGCATGTACCAGGGTGTAGGGAGATACTTGAAAACAGATGCAGAAATCTATATGCACATCTCCTTTCCAAGTATCCGGTATGTGGAGTCCATCTCAGGCTAATGATGAAAATAGCTAAGCCAAACCAAGCCTTTGATCTGGCCAGCCACCCCGAGCGTGTCTCTCTTTCATTCCTCACAGTGACCCTGTAAAGGACAATGTATTTCCCTCCTACAGACAAGGAAGCCAACCTGTCCAGACTCACAATTAGAGAGAACCAGACCGTGAATGTGATGAATTCATCCCCCAGAGGGCCACAACCTCCTTTCTTACCCCCTGTTTCCAGCAAGACAAGGATTGGGCTTAGAAAATGGAAGCATCTCATCCACTCATTGCTTGATAACAAAGAAATGGTGTTTGTAGGCCAGGCTCTCCCCTGGGGCCACATCAGAACAATGTAAGCAGACTGTCTTTTATTTAAAAACAAAACAAAATGCCGCATCAAAATAGCTACCTCAAAATGCCAAAGAATGTCTGCCCGGCCACTGACAGGAAAGGTCAGTTTTAGAATGGTTTAATTTGCCTTTGTAAGGATGTCACTTCAAGTCTTTGGTTGAAGTTAACAGGTCACATGCCACTATGCATTAAAGGCTTCAGGTCTGCAGATCTCCCAGGTGCACAGGGGCCCTGCTGTTGCCAGCTGGAGAGGCCCATACTGGGGCAGCTTCACAATGACAAGCCCAGGAAAGGGGCTTGTGAGTTTGGGGTAATTCCTGAAATAGGGTCAGATTATTACTGAGTTAAATTTTCTAATGGAAGCTGGGGGTGTGGTGGTTTGAATGAAATCCCTCCCATAGTCGTATTTAAATACTGGGTCTTAGTTGATGACAATGTTTGGGTAGGTTTAGGAGTGGCCTTGTTGGAGGGAGTGTTTCACAGGGATGGCGGAGGACTTTGAGAGTAAAAACCTTACCTACTGTTTGTTGTTCTGTTCTCTCTCTCTCTCTCTCTCTCTCTCTCTCTCTCTCTCTCTCTCTGTGTGTGTGTGTGTGTGTACTGTCTGCAGCCTCTACTCTGCCATGATCTGACCCAAGTGAACTTTCTTCTATGAGCTGCCTTGGCCTTTGTGTTTGTCACGTTTACAGCAAAGTAGCTAACTCAGAGGGCTGAGCAGTGACCCTTCAGAAGTGAAGTCTGTCAAGAATGGAAAGGGGGATGGAAGGCCTAAATCTGCCTCTAGCTCCCTAAACCTTTAACCCTCCTCTTGCCGCTCCCAAGGAGCTGCTTTGTCCCAGCTTTTCTGTGGCCCTTTCAGTTTGCCTCTATTCCAGTTCTGGGAATGCTGAGATCTATGCTCCCAGAAGATCCCCTGAAATTACCTGGCGTGAGTGACAAGGAACCAGAAAACATGCAACAAATCTGCTTAGGAGTTTATTAGAGGGGGCATGCACAGGCCTGGGAAGTCAGTGTGGAGAGAGAGAGAGAGAGAGAGAGAGAGAGAGAGAGAGAGAGAGAAATATCCAGCTTTTAAAAGCAGCCTAGGGCATGTACACAACGTGGCTACGTTACACACAGACGTTGGGGCTCCTGCAGGCATACAAGGGCTTACCAGCAGGGGGGCAGAGGGGGGGCAGCATTTGGCACTTCTGTCTGAGGGCTTGTCTGTACCTGCATGACCCCTAGAACCCAGAAGTACCAGCCTTATGTGGCTGAAATCATTACATCCCCCTCTTATACTTCAGATCCGGCTACTGCACTGAGGACTGAGGTCCAGCCAAGACCTTGTCTTCGGCAGTGAAGACCCACCAGGTTACCTTTCATGCAGATGCTGCCAGAAGCATCCCTTCACCGCTATGTGCTTTGAGTATTCCTGAAAACAGACAAGGAGCAAACTCCAAACATAGAAACTTGTCACATTGGAAAAAAAGGATTAGACCAGAGCTGGAGATGTAACTCAGTTGGCACAATCCTTGTCTAGCATTCAGAAAGACCTGGATAACCTAGGCATGGTGGCACAGACATGCAAAGCTCCAGCACCCTGGAGGTAGATAGGAGACTGAGGTCAAGGTCATCCTCAGCTGCACAGTGAGTTAGAGGCCAGCCTGGACTACATGAGACCCTGTAAAAATGGAAAGGGTGATGTGGGAGGTCCTTCTGTGTATGTGTTGCTTTTATTGCTTGATGAATAAAGCTGTTTTGGCCAATGACTTAGCAGAGTAAAGTCAGGCAGGAAATCCAAACAGAGATATATAGAGAGAGTAGGCAGAGTCAGAGACACCATGTAGCTGCTGAAGGAGACAGATGCTGGAACCTTACCAGTAGGTTACAGCTGCATGGCGATACATAGATTAGTAGAAATAGGTTAATTTAAGATGTAAAAATTAGCTAGAAATATGCATCAGCCAAAGAGTGTTGTAATTAATATAGTTTCTGTGTGATTATTCGGGTCTGGGTGGCCAGGAAACCAATGTGCAGTCTCTGCTTACAAGAGGGGACTAGGGAGGCATCACAGATGGTGAACTGCCTTCCATGCCAGCAGGAGGATCTGGGTTTGATCTTCTAGAGTCGTGTAAAAATTGGCATACTTGTATCTCCACAGCTGGAGAGGCAGACCCAGGCTGATTGCGATCACAGGGTTCTCTGGTTAGTCAACCTAACTGAATCAGTGAGTCTCCGAGTCTCAGATCAAAAGGAGAGACCTTGACTCAAAAAGCAGGATGAACAGCATTTGGGGAACAAAGCCTGGGACTGACTTCACGTACACAGACACACACAGAGACAGACACAACACAGAGTTTGGCCTTTGGACACCTGTGGATATTTATACAAGACAAAGATAAAATACTCAGGGAAGCTCACATGCCAAATCCAGTGTAGAACATACTCCAGAAATCACCCAATGGGGTTCTAGGAACCTTGCAAATATGGAGTGTGCCCGTGAGTCAGTTTTCAAGCCTCTCTCTGCTTCTGCATCCTTACATGTAATTTTGGGGGGAATGACAATATGGATGTGTAAGGTGGGTTTTCTAGAGTTGCAAGAATTAAGAAAGCTGCTGTAATTAGCACGCTTAAAACTCTAGCAAAAAGAGCTAAGTGACAGCCAGCCACCATTGCCACCATCGCCACCATCGCCGTCATCGTTTTCAGTAGTGATTCAACACATGCTTAGTGAACCTCTGCAGAGATACAGTGCATTCCTCCTGGGACAGGTCACATGCCACACAAGCAAGGACAGGAAGAAGAGAAGTGTGTGTAAAGCCAGAATAGCGAGGTTATACATTTTGATAATGGGAACAGCACACTGAGGTAGATCATAGTGGATGAAGGCGCTGGAGACAGGGTGCTCAGGAAAGCTGCCCCAAGGCCACCTTTCTGCTGAGACTTCAAGGACCAAGGATCTGTCTTTTTGCAGGCCTGTGATCATGTGAATAGTGGCTGGGTTTGGGTGGGGCAGGAAGAATTCCTATTCCCATCCTGCGTGTTGCTGTTGGCACCTCACTCATTAATCCTGCATGGGAACCCTGAGCTCTCAGCACCTTGTTGTTCCCTGTGCTTTGCCCAAGGACTCTGAAGTACAGGAAGGGTTTTGCAGGTGTGTAAGAAAAGCAGGATTTCAACCATGCTGGCAGTCCACAACCTGTACAGGGCCCTCTGTAGGCCTGACAGTAGACTGTAGGCTGGAGTAAGAGCAGCTGGCTCGGGTTGGTTTAGCAGGGAGGTTTGTTTTTGTACGGGACTGCTACCTCCCAGGGCGTGGAGCCCTGCCAGTGCAAATGGCCTGATACATCTTAGCCTGTCCCCACTCCAGTGTCCTCATACATGCCACCGTGTCCCAGTCTCATCCTGTCACGGGGTCTTCGAAGATGCCTCAGCTGGATTCACGGCAGCTGACTCTCTTAACCAGTGTCACTGTCCCCATGCCGTGGGTTATGGACCCTAGCAACTCTTGTAGGACTCAGTTTGATACCTTGGAGTTCTTCTGACTCTAACAGACACTCTTTCAAAGAGAATGTTCAATAATTTATGAGTTGGGTGGATGAATTAATAATGTTATTTCTGTGTGTGTGTGTTTCCATTACCATGTGTCTTTCTATTTACCTTCCCATTAAATTATATTGAATAGTAACTTCCTCATAAATCGTGATTTAAATGAAGCCACGCCAATCACTCTGGTTTCTATTACGTTGATTCCTTATTTCTTATCACTCAGGTGGTTTATCTAAAGCACCTGTAGCCTTTGTACAGTGTCTGTGCTTCTACTCTTGCTTGGTGGCCCAAATATGATAAACAGAGTGGGTCACTAAAATCACCTCCATGCTGATTGTGACCTGCATCTGAACTGCGTTGTAATGACTGTGGAGGTGGAGGCCAAGCTCGCTTGTCACCATTTCCTGTAGTCTGTTGTGACAGGGCCTGTTACCTGTTGTCTGAGGGGTGGGTGACATTTTCCAGGAATGCGCCGGTTTTACTTAAGAAATAGAGATGCCTCTTCCCAATTGCTCATTAATGTTACACTCTGCCTTTCTCGACTGAGCTTTGTTTTAGTACTGGTTTTTTGGACAGAGAGGCATAATGTTCAAATCAGAGTGAAATGCCGTGTGGAGGGGCGGGGGTGGGAGGGAGTCGAGAAGGGGAACGCCAACACAGTGAACTTATTGCTTTTTAATTAGCGCCTACGGGAAGACGCTTTTCCTAGCAGCCTCATTTAAACACAGGCTCTGAAACATTGATGTGTGAATTGCTCTCAGTTTTCCACAACCGTCTTCCCCAGAGCAGAGAGAAATAAATAACTCATGGACGAGCGAGGCCACCGAATCTTTCATCCCTGCTTTGCAGTCGCCTCAGAAGGAAGCGAAGACTGAAAGTGAGAACAGGAAAGGAGGAAACCAGACAACTGATAGGTTCCCAGGAAGGGCTGTTAGGCAAGGGAGGGGCCGGGCTCAGGCAGAGAAGATAAAACTCCTGAGGAAAGGCATGACGGGAAATTTCACTCTGTGATGAGGGAGGCTTCCGTGCAGCATCCTCCTGGGGACATTCTGTGGGATAGCTGCCTTCTCTGCATCACGTCTAACGGTGCTGTGAGCACGCCATCCCCAGTGGTTTGCAGATTCCCTGTGTCCTTCAACATCCAAGAAGCTGTGGTAACCGGGCTGAAGCTCTGAAACATTTACCAAATGGAAGATAGAAGACAGGAATAGTTTGTAAAGCTGTCACAGGGCTCCTAGGAGGTAATGCATGTGACAACCGGATCACTAAAGCCAGAGGGCACCTGAAGACCTAATGCCCACTCACAGTTTTGCCTGCAGGAACTTAAAGTTTTAAATATTAATATACCCCTTACTTGATTATATCAACAAGTATCTTCACTAGTAAAGTCCCAGCCACCAGCTACACTCTGCCTGGGACAGGGCAGTCAGTCACACTGTGCTGGCGTTTATGGCATGTGCTTGAGTATCTTAGAATTCTTACCAGGTTTTTTTTTCTTTTTACATAATTGAGTGATAAAAAATTTTAAATATAACATGTGCCCTTTGCTAAAGCCTTAAATGTTTAAAAATTACTTCATAAATTTCCATTACTTTAAGCTGATAAAATGAACATTTATTTGTGATTTCCTCATGATTTACAGTTATAGAATTGGAAGAAAATGAAAACTGAGATATAACTGGTCTAATCCTTCTTAAGCAGGTGAAGAAAGTTAAAGGCTGAAATGTTAAATATTTTACCCATAGTTCTTGAATTAACAGCAACAACAACAAAGATACAAACTAATCTGAGTAGGCCCTTATTCCTTATTCCACCTCACCCCATCCCCAGACTCCCACCCCCTATCACAACCCTATATAAGTTCCTGCCTGATAACAATTAAAGGAGATCCTGCTTTGACAGACTCCTGTCTCGGTGTGAGTGTTTCTCTCTGGTGGCCAGGGGAGATCTGGTTGACACTCACCATCTTGCTCAGCCCCATGGAGCTCAGCCCCAGGGTGCTGAGACCTGCAGCAGCTGGCTCTGCCTCAGAGCTATCTGCTGGAGAGCCCGGCCACATCTACACTATGACTTAAAGGGATTTAGGAAATTCGTCAGAGAAGCAGAATTACAGCTCAAAGATGGATGAATGATGCTTTCCTTCTCTTCCCTTCCTCATCATCCAAGAACAGACTTGTTTTCATCATCAGGGTCTTGCTCTTAGCCCCAACACAGATCTCTGAAATATAGACACTTACACAGGAAGTACACTTCTTTTGATGATATTACCAAGGATCCCAAACTCTTCAAGGAACAAATTAAAAAAAAAAAAGACAAGAAGTAGAAATCTCACTGGTGATTGCTAATTTTTAATTTGTATTGCCAGCCAGATTTGATTGGGAGGCACCTGAGGGGCTAGGAAAGCCCATGTCAGAGTACGTCTGTGTCAGTGCTTTCAGACATAATTAAGGGGGAGACCCACGGTGAATATGGGCAACCCCACCATCCCCTGAGGGACCAGCTGGAATGCATGGGGGAAGGAAGAAGCCTGTTAGCACAGGAATGCTTCCTGGCCCAGGAGATGAGCAGCTCCAGTCCTCCACGCCTTCTACTGTGATGTTTCTTCTCATTACAGTCTGTGTCCACGGACTGGTGCATACTGCATTCTGCTCACAAACATCAGTTCCTCTGCTACTCTGCAGCACACAGTGCGTGTCCCTAGGATTTAGATCATCTGTAATGACATGAGAGGCGGTGATGTGCTATCTAGGGGGACAAAGTGACAAAGCTCCTGTTAGTCACTGATCTTCTCTGTCGCTGAACTATCACTATTATTGACAGACTTCTGCCATTTTCCTGTCACTCATTTTTTACCCCAATGTTGCTTTAATCTTTTATTTAAAAAAAAACAGATTAGCATGATGTATGAAATGCCTGGGATCACCTGGCAAGTGTCATAATCCTCCTGGGTTCTCTACTGAAACCAAAGATTGATCACAAGCTTTCAAGTATCTCTTTTTAATTATAAACATATTTCTTCTAATTAGTAGTCATGCAGCAGGGAAAATACACTATTTTAGACTTTAATAGGAGTACTCAATTTTATATTTATTTAACATTTTCTAAGCCCTTACCCATGACAAAGCCTTAGTACGTGTGAGTAGAAAGACATACTAGCTCATACAGCTGTTTTCAAGTCAACATACATAATCAAACAGATACAAGGAAGGAAAGAAATTTGTCTCATAAGAAAATGCAGGTTATTTTTTTATATCTGTCCTAAGAAAAATATCCTCTGATTGATGCTGTAATTTGGCTACTTCCTGAAATGGCCCTTGAATCTCTCTAACAGCAAAAGCAGATTGCTCCTAATGTTTGAACATGTTTTTATCTTCAGAGGCATCCTTTCATTTTTTAAACACATCTCAATAAATGTCATTTGAATTAGTTCAAAAAATGATATTTTTTTCTTTAATGATTCCTCTACCTGAAAAGAAAAGAAGTTATTAATGTTCTTGCTTTAAGTATATCCTGAATCTCATGCAAATATTCAGAACAAGATCATGAATAATTAAATAAGGTAATGAGCAGAATCAACAAGTACATGGCTGGTGATTGCCTCATTAAGACTATTCACTACTCAAGGTTTAAGCCCATCTTCATCCCTGGATAGTATCCTATTGCTTCCTTCTCTGAGCTTTGGCGCAAATGCTGCTTCAATCCCCACTGCCCCCCAGGATCCTGGAGTCTCTAGTTCTCACTGCAGTGAGAAGTGTGCATTTGTTTGTCCCAAATCTACTTGTTTTGAAATGGTGTGTTTTAGCTTTATTGTAGAATTGGTAAATAGGCCAAAGCTCACTTTATTCAAGACACTGATTGTTCTAAGGCTGTGGCTCTTTCATATGTTCATGCAGTTAGAGCCCTAATTCCCCTTGAGTTACTAAATAGTCACTCCTTCCATTAGACCTTCCGTAGAGTCTGCCATGTGATAACAAAAGTGATCACAAAGACATACATGATGCTTGGCTTGAGGATGCCACTCTTTGAATGACCTTTTGTATGGCTAAAGGAGACTGAATCCCCAAGAATCCATGGGAGGCCCAGGGCTGAGACACAGATGCCAGCATCCTGACATGGGTATCTACTTGCATATCTGATGGCAGGAGTCTAGAAGCCTTAGAGCTTATGCTCCAAGGTTACTTAGGAAGGTGGGAGAATTGTTTAAATACTCTCTATATAGTACCCTCCATGTTTCCTATGATTTCATGACTATTGTAGTAAAAGATATTTTTGTAGGAGGAGAGAGCTGCTATTTAGTTCCCAGACACTTAGCCCTGAAATAATCACACAGAAACTGTATTAATTTAATCACTGCTTGGCCCATTAGCTCTAGCTTCTTATTGGCTAACTCTTACGTATTAATTTAACCCTGTGGCTTACCAGATAAAGTTCCCAGCACATCTGTCTTCAAAGGTAGCTCCATGGCTTCTTCTCTCTGACTCTGCCTCCTTTCTCCCATCATACAGCTTAGTTTTCCCCACCTACCTAAATTTAATCTGTGTATCACCATGTAGCAGTGACTTACCAGCTAAAGTTCTGGCATCCATCTCTGGTGAAGCTACATGGCTTCTCTTGGACTCCACCCTTCTTTCTCCCAGTATTCAGTTTAGTTTTCCCCACCTACCTAACTTCTGCCCTATCAACAGGCCAAGGCACCAATGGTATTCACAGCATACAAAGGGAAATCCCACAACATATTTTAGTTTGACTGTTTCCTCAGGGACCTTGCATCATACCCAGTATATTCAACTTTCATCTTATACATCGACAGTAAAATTTCTCCAGATTCTGCATATTGCATAGGAGACTGCCTTCCTTTACATGACCTCTTCTTTTCCATTTGTACCGACAGCTTCATGTTTATACTCTGTTCCCTTTGCCACTGTGTCCATCTGTCTAGTCGCAGAGCCTTGGGCTGGTCTGTGGAATATGTGGTTCATCTGAGAAAGTGTGATGGGGAAGGAGGGTGACTTGGGGTGTTGACAGACGTTTCTATACCAGCCAGTACTGCAGCCGTTCAGTCCCAAAGAAACACACAGAGGCCTATATTAATTATAAACTGGTTGACCTATTAGCTCAGACTTTTTTTCATTAACTAACACTTATATCTTACATTAACCCATAGGTCTTGTCTGTGTTAGCCATGTGGCTTAGTGCCTTTATCAGTGAGGCATTCTCATCTTGCTTTCTCTGTATCTAGATGATGACTATAGACTGAGCCTTTCCTCTTTCCAGAATTCTTTTGTTCTGGTAGCCCTGCCTATACTTCCCACCTGGCTACTGGCCAGTCATCATTTTATTAAACCAATATGCCTGACAAATCTTTACAGGGTATAAGACCACAGCACTTCCCCCTCCCTTTTTTTTCTTTTCAAAGCAAGAACTCTGAATCCAATCTCCTTTGTTTAGCTTTTTTTCCCTGACCATTATCCATAACAACTTATAACCAACACTCTAAACAGAGACAAACATCTATAATCCATTTTTTGGGAACTTTGAGCTGATTGGGGCTGCTGATAATCTTATGGGAATCTAAAGAAAATTTAGGATTATGTCAAGTCCTGAGTGGAATATTCTGTGAGGTTTGGTCATCTCAGCCAGCAATCTTGAGGCTGTTTAGAAGCAGAACTCAGAAGAAACTCCAACAGAGGTCATATGAAATGTTGGATCATCTGGGCCATCTGCTCCTATTGGAGATTTTTCAGGGGTCTTCCTTGATCAAACCTGGTTTTTCTTAACCCAGAATGAATTCACAGCCTCGTATTTCCTGTATAAATAAAAGCAAAACCTCTTCTCCAAAGTAACATATCTTTTGACTTAAATTTTGAAGTCAAGGTATTTTCAAAATATATATGTTGGATTAATCCAGCAGCATTTATAATCAAATGTCTTTTAGCAGCTTTTGTTCCTTCCTCAGCCCTCAAACAATTCAAAGACAACACAATAACATTCAGTATCCAGATTCTCTGTGTATTTTCCATCTTTACATGATTTTATTTTAAACTTTAATTTTTTATTTTTAATTTTTTTTGTTTTTTTGAGACAGGGTTTCTCTGTTTATCTTTGGCTATCCTGGATACCAGCTGTCCATGAACTCATTGAGATCTGCCTGCCTCTGACTCCCAATACTGGGATTAAAGGTGTGTGCCACCATACCCAACTACTCTCTTTCTTTTTTTTAAGGACTTTATCCTTTTTCTTTTCTCTCCCAAGCACCTACACACACACACACACACACACACACACACACACACACACACTTTAAACTGTTTAGAGTTTTTTTGTCTGAATATCTTTACTGTGTATCTTGTGTGTCCTTTTTCTGAACACATGAATCTTCAGTTTGCTAAGCAATAAGCCGAGGATTAAATCTGTGGCTTTGACAGCTGGATTCACCTATTCCTTAGCATTCTGAGAGCTTAGCTTCATGGGGGAAGTATTGTCAGGAAACAAACTATGTTTTTACCAAAACTCTATGGAGTTTCAAGGTAGGTCCCTGCCACCACCGAGAAGCATGCTGTCGGCTATTCATAAACACCCTTTAAGTGTTCGGTGGCAGGGCCTCTTTAAGAAGCTGCAAGGTTTTTGCAGCTAAAGCTGAGTCAGGCAGCCTCTCTTAAATGAGACATACTTGCCTTTAGCAAACAGAGCCCACTTGAGAAAATGCTGTTACCAAGAAGCCATGCTTAACTCTGTTCTCTTGTGTCTAGAATTACTTTCCAAGCTCTCTCAGGTTTTATGTAGATGTAGTTGTCCATGTTGGCACCATTTGTTGACAGAGGTTTCTGTCCCACCTGTTCGTGCAGCCGTTCAGTCCCAAAGAAACACACAGAGGTCTATATTAATTATAAACTGGTTTAACTATTAGCTCAGACTTTCTTATTAACTAACTCTTATATCTTACATTGACCCATAGTGCTTGTCTGCAAAGAAACACACAGAGGTCTATATTAATTATAAACTGGTTTAACTATTAGCTCAGACTTTCTTATTAACTAACTCTTATATCTTACATTGACCCATAGTGCTTGTCTGTGTTAGCCACGTGACTTGGTACCTTTATCAGTGAGGCATTCTCATCTCGCATCCTTTGCATATGGGTGACAGCTGTAGATTGAGCTTTTCCCCTTCCCAGAATTCTCCTGTTCTGATTGTTCTGCCTATACTTTCTGCCTGGCTACTAGCCAATCAGTGTTTTATTAAACCAATACAAGTAACAAATCATTACAGAGTACAGGACCATTGTCCCATAGCATTGGGCAATCACTAACTAGCTTATGATTCCCTGGGGATTGGGACACAGTCACTTCTAAACCTGTGGAAGCATGGGTAATGCCTGAAAAGCTACAGTCTCCCCAAAGGGAAGCTGTGACTTCTCTCCACCAAAGGCTACATATTGCTGGTGAAGGATCACTTTAGGATCATTTGGAGCTTTGCAGCTAACATTTTTCTGCATGTAGGTCCTGTGTGTTAGTTACTCTATATACATGAGTTCAATAAAACATACTGGGGGGGGACGGCTATGTAGTCATAGTATTTACTCAAAGACTTTGCCATTTCACATAAGGGACTTGCACGTTTGCAGGTCTTGGCATCCCAGCGCTCCTGGAACTGACTCTCGTTGGCTACTGAGGGACAGTGTTTGCTTGGTTAGTTCTATATCTCTCCATCTCTATCCAGTGAATAATCTTTATTTTTATGTACTTTAAGTTTAAAATGGGTTAGAGGCACGAGTATATTTTACCTACAAATACTTTGGCTCACACATCATTACCTAGAGCTAAACCCTGAATCATTCACTTCCACGACACATTTTATAGCCAGTGGGAGCCTGTGAAGAGCGATGAAGGCAGACATCTGTGCAGCCCCAGCCCCTGCCAGGACAAAATCATGATATCCCTCTGGAGACCAGTGCATGCCTCTTCCTGGTTGGACGTCCAGCCTCTGCCCAGAGCAGATAAAACATCTTCAGAGTTCTGTGTGCTTGCCTTAGGATGTTTTTGCTACAACAGCAGGTCCTGTAGTCTCGTAGTCAATATGTCTTGATGTAAGGCTTCCTTCACTCTGCAAAGTGTGTTAGAGTCTCATTCATGCAGCAACCATTTCTTCCTCTTTGTGGTCAAGTAGTATCCGTCTCTGTTGATGGATACCTTGGCTGCTTTTTTTGCTATCTCAGATAAAGCTTCTATAGAAACTTCCTGTGTCCATCCCCTTGGGGTCCATGATTCTTACCTCTCTTGAGTTATTACCTATGGTAGATTTTCTGGTCTGAACATGAACATAACTGGTCTGAATGTTATAAAAAGCCATTTTTTGTGTGCTTAGTTGTAGGAACTAAGAAACAGCATTTCATCAATTTTATAACCCCAGTCACTCTAATTCTGGTGACAATGGAGTTGAATTTCATTCGAGTCTAACAGCATCACATATGTTCTCATATGTGATTGGCGGTGTATATGCTTTTCTTCTGAAGCATCACTGACTCAGTTTTAAAATTATGTTCTAATATATAAGGGAAGTTAGATTGTTCCAGAATGTTTAGTATACTTAGTAGATACAAGTATTTTTAATGACTGATTTGTATTTATTTTCTTGTATCTTGTAGATTGATAATAATCTATTTTGTTAACATTGTCTTTTTTCAATTTTTATAGTGCTATGTTATGTAACATTTGCAAAACACCTTTCCATTAGCAGCTTCTGGCCTCGTCTCGTGTTTATTTATAAAAGTCCCATGGCTTTGACTTTTCCATGTAGAACAGGACTAACTCATAATACACTGGTGATGGTGTTAGACTTGAATGTCTATAGGAATGCTTTGGATGACTTGTTCAAGTGGGTGTGAGCACATAAGCCTGCCTGACCTGAACTGTGGACTCAGAGTCACCCTGATTCTATCCCAACACAAGGACATGCTGCCATTTGGAACTGCCCACTTTGATTTGGTGAGGCTGTATTTAGAAGATTTGTCTGGGATTGGTGATCTGAAACTTTGGGATTCCTTGAGGAGCTGTGAGTTTCATGGAAAGTATTTATTTATTTAACATTTGCACTACTATACTAGTTGAGATGTTGTGTGCAGGTGTGTGCCTCTGTGTGTACAGGCAGAGACCAGAGGAGGATACTGCGCTAGGATCTTACTCAACCTGGCCCTCACTGTTTTGGCTAACCTAACTGCTGAACAGCTTCCTAGGATCTGCAGGAGAATTGTCTGTATTCTGTCAATCATGCTTTAAATAAACGTTGATTGGCCAGGTAGGAAATATAGGTGGGAAAACCAGACCCCAACAAGCAGGCCTGCTCATGTTACAAGATCTACTTATTCTACTCTCCAATTACAATCATGTGAAACTGTGTATCACCATAATAAGTGTTTAAACATAATATAATTTCTATATGATATGTGTATATTTATTTTATATATAAATAAATTTCATTTTTCCCTCCAGAGTGACAAATGGCAGAACTTCAATTTTATCCTTTTGTTGTCTAAGAACCATTCAGAGTAATAAAAGAATGAGGATGTGATTGTGTGTACTAGTTACAACCTATGAATCAGAAGTATGGAGAATGGCTACTCAGAACCCTTGCCTGATAAATACTAATTAGCAAGTTCTTTGGCCATCATAAAATAATAAGGATTACATGTCTACTTGATTTGACCTAGCATTTCAGCAAGTGGTCCACCATTCTCCAGCAGTGTCTCATCCATCTATACATGTGAGCACTTTGCAACCTCACATAACTTATTCATCTTCAGGTGCCCTTTCACATAAATCATCTCAGACCTCCTTGTCATCTAAGTTCAGAGGGGAGCATTCTCAAATGCCAGTCAGTGACCAAGCAGGCATACGCTTTCAAAGGCACGGAAAGGGTTCAATGAGAACGCAGGGCTCAGAGCTGCAGAGTGCATGCAGATGGAGTCTACGTCTGCATAGTGGCTACAGTCAGAGACGTAGCGAATGATTGCATCTGTGTGCTATGTGTGCGCAGGGTGCTTCCTTGATTTCCCTCATGTCCTCTACCTACTGCCATGTCATAGAGGCATTACTATATCCACTGCCTGACGAGGCTTCACAAGGCAGGATGGTGTTTTCTGATCTTTTCTAGATAACTTTTGTTTACAACTCCTAGATCTTAGAATGACTTGAGGGCTGGGCTGTTGGCAAGTGTTTGTACTCAGAACCATGTAAAACAACCTGGCAGTGTGGAACATACTTATAATTCCGGCAGTAGAGTTTCAGAGGCAAGCAGACAGGAAGATTTGGAGGATCAAAGGCCCGAAAGTTTAGTTTATTCAGTGAGCTACCAACCCATGTTCACCACTGGCTTATCTACACACCTGTGTACACACTTAGACACACATGCACACATGCACATAAACTCTCTCTCTCACACACACGCATGCACACGCATGCACACACACACACGCGAATACATGATCTCCTGATCTGTCCCAGGCAAACAGTTGGACTACTAAGCCTGTTTTCCATCCTTTCCCCGTGGAAGCAATTGTCTGTCCTCTCTTCCCTACATCTTCACTTCCTTAGCTAGAAGTCTTAGCATATGTTGTAATTTCTTTTCCACGTTATGCTTCCTAGTACATTTGGATTTTAGAAATGCCATTTTGGTGAAAAAGAAGCAGCAGTGACACACAGGTTAGAAGCTGCAATTACTAGAGCCTGCTACCGGGCTTTGTGGCAGGTTTCATATTGCATTTGATCAATGAGAGATTGTGATTAATAGCACTCTTCACAGAAAAAATGCATTTGCTGTATTCCTTTTTAAAAATAGATACAATTTACTAGGTAAAAGGTCCCATGATTCTTCCCCATAATACAGACACAAAATTGATAGCCTCTGGTCTATAAGAATGAGGATGACACACACAGAAATTTAGAGGCATTGGCATAATTACCTTCAAAGCTCAGAGATGCATAGCGCATCGAGAAACTTTAGGTGAAGCTATAAATTGTGAACTGATCATATCATCTCAAGGGAACCACAATCCTTCAAAAGATTTCCTTCAACACAAGTTGATCAGAATGAGGGGAATTGTTTATGGACTTACTTATTGTGTTTGCTGTGTGCATCTAAAGTAGAAAAGTCTTATGGAGACAGTGTGTCCTAATTCTGCTCGAGTCATGCATATTTAGTCAGTGAGATTGTAAGTAAAATGACCCTACAAAGCATGCCTGATCCCCTTTGTAAGAGAAGATTCTGCCAACATGGGGTCTGAAACTGAGTGACACTCAAGACCCTCTTAGGGTGTATTGTTTCTAGACATCCCAGCTCCTGGTCTACTACCACCCTTTGTATACTTTTGTTGTGGAATAATCCTTTGTGTACACCGTGAAGATTTGTCACTGTGATTGGTTTAATAAACAAGGTGATTGACGATGGCTGCACAGAGTAAGGTAAGGCGGGAGAGCCTAACTGAGAATCCTGGGAAGGAGAAGGACAGACTCAGAGGAGTCAAGAGGAGAGGGAGAGAAGCAAGATGGGCATGCCGTACTGAGAAAAGGTACCAAACCATATGGCAAAGCATAGATAAGAAATAATGATGAAGTGTAAGAGTCAGCTAGTAAGAAGCCTGAGCTACCAGCTGAGCATTTATAATTCATATTAAGCCCCAGTGTTAGATATTTGGAAACTGGTGAATGGGAAAGAAATGTCTGCTACATACCTTCCATATATGTTCTGGGACCTAAGTGTCTGAGAGAGCTCCAAATGGTTCACATGGATGGTGTTGTCTGGTCTTCAACTTATGAACTTTGATGAGGTGGTTGGTGCTAACTAGGGTGTGCCCAGCATCCATTCTGAACCCCAGTACCTTCCTCAGTGCTGGATCAAGGCCTGTGCTCACAGACACTAAGCATTCCTTGTCTCTGGATAGCCAGGTTTCTTAAAGAGCTATTTCTGCAGTCTAAGCTCCATTTCCCTCCTCCATCCCCACACACAGCATCACCTTCTGGCAGCAGAGCCCACTGACATGGACAATGCTTACCATCGCTGGCATGATTATCATTTCATATCATGACTATTTTCAGAGCATTTTAAGGTATAATTGGTGTACACTGGCTTCACAGTCTTCGCGTATATACTCTCTTCCCTTCAGGCATGTGTGAGCATGTGGGTCTGATGAGGGACAACACAAGCATAAGTCCCTCTTGCTTCGGAAGCCCCTGCCTCACCATCCCTTCTACCCACATTCACTGTCATTCCTTAGCTGCGTCACTGTAGACCGATTTGCATAAGTGTGTTTTAATAAGTATATCCTTATATATTATATAGTTATATGTTGTATATAATATAAATTATATGTAATATGGTATATGACATACTTAAAGAATTTTAATAAATATATTCATAATGATAGTGCTTTTAAAATCAAGCTAAGAAAATTTTCCTACACACTTAGTTTGCTAAAAGCCCTTAACAACTAGGCTTGCACACTAGGTTTGTTCATTTCTTTACTCCCAGTTGAGATAGCACTTCCAGTTGTTCTCTCTGGGTGCGTGTGGTGAGCTGCAGATAATATACAGAAAATACACTGAACCCACATAATCGCCCCATCCCCAGGCTTCCGAGCCCAGCCCAGTGGAGCGTCCGCTGTTCTCTGTGGTCACTGGTTCTACCACCTGTTCCCCTGCTGCCATTGTCCCACCAGCTCAGGAAGGACTCTAATTCAGATTCCTCTACTGAGGCGTGTTGACATCTTACTGCCAGAAAGCCAGCGTCTTTAAGCCACGCCATCATAGGTAGGGAGCTGCCTCTGTGGTCAGCTGTGTTGACTGTCTAGTGTTAAACCAGCTCTGCACTCCTGGGATAACCCTCCAATGGTTACGATGCGCAGCTTTTCGGATGCGTCCCTGCGTCAGTGTGCTGACATCCTGCTAAAGGATTTCTGTCGCATTCCTGGGGACATTTGCCCAGTTTTCTCTCATTCTGTCTGTGTCAGAGGAGTGCTAGCCTCACACACTGGATGCCAGTGTGCTCTCCTTTCTCAGTGTCCTGGGGGAACATGGCGTGATTGCTATTATTTCCTTCTTAAGTGGCTGGTAAGACACAGGAGCCACCTGGACTAGAGTTTCCTTCTCAGGGAGCTTTTGAACCATAAAATCAACATTCTGTACTAGATAAAGCTTTTCATGCCATCCATTTGCTTTCAAAAGTATGATTTTATTAATCTTTAGAGAATTTCATACATTCATGTGCTGTAGCTTGAGATATTCAGCCTCCTCACTATTCCCAAATCCTACCTATACTCTCAGCATTATGTCCCCCTCCCTGCCCTCTTTTAAATGACCCACTGAGTATATGTCACGTACAATCCCATGGGTGTGGAATAATCTACTCTAGTGTAGTTGACCTGCCAGTGGCCACAGCCTTAGAGAAAATAGAGTCTCCATCTGCTGGCAGCTATCAGCAGCCAGTAATTCCTCTGCTGGTGTTGGGATCTCATCAGCCCTACCAGTCCGGGTTGTAGTGTTGGCTGGCTTGAGCTCATCCTGGTCTTGTAGCCGGAGCTGCTGTGAGTTTAGCGACATTTCTAAAAGGCACTCTTTCTGCTGCAGTTCCTCCCAACCTCCGGCTCTGAGGTTTCTTGAGCCCCCTCTTCTGAGAAACTTCCTGAACCTTAGGGGAAGGAATGCAATTTAGATGTTGTGTGTTTCTGTATTAATCATCATCCTCTGCTAAAAGCTAATTCTCCCAAGAAGACCGAGAGCTGCACTAATCAATGGATGGAGAAAGACTGATTTATAGTGGTGTAGTTTGATACCATGTGCACTCAGCAGTTTAGTAGATCACGAGCAGTAGGCTCACCACGTGAGCCTGTGAGCACCCTACTGTGGGTTTCTGGCCTGATTTGCTGGACCAGGAATGTGTTTTCTCCTGTGGGACAGGCCTTAAACTCAACCAAAAAGCATCTGGCTACCTCCATAATGTTCTTGCCACTGTTGTGCGCATAGTCCTGTCTTGCAGGGCTGTCGTATTGTAGCTACAGGGTCCACAGCTAGGTAAGGCTATTGATTATTTTTGTTCCTCTAGCAGCCTACATAGTAACTTTCAGTACTATGAAAGCCTGTCAATATGGAGGAAACCTCTGGTTAATTCCAACTTGATATCTCCATGTCCTTTAACCAGAGTACAAAAATAAGTTTATTTCTTCTTGGATGAGCTTTGGTAATTTTTTACTTATAAGGATTTTTTGGTGGCTTTTATATTTTTAAACTCACCAACAAAATATTGCTAGACTACCTGCTTATCACTGGTATCTGTAAAATCTGTATCAAGCCACCTCTTCATCTACAGTATAAAGCTCACATAGACCCTTTTTTCCTCATAAGTCCATCTAGAAGTCAGTCAGTTTTTTTATCTCCTCAAATAACTGTCCATGGACTTGTTTACGTTTATCTGATTATTTTACTATTTATCCTTTGACATTTGTGATTTCCCTTCTGCCTGCCAAAAAAAGGCTATAACTTTTCCCTTTCTGGATTTATAAAGTCAAGAAAATTCTGCTTATGGTTTTCAACCTCTCTTTTCTAATCTAAACATTCAAAGCTATAGCTTTCCTCCCTGTACGGCCCTGATATATCCCACATATATGACACATTTTGTTTCCTTAAAATAGTTTATAATACATATTTTTATTTTATTTTTATCTGAGATAATTATTTTTCATATTTAATGATTTTTTCCAGACTTTCAGATGTTATTCCACTTTATCTCTGATACAGTCTGAAGACAGACTTTTGACATATGAATCCTTTTAAAGTTGAGTCTTAATTTATGCCCCAGAAAATAGCCCACTGGTGAATTAGACAGCAATGCTTTCAGCTGTTTTTTGTTTTTTGTTTTTTGTATTTTGTTTTTTGTTTTGACAGAAAGCCGTGGATAGCTAGTAGATCAAGTTGATGGGTCAGTTGGCTAAAAATTTCTATATACTCCCACTGATTTTCTGCCTACATATTCTATAAATAATTGCGAGATGCATAGAAATCCTTAACTAAAACTGCATGTTTGTTTCTTTCACTAGGAGATTTTTAGTGTTTGTTTCATGGTTTTTAAAACTGTTATGAGATGCCTAATGAAAACTGCTAAATTGTCTTTAGAAATATCTCCTCTATCATGGAGGCTAAGCTTCATGTATCTTAGTCATGATCTTTGCTTAGTCATGTATCTTTGCTACGAGACAAAAAAGGATAATCAGGGTAGAGGGCCATTATATTTTGGGGCATTGGGGATCTGATCCACAGTAGAGGGCCAGTATGTTTTGGGGTGCTGGGATCTGGTCCAGAGCTATATACATGTGAGCTGTGAGCCAATCACTGGATTACTAAACTCCATCTACAGATCCTGGGTTTTGTGAGTCAGGGTCTCACTCTGTAGCATTGGTTGGCCTCAAATTCACAGTATTCATGTTTCACACCCCCCCCATACACACACACGCCACATGATAGAATTATATGCTTGCCTCTACAGTTTTATGTTGGTGAATTGTTAGTACAAATTTTTATACCTTTTAGTATTATGCTATTTGTATCTTTATATTATACTTTTATTTATCTTATTTGTCGATAGAGTTTTCTGTCCTGCCCAGTTCCCGCAGTTGTTAAGTCCCAAAGAAATCACACAGAGGTCTACATTACCTATAAACTGATTGGCCCATTAGCTCAGGCTTCTTATTAACTCTCATAACTTATATTAGCCCATTATTTTTGTCTATGTTAGCCACATGGCTGGGTACCTTTTTCAGTGGCATAGTCACATCTTGCTTCTTCAGTGGCTGGGCAAGGACTGTGTCCTCTTCCCAGAATTCTCCTATTCTCACAGACCTGCCTCTACTTCCTGTCTGGTTGTCCCACCTATACTTCCTGCTTGGCTACTGGCTAATCAGCATTTATATAAAACATAATTGGCAGCATACAGACAATTGTCCACAGCACTTGTTTATGCATGCATGTACAATCTGGCAATCCTATATACACTGCCATGTACACTGGACCTGATGCACACCTCTCCGTATCACTTAGAAACCTCGTGGTCTCTGTTCCTCCCTTTCTTTTCTCTTAACTCCTTGTGCTATCTTTTCTTATTTCTTATTTATTGGACAAATCTGCTTTACAAGTCTGTTCTTTAAGGAGCTGAAAGTTGTTTGTGTTTGCTTCACTGTCATCATTGTTCCCTGTGTCCCAGTCCTCAGTGCCACTGCAGAGCCCCATATCAACATGTCCCCTCTGCTGGAAAGCGCTTTCTCATCCTGTATCTTCCTCCCACTTTTGTGTATCTACAGACTCTGTCTTGTCTTTTTAAAGTTGTCTTGGCTAGGAAAAACATTCCGACTTGAAAACATTCTGTTAATATTTAAAGCTACTGCCTCCAAATCTTCAAGCTGATAAGAAACCTGTAGTTGTATTAGTTTTGTTCCTTTGAATTTAGTGTGCTTCAATGTCTGACTCTTGTGAATATTTGCTCTGTTCACTGGCATTAAGCAATTTTATTACTAGTCTCCTTTTTATAGTTACTTCAATATTTCTTGTGCTTGGGGTTCATGAAGCATCTCTGTATTAATAGTTTGCCTAAAATTTGGAAATGTTGACTCCATTTCCTGAAATATGTTTTACTGTCTGTGTATCATTTCATCTCCTGCAGAGGTATTAAGTGTGTGTGTCTGTGTGTATTGTGTGTGTATATCGTGTGTGTGTTTGTATGGTCTGTGTGTATTGTGTGTGTGTGTGTGTGTGTGTGTGTGTATCGTGTGTGTGTTTATATGGTGTGTGTGTATGCTGTATGTGGTGTGTGTGTGTGTGTATAAGGTGTGTGTGTGTGTGTGTGTGTGTGTGTGTAAGGTGTGCGGTGTGTGAGTGTGTGTGAGGCTCTGTCCATTTTTCTCTTGCAAGATCTCCTCTGAGCTTCCTTCTGGTTAGTTTCTCAGTTAGTGATCTATCCCGCTGTCAGTACCACCCTGGAGAGTTTTACCTCAGATGTGCAATGTCCTCGGAGTCACATCTTTGCCTTCCTGCGCGCTCTTGCTGTAAGACTGAAACGTGATGAAGACTCCACAGCTCACACTCAGTATTCACAGCCGCTGTGTCGGAAGCAGATGCTCAGCAGACAGGCACCAACACAAAGACAGAAACTGAATCTATTAACTTAAAGTACATGATCGCACACACTCATCACTCAGATAGAAAATCTTAATGCTATTTCTTTTTGAAATTTTAGTTGTCGAATGGGAACAAATTATATCCTCAATTTAATATGTTAATGAACATTATTGAAAAATTTATTGTAGCCTGACAATTATATTCTATTTCATAAGTAGCATATGATAATAATAGAAGTAAATAGGCTTCTTGACAGAGAATGTCACGAAAAAATATCACAGAAGCATTTAATATTAAAGGAAAGATTGAAAAGAGCTGAGGTGGTCATAAAGCAAAGACAAGCTTTTGATGAAATACAGAGGTCGCTTGATCTTCAGGTCTGCAATACCCATGGCTAGCGAGAATAAGAAGCTGGCTTGGCTAATCTGACTGTAATTTAAGGGAATTTTCATAACTTAAGAATATTAATTTTTAAAATTATTTTAAGTGTAGGTATTTAGCTTCCTGTTTATTATGATGAAAGAGTATCTAGAAGTCTGATGGTGGCAGAAGGCCAGAGATGTGGCTTGGTGAGAGAGAATTATTTTTAACATATATGAGGTTCAATCTTCTACCTATTTTTAATCTTGTTGCACAGTATTTTGAAATCTGTGTACTTCTCCTTTTATAATATTGGATTATTTAATACTGCCAACCTTCCAGTTATCCAGAAATGCTGTATCTATCCCTATACTATGAACGTGGAAGGGCTGTGAGCCACGGGCCCTGGTTGGCTATCACACACTGTATTACATCCCTACAGTATGAACATGGAAGGGCTATGAGCCACGGGCCCTGGTTCTTTGGTCATTTCTGTGTGTCTCAGTTGAGGAAATGGACTTACACTACAGAAACAGCAATAGGCCAGTCACTTAGGAAGTCACTATATGCTTGCAGATTTAGCGAGATTGCTGTGGCTGGTCACCAGGATGGGTCAGAGAACATGGTCCATCACCTGATCCACAAGGGAAATATGGACAGTGTGAAGAACTAGGGGGAATTTTGGAAGTCATGGACTTCCATGAGCCAGAGCTCGGCTGTCCCCTCGCAGGTGTATGGGATGCTTGCTTTTGAAAGGATGGTTTCGACCTCATTGTCCCACACAGGCCTTCCTGGTTCTCCTGCCTGACACAAACAGGGTCAACCCAAGTGACTCTCAACCCTTAGGGGCCCCAAGTTGCCCTCCTTGTTCAAATGCTCTTAATTTAACAGACCACAGGTGTGTGCGTGTGCATGTGCATGTGTGTGTTTGAAGAATACGCAATGTGTGTTAATATTCTGTTTTGTGTAATAATTAGAATAGTATTACCCAGCAGTTTTATTTATATTTTAGTAAACTATTCAGTGTAAATTAATTTTAACCCTAATTTGGGCAATTATTATCATGTCCCATACATTTTTTATATTAGAAAAAAATTGAATTATCACACTATATGGCTAAAACTTTGCTCCCAAGTCAAGGAAATTATTTTATACCATTTCAAGATATATCTGTATTTGTTGCATTTTCTCATGCTCTCTTTTTCCTTATGTGGACTGGCGAGACTTGGCAGCCTGTGTTCATTTGGTCATGGTCCATGGTGATGTTTTTGGAATGCACAATTGCCAAAAGCAAACGCTGGTATAATTCTGAAAACAATCACAGCCATTAGAGCACCACACTGTCAGACGGCTTCACCTCAGCCGTCTCATGGAAGGTTTATGGTGAAGACAGAAAGGCAGCCTTTACAGCAAATCCTCTCAAGCTTCAACCAGAGCTGTTTCCAGGGGATCTAGGGGGTGGAGAATTGAGAAGCTGCTGACGTGTGGAGAGAGATGGGCATATGTTTAAATCATATGCTTCTAAAGTTTGACTGAGCATGAAATTTCATTTTATAGGAAGATGCCCTGGGGAGCGGGGCAAGGGAATACTGATGCACCTGTTATCTGGTGGCAGCCAAGCTATGAGACAAACTTTCAGCCAACCAGGCAGCCCTGTGATACAGTTGGAGTTCCCTGGGATTCAGTGCTCATGGGAATGGCATGTCTGTTTCCTGCGCATCAGGGAAGAGACCACACACAGTTCAGGTCATCTGCCCACTTCTGCAGCCCCAATGCTTGCTGATGTTACGGACAGCGTCTTTTTCCTTCTCTATGGCACCTTCAGGAGCCTCCTTACTCTCTTTTTCTTGTTCCACATAGATTTTCACCTGAGTGATCCCTAGCCTTGTCTGTTTCTCCTTCACTTTTATTAGAAGCTCAACTGTGTCATATGCTCACAGTTTCAGGTGACATTTGAGTATTTTGATGGTATTCAACAACCTTGAGTGGAGATTTGGCATCACTCCTCTCATCAGCACATACGATGGGGGAGAGTAAGGAATCCAGACAGTTTCCTTAAAAATCGATGAATATTCCCATTTCTGGTGTGCTGCAAGCCCGTGAGAAGCAGAATCGCTTAAACGTGTCTTCCTTCCCTGGTACCCAAAGGGCAGACACAGCTTGCCTTGCAAACAGCGGGCAGGCAGAGGAGACACTCTGTTTAGCCTTTCTCCGCAGCTCTTGAATGATCAAGGCGCTAATCATCCCTTGTAAAGGCAGGACCTAGTACAATTGTGCTGAATTTCTTTCCCTCCCCAGTGTGGGATCCACTGCAACAGCCATGCATGGCTGCAGCTTTCTGGAATGGGTCTCTTTTGGAATCACAGGTTGTGTGCTCCTTCCATCTGGAAGAAATACTGCTGGGGCTGCCGCAAGCTCCTGTGCTGGGAGCAGACAAAGATTCTGCCCCCGGGAAAAAGTTTACACTCACTCTTGAGGCAGCAAATAAATCAGGAGCAGAAACAGCAGACAGAAAAGGCCCCGGAACCCACATAGTTTCAATGCACATTAAAAACATTTTGACAGTGTCTTCCAACAATCCTGTGTCTATACAGACTTGCTCATGCTCGGGTCACCAGTCAGATGTGGATGGGTCCTCATCACTGCCATTGTTCCTCGGGTGTTTGAAAATGCCCATCTGCTTCTGGCTGAAGCAGTCCTTTTCCACACTGTGGGAACAGGGGCCTGTCTGGGTCAGAATGCTACCAAAAAGGAAGTTCACTGAATTCTTGTTGGATTTCACCCAAGTGAGGGAACCTGGGTGTCAGGAAGTGACATCAAATGAGAGGAGTGATGAGTGAGACCGTGGATGTAGGGGGCAGTGAATAATACCTTCCAACAGGAATTATCCCTTCACAGGGTGTGTGGATTGGGAGCCTAATGTCCCAGCGCTCCAGTTCCCAGTGCCCCCTCAACCCGCACCGGGCCCTCAGCTTAAAAGGCAAAGCTGGGGCAACAGCAGTGTCATAAAGTCCTTGGCTTAATCCTGGCAGAGGTTTGTCTATCAGTTTTAGCAGTCTGGGATATCCCTTTACAGCTGAAGTGCTGTCCTGCTGGTCAGCCCCAGGTCCTCCGTTCCTAGTCAGCCAATTTCCTCGTTTATTGCTCCCATCACTAGTGGTTGTCGTGACTCAGCTTCAACCCTGGGTTCCAAAAAAGAAAGGGCAAGCAGAAGATGGACTTCTTGTTTCTTCTGGTGGATCTGACTCTACGCAGAGACATTGTTTCTACAGACTGTAGGTGACCCAGTCCGACTGAGCAATGGTTTGGGTTGAAGTTGAATTGTAAGAAGCTGGAACTGCCTTAGAGACAAAATACTGAGCATTCGTCTGAGGACTTGTCCTTGTTAGGTGCTGTCAAGACAGGAAGACTCACTTTAACTGGCAAACTGAACAACTGAACGAAAGGGGGAGAATGAGCTGTGTATCAGTACCCATTGTTGTCTATTGTCAGAGTATGGATGCCGCAGAACCAACAGCAGCCTCTGCATTCTGCTCAGTTTTGTTTGATCTTTTGTGTTTTTGTTTTTCTTCCATGCTTTTCTGGATATTCTGTATCTCCGGGAACTGTAAGCCAAAATGAACCCTTACCTCCTTTGGACAGGTATTTTCTTTTTAATTTTAAAAATTCTTTCGGTTTTTATATCTATTGTAGATGTATTAATGTTTTGCTTACATGTATGTATATGCACTGCGTGCATGCCTGATATGTTCAGAGGTCAGAGGGGGCATCAGTGCCCCTGGAACTGGAGTTACAGGTGGTTGTGAGCATCATGTGGGTGCTGGGGACCAAACCTGCGTCTTCTACAAGAACAGCAGGTGTTCTAACCCACTGAGCCATCGTCCAGCCTCCTCTTTTCAGGTATTTTCTCATAGACATGAGACAAGTAACCAGTACAGATAGCCACAGCTAGCTTCAAGGCAGAACGAAACTATGATCTTGAAGTAGACTTTTCTATATCTATCTGAAACTGGCATTGCTATGTCTGGGAAGGAAAGGCATTAGAGTGAGATGTATTATATTCACAGATAACTGTTTCTAATGAGAGCATCACTGTGATTTATAGAATGTCAGGATTTCACACTCCTTGATCCTCCTTGAATAGGTACATTCGGTATGTAGCAGCCACTCACGGCCATGGCTCCATGCTCATCTGAGTATTGCTTTAAACACTATGCTTCAGTATAGAAGTGGAGGACCCGAGAGTCTGTGAGAACATGCTTCGCTATGGTCACTAGGACCACACTAACGAAGTCTGTTCTCTCCAGTGAGCTAGGAGGATGACGAGTATGTGCCTTCTCTCCTAAACTGAAGGGAAACAAAGTGACCCAAAGCACCTCCAGGTTCTGTGGTTCAGATGAGAAACTCTGGTTTAGGAAGGTAATGCCTACTGAAAGTGGCGGGTCCTGACGAGATATAAATACATGGGAATTTTTCCCAAGTTATAGAGCCCTTCCTTTCAAGCTCATCGTCTGGGAGGCAAATGTTAACGAATTCAGAAGTCATCAGTCTTCAGTGGGGAGAGTCACCAGGGACCAGCTCATTAGATGCCTTTGTTTAGTCAGAGTAGAGCATGGCCTCGGGTCGCTACAGAGAGACTAGTGCTCACACTCCGCACTTGTGCACGAACTGTTTGCAGTAAGATTATTCTCCAACAGATACTTTGTCGGATGACTAACAAGGTCAGAATAAGAGGTGGGATTGGTGAAACTGGGACATTCAATGTCTCTAACTGTGACAGACATTTTGTGGTCATACAGACTGGATCACACCAATGTGCGTCATGTCCTTGCCAGTCCCTGAGTGGTACCTGAGATATATCCCTCAAAGTCGCCACACAGAGATTCTCTTTTATAGTGTTAATTACTATTACTTCATTTCATCATCATTACATTCTTTCTTTGGACCAATGTGCTGCAGTCATTCTGATTGAGTTTCATCGATAATGTAACCAGACAGTGCCTCCCTGATTATCAGGCTTTTATGAGCATATGTGAGATAGTCAGAGATGGTCATTGGTTATCACTAAGTCCTCAACTGCATGACTTTACATCAGGGTTAGAAATGCTTTTTCCCTCTACTCCACTTGCTAATGACAACTAATTTATTTTCCTAGCATGGAAAATAGGTTCCTGGTTTTGTAAAGGAAAGGTAAATCTGTAAGAAGCCATGTTGTTGTATTGAGTTGGTCATCTGGGATGACAAGATGAGCTAGTTTTGCCAAGAATCCATTCTAAGCCGGTTCTTACACAGGGCAGTGCCTGTTCTTTCTCCTTGTTGGGTATTATATAATTTCCTGTGTTTGTTACCTTAAGGACAATGGAATTATATATAAAGTCAAAGTCAACTAAAAAATGTTTGGAAGCAGGCAACCTAGAAATGGTGTGCTTCTAAATCTTTTTAGAAAATATAAAGAGAATATCAACTAAACGCTCATTTTCAATTTTTCTTCATGACATTCAAAAAGAAGGGAAGTTTTCATATCATAAAATATACAATGCACATGACAAGAAACTAGATATTACTTTCCACCAAAGCAAGAGAAATATAAATGATGGGTTTATATCAGTTAGGATGCTTTCCGCTTCGCGTGGCAGGCGCTCACTCATATCACACAGCAGGTTCATAGATAGAAAGACTTTGGAGTCAAATAATAAATTGCTCAGTGTCATCATGCCCAAGAATGTTGATCTGTGCATTCCATTGTCTTCAGTGTAACCATTGCAATCCTGTATGTATACTGTATGCTGAATCATTTAGCCTTTCTATTCCTGTCCCCAAGCACAGTGGCCCAACTAAGTCCTACTTACAGTAAGGATAGCACAGTTATAATGAGGTGCTCCGCAATTAGAGAAATCCCTACATTCCTAGACTCTCGCATTACCATGTGTGCAAATCCTAATTGGATATGTATTCTGAACGAAGTAGCTCCGTCCTTCCAAGTGCTGGTGGAAACTGCTAACGTCCACGTCATTGTTAGGTTGCTGAGTTCTTACAGCGGACAAGCTAAGACTGGAAAAGAAGCGTGGGCTGCTTTGCTGCCCGCACAGAAAAGGTGAGTTGAACCTTGTTAGTAACCATCATCAGAGGAATGCAAATTCCTTAATAAGTAACACCAGAACAAACACCTCCACTGGGGAAGTCTCAAGAGACATTTCCTCATTAGAAATTTCACCTGGTCCATTGTATAATTGGTGATTAAAGCAAATGGCCAGTGGGGGTTATGCGCAGCCTGCCTGATGAAGCCCCAGGCCCGAAGATGATGCAATTGGTGCTCTGTTCCCATTGGTCAGTGTGCGGTCCCACATGTCCAGCTTCAAAACTTCTCTCAGCTGTAGCTGAGTCTTCCCGGAAAGGGCCTAAGTTTGCCTCTTTCTGAGGGCTTCTCAGTGCTCATTGCCCAGTCATCATATTCGTGTGCAAAACCAAGTGCCACAAGTAATGGAAATGTGACCAAGCCACAGTCTCATTCCCTGTGTAATGATTCACCTTAGCCCTGTGATCCTTGGGCTGCGACTGTTCTCGAAGAGAGCAGAATGCATTTCTACCTGACTCCCATGCTGCCTACTAGATGTCAGAGGTCAAGTGGGACATGTATATTTAATTAAACATTAGTGTTGCTGTTCACTTAAAAAATAGGCTCGGACAAAGTGAGAGACAAGAAGTAGACATAATAGTCCAATACTCAATATACTCAGAGTAAACAATATAAAAATACTATTCTAACTAGTAATTAACAATAAAGACAAAACCTTTCCATCAACTGTTTTGGCTTGTTTTATACCATGCTGCTCCTCATTTGAGTAGATTTGAAAAGATTAGATCCCATTCGTCTTTTTAGTACTCACTGGTCTCTGTGATGGTTTCTGCTCCTGTCCTTTCCCCTGCATCCTGCACTGTGCTCATTCCTTCATATATTAATTGATTACCATAGAAAATAGAACTGGGGGCAAGGTAGGCAGATAAAGCGAGCAACACTATGGAGTGAACAGCTACTTTGATTTTCAAATCACCAAATTTTTTAGCTTAAGTATTTTCAGGAGGTTTGTAGGTCAGAGTAAAATATTTTTTGTCATACATTTGAATGTCAAATATGATTTTTTTCTCAGTTGCATCCTATAACTCTACTTGGTTGTGTCCAGCCTGAAAGCAGTGGGGACACTTTAGAGAGCCAAGTGAAGCAAAGATCAGTTTGCAGAAACAAGGAACCTGTAAAATGAGAAGCTGGCCAGTGAAGGGGTGTTCACAGGTAGAGGGGGTGACTGTCACTCCAGTCAGTGGCTGGGTTAATGACTGGGCCACCTGCTGAGCTTTTACTGATCTCCTAAATGTATATGTTCTTGAGTAATTTTATTCACTTCATCAACATCTTGAGCCAGCAACGCAGCTTGTTTGGTCTACACCTTCAATATGAGACCACCTGGGAGCATGTCTAGACATAACCCCCTAGTGTTGCCCAGTGTGAGCCATTCAATCTGAAAATCTATTCACCTGTTTTTGTTTTAAGAAAAATACTAGAAACCCATGCAGCAAAGTCAATTACAATTTCTTATTATAATTTTTGTTCTCTATATTTTGTATATTTACAGTTTCTACATTTTTGTAATGTGTGTGAACATATAGTTATATACTGTCTTTTCCCCCAACGTAATAGTTTTATCAACTATTTGGGAATTTTGTACAGTGTACCCCAATTATACTAAAATTCCATTCCTCCCAGATCTATCCTCCTACCCGTGTGTCATCCCCCAAAAGAAAAACAAAACAAAAAAAGAACAACGAAAACAAACACCAAGTGCAATTCATGTTGCCCTATGCTCATTATAGCATGCTCACACTTCCATTAGTCAGGCCAGTAAAGAAAACTGTTCCTTCCCCCACCCTCTTTCCAGAAGCCATCAACTGTGAAGAGCTACACTTCAGCATCTTTAAGTTTTTAAGGACTCTCTTCAACAGCTTCCTGTCTTCATTGTTGCTTTTATTGGGCAGGGGGAGATCTTAGAAGCTTTCGATGTCTCTCATTCTTAGTTATGAGGCTGTAGTCATCAATACCACCACAAAAGAAGCCCTTGCTCATAGCAGCCAGCAGCAGTACGGATCATGGGCATCAACATGGCCTCCAGCAGTAACACAGAGCGTGAACATCAGCATGGCCTGCTGTGGCAGGACAGATCACAGACATCAACACAGCCTCTGGACCGTGGACACTAAAATGGCATCCAGTGGTAGCAGAGACCATAGAAGTCTTTCAAGGAGACTTAATCCAAAAAAAAAAAAAAAGAACCATTCTTGATCTTACATATCTTGTTGCTTAGCATGGATATGATCACCTGGTTGGACAGTGTGTCCAGGAGCAGGACCTCCAAGAGCTCCAGGCTGCTGTCACCACCCTGCTCTTGGTGTCAGCCCCTCTCCCTCCCCCAGGTAAGACCATCATGCTTGCAGACCATCGGCAGTGTGTGTGCGTGTGCGTGCACACATACACACACACACACACACACACACACACACACACACACACACCTGTGCTCTTCTCCCCACAGCAGGGTGAGCAGCATCTTTCTTCAGGTCAAATGGCACCAATGGGGTGAGGTAGGCCTGCTGGTGTCCTAAGCCTCCCAGCAGCTTAAGGACCAGCTCTACTTATCAAAGACTTGATCCTTTGTGTGCTGTGGCTGCACTAACTGCTGCTGTCGGTCTCTAGTTCTGCTCTCTCCATTCTGCCATCTTTTTCTAGGTCCCAAAGCATCTTCCCACAAGACCTGTATCTTTTTGTTTGTTCTGGAGATGTGTACTCCATAGACTCAACCTCTGCAGTGGCCTCCCCAAGAAGCTTCCATGGGTCTCTCTGGCTCCTCTGAGCACCCCGTGGCCCCATCGGTGCTGGCGGCTACCACCATCTTGAATTTCAATATATGCTATCTTGCATAGAAAATTTTTAGAGGCTACCAGTACACTGTGAATTAAAACACATTCATTTATTGTAATCTTATAGGGTAAATTTGCTCTACTGAATTCAGTCATACTTAGTGTCTGCATTTTTGGATGCTGCAGCAGGTGTCCACATTTACTCTTTCCACCAGCAAAGCAGCAAATGAATTCCACATCTCCCAAATTTGTTGTGCTCTCTGTGTGTTTAAAAATTGTTGTTATTGGGCTGGAGAGATGGCTCAGAGGTTAAGAGCATTGCCTGCTCTTCCAAAGGTGCTGAGTTCAATTCCCGGCAACCACATGGTGGCTCAAAACCATCTGTAATGAGGTCTTGTACCCTCTTCTAGCCTGCAGACATACACACAGATAGAATATTGTATACATAATAATTAAATAAATATTAAAAAAAGAAACTTAAAAAAATGTTGTTATTGTTTTGTGGGAAAAAAAGCATTTAACACGAAATCTATTCTCCTTACAAACACGAAATCTATTCTCCTTACATATCATAGAGCAGACAGGACGTCAGTCCCACGTTGTCATCGATGCTGTGTTGATGAGCACATGTCAAAAGCTTACTCATCAGAAGTGATGAAACATTGTACTTGCCGGAAAGCAGGTCCCCCTGTCTTTCCCTGGGGTGCCATCACCAATCATGCCCTCTGCTGCTATGAATATGGAAGCTTAGGATCCTCATAGATGGAATCCTGCAGTATTTGCCCATCTGTGTGATGCCATCTAGGTTCACCCTTTATTTCTGAGTGGTGAGATTCCCTTCTATTTTAGGGTGGCATAACATTCCATTTGTCTATGTGTTTACACAAAGCATATTTTCTCTATTCATCTTGTGTATGGGTCATTTCCTTGTTTTGCTATGAATGATGCCCCTGTGAACACATGTGATCAGATGTCTTCAGGAGATGCTGGAGCAATTGTATAGCCATGGGAAGAAAGGGGAACTTTGATTCAGCTCTTACCATCTGCAAATGTATATATGAGAGGGATTGATTGACTGACACATGGAACTCTGGACTAGCAAAGCATGATGGATGCTTTTGTCGCCGCTAGCTATGTTCCCAAAGCAATCAATCCAATGTTAATAGACTGTGTTACTCACTGTGTACAAGTACTGGTGTGTGTGTGTGTGTGTGTGTGTGTGTGTGTGTGTGTAGGCACATGTATCAAAGAACTCATATGGAGGTCAGGAGTTAATTCTCTACTTCCATTGTGGTACACAAAGGTCAAACTCAGGTTATCAAGCTTGTGTGACCAGCACTTTTCCACCAACCTATCTTACTGGCTCCAATCCATTTATGTTTTTAAAAGGCAGATGAACTATACCCCATCTAAATAATAATTACTGCTATTTAGATTCTAAGAGAAAAATAAGATAGTCTGGAGACCAAGGAAAGTGTTCACACATCACACCTCCAATAAAGGGTTAGAATGTACAAAGATCTCTGTAGAGGCAAAACCAGAAAGAAAGTAAGAAACAATTTAAAATGGTCTAAAGTTTCAATACATGCTTCATCAATAACAAATATTATAAACAAACAGATTAAAAACATTAAACATCATTATTGAGTAGGGCATTAGAGATTTAAACTACACTATGGCATAACCACATACCTAAGAAAAAGGCAACTGAAGAAAATAGCAACCACTGTCAAGTACATGGGTCACACAAACTGCTGGTGGTGACCTTGCATGGCACAGCCATACACGCACTGCCAAGATGTGCTCTCCAGTCCCATTCTGAGATGCTCACCTAAGTAAAATGCAGATTGCTACTCACATGACACCCTATACCATAGCACAATAAACAGCTTTATTTAATCATCCAAAGGAGAAAAATGCAATGTCCTTCACTGTCAAACCTTGAATATCCACGGTGCATCCACAGAAGCAAAACAACAAGGGTTTCAAGCAAATCAATGGTTTCCAGAGGCTGAGGTGGAGTAGGAGTTGACTGCAATGATGTACGGGGACACTGCAGGGGATGGAACTGTCATAATCCCCATATAAATAGTGCCTGGATTGTGGTATTTGCTTGTCAACATTCCTGTAACTGGTAGAGTGGATGACTTGAACCTTATGTGAGGTAGACACAGAAATTTAAAAATTGATTGCGTGAAGAAGCATACACCATCAGTGGCATCTTTAGTCAGAGGAGATTCATTAAGCACACATGAGAAGGATCAAGGCACTGCATATTATAACATGAATGAAGAAGTCATGAGTGAAGACGGAGCACAGTGGAGAAAACAGGCTGTGCTGTCGTGTGTGTGCGCGTGTGTGCGCGCGTGTGTGCGAGATGAGCTTTATACTTGGATTTTCTTCGTGACTATTAGTCTTCCTTCTGTATTCTCAGGGTGCTTTGCCTTATTGTTCTCTTTCACCTCGTGTGATTTTGTCTGATTTTAAAGCTTATATGACATACTTATTCCCCAATTGCCTACAAAAGGGAATTCTGTTTCACTCATATTTGCATGTTCATAGAATCAGCACAATTATTTAAACAAAGGTATTTAAGGAAAGGGTTTATTCTACTGATCTACATGCTAAAGTCTACTGTTCCAACCTGTCTTACCTTCTATATTTGCATTTATATTATCCCAAAGACTATCACTGGGTCTAATGAAAGGATTTCTGCTGGATGAAACTGTCTGTGACATCTTTGAAATAGCCTTGGGTATGTATTGGTTGAAAGATACTAGTTTTGATTACGTGGAACTCAAGAGAAAATTCGGGCAACTAGGAAAGTCATTATGTGAGAAAAGAAACATGAAGTTAATTGTTACAGCTAGAATCATTGTGGCTAGCGATGTAAAAACAAAAATGAGTGTTGTAACAAATCTTAAAGAATAAGGCAGAATTATCTCTATCAAATAAGCGTAAAAGGATATAAAGAGGGAACAGAAATATCTCTCAATACAACATAAACCTCTGAGATGCTGTCAGTGTGAGATTTAAAGAACAGGAGTAATTCATCATGGAAAGGACAAGTTAGAGGAAGAGACTTGGAGACACAGGAGACCAGACAAGTACATATAGTGTGTGTGGTAGGGGGATCAGCAAGATGTGGCAGCTGATGGGCTGCAAGTACATATAGTGTGTGTGGTAGGGGGATCAGCAAGATGTGGCAGCTGATGGGCTGCAAGGATGATAAGGAGATGGTGAAGGGTTGCTGCATTTTCTAGTTTGAGTGTCTGTGCTATGTGATGATTCAGTGCTGTTCACTGGAGAAAAGAACAGATTTGAAGACCAGAGCTGAAGTGACTTGCAATGTGGGCATAGGGCTGAGGCTGTTCTAGGGGCAGTCATACAAATGCAGGTGGGTCTGAGGAGAGCATTGGCATGGCCACGTGCTGACAATGCTTGTATCCTGCCTTGGGCATCGTTCCTTGTAAGAAGTCACAATAGTATTTGTTTACTTACCAGGTATTGTGATTAGCTGATACATTTAGTGGTGTTTGGGGCACTGATAAGCAAAGTGAAAATATTAGTATTGTCCCTTTCATCCTTGAATTTAAAAGGGAATGGATGAAGGAGACATAAAAATAAACTATCTACAGTATCCAGAAGCTGAGATGAGTGGCAGGAGAAAATAGGATTCACAGATAAGGGAATAGCAGTGTACTGCAGAGGGGTGCACAGTGAATGCCAACTGGAAGGGATCACATGAAGCTGACATCCGGATGGAGCTCAGAAGATGATCGGTTCAGGCCAAAGAATCAGAATGGGAATGCATAGGTGGGAATGTAGACCACAGTGAGGTAATCATTATACAAGCCTACACCAAGTTAGTAAAAACCATAGAAGTTAAAAATTATTAACAGCATCTTATAAAACTGTTGGGAAATAATATGAGAAATGTTCACTGAAATTCCATTATACATGATTCATTTACATATAAAGGTATGTATATTCCAGCCCTTATCTGGGGAAGGTATAACTGAACAGCTGTTACCCGCACACAGTGAAGAAAAGACAACTGAGGTCTCCTGCCAGTTTGGTCTTAGTAAATATTGGGGAATGTTACAGAGTCTGAGACAAGTCCAGAATTACCTGGTTCTAGTCCTTAATAAGTATGTTACTTTAGCCTTGCCTCAGTTTCCTCATCTGAGAAATCATGCTAATACGTTTTATTTTGGGACAGATAAGCCAAGCAGACTGGTTAGAGTTCAGAAAAGTACCTGATGCAGAATGCGTTCTGTTATCTCACATCTGAAGAGGGAGCTGATAAAATATGTAAGAACTATTCCAACGTGTGTTCAGGGAGATGGTGGCAGAGTGTTCTGATTGGTGGTGGCTTGGGTGACAGAAGTTCCACGTGTAGAATGTTACAGTGGAGGTTGGTAGCACCAGCGAGGCCTTTACCTTCAACTTCCTCAAGGACACAATATCCTCAAGCTCTTAGCAGCTGGAGGAGTTGCTGAGAATGCAAGAGAGCAACTCTGTGGACCACTGGGCATGTTTTGCAGCAGTAGAGCTCCCACGCACCGTTTATCCAAGAGTGAGTGTCCTGTTGCCCGTGTGACCTTCCCTCAGATGAAGAGTGGCCAGTGCTCTGAGATAACACAAAGGTTGACCAGATGACCTTCTGAGACTCTTTGGATACTTGCTCCAGTCTATTGTAAAAAGTCTTAGTAAATAAATTCTCCCTTTCTTTCCTAGAAGGAGGTTGTAAGAATCCATTACCACTGCAAAGTACTTTGAACACCCTTACAAAGTGCTTTCTTGTTATCTTATTACATTTGATAGCTCACCAACCTTTTGAAAGATGTATAATCATGCATATTAAAATCAATCTTGCATATTTTATGCTGTTTTTATCATGATGAGAGAATATTAATTTATTGGAGATCTGTGCTTTTCTAAAGGTTGCCTTAGAGGTTCTCTTGCAGCATGCTTTGTTAACCCCAACAAAAGTCAAGATGGCAAAAAGGTCAAGACCTTCATTTAGATGAAAGGGCACATGAGCAGGCTTCATTACCATGGCCTTCTTCTCCCTTCAGAGCTATAAAGCACTTTTAAGCAAATTTGATAGAGAAGAATATGTAGATTCCTCTAAGCAGTAAGGTAGTGTTAATATGTTTTAACCAATATTCAATTCCCTCTGCACTGAATTTTGACCATGATAACAACAAAGGTTGATAGAGAAATGATCATTTCTCCCTTCCTTTAGTTGGGTGATGCCTTATCTGTTTAAGACTCAGTCCAGCTTCAGCTCCTCAGGAGGTAAATAACATGTACATTTTTATATCTAACTACTGTATTCTTATTTTATCTAAATGCATCCTGTTTGCCCTTGATGTCCAGTTTATACTATCACTCATATTAGCATGAAATTCATTTTTTTTTGTTAGGAATGGAAACCAAAAATTTCACTGACTTCTATAACACAAAGTGCTCTTTTCTCTGTCTGGTGATAGGTCAGTCAAAGCTGATATATAGCTGACTAAGGGGCCAGGTCTCCTACTTCCCATCCTATAGCTCATAGTATATATGGAGCTGTTGGCATAAGGTACCTCATGGCCCAAAGTGTTTAATGGAAGCAAACAAAGTGTTTGCCCAGTGATAGTCAAGATGTTTAATAGATATCCGACTCTAACGACCTACTTTCTCTTCATCAGCCAGAAATGAATTAGTGATTGCTCTTGCTACAAAGAGGGTTTGGAAATATAATCTTTGAATAGACATCTCACCAATTTGAATATTTTATTACTCAATGAGGAAAAGGGGGGAAATGAAGCTGATGAGACAAGTAGCTGCCTGCCAGAGTGTTTGGTGTCTCTGATGTGTATAATTCATAAATAAAATCTCCTAGAATCACATGCAATGTGCTAACTGCCAAAGTAGCAAATTATCTTGATCAATTCACTCACAAAATTAGGAATTAACCGAGAACAAAATCCAAAGTGTTGGTTGGCTAAATTAGGTAGGATTATTGCCTTGTTTCATAATTAATTTTTATATTTATTTCCCGTAGCTTCAGACTAGGAGTGTGAATCAGGATTATTTCCCTATGCTCACCTCTACTCTATAATGAAGATAATTTCAAAAATCTGCTTTGCAGCATGGGATAAATCCAGACTAGCTGAACATAGCGGACAATGAGGAATACTGAGAATTCAAGAACAATTGCAGTGGGTTTTTGATCCTACTGCACGTACTGGCTTTGTGGGAGCCTAGGCAGTTTGGATGCTCACCTTACGAGACCTGGATAGAGGTGGGCAGTCCTTGGGCTTCCCACAGGTCAGGGAACCCTGATTGCTCTTCGAGCAGATGAGGGAGGGGGACTTGATCGGGGGAGGGGGAGGGAAATGGGAAGCGGTTGCGGGGACGAGGCAGAAATCCTTAATAAATAAATAAATTTAAAAAAAAATCAGTAAGGGAAGAGAAACAAAGAGAAAAAAAACAAAAAAAATCTGCTTTATAGACTCTCGTTATGATAAAATGAGTTTACGATGAAAAATATTGAGGATGGTTTTAAGTACATGGTCAGTGCTTATTAAAGCCAGGCTCTTCCCACAGCAACACAAATTTGTGACTTAATGTCTATGAATGGCTTGCTGTGTTTTGATCCATGAGCGATGCTATACAAACATTGGCTCATATAAGGCTCAGATTATCTTGTTCAGGTCACTGTTCTTATCCTGCTATGTAAGTGGGGAAAATGAGGGGTTCAAATGGTCACATAGTTGGAAGTAGCATTCCCGAGTTTCCTACCTAGCTCAAGGTCTTTATGAGTGTTATGTGGTTTATCTCTATAACAAGCTCCTATGGAGAGCAACTGTGTCTCCATTTCTCAGTTGAAATGTTTCTCAGTTTCTCAATGTGCTTAACTCATTGAACTAGGCCAAGCATCTAGTACACGCAGAGAGAGAGAACATAATTCTAAGAAGTCTGGCAGGATTCAGATATTGACGACCAGGCAGCATCTCTCTCTCTCTCTCTCTCTCTCTCTCTCTCCTCTCTCTCTCTCTCTCTCTCTCTCTCTCTCTCTCTCTCTCTCTCTCTCTCTGTGTGAACCAGGTGAACCTGGATCAGTACTGTGCTCTGAAGCCTTTGTGTGCACATTTGCCTCCAGCTCCCATGATAGCTCTCCTTAGTATGCACTCTGTCTTTCTCCATCCATTTCACAGTCCACCTCTCTCCTTTCCCTCACTTTGGTGATTTTCTGATTTATTGCAGTTGTATAAATGAGCCTTATGAGCTGCGAAGTCCCCACAGTAGCTTGTCAATATATGTATTGGCCTCTGTGGTTATACTTGAACTCACAGTCAAACGGACTGCTTAAATCAATTACAAGAGTCAAACCGAGTGGTCAGTTGTGATCCTGCACATTCTTTGTGTATGGAAAGAGTTTGGTGATAATCTCTCTCATCAGGGTATTCTAATAACACATCCTTGCTCCTGGGCAGTGTGACTGTCTTTGTGACTAAGACAAGCTTATAGCTGAAGGGGAAGTGGGCGTCCTGGCCTCTGTGTGAGTCCATCCTCTTGCTGACTACTTTCCACAGTACGTGTTATTTATTCAAAATGTTCTATGTGGCAATACCATATATTTTTAGTTGATCCAATGCTTTTTATTTTTATTTTTTTATTTTTTTTTTAACTTTCTTTTTGTTTTATTGAGAAAAAAAACAATTTCCGCCTCCTCCCAGCCTCCCACTCCTCCCCCACTCCTCTCCCCGTCCCCCCCCCCCCCACTCCTCACCCTCTCCCCCCACTCCTCTCCCCCTCCCTCTCAAGTCTGAAGAGCAGTCAGGGTTCCTTGCCCTGTGGAAAGTCCAAAGTCCTCCCCCCCCCCCATCCTGGTCTAGGAAGGTGAACATCCAAACTGGCTAGGCTCCCACACAGCCAGAACATGAAGTAGGATCAAAACCCAGTGCCATTGTCCTTGGCTTCTCAGCAGCCCTCCTTGTCCGCCATATTCAGAGAGTCCGGTTTTATCCCCTGCATTTTCAGTCACAGTCCAGCTGGCCTTGGTGAGCTCCCAATAGATCAGCCCCACTGTCTCCATGGGTGGGTGCACCCCTTGTGGTCCTGACTTCCTTGCTCGTCTTCTCCCTCCTTCTGTTCCTCATTGGGACTTTGGGAGCTCAGTCCAGTACTCCAGTGTGGGTCTCTGTCTCTATCTCCATCCATCGCTAGATGAAGGTTCTATGGTGATATGCAAAATATTCATCAGTATGGCTATAGGATAGGATCATTTCAGGTTCCCTATCTTCAGCTGCCCCAGGAACTAACTGGGGACCTCGCCTTGGGCACCTGGAAGCCCCTCTAGGTCCAAGTCTCTTCCCAACCCTAAGATGGCTCCCTTAATTAAGATATGTGCTTCCCTGCTCCCCTATCCAACCTTCCTTTATCCCAATCATCCCATTGCCCCAAGTTCTCCCCATCCTACCCTTCTCACTTTTCTCTCCCCATCTCCCCGTACCCCCCTCCCCCCTACCCTTAAGATCCTGATTTTTGCCTGGCAATCTTGTCTACTTCCCCTACCCAAGAGGATAGCTATATGTTTTTCTTTGGGTTCACTTTCTTATTTAGCTTCTTTAGGATATCCAATTATAGACTCACTGACCTTTATTTAAGGCTTTATTTATTTATTTATTTATTTAAGACCTTTATTTATTCCAGAAAGTGGAAATAGCTCCCTTGCTCTTGGATTGGGAGGATCAACATAGTAAAAATGGCAATTCTACCAAAGGCAATTTATAGATTCAATGCAATCCCCATCAAGGTCCCATCAAAATTCTTCACAGATCTTGAGAGGACAATAATCAACTTTATATGGAAAAACAAAAAACCCAGGATAGCCAAAACAGTCTTATATAATAAAGGAACTTCTGGAGGCATTACCATCCCTGACTTCAAACTCTACTACAGAGCTACAGTATTGAAAACAGCTTGGAATTGGTATAAAAACAGAGAAGTCGACCAATGGAATCGTAGAGAAGACCCAGATTTTAGCCCACAAACCTATGAACACCTCATTTTCGATAAAGGAGCTAAAAGTATACAATGGAAGAAAGAAAGCATTTTCAACAAATGGTGCTGGCACAACTGGATGTCAACCTGTAGAAGAATGAAAATTGACCCATATCTATCTCCATGCACAAAACTCAAGTCCAAATGGATCAAAGACCTCAATATCAGTCCAAGCACACTGAACCTGATAGAAGAGAAATTGGGAGGTACCCTACCACAGATGGGCACAGGCGATCGCTTCCTAGGTATAACCCCAGAAGCACAGACATTAAGGGCAACATTGAATAAATGGGACCTACTGAAACTGAGAAGCTTCTGTAAAGCAAAGGACACTGTCACTAGGACAAAAAGGCAACCCACTGACTGGGAGAAGATCTTCACCAACCCCGCAACAGACAAAGGTCTGATCTCCAAAATATATAAAGAACTCAAGAAACTAGACTTTAAAATGCTAATTAACCCAATTAAAAAATGGAGCACTGATCTGAACAGAGAATTCTCAACAGAAGAAGTTCAAATGGCCAAAAGACACTTAAGGTCATGCTCAACCTCCTTAGTGATCAGGGAAATGCAAATCAAAACAACTTTGAGATATCATCTTACACCTGTCAGATTGGCTAAAATCAAAAACACCAATGATAGCCTCTACTGGAGAGGTTGTGGAGGAAGGGGTTCCCTCATCCATTGCTGGTGGGAATGCAAACTTGTGCAACCAATTTGGAAAGCAGTGTTTCGGTTTCTCAGGAAATTCGGGATCAACCTACCCCCCTGGACCCAGCAATACCACTCTTGGGAATATACCCAAGAGATGCCGGATCATCTGACAAGGGCATTTGTTCAACTATGTTCATAGCAGCATTATTTGTAATAGCCAGAACCTGGAAACAACCTAGATGTCCTTCAATGGAAGAATGGATGAAGAAAGTGTGGAATATCTACACATTAGAGTACTACTCAGCGGTAAAAACCAATGACTTCTCAAATTTTGCATGCAAATGGATGGAAATAGAAAATACTATCCTGAGTGAGGTAACTCAGACCCAAAAAGATGAACATGGGATGTACTCACTCATAATTGATCCAATGCTTTTTAAAGTTTCTTAGTTAGGGTTTCTACTGCTGTGAAGAGACACCACGACCACAGCAACCCTTATAAAAAACATTTAACTGGAGTGGCTTGCTTACAGTTTCAGAGGTTCAGTCCTTTATCATCATGGCAGAGAAGGATGACGGCATACAGGCAGACATGGTGCTGGAGAATTAGCTGAGTTTTCTACATCTTGCAGGCAACAGGAAGTTGACTCACTGGGAAATATACTGAGCTTTGGAACCTCAAAGCCCACCCCCATAGTGACACACTTCCCCCAACAAGGCTATACCCACTCCAACAAAGCCACATCTCTTAATAGTCTGCTCCTTGTGAGATTATGGGGGCCAATCACATTCAAACGACCAGGGTTGCAGAAGGCAGTTTATACGTATTGTATCTAAATCAAACTTTATTTATCTAATTTATTGCAATAAATTAGAAGGTTCCCTTCCAAGATCAATGACCTCACTAATTGGCTAGGTTTCTAATACTAGGCGTGGTTTGATAAAGCCTTAAGGAATCTTATTGTTTTATATAGACTTTAAATTATGATAATATATTTAAGTGTGTGTGTGTGTGTGTGTGTGTGTGTGTGTATCTTAGGTAGAATTATGCTGCGGGTTGACAATGCTCCCCACAAGAAGCAGAGAGTCATTGTGGAAAACCCCCATTACAAGGCATAGAAAATGTCCATTCAAGTTGTTGGTCAGGGTGATCCAAGTGAGTCACAGAACATTACAGGTTATTGCCGTTGCCCTTCGTTGTCCTTGGAGATTGAAGGTCCCTGTTACCAAAGACACCATGCAGTTTAGACACAGAACTCAGAAGAGTTAAACTGGATCTAACCTGAAAGCTTTTTTTTTTCTGTGGTTATAGCCCTGTCCAGCTGTGGCTACATTGACCAGTACCAACAACCAGCATGGCAAGATATCCCTAACGGTTCAATACTGGCATTCATGTCTATGTGTACTTAAGACCTCCTTAACAAGCAGAAAATCATGCCTGGTGCTAGAAGCCTTCTAAGTAACTCACTTAATGTTTTTGTTGACTTTCTGCTGTTGTGACAGAATACCCTGGCCTGGATAAATGACCAGCAGTAGAAGTCTTTTTGCCTCTCGGTTCTGGAGGCTGGGGAGTGTAAGACGGAGCTGCAGCAGCTGCCAAGAACCTTCTTACTGCCTCATCACTGGCAGGCAGAGAAAGCCCAGGCCCTGTTTGAATAACTGGCCTTTCTGTGCCCTGTAGTAACTGACAGTCTCAACCTACTGATGAGAGCGGTGCCCCATGACTTAAGCACCTCTTAAGATTGCTGCCTCTTACAACCGCGACAGTGACACATTTCAACATGACAATCATGACTGGTTTACAGAAACCCATTAAAAATCAAGCATAAGAAGTCATTTGATTTTGAAGGTTTAGGCATGGAGTTTCCAGTTTTAGATTTGAGTGCCATATACTTTTTTAAACCTCACTGAACACTGTTAACATATGGCTTCTGTGAATCATTTTGCAAGTTGCATAAGAGTCAAAGTTTACAGAAATGTGACCTGCTCTCAATTCTAAGCAGTCACAATGTCACATGTATTTTTACAGCATTTCTATGACATAGCTTAAAAATATTCTTGTAAGCAGTTGGGAGGAGGGCACAGGGGGATCAAGAGTTCAGATCCTGCCTCAACCCCATGGTGAATTTGAGGCCAGACGAGGCTAAATGAAGACCCCTTGCAAAAATAAATAAGTAAATAAAAATAATTACTTCATATAGGCTTTTGTTTGGAGAAACACAGCTTTTCTGAGAGTCAATATTTCTGACACAATCCATCTGCCTGTGCTAGACTAAATTGCTTTCTTTTGTAGGGCTGGCGAGAAAGCTCCTTTTGGGCTGGGTTGAGGTTGTTTGGCAGCTCTCATAGACACGCCAGTTGTCTTATTCCTCTGGTGGAATAGCATGCTCGAAAAAGAAAACAAGGAAGCTGACCAAAATAACACCATTCTCCTTTGAAAGGAAGCTGGGAACAGGGTGCTTCTCTCTGCTGAAACACAACAGACACACACACACATACACAGGCACGCTCACAGCTCACACATTCTGCTTTGTTTTCTCATTGCCACGCTTGTTTTCCTTCTCTGTACCATGCTGCATACCTCTGCAGCCAAGCACGGTTTTTATTGAAAAGATGGATGCTGTAAAAAATGACTTTGAATATGAAAGGTGTTGAAAGGGTTGCATGTATGGAAGTGACCACCTGTCATAATGCGTTTCTCAATTCCTCCTAAATCATCATGAAAAAAGCATAAAGTTAGATAGAAAAGGCAGGGGGCAGTGGTGGCACATGCCTTTAATCCTGTCACTCTGGAAGCAGAGGCAGGCGGATCTCTGTGAATTCAAGGCCAGACTGTCTGCAAAGAGAGTTCTAAGACAGTCAGGGCTGTTAAACATTGAAATCCTGTCTCAAAACAACAACAAAGCAGTTCTTAGTCTTAGAGATAATAATTTCAACCAGAGACTTATAAGAAAGATAAGCTGGGGTACAGAAAGTGAATCACAGCAAAATCCAGAAGCTATTTAAAACCATCTCAAGGACCATGCCTTTATTTCAATAGCTAAGTCCTCCACAGTTTCCACAGAATCACATAAGGGCTTACATCGTTTATATCACCAACCTTTCTCCAAAAATATCCTGCAAGACCTGTTATAATTAACAAAACCATTGGTGACATTCATTTTACAAAAATACATAGGTCTGTTTGTATTTGGCTATCTTTGTTAAATAGCTTGTAATACAATGCCTGGCAGATCCACGGGGCATAAAACAGCTCATAGTGGACTTGTAAGCTTTTCCCACATAGGGTTCGTCTGGCACAAGCAAGTGTGATCGTCTCCCTCCTATCTGGGGTTGGGCCTTTGGGCAGCTGTTGCCAAGGCAGCCCGTCCTAATGTTTTCAGTGCCCTGTGTTCTCCCCACCTCCTTTCATTCCTGTTACCTTTCTGTCTCTTTTTCCTCTTTTGACTCTCTCCCCCTTGCTCCATCCCTCCATCTCTTCTTTTTCCTCTCTTTTCCTTCTCTCCTTCCCCACTACTCTTCTTATTTCTTACTTTTCTCCAAAACAGGGCCTTGTTGCTTTGAGAACCAGCTGACACTCCAGGGAAGGTTTTAAGCTCTTGTGTGCGAATCCTGTGAGGCATGGAGAGTCCCATTGTACGGAGAGCAAACACTCTTTACCTCAGTCTCTAGGTTCTCACTTCAGCCTGATCTTTGCTCTTGGCCGTTTGACCGCTCCATATGCCCTCGACGCTGTCAACTTCACTTATTGCTGGAGTTGCAGTTCTTTGTGCATTGCCCTCGCCCTACTATGTACAAGAAGAGCCGCATATTTTTGTAGGAGTTTGACTGCTTCATTCCTGAGCAGGCATAAGGTGGTGACGATGTAGGTACTAGAGGGTCATTAGCATGAATATCCAGGAATACTGCTGATGTGCTAAACAGGATGGGTTTAGTGTCTCCCTTCCCACATCCAAAAGGGTGGCACCCAACATCCACATGCATAAAAAAATGCTTTTCCAGTATTGTCCAAAGTCAGTTTTGTCTGTTGTCTCCCTTCTCATTGGCACAGGACAATGTGAGGTTCATCATATCTTCCCTCTGATTCCTTCTCCTTTAGCCATGTCTAAACTCCTGGAAGTTTCTGGCCTTTGCTCTGCTGTCCTTGTTATTGCCTTGTCTGACTGGAAAATCCATTCCTTATCGTCAGGTCTCCTCTTGATACTGTTCCAAGGAGTCATGACTGTCCACCCATCTCTGAGCACAATTATGGATGCTCCCCACTGCTGTCACTCATAGCCACTGGTCTTTCTTTCCTTTTGTGTCGAATCAGATCAGATATCTCTCCCTAAAGCATATCCTATATGCTTAGATAAGATCCCAGATTTTGCTTCTCTGTGCGTTCCATTTAGGGTTCTCAGCACCGATGTCGCTCATCACATTCTTTTTCTACTACATTCTTGCTCTTGGGTAACGTGTCTGCTATGTTCAAACTGCCTGCTTCTTCTCACCCTTTGCCAGTATCTACTCTACTCCAGATATTTTAAATTTTTCTGTGCTTAAGTGCTGTGTTGAATAATATTCTGTCAAAGCATGTTTTCCATACCAGCAACTGGGTTCATGGAATCGGCTGAATCCTTAACCTCACCTTGAGGTTGTGCTGGGATCTCCAAAAGAGCCACAACTGTAACTTAACTCCTTTGCGATGACTTTGCCTCATGCCTGCTTCTCCCTGGAGTTAGCTGCAGGTGATTCCAGCTCTCTGTGAGCTTTGGAAATTGAGTTAAGTTTTTTTTGCAGAAGTTCATGGTGACCTCTCTGCAGCTCATTTCTTTCAGGCCTCCAGCCCTGTGAGTTTAGCCCCCTACACTCTGTTTTCAGTCTCTCCAATTAATGAACACCTCTCCCTTTTGTACATGCCCCTTCTACACATCTATACCCTCACCTTCTACAGACAGGTAATCTTGTGTGTTTCTACATCATTGTTACCTATCTTACCTTACCTGAGGCCCAGCATCAGGACCAGGTCTTGAATGTTTGTCTCCTCCCCAAACTTATGTTGAAGTCATCATGTTAAAAGGATGGATAAAGTTGATTAGGCCACAGGGGCTCCATCTTCCCATCTGGATAAATACCACAGATTAGGTTAGTTGTTTAAAATGTGTTCAGAACTTTTCTTCTCACCCTTCTGTCATTTGATGCCCTTTGCCATCTTATAACACAGCAGGACATCCTCACCGGGTGCCAGCATATTGCATTAGACACCCCAGACTCTAAAAGTGTGAAGCAATGAGTTTCTGTTGGTGACAAATTACCCACTCTCAGCCAGACAGAGATAGCCCGAAACTGGTTGTTTCCCTAATTTTCTAGGTGCTCATATTGGAAGGGCAATTTCCATAGCAGGAGATCCTTCAAAAAGAGAACCGAGTCTCTGATACAGTGCTGAGCTTTGCGCCTGCTCCCTGTAATCTTCCCAGCCATTTTCATAGCTGTCACAGCCACCCGGCTCAGCCGACAGCCGCCCCTCTTAGGGACAGTTCCTCACGAAGGACCCTGTCTCTATTTACTAAGCAATTGTCTTTCATTTACTTAACAGCTACATCGGGCCACATATCAGCCTTTCCTACAGGCAGAATAAAGCCTAGCTGAGGAAGTAGAGATGTTTCTTTCCTAAAGCACTTGTAGAAATAGATATGAAACTTATCTTTGTATTATAAATAAAGACCCTGGCGCTGCAGATGTTAGGAAAGTTCCTCCATGATTCTGGATCCAAGGCACATGTGGCAAGTCAAGAGCCCGGCATAAGTTTGTGTCATCTCAAAGCTTGGGCAGCACAATAATAGCCTCAAACTTTTTCTTGGTTCTAAATTAATTGGAAATAAAATCATTCATAAAAGAAGAAACTCAAAGCTGGGAGTTTTGAAAATGATTTTTCCTTCGGTAGCTTAGTTACTGTATTTTTCTTAGAAGTACTTTATTCTTGCTTTTGAAATATGAAGAGTGAGGCTGTGGGTAGGGAATCCTCTGTCCAGTTTCATGCCCTCTTCTCCGTGCCGCTCCTCCACCCCTTCATTAATAAAGTTGTACTTAATCACTTTAACAGTCCATGGTGCAAAAGCAGTTCTTTATACTATTGGAATATTTCCCTTCCTTTGAGGTCTCAGTGTTGCCATGGGAACCACTCCCATTTCACAGCTGGGCAAGTATCTGCCAGCAGTGAGTTCCAGTCTTCGCTCTTTAATTAGGAACTAATCCCCTGGAATAGGAATGGTATACGCGACCTGCGTCTTCCTGTTAGCAATCTTGTGGTTCAAGCGAAATTCAACAGCTCAGCAAATCTACATGAAAATGACAACAGACTCCAGACAGTGAGCGTGTCTCAGATGCCATTGCCTGGCATCTTCTCACCAAGTCTACGAAGGGCAGACTACTTCTGAGGGAATGATAATTCTTATACCTAAGTTAACTAACTTGACCCAAATTACACAGCCAAATTACAGGCTAGAGTCTGAATTTAAATCTATACCTGATGGCTCAGAAACCAAAATGTATTGCTTAGACATGTGTGATTTGTGACACTTGAATGAAAAAGGTGGCATTTACACTTGAAAGAGTTTAGTGAGCTGGAGATTCCATGGGCTGACTCAAACGGAATCAAATATGTGCAGAAATGTTTTACTAAATGCTAAGGTTACATCCAAGGCTAGTGTGTAGCTAACAGTGGACTTAGTCAATGACTCTCACTAAATGGGACACACAGGTAGGTATTGCTTACTCCTAGCAATATAATCAAATGATTTTTTATGTAAATACATCATTAGAAATAATGCATAAGTTATATATAATACACTTATATAATTATATATCTTATTTATCATTTTATTCTATGAAATAATTCAATTATATTCTCATCACTTCACCTGAGAGCAAACACTTTTAATAATAATTCCTGAGAATGTGAGTTCTATTCCCCAAACAATGTTTCTTTCAGTTTTTAAATAGACACAGTGGGTCACATTCCGTCACCCAATAGGTACTTAGATCTGCCCCTTAAACAGCATCAAGATGATAAGATGAATCCAAATCAAGTAACAATAGTAGCAGAATATGTTTCTGGCATAAATTACATGTAGAAAGTATTGGAACTTTCTGATGATAGCTATTCCAGAGATGGGGCAGTGCAGGGAGAAACTCTTGGGCCTTGCGTTGGAGTAGGAGCTGTAATTTGAAGGACTTGATGAATATGAATATATTGCATCCTACACTGTGCTAAGTTCATCCCATGAAGAGTTTTATTTTGACCTTCAAATACATTGTTTTGGTTTTCTTTGTGATAGAAATGGTGAGTGATGTCAGTGAAGCTTCTGGGCATCAGCCTTCCTGTTGCCTCCTTGTGATGTGGGACCATGGTCTGTACCCTCTCACTTATATTTTAAATAATAGCTGATTGGCCAGTAGCCAGGCAGGAAGTATAGGTGGGGTAACCATGCAGGAAGTAGAAGTGGGCCAGTGAGAACAGGAGAATTCTGGGAAGAGGATTCTGTAGTCTGCAGTTCCAGCAACAGAAGAAGCAAGAAGTGACTGTCTTGCCGAATTAGGTACCGAGCCACATGGCTAACATACACAAAAATAATCTGCTAATATAAGTTATAAGAGTTAATAAGAAGCCTGAGATACTAGGCCAATCAGTTTATAACTAATGTAGACCTCTGTGTGATTCTTTGGGACTTAATGGCTGCAGGACCAGCCAGAACAGAAACCTCTGTCAACATCCTTTTTTCTTTAACTCTAGCCCTGGTGTTGATGTCTTCTCATCTCTCAACACAATGGTGGAATACTCACCATCATCCAGGTAGGAAGAAGAGAAAATTGTGCTTAGGACTCTAGCAAACTCCACTAAGGAAAGGGTCCAACTTGGTTTGTTGTTGTTGTTGTTTTCAAATGGTTTTGAGCCACAGTGATTACTAAACACTTTTTCCCTCTTTACGGTGTCTTAGTCTGTGAGTAAAAATCTCTATCCGTTTATCCATTGAAGAGGGAGCTCTCCTCCCAAATACTCAGTAGCTAGGCTCGAAGCACTAATGTTTGATTTCTTAGATCCTAGAGGTTTTGTTTGTTTCTTTCTTTTCAGGTTGGTCAGCCAATCTAGAATCCTAATAAAACTGATCTGGCACCTTTAATCAATATAATTTTATAATAATTATAAGCCAGTCAATTTTATGGAGTAAATTAATCCTTTATTTAATATACCCTCTTCTTGCCATCAGTAGGATAAAATATACCTTGCATAATTTGATTTAGATGTAGCAATAGGCTTTACTATGATAACATATTTATTTCTTCTTTAGTACCCGTAATAATTGACTTCTCATAGGTAGAGTATGAATATTTTCACTTAAAAGTTGGGATTTTTCACATATAAAAATAGCTATGTTGTAATAATGGCCTCTAATCTTTAGTTTTAGCAGTACTGACATAGGCCATTATTGTAATTACTTACAAGCAGAAAGGAATGACATCTCTCTTTCTGATGCACCCGTCTCCATCAAAAACTTTCCCCAATCAATTCTCAACACTGCTGTCAACCTTGCTTTTCACCTATGGCTTTGATCTCAGAGTAGCTTTCACGCTAAAAAGAAGCAAGTATAAACCCTCACTGTCTGCTTCAAAGCCTTTAACTAGATCATCCAAGAGTTTTCAACTTCCTTCCGTTTCCATTCATTCCTACTCAGACATCCTCGTTAAACAAGTTCCATGTCCTTGAAGTGCTGGGGTCCAGTCACTGTACTTCCTCTCATCTGAAACTTCTCCGGCTCCTCACTGACTGGAAAGAGTTCCATGCATGTATTAGCCAACTATCAAAGCTCTCTCTAATCTGTACATTATAAAACAATTAAACAACCATGCAACAAGCAAATAAAATGGGGCTATCTGTTGTGGGAGTCCCCTCTGTGTGCTGTGATTACCATTAATGAATACAGAAACTGCCTTGGCCTGGTGATAGCCACAGTCTCCAATCTTTTAGCTTTCCTTTGGGTAACTCTCAGTGAGTTCCATAGGAGCTCCTTGTGGTTTGGGAATGAAGCCATTTCGTGCAGTACCTGGCATGTGTCAGACACTATGGACATGAGATATACCAGTAGTAGCCTGGCTCCCATGAGCCTCGCTCCAGCCTCGTCCCCTGGGGCTGTCTTGATTATAGACAGAGCTTACCTCCCAGACCAAGTGAAGAGGTGTCAGCAGGTGAGGGAGGGTGGTTGCTCTGCAGCCCTCCCCCAGCCTGCCTGGCTGTCTCTTCCCACTCCCTCACCACACAGCACTTGTGGAAAGATTTCATCCTCCTTATATGAGAGGTTCTTCTCTCCTCAGCACGTCTCATCTGTCTGTCCTAGCTAGAACCTGTTTCTCTCATAACAAGATAGTCTGTGGTGTCTCTTTGAGAAGCTCTTGAAACTTACTACCTGTGAGTAACGTATCCTTTGTATCTCAGAGGTGTTAGAGTTCAAATCTGTACCCCTAGTCTTCTCTTTCTTTCCTGTTGCTGAAGATAGAGTTGACTCCAGATCCTCTGCCAGCCCGGTGCCATGCAGGACCTGTGTGTGTGGGGGGGGGGGGGGTGGATGGCTGCATTAAAAAGAACCTTTATATGATATCCTTTATTGATTCTCTTTATTTGGGTCTTTATTAGGAGATTAACAGGGTTAAAAACTAGCTCATAATACTTTCATATCAAAATAGATTAAGCATCTTTGGAAAAATGTATATTTCTAGGTCTTATTATATGCGTGCACCTACTGGCTTTTTAAAATTAAAATAATAATTTTCTTCTCCAGGTACCAGGAAAGCAGCTCAAGAGACTAGAAAATTTACAGATGCAGATGAAGATTTATAGACACATTATTTGGCTCTTGGATCTTATTTCAAATGATCCCCAAATAGCTTTGTTAATTCAGTCCCAGACCTCTTCCACAGCTATAGTAACCCTGAGGGGATTTGAATACTAATATCAGCTAAAATAATAAATGTTGCTTTTCACCAGTTGCTACATTTTGGCAGAAACCTCTAAGTGTTTGCTGCTAAACAATGTAAAAAAAAGGTTCAATTTGCAACCAAAATTCATTTGCCATTACAGCTTTGCCGTATATTCTGCTAGGTGCACTGGCTGCTCTCTGCCCTGTACGTGTTCTTCCTTTTTCTCTCGAGCTTGCTGCTCCTCTGGCTTCCCTGCACAGTTTGTGATATGTGATCGTGCTGTTCATGAGGTTTCTGTATATGTACCTTATTATCATTAGCGTGCCATGTCAGGTTTAGCTGGCAAGTCTGTATTTAAAGGTTTTGATTGTTTTAAAAATTTGTCAGTGTAGTGATATTTTGTTCGTGATCTAATAAATAAAGCTTGCCTGAAAATCAGAGTGCAGAGCTAAGCCACTATTTAGCCATAAAGGCTAGGCAGTGATGGCATATTCCTTTAAGCTCCGCACTCAGGAGACAGAGGTAGATAGATCTCTGTGAGTTCAAGGCCACCCTGGGCTACATGATATTGAATCTGTCTGAAAGAGAAACAGAGCTCACATAAAGGTGATCCCAGCACTTGGGATCCCATGCCTTCAATCACAGCTCTAGGAAGGTGGAGGCAGAAGTGATATGGCTGTGTGGAGAGAGGAATATGAGGCAGGAGGAGACAGGAGCTCAGAGGCAGTCTGAGGATTCAGTCTGAGCATGAGTCTAAGGTTTTGTAGAGACAGGATCACCCCTTTGGTCTGAGCATTGGTAGAGGAAAGAACTCTAGTGCCTGGCTACTCTGTTTCTCTGATTCTTCAGTTTTTGCCGCTGATAGCTGATTCTGGGTTTTTAATATTAAGACCAATTAGAATCCATGCTACATGTCAAGGTGTTAAAGTTGCCCAATGATAGATAAGTGGGTACCACGAGGAGGGGATTTTTATGTAGAAGAGTTTATGAATGTGACATAAATTTAAGGAAAGGTATTTTGAAACTGAGCACCTAGATCATAACAAGGTCTCTTAGGCCAGTAAAACAGTTCCCTGAATGAGAAGACTTGAGAACAGCCCTCTCTGCCACCACATCTCCTCTTAGGTGAGGACTCATTCTTATTTTGACCCTTACTCTTCATACCATTCAGGGACAAAAACATAGTTCTCTCTTCTCTCCATCATAAAAATGAGAACATTTACGCTCAAAAAGACAAACAAATGTCTTCGTGCCACAGCACATGAAAGCGATAAATACAAAATGCAAACACTGATATTGTTGACTCCACAATAGGAATTCTATTCAGCGGGTGGCTTGTGGCTTCTGTCTGTGGTGGTGAAGTCACCACAGCTGATGCAATGCTGCTCATTTTATATCGCTACTGTCCTTGTCAGCACCAGTGTTCCCATACAAAGATGTGCCTCCAAGTATTTATTGGCTGGTGTGTGGGCTTCACTCACATGGAGTGCACAACACACAGATCCTGGCCATTAGGAGTGTGTACTTATCCGAATGATAGGTCCTTTCTGTTAGCCTTTGAAATGATATGTAATATTGTTTGTGCATATCTATGTATATGTGTATATATGTATGCATGTTATTTTTTTAGTAAGCTTGGTTGTATCAAATTGCCAGAGAATTTTGAAACTCTTAAAAGATTGATGGAAAAAAAGAAATGTATATTTAATGAATCATTATTTAGACAAAAGCAACACTCTAAATTGAGGCACCATGTTTGGAGGACAGGCAGAAGAGATATGAAGGTGGCCAGGGAAGTCTGAATTTTACACCTACGTGGGCCATGGGTAGGTGATGACTATACTCATGGGAAGGTGAGAACCTCACTCATTGGTAGGTGAGAACTGAACAGTCAGCTGACTCCAGCTTAGAAAGATTATTACATTTGCAATCTGTGTCTTAGTTAGGGTTTCTATTGCTATGAAGAGACACCATGGCCACAACAACTTTAATAAAGGAAAACATCTAATTGGGTGGCTTACAATTTCAGAGGCTTAGTCTATTATCAAGATAGCAGGGGATGCTGGTTATAGGCAGACATGGTGCTGGAGAAGGATCTGAGAGCGAACTTCTTGATCCTGAAAGCAACAGGAAGTAAATTGAGACACTGGGCATATCTTGAGCATTGGAAACTTGAAAGCCTACCCACTGTAACACACTTCCTCCAACAAGATCATACCTGCTCCAACAAGGTCATACCTGCTAATAGTGACACTCCTTATGAGATTAAGGGGGGCCAATTACATTCAAACTACCACTGTTCGTTTCCCAACGTGTTCTGCTCATACTTAGTTTTCCTCTTCTTAATCATTCAACCACTGTCCAACCAGAATCCATGAGAGCCTCTTTTTAAACCTTTCTTTAATTAACTGATACTATTTTCTGGTTTTATCTTATCTTTAACTTAATAATATAGTTATAGTGTTTTCAATGTAAATATTCTACTGGGGGAAACATATTTCCCACATGCACAGAACTTAAATAACAGATACTAATTTTTCTGATTTCTGGACGCTGGAAGTCGAAAAGTAAGGCACCCACAAAGTCGCCATGCTGGACGCCTCCTCAGATGGTGCTGCCTTTCTGCCTCCCGAGGAGCCATCTGGAGCCCGACAAGAGCCTTCATTACCAGAGCACTAGGCTCACTCGTGAGGGGGCTGCACCAGCGCATCGCCTCCCCAAACTCCCACATCTTCCTGGCGTCCCACTGGGGACTGAGCTGCACAGTATGAATCTGGAGACAAACATTCCGACCACAGCAGGGACCTTCTGAAACTGCCTTCAATTGCCTCCTAAGTCCTTGGATGACTTTTCTCATAAAGATGCTCCTAGAACAAACACACAACTGTAGAGCAATGAGTGAGAGGACAGAGGGAGCTGACACTTGGCCCACAGATCCCTCCGCTTCGGCTCACAGATCCCTCCGCGTCTAGCCTCTCTCCCAAGCGCTGGCACTTTTTGTGGAGTACTATGAACTAGGTATTTTGGAATCAGGAAAATCCACTTCTGGTAGGGGCTGCTCCTGCAGAGGAATGCCAAATACCTTTAGGTTTCTTGACCTCTTGAAAAAACAAGCATTTGTAAAATAGAAAAACCACTCCATTGATGTACTGTGGTAACTTCCCATGCATGAGTTAGTTCCACTGTAACAACCATTGGCTATTTATTCTCTGCTGTGTACGGGATACCACGGAGCCAACAGTCCTGTCTGTCCAAAACAGCCTCACAACTCACAGCCTAGCACTGGAATTTTCTAGTAAATGCTGCAGTAAAGTGGTCAAGGGTGGGAGAAAGTCCTGGAGGAGCTCCAAACAGGAGCCCAGGAGAGCTTAGGTAGTGGGGCAGCTTCCCTCACTGTGAGACATGCAGGTGAGTAACACTTCTCCATAGGAGAAGTGGGGCTGCACAAGGAAGAAGCAGTGTGGAGATATGGGAAGGATGAAGCACTTTCAAAGTTCCAGGACGTCAGCGGAGCCGGGGTGCAGAGGGGAGGGATGTTTCTCTGTGTGCAGGGAAGATCCTGTGAAGACAATGGGATCAGCATCCATCAGGATCCAGGTGGCTGAGACTGCTAAAGCATCCTGCACATTTGTTCTGCCTTTCTTCTCTTGGGAATACTTTTCAAGTGCAATGCTTTGTTCAGAGTCAAAGGCAGCTGTACTTCCAGGTGAAAATTGTAAATGTGCGCGAGTTCCCTTTGGACTTTCCGTTAACAATATTCCTTTATCTTAATGTTTCCTTCCCCACTCACGGCTCCGTCATTTCACCACACATGCTTCCTATGGCTACACACAGCCATGCATTCAGAGGATGCATAATTGGGTTTCACGATGCCACCTGCTCCCTATACTTCTATGGCAACAAAGCGCAGAAAAGACAAGATTTGGATATGCATCTTAGTTACTTGTTCCTTGCTGCAGCAAAGCTCTGAGAAAAGCCTATAAGCAAGGATGGATGTACTTTGGCTCACAGAATAGAGTGAGTCTATCATGGAGGAAAAGCATGGTGGCAGGAGCAGGCGTTATACAGCGCAGTTTGTCATGGGTGAGGCATGGTGGCAGGAACAGAAGAACCTGACAATCTTATAGATTCACTCAGGAAGCAGAAATAGGAAGCTTATGTTCACCTTGGCTTTTCCTTCTGGTTTATTCTGTGACTCCAGACCAGAGAATGGTGTTGCCTATGTTTAGGTAGGATCTCTCCACCTCAATTAACCCAGTGTAGATAATCCCTCACAGACATACAATGAGATTTGTTTCCATGATGACTCTAAATCCCTTCCAGCTGACATGCAAGCTTAACCATCATGGTAGGTCTATGGATGCCGGAAGCTTTGCATCTTTAAATTAACCTTAATTTGCATTCATAAACTCATCTTTCTCACTCCTTCCCTCACTGTTGCTTGGTGATGAGGAAATAGGTCCTATTTTGATAGTGAAGGTTGATGCATAGATTGGCACAATCTAGGCAGCAGAATTATGCAGTGTGACGCTGAGAGGAGTCGTTCTCATTAACTGCATTAGGCGGGTAGTCAAAGTGGCAGCGTGCCTTGCCTTTGCAGCAAAATCAGAACACTGTTCAGTCGATTTTGCCGCATGGTGCACTTATATTATCTGACAGTTATTTCAGTGTATGTCTAGAATTCCTTCAAACATTCAGCACATGTCCATTGTGTTGGTGCTGTAAATGGATAACGGAGAAGGGAAAAGAACTGAGAGCTTATAATTGAGCATGACATCCACACAGAAGTAAAGTAAAGCACATAAAGGTATCGATTTTAGTACTTCAATGCATTGTGTCTCAGTATGTCTTAGAGTCAAGATGACATGTGGCTCACAGGACAACACGAGTCATTAAAAAATAAGATGGGGAAAATACTAGATTAAGAAATGTACACTCTTCACAAAACAAAGCAGAAAGATGAATTAGAATAGAAGGGAATATAAGTGTGTTAAACAGATATTGAGCCATGAAAGATCTAATTTATTTTTCATCTGGAGAAGTTTCAGTGTTAACAAGATACTAAAGCCTAGGAAAAACATGCTTGGCAGCTACCGATTAAAGTTGCAGAAAGACAGGAGCAGGTACAAGGGAGCAACTGCTGAGGGAGCAGGCCCAAGCCAGAGACCTTTGTTGGACAAGGCACAAATCGGCAACCTCCGAGGAAGCAGGCCCAAGTCAATAACCTCTGCTGGAGCAGTTCCGAGCCAGCGAGTTCGACTGGAGCAGGCCTGAGCCACAAACCTCTTCCGAAGCAGGCCCAAGGCAGCAACTTCAGTGGGAACAGCCCCAAGCAAGCAAACTCCTTGGGAGCAGGACTAAATGACCCCCAGGGTTGCAGAGCAACCTAAACGAGCACTGAGCATTCTCTGGGAACACCAAGTGATCTCTGGTGTGACTGGAACTGTGGCCTTGACTGCACCTTGAAAAACAACCATGTGAGCCTTGGATCTACTGGCACCTGGAAGACTGATCACCAGAGACACAGCCCCAACTACAGCAATCGGAGGAAAAGATGGGTAGACAAGGTAAGAACACCACAAAAAGCAACATGACACCAACAAAAACTAGTGGCCCTACAACAGCAAGACTTAAACAACCAAATATAGATGAAGCAGAAGAAAATGACCCAAAAAATAACTTTAGGATAGTGTTTGAGGCCCTAAAAGAGGAAATGAAAAATTTCCTCAAAGAAATGGAGGAAAAGACAAACAAAAAATTGAAAAAAATGAACAAATTCCTTAAAGAAAGCAATTAAACAGATGAAAGAAACAATACAAGACTTGAAAACCAAAATAGAGACAATAAAGAAAATATAAACCCAGGGAATTATAGAAACAGAAATCATGAGAAAAGGATCAGGAACCACAAACTCAAGCATAAAGAGCAGAATGCAAGAGATGGAAGAGAGAATTTCAAGCACTGAAGATACAATAAAGGAAACGGACTCATAGATCAAAGAATACATTAAATCTAACCAACTCTTGTCACAAAATATCCAGGAAATATGGGACATCATGAACAGACCAAACCTAAGAATACTAGCAATAGAAGAAGGATAAGAAGTCCAACTCAAAAATACAGAAAATATATTCAACAAAATCATAGAAAAAACTTTTCCAACCTAAAGAAAGATATGCCTATGAAGATATAAGAAGCTTACTGAACACCAAATAGATCAGATCCAAAAAAAGTTCCCTTTCCACATAATAATCAAAATACTAAACATACAGAATAAAGAAAGAATATTAAGAGCTGCAAAGGAAAAAGGTCAAGTAACGTATAAAGACAGACTATCAGAATTAACACATGACATCATAATGGAAATAATGAAAGCAAGAAGGTCCTGGTCAAGTGTTATGCGGACTTTAAGATACCTGAAATGCCAGACCAGTCTACTATACCCAGCAAAACTTTCAATCATCATATAAGAACAAAACAAGATATTCCATGACAGAATCAGATTTAACCAATACCTAGCCACAAACCTAGTCCTTCACAGAGTACTAGAAGGAAAGCTCCAGCCCAAGGAAGTTAGCTACATCCACAAAACCACAGACAATAGATGATCTCACAGAAACAAATCCCAAAGAGGGGGAAAACACACACAATAGCATTACCAACAATGAAAACTAAAATAACAGGAACTACCAATCACTGGTCATTAATATCACTTAATATAAATGAACTCAACTCACCTATAAAAAGACACAGGGTAAAAGATTGGATACGAAATCAGAATCTATCCTTCTGCTGCAAGCAAGAAATACACCTCAACCTCAAAGACAGATATTGCCTCAGAGTAAAAGGTTGGGAAAAATATTTCCAATCAAATGGACCTAAGAAACAAACTAGTGTAGCTATCCTAATATCTAACAAAGTAGACTTCAAACTAAAATCAATCAAAAAGATAAAGAAGGGCATTTAATATTAGTCACAGAAAAAAACCTATCAATCAGAAATCTTAATACTGAATGTCTATGCCCCAAATACAAGGGTACAGTACTCATATATAAAAGAAACACTACTAATGCTTAAATCGCACAGTAAACCATATACACTGAGAGTGGGAGACTTCAACACCCCACTCTCACCACTGGACAGATCTGTCAGACAGAAAACTAAAAGAAAATAAGGGAACAAACAGATGTTATGACTCAAATGGACTTAACAGACATCTATAGGACATTCCATCCAAACATAAAAGAATATACCTTCTTCTCAACACCTCATGGAACCTTCCCAAAAACTGACCACATACTAGTAACAAAGCAAACCTCAACAGATAAAAAAAATGGAATAACTCCATGTATCTTATCAGATCACCGTGGCTTAAAATTAGAATTCAACAATAACTGTTGAATTAAACTGATTTCAGAAAGCTCACAAAAACATGGAAATTGAACAATGTGCTCTTGAATCATCAATATGTCAAGGAAGAAATAAAGGAATAAATTAAAGACTCCCTAAAATTCAATGAAAATGACCACACAGCATACCCAAATTTATGGGACACAATGAAAGCAGTGTTAAAAGGAAAGTTCATAGCACTAAATGTCTACATAAAGAAGCTGGAAAAATCCCACACTAGTGAGTCAACAGAACAATTGAAAACTCTAGAACAAAAAGAAGTAATTCACCCAGGGGGGAATAAGCAGCAGAAAATAATCAAATTGAGAGGTAAAATCAACAAAATAGAAACAAAGACATCAATACAAAAATTCAATGAGATTAAGAGTTGGTTCTTTGAGAAAAATCAACAAAAATAGAAAATATTTATCCAAATTAACCAAAAGGTAGAGAGAATATTCAAATTAACAAAATCAGAAATGAAAAGGGGGACATAACAATAGACCCAGAGGAAATACAGAGAATCATCCAGGTCATTTTTTTTTTAAATCTGTACCCCATAAAATTGAAAAACTTAAAGGAAGTGGACAATTTTTATATAAATATAACTTATCAAAATTAAATCAAGACCAGATAATCAAATTAAATAGACATATAACTGCCAAAGAAATAGAAACAATCATCAAAAGTCTTCTAACCAAAAAAAAAAAAAAAAAAAAAACCCAGGGCCAGATGCTTTTAGCACAGAATTCTACAAAAAATTTTAAAGAAGAACTAATACCAATACTCCTCAAATTATTCCACATAAAGAAACAGAAGGAACATTGCCAAACTCTTTTTATGGGGCGACAATTACCTTGATACCCAAAACACACAAAGACATTGCAAAGAAAGATAATTACAGGCCAATCTCTCTCATGAACATTGACGCAAAAATACTCAATAAAATACTGGCAAACCAAATCCAAGAACACATGAAGGAAATCATCCACCATAAATCAGCTTTATCCCAGAGATGCAGGCATAGTTCAACATACAAAAAACTGTCCCTCTAATACACCATATAAACAAACTGAAAAAAAAATCTACATGATCATCTCATTAAATCCTGAAAAATCCTTAGACAAAATACAACATCTCTTCATGAAAAATGTCTTGGAGAGAACAAAGATAGAAGGAACATACATAGACGTAATAAAAGCAATATGCAGCAAGCCAATAGCCAACATCAAAATAAATGGAGAGAAACTCAAGGAGATCCCACTGAAATCAGGAACAAAACAAGGTTGTCCACTCTCTCTTCATCGATTCAATATAGTTCTTAAAGTCCTACCTAGAGAAATAAGACAACACAAGGAAATCAATAGAATACAAATTAGAAGACACGAAGTCAAACTCTCACTATTTGCTGATTATATGATAGTTTACATAAGGTACCACAAAAATTCTACCACAGAACTTCTGCAACTCATAAACACTTTCAGTAATATAGCAGGATGCAAGATTAACTTGAAAAAAATCAATAGCTCTCCTTTCCACAGATAATAAATGGGCTGAGAAAGAAATCAAAGAAACAACACTTTTTACAATAGCCACAAATAGTGTAAAATATCTCAGAGTAACTTTAACCAAACAAGTTGAAAGACCTGTATGACAAGAATTTTAAATCTTTGAAGAAAGAAATTGAAGAAGACACCAAAAAAAAAAAAAAAAAGGAAAGATCTCCCATGCTCTTGGGTAGGTAGAATTAACATAGTAAAAATGACAATCTTACCAAAAGCAATCTACAGATTCAATACAATGCCCATAAAAATCACTGCAAAATTTTTCACAGACCTCAAAAGAACAGTACTCAACTTCATATGGAAAAGCAAAAATCCCAGTATAGCCAAAATAATCCTGTACAATAAAAGAACTTCTGGAGGCATCACAATCCCTGACTTCAAACTCTACTACAGAGCTACAGGACTGAAAACAGCCTGATATTTGCATAAAAACAGACAGGGGGCCAGTGGAATGAAATCGAAGACATTCCATTAATCTACACACCTATAAACACCTAATTTTTCATTAAGAAGCAAAAGATACAAATGGGGAAAAGAAAGCATATTCAACAAATGGTGTTGGCCTAACTGGTTATCAACATGTAGAAGAATGAAAATAGGTCCATATCTATCGCCATGCACAAAACTCAAATCCAAATGGATCAAAGACCTCAACATAAAACCAACCACACTGGAACTCACAGAAGAGAAAGTAGGAATTTCACTTGAACACATTGGCACAGGTGACCACTTCCTAAATATAACCCCAGCAGCACAGACACTGTGAGAAACAATTAATAAATGGAACCTCCTGAAACTCAGAAGCTTCTGTAAAGCAAAGCACATGGTTAACAAAACAAAACAGCAGCCTACAGAATGGGAAAAGATCTTCACCAACTCCAATTGAACAGAGGGCTGATCTCTAAAATATGCAAAGAACTCAAGAAATTCGTCATCAAAAGAACAAATAATCCAATAAAAAATGGAGTACAGACCTAAACAGAGAACTCTCCACAGAGGAATCTAAAATGACTGAAAGACAGTTAAGGAAATGCTTAACATCCTTAGCCATCAGAGAAATGCAAATCAAAAGAACTCTGAGATTCCACCTTACACCTGTAAGAGTGGCCAAGATCAAAACCACTGATGACAACTATGCTGCACAGCATATGGGGTAAAGGGAGCACTCCTGTATTGTTGGTGGGAGCCCAAAATGGTACAGCCCCTTTGGAAATCAGTATGGCAATTTCTCAGAAAATTAGGAAACAACCTACCTCAAGATCCAGCAATACCACTTTTGGGTATATATCCAAAAAATGCTCAATCATACCACAAGGACATGTGCTCAACTATGTGTATAGCAGCATTATTTGTTACAGTCAGAACCTGGAAGCAACATAAATTTCCCTTGACTAAAGAATGGATAAGGAAAATGTTATACATTTATACAATGGAGTACTGCACAGCAGAAAAAAATTACATCCTGAAATTTGCGGGCAAATGGATGGATCTAAAAATTATATTGACTGAGGTAACCCAGACCCAGGAAGACAAATAAAATATGTACTCACCCATAAGTGGGTTTTAGACATAAAGCAAAGAAAAATCAGCCTACAAATCACAATCTCAAAAAAACCTAGATAGCAAAAAACCTATATGAATCTAATGTACATGGGAAGTAGAAAAAGACAAGATCTCCTGAGTAAATTGGGAGCTTGGGGGGATCATGGGAAGAGGGTAGAAGAGGAATAGAGAGGAAGGGAGGGAAGCAGAGAAATATATATAGTTCAGTAAAAACAATAAAAAAGATGGTTAAAAAGGTGCAGAGAATGCTTGGGAGACGTAGCTGAAGGTGTCTATCTAATGTGAAAACCTGAAAGTGTGTAACTCTGCCTCTCCAAAATGGACCGTGGGACTGTTCGTCATACAGTTTAATCCTTTCCTAAATAATGATAAATGTGATGCGGAAAGGCTCTAAAGACAGTCTAAACTAATCAGAACTGTTCTTAGCATTATGGTCAAAGGCTGTGAATCTTTGAGGACCATTCTATCTTGCAGAATCTTCGTGCCATGATTCAGGAGTTGTCTAATGTGGTGGAACAATCCCTGCAGCCATCCCATGCAGCATTCTGCGTTCTGTTTTGCCTTCTATTGCAGAATGTGAACGAGAAGTCTGTGTCTTGATCTTTGCTTCTGAGTAAATGATTTGTGTATGGCAGAGCTGCTGTTTTACTGCTCCCCCTTATTGTGCGTCTAGGAATCTGCTTCTGCTGATCACTTTATTCCCATCTTGGCACAGTGTGATGAGATGGCAGACGGACAGCCCCTGCTTCTGTGGATGCTCATGGATGGAGCACTAGCACATGTACCTAGTATGGTCACATCTGTGTGACCCTACCGTGGGTACTGCCTCTGATGGTGTCCTCGTTCTCAGACTGCAAAGGAGATGTGTCCTTAGACACAGGATGCCTCCCAGCCTTTGTGCATTGAGTTCACCTACACTTTCATCCGTGGACACAGGTAGAGAGCTTGCTCTGAATTCTCTCTTAAGGGAGTGGAATTACCGTTCATTCTAGTCTATTTTGTTATTATCCTCTATTCCATTGTTATCCTCTGTGTGTGTCTCTCTGTCTCTGACTCTCTGTCTCTGTCTTTCTTCCTCTCCCTCTCCTTTGCCCCTTCCCTGTGCGTGATTTGTTCATATTCTCTCCGTGTCACTCAGGAGATTCTCAAATTGAGTATCTTTCTCTCTGTCTGCCGGAGTGGGGATCATGGACCCAGCTCTAGTACTTGGTCTCTATAAGTGTTGACCAGGGCCGACACATGGAAGAGGAAAAGGCATGCCACAGAGGTTGCTTCTTCCATGTGTCTGTTGGTGAGCTGTGTGTATGCATAGTCAAGAGAGGACAGCCAAGGAAAATGGATGCTGGCTGCTCTCCCCAGACTCCGCTTAATTGTTTCCTAATCCTGTCTCCCAACTCCCACTAGAAGAATCTCTGACAGCAAAATTCTGATAATCACTTCAGCTTAAGCTTTTTGTTGTAAAAAATATTGTCACTAGCTAAGGAAGCAATGATAATATTTCCATGTTGCAGCCAAATACATCAGCAAACTGTGCCAGCAAGAGCTGGAAAGAGAGGATAGAGGTGTAGTTGTTCTCGCTGAGAGCAGGCCCCTGAGGTGAGGTGCTGGAGGAAGGACCCTGGGTCAGGAGCATGAAGCTTGCTCCAGCCATCTTGATGACTGGTTCTTGGGCTGCACGGCACGATGTTGGCAGTGTGCTTCCTGTTTCTGTTTGTAGACTGTTGGTGTCATTCTTATTAAATCAGGACTGGGGATGATGTGGCACGCTCCCACAGGACAGCTGGCAGGTTGGAAGGTGGCATTTTCTGAGAATTACTCACTTCCTCTAATCAACTGTGCTTGTTGCAAGCAGAGCAGAGCGATCCCTGGAGGCATGGACAGAGCTGACCCTTTGTTCCTCCTGGGCCTGCTTCCTGCTTTCCCCCGCCTCGCAGCCTTAGAGTCGAGACTCATTCTTGCCAGTTCCTTTTCGCTGACAGATGTTCAGCTTCCATGCACTCAGCTATCATTCTCCCCAGGCTCCTAAACGTGGGTGTTCTTCAGCGTCATTCTCGGCCCCTCGCTGCCGTGTCCAGCCACTGAACATTACTCTCAAGCCTTTATTTTTAACACGTTACTGCCCTATTACACATGGCAATAATTCTTACTTGTCTGATATATTTTGCCTAGATGTTCCCAGAACACAGTTAGTTTCCACAACACACAGCCACACCCAGGAACACACACTTCCTTGTCCATCTGCCAGCAAAATGCCTGGCGCTATCTTTTCCATTTTCCATTTTATTACACTTCAAATCCAGATTCTCAGCTCCAATGACTTTAGCCCCACTGTCACTCACCCCGCTCAGCCTCTTAGTGCACAGCACTTAGTGTGCTGTATGGAACTCCTCCCCTCACGGCTGTGCAGCCTGCTGTACTCCTTTGTCAGCCAGAGAAGAGAAAGCCAGTGGCTTCCCATGCGGGATCTTTAGATGGTGAAGTGGTTTTGTAGTTTTAGAACATGGAAAGGTAAACATGAGGTACTGAGGAACAAGACAGTAAGGAAGGCCGAGGCACAACCCTCTCTCCATGTCAGGGGACACACGGGAGTGCCTGGGATTCTTGAGTGGAACCGTCTTGGTTCTGAGGTTCAGACCTTTCCAAGGACACAAGCAGGTTCTTTCTCCTGCTTCCAAACAACTAGACGCCAAAGGAAGAGCCAGCTCTAGGACGGAGTGTGGCTGCTGGGAGGAGCAGTCGCTCTTGTTGTGATGCCTATTGATGTCTATGGTCTTAGGTAGGGTTTCTTTTCTTTTTTTTTTTTTTTTTTTGGTTTTTCGAGTCTGTTGCAGTGAAGAGACTCCATGAACACAGCAATGCTTATAAAGGAAAGCATTTTATTGGGTGACTCACAGGTTCAGAAGCTCAGTCCATTATCATCATGGTGGGACACCACAACTTACAGGCAGACATGGTGTGGGAAAAGGAACTGAGATTCCTATATCTTGATCTCACAAGCAACAGGAAGTGAACTGAAGCACTGCACATGGCTTGAGCATATGAGCCTTTAAAGCCTGGCTCCACAGTGACACACTTCCTCCAACAAGGCCACACCTACTCCAACAAAGCTACACCTTCTAATATCGCCACTCCCTGAGGGCTTCTGAGAGTTAATTACATTCAAAGTACCACATCTACCAAATAGATGAGAGAATTTGCCTCCCACCGGGTTTCAGGCCTCCTTTAACTATATCTTTTGACACAATCTAACCTAGTTGATAATGCTTGTAGGTTGTGTAACCTGATGCCAATCCTGAGCAAAGCATCAGAAAGCAGATTCAACTTAGTGGATTTGGATCTAGGAAACCGAATTTAAGCTGTGCAAATTATGCATCTCTCTGTTTGGGTTCCCTTTTCCCAACTCTAAGAACTTCACTGTTACTTCTGCAAGAACTAACCATTCTCACAATTGTCTGTGCATCTTCTGTACAATATGGCCACATTTCCCAATGATCTTGTATGTCCTTAATCTCTGAGAGACATTACTTTCCTATTTGGTTTATTTTTAATGGAAGTAGGATATCATATATCCCAGAGAACTGGCTAAATTATAAAACTGACCATAGCACATGCACAAAGTAACTACAGAAGAAAGGAATGAGGAGGAAAATATGTTCATGGGACACACATATATTTGCACTGCATTTAAATTTAACTAATGATGAGGGTTTAGAATTTTGGGGTTTGGGTTTTTATTTCACTATACATTTTTCACCTCTCCACTCCCTTCCTCTTCTCTCCCCTTCTATTCCCTTCTGTGACTTACTCCCCACCCCCTCCCAGTTTACTCAGGAGATCTTGTCTTTAGGGTCTTACATAGCAGTTCTTCCCTAAACCCTGTTTCGTGTCACCTCATCCTCAATACTGTTTGTCTTTGTAGAGCTTGGGATTGTTTGTCCGCAGACAGGGTGGTCTAAATTTTAATTCTCAAAGGCTCCAAATATTCTACTCTTACCTTGTTTCTCGTTTCATTCATTTTTAGTATTGGACATAGAAATACCAAGAGGCTTTTCCACTGCAGTGCTGCATATTCCCAGGTTCCTATCTTTCTGAAACCATTGTACAATAGCTATCCAATTTCCTCCAGTAACTGGGACCAATGCTCCTGCCATTCATAAGTCCCCTCCCTCTTTCTGTCCCTCCCTTCCTTTATTGCTTCCAGACTTCAAAATGGCCAACTATTTTTTGGATTCCCCAGTGGGAGCTGCGCCCTCTGGGTACTAATGTAAGCCATCTGAGCCCAAGCATCATGAAGGTTTGCCATTGGATGGCTGTCGTGAAGGTAGCTACCTCCATTCCCACCTCTTGAAATTGCACACTTCCTGGTTGTAAAAGCAATGACAGCATCTCCTGGTTGCTGTGCAGAGAGTGCATAACTGTCCCTTAGACAGAGCCCCAGCTTTGCTGAACTGATGATTTCATCAACTGGCACCACAAATAGACAGCTTCCTCAGCTCAGTCAGTATTCCTCCAGACATTTTCTTCTGGGAAACAACATTGGGAATGTGAGCAGACCTTAGGCCACTTTCTGTTTACTCTGCAGTAGAATGGAGCCATTATTCAGAATCAATGTGTATGACCACCGTGGTGTGAACAGGGCATTGCAGAAGCCTATGAACTTGTTCCTTATCCAGTGAGGATAGTTTGTTCTTTCCTGTGCAGTGTAAAGATCCACATTGGTTAGCTTACTACTACAGTATTCATTGTGGAGCGTTATTCCCTGTTCCAAACTTAGCACTGGTGCTGCATATTACAAGAGGAGTGGGCTGCTTGTTGTCCTGGCTAGTTTACATACGAAATACAGCCAACATAATCACACAGAAATTGTATTAATTAAATCACTACCTGGCCCGTTATCTTTAGCCTCTTATTGACTAACTCTCACTTCTTGATTTAACCCATTTTTGATAATCTGTATGTCACTACAAGGTGGTGGCTTACTGGTAAATATTCAGCATATCTGACCTGGCAGCTCCATGGTGGTTCTCTCTGACCCTGCTTTTTTCCTCCCACAATTCAGTTCTGTCTACTCTGCCTACCTAATTGCTGCCCTATCAAAAGGCCAAGGCAGTTTCTTTATTCAACAAATGAAAGCAACACATAGGCAGAAGAACCTCCTACACCAGCTGCTATTGCAGATAAGTATTCTAGAGTGCAGAGAACCAGACAGGCTTGGTGGAGAGACTTATGGATAGCTCGATCTTTCCACAAGGTTCACTTTGTACATTAATTTCCTGAGCAAACAACAAGAAGAGGTCCAGAGTGGAAGCTCATTGGTATTCTGGTAACTGAGACCCTTTTTTGCAGAGAGCATACATTAGTGAGAACGTACACAGTGCACAGACACCTTTACGTTTGAGGCCTTACTTTGAGAATTCATAGAATATTTTCTTTTCAACTTTAACAGTTTTTCAAATTGCATTGATTTATTTTGAAGGGGACACAGTTTTTCAAATTGCATTGATTTATTTTGAAGGGGACCATGCCGAGGTGCACATGTGGAGGTCAGAGGACAAATTCCAGGAACCGATTCTCTCCTACCTTCTGGGGCCCAAACAACTGAACTCAGGCTTGATAACAAGTTCCTTTGCCCACACTGAGCCATCTCACCTACCTTTATTTAAATTTTCTAAGCCCATTTTCCTATTCTTAACTGTCCAAGCAAACCTTTAATAATCTCTAAATAATCACCATCTCTATGATTCTCTCTATGTCAGGCTTGACAAAGTGGAACCAGCTTGAGAAAGGAAGAGTTCATTTTGGCTGACTATTCAGGAAATATAGTCCACAATGACAAGGCAGGCATGGTAACAAGAGGCAGCCATAGTAAAGACTTAATAATGACAGAATGTGGGGCCAGGCTACACAACCTCAAAGGCTACCCTAAGTGACTTCTTTCAGCAGTGTTCCATCTCCTAATGGGCAACACCTTCTCAAACAGGGCCACCCACTGGTTCCAATCCATGAGCTTCTGGGTGGCATTTCATGCTCAGACCACACCTGCAAACATAGCCTGAATGTTCTCTTCCTCTGTCATTTGGTCCTTAGTGTCACTCCACAAGTGTCCGGGTGTGAAGGAATAGGCAGGCCTGCTGCAGCAGATCAGACCTCATCTGGTTAGATGGGTAGCTCATGTCATATAGCACTCACCACAGAGTTTTGTTTGTGTTCTCTGTCCCACAGAAAGCCACAACAGAATCCCTGTTTGTCCTAAAAAACGTAAACTATTGACTGCCACGTCCTAGGGCTCACACGTCTAACCAGCTTACAATCTATTTAGATTTGCTGCTGTCTCTTCTTGCCCAGGCTCCGATCAGGTACAGTGGTTCAACAGGTGAGATCAATGAAAGTATCATAACAAATCCAGAGAGACTCACCAAGGACTGTGCTTCCTGTTCCATAGGGACCATGACAAGGCTCAACAGACCTTCCTTGCCCCTAGAGTATCTGTCATCACATCCTTAAAACCATTCTACTCAAAGGCCTTCACTGAAATGATGACCCTAGATTTTGTGAGTTTTATGTTCCTCTAGCTTCCATGGGATGCACCAAACATTTAAGGTATCTGATGTTTGTTCACTTTGTCTAATAATTATATAATGTCAACATACTTAGTTTGTTGTGGAGGATCAAGAGTTATGCCATTATAATGACTAAAGGAGAACAGATTGTTGTCGCAGCTCAGTGAAGTATGATGACAAGATACCAACCCTACCAGCTAAAAGCATGTGGCTTCTCTTGGTCTTTGAAAATGGGTATAAAATAAAATTCAAAATATTTGAGTGAAATGTCAGATACTGGGTTTGTTCTCGTGTAAACATTATATCTGGAATTCTCACCCTAAATAGAATGTTGGCTTTTTATAATCGTTCTCTGCATCTAATTACCTTCCTTGTATGTGGCCAAGGAGATGAGTTAAAGGGGGTTAGACTTGCTCTATTTCCAGTCTTCGGTAGAGATGTGATTCTCCTCACTCCCAGATAATATCAGTATTCCCTGGGAGTAGGCGTGGGGTAGGGGTGGGGCTTTCAAGAATTTTTTTTTTTTAATCTCTGGCTTAGTGTCTCTTTCACCAAAGAATAGAGATTTGTGGCAATGCTGCCAGTTGCTAAACAGATCCATTCTGGTTAGTGTATTCAGGAACAGCAGAAATTACCAACTCACGGTTTTCTGGAACCACTGTGAAATCAGTTTGGATCTACATCTGTTTGTCACCATAGTAACACAATGTTCATTCTCCTTTGGTGGCCAAAATGATGCTTCGGAACAAGAGCTGGCTTCACTTCAGAGACAGTTGTCCCTAGCAGAAGTGCATGTGTCCCTTGTCCCATCTCATAGTCCTTCCACTGGATGGAACAAGACCTTGGGGGGAAGACATGGAACAACATCTACCATGACTGACATAGAGAAATGAAATATGTCTGTACGAGTTTCCTCTATGACAGCAATAGTGGCAACAGGGCTCCGGGACCGAAGGGCTGGGAAGCTCACAGAGAGGCAAACAGAACCTCAGTTTAGAAAAATAAAATCTAAAAGACCAAAAGATATTCCTTCTTTTCTGTTTTCTTTTTCTTTTTGTATTTTTTTCTTGTAGCTATAGGGCTGATTTATGGAGAACGTATCCATATGCTATGCAAGTAGAATAGGGTACAGAACCGTGGCTACATCCAGAGCTCAAAGTATTCAGTGTGGACATTAGAGCACTGGTTAGCAAGACCCTGGGCCTGCGACGTGGAGTGAGCCATCTAGATGCACTCGGGCAATGCTGACTTTCAACTTTCAAATCTGTGATGCTTCCCCTGGCAGAAAAGTCAGCTCTGTTGGCATCATTGCCTCCATGCTTGAGGACCCGAGTGCTTCAGGCTCCTTAGAGGGGCCAGGGAAACTGGTTGTGGAGGTGTCAGCAGAATCCAGAAGCAGAAACGGCAGCTGCTCTGGTACAAAGTGGCTCTGTGGGACACAGCTGTGGAGGCGATGCTGCTGCCTGCCACACGTGCAAACAGACAGGAGTTGTGAAGTTTCTGCTCGCCCGATCCTGCATCCTGAACTTCTGTTTCCCAATGCCAAGACTTCTCCATATCCAGATGGCTAAATGTTCTTGGTAAAGTAGTTTGTAGATTTGCACCCATTGCATTAAGCTGAGTTTGGAGCTGAGAGAAAATAGTCAAATACCTAACAGTTCAAGCCTTCCTCCTAGGCGCTGGTCCCAGGGCCTTAGACTTCACACCCTGTGGTCTTCATCCGACTGCAGGAAGACTAAACAAATCCTGCCACTCTTTTGAAGCAATATCTACAAATATTTTCTTTTTTTATTTATTTATTAAAGATTTCTGTCTCTTCCCCGCCACCGCCTCCCATTTCCCTCCCCCTCCCCCAATCAAGTCCCCCTCCCTCATCAGCCCAAAGAGCAATCAGGGTTCCCTGCCCTGTGGGAAGTCCAAGGACCACCCACCGCCATCCAGGTCTAGTAAGGAGAGCACCCAAACTGCCTAGGCTCCCCCAAAGCCAGTACATGCAGTAGGATCAAAAACCCATTGCCATTGTTCTTGAGATCTCAGTAGTCCTCATTGTCTGCTATGTTCAGCAAGTCCGGTTTTATCCCAGGCTTTTTCAGACCCAGGCCAACTGGCCTTGGTGAGTTCCTGATAGAACATCCCCATTGTCTCAGTGTGTGGGTGCACCCCTCGCAGTCCTTGTAACAACATACTGACTTAGTTTCTTTTCCCATTTTTGTGATTAAGAAAACCACTTTGACAAAGCCACATAAAGAAGATATGGTTCATTTGATCCTGGCGGATGAGTCAAGGTGGCAGGAGCTAGAAGCAGTTGACCGCAATACATCCACTGTCAGAAGAGGGGTACTGTGAATTCATGTATGGGTGCTCAGTTGTTTTTATCCCCTGTTACACAGCCCAGACCCTGCGCCTAGGGAATGGCGCTACCCACACTGCTCAATGTCATCAAGGTGGGCCCAGATAGGACCAGAAGCTCTTATTTTACATGATTCTGGACTCTCTCATGTTGCCATTAACACTGTTACGTATACCTTCATTCTGTCCCAAAGGTAATAGTTGTAAGAAGAAGGATATTTTATTTTGTTTCTCCCCTCTTTGGTCTGTCAACAACTTTATGTGAGCAAATCTTGAAAATTATTTTTACAGAGGGAAACATTCATCCTTGCTTTATTTGATGTATGGCTTGTTGATTGGGTAGTTTCTTTTGTTTTCTGTAACCAGTAGGCATGTGTCATCTCAGCAACATTTGACAGCATGTGCTTTGGGTCAAATGCAGTGCATGAACCAATGAGAGAGAAATTGATCTAGGGCTTTAATTTTTTTAAAAAACTCTCCGCAAGTACTATAGAGAAGCAGCCAAGCAAGAAGCCATTACCGCGGGCCATAAGACACAGAACCTGAGCGTGTCCCTCTGTGGCTTCGCTGCCATGCCAGGGTGGATTTCAGAGGCAGCTCCAAGACACTGAGAAAAGTTTAGAAGTTTGTTGTTTTGTTCTGAGATGCATCACCTACTCTTGGGCTCTAGTTAAGTGACAGAGTTCTTGTTCTAGCTTCCATTTTCTTATGGAAGTGAAGTAAATATGTTCATATTCATGGATGACAAGGAAATCATTTGCTAGAAGTGGAGTACAGTATAAGCTGAACTGAATGCTTTTGGTGTGACCATCTGGAGTTTAATAACTCAAAGCCTAGTTTTGATTTTAAATGATATATACCATATATTAGTCATACATAATAATGAGTTTCATTATGACATCTTCATACTAGTATGTAATATGCAAATCCCCCTCCAATTATTTTCTCTTGTCTCCCTTCCATACCTATTTATCCCTTCTCTTCCCAAGTAGTCTTCCTCTGTGTTTTCATGCATTTTTGTTTTGTTTTGTCTGGTTCACTCAATTAGTTCAATAGGGTTGCTTATAGGATCCTGAGTGAAAAAGTCCCTTACCGTTGGAAAAAAAATGTCATTTTATTTCCCAGTAACAACTAACTGCCCATCAAGCCTCAGAACAAGGTAGGGCCTGGTAAGACATGGGTGCTCCCAACCGTGTGCATGTCTTGCGACGCTCATCAAAGTTGCTATGAACTTCAGAATACTATGGCTTTTTTAAAAAAAATTATTTATTTATTAAGGATTTCCGCCTCCGGCCGCCACCCCCTCTCACTTCCCTCCCCCTCCCCCAATCAAATCCCCCTCCCTCATCAGCTTGAAGAGCAATCAGGGTTCCCTGACCTGTGAGAAGTCCAAGGACCGCCCACCTCCATCCAGGTCTAGTAAGGAGACAGAGACAGAGACCCACATTGGAGCACCGGACAGAAATCTCAAGGTCCAAATCAGGAGCAGAAGGAGAGAGAGCACAAGCAAGGAACTCAGGACCGCGAGGGGTGAACCCACACACTGAGACAATGGGGATGTTCTATCGGGAACTCACCAAGGCCAGCTGGCCTGGGTCTGAAAAAGCATGGGATAAAACCGGACTTGCTGAACATAGCGGACAATGAGGACTACTGAGAACTCAAGAACAATACTATGGCTTTTTATGATGCTAGGAAGGCAGTGTCGCACAACGGGCCACCCATCCTCCCGCCCTCACATTTTTTCCACCACCAACCCTCTCCAAGGATGTTTCCTATTAAGAGTGGTAACAGATATCTTATTTCTGGCTGAGCGTTTAGCAGTCACTAATTCTCAGCAATTCTTGCCCATTATTACTCTCTGTGTTTACTGCTGTGCACTGCAGAAAGAAGCTTCTTTGACCAGTGCTGACAGCGTTACTAACTATGGGGGAAAATATAATTAATAGAAGGGAGTTTGACAGGCACATCATGTGCAAAGAAATGTTTATCCTTAATATATATTTCCTATCACTTGATACTAAATCTTAAAATGTGTTTGTGTAATCTCTATACCCACTTAGAGTGTGAGTCGTCACCTTCAGGTATTCTGTATACCCTAAGGAGAATGCCCATCAAGTTCGAACAGGTATGCAATCACTCCGGCTGTTCTTAGTTATATGACTGTTCGCTACACATGGTGTGTATTCTAATGTGTGGACTGTTGTGCATATCTGGCAGCATAAGGATAGAGCTGGCATGAGGATGCCTTATGAAGCCCTCATTCATACATACCAGTGTTAGTGTGGATGAACCGAACTGCAGTGGATGGGGAAGTCAGATCTAACAACCTCTAGAGCTATTGTGGAATGGACATATGGAAACTATTGGGACTATTGGGAGATCTCCTTAGGGATAGGAGTCACATGGAGACTTGGCTTGGAGATGTACAGGTTTTGAACCATGATCTTATCCAGTTATTGCTTTCCTATACAGCTGTGGGTGCCAGGAAAGGGCTGCTGTGTGGGCGTCTATGGATACAAATCCCAGGTCACAGGCTGAGCCTGTAGACCACGGACACACGGGTACTGCCTGAGTATGATTCTCATCGGAAGTCACTTGGCTTTCTCAAGAATTGCTCTTTGCAAAGCCATTATACATGACACCTCTCAGCATAAAGAGATTTAAAATCACTCTTCATTATGTATTTTAAACCTTGGCTTCTCTGTGTTCCAAATTTAAAGAGCTTTTCCCTGACTGGCGTTATATTTGTGATGGAAAGTGGGTTTATGCCACGGTGACTTATTGCCGCATTCCCGGCTATTTACATTTATACGTATTATTCCAGCCACACTGGGCCGTCTGATAAAACCTCCTTCACTGATCTATGACTCCACTTTCTATCCTGTGCCATGGGAACTTAAGAATGCATGCTGTCACCTATCACCCCAAATTCTTCACTACCGTGTGTGTGTGTGTGTGTGTGTGTGTGTGCGCGTGTGTGTGTCTGCCGTGTGTGTGTGTGTGCGTGTGTGTCTACCGTGTGTGTGTGTGTCTGCCGTGTGTGTGTGTGTGCGTGTGTATGTGTGTCTACCGTGTGTGTGTGTGTGTGTGCGCGTGTGTGTGTGTCTGCCGTGTGTGTGTGTGTCTGCCGTGTGTGTGTGTGTATGTGTCTGCCGTGTGTGTGTGTGTGTGTGTGTGTGTGTGCGCGCGCCCAGGAGTCTGCTGGTCTTGGCTCTTGGTGTTCAGATGCAGTTTTGCCCCTGAACATCACCCGCACTTCAGCCATCACTACATCACTCTAAGCTCCTGTATTTTCACCATCCTCAGCGCTCCTTCAGTACCCGTGTGAATCTCGGTGGGTTCCTGGATGAGGATAGACTGCCCAGCCATGTTTTCTAGCCTCCACCTACCGGTACTGTGAGTGGCTTGCACGGGAGCTGCTTGTTTAATCTCTGCACTCGTGGTGATTTAAGAAAGCACAGGGCATATCTATGGTCGATCTGAATGTGTAGCGTAAATGCATCCGTGAATGGATGAACACCCTGTGCACTGACTTCAGACCCCGGGAATGGCTCTCAGATTGGCCTGTGTCTGATGGCAGAAGCGGTGACAGAGGCACCAGAGCAAGAGTAGAGCCCCCTTCTTTGTCTGACATAAACCCTGACAGCATCTCCTTTTCCTTGAGGTCTATTTCCTGCCAGACTCATGATGTGGAAATTGACCGACGATGAACAGCATATCTTGCACTGCCCTAGTGAGATCTGGGGGGCTGAGGCAGGGGTTGCTTACATATCTTATTTGTAGATTGCTTAGAAATCTTTCAGTCACGCCAGCTGCATACCACCAGATCCATGTCTGGCCTTCAGTTTGTTAATCAAATTTTCTTCCTGGGAACAGACTTTAAAGTCTGTTAAATCAGGTAAATTGAAATGTCTTGTGATTATCCCCCATGACTGTTTGTCTGAGCTGTTGTTCAGGGATGAAGTGTCAGTTGTGAAATTTGCTGAAGGGTGAATGAGGAGGGCTGCTTCTTGTTCTGAATTCTTATTTATAACGTTCACAAATGGCATGGCATGTATCAGCCCTGTACATTGTGAAGTAGATTCTTATAGAGATTAAAAGTAAACCCTGTAGATCTCCATGGAAAATGGACTTGTGAGCGCGTATTTCAAACTGCAAAATAAGACAGTCGGCTAAGTGTGCTGTTGGTACAAAGACCACTTTGAACTTAGCCACGGCTGTATGTTACGTCCCCTCTGCACCTCCTTTCTCAGATCATTACAGAAGTGTAATGGCTTAAACGAATGCAGACAGATTGTAAATATATATATACAGCTTTAATGGCGAAATAGACTTACAGAACCACCGTTCCCGTGGAGACCAGGAAAGCAGAAGCAACGGCTGGGAGCATGCTCGCCAAATTTATAGGCAAACATTAGCCCGAGGCGAACACGCACCCTAAGGGGCGGGACTTATCCCTACATCTCCCCTTTTTGTCTAAATAAGACAGAACTAAACCAAATACAACTATATACAATAATAACAAATAACAAATATAACAAACAATATTGAGAACAAAAGTTTTGCTAAACATTCTATCTCAAGAAGTCTAAATAATGTAGAGAGTAACTACAATTGTATAATCTGAGAAGGGAATAAATATTACTTAACAAACGAGATATATCCAAAATGTGCAACAATTGACAGAGACAACTGACTACCTGGGCAATCACCCAAAGTCTCGTTTGCAATGTTGAGTCAACCAACTTTGGCTAAGGCCTTACATAACTGACATACCATTATTAAAGGCAAGGAACTTTTCAAAACTATCTTACCCTATCTTGGCAGGCTATGACAGTCCTGTTTTATCCATTGATGCACGCTCTGTATCTCTGTCAGTGGTTGAGGTATGGGCATTTCTTTGCCCATAGGCCAGTTCTGCCAAATAGAAAGGCTCCAGGTGGAGTGTCTTTGGTGCTCAACATTCTCTCGGGAATAGAGCGGTGTTGCCAGGAGCAATAGTGTCTCACTATCACAAAACTCTGAGTTAGATTAAAGGCCATTTTCTACAGCTCTTTGAAGAGGTTGAAGATTATCTATCTATACTGAGTATAATCTCTATATATCTAGAGAACCTGATTAGTCTAATTATAAATGACTATCTATGTAATTCTCAATATCTATCTAACTTAAAGACTAAGGCAATAAACAACTGTGTAACAAATGAGGATAATGACATCTAAATATAAACACTGTACAAATATACATTGCAATATGGTAAATATATATCAATACACAAACATTATATAAGTATCTTAATCAAAGGTAGAAATGTACACTGCAATATGGTAAATATATACAATATATATTTATCAATACAATATATGTCAATACATAAAAAATGTTTTAAACAAAGACAGAAACATGCATGCATACAATAGTCAGTATATTTAACTTTGTATCAATATACAAGAATCGATACCAATATATTTGTCTAAAAGCAGTAACTCACAATTATAAATCTATTATCCCATCAGTCCCTCTTTTTTTTTTTCAAAATGATCCCTGAGCTTATAAAATTCCTCCCCCAACCTCCCAACCCCTAAATGATGTCCCTAAACCCAGGGGTAAACTTCACTGGGAGAAGGTACGTCGTCCTCTAGAATTACTTCCAGCTGTCATGGGGGCGACGTTCTTTCTGGGGGATCCTGTGAAAGTAAAATGATGGTTAAATTTCAAGATCAATGTCTTTTAAAATTGCAAATAGTCTCTGAGTATTTTGTGGAGGTCTGGCCAGAATATTGTACAAGATGTGCACCATTTCAGCTAACGAAGTTGGGATCGTCTTGTGCAGCTGGTATCCAAAACAGGTCTTGTAGTAGCGCTATCAGTATCATGACGTCATATCAAACAGGTGGAGTTGTTGTTATGGGGCCCCATCTTCTTCCTGGAAACTTCAAATGTCACTTCAGGAAAAACTCATTGTTCATTGTGAAAAACTTAAACATTAATCATATAGACATATATAGACACACACACACACACACACACACACACATATATATATATATATATATATTCAATGAAAGGCATGATAGATATATTCAATGAAAAGTATGATAGATATGAAGAAAAGCAAAGATGCTTTCTAAACTCATATTTCTTTCTGTCCCATATCATGGCTCTTGACATGGGACAGAAACTCCAGAAACTCTGGGTTTTTCTCTTATTAACAGGCTTGGAATTGGAGAGGGACTGAGCCAGAGTCCAACTTCAAAACCAGCTCTACATATTTATAAAGAAATGTTTAATAAGACAAATATATATATATATATAAATTAATACTTACAAAATGTGTCCATCTATCAGTAATTAAATATTCAGGGTCCCTTAATTTCTTTGAAGATGAGTATTTTCCTGTGGAGATAAGAAAAGAACCCTGCCTCCAACCTATCTGTATTTCTTACCATCAATATGCTCGCCATCCTTATGAAAGAATTGTTATTTATCTTTTCCAAGTGGCTTCTCTTCTTCAAACCGAACCTTTATTAATTTTGACGGTGTCCACAATATTTCCTCACCTGTGGAGATAAGAGCAAAACCCCTTCCCCAATGCAGCACATCTCCTGGCTTCCATTGTGAGGTCAGCACATCCTTGAAATAAACTGGTTGATTTAGTTCAGTAGACTTTTCCATTATCCAATGTCTTTCTGCAGCCGTTGTTCCCTTCTCATTAGCGTTGAGAAAATTCAAGGTTAACAAAGCATTATGTAACCTATTTCTGGGGGTGTTTTCCACCCCTTTCTGTTTGTTCAACATATCTTTTATAGTTCGATTTGATCTTTCTATGACTGCTTGACCTGTAGGATTGTATGGTATACCTGTAATATGCTTGATATTGTAATAATCAAAACACCATTTCATTTTCCTAGAGACATAAGCAGGACAATTATCCGTCTTTATTTGTGTAGGTATACCCATGATAGCCATGACTTCTAATAAATGAGTGATTACTGAATCAGCTTTTTCTGAACTTAAAGCAGTTGCCCACTGAAAGCCTGAGTAAGTGTCAATGGTGTGATGAACATATTTTAATTTGCCAAATTCTGCAAAGTGGAACACATCCATCTGCCAGATTTCATTCCTTTGGGTGCCCTTTGGATTAGCCCCTGCAGGCAGTGGCGTTTGGTTATAGAAGGAGCAAGTAGGGCATTTCTTTACAATCTCCTTAGCTTGTTGCCATGTAATTGAAAACTCTTTCTTCAAACCTTTGCTATTAACATGATGTTTTTTATGAAATTCAGAGGCTTGTAGCACACTAGCAAGCAATAATTGATCAATTTCTGCATTACCTTGTGCAAGAGGACCTGGCAGACCCGTATGGGATCGGATGTGTGTTATGTACATAGGGCAAAGCCTGTTCCTGATCAAATCTTGAACCTGGAGAAACAATGAGGTTAGTTCTGTATCATCAGGTATAAATTCAGCAGTTTCAATATGTAAAATAACTCTTTCTGCGATTGTGAATCAGTGACTATATTAATAGGTTCTTTAAAATCCCTTAGCACCATAAGAATGGCATATAATTCTGCCTTCTGGACAGAATTATAAGGACTTTGTTCCACCTTACCCAAGTCTTCTGATTTGTAACCTGCCTTCCCTGATTTATTGGCATCAGTATAGAATGTACGGGCTCCAGTTATCGGAGCATCACGGACGATTCGAGGAAGAATCCAAGAAGTTCTCTTTATGAAGTTAAGCCTCTTGCTTTTTGGATAGTTGTTATTAATGTCTCCCAAAAAATTAGCACAAGCTCTTTGCCATGGTTCATTATCTTCCCATAATTTCTTTAGTTCATCAGCAGTGAAAGGCACTATAATTTCTGCTGGGTCTATGCCTGCTAGTTGATGAAGTCTCAGCTTGCCTTTTATAATTAACTCAGAGACTTTTTCCACATAAGTTTTCAGTTTCTTACTTGGTTTATGTGGTAAAAAGATCCATTCCAAAATAATATCATCTCTCTGCATTAAAATTCCTGTAGGAGAAATTTTTGATGGTAGTATGATGAGAATACAATCGAGCTCTGGACTCACCCTGTCCACATGTGCCTGTTGTAATTTTTCCTCAATCATTGTCAGTTCCTTTTCTGCTTCAGCTGTTAATTCTCTGGGACTGTTTAAATCTTTATCACCATCCAAGGTTTTGTTCAAATGCATTATTAGATCAGGTGTTATTCCAATAGCTGGTCGTAGACTGGAAATGTCTCCTAACAGTCTTTGAAAGTCATTAAGAGTCTGTAGGTGATCTCTCCTAATTTGTGCTTTTTGTGTCTTAATTTTTTGCAAACCTATTTTATAACCTAAATAATTAACAGAATCTCCCTTCTGAATCTTTTCAGGAGCGATTTGCAATCCCCATTTAGGTAAAAGTATCTTTATTCCTTCAAACAGTCTGTTCAAGGTATCCATGTTTGAATCGGATAACAAAATGTCGTCCATGTAATGGTATACTATAGATTTGGGAAATTTCTTGCGTATTATTTGCAATGGTTGGTTCACAAAATATTGGCACAGGGAGGGGCTATTTAACATACCCTAGGGGAGAACGGTCCAGTGGTACCTCCTCAAAGGTTGAGAATTGTTATAAGTAGGCACTGTGAATGCAAATTTTTCTCTATCTTCTTTTTGCAAAGGCATAGTGAAAAAACAATCCATTAAATCAACAACTATGAGAGGCCATCCTTTTGGTAATAAAGGGGGCAAAGGAATTCTATATTGCAGAGGGCCCATAGGTTGAATAACCTTGTGGATGGCCCTGAGATCTGTCACCATTCTCCATTTACCTGATTTTTTCTTAACCACAAATACAGGAGAATTCCAAGGGCTGGTAGATTCTTCTATATGTCCAGCATCTAATTGTTCTTGTACCAGCTGTTCTAAAGCCTGTAACTTTTCCTCAGCTAAAGGCCATTGCTTTGTCCATATTGGTTTCTCAGTCAACCATTTTAGAGGCAAGGCTGTTGGTATCTCTGAAGGGACATCAATTGCTTGTTCTTGTACAGCCCAAATGGCCGGTTTTCTCTGTTTGTAATGTCTTTTAATATTATTCTCAGAAATATAGGCTCTAGAAGTATCAGGAATGTTAATTTGGGTATTCCATTGTTGTAATAGGTCACGACCCATAAATTCATTGCGATATTGGCTACATATGGCCTTAATTTTCCTATTTGTCCCTCTGGCCCTATACATTCAACCCATCTCGTGCTCTGCCTTACTCGAGATAGGATTCCAATTCCCAGGCCAATACGAATGCCAAGATTCTGGGGTAATGATACTTACCTCAGCACCTGTGTCCAGCAGGCCAGTAATAAAAACACCATTTACACACACTCTCAGTTTAGGTCTTTGATCATTTATAGAAGTTTGCCAAAACACACGTATCTTATCTTTCTGATCATTATTGCTTGTAACAGTAGGCATGGGGCTTACTAATTGTCCTGACGAGGCACGTTCTCTGCAGAAACTGGAAATGACTGAACCATGTTTGCCATGGGTGCCTGTGAGCCCCCCCTTCACGTTTCCCATCATTATCAGGTTGCCTTGTCTATCTCTTGTAGACCTGCATTCATTCGTCCAATGTCTGCCTTTTCCACATCTTCTACATAAACCTGAAGGCTGAGTCCTCTTATTTCTGTTATTTCTAGAAGATTCATCATTATTATTATTATTATTTCTGAAAATTGCATTATTATGATTATTATTATTTCTGAAAATCCATTGTTTACAATTCCTTTTCATATGACCCTTTTTGCCACAATTAAAACATTTGGTATTCTGGTGTCTCCTTTTACCATTGGAAATTGCTTCTTCTACCCATGCTTCAGTGCCATAATCAAATGTATCAACATTGAGTGTATGCAAGACCCATTCTTCCAAGGGCGCTGATCTGAGCTTTAAAGGCCCCAAAATCCTTTTGCATTCCACATTTGCATTTTCATAAGCCAAAGACTCAATCATTATACATCTTGCTTCTGGGTCAGATATCCTATTTGTACAGCCTTAGTTAGTCTTTGTATAAAGTCACTAAAGGGTTCTCTCTGACCCTGTTTAACTCTGACAAATGATTCCATTCTCTGTCCTGGGTCTTGTACCCTGTCCCAAGCCCTTAAGGCTGCTGTAGTACACATGGAGAGTGTGTTTTCATCCAAATTAGCTTGTTCCTGAGGTTCGGAAAAGAGCCCTTCACCTAGAATTTTATCTAGGGAAATGTCAATTCCCTTCAATTTTTCCTGCTGTTCTAAGTCTAGCCTCTTGCCTGAATAAGCATTTCCATTTCAATTGCGGTCCACTCTCAAGGACCGCAGAGCTCAGCTGGAGCCAGTCCGAGGGGGTTGCTCTAAATGTCCTGGCCCAAGATCTTAACATCTCTTTAACAAAAGAGGCATGCATCCCAAAAGTCATGACAGCCTGTTTTATTTCCTTGAGATCATTCATATGGACAGGCTCCCATGTATCCTCCTTGATGACCCTAGGGTTTCTGGAACCAATCACCTTCTCTGTTGTTATTACTGGAAAGGCAGGTAGAGCTGTAGGTAGAGCTTTGTGGAAATTGTCCTGGAGAGATTTACCCACAGATGTAGTTAAAATTTGCCTTTCTACCCTTTGCTCTTCTTCATCAGAATTTAGAAATTCCTCAGTCTTTTCAATTCTATTCACCATTGCCTTCTCCAATGTCTGAATCTCCTTTCCAGAATTATGTTCCAAAGCCTTCATTGAGGATTCTAAAGTATGAAGTTTGTCCGTTAGAGATAACATCTCATCTTTGGATATAATTTTTTTGGCATAAACCGTGCCTTCTTGTATTGACAATCTTTCCGTCAATCTGTCATAAGCTTTAGACAAAATCCGATTGTCACATTCAGCAGTTTTGATTCTCTCAGTTAATGTTTTATTTCCTACAGAAAGGGACCAAAGTTTACCATCCAAATCAGCTGTTCCCTCTTCCATAGTAATGATTTTCTCCTTGATATCAGCCACTAATGTTTCAGTTCCTACAGAAAGGGACTGAAGCTTTCGATCCAAATCAGCTGTTCCCTCTTCCATAGTAATGAATTTCTCCTTAACATCAGCCTGGAGAACTTCAAACTGATTCCTGAGAAGATTGTTGTCATTCTCAATTGTTTTTAAGCATTCAATCTCTGCCTTAAGAATCCTGGATTCGTCTCGTAAAGACTTTATCATATTTCTATTATCAAACCATTTAGTGCCAATGAAAACTATGAATCCCAGAAGGATCCATAGATGTGGGGTGATAGACACCTCTTGTAAAATCTCCCACATGGTACAATTAAAAAAATGTTAAATTCTTGAACAGTAACGTGTTCAGACATTTTATTTATAAAAGAAAAAATTTTTACCTGCAATGATCGGTTCCTGCCAGTGGTGGTCTCTGTGTTTTTGGAGCCTGTCCTAAAACTAGCTCTTGTAGACCAGGCCGGCCTTGAACTCACAGAGATCCGCCTGCCTCTGTCTCCCAAGTGCTGGTGTCAAAGGCGTGTGCCACCACCGCCTGGCCAAGTCACTTTGTATCAGACCAAATCTGCCGCTGTGGCAGCTTTTGTTGCAAAACCGCAGGTACTTGAGCTTCTGCTAATTCAGGCAGTGAGGTTCCGCTGCAAACTTAGCCAAGGCAGGCAGAATGGGCCTGTGTGGCCGAGTGTGTCTCGGACTCGGCACTGGGTCCCAAGTCACGAACTAAAAAACAGCACCCAGGAGGGTGCTATGTTAGCTAGCGGGCTACCCGCTTGAGTCGGGGGCAAAATAGCCCGATGTTGGATGCCAAAATGTAATGGCGTAAATGAATGCAGACAGATTGTAAAAATATATATACAGCTTTAATGGCGAAATAGACTTACAGAACCACCGTTCCTGCGAAGACCAGGAAAGCAGAAGCAGCGGCTTGGAACACACTTGCCAAATTTATAGGCAAACATTAGCCCGAGGCGAACATGCCCCCTACGGGACAGGACTTATCCCTATACAGAAGCTTCAGGCCTACCTGGGACTCTTCCTGATCTTTCATGGGTCTCTATGATCCACTGACCACTCAAGACCACAGCTTGAGAGAAACATCGACTTCAGTCAAGCTTGCCTTTTCTCCAAATCTTTTCTCATGTAACCCTTGGAAAACATCTGAAATTCTTATTTGATAATGAATAACACATCAGTTACTACAGTAGTGTGTCAAAATATCTAATATTCTTAAGGGAAAGAAATAGCTGTTGATTCACAAATGTGAATCACAATTTGGTGAACACACACACACACACACACACACACCAAATCTTACCACGCTGGACTTCACCTCACCCTCCACTGGTCATGGTGACGTATTCCTGTTTAAAAGGCAGGGGATACCTTAACTGATATGAGATACTTACAAAGATTGTCTTTGAGCGTCTTGTTTAACTATATAAATTCTCATCTGGTTGTAATATGACTTTATCAGAAAGGAGCCATCGCCATCTACTGAAAACGTGGTTGTGAACACATCATTCCCAGCTTGCTCCGTGGTCACGTGTCTAGCGTGCCGAGCAGACGGCGACAATGCTTGATGGCTTTCACACTTCTTTTAAATTACATTTAAGCTTTTCTTTTAAATTGTGTGTCTCTAAGTGTAGTTCCTGCTTGACAAAGACATGGCATTTCATATGGCCTAATGTAGGGAGGCCAGTCTCCTAAAGAATAGTTATCCCATCCTTTTATATAAAGATGCTAGATTGCTTTTCAAAAGTTCTATGGTGTTCATATAATTTTAGGTTTTTGGAATATAGAACTTTTTAAAAATGTGTCTTTATTTTTGTTCTGTGTGTATGGGTGTCTCCATGTATATACACATACCATGTGCATGCATGGTCCTGCAGAGGCTAGATGAGGATTCTCTCTAACTGGTGTTAAGGACACTTGTGAACCACCACATGAGCTTGATGACCAAACCCTGATCCTTTTGCAAAAGAAGCCAGGTCCTTAACCACTGAGCCATCTTTCTAGCTCCTATTTCATTTATTTTAAAGCATGGAATCAGTTATCTTTTTGAGAGGAAAATATATGCACATTATCATACGAAATGAGATATAAAACCTAGTTTCTGTCCGCATGATTTTTATGGTTGAGCCCAAAAGGGCTAAAGAGCCAATAACTTTCCTCTCTTAGTAATGGCGGGGATGATGGGTACAGTGGATGGCAAAGGCAATAAATCCCTTTGTTGCTAAATACTGGTATTTTATCATTGGTGTACATACCACTTAAAGGAGAACCATCAAGAATGATATAAAATAGCTTTTACATGTGAAAATATTTTACTGTTCAGCTGTTGACATGCTCAAAGTTTTCTGTAGCAAATCCTCCAGAAATACTGGGCTGACATTTTGTTTTCCTCATGAAGAGATTTGCATCAGATCATCACCACAGCCTGCAGCATGAGGGTGGGTTTATAAGTCGGTTTGCAGTGCCATGTTATTTGATGCTGCAGATGACATTCAAGTTTCTACCTCACGTTCATCCAAATTCTCCACTGTAAAAAGATGCTTCATGTTAGCAATATACAGTGAAGATATTGAAGGTGCCAGGCTGAGGTACACAGTTTGGTTTAAAAGTGAGAAGACTGGCTTGCATTCAGAGGTCTCTGCTGTCTTGGCTCTGGAGGTTCTGGATGATTCTGGATGAGGATAGCAGCTTCTTTTGTTCTCCATCCCTGGAGCCCCATTTTCAGAAGTATTAGAAAGGGACTGGCGTCCACTTCTGCTGAGGATAACAGTGGTTGTGGAGGGCTCTGAGTACAGAAGTCAACTTCATCAGGGGCTTGCTGTATTGCAAGTGGCTACCAGAATTCTACTAGTGGACTTGAGGGTTTGTCTTTTTGCCTTCCACCCAGCGAAGTCTTTCTCTCTTCCTCCCCCCATTTTGGAAATATAAAGCAAAAGAAATTTGGAAAAATAAGCAAAACTAATGTCATATCTCAACTAGATTCACCTTTTCTCTATATTTTGTCTCATTTTCTTTCCTTTTTCAGTTCTGGTTCCCACAGATCCCACAACACATAAAGGAGTATATGAGTGTGTGTATTATTCTGTATGTGTGTGTACACCTATGTGTGTACAGATATATGAATGTATGTATTTGTGTATGTCTGTATATATGTGTATGTCTACTACATATGTGTGTAGGTATAGTGTCTAAGTGTGTGTGTGCATGTATATGAGTGTGAGTTACTTACCTGATTTACTTACTAGAGATAAATTAGCAGGTTTCTAGCCATTTTCCTCCTAGCATTGCCATGTGTCTTTGATGTCTCTGCCAGCCGCTTTATCTTTTCTTGGCATACAGTGGACTCAACATTGATTCAATGGCAATATCTAAAGTACAGCCATGTATGTGCACATAGCCGCAGACTACAGTTGTCCCCAGAGGTCCTTTGTGGGACTTCTCTTTTCCTTATTCAGGATGATACAAGGCCGTCCTTGTCATTTGTCTGTCTGCTCACGTCAGCTCACACCATGTGTCTTGACTCTAATCTAAAACTACTTCTAGGCACCTTCTATCTTTCTTGACCTGACATTTTTAGGACTCCAGGCCAGTTGTCTTTTAGAAAGTCTGCAATATGGATTTCTCCCCATATTTCCGCTCACATTTATATTCAGTTTAAATGTCTGGCAAGAGCATTTCTCAAGTGGAGCATGCTTCATGTCACATCACATCAGCAGTCGCATGGTGTCAGGTCAGCCCGTGACATCTGTGATTCGGCGAGTTTCCTGTTTGAGTAGGTCTGCAGTCTGTGTGTGAAGGAGGACTGGCCCTCATAAAGTTGACAGCAGAAGCACCGGCATGCTGCTTTGAGACTGCAGATATCCCATTCTCCAGCCGTCTTTCGAGATCCATTCCTAGTCCTACCAAATCTGTTAGCACGCTATTGCATTTGTGTTTTCAAAATGTTGTCCTTTAAATGTTTACTGCTCAGGAGTAAAGGTTTTATGTAAAGAAGCTGTCCAATACAAAACCCCACCGGGAGTGTGTGTGTGTAATGTGGTCATCTCATTCTCTTCCATTGCCACACGTGACTCTGAAGTGGATGTTGCTCTCATAAATACGCATTTGATGGTCTTAGCATTGACTCACTGACAGTATTTGTTTTGCACTGTTGCTATAGCGCCCAGTCATCTATAGAAGTCACTAATGGCTATCCAGCTGTCACATGGTTTTGCTATGTAGTATTATTCTTTGGGTACCCTCTCTTTATTGTCCTAGATAGTTTAGGCTCATCATGTTTCATGTGCACTGGAATCTAACTTTAGGGGAGTACATTGCTACTAACATCTTTATTTACTCCTAGAAACCACATCACTAAAAACATCAACACTTTAATCCATTTGTCTATCTTATGGTAGACAGAGGATTAGGAAATAACTAACCTAGAATACTGTTTAGAACATACAGGTTATGGAATGGTTTCTAGACAGTGTTGGTGCATGAGTCACAGCACATAATGGTCTGTGTGATGCTATCTGACTTTGACGAGAGAATCGTGCTTGGTTTAAATGTGGGGATATCATACAACTTTCCAGTCTCAAATAACACCTAATCGCCGATGTAATAGCAATAATATCAGGTCTGTGATTGGTTGAATAATCCCCAATCTCTGATGTAATTATGATGGTATCAGCTCTATGTTTGGTTGAATAATGCCCAATTTTTGGTGTAATGATGTTGGTATCAACCCTGTGGTTGGTTGAATGTAATGACGATGGTATCAATGCTATGGTTGATTGGTTTAAGAAGTACCTAGAAGATTCATAAAGCACTCCTCTGGATATGTTTCTCAGGGTGTTTCCAGAGGATGTTTCATGTGGGTATGAAAGAGAATCTTCACTGAGTATGGGTAGCATCACCCAGTGGGCTGAAAGTGTGGACTAAATAGAAGTGGGGGAAGGGGCCAGCATGCTAGCCTACAGGCTTTGCTTTCCGGACACCTTAGCACGAGTCAGTCTGCCCTGCTTTTTCTTTCTACACCTGTATATATTATCATTATCTTCCCTCCTTTTATCTCTCTCTTCCTTCACAAGCTTTGGGGTTAGAGTTAGGCTATTGTGGGACTTAAATTAGACTCAGGGTGAAAAAACAGCATTTTCTTTGAGTAGATTGAGAACCAGGACTGGGAAATTTATATGGGGAGATTGGACAAGATTCCCTGGCTCAGGAATTCGTGTGTGTTTATAAAAACATCTGTGTAGATCTGCCTTTAGCCTCACACATAATTGCCTAAAGCTTGGCTGATGGAGGAAGGTCATTGGCTAATAAAGGAACTGCCCTGACCCATTTTATTGGTTAGAGGATAGGTGGGAGGAGTAAACAGAACAGAACGCTGGGAGGAAGAGGAAGTGAGGTCAGAGACTCCACAGCTCTGCTCTCCTGGGAGCAGATGCCTGAGAGAGACGCCATGCTCCCGGCTCCTGGGCAGACACACGCCATGAAGCAAGCCGCCAGGTTAGACATGCTGAACCTTTCCCGGTAAGACCGGTGCTCACCGATTATTAGAGATGGGTTGATCGGGATACCAGAATTAGCCAGTAAGGGCTAGGGCTAAAGGGCCAAGCAGTGTTTAAAAGAATACAGTGTCCGTGTAATTATTTCGGGGCATAAGCTAGCCGGGCAGGCGGCTGGGGTGTTGGGGACGCAGCCCCGCCGCTGCCCTTATTACTTCATATGGTGCCCCAGGTGATGGACTAAATCCACTTAAAAAACCTGAGAAAGCTTAAAAATAAGGGAGAGAGAGTTTAACACAGATTTTTGCTGTTTGTTGGTGGCGTGCTGTAGAAAGATTTCCTGATTCGGCAACAGTAACAGAAAAAAAACGCTGTGTCATTTTAAAACGCCACTTCCTGGGGCTGTGCTGCCATTGCGATCTCTGTCTGGCTCCTGAGGGAGACAGAGCTTTTGAATAGAGCATTTGGAGTAAAGTGCTCCGATTTGTTTGATGGCAACTAGACTCGCTGTGTTCTCGGGTCTGCTCTGCTTGTTAGAGGCAAGCATGCACTTTCATCTAAGAGAGGCTTCCTGACTCAGCTTTAGCTGCAAAGCTTGCAGCTCATTAAGAGGTCCTGCCACGAAACACTTAAACGGTGTTGACGAAAAGCTGAACGCATGCTTTTCGGTTTTCAGCCGTAGCAGGAAAAAAGCTGCGCCATTTAAAAATGCCGGCTTTCTGGGCTGTCCTGCCAGGGCAAACTCTGACTCTTTTATGCAGGCGGTTTGTGCGGTTTGCAAGCACAGGCTGCTGAAGCTCGCTTGCTGGCTACAGCCAGTACCTCAGCCATGAGGCTAGAAAGCTAAGGAATGGGCTGGATCCAGCCGGCAAAGCCACGCCTTTAATCCTACTGATATTGCTTGGTAAATTAAAGACTCGTGTGGTCAGAAAAAGAGAGATATACAGTAAAGAGAGATTCAAAGACAAAGAAAATGTTTAAATGGTTTACAGTGTGTTAAAAATATATGCAGACTAAAAGTTGAAGTTCTTAAAGTAAAAAACAAAAAAAAAGGAAGAGAGTTGTTGTGTGTGGTAGCACACGCCTTTAATCCCAGTGCCTAGAAGGCAGAGACAAACAGATCTCTGTGAGTTCAAGGTGTAGTAGCATACACCTTTAATCCCGAATGCCTGGGAGGCAGAGACAGGCGGATCTCTGAGAGTTCAAAGACAGCCTGGTCTACAGAGTTACTTCAGGTCAAAGATACAGAGAACCTATCTCAAAAAGCAAAAAGTTAAAAGTAAAAATAAACTAAATAGAGGTTAAAACAAAGCTGCACAAAGATGGAAAATACACAGAAAATTTTGATACTGTATGCTATTATGCTCTCTTTGAATTGTTTGAATGCTGAGGAAAGAGCAAAAGCTACTAAAAGATATTTATTTATAAATGCTGCTGAGCTAATCCAACATAGATATTTTGATGACTTGAATTTGAAATTTGGACCTAAGGACATGATGCTTTGGAAAGGAGTTTCTTATTTTGTTTTCACAGAGGATGAGACGCTGTTCATTTCTTCTATTCTGATTTGGTATGATGGACCACGCCCTCCTGAAGGGTTGGTGTGAACGCCTTCAAAAAATTGCTTCGCTCAACTGACAACTGAGATAAAGCTAACACACAGGTTATACCGTGAAAGACCTAATTAACGACGCCCCCATTCAGCAAGAAGCAGTTTGGAGAGAAAAAACTGCACCCATGTTCCCAAATATGGTTTATAAACATCCTTTTACATTTAAAGGGGGATATGATATAGATATGAATAATTTGCATTAGTATAGATTTTGCTTTTTTGATAGAGATTTAAGGTCAATTTTGTTATATGTATAAGTGTTTCTGATTTTGATTAAGGTATTTTGATTGTGTAGTTCATTTAAATATGTACTGTATAATTAAGAAATATAGGTTGTTAATGGAGAATCATCGATAATAGTAAAGCTTGTAGTCATGTTAGTTAGATTTTCTAGATATATAGAGATATATTTTAGATAGACATTCTTCATGTCTTTCAAAGATTACAGAATAGGACATTTAATGTTTTAATAACTGAGGACTTTTCATGACAATGAGACACTCTGCTCCTGGCAGCACCAATGTACTTCAAGAGGAAGATGGGCATCGAAGAGGCACCTTATGGAGTTTGATAGCCATTTGGGCAAGAAACTGCTCTTGCCTGGACTATTGCATAAACTGGACACAGAGAACCCACAGAGAGAGGACTACTGAACTTGCCTAAGGTGAGATGATCTTTCGGGGTTTCTGATTCATGAAAGAGTCTGCGAGACATTCTGCAGGACACAACAGATAGTGACTGAACTGACTTTGAATTTTCCTGCTTTATGGAAATGTCTGCTGGATACCATGGGCCTGAAGGCTGAAGATGGATGCCCCAATGGTACAAAAGAACTTTGGGTGACTGTCCAGGCAGCGAGATGTCTCTGTCATTTCTAGAGTTTTAAAAGTTGCTTTTTTCTTGTTTGCTTAGGTAGTATTGTATCTTTCTGGAGTCTTTGATGGAGTTAAGAATAGTTATAGTTATAGTTTTCCTTAGTTATGATAAAGATTATTGTAACTTTTACTTGATAACTGTTTTGTTATATGTAATTTTGCTATGTTAAAGCTTTTTTTTTGTTTAAATCAAAAAAGGGGAAATGATGGAGGAAGGTCATTGGCTAATAAAGGAACTGCCCTGGCCCATTTTATTGGTTAGAGGATAGGTGGGAGGAGTAAACAGAACAGAACGCTGGGAGGAAGAGGAAGTGAGGTCAGAGTCTCGACAGCACTTCTCTCTGGAGCAGACACCTGAGAGAGACGCCATGCCCTGCTCCCGGGATGAAGCTCTGACCCAGGATGGACTAGGCTAGAATCTCCCCGGTAAGCGCACCTTGGGGTGCTACACACAGATGATTAGGAATGGGCTAAATTAATATGTGAGAATTAGCCTAGAAGAGAATGGGCCAAGCAGTCTTTAAATGAATACAGTTTGTGTGTTGTTATTTCGGGGCATAAGCTAGCCGTGCAGGTGGCCAGGGTGCTGGGAACGCAGCCCCGCCGCTCCAATTACTACACCTGGCTTTAGTAACTGGAAAATAGAAACTATGACAACAATGCACTAAGTCCTTAGTGACCAGCAGCAGCAGCAGCAGCTGCTTGCACAGCCAGGCACCTCTCTCCATAAAGCTCCCTGCTTTGTTGTATCTTTCTCTTCATTCAGAATCATAGGCTTGTGTTCTGTCTCACTTAAAATAGTATTTAGTTGCTCTTTAAAATAGTTCCACACAATGCCTTCGTCTATTTAAGCAGGAAACTATGTGCCTACTTCAGGACCCTTACTTGACAAGGGGTGGCGTGAAATCCCTAGAGTGAAAAGGCCACCCCTATGTTATCTTCTAAAGCTCTGTGAATCTCTGAGGTGTCCTCTCGGACCACACAAAATGCATACCCTCAGAAATATTGATACCTGTGCAAGTCAGAAGAACAAAGGCCAGGTAATTTAGAGCACCAGTATGAGTTGTCTTCCCACTCAGAATACTGTGGAGAATGAACAGTAAGAATTGAACAGCAAAAGCTGAACTACCTCATAGCCTCCTGCCGCCTTTCCAGCCAAGGCCATGGCACAAGCATCCTGATTAACTTTGAAAAAGCCTCCAATTCTGCCCCAGGGCACGGTCAGAAACCCAGGAAAGAGAGAGGGAAAAGATGAAGGGATCTGTAACACTATAGAGTTCTTTCCTGCGAACTCTCAAAAATTACTTTGTGCTGTCAAAATATTGTCTTATGCAAATCTCCCATAATTTGTGCATTCGTTGCCTCAGAGGAAATCAGGACAGAATGCTGAACTGGCCCTTAGTAAAACAAATATTTCATGTGTAAATTAGGGCAGTGTTTTTCTACATATTTTTAAAAACAGAATTCAGGAGAGTTGAAAGGGTCAGATTGTTTCAACACCTTGTGCTGCTTCATAAATAAATGTTTAAGAATGGAAGGAACAGAACTTGCTTGTTTTGTTTGTTTGTTTGTTTGTTTCCCATAAAATGAAAACATCAGAAGATACAATCTGTTACCTTGCAAACTCTGTGTCCCGGAGTTGCTCACTGTCATACGTTACTTTCTTCTCTTGAGGATAATCACCAGCAAAGAAGAAGGCAGCTGACTCGTCAACTTTATATGATGTCCATAACCCACACACACATACACACTCACGTCCATACACTCACACATTCACTTACACACACTCACACACACACTCACTCACACATATACTCACACCCACATTAGCATACTCTAGCACATACACACTCACACACACTAACGCACTCACTAAAATGCATACACTCTCACACACACTCGTATCTACTCATACACACTCACACATTCATAAGCACACTAACACATTCACATACACTCATAACTCACACACACTAACACACTCACAATCACTAACTCACTCACACACACTGCCGACTTGAAAATGAACGGTGGCTCCACTCACTCATATCTCTTGTGTTCTGGGGGAATGAAGGAAGCAAAGGCTCTAGCGTTCTGAAGATTCCAGTGAGTTGATTTAATCTCATAGCCTCTTTTCAGATTGTTCAGCATGTGATAGAGTGCACTGTCTAGATAGGAGCTTCATTGTCTGTTTCTCCAGAGCAATTTGTTTGGTCTGCTAGGTAGTCATTTTCTAAAGAGGAACTGGTTTACCCAGAGAGTTTAGTCCTCCACTGGGAGCGCATGCTGTCACATCTGCTGATGGAGTCTGTAAAATAGTATCCAACTTACTCATGTGTTCCATGCTTTCCATGATGCTCCCTCATAATACACTTTGGAACTTCTATAATAAAACACAATTACTGCATATCAAATATATTCCAACACCATTACTGCATATCAGATATATTCCATGATTGAATCCACAGGGGAGGAATTATATTCTATAATTTCTACAGTCATACTTATGCCCCTAAAATCTGAGTTAAGAAGAGTAGTAGGTGCTTATCATCCCACTGTGTTTGATTTTGCTTCACATGTAATTCAGATATATACTTTTTTTTTTACAGCTTTGTTTTTCTCAAAGTTGAGTTTCGTTTTTCTTCTCCATGGAAGGAGTACATGCCATGATGCTAATTGTATAATCTATGGCTGTGTTTGTCCTCCTCTAATCGTTATCATAGCACCTGTTGAATTTCTTGATGGAATTTTTCATGGGCTTTGACTCCTTGTTCTAAGATATACTTGTTGCTTTTTTATGGGGTACTTTTTCCTTCATCCTTGTTTATTTTGTTGAAATTTTATTTCTTTTTTCAGTTTTTTTAAATTTATTAAATTAAAAAAATACCAATCCAGGTTCCCACTCCCCTCCTCCCATTCCCTACATATACCCTCCCACCCCACCCCTCCAATCCTCAGATAAGGTAAGGCACATTGCTTTGCAGAAGGTCTGAGGCCCTCTCTAAATATCTAGGCTGAGCAAGGTATTCCAAAGAGAATAGGTTCCCAAAAAGCCAGTACATGTAGTAGAGATAAATCCTGGTGCCACTACCAGTGGCCACTCAGTTTGCCCCAGTCATACAACTGTCACCACATTCATAGGGACTAATTTGGTCCTATGCTTGTTTCTTCCCAGTCTGGCTGGAGTTGGTGAGCTCCCATTAGCTTAGGTAGACTGTTTCAGTGAATGAACCCATCATGGTCTTGACCTCTTTGCTCATATTCTCATTCCTCCCACTCTTCACCTGGACTTTGGCAGCTCAGTCCAGTGCTCTAATGCGGGTCTCTGCCTCTGTTTCCATCAGTTACTGGGTGAAGGTTCTATGGTGATATTTAAGATATCCATCAGTCTGACCACAGGGTAAATCAAGATCAGGCCCCCTCTATTGCTTAGGGTCTTAGCTGGAGTCAGCCTTGTGTATTCCTGGGGATTTCTCTAGAGCCAGGTTTCTGCTAACCCTATAATGGCTCCATCAGTCAAGTTATATCTTTCCTTGCTTTCATCTCTGTCCTTCCTCTATCTCTGGGATAGTGGAGATGGAGGAACTTTTATTTCTGTGCCTTCCACCCCCTGAGTTTTTATTTTGTGTTGTTTCACTTTGGGGGTACTTTTGTTTTTGCAGCGATACAGTCACAGGCTGTCTCACTTTTCTATTATGCCCACATGTTGGAAACCTATTCTGGAATTCCACAGTCCTTTCTGACAGTCTCAGGGCAAGACGGGGGAGTAATGGCAGCAGGCTGAGCAGGTGGAGGCAGTGGGTGGAGGAGGAGGCTGGTTCTGCCTGGTGTGAGAGAACCCCAGCCTCCCCTGTGTGCAGGGCCTTCCACCCTGTCTCTTCTCCTCCATGCCACTTTATTCTTTTGGTTTTTCTTTTTTTTTTTTAGATTTGCATGAGGTGATAGAGGACAGGGAATGATCTCTCCCTTGCTTTATCCACATGTTCTGCTGCAGTGTTAGGGATTTGTAAGCTGTTAAACCATCTCTACATTCTTGGAGTAAGCTTACTTGATGGTGGGAAAATGACTGAAATCAGGATATCATGCCTGTTCCTAAGTAAAATAGAATGATAGATTTGTTTTCTTTAATTGCTCTTGTTTCATTTGGAAATTAGTAAAACAAAATGAGAAACCATTTTTTTAAAAAGTAGAAAGGAATTGTCTTGTTCAGTGGAAGTTTGGTGGAGGTCAATTATAAAATTCTTTGCATAGGTCTGTAAGGACTTTGGGAAGGAAGGGAATATGATAAAAATATTTTTAAATTTAAAATTAATAAAAATATAATATAAAAGACCTATTACAACTGAAAAAAGAATAAAATAATAATAAAATTATCGCTCAATTTCTTAAATAATTTTCTTTTCTGTAATATTGACTTAATGTTCTTCTTTTGCTATTCTCTTTTTTCTAGCACCATATTTGGTATATCATCAGAAATATTGACAAGAATTACTCTACACCCCCTGACTTCTCCAGTTATTTCTTCTCTCAGACTTGATTTTTTTGTTTGTCTTACCTCTATTCTCAGACTTATGAAAAGTTCATCTATTTTACTGATCTTTTCAAAACTTCCAATTTGGATATTGTTTTTCTGTTTTTCAGTTATTTATCTTCCTGTGCTATTTTTTTATTTTGACAACACCTGCTTTGCAAGGTGTTGTGGTGAGCCCCTCCCCTTCTCCTGTAGAGTACCGGACAAACAAACAGACTAAATGCGTCTGCAGTGCCTGGCTGACCAATGCTCACCCCGCGAGGGCGGGTCTCAGGCAGATGGCATTCAGTGGGAGGGGTAAAAGGGAGTGTAAAGGCAGAGCCCTCGGTTGGCACACACAGTAACACATCTGCACTGATTGCTTTTATTCTTGTGGGAAAACGTAGGTGGAACATGCGTAAATCACCACGTTGCTCATTTGGAATCCCTAAATGCATTCCTAATGATACAATATAAATGAAAGGACAAAGACCCGAACTTTTAAATCCACATTCCAAGATCTGTAAGGGTAGCAGAAACTAGCCTCCTGCTCTCTGATATTGTAAGGAAATTGTATCAAATGTGGGTGGGTAGAAAGTGACATCACGGGTGATCTCTGCCAGCTCCGAGATGCTGTCCTCCAGGCACGATGTTGAAATGAATCTGACCCGATGCTGCGAAGGAGAAACCTAACAGTTTTAGTTAGGGCAGTACCATCAGCTGCTTTGGGGCATACCGAAGATTGGAGTGTGCCTGTCTCCAACTCTGGAGGCTGCACCTAGCTCCCTGTTTACCTGTTATTAGCTGGCCATGTTCGTAAGAAAACTGATGCCTGGCTGGGTCTAGACATTGGCTGATGCGGAAGGTACTGGAGGATGGAAGATTGTGCTGGCCATGCTTCAGCGTGTCAAATGAAGGGGGAAATAGTTGACTTGTTCATCTTTAAAATGGTTTATACCACTATCTGCATGAGAAAAATGTCCAAATGTCAGTCTAATCTTAAGTGAACTAATCTTCCTTCTGCTCTTCAGCACCATGAATTAAGAAGTCGGCAAGCCGGAAAATCAAATCTATAATGAACGAGCAGTAAATCTGTTATCCGCTGAAGAGACAAGGGATTTTTCTTTTCTTTCTTCATTAATCAGAAGTAAACAGCACAGAAAAGTATAAAAATAGGCCTACCCCAAATCTGAGCTGCTGGCTTGTGTAGAGGCTACCAAAATTATAATCAAGAGGGCTGGCAGCAGGGAAGTAAGTCGTTTTCGATGTGGGCAAAGCTGTTTAAGTGCGTATCTTCCTAATGGCATCCAACTGAGATACGGCAAAATAATGGAAGGCAAAGTCAATTCCAGGGGGACAGAATGTGCGAGGCACGAGGCAGGCAGAACTAAGGCACACTGTGTTCTTTCCTGGCTTTGGAAGGTGGTAAACAGATCATGGATAGGGCCTCAAATCTGTGTTGGTACAACCCATGTTCTGTTCAACACACACACACACTCATTCACTCACGGGTCATCGTCTGTTGCATTTAAATGTTTCCCCAGAAAGAACTATGTCATGATGTCCCCGTCTCCCACAATGAAGGTGTGTGATTAGACATGCACTGTGCGCAAGCCTCCTCATGCCTTCGGAGCTGTCCACCGTGCGAAGCAAATATATGCCAATGAGATATTATTAGGATAAAAAAAAATTACAGCGCTGGGAAGTGTTTGTACGTCTTCGAGGTGTGGAGCAAATTGAGATGTGTGTAGCTATTTTAATTCATAGTTAATCCAGTTAAAAGAATCCTGAGATGCATTTCTGAATTCGAGAAGAAGGATAAAAGATGATACAGATTTCCTGCTGTGGTTTTTTTTTCGGCATAGAGTAAGATTCTGACTATAAATAATTCTGGGGTCAAGAGGGAGGTGAATTCTGCCAAAGGGGGGAGATATGTATCTTTTATTGAACCTTTTTGTGTCTTTGTCCAATGAAAGATAGAGCACTTCTGAAACTCCATTGCTCTAACTAACAAGAAATGCGGTGACAAGGGTCCCTGTGGCTGCCTAGTGTGTTCCTGCCCACCGAAGCTACAGAGTCACTCTTGCTGGTGCATGGGCTCTTGTCCTTTACATTTCTGTTGTATCAGTATCCCTGTTGTTAATGCGACAGGATGATCAGAGAGGGTGGCGGAAGTGGGCATGAAATGTGCGCAGGTCACGGGCGAAAGCTGTGTCCACCATGGGTTTTGGAAAGTCTACTGTGGTGAGTCTGTGTATTTTAGGACAAAGGAGACTTGAGGAAGCAGGTCAGTCAGCTTCTTTAATTTGTCTTTTATTTCCTGAACTTTGGACCCGATAATGTCTGTGACAGATGCTGAGGTTGTCGGTGAGAAATGGCTGGGGAGTTGTCCTCAGCCCTTCGTGATCTGCACCGAGGGCCATGCCCTCTGTTCCTTCTGAAAATCTGCTCTACCTGCTTTGTCAAACTCATCACCGTCTTTCCTACTTGCCCACAGAAGGAAGACATGACTTCCCTAGTTAAAACAAATGTATATGGTTTTTAAAATATTTGTTCAAAAAATCTGTAGATTTCCTCCCCAGAATGCAATGTGGAAATTTAAATTGATTTATATACCCGAGTTCTCCTATTTTAGGAAGTACTTTATTTTCCTCGTATTTTAAGAATATTAATAGCAGGGTACTTGTTTTCCATTCAGGGTTAAAGAAAACTGACTTAAATAGAAGAAGAATCATTATTGTTTTATTACTTGCCTTCATGCAAATTAGCCAGCCTCTAAAGAGACATAAGTAGCACATGCATGATTCTCCGCTGATTTCCTCATATAAAGGACACAGTTTAGACAGTGTACAAAAGGCCCAAATATTGAGTGACATGTTGGTCCAGTATTATTAATTTGGATGAAGAGACAATGCTGGTTTGTGGGAAATGTAGAGCAAAGCTCTCAGATGATGGAATGCTGTGCTGGTGATTGACTCTCATGCATGGTTCTTAAAGCTGGAGGCACCACACTGCTTCCAAACTACATTACAAAGTTATAGCAACCAGAATAGCTCAGTGCTGACACAAAAGCAGACATGCAGACAGATGGAACAAATGGGGACCCCAGAAATAAATCCATAGATTTATCACCATTTGATGTTCTGCAAGAATCCCAGTACACTCAATGAACAGAGATGACGTTCTCAGTAAACAATGGTAGGACAACTATATATCCACACCCAAAAGGGCAAAATTAGACCATTATCTGACAACACATAGAAAGTCAGCTCCAAACAGATGAAAGTCCTGCATGCAAGACCTGAAACTATGAAAATATTAGGAAAAAAAGAACAAAATGGGAGGAAAGCTCTGTGTGCTCATTTTGGGCAATGCATTTTTGGATATGACAACACATAAAAAACTCAGCTCCAGACAGATGAAAGCCCTGGATATAAGACCTGAAACTATAAAAATATTAGGAAAAGAAGAATAAAATGGGAGGAAAGCTTTGTGTGTTCATACTGGGCAGTGCATTCTTGGATATAAGTTCAGAAGCACAGGCCATAGGGCATCACCAACCACAGTCTTCTGAGAGTGAAGAGAAAACCTGGTTATGAAAGGGGAAAGACACTTACAAGCTGTGTATCTGTTAAGAGATTAGCATCCAAATATTTGCACAGCATTTATAAGAAGCCCTGCAACTCATTGGTGGCTACAAAGGCTCTAACTAGATACTTATTAAAAGACATGGAATGGCCATCAAGTGTGTGAAAAGGCTCTCAAAAGCAGGCTCCTTAGAAGAACGGCTAGAACCAGAGGGGGCTGTCTCCGCACACAGGCTAGTGGGCTGCTCTAAAAAGGCAACAATAATTAGTAGGGTACAGAGAAAATAAATGGAAATGAGGGGGATGTGAATTAGTAGAACCCTCAATGGGAATGAGTATGAAGGCCCCCAAAATAAATAGAACTACATGCTGGCCAGGAACTTTCAGTTGGTAGTATCCAAGGAAAATGAAATCAGTATGTTAAGAGAGACGCACGTTCCCTCTTAACATTAACACTGTTCATGGCAGACAAGATGTGGAAAAACCGGAATGCCCACTGACAGATGAATAATACAATGTGACAACCTACACATGACAGAATAACTGGCAAACAAGGGAACTCAGCCTTTTGAGAAAGCATGGGTGAATGTAAAGGGATTGTGTTTGATTAATTTGTCAGGCATACACACACACGCACACACACACGCACACACACACACACACGCACACACACACACGCACATGCACACACACACACAGGCTCTCTCTCAGTTGTAGGTAGAGTTTAAAATGTTGTGCTTACAGCGTCGACTGGGATGTCCAGGGATGGGAGTGAGGGCCTGTGGGAAGATGCTTTTCAAAGAGCATACAAATTCAGCTGGCTGGGAGGAATCAGCTCATGGACCCTACTGTCTTATACTACATCTGGAGAGAATTCCAGTGGCCCAGTCTGTGGCTGGTGTCTGATACTACAGCTGGGGTGACTTACAGTGGCCCAGTCTGTAGCCAGTTTCATGTGAGAACCACAAAGACACTGGAAGCGAACTCATAAAATATAAAGTCTGCAAGCCACTGGGATTCATGTTTCTTGTTCCCAGAGCACTGCTTCTCCAGAGTACATGCTCTTCCTCCTAAAGCCTGCTGAGTCAGAGGCTTGATCTGATAATGTAGAAACAAAGTGCATGTTTAACAAAATTAGTCATGTAGACACAATCCCCTCGGACTAAAATAAAGCACTGGAGAAAGATCCACGTTCTCGAAATGGGCTTCGCAGAAGAGCCTAAAGTCTGGCTGTTCCAATGATCACCAATAGCCACAAGCAATTTGGCTGTACTGAATAACACATAGGCTCAGTTTTCATCTGGCAACATTGAAAGTGACTTTGCTTTCTGAAGAGGCATACACAGTGCCATGAATAGCTCCACCCAGTCTTGATCACCTTCTGTGAAGATTATTACTTCAACATCATGGCTTATGCACCTGAACATGTCCCAGGCAATGACCTGTAGGTGTTAGGAGTTAGCTGTGGTAGACACCTACCCCTGCCCTCCTCATTGTGTTCCTGATGGAAACCCTCCCCTCCCCTCCCCTCCCACTCCCCTCTCCTCCCTCTCCCTTAAGCTTGCAGAGTTAAATCCATTTCAGGACACACCTCTAGAAGGTCAACATCAGAATTTAGCCCTCATCTCTAATGGAGGAAATGTCTCCTGCCCCCACCCGACCAATGTGAAAAGAAAAGCAGCTCCTGGAGATAATACAAGTCATCTAGAAATAGAAAAGAAAAACAGAATAAAGGAAGGATAGCAGCTCCTAGAGATAATACAAGTCATCTAGAAATAGAAAAGCAAAACAGAATAAAGGAAGGATACACTCGATGAGAAACTTGGCCTAAAGTCAGATATGACCTAAGGACAAAAAGTGTCCAGAAACAGAATTGACAATGTCAGGAATGCAAAAGCTCTGAGGTTGAGTGTGGCGAGAAACTCCCTGTGTGGTGAGTGGGAGCTCCCGGACAGCATAGACGTCTCCTGGGCTGCCCAGTGCACTACTGTGTCCCCAGTGACGTATGAGAGGTGTCACTGGTGTGAGAAAGGCCTTCATTTGTGTCAAGTTTCATATAAATGAGGAAAATCCCAATACTTTTAAATTTTATAATATTTGATAGGCTTCCTTAGATGTCCTGAATATCTTAGAACAGTGGTGATCTCACATGGTATCCATGGCTGCATCTGCCAGGGTGGAGCATGCAGTGCAGTAAGTGAGAGAGAAATTGAGCTCAGGGACTCTAGTGATAAAGCTGCTAGAACGGGTGTTGCAGGACGAGGCCAAAGGCAAAGGTGCCTGCAGTGAGCATGGAGCGGGGCCCAGGAACAGCGCAAAGACGGCTTTCTGTAGCAGCTGGTGGGCCGAGAACCTGTTTGTTTTTAGGTGTATAAAGCACTGTGGTGCTAGCTGGTTAGAAAAAAATGGCTGAAAAATGAATCATTCAAAAAATATAAACAAATTTTCACAAACTCTTCCTTCCACAAAGGACTGACACAGCCTCAGATGTTGATTAGAACCACTGGAGTCTTGTAGTTTGGTTTCTTCCTCAAGAGCAAAATAGAAACAGCTGTATGCCAACACTGCGGTCGTTCTATTTGGGTCCCTCTGTGCAGCGTGAAGTAGCACCAAGTTTGTAATACAGCTCAGCTCCTAATAGAAAAATTATCATAAAATGTGTGAATAAATAAGGCACACATACTAACGGATTATGCTCCAATTTTACTAATAAGTATTCTTAGTAAAGGAACATGGCAATCCCCACATAAAGGGGTGGATCTTCAGAGGTCAGAGCTATAAGACTAAGCAAGGAATTTCCATCCAGCAGGTAAAAGAATAGACTTCAAACCATTTAGCAATGCTAACCAATGGCAGTGATTCACATATGAGTACCCTGTGTGTATTTGGGGAATTTCCCCACTTTCTGGGTCTCATCACACAGGGCTATGATGCTGTCCTACAGAATCCCTCTGGTGACTCCCATGGATATAGACAGGAAGTGCCTGCACACATTGTGTGTATTCCCATACACTAAATCTTCAAAACTGTTTTTCTGTACATGATAGATTTACAATATTTGAAAAGAATTTTATATACAGATCCATTAGCTAGATTTTAAGATCCAGTTTGATTTTCTTTTCTCTGAGAAAAATGTTTTCAGCTGTAGTAGGCTCTTTGCTGATACATGAATGTTTTGCATATGAAACTTTCATCTGAAATGAGTGAGATTCATCTACCCCAATATGCTGGTTAGAGGGTTAGCCGGAAGAGGCTGGGTAATGTGCTTTGTCTTGCTTGTGTCACTGTATGACTGGAGAATTAGATACCAGACGAGTAAGTAACTCTTAGAGCATAATGGGGAGAGTCCCAAGAAGCTTGTGTTGTAATAAAGAGTGGTGGGACTGCGTCCCCAGCACCCCGGCTGCCTGGCTAGCTTATGCTCCGAAATAACAACACACAAACTGTATTCTTTTAAACACTGCTTGGCCCATTTCTATCTAGCCTCTTCTAGGCTAATTCTCGCACCTGGACTAGCCCATTTCTAATTATCTGTGTAGCCCACAAGGTGGCTTACCAGGGAGATTCTAGCCTACGTCCAACCTGGGTCAGAGCTTCATCGCGTGTGCCTCAGAGAGCAGAGCTATCCCTGCGTCCGCCCAGGAGAGGGGAGCATGGCGTCTCTGCTCCAGAAAGCAGAGCTGTCGAGTCTGAGCTCACTTCCTCTTCCTCCCAGCATTCTGTTCTGTTTACTCCTCCCACCTATGTTTTAACCTATGAGGGCCAAGCAGTTGCTTTATTGCTTAACCAATGAAATCAACAGATTGATATATGACACTCCCACATCACTTCCCCTTTTTCTGTTTAAACAAAAAAAAGGAAGGCTTTAACTTTAACATAGCAAAATTACATATAACAAAACAGTTATCAAGTAAAAATTATAATAATCTTTATCATAACTAAGGAAAACTATAACTATAACTAACTATTCTTAACTCCATCAAAGACTCCAGAAAGATACAATATTACCTAAGCAAACAAGAAAAAAAGCAACTTTTAAACTCTAGAAATGACAGAGACATCTCACTGCCTGGACAGTCATCCAAAGTTTCTCTGTACCGTTGGGGCATCCATCTTCGGCCTACAGGCCCATGGTATCCAGAGACATTTCCATGAAGAAGAACATTTCAAAGTCAGTTCAGTCACTATCTGTTGTGTCCTACAGAATGTCTCACAGACTCTTTCATGAATCAGAAACCCCGAAAGATCATCTCACCTTTAGGCAAGTTCAGTAGTCCTCTCTCTTCGGGTTCTCTGTGTCCAGTTTATGCAATAGTCCAGGTAAGAACAGTTTCTTGCCCAAATGGCTATCAAACTCCATAAGGATCCTCTTCAATGCCCATCTTCTTCTTGAAGTAGATTGGTGTTGCCAGGAGCAGAGTGTCTCATTGTCATGAAAAGTCCTAAGTTATTAAAACATTAAATTCCATAGTCTTTGAAAGATATAAAGAATGCCGATCTAACTGAAATATATATATCTATATATCTAGAAAATCTAACTAATATGACTACAAACTTGACCATTATTAATGATTATCTATTAACAATCTATATTTCTAATTATACATTACATTTTTAAATGAACTACACAATCACAATATCTTAATCAATAGCAGAAATATGCATATACATATAACAAAATTGACCTTAAATCTCTATCAATAAAGCAAAATCTATACTAATACAAATTATTCATATCTATATCATATCCCCCTTTAAATGTAAAAGAACGTTTATAAACCATATTTGGGAACATGGGCGCAGTTTTTTCTCTCCAAACTGCTTCCTGCTGAATGGGGGCGTCGTTAATTAGGTCTTTCATGGTATAACCTGTGTGCTAGTTTCATCTCAGTTGGCAGTTGAGCGAAGCAATTTTCTGAAGATGTTCACAGCAACCCTTCAGGAGGGCGTGGTCCATCATACCATATCGGAATAGAAGAAATGAACAGGGTCTCATCCTCTGTGAAAACAAAATAAGAAACTCCTTTCCAAAGCATCATGTCCTTAGATCCAAATTTCAAAGTCAAGGCATTTTCAAAATATCTATGTTGGATTAGTTCAGCAGCATTTATAAATAAATATCTTTTAGCAGCTGTTGCTCCTTCCTCAGCATTCAAACAATTCAAAGAGAGCATAATAGCATACAGTATCAAAATTCTCTGTGTATTTTCCATCTTTGTGCACTTTATTTTAACCTCTATTTTGTTTATTTTTACTTTTAATTTTTGCTTTTTGAGACAGGTTCTCTGTATCTTTGACCTGGAATAACTCTGTAGACTAGGCTGTCCTTGAACTTTCAGAGATCTGTCTGTCTCTGCCTCCCAGGCATTTGGATTAAAGGTATAAGTACCACACCTTGAACTCACAGAGATCTGTTTGTCTCTGCCTTCTAGGCACTGGGATTAAAGGCGTGTGCTACCACACCTTGAAGTCACAGAGGTCAATCTCCCTCTGCCTCCCAAGTGTTGGGATTAAAGGTGTGTACTACCACACCCAACTACTCTCTTCTTTTTTTTGTTTACTTTAAGAACTTCAACTTTTAGTCTGCATATATTTTTAACACGCTGTAAATCATTTAAAAAAATTTTTTGAATCTCTTTTTACTGTATCTCTCTCTCTTTTTCTGACCACATGAGCCTTTAAATTACTGAGAAATATGGGTAGGATTAAAGCCGTGGCTTTGGTGGCTGGATCTAGCCCATTCCTTAGCTTTCTGCCATTCCAACCTTGTGGCTGAGGTACTGGCCAGAGCTGCATTCAGTGCCACAAGTCTACAGTGTTTCAATGTCCCTGCCAGCAAGTGAGCTTCAGCAGCCTGTGCTTGCAAACCGCACAAACCGCCTGCATAAAAGAGTCAGAATTTGCTCTGGCAGGACAGCCCTGAAAGCTGGAATTTTTAAACGACGCAGCTTTTTTCCTGCTACGGCTGAAAACCGAAAAGCATGCGTTCAGCTTTTCGTCAACACCGTTTAAGTGTTTCGTGGCAGGACCTCTTAATGAGCTGCAAGCTTTGCAGCTAAAGCTGAGTCAGGAAGCTTCTCTTAGATGAGAGCACTTGCTTGCCTCTGGCAAGCAGAGTAGACCCGAGAAATTGTTGCTACCAAGTCGGGCGCCAGCTGAAGGCGTTAAGTCACAAACAATGCCACACCAGTTTGGAATTATGATTAATAGGGTGGTATTTATTTAAAGGGAAAAAAACTTACAGATCACCATTCCAGACAACAGCCCTCTACGCAACCAGGAAGGGAGTCTAGTCACCTGCGGAGCAGGAAGTGAAGAGAGAGAGGAGAGAAGTGGCCGCTTTTTTAAAGGGATAGAGACCACGCCCCAATGGGCTGGTATCTCAGTGGCTATAGGCTGGAGGAGCGGGAGGACCTCCCGCAACAAGCTTGGATCTCTCCCCAAGGAGAGAATGCTTGAGCAGTGCATCATGAAGTTTGCAACACACAGGAGAACTAAATCTTCACCCCTGACCTCAGCTGTTTTCCAGGACCACCAGTCTTTCCCCCTGCATGTTTGTCAGTAGCTTTTTAGTTAGTATTGCCCACTTTTCAGAATTCCAGTTTGTCATCTCAGTAAGAGCTGCCGGCCTCTTCCCACAACCCAGCTCCTGGCCGCCTGGCTAGCTTATGCCCCGAAATAACAACACACAAACTGTATTCATTTAAACACTGCTTGGCCCATTCTCTTCTAGGCTAATTCTCACATATTAATTTAGCCCATTTCTAATCATCTGTGTGTAGCACCGAGGTGCGCTTACCGGGAAGATTCTAGCCTACATCCATCCTGGGTCAGAGCTTCATCACGTCTGCCTGGGAGAGGGGAGCATGGCGTCTGAGCTCACTTCCTCTTCCTCCCAGCATTCTGTTCTGTTTACTCCACCCACCTATGTTCTAACCTATTAGGGCCAAGCAGTTTCTTTATTAAATAACCAATGACCTTCCTCCATCACATCTCCATATACAAAATAGTCTCCCCAAAGATTCAAGTCAGTTTACTTGGCATTGACACTTGTTTTGCTCCATGTACTCAGTTCCATTGCATCATGGCTACCCCTCCTTCAGACAGGAGGGTTACCATGGCTCTCACACTGTGCTTGGAATCTTCCGGTGCATCCTCTGGCAGCACTCTGACTGAAGCATCACCTCCCTCCACGGAGAGGAGGAAACTGTGGTCCAGTGAGAGTAATCAAAGTTGTCCATACCTGGAAGGGATGCAGCATCAGAGCAGCCATGAGATCCTCATCCATCCAGTTTTGGAACCATGCTCTTCATACCTGTGCACTGTACCTGTGTTGTCATCTGCAGTTAACTTGCAGCAACCAACCCTTTGCATTTTTAGAGCATTTGTAAAGAAATGCAAAACATGTAAATGCAGATTTGTGGCAGGTATCAGACTCATTACACAGGAGTGTTTGTTAATATGCAGATGCCAAAAATATGAAAAATATTCACATTATTTTCAGATAAGTACTTTATAGCATAGTAACTTCTAAAATTCTAACCATTTCTATGCAATAAAAATACTTTAAATCTCCCTATAATCTTTCAAAAGCCTTTAAACATAATTGTGTTGTATAAAAAGATTACAGGTTTTAAAACATTTTTTTCAAAATATGGTATTCTCTATACCAAGTTCAAAGTTGAAAAGTTCATATCTAATCAGCTTCAAGAAATACAGATTTACCCTAAGCCCCTCAAACAAAGAAAGGAAGAGAGCCTGGTTTCCCAGATCTGCTCTTCTTGATGTCCAGAGAAAGATGGAGAAGAATGGGTGCCCTGAGGGTTAATCTGTCTAGGGTGGTGGGTCAGAGGCCAGAAATCCTCTCCTGATCACACTTAACTCTGTAGAATGAAGTTCATGTAGTGACAGTTCTCCTGCGGTAACTGTTTGCTATCTTAAGATCTGTCTTATTAACACATTTGTATGTGCTTCTGGGACTCACTATAATCTGTCCATTCAGGTGTGCGATGGAGGTCATCCATTCTTGTTTAGGGTGCACTACCTATGAGGCCTTCCCTTGTGAATCAGTAGAAAATGGCACATTCCACCAGCTCATCTGTCTGTCTGTCTGTCTGTCCATCTGTCTGTGTGTCTATCACCTAATTATCCACCATCCATTCTTTTGTCCTACATAAACCTATTTAGTTTACTTTATTTTTCTATCACCAGGAAGTCATGTATTGTAAGCATTTACTATGACCATATTCTAAACACCCTCCGCTTGGAAGAAGACTCTGCTAGGGCCTATACAAGTTAGCATGGTTCCAAAAGTTTCAATAAACATTGTTTAAGGGAACTTTTCTTCCACTCGCATATTATAAAATATCAAAACTTTGTTATATGGGCTACATGGCTTCATAATATTCCTTTGAATTTCAATATTCTCAGCATATTGAAAAAAATAATATTTTACACCTGAGTTCAAATTTTATCTTCAAAAATGGTTTAAATTGTGTATACATTATACTGTAAAGAGTGAGTAAAACTTTACCACAACTTTTTTTTTTTTTTGGTTTTTCGAGACAGGGTTTCTCTGTGGTTTTGGAGCCTGTCCTGGAACTAGCTCTTGTAGACCAGGCTGGTCTCGAACTCACAGAGATCCGCCTGCCTCTGCCTCCCAAGTGCTGGGATTAAAGGTGTGCGCCACCACCGCCCGGCTTTACCACAACTTTTAATGGATTAAAATGATAGTGAAAATTTAAAAAATTAACTATAGTCTTTGTAAAAATCTGCAAATCTGGTCCCTCCCATGAAGATTCACCTGTCCAAATTCTACAAGAGGGTATATTGATTCATTTGTTGCTCTCTGGGCAGTGTCCTGGTGGACTCTGTCTCCATCTGTCTGATGTTGTCTGGGCAGTGTCCTGGTGGACTGTCTCCGTCCATCTGATGTTGTCTGGGCAGTGTCCTGGTGGACTGTGTCTCCGTCCATCTGATGTTGTCTGAGCCGTCTCCTGGTGGACTGTCTCCGTCCATCTGATGTTGTCTGGGCCGTCTCCTGGTGGACTGTCTCCGTCCATCTGATGTTGTCTGGGCCGTCTCCTGGTGGACTCTGTCTCCGTCCATCTGATGTTGACTGGACCATCTCCTGGTGGACTGTCTCCGTCCATCTGATGTTGTCTGGGCCGTCTCCTGGTGGACTCTGTCTCCGTCCATCTGATGTTGTCTGGGCCGTCTCCTGGTGGACTGTCTCCGTCCATCTGATGTTGTCTGGGCCGTCTCCTGGTGGACTGTCTCCGTCCATCTGATGTTGTCTGGGCCGTCTCCTGGTGGACTCTGTCTCCGTCCATCTGATGTTGTCTGGGCCGTCTCCTGGTGGACTATCTCCGTCCATCTGATGTTGTCTGGGCCGTCTCCTGGTGGACTGTGTCTCCGTCCATCTGATGTTGTCTGGGCCATCTCCTGGTGGACTGTCTCCGTCCATCTGATGTTGTCTGGGCCGTCTCCTGGTGGACTGTCTCCGTCCATCTGATGTTGTCTGGGCATTGTCCTGGTGGACTGTCTCCATCCATCTGATGTTGTCTGGGCAGTGTCCTGGTGGACTGTCTCCGTCCATCTGATGTTGTCTGGGCAATGTCCTGGTGGACTCTGTCTCTGTCCATCTGATGTTGTCTGGACCATCTCCTGGTGGACTCTGTCTCCATCCCACTCTGCTTTGTAGATGTAGCAGTAGTTCCTCTGTTTCTAGACCCAGTGGGGGTTAACCTGCTCTGGCTCCAAAAAAAAACATAGCAAGACCAGACCCAAGCAGTGTGACACATAATGCTTTGTGTAAAATCTTGGTCATACATGATAAAGCATGTAAGTCATAAAAACTGTACGTCATAACCCCTGTTCCTCAGATAGTTATAGATCGAATTCAAGAGGAGGTTCTAAACCATGTAAAATAGTATGTTGTGAGCTGGCGTGGGATCCCAGGGAACCTTGTCTTTCTCTGTTTATAAGTGTTTCCCAAGCCACTTTTTCTCTGACTGGTTCTACAGAGCCCACTGGGTAGTGTTCCTAACCCATTCAATATATTCACCCACCAGTTTTATATAATTCTCTGAGCATCAGTTGCAAGTCTACTGTGTCCTAACAGTAGGTTAAAGGCCAAGGAAACAAGAAGGAATCTGGCCTTGTGGCTGCTCTCAGGGAGCCACTGCTCAGTGAGAAATGTGGGTTCAGGACCAAACTGTAAAGAATTCCAGATTTAGGACTCAGCAAATGCTTCTCGTGCAAGCTCGATCCTGATATGTTTGTGAGTACTTCAGTATAAGCTATTTTAATGAACTTTTTAATGAGGACAACCTCACACTGGTCACAGGGTCCCTCCATATTTGGACAAACCTGTCTCTTCTGAAATGTGTTTTTATCTATAGCAACGGACCATCTTATATTGCTTCGTCAATGCCATTCTGACTACGGTGTCTTTCCTAGAGAAAGAGGGCAAGGTGAGAGAAATTCTCTGGAAAGGCGGCAGAAGACACAGCCATGCCTATATATTGTCAGTAATAGACAAACACTGCAAATTGATTCATAAATACTTGAGAAGGTTCGGGAGCTGCCACCTCTGGTCTCCGTGGACTCCACGAGGAGAGTGATGCTGGAGTTATTGATGGCATCTAGGAAGGGGAAGTACAGCTAATAAAATGAGGACACTTATTTACACCCTTGCTATGCTCTTTCATGGTACAAAGGCATTAAGAGGAATGACAGGGACGAGTTATGAACCGTTTATTTAGGCTATCTGGAAGGATTTAATCTCACTTAGGTCATGGAGTTGAGCGTTCTCTGGGAATTGGGGCTCCTGTGATAGGCCCTATCTGTAGGCCTGGTGTCTGGAGATAAGAGTTTAATCCAGCTGGAATTAGAAGCTGCAGAATTAGCTGGAATTCAGGACTGCAAACCTTTTGGAGCACATTGTGAGTTATCTCTAGATAACACTTCCATCTCCCATGGTGCAGTTTTGGCCCTGGAAGTGGAGCTGGAGACAAATGCTAGGAACAGTAAGGACCCTTTCTACTGCATGCACAGTGAGCACAGCTCTGCATGGTCCTGAGTACACTCTCCATCCAGGGCAGCTCGCATAGTGAGCTCAGCCCTGCATGGTCCTGTGTATACTTTATCCATGGCAGCATGAATAGTGAACTCAGCCCTGCATTGTCCTGTATATACTTTATCCATGGCAGCGTGCATAGTGAGCTCAGCCCTGCATGGTCCTGGGTACACTCTCCATCCAGGGCAGCTCGCATAGTGAGCTCAGCCCTGCATGGTCCTGTGTATACTTTATCCTGGGCTGCGTGCATAGTGAGCTCAGCCCTGCATGGTCCTGTGTATACTTTATCCATGGCAGCATGCATAGTGAGCTCAGCCCTGCATGGTCTTGTGTATACTTTATCCTGGGCTGCGTGCATAGTGAGCTCATCCCTGCATGGTCCTGTGTATACTTTATCCATGGCAGCGTGCATAGTGAGCTCAGCCCTGCATGGTCCTGTGTATACTTTATCCATGGCAGTGTGCATAGTGAGCTCAGCCCTGCATGGTCCTGTGTATACTTTATCCATGGCAGCATGCATAGTGAGCTCAGCCCTGCATGGTCCTGTGTATACTCTTTATCCAGGGCAGCGCACATAATGAGCTCAGCCCTGCATGGTCCTGTGTATACTCTTTATCCAGGTCAAGGTTGCTCTAACTTTGGACTACATGTGCACCAAGCAGTCTATATTGAAAGCGTAACTAGATGAAACCATTTAGAAAGCAGCAACTTAAGAGTCTTTGGCATAGCATTATGTTTAATGTGCATGCTTTTATCTCTTTAAAATATCAGAAGATGGCCTTATTAAGCATGAATAGGGATAATGATGTATGTTTTACTTTCATACCTATTTTTCTTAAAACTGCATCATTCAAAAAATTATAGGATGTGACCCACATATGTGTAATTACTACGTAAGTATCAGATAAACAGAATGCTGGTGACCCACATATGTGTAATTACTATGTAAGTATCAGATAAACAGAATGCTAGTGACCCACATATGTGTAGTTACTATGTAAATATCAGATGACCATAATGCTAGTGCATGAGCTGCATTGGACAACAAACCTGTGAAAAGATGGGATCTGTATTGTCAGGAATTTAAAACATAAAATGGATTCCTTCTTTAAAATAACTAGCACATGTTATGGATGCCACTTTAACAAAGTAAAACTTGCTGCTTAGGCTGTTAACAGGAAAAAGTGTGGTGCCTGTTTCTCTACCCTCCAGATTAAAACACTGTGAACCAAAGATTTACATTCCCCTGGCTCCTGCCTTGAGACCCTTGGGTAAGCAGGAGCAATAAGAGTCAAGTCACAAGATGACTTCATTAAGAACCTCTGGTTAAAGCGGTCAGTAGAAGTAGCTGTCAGGCATAAGGGGCATGGTCTGTGGACTGAATCATCAGCTAGAACTAGGAGCATGGCAGTGACCATTTCAAGGTCACTGCTGTCATCAAACTACGTAGGGGATCTCAGTGTCTAGAGTTTTCTTCTTTTTATTTTTATTGAGCTCTACATTTTTCTCTGCTCCCCTCTCTACCTCCCCACTACCCTTCGACCCACTCCCAAGGTCCCCATGCTCCCAATTTACTCAGGATATCTTGTCTTTTTCCGCTACCCATATAGATTAGATCCATGTATGTCTCTCTTAGGGTCCTCATTGTTGTCTAGGTTCTCAGGGATTGTGATTCGTGGGCTGATTTTCTTTGCTTTATGTTTAAAAAGCACTTATGAGTGAGTACATGTGATAATTGTCTTTCTGGATCTAGGTTACCTTACTCAAAATGATGTTTTCTAGCTCCATCCATTTACCTGAAAATTTCAAGATATCATTTTTTTCTGCTGTGTAGTACTCCATTGTGTAAATGTACCACATTTTCCTTATCCATTCTTCGGTCTAAGGGCATTTAGGTTGTTTCCAGGTTCTGGCTATGACAAACAATGCTGCTATAAACATAGTTGAACACATGTCCTTGTGGCATGATTGAGCATCCTTTGGGTATGTACCCAAAAGTGGTTTTACTGGGTCTTGAGGAAAGTTGTTTCCTAATTTTCTGAGAAATCACCAGACTGACATCCAAAGGCTTTGTACCAGCTTGCATTTCCACCAGCAATGCAGAAGTGTTCCCTTTACCCCACATCCTCTCCAGCATAAGTTGTCATCAGTGTTTTTGATCTTGGCCATTCTTACAGGTGTAAGATGGAATCTCAGAGTTGTTTTGATTTTCATTTCTCTGATGACTAAGGATGTTGAACATTTCTTTAAGTGTCTTTTAGCCATTTTAGATTCCTCTGTGGAGAGTTCTATGTTTAGGTTTGTACTCCATTTTTTTTATTTGTTCTTTTGATGACCAATTTCTTGAGATCTTTGTATATTTTGGACATCAGACCGACCTCTGTCTGATGTGGGGTTAGTGAAGATCTTTTCCCCTCCTATAGGCTACCGTTTTGTCTTATTGACTGTGTCCTTTGCTTTACAAAAGCTCAGTTTCAGGAGGTTGGATTTATTAATTTTTGCTCTCAGTGTCTGTGCTGCTGGGGTTATATTTAGGAAGTGGTCTTCTGTGCCAATGTGTTCAAGTGTACTTCTCACTTTCTCTTCTATGAGGTTCAGTGTGATAGGTTTTATGTTGAGGTCTTTGATCCATTTAGACTTGAGTTTTGTGCATAGAGATAGATATGGATGTATTTTCATTCTTTTACATGTTGATATCTAGTTATGCCAACACCATTTGTTGAATATGCTTTCTTTTTTCCATTTTATATTGTTTGCTTCTTTGTCAAAAATCAAGTGTTCACATGTGTGGACTGATATCTGGATCTTGAGTTTAGACATTCATCCTCCTGTCTGTTTTTATGCCAATACCAGGTTGTTTTCAATACTGTAGCTCTGTAGTAGAGTTTGAAGTCAGGGATGGTAAAACCTCCAGAAGTTCTTTTTACTGTGCAGGATTGTTTTGGCTGTCTTGAGCTTTTTACTTTTCCATATGAAGTTGAGTGAGTTCAATTCCCAGCAACTACATGGTGCCTCACTAGGATTCAGAACATTTAACATAGGATTCTAATTCAGAAAGGGAAATGCTGACTTACCAATGCAGATCATATAGATAATGCGAGTAGGAAGCCCATGACAGCTTTTGTCCCTTTAGGTGTAGACAAGCATCAAGTCTGTCATTGGCATTTATATGGGCCTTCACCTGTAATTTTAATTCTTCCAAATTTTACATCTACTATACAGTGCTTAAGTTCCCTAGGCTAATGTTGGCTTTAGAAGGCATACATTCTTCACAGCAACCTCATAAAGATGAAGGTGCTTACTATCCTGTTCTTAAAATGGTTCCACTTAACAGGTAGGAGGAGTGAGTGCTGTGGATTCCTTGAGCACATGTGTCAGAAGATCAGAGTGCTCACTACAGCCATCTTGCCAGCTCTGTGCCTCCCTGGACAGCTGCTTTGCTGCAAACTAGTGTGACAACAAGTAGATTGTTTTAATTTCTAAGAAGACAGGTCGAATCTGTAGATGGACATTTAGCATTCTGTAACTACCCAGCATTATAATATAAAGACATACAGCAATTATGATCTGAAACAAAAATATTACTGCTCTTTTTTGGTCCCCAAAACTTCAAGTTACAGTTAAAGCACTCCATGGAATTCTAACACTACAGATTTCAATTGAGATCCTTTTGTCATGACTCGGTATAAAGAAATCATAGTTAATAACTGGTCACCATTGTAAAGGCAGGAAAGCATTTTCCATATGCTTTATTTACTTGTTTTCTCAGAAATATTATTCTATCTCATCTATGAGATGACAGGAGCTGATATAAATCCCTTCTTTATAGTCTGGTAACTGGAGTTCTTTAGGATTTAAACGCCTTGCCCATTGGCTGCCAAGGACTGAATCTTGAACTCAGAAATTGGTACTCCAAATCTGGTGTCCTTCCTATTGCTGTTTCCCCTAGGAACTGTCTGGTCACTAAGTTGTAATTAGCACATAAGATGGTAGCCACCATTCTGCACATTCAGGTGAAGGCAAGTGAACTTGTGTTCCATCAACTCAGGTAGCTGGAGAGGGTGGTAGGTGCACTTGGCTGCTGAAAGGGACAACCTGGACATTGGGATGTATGTGTTCACAACAGGCAGTAACAGAACGAGAGAGAAATATGGGATGGAAGGCTTTTGATACTTCATCTTGGCCCTATAATCATTGTGATGTCACTGAACTCTTCCCAAGATGCTGTTAAGTCAAAGGATTCCTTGAGTGTAGGGGAGTGTTTCAGCAAGATTAGAGTATCACTACAGTTGCTGTGGTTCCTTCTGGCTGGGACTGAGGGTTTATATGCAGTGGGTGGCAAGGAAATGGGCTGAGGTTGTGGAGACTAGGTAACAGATGGTCTGAGCCCCACTAGGACCCAGAGTACACCTGGCCTTGAGATGGGCGGAACCATTGCAGGAGCTGGAGCAGGAGCTGGAGCAGGAGATGCTAGGGTTCCCTTTTATCTTCCTCCCTCCCTCCCTCCCTTCCTTTTTTTCTTTTGAAGCATCCCCCTGTGGGTATGTACATCTGCTTGAGATAATGAGTTTGATAGCCATGATGTAGTCAACAGGGCTGCAGCCATACAAATAGGGCACTGGCTTTGGTCCAGAGAAGAGGGTCTAGAATTCCGAGACGTTTGGTGACAGGGTCTGGAGAATAAGAACTTACTTTTTTGTTGTTGTTGTTGTTTTTTTTTTTTTTTTTTTTTTTTTTTTGGTTTTTCGAGACAGGGTTTCTCTGTGGCTGTGGAGCCTGTCCTGGAACTAGCTCTGTAGACCAGAGCTTTTGAGGTGTGAAATACGAAGTCCCTTCATTGTTCACAAACATGTTTTTGCACTTCCAGACAGACTGGGTTTCCTGAGCCCTTAAACTTCAGCACCATGTCCCCCTGTATCCTTTACTTGACCTTGTTCTGATGAAGCGGTGCTGTCACGGGTTGCTGAACTGTGAACAGCTATTTCTGCCTCTGAAAATGCCCTAGTGCTCAGATCCTAGAAGTTTATGCTAATTTTCTCCACCCTCATGACTGTCAGGTCATCAGCTGTCAAGTCTCTCGGCTCCCACCGGATCATCCTCTCACATTCAAAGGAAAGGCAGAGACAGGTCTGGCTTTGTGGTTCCGTGTGAAGATGAAGGGGGTCACGGTTTGGGCTTACCGGCTCCCACTGTGCACGCCCTCATTCTTCCGGAGAGGATAATGGGGAATTCTGCACACCAGCGCCACTCTTTATACTTAACGGTAACTTCTCCATCTTACCCCCGCCAGCACAGCAGAAATCCTAGAGTTGAGTAACTTATATCACAAATGCATATTTCCAATGTATTATTTGTTATTTTTTTTCCTTGTGATGACGGTAGTATGCACAGGTTCATGTATATGTATGAATGTGTTTGGAGGCCAGAGGACAACTTTGGACATTGTCTGTCAAGTCCCATCAACTTTTTTCTTTGATACCAGGCCACCCAGTGACCTGGAACTCATAAAAAATGCTAGGCTGGCTGGCCAGCAAGCATCTGGGAACCTTTTTCCTTTCCAGAGTTGGGATTATATGCACATTGATCCACCATGCCTACCATTTGAATTCTTTTTACTGGTTTCTGTGGGTTGAGTTCAGGTCCTTATAGCTACAAGGCAAGCACTTTACCAACTGAGCCATTATCTCCTGAGCTGTCCATGAGTTAGTTGTGACTGCCGTGATGAATGTTCAAGATAGCTGTACCTCACACCATCATTCTGAGATAGCGGGGAGACAATTTGAGACCCTGGGAATGTGTCTGCAAAGGTGACCTTGTTGTAAAACCTAGGGAAGCTTTTATGAGGTCTAAAGAAAATTTTATTGTCTTTCTTAGCCTTAAGCAATGCAGTGGGGATAGGATTTGAATTAATTAACTACAGGTAAGAAGAATGGTTTGGAGAAACATTTTTTTAAACCAGAGCATAATTTGAGGCAAGAAACACTTTGTGTTTCCCTCTGTCTTTTGATTTCTAAATAACATCACCATACAGTTACTTATGTGACTAAATTTCTGAATATCATGTTTCAGATCAAAGATGCTGAGCATGTTAGAGGTGCAGGGCTGATGCTGAGCATGCAGAGCTGCAGGGCTGGCACTGAGCATACAGAGCTGCAGTGCTGGTGCTGAGCATGTCAGAGGTGCAGGGCTGGCGCTGAGCATGCAAAGATGCAGGGCTGGTTCTGAGCATGCAGAGGTGCAGGGCTGGTCCTGAGCATGTGAGAGCTGCAGGGCTGGTGCTAAGCATGAAGAGGTGCAGGGCTGGTACTGAGGCTAAAATGCATATTCTAAAGTGAGACACTGTTAAATGCAGACTTAAAACTGAAAATCAGGAAATGTTGGAATTTGTGAATCAGTAGCCCCTGGCCGTCAGTTTCATTGGGGTAAATTTAAGTTAAGAATTTAAGTTTCCAGCACATTCCTTAAGTAGGAAACGTCAGTGTCTGCAGACAGAAGGAGCTGTGAACAAACAACATGTATTTTATGGGGTACAGTGTGCAGATTCCATAGAGACAGAGATTGTGCAGTGTCCAAGTCAATGTAATTAGTAAGGTCCTGTAAAACAGTTGTCGTTTCTTTGTGATGAAATATCCAAAAAGAAAAGAAAATCTCTTCAAAGTACAAATAATTTAAAGAAAAATTATTGCTTCTCTGTAGGAAACTATTTTTCAATTTTAAATTCTTGCTTCCACAATCTTTCAAGGAAGAGATGTAATTGGTAAAGTGAAATGCATTATTTAGTTAAGAAATTAGCTAATCACAGTGTGTCTACATGGGATCTGCCTTAGTCTCTGTATTGTATTCCTTAAACTCTGATCTGTCAGTAGAAACAGTGTGTACGTGTGTGTGTGTGTGTGTGTGTGTGTGTGTGTGTGTGTATGTTTGACTGACTTCATTAGATTAAGTGTTGAGCTCAAAGGGAGACTGAAGAGCAGAGTCATATCTTGAGTAAATTCTTATAGAGGAACACAGGCCATTCAAAACACTTTGTTGTGACCCTCAGCCAATGAAAACAGTCCAGAGAAAGTCCAAATTTATTTTGTTTTAATCAAAAATTGACACTCTTTCTCTTATTTCTAACTAGACCATAAATAAACAGGCCAGAGGGATTTTAGAGGTGAGTGGGCCTTAACCATAAACATGATTCGCAAGATGAAAGATGCCCCCCCAAAAAAAAGATAAGAAAGAGAAAAGAGAGGGCGAGGGAAGGAAGAGGCAGTGGAGGAGGAGGAAACATTTGAAATTCAAACAATCAGAAGAAAATTGCAGACTGGAGCTAATACTCCATTCATAATAAACTGGACAATGTTTTGTTTTGTTTTGTTTTTAATATTCTTGTCACCGTAACATTTGGAGAACACACTGATTCTTCTGTGGCCTGAAGTCTCCTGCCTTCATTAGTTTGAAAAAGGTCTTACATGTTCCGCAATCTAAAGCATCAAGCAGTAAAGCAAGATTTGAATCCATACCCTCAGAAATAAAGATTAAGTGTCTTTGTAAGTATGGGGTGTCTCTGGGGACAAGCAGGCTAAAGCCGCTCATTGTACATTCAGTGCCTGTTTCGGTGCTCCCAAACAAGCTCATTGGTCTTCCGACTTCTGACAAGTCATTTTCCTCACAGTTGCCAAATCCTTATCTAGGCAGCTGCTCGCTGAAGTCCTACAAGACCATCTAAAGCTGTCACCTTCACCACTGCAAAACGTCTAGCTTCCAGCCAGTGAACAAAACACTGTCCCCAGACCAAAACATACACATGGGCAGTAAATAATGTTGAAGCAGCAGAAAATTGAATACAATATCATCGCTTATGTGGTTTCAACCATCTGCTGTGTGATCTTTCCCTTTCTGAAAAACAAAAGGAGATTGTTGGAGTAGGGCCGCTTGTTAGTTCCCAGCTTCCCGCTAGCTTAGACCTGAAATAATCACACAGAAACTGTATTAATTAAATCACTGCTTGGCCCATTAGCTGTAGCTTCTTATTGTCTGACTCTTACATATTAATTTAACCTATTTCTATTAATCTGTGTATCACCATGTGGTTGCAGCTTACTAGCTAAAGTTCCCAGCATCTGTCTCTGGCGGTTCCATGGCTCCTCTCTGACTCCGCCCTCTTTCTCCCAGCATTTAGTCTAGTTTTCCTGGCCTAGTTCTGTTCTGCCCCTGCCATAGGCTCAAAGAAGTTCTTTATTCATTATCCAAAAAAAGCTACATATAGACAGAAGGACTTCCTACCCCAGGAGATGATCAAGCTAAACTCAACTTTAGCCTTTTACGTGGGGAATGAAAAGTAGCTTGTTCATATCAAGTGTGAGGTGCCCTTCAGAAAGACTTGAAAACGAAGCAATAATGTTTACATAATGATGGTGTCTGTTCAATCTAGAAATCTAATAAATTTATCTTTCTTAATAAGTAGAGACCAATGGAAAGCCGGATCACCAAGCCAGCTGAGATAATAATGGTCCTGAATGCTAGTGTTCTTAGATACAGTGGCAGTGGCTGGCGAGCTTCAAGGAGTTTCCCTCTCCAAGACAGCCAGGATATTTCTGGTAGAGAGCTAGAACAGATGATGGTAATCATGTGATTCTCCTAAATTAAACCTGTGAAGAGTGCATCACACGCGTCTGTCTGTCTCTGTAAGCCCTTGTTTGTCTTCATTGTTTAAACTCAGTGTGGCAGGGCAGAAAAGCAATCACTGCCATTTAAATCCTAGCATGCCTGGCATATGCCTTCTGAAACTCTGTCAGCACTTCGTGATGTAATAGAAGGCATCGGGTGGGTGAGGAGGAGTTTGGTCGCTGGAAATTCTGAAGGAATAAACACATTGTTTAACACTTGATGCATTAGGCAGAGTCACACCGTGGGTAGGCACTCAGGGAACAATGACAGTGATTGGTTATTCCAGTACTTGGCAGAATGTTCAGCCAGACCAGGAATCTGTTCACCTGCAATAAAGCAGATTTTTTAAAAGATGGTCACTCACAGTTCCCCCTGAGAGGGAAAACACAGCATGACTGTTAGGTTGGAGACCCTTGACTTTTCCCTTAATCTATTCTACTTTTATTATATGTATTTTCTGCCTTGCATGTATTTCTGTTAATTCTATGTGTGCCTAGTCCCTATGGAGGTCGGAAGAGGGCACTGGATCTCCTGGAACAGGAGTCACAGGTAGCAGTGAGCCACTGAGTGACTGCTGAGACTCAAACCCGGGTCCTCTGCAAGAGCAGACAGTGCTCTTAACCTCTGAGCCATCTCTCCAGTCCCCAAAGACACTTGACTTTTGATAGATGAAATACAACTTAGTGTAAGAAGTTTTGTCTTGCTGGGTAGTGGTGGTGCATGCCTTTAATCCCAACACTCTGGAGGCAGAGGCAGGCAGGTCTGAGTTCAATGCCAGCCTGGCCTAGAGAGCAAGTTTCCAGACAGCCAGAACAGAGAAACCATGTCTCAATGGGGAAAATGTTATGGCTTATTTAGTTGTGCCAAATTATGTCTTATATGGCATAGAATTATTCAAGCTCTTTGGGAATATTCAAAGTCAGCTGAGATGTTGCGTTTAAACCATGGTTGATTTACACAGCAACCTCTGCTTATTACCACAGAGGCACATGCTTGCTCAGGCCCATGATCTCATCAGCAGTAGCTGCATCATTGCCTGCTATGTATCTTTCTCCTTGGAGCTGAGGCTTGGTTTGTGATCTTGTGACATGAGATGAAGGTGTGAATCCACTCCTCTCTACCATTGACAAGTGGAATTTTTTTAAGTTTGTTTAACTTATAAGAATAAATAGGAATTCATTGTTGTCTCTATCCAGCATTTATGTTGTCTGTCTTCTAAGATATGAAAGAACAATTCCAGGGCATGGTGGAAATAGCCACAAGTTTGAGCTGGTTACGTGTGCACAGAATAGTGACATTCTGGTCTCTTGGCATTAAGGCACATTATTATTTCCTCCCTCTCCTGAAATGTCTTTCTCCTCATCAGATGTTTTAGTGGTGACTGGATGTATTCAACGGTGACACAGTGACCTCCCACATCCTGCCATCTCTATTTTTGTGAAGCATCTCCTCTTTGAGTATGGATAGGGCCTATGGCTCCTCTCTAAGTGGTGAGGCACCTGTGGATCCCTCACTGTTGTCTGAGACTTTCCTTGACCACATGACAGAAGGCTGACTTGGCAGCCATGCTCCGCTGGCTTGATGAAGGACGCTTTGTCTAGTTGAGGGTCTTAGCAAAGCCAGGGACTGTACGACATTTCCAGCCAAGAGGCAACATATAGCTGACACCGTTGGAGTTACGGCCACAGATAAAGTAATTCTGCCAACCCTACATTATGTCTATATATGTTCTGGTGGGTATTGGTGGGTGTTCCAGTTTAGTACTACTATGAAGAAACTTAAGAATATTCACATTTAACCTGTGGATGGTTTTTTATTTATGAATTATTGGCAAATACTTAGAGATTGGGCAGTTGAGTCCTACTTGACCTGCATGTAATACATATAGCAAGGATATCAGTTCACATCTTGCCATTTATGTGTACAAATGTGTGCAGGCATGAATGTATGTGTGTTCATGCATGTGTGTGGAGGTATAGTTGCTTTATATCTTACCTATATTTGAAATAGGCATTAAAATGATACTTTATAATGAGCATACTTATTTCATTTGTATCAATTTTTGTTACTCCATGGAATCTATAAGAAAGATAATTCTTATTTTTTTATAAATATAGGTATAAAAAATTGGATGGTGTGTGTGTATATATGCATGTTTTTCTGTCTGTCTTTGTGTATATATAGGTTTAGAATCTGTTCAATAACTATTTGGTGAGTTTAATACTATCTTTGTTCCCAGAACTTTCTCCTCCACCCCCACTTACTCATTATGTTTGCTGGCCTTTGCTGTAAGCACAGCCTTAAGCTCTGTTTGAAGCAGGGCATCTTTACATTTGTTGGAGGAAGATGAGCCCACAGAACAGAACTGTGTGACAAAGGCCTGTGTTTTAGCAGAGTTCTGTGCACCAACCACAGCTAGTTCCCTGACCACCTGATCTCTATGGAGCCATAGAGAAGTGGAGACACAGAATGAATTAAAAATTACCCAGTAGAGTTCAGTCAATCCCTTAGGGATTAGCCTCTTGGAGCTCAGCTATTGCTAAAAAGCAATAAAAAATAAATAAATTCTCAGGAAGTACTATTTTGAGAACTAAAATATAATGCAACAGTTGCCATTTTTGAAAGTAAGCAAATATTAGGCTGTGTAAAGGTATCATCCATCGCTGGTGTCCCTGCCACTCTGCCTGAAGGCAGCTTTCTCCTCGTTGCTTCTCAGATGTCTAGAGTTAAGCGTGGAATGTGTCAGCGGCCTCAGTGCAGGCATATGGATAGAGACGACCTACAGATCCTAGCCTCCGTCTCATCATCCTGTGGCAGATGGAGATGCAGGATACAGGAAAGACCTGGCCCTCTGAGTGCAGCTGCTGCAGAAATGACCTCACTGGACTGAGCACCACGTTTTAATACCAAATTTAATTTAGTGCCTTCTGTCTCATTGTGTTTTAATTTAATTATATTTTAAACAGCACATTTGATTGTGGCATGAGATAGTTAGTACAAATACAGTTGAGAAAATTGCCATAAGGATAGCACAGAGAGCCATGAGCAGTGAGACTTGGTGGTGCCATTTCAGAGAGTGGCGGCAGGTAGTGGGCAACGGTCCTGAGAGCACCCACTCCCAGGCAGGGATGGCGCAGTTCCCCCAGTGGTTGCAGTGGGCCACGAGAGGCAGCGAGTCCCAGGCAGGGAGCTGCATGGTGAGTGAGAGACCTTCATGGGGCAGCCAGTCCCATGAGGAGAGACGGATGGGCATACCACTAGACCACGCCGCAGGTCTCCGAAGGTGGCTGGTCCCCAGCAGGGAACCACATGGCAGGTGAGAGACAGAGGGACAGACACACCATGCAGAGTTAAGTTGAATATTTATTTAGTGGGTTATAGAAGGGGAGAAGAGGGAAGAGCAGAGAGAGAGGCAGAGAGAGTGGGGAAGGGAAGAAGTGGGGAGAAGGGAGAAACAGAAGCTGCCTTTAGGCTGGAAGCTGAAGATTAGCTTTCCTTGACTGTCAGGGAGGGAGTGGGCATGGGTTGTTTCTTAAAGGGACAGGACAGATGATTACAGTCAGGGCTAGTGAGGCAGTGTGTCTGTCAAGTGATTACCACACAAATATGAGGACCTAAGTTCTACCTCAAGAACCCATGGAAAACACAGGCACAGTGGCCTACATATAGTCCCAATATTTGGGGTGGGGGAAGGATGGAGATGGTGGGATCTCTCAGGCTCATCAGTGAGCACTGTAAAATACTATCTTAACCTGACAAAGATGTGTTACATTTGTGTTTTTTATGCTACATATGTGCTTAATTGGCACATAACTGATCTAATAAAGAGCTGAACGGCCAATAGCTAAGTAGAAAGAGGATAAGCATGGAAAATTGCAGAGTGAATGAGGAGGAGGTAAAACCTAGGCTCAAGGGAGGGGAGAAGAGAACAAGAGAAGGAAGAGAATGAGGGACTCCCTGGAGCCAGAAGCCAGGCAGTCAACAGCCAGCTAGATGCAGAGATAGCAAGAAAGTAAGAAAAGGTAAAAAGCCCAAGGTAAAAGTCAGATAAAGAAAAACAGGTTAATTTAAGTAAGAAGAGCTGGCTAGAAACATAACTAAGCTAGGCTGAGCACTCAAAGCTATAAGTCTGTTTCATGATTTGGAAGATGATTTGTGGGCCAAAAGAAAAAACCTGGTATGGGAAGCCTAGCCAAATTGGTGAACTCAACACCAATGAGAGACCCTGTCTCACAAAACAAATCAAACCATTCGTGAGGGGCACGGGAGGGTGACCTCTGCGCTCCACATGTGTGCAGGCATGTGTATAGCATCTGCACACACATATTAACCAACATTTGAAAAGATATGTTTAACATTCCACTTCATGCTTTTCTGTGGAGTTTTCATGGCTTAGGACAATTCCTGTGTTCTCTTGTTATGATTTCCACAGGCGGGATGAACCACTGCTTCCAATTACTGTCTCTCCTTCAACATGCTCAGATTGCTCAGGGAACCTGCTCCAAGTTTTTAATTGAAGTGACTTCCCCCTTAAGATCTAGGTCACAGCCACTCATGTCACCATATAAAAGTAGAGAAATATTTTTTGTTATAATCTTATGCAATATCATTTACCATGAAGATATTTGGGTGGTTTTTTTCCCATGAAGGCACTGACAGTAAATGCAGGCCGTGTGCCATGCCCAACTGAGGCCATGCACTAAAGACCTTTAGTTGCAGATGCTACCATCTGAATTGTACATGACTTTCATGAGGCATGCAATATTATATTCTTTCTTATGCTTTTCAGTAATTAAAAAGTGTGAAGCCATTTCTCAACACAGGAGCTTTATATAAACAGTACTGATCTGGTTTGGCTGGGAGGCTGCTGGTCAGCTTACCCCTGCTGTGGTGGCCACGAGAGAATGAGCTCTAGTCAGTTAGTCACTGTAACAAGCACCTGAGATGATCAGCTTCTCAGGAGAAAGGAGTTGTTGGGGCTCACAGGGTCACAGGTGTGGGTTCATGGCCTGTCTCCTCATTTCCAGGAGTAGAGAAGAGAAGGGATGTCACAGAGTCTCCTTTAAGGTCTTCCCACTAATGTCCAGGAGACCTTCTGCCTGATCACCATCTCATGACATTCCCATCACCTCTCAGCAGCCTCAAGGTGTGGACTAAGCCTTTCATATGTGGGCCCTGGGGGGGGGGAGGTGTGCTTCAGAGCCAAACCGTAGCAGTCATTCTTATAGTTCTCTCGATTGTGATGAGAAAGAGAGCTGGAGGGTGGGAGGACGGGAAGGTGGAAGGAGTTGAGAGAGAGGGAGGGAGAGGTGCAGCTTCCAAAAAGCAGCTAAGTGATTCTTTGTTAGGACATGACACATGCTTCACGTTTTCCTGTCCTGCGCCCACATGCCCTCAGCTCCTCTTTCCCCCACTCACAAGTCCTCTGTGCTCTAAAGATCTTTCTTTCCATTGTAGAAAACAATCACTTGGCACACGCTTGCCATGTAGCTGTTGAAGAAGTGTGCAAGGGTCAATTCAAATATAACATTTTCTAAATTTAAGTTAAAGAAACAGAGGTCATGGATTTGAGAGAGGGTGACAGGGAGTACATGGAAAGAGGTTGGAGGGAGGAAAGAGAGGGGGTTTCAATTTTAAAAAATAAAATAATAATGCCCTCTAAAAACAGAATGAGGCAAGTTAAAGTTAAATCTGCTGTGGGATGGTGTGACTTTACTGAGCCTTTTCTGCTTTCAGGGAGGTAGAACCTGCATCCCAATGGTGTAGGTGTTATGTGATGGAGGAAGGTCATTGGTTAAGTAATAAAGAAACTGCTTGGCCTCATAGGTTAAAACATAGGTGGGAGGAGTAAACAGAACAGAATGCTGGGAGAAAGAAGCTGAGTCAGGAGTCGCCATGATTCTCACACTCCAGGCAGACGCAGGTTAAGATCATTCCTGGTAAGCCAGCTCGTGGGCTACACAGATTATTAGAAATGGGTTAGTCCAGGTGCGAGAGTTAGCCGAGAAAAGGCTAGATGTAATGGGCCAAGCGGTGTTTAAAAGAATACAGTTTCCATGTAATTATTTCGGGGCATAAGCTAGAGCTAGCCATGTGGGCGGCCGGGTGCCGGGGACGCAGCCCTGCTGCTCTTATTTCAACAGTTATGGACAAACTCACTTCTACCTTGTGTTTATCACTATGTCCGAGAGAATTCTTTGTCACTTTTATTATTTACATCACAATCCTTTGGCTTGGCGTCATAAAGAAAGTAACAAATGTATTTTCCATGTGACCATGTGCAACGTCTACCTGTATGATGTAGGCAGTTCCTTAGCTTCCGAGACTGCTGTGGGGGTTGCTGTACAAGCACTGTGATTAATGTTTAAGCATTAAAAATTAAGATATCAAAGATGTATATCTGTGACATGCACAGTATCTTAGCTAGGGTTCCTATTGCTATGAAGAGACACTATGACCATGGCAACTCTTAGAAAGGAATGCATTTAATTGGGTGCCTTACAATCATCACGGTGAGACATACTGGCATGCAGGCAGGCATGGTATTCAAGAGATAGCTGAGAGTTCTCTATCTTGCTCAGGCAACAGGAAGTGGTCTGTCTCACTTGGCGTGGCTTGGCCATATATGAGACCTCAAAGGCCACTTTCACAGTGACACACTTTCTCCAACAAGACCACACCTTCTAATAGTGCCACTCCCTTTGAGAGCCATTTTCTTTCAGAGCAGCAAACAGAGGAGATTGCTCTTACATCTAGACTTTTGGGGCAGGATCTATGCATCTTAGCAGCAAATATATCCTGCTTGGAGTGATCCATGTCTCTTTGCAGCTGTTGTCAGGGTGGAGTGTTCTTTACCTGCCTCATAAGGTATACGGCATTCAGAAGACGCCTCTGTGCAGCTACAGAGAACCACTGCCTCCCTCCCACTCTTCTCCCTGTGAGCTGTGATGGAATGGGTTACTTTTAAACCTACACAGTTTCCAGAGTCTCTGCTTGCTCAGTGATACTTTCCACTTGACATGACTTGGTTGACACAGCTCAGCAGACACTAGGCTTGAGAGCATCTGTCCTTGGGAGAGATGACCATTGTGCCTGGAAAAATATCTGAAGCTGTTCCTATCAGAACACTCAGTGATCTCAGAGTCACAAGGCCGGGTGGTGGTGCACACCTTTAATCCCAGCACTCAAGAGGCAGAGGCAGGCTGATATCTGTGAGTTTGAGGCCAACTTGGTCTACAGAGCTAGTTCCAGGGCAGACCCCAAAAGCCACAACAAAACCCTATCTCAAGAAAAGAAGAAGAAGAAGAAGAAGAAGAAGAAGAAGAAGAAGAAGAAGAAGAAGAAGAAGAAAAGGAGAGAGAGAGGGAGAGAGAAAGGAAGGAAGGAAGGAAGGAAGGAAGGAAGGAAGGAAGGTCGTAAAGATTTAAAAATGACTAGTCAAGCTTTGGGGGTGCATTCAGAGTCAAGCAAAGAAAAGACTGGTAGATATGGCAAAGCATGACTCTGATTAAAAAGGTAAATTTTGTCACATTCCTCAGATTTGATTGGCTTTTTCCCAGTTGCTGAAAATGGTGATAAGTCTGCTATAACCACGGCTCATAGCCAATTGTGATTAAGAAATAAGCAGGATGCCCAGTCCTTCTGAGAGTGTCGGAGCATGATACACAATGGTGATTTTACATTTGTAACTGGGGGCTTCTTTCTTCAAATGCCACCAAGGGACTAATGAGTGTGATTAGAGGCCTAAGTAGAAAAGTTCTCTTGTCCTCCGAGTGTTTGTAGTTATATCAAGAGGCCATGCATATACTTAAAACTCAAACATGCAGATTGCTTTACAGTAAGGATGACCACTTGTAAGGTCACATGTATCCTCTTTCCCCCTCCCCTCGTTTCACTTTCTCCTCCCACATTTGTTTTCATAGAATTTAACCTGAGTAACATACTTTTAGTTCTAAAATTGCAATTAAAAATTCTGCTTAATTTCACTAGTGTGGCTCTAAACCTGAGACTTGAAGAAACCTTTACATTTGGTCTTAAGGGTGAGTGGTGACCCCCTGAATAACTGGACATCTTTGTCTTGGTGACGAATTGTATAACATTGTGTCCTGGTGGCCACCCCAGAAGCAGTAGCTCACTGAGCAGAATGGATAGGGTTGAGATCTGGTGCAGTAACATGGCCTGAAGCAAAATGAGTAGAGAGAGGCACAAAGGGAGAGGGTCAGAGCCTTATGGGAGCTGGTGGGAGCTGCTCATGCAGACATTCCTGCCTTAGCAGATATTGGGTGAATCATGTCCTTCATCTCAGGCACTGCAAACCACCCGCATCAGAGGGAAGCACAGTACTGCTTCTGGGAATTCCAGGTTCCCAAAGGCTAGCAAAGAGCCATTGGAGCCTGGCTGTGGTGATTCAGGCCGCCAGTCCCAACATTTGGGAGACAGAGGCAGGAGGATCTCTGAGTCCAACTTGGTCTACAGTCTACAGAGTGAGTTCCAAGACAGTGAGGGCTACACAGCAAAACCCTGTCTCCAAACAAAACCAAAACCAAACAAACAAAAAACCAGCCGACACTGAAACAAGCCTGCATTCTGCACACCTTGTTCGGGCTTAGCAGTGGCTTGTAGACTAATGGTCTGAGAGGTAAAGTGTCTTACAGGTGGATGTCAGCCTTCTGCACGTCTCATAGGATCGTGTGTGTGTGCTGTGTGCATACATGTCTGTGTGCATGCATGTCTGTGTGCATGCATGTCTGTGTGCATGCATGTCTGTGTGCATACATGTCTGTGTGCATGCATGTCTGTGTGCATGCATGTCTGTGTGCATGCATGTCTATGTGCATGCATGTCTGTGTGCATGCATGTCTGTGCGCATGCATGTCTGTGTGCATACATGTCTGTGCGCATGCATGTCTGTGTGCATACATGTCTGTGGGCATGCATGTCTGTGCGCATGCATGTCTGTGCGCATGCATGTCTGTGCGCATGCATGTCTGTGCGCATGCATGTATGAGAGGTCAAAGTGTCTTACAGGTTGATGTCAGTCTTCTGCACGTCCCATAGGATCATGTGTGTGTGCTGTGTGCATACATGTCTGTGTGCATGCATGTCTGTGTGCATACATGTCTGTGTGCATGCATGTCTGTGTGCATGCATGTCTGTGTGCATGCATGTCTATGTGCATGCATGTCTGTGTGCATGCATGTCTGTGCGCATGCATGTCTGTGTGCATACATGTCTGTGCGCATGCATGTCTGTGTGCATACATGTCTGTGGGCATGCATGTCTGTGCGCATGCATGTCTGTGCGCATGCATGTCTGTGCGCATGCATGTCTGTGCGCATGCATGTATGAGAGGTCAAAGTGTCTTACAGGTTGATGTCAGTCTTCTGCACGTCCCATAGGATCATGTGTGTGTGCTGTGTGCATACATGTCTGTGTGCATGCATGTCTGTGTGCATACATGTCTGCGGGCATACATGTCTGTGGGCATACATGTCTGCGGGCATGCATGTCTGTGGGCATGCATGTCTGTGGGCATGCATGTCTGTGCGCATGCATGTCTGTGCGCATGCATGTATGAGAGGTCAAAGTGTCTTACAGGTTGATGTCAGTCTTCTGCACGTCCCATAGGATCATGTGTGTGTGCTGTGTGCATACATGTCTGTTTGCATGCATGTCTGTGTGCATACATGTCTGCGGGCATACATGTCTGTGGGCATGCATGTCTGTGCGCATGCATGTCTGTGGGCATGCATGTCTGTGCGCATGCATGTCTGTGCGCATGCATGTATGAGAGGTCAAACTGTCTTACAGGTTGATGTCAGTCTTCTGCACGTCCCATAGGATCGTGTGTGTGTGCTGTGTGCATACATGTCTGTGTGCATGCATGTCTGTGTGCATACATGTCTGAGAGATAAAGTGTCTTACAGGTTGATGTCAGCCTTCTGCACGTCCCATAGGATCGTGTGTATGTGCTGTGTGCATACATGTCTGTGTGCATACATGTCTGAGAGGTAAAGTGTCTTACAGGTGGATGTCAGCCTTCTACACGTCCCATAGGATCGTGTGTGTGTGCTGTGTGCATACATGTCTGTGTGCATGCATATGTGATGGTCTTTTGTGGCCTGTGTGCTGTGGCATGTGTATAGTATGTGTGTATGTGCGTGTGCATGTGTGCATGTGTGTGTGCACACACACATATGAATGTGGGTGCACATGTGTATGTCTGTATACTGGTGAAGAAACGCCAGGTTTAGTCTGGCTCTAGGCAGGGTCTCTGGCTCTGTGTACCATAACATGTTTACTAGTTTCGGCTGTAAATTTTCCAAGTATCTCGAGCCTGATTCCTGGCACTGAAATGGTCCTTAGGCTGGCCCAGGGTGACTGATTTACTTCCTGCAGTGTAAATGATGACTTCGCATCCCTTGCTCCTTCGTCCAAATGTCTCCCCACCTGGCTCCAGGCCACTAGCTGTCAGACCACCTGTGCTGGAAGCTCTGCCCATCCCCTGTCCTTCCTGTCATACTTACAGACACACTGCCTACCCCTGACTGTCTCTTAAGTCACAGATTGTGATGCCAGCACCCTTCAGCCTTCTGCTGTCTGGGAGCTGTCATTCCCCTGTGCCCTTTCCATATCTTGGGTCCCCAACATACTTTGTGCCATTCCTCCATCTGATTGCTGCAATTATAGGTTAGAAACACTCTTAGACCTTTGAAGGAGTTACTGGAACTTTAGGATTTTGTGTTGATTTTTGTTTGAGGCAGGTAACCTGGCCATTTTCTCAGTACATTTGAGGATCTTCTGTTGATGAGACTCTGTGGCAGGTTCCCTCTGCTGTCTTTCCTCACCTTTGAACTATTTTTTCAGTTCTCAGTCCCCTTATGGCCTACAGGGCATAACTTACCTATTGCTGGCTACTGAGCATTTCCAGGAAAACATCATGAACTTCTGTGGCCTCCAGTCCCATTGGTTTCATGTGTTAATACATAGATGAATTCCAAGCTGATGTCAAGTGATACCTCAGGGGAGAAGTGTGCGTGCGTGTGTGAGTATGAGTGTCCCCAGGACAGTGGGAGCAAGCAGTCCCCAGACATTCTTTCAACACTGCCCCCCTTTCCATGTAATTACATGTATATTTCCATTTAAATATCCATATTAAAAATTGGAATGAATTTAGGAAAAATCATTTCATTAAAACATGGCCACTGTTGTTTGTCAGTAATAAGGAGACCATAGCCTGGAGGGACATGGCTTGAGCTATTTCTCCCTCATTATTTTCCTTTCCCACCTCTTCAGCGTCTGCACTCCTGCTCTAACACGGGTTTGTGAATAAGAACTAGGAGCCACTGTTTCTGTTTGATGTAGCTGCAGGTAGCTATGCAGCTCTCTGGTGATCTGGGTGGCTTCCAGTTGGTTAGTGCTGTATTCAAAACCTCTAAATTAAATGTATCATGTTCTTTGGATACTTTTAATAAAGTGAGGTTTACATTAATAATCACACACACACACACACACACACACACACACACACACACACACATAAAACCTCTAAGTAGAGAAGTCCAAAAAAGCACATAAGAAACAGGAAAACATGCATGGGGGAAGGGGGAGTCTGACATGTGATCAGGTAGCAGGACCTTGAGATCCAAGCAGACAGCATAGTGGCCACCCTGGCATAGAGGGGCCCTAAAATTATATGGAGTCAGATCATTTGTAACCTTAAAATGCTCAAGAACATTTTAAAAGCAAGCAAGCATGGGTGTTTCCTGCTGAGGACATAGGTGGCGGTACACACCCTTTCTCAGCGTACGCATACCTGGTACCCAGAAGCCTCCATGTACACATGACATGGGACATGAGGCATTGGATGTTGTTAGCAGATCATGTCCTCCTGCAGAGGTGTTGCCCCAAACGAGTCTATGAGGCAGCACTGATATTCTCAGTGTCCTTTGCTGATCTGACCGAAGGACTCTGGGTGCTAAAGCTGTGTTTTTGCTTAGTAGAATGGTGTGTCCAGTCCCAGGCTCCTCCGTGTGGACTGGGATGCTGTATATCCAGTCCCAGGTCCCTCTCTGTGGACTAGGATGTTATGTGATGTTAGTAGACCAGGTCTTCCCTAGCAGAACCCATATCCAGTGAGGGAACAGACACCCACCTCATCAGTCATTCCACTTGTTGGGAAGTGACACCTACTATAACGTAATGGACAGTGGGTAGATCGGCTGCAGAGTGCTGTTCCACTCTGGAATGACCGTCTGTACAGTGACATTCAGACAGGACCAGGGACTCAGAAAGTGGGTAGACCAGCTGTAGAATCCATCTATACACTCTGTTGTTGACAGAGGTTTCTGTCCCACTCGGCTCCACAGCCGTTCAGTCCCAAAAGAAACACACAGAGGCTTACATTAATTATAAACTGGTTGGCCAATTAGCTCAGGCTTCTTATTAACTATGCTCACATCTTACATTAACCTAAAGTTTTTGTCTGTGTTAGCCACTTGGCTTGATACCTTTATCAGGGGCGTTCTCATCTTGCTTCCTCTTGGTTTGGTGACACCTGCAGACTGAGCCTTTCCTCTTCCCAGAATTCTCCTGTTCTGGTTGCCCCACCTATACTTTCTGCCTGGCTACTGGCCAATCAACATTTTATTAAATGAATACAACTGAGAAATCTTTACAGGGTGCAGACCATTGTCCTATAGTACCCCCCTTTTTTTCAAAACAAAAACTCTGAATCTAATCTTCCTTGTTTAGCTTTTCTTCCTGACTATTATCCATAACAGCTTGTAACCAACACTCTAAACAAAGACAAATATCCATATTCCATTTTTTTTGGGGGGGGGGAATGTGGGCATAGTTTTCCAGGCTACTTCTTGCGATTGGGGGCACTGATAATCTTATAGGGAAGTAAAGAAAATTTAGAATTTTGGGCAAGTCCTGACTATAATATTCTGTGAAGCTTGATCATCTCAGCCAGCAGTCTTGAGGCTGTTCAGGATGTAGAACTCAGACATCTTGGCCATCTGCTCCTATCAGAGATTTCTCAGGGGATCTTCCTTGATCAAACCTGATTTTTCTTAACCCAGAATAAATCCAAAGCCTTTAATTTCCTGTTGAAACAAAAACAAAACCTCCTCTCCAAAATAACATATCTTTTGACTTAAATTTTGAAGTGAAGGCATTTTCAAAATATATATGTTAGATTAATCCAGCAGCATTTATAATCAAATGTCTTTTAGTAGCTGTTGCTCCTTCCTCAGTCATCAAACTATTCAGAGACAATAACATACAGTATCCAGACTCTCTGTGTATTTTTCATCTTTATGTGGCTTTATTTTAAACTATTTTTTTACTTTTATTTTTAATTTTTGGTTTTTTGAGACAGGGTTTCTCTGTGTATCTTTGGCTATCATGGAACTCACTCTGGAGACCAGGCTGTTCTTAAACTCACAGAGATCTATGTGCCTTTGACTCCCAAGTGCTGGGATTAAAGGTGTGTGCCACCACACTTAACTACTCTCTTTCTTTCTTTCTTTCTTTTTTTTTATTTCTTTCTCTCCTTCCTTCCTTCCTTTCTTTTTTTTCTTTTAAGGACTTTATTTTTTTCTTTTCACTGCAAAGCTTACATATATTTTTAACACACTGTAAACCATTTAAAGGTTTGTTTTCTTGTTTGCATGTTTGTTTCTGAATCAATATTTACTGTGTAGCTCTCTTTTTCTCATGTCATGAATCTTTAATTTTCTAATCAATGTGGCTAGGTCTAAAGCTGTGGCCTCAATGGCTGGATCTACCCCATTTCTTAGTTTTCTGAGAGTCTAGCCTCATGGGGGAGGTACTGGCTGGAGCCATGTTTATTGCTATAACTCTATGGAGTTTAAAGGTCTCAGCCACCACCAAGAAGCATGCTGATGGCTATTCATAAACACCATTTAAGTGTTTGGTGGTGGTCCTCTTAAAAGAGCTGCAAGGTTTTTGCAGCTAAAGCTGAGTCAGGCAGCCTCTCTTAATGAGATGCTTTCCCCTAGCAAACAAAGTCCACACTAGAAAATGTTGCTAACAAGAGCTGTGCTTAACTCTGTTCTTTTGTGTCTAGAATTACTTCCCAAGCTCTCTCAGGTTTTGTGTGGGTGTAGTTGTCCCTGTTGGAACCATTTGTTGACAGAGGTTTCTGTCCTGCCTGGTCCTACAGGCGTTAAGTCTTAAAGAAACACACAATGGCTTACATTGATTATAAACTGGTTGGCCTAGTAGTTCAGGCTTTCTTATTAACTAATGCTTACATCTTACATCTTACTTACCTGTGTTAGCCACATGGCTTGGTACCTGTTATCACCAAGGCATTCTCATCTTGTTTCATCTTAGTTTGGGTTTTTATTAAACCAATACAACTGACAAATCTTTACAGGGTACAAGACCATTGTGCCACAGCACTATGTAGTGCTGTCCCACACCGGAATGGCCTTTGTACATCAACATTCAGACACGACCAGAGACTCAGAGGGGGGGGAGGAAGGAACCTGTTTGAGCCAAATAACAATGAATTCTTGTATGTTCATGTGGACACTTCTGACCCAGCAGAGCCTGCGAGAACATCTGGGAAAAGCCCCTACCACATTTGTTAGCCACACTGTGTGGATCACTGTAGTCCCATCATTTCACTCTCACCCCATGTTTCCAACGGGAAGGCTTCATGATTGTCTGGAGAAGGGCATTTGCATTTCTGTTGTTTGCAGGATATGATGATTTTACTTGTTTTTGTTTCCACAGGGTCCGTCCTGCTGGGAAGATGTCTTAATTCCAAACCGGATGAGTGGCGAGTGCCAGTCTCCAGATTGTCCTGGAACCAGAGCAGTAAGTCTCTGACTAAATAAATTACTTATATTAAAATATAACGGCTTTCTCAGGGTTTACTAGGAGATTAGGAGAGAGGCCGGAGGTGTCAGCTGACTTCCTCCAGCCAGTGATCCTATGAGAAGTAGGTTAATGTTCAGATGTGCTAGCAACGTTTGCCAGACTCTCCCTGTGCTGTTGGCTTAACTGTCACTTCCCCTGTAGCAGCCACTTCTGGTGATGTACAAAGGCAATGAGGAGAGCTCGGAGTGGGAGAGGAGCTGACCACCAGGATGAGCACACAAATTTGTTGTCCCTTGCCAAGTGCTGAGCCTGAAAGCATACGTGCAAGTAGCATTATAAGGACCAAGAATGTTATATCTAGGAATATATATATAAATATATATATATATATCATATAGATGTATGCATGCAATAATAATTAGTGGAAAAAATGGCCTTGAATTTGCTCTCCAGGGTTCATGAGATCTTATCTCAAAAACCAAGGTAGAGAGTTATTTGAGGATGACATCCAGGTTAATCTCACATGTTCCTATTCTCATGCTTGCCCACACATATAAACATGTACACACACACACACTCAGGTTGAGTGCTCAGTTCCCAGTACTGCCCGCAGCTCAGATGCCATTTGCAAGCCCCATGTTTCTCCTGAGAATCCGTCCAACCAGATAGAAATTGGGGTTCCTGCAGCCTCTTCTGCTGGGTTTAATTGTTCAGGGAAGCCCTTACTTCCCAGAGACAGCCAGTCACAAACGTGCTTTTTAACATACAACAGACACCGCCTGGAAGACCACAAGCATCATAAAATGTACCTGCTGGGAAGCAGGTACAGAGACTCAACTGTGCATTTCCAAAGTCACTCTGAAATGTGCCCATTTAAAAGCCTTATGCTGACATTCGGAGGTGGTTAAAGAAGTGTCAAAGAAGGTCTGGTTCTGAGCCTGGCAAAAGAAAAATGAGATCGAATGCCGTTTTTTCTCCCCATCCTGTATCTCGTGTTTCTATTCCACACCAACCAAATATTCATCTTTTGGTTCATTTCTTTCCCCTCTTGCTGCTTTCTGAAGTTATGGGAAGTTAGCTGATGGGTTCTATGACTGAATTGCAGCTACTGCCTTTTCTGTGTGCCTTTCCCTCTTCACAGCCCACACTTCACACAGAGGAGATGCTTCCCAGAGACCCTGGGCTCTAAAGTTTTCTCTCACATGATGCTTATCATTGTCAGCATGTTTATATCATTTGTGTAATGCAGTACGTTCAATCTCAAAAACCTCAGGCCAGTCCTTCTCTGGCTCTATGCATTTCTGGATCTGAAAACACTGTCACGGTGCCAACACAAATGTCGGTGTTGGTTCACAGACTGTCACAGCCAGTTGGCAGTTCATATCTTCTCTAAGGAGCAAAGTCTGTCAACAGCAATAGGTACAGTGTTTGAGCTGAATCGTTACATGGGCCTGCTCTCGCCGGTCTGCCTGGTGATGGCAGGGATGCTGAGGGTGGGGAGCAGCGGGCAGACAAGCATTCTCCATCATGCTGGGTTCCGGACTACAGACAGACTCTTTATGAATGCAAAGGCCAAAGAAAGAAATCTTTTTTTTTATTGAGAAAAAAACAATTTCCGCCTCCTCCCAGCCTCCCACTCCTCCCCCCCTCCGCCCACTCCTCTCCCCCTCCCCCACTCCTCTCCCCCTGCCTCTCCAATCTGAAGAGCAGTCAGGGTTCCCTGCCCTGTGGAAAGTCCAAAGTCCTCCCCCCTCCATCCTGGTCTAGGAAGGAGAACATCCAAACTGGCTAGGCTCCCACAAAGCCAGAACATGAAGTAGGATCAAAACCCAGTGCCATTGTCCTTGGCTTCTCAGCAGCCCTCATTGTCTGCCATATTCAGAGTCCGGTTTTATCCCATGCTTTTTCAGTCACAGTCCAGCTGGCCTTGGTGAGCTCCAATAGATCAGCCCCACTGTCTCCGTGGGTGGGTGCAACCCTTGTGGTCCTGACTTCCTTGCTCATCTTCTCCCTCCTTCTGTTCCTCATTGGGACTTTGGGAGCTCAGTCCAGTGCTTCAGTGTGGGTCTCTGTCTCTATCTCCATCCATTGCCAGATGAAGGTTCTATGGTGATATGCAAAATATTCATCAGTATGGCTATAGGATAGGATCATTTCAGGTTCCCTATCCTCAGCTGCCCCAGGAACTAACTGGGGACCTCGCCTAGGGCACCTGGAAGCCCCTCTAGGTCCAAGTCTCTTCCCAACCCTAAGATGGCTCCCTTAATTAAGATATGTGCTTCCCTGCTCCCCTATCCAACCTTCCTTTATCCCAATCATCCCGTTGCCCCAAGTTCTTCCCATCCTACCCTTCTCACTTTTCTCTCCCCATCTCACCTTACCCCCTTCCACCCCACCCTTAAGATCCCAATTTTTGCCTGGCAATCTTGTCTACTTCCCATACCCAGGAGGATAGCTATATGATTTTCTTTGGGTTCACCTTCTTATCTAGCTTCTTTAGGATAACAAATTATAGACTCACTGACCTTTATTTATGGCTAGAACCCAATTATGAGTGAGTATATCCCTTGTTCATCTTTTTGGGTCTGGGTTACCTCACTCAGGATATTATTTTCTATTTCCATCCATTTGCATGCAAAATTTGAGAAGTCATTGTTTTTTACCGCTGAGTAGTACTCTAATGTGTATATATTCCACACTTTCTTCATCCATTTTTCCATTGAAGGACATCTAGGTTGTTTCCAGGTTCTGGCTATTACAAATAATGCTGCTATGAACATAGTTGAACAAATGCCCTTGTCATATGATCGGGCATCTCTTGGGTATATTCCCAAGAGTGGTATTGCTGGGTCCAGGGGTAGGTTGATCCCGAATTTCCTGAGAAACCGAAACACTGCTTTCCAAAGTGGTTGCTTCCTCCACAACCTCTCCAGCAGAGGCTATCATTGGTGTTTTTGATTTTAGCCAATCTGACAGGTGTAAGATGATATCTCAAAGTTGTTTTGATTTGCATTTCCCTGATCGCTAAGGAGGTTGAGCATGACCTTAAGTGTCTTTTGGCCATTTGAACTTCTTCTGTTGAGAATTCTCTGTTCAGATCAGTGCCCCATTTTTTAATTGGGTTAATTAGCATTTTAAAGTCTAATTTCTTGAGTTCTTTATATATTTTGGAGACAAAAAACCCAGGATAGCCAAAACAGTCTTATATAATAAAGGAACTTCTGGAGGCATTACCATCCCTGACTTCAAACTCTACTACAGAGCTACAGTATTGAAAACAGCTTGGTATTGGTATAAAAACAGAGAAGTCGGCCAATGGAATCATATAGAAGACCCAGACTTTAACCCACAAACCTATGAACACCTCATTTTCGATAAAGGAGCTAAAAGTATACAATGGAAGAAAGAAAGCATCTTCAACAAATGGTGCTGGCACAACTGGATGTCAACCTGTAGAAGAATGAAAATTGACCCATATCTATCACCATGCACAAAACTCAAGTCCAAATGGATCAAAGACCTCAATATCAGTCCGAACACACTGAACCTGATAGAAGAGAAATTGGGAGGTACCCTACAATAGATGGGCACAGGCGATCGCTTCCTATGTGTAACCCCAGCAGCACAGACATTAAGGGCAACATTGAATAAATGGGACCTACTGAAACTGAGAAGCTTCTATAAAGCAAAGGACACTGTCACTGAGACAAAAAGGCAACCCACTGACTGGGAGAAAATCTTCACCAACCCTGCAACAGACAAAGAAAGAAATCTTAAAGAAAATGATGACCTACATGTCAATCACAAATCGTGATGCAGCCTTGTGAGTTTCCCACTGGTGTAAAATTAAAGTATATTGTTTTTAGAGCAGAATTCTTAAGTATAATTAACTATGCATGTGTATGAATATGTATAATTATGCTATATATAAAACAATAGACGTGATTTTATATAATTACGAAATGTATGCGTGTTGAGATATATATATACATATGTATATACATATGTATCAACAGATGGAATGATAAACAGGTAGATAGAAAGATGGTTGGTATATGTGTGTATATATATACATATATATGGTATTTATCTCTGTTGTATATGACATCTTGAACTCTATATATTTAAAATTCAAAAGAACAGAGTTCCTAATCTATTCCTAATTAGTATTTATCTATTAAAATATAGTCTAACTAGTTCACTTTCAGGAGCATCAAGATTTAACTTCAGTTATTGAAGTAATTAATATGGAGACTGAGGAGATGGCTCAGTTGGTAAACGCTTGTGCTACAAACGGAAAGACCGGAGCTTGATTCTCAGAGTGCACATTTTCAAAACGCCGGGTATGGTGTCACATACTTGTAATGGCCAGTGCCAACGAGGCGGAGAAAGTAGATTTCTGAGGCTCTTTGGCCAGATAGCCACCTACTTGATGAATTGTAGGCTCAGTGAGAAATCCTGCCCTGAAGCAAAAGATATGGACAACATCTGAGGAAGGACACTGAGATCTGCATGTCTCCTGGATCCGCATACATGCACACAAAGTAAGATATGGACTGCATCTGAGGAAGGACACTGAGATCCGCGTGTCTCCTGAATCCGCATACATGCACACAGAGGAAGATATGGACCGCATCTGAGGAAGGACACTGAGATCTGCATGTCTCCTGGATCTGCATACATGCACACAAAGGAAGATATGGACAGCATCTGAGGAAGGACACTGAGATCCGTGTGTCTCCTGGATCCGCATACATGCACACAGAGGAAGATATGGACAGCATCTGAGGAAGGACACTGAGTTCCGTGTGTCTCCTGGATCCGCATACATGCACACAGAGGAAGATATGGACAGCATCTGAGGAAGGACACTGAGATCCTTGTCTCCTCTGAATCGCACACACACACACACACACAAAGAAAGCAACACATAAAAATGCAGTTCACCCTAGTGCACTTTAGACAGGGCGCACTTCACTGGCTCAGGTATACAGTAATAGCTGTATCTTATGAAGGAGCGTGGCATTTGTTTTGACAAACACCTTAGCCTTTCCCAAATAATCAGCTTACAGGGAATTTGCTTGAGATTAAAAGTGGACACAATCAATTAGAATTTTCTGTGCTGGTGCAATTAATTCAACTTTGGATATGGCAGAAGGCTTTGCATTTGCTATGCAAATTCCTTTATATTTTCCTTCCTCAGTAGTCTTAACAGTTGAGATCATGTCTGTACTGTGTCTGTCTGTCTGTTGGAGAACATGTGTTTATCTCAGTTACACACATAGGCTAAGGAGAACCCAGAGGTTCTGATGTCTCCCAAAGGCATGAAGTCTACTATCAAACATTTCCCTGCCATGCCCCATGGCCTCAGTGGTATGCCCGTGTACACGAGTCATTTCTCGGGCAGCTGCACTGTGAAGGGACCCCATTAACCCAAATCCATGCTCACGCATCCGTGGGAGTGTCTTACCAGGGCCCCAGCAGTCTCAGGGGACCGCGGGTCAGCTGTATGTGGAGGGTGGCAGATGAGAGCAGAGGCAAACCAAACGAGGAATGGACTTGTTCACTCCCCTTTCGTTCTGCCCTCTGGCTCCACAGAAGACAAATGCTCGCTCTGCCCTTAGACTTTTCTCCTCAGTCATATTTTCTTAATTCTAAATAAAATTGAATTGTGAAAGCTTCGAAGTCAAACTCAGATGATGATTGAGTGGTGTCTGAGTGTGACGAAATGTTCTCTGTTGTCTGACATGCTATTTGGGTGACAAACTAGAAACTTCTAAGGGCATTTTTCAAAAACCAATCAAGTATTCAGACTCAAGGGCAGCTTATATCTAAACCAAGTTTTCAGTGCCTGATAAGAAAGTTTCCTGTTCTTTTCTGAGTTGCTGAATTATTTTTATTATGATGGAACTGGATATCATTTAGCAAAATTAAATAAACACCAAATTTTTGTTCATATATGAAAATGTACTAATCTAAGAAGTATTGTTTTAGGGTACTTTTTTGAGAATTTCATAAAAATATGCAATTCTTTTGATCATTATCACTCCCCACTTCCCCCACTGAACTCAGAAGTGTGGTTTTTAAAGATGCGAGAGGAGGTTAGGAACCTTCAGAAATCTGCACCCCTGTGGCAAGTGTCTCCATGTAGCTCACACCGCCTTAGCATGGATGAGGAATTCACTTCTATCAGCATCCAAGCAATGTAGCAACCCCATAATGCTCGAGTGCTAGGAAAAAAGAAAACAACAACATGAAAAACAACTCTTTGCCGCTGTAGCCAGGAATCCCAAGTTCTTCTTATTCTTGATGTCATGAGTCTCAGCCCTGTATTTTATGCTGTCCTTTGGATATGAAGAAATAATGTGTCCGTGTTACCACAGTAGTGTTTGTCTTAATTAGGATTTCCGTTGTGATAACAACAACCATGAGGAAACATAACCCTGGGAGAAAGAGTGATTTCATCTTACTCTTCCAGGCAATGGTCGAGCGGTGAAGGAAGTCAGAGCAGGAACCAAAATGATGGCCATGGAGGGGTGCTGTTCTCCTGGGCCACCCACAATGGGCCAGACCCTCTCACATCAACCATCAACTGAGAAAATGGCCCCACAGACTTGCCTACAGCCCAGTTTTATGAAGGCATTTTCTCTATTAAGAGTCTTTCCTCCCAGATGACCCCACCTTGTGTCAAGTTGACGTAAAAGTAGCCAGCCCAGTGTTTTAATGTGAGAGCTTTAAATCTTCCACTAATTCCAGACCCTTCAAATTTTTCTATTAATGATTCTAAAACTAGACTGTCATTGGGGAAAGAAAGACACAACTTGATTATATCTTAGACAACAAAGAATTAGCAAAGGAATTCCTCACGATTCCTCGTGATTGATGAGTGAAAGGAGGACCTCTGGATCGGCAGGTTTTAGATCAGAAAGATATATTTATCTGCCAGAAGGGTGGCAGAAGTATGAAACTATTTTCTAAACAATTATAACTGAAATCCTGAGAGCTGGAGGGAAGCCGGCTCTCGTGTCAGTGTTAGCAGCACTGAAGACCTCAGATGGGGTGGCAGATGAGACATAAATGAGAATATCAGGGCTTAGGAATGTGACGGAGCCCTGAGATAGCCTCAGCGCGGACATACAGGAGGCCGATGGAGTGAGAACAGAGGAAAGCTGTGAGAGTAATGGGCGGGAGAAAGAGGCCTGGTCCAGGGCTGGGAAAGAGCCTTCTTGGTCCTCCAGCAGGTGACTGATGGCTGGAGAGCCCGCACTTCATCATGCCTTGATGGCGGTCATTAAGGAGCCCTCATCTCTCTCGCTCGGGTCAAACTCTCTCTCTCAGAAAGTTATCAGGGGACCAGAGTAAATTTATTTTCAAAAGTACACACTGATTTTTTTTTCTCTTAAAGCTAGTTTTCCAAACAAGATTTAAAATGGGAAGTGTTATTATATGGGCAATCAAATTTGAATAGACTCCATGAGTTTGTGACCCACACATGGGTAGCATATCGGCTTCTCATGGTTCTTCAGATTCTCACAGCCTCTGAGGTCCCAGGCAAGGATCATGGCCCTTGATGCTTACAGTTTGGGGAAAGAAACTCCAAAGCGATCTTTTTAGCAATGTTTTCTTTGGGTGAAAACAAAAAAAAAAAAATGCCTAAAGTTTAGAACAAGAAAAATATAATTTATAAAATCTGTGTCTTTCCACGGAGAGAACTATAGCAACCATCCCATAGCACGGTTGATTGTTGGTTACTGTCAAACAGCAGCCACAGCCAAGACTGGTCTGGAGAAGGGTCTGTGTGGGAAGAAAGGACAGTGCTCAAACTCGGCAAAGCAAGGACAAGAGGGCGTGGCTAAGCGACCGTGCCAGGCTGGGGGCGGAAATGAGACTTTCATACACTGCTTTCCCGGGGAGAGGAATCCAGTGGGCCCCAGACACCTAGACAGGTGATTGCACCATGACCTAAGTGTCGGTGAGGCTGAGCCGACCCAAAGGGGCATCTCCGTGAGGACAGAGCAGAGGTCAGCAAGGTCGTGTAGCCTGGGTGCCAGGGAAGAACAAAACGGTGGTTCTGGGGTTAAGGGAAAGGGAAATTCCAGAGCTGGCTTTCAGAGACTGGGGGTGGCGGCTGAGTGGGGAACAGGGAATTTCCACCGCAATAGCCAGGCAAGAAGAGCACATTCATCAGATACAAAAACTGAGGGGTGCTAGGGATGGGAAGTTCAGACTCATTCGGTGCACGCATTTCCATTAAGGGCTATTGGGGAGAAAGCCAACACTGTCAGCTCTGCCTCAGCCCTGCCCTATGCTGCTCTCCTGGGGTTTGTCAGAAAGGTCAAGGGCACAGGATGTTCAGAAAGCAAGATGGGAGAGAATTCAGCTTGTATTGTGCAGGGTCAGCAGGACCGGCCAGAGAGGTCTGGTCAGTGGGTAGGAGTCTGGCTAAAGCTATAGAGGGAGACCACAGCCGAGGGTGCAATTGGGAAATAAAAATACACAGAGTGCAGTTCCCCTTGTGTGTCTCCTCTGTCTCCTCCTGTTTAGTTTGGGAGAGGATTTTTATGTCATGGACCCTCACCCTGTTGAAGTTTAAATAATTTCAAAGGCAGAGCACGCAGGCGAGCTAGTTAGGATAGTAACAGTATGAAGACCAAAAGGGAAAGAGGAGATTTTGAAAACAAAAAAAAATTAATTATTCTTTAGCTTTATTCCCCTCCCCCACAACACACACATTGAACCCCTGGGGTGCTGTGAATCAAGGTAAATGAGCACTGGGGTTTGCCTTTCCGAAAGCTAGAAACATAACAAACAAATGAGATTTGGGTCTGGAGTTGATTAGAAGAACCGCACTTCTATTGTATTGATTGGGTCATTAAAAGCGGCCATATGGTTGTTTTCTGTCTTAACTGTTCACATTTCCCCAGCATGCTCCTCAGCAGGGGTCTGTCTACTGGTTGATTGAAAATCTGTCTTTATCTATGACTCTCTGTTATCTGCAGTGGCCAGAAGTGGCTGGCCCACGGAGAGGGACGCCTCTCCTCTGCCTTCTCCCTGTCGCTGGCTTTTGTGTCTCTCACTGGAAAGCCCAAAGCCTCTTGCTCTTGTCGTCAGCGTCTCAAACTATAAAGGGGTGCAGAGACAGTAGGATTGTTTCCTGAGGAACGTTGAGGTATTTGTGCAGTTGACCTGTCCTTAAAGATGGCTGAGGTGACTGGAGCTGTAAGCCTGACTTTTGTCCTGTCCACCGACCCCTATCCGTTCCTGGTTCTCTATTTTGGGAATGAAGACTGTATATCATTTTTGGAATTTCACTCAGCAGGTTGTGCGGTCCCGACTCCTGTCAATTCTCCTTGGTTCTTGAAAGCAAAAAGTTTTTGGAGATTGTAGACCTGTCTTTATCTGAAGGCGTTCCACCTTACAGAGAAGTATCTGTGTTCCCCTGGTTCCCAACAGTCATTTTCCCTAAAGTTATCTCATTGTTCATCTCTTGCCTGCTGTCTTATAAAAATGAACCATTTCTGTGTGATTCTACCATACCATTAAAACTACACCGAAGCTCATAAAAATCCCTAAAGACATTAAATGGCTCTATATTGTACAATTAAGACTCATATCACTTAGCACTTAGCACAATGTCCCTCTATGAAAACCTTTTCTGGGATCCAATTTAGTGTTTACGGTGATTATTAATTAGTACAAGACAAGTATTTGAATTTGGACATTTCCTTGTTAAAACAGTGGAAATGTTTTAATGGTCTCGCCCCTGAGAAGAGCTCCAAGAAGAGCCATATACTTTGAGAATGGAGTCATTCATTTGAATAAAGGCAGAGAGGAATGCCTTGCAAGGCTAGTTATGTGTAAGTGATTATGCAGTCGACCTCCTCCCTAGGACAGAGCCATCAAACTCCTGCACTGGATTTCAGTGTCCTGTGACGACTTATGCTGGGGCTGCAGACCAGACTGCTCAGCCGCACGGTGGAGTCCAAATGAACCCTATGGCCCAAGAGAGTAAACTGAAGAAAGATTGGCCACACCAAAAACTTACCTTGAATACTAAGAAGTCGCAATCAGTCAAAATCAGGACATAAGATTGATTGGCTGGTGTAAGTAATCTTAAATACTAAGAAGTTGCAATGATTCCAAATCAGGACATAAGCACTGTTGGAAGCATGACATCATATTGAGAGCTAATTTGTCTAAATTTGCCACATTTTCTTTCCAACTTTGGCAACTACCGTACTTCCTCTAAATTCCGTCACAGATGCTACAGGAGCCCTCAGAGGACACTGCCGAATGCAACTGGAAACAGTGAGGGTAACACTTGAGAATGGTAAAGCTGAGGTCAGTTTAAAGGGCGAGAGAGACAGCCGTGCCAGGCAGTGGAGGCAGGATGGCAGTTGGAGGGCTGAGGGGATAGTGTTTTTCTTCCTGACACTGCCGCTTTGTGGTTAAAGATGAGTCAATGCCAAAGGCCAATGCTTGGAGGACTCCCTAGGGGCCACAGGCTCGGGAATAACAAAGCAGGCTTCATGTGGAGGTGACCCTGGTTTTGAGATTGTACTCTGGTGTCTAGCTCCACAGTGATCATGTCCTCTCTCTCAAGTGCAGTATCTCCCCTCTCTTCTGCTCCCCCCCCCACACCTTTTTTTTTTTGAGACAGTATTTCTAGAGTTCCTGACTATGCTGGAACTCCCTCTGTAGACCAGGCTGTCCTCAAACTCACAGAGACCCACCTATCTCTGCCTGTTAAGGGCTAGGATTAAAGGGTGTGCCGCCACCACCCAGCTACTGCTCCCTTCTTTTCTTCTGCCCTTGGCCCCCTGCCCCTCCATCACCACATCTCCTGAACAGCTCCCAAAATAATGAACACCAAAATTAACCAGGTATCCATCGTGACAACACCGGCTTCTATATTTGTGTTCAGGACATATCCATATAATTAACATTAAAGAGACACAGCTTCTATGTATAAATTTGTGTGTGTCTCTGTGTGTAAAACAATAATAAATAAGAAGCCATAATTTTGAGAGGGAGTGGGGAAGGCACAGAGGAGGAAATAATGTAAATAGAGTACCTATATATGAAATTCTCAAAATTGAGATTGAAAAAATTTTCAGAAGCTTTCCCAGTGATGCTACAGGAGGAGATGGCTCCAGGAGGGGAGATGGCGAAGGAGCTTCATGCCTCGGCCCTGCACTTAGGGTCCTTCTGCCAACATCTGCCATTTACGTGCACAAATAAGGATTCAGCAATTGCAATGCCCACCTTTGATCCTCCTTGCCTGTTTCTAGGTAGGGCAGAGATAAGCAGTCTCTACCAAACACTGCCGAGATTGCAAATTTGCTGCTAAGTGATTTTTTTTAAGGACTGAGTACAATAACAACTTACAGAATCGCCCTAGGTGCCCATCAACAGATAAACAGATACAGAAAATGCTACACACACACACACACACACACACACACACACACACACACACACAATGGAGTTTTTGTCAGACATAAAGGAGAACGAAGTTATGTTGTTTGCAAGGAAATGGATGGAACTGGAGGTCTATTAAACAAAATAAACCAGGCACAGGAAGGCAAATAGCACATTCTTTTTATTTGTGGATCTTAGATTGTATATGAATACATATAGCACATGCCTCTGTCTAAGGAGCAGGAGGAGGCCTGGGGAGGTGATATAGGGATGAAGAGGAGGGAGGAGGGAGGGTGGGTGTGGTCTAATGTGTGGGAAATAGGAAAACATTTGCCTTTATGAAGCCTAGTGTTCTACACAGAGAATACAGCAACAAGAAAACCACAGAAACAGCATTGTGAGTGTTTTCCACACACCAGAAGACGACTGTTGAGCCTTCCACAGTGTTTGATGTGTCATGCAACTCTTTGGGGGATTAGGCACACTCTGAAATGAGCAGTCCTCTGTTTGCTTGTCTGCCTGTCCATTTGAGTGCCTATGTGTGACAGTTTCATAGACCATGGGGCAAATTAGAAATCAGACGAAGATTTGGTGGTCAGGGGAATCAGCATAGAATGGAGTGGGCTTGGAGCAGCTTTCGGGGGACAAGCTAATATTGTCTCCTATGCACCTTTACTGAGTTTTAGTGTTAGCTAGACATACCAGCACTCTGAGTCAAACCTCACACAGGCACGAACAAGGCACACCTGGGAATTGTCACCATGTAGCTGTCGGCTATAACTGTGTCATGTCTGCTAAAGTTATCACTAGGTTTAGTACGTTATTTGTCCAGTCACTTGTCAGTGATACAGTCACACATGACTTTATGGAATGGCTTATTTCATAGTGGTTACATTTTCACGAAAAGAAAAGCTTAATATGAATTTGCCAAGCAAGAGTTTGGTCAGGGAGCCAGAGGAACTTGATCTACCAAAGGTATCCAATCAAGACTTGGCATTGTCATCTACAATTGTGTTGAGACACATTTATAGCTACCCGGGGACACTTGTGGTCTGTGGCCTGGAGGTCTGACATACCTGTAAGACTCTTGTTCTGATACACAGAGACTCATGACAACAGACATATCAGTGCATTTCTCAAACGCTTGCTTTATGTGTGTGTGTGTGTGTGTGTGTGTGTGTGTGTGATGAAAGAGAGAGAGGGAGAGGAGAGAGGGAGTGTGTGTGTGTGTGTGTGTGTGAGAGAGAGAGAGAGAGAGAGAGAGAGAGAGATGAAAGAGAGAGAGGGAGAGGAGAGAGGGAGTATGTGTGTGTGTGCACTGTGTGTGCGCAGTAGCCATGGAGACCAGAATAAGGAGTTGCAGATAGCTGTGAACACCTGGTGTGGGTGCTGGGTACAGACATGGGTCCTCTAAAAGAGCATTAAGGGCTCCTAATTGCCAAGCCACCTCTCCAGCCCCAATACCACATTTTTAAAGGTCACACTGAAAGTGTAATTTAGAGTCATTATACTCCATTGTTGCTGAATTATTTTCATGATAAATGTTACATTTTCTAATCATAAGAACATTGTGTTTCTTGAAAACAAATAGTTCATTTACTTTTACATAAAGTGTAAAACTCGTCTTAATGAAACTACCTACCAATAATCACTCTGAATACCGAATTGAAATTCCAGTCTATTCACTGCGTATGTATCTGTGTCCGAATATGGACACTGAAAATTGGGCTGTTGCTCAGACATGTCCTAATAACGTGTGTTTTTACATCTTGTATGTTGCTCAGTTCACATATTAAGATGTGAAGGTTTAAATCAGTGGTTCTCAATCTTCCTAATGCTGCAACCCCGTAACACAGTCCCTCATGCTGCGGTGACCCCCAACTGTAAAATTTTGGGGGCTACTTCTTAGTTGTAATTTTGCTACTGTTGTGAATTGTAATGTAAATATCCATGTTTTCCAATGATCTTAGGTAACCCCGGTAATTGGGTCTTTCAACCCCAAGGGGTCGCAACCCACAGGTTGAGAACCACTAGTCTCCATGCTGTTTTCAGTAGCGGCTCCTGCTTCATTCTTTGTAAAGGAGATACAGTTGCTAAGCGTGGACGCTGGTCCACATTTTATTGGACAGACAGGCACTGATAATTTCCTCCATGTCTGCCTCTATAAATTTGGTCAGTGTCAGACAGACCCTGGAGCAGAACGGCAGCCTCAAGACCTGTGATTTAAGGTCTTAGGGGCTTCACTCACAATGGGTTGGCAAGGTTGCCGAGGTTCTACCCACCCTACACCAATGAGAAGGTGGTTGCATTGAGGTCTTCACCCTCCAAAGTATTTCTGGGTCAGTTACTTAGGTGAAACCTGGAAATTTGTGTTAAATCACTCCGCTCCAATTATGATAGGAGTCTTTTCTGTTCATCTTTATGGTTATTTCCTTTTTTATATATAATTTTACATTATTGATAATTATTTCTTTTTGCTGTTGTTTGGTTTCCTCTTATTTATAAGTAGCATAGATGAGCCTTGAATTTATTAGTAGTAATAGTAGTATTTCAATTTTATGTGTACGACTGTTTGGGCAGCATGCACGTCTAGTGTGTCACATATATGCAGTGCCTGCAGAGACCAGAAAAGGACTTCAGAGTCCCTGGGACTCAAGTCACACATGGTTGTGAGCCATCAGGTGGATGCAAGAATCAAACCCAGATCCACTGGAAAAATTAGCAAATGCCCCTAAACACAATCATCTCACCAGCCTGAATTCTTGATCCTCCTGCCTCTTCCTTTAAGTATTAGGATCACAGTCATGCACCACCACATCTGGCATAAACGTGTGTGTGTGTGTGTGTGTGTGCTTGAGTGTATATGAGTACAGGTTATCTGATGTGGGAGTCCCCTCTGTGTGCTGTGATTACCATTAATGAATATGAAACTGCTTTGGACCTATAGCAAAGCAGAACTTAGGTAGTCAGGGAAAGCTAGGCTGAATGCTGGGAGAAAGAAGGGTGGAGTCAGGGAGCCCCCATGGAGCCACCAGAGTCAAACATGCTGAAACTTTGCCAGTAAGCCACTGCCACATGGTGATACACAGATTAATGGAGATGGATTAACTTAATATGTAAGAGTAAGGCAATAAATAAGAAGCTAGAGCTAATGGGCTAAGCAGTGATTTAATTAATACAGTTTGTGTGTGATGGTTTCGGGTCTAAGCTAGCCAGGTGGCCAGGAACCAGCAAGCAGCTCTCCTTACTGCAGTTACACATGCAAAGGTCCAAGGATAACCTTGAGATTCCATCTCCACTTCCCATCTTTGCAGTGGTGGCTCTCTTGTTGTCTTGTTACTGTGCTGTGTACTCTAAAATGGTCCACAAGCATCTAGGAATTCTCCTGTTTCCACCTCCCACCTCACCCAGAGTGCTTTACCTGGGTCCAAGAATGCAGACTCGGGTCACCAGGATTGCAAGCAGGCCAAGTACATCTATCCTTGTTACCCTTAGTGTGCCATATAGGCTAAAATATTTTTTCACCAGAAAGTAATATAGCCCACAGGCCTTTGTATGGTATTTCATGACTCTTTGGACCCTAAATCTTGATTTTAATTAGAGAAGTTATCTTTGTAGGCCCTTGCCTTTCAGCCTACCCCTCAGTAGGATTTTCTCTTCTCTGAAGGTCACTGAAGAGCTTTGCTGAAGTCTTCCTGGCTTATTTATAGCCTCGCGTTTTCAAATGTCTAAAGATTTGATCCTTAGTGATATCATTTCAGTGTGAAAGGTTTTGTGTGAATTAGATTTTATTTCTTTCTCCACGCCAAGTTCACAAATTGTTTGTTTTCTGTATTATCTGTTGAATAAAACATAGCTCCACGGACTCGAGATAAATCTAGAGTGTTCTGCTCACTTCTGCCTCCAGACCGCATGGCCTTGACCCTTGGCACAGAACACACACTGGGGTATCAGGGAGGGCCAGAGCATGTGACCCACAGTGCTCTCGTCGCCTTTGCTGATCTCACATGTTGCTCCTTCCACGAGCTTCCAGAACGGCCTATCCATTTTAAAATGAGGTAGATGAACTTGTTGTTACAAGCATATTGTCTTAGAGAAGTAGTTAAGAAAGAATGCGATTTGATCCCAAACTATACAGTAGTAAAGGGTATCTTATTTTAAAATTGCTGGCTGTATTTGGAAAAATTCAGTCCCCCTAAACTTACTTTTCCTTCACTTTACTATGTAAGTACACAGCAGACACCAGTATTGGCTGGCCTGGCATTCTGAGTCGACTAAGAGCTGATGTCCCTTATTGGGCTGTAATTTTCCCTAAATGACAGGATGGAGTCTCCAGGACAAACTGAGAGACCCATTCTCTAAATGACAAATGTGAAGTTGGGCTCAATTTAGGTAAAATATGTTAAATCAGCTGTGTGAAAATAGTTTTAAAGTTATTTTACTTGAGTTATCTCTTTCATAGGTAAATTAAATATTAAGAAAATGAGTGCTGCAGGGCTCTTGCATTAATAATTCCTCTTAGCCTAATACTCTGTCCATCTCCTAAATAGTATCCTGTAATTCTCTTAAATACACGAGACCTTTGAGCAAGTCATATAGTCAAAGTGGATGGAAATGAATATTTCATAAATGTGACTTTTATCATTCTGTGACATTTTAGATAGATTTACTAAAAAGGAAGGTGTGTCTAACTCAGTGTTCTTAAAGTCAGTTGACCGTGGGGAAACCTCAAACCCATGTCCTTCTTGCCACCCTCACAATAGCCACGGTGCAGTCAGCTGTGGTGGATGTAGGGGGTCCACCAAGGAAGAGGGACTAGAACATGCATGTAAGAGAATGTCAAAATGAAGCCCATTCTTCTGTTCAGCGTCAGTATGCCAATAAAACTATAAAAAGTCATTCAAGCAAGGAAAATCCAAGTCTTAATTATTTTCCAAATGCTGGTCGTGGTGTGTCCTTAAGCCCAACCTTGGTGTCTTCCCTTTGAGGAGTGATGGCAGGGTCTGTGGGGTTGTTGGGAGCGCTGGACCAAGGGTGAACATAAAGTAGTGCGGTACTAGATGCTGAATTCGGTCCCAAGCCGCCTGTGCTGCCTGCGACTTTCAAGTAAACCTCAGGGAAGAAGAGGGTCACTGTGATGAGGTCGTGAGGGTCCTCACACCACTTCCTGTGTGCTCTCTCTTTCTGACTGAAGATGGGGTGTGATCAGCTTCTCCATGCTACTGTTACGCCTGCCTTCTCTGCCATGAGGGACACTCTCCAGTTGCCATCGCCTTCCACCCTGCCGTCATGTCTAGTCAGATGACTGGTCACAGGCTGACAGCTGATTACACATGTCTGGCACTGACCAAACATCGTCTAAATTTGGTTTTCAATATCAAGCAAGCTAATAATATTTTAAAAGAGGCTATTGTATATAGCTTTAAAGTATGTTTATTCCAATTCATTTTTCTTAAGTTTCCAATACTATAGTACATTTCCAATAAAATCTAGTCTGTGTCCTATCCGTTTACATAGAACCAATCACACTGAGGCCATTTTCTTGTGGCATATATAGTGTTTTGTAGCTCTTGGTCCTGTTTGTCAAAACGACCATTTTCTACAGACCATATTGGTTCATACATTCAGAAAATGTGTCGTGTGTAGACACAGTTCTAGGTTTACGAGGAAAAGAAGTAAAGAGTATAGAGACACTGGCGAAAAGGTCACAGTCAGTAGTTATATAGTGGTATATTATTTGTGTTTTAATAAATAAAGCTTGCCTAAAGATCAGAGTACAAAGTAGTCACACTTGTCAGCCATACAGGCCAGGCAGTGATGGCACACACCTTTAATCCCAGCACTAGAGAAGAATATAAGATGGGAAGAGATGGCTCTCAGTCTCATTTTGAGATTCCTGGAAGCAGGATTGCCATTCGGACTGAGGTAGAAGTAAGAGCCAGTGGCTGGCTGCTTTGGTGTTCTGATCTTCAACTTGAATCCCAATATCTGTCTCTGGATTTTTATTATTTGTGCTGCACAGTTAAGTGGAGGAAGAGCATATCAGTAGATAACATTTTTCTGAAAGCTGCAAACTGGTTTCTGGTCAGCTCTAAACAGGATAGACTTTCTAGACCAAAGCCCAGTGACAACTCTTTTAACTACTGAAGAGCCCATGACAATGAGCAGACCTCAGAATCCTGGGTTCCCACTTTGCCTTTAAAGAGCCAAGACAACATTATAAGGCTAAGCCATCTTTGGGATTCCTTACCACTGTAAATATAATGTAGACAGAAATTCCATGGGCTTGTACCCTTTATTAAAGGTGAATACAGATGGCACACTAATGATATGGGTATGAGCATCTGTGAAGTAATAAGACACATAGGTATAAGCATCCCGTGAGATAAGAAGACACACAGGTATGAGCATCCTATGAGATAAGAGGGCATACAGGTATGAGAATCCTATGAGATAAGAGGGCACACAGGTATGAGCATCCTATGAGATAAGAGGGCATACAGGTATGAGAATCCTATGAGATAAGAGGGCACACAGGTATGAGCATCCTGTGAGATAAGAGGGCACACAGGTATGAGCATCCTATGAGATAAGAAGACACACAGGTATGAGCATCCTGTGAGATAGTAAGGCACACAGGTATGAGCATCCTGTGAGATAAGAGGGCACACAGACATAAAGTACATAAGTCTCTTGAAATACAAATCACTTCCTGAGATATATTTGGTGTTGCAGTCATTCTAACTCATGTGGAGCACATGTTGTTATACAAGTAAGTGTCTGCGCAATCACTTAAAAATTTATCCAAAGCACCAACATGGTACTTATCTGGGGTGCCCTCCAAAGAGCTGTTATAACATGCTTCAGACACCTATCTTTCTTTAGCCAGCACAACGCCTCTGCTGTGTTCCTGTCCTAGCCAGCCTCTCTCCCTGAGAACTGCCCACTGACCACTGTTACCCCCACTCAACAGAAGTGCCCCAGCTGGCCTTGCTAGCAGCTGTGCATGTGAAGTGCCAATACCTGCCTTGGGCCTGCAGCTGCCCATTGCCTCAGGCTGATGCTGCAGAGGCTCTGGGTTCCTTAGTGACTGGGTACCATGTCCCTCCTTCCCATTGCCTCAGGCTGATGCTGCAGAGGCCCTGGGCACCTTAGTGACTGGGTAACCTTGTCCCTCTTTCCCATTGCCTCAGGCTGATGCTGCAGAGGCCCAGGATCCTTAGTGACTAGGTACCGTGTCCCTTCTTCCCATTGCCTCTAGCTGATGCTGCAGAGGCCCTGGGCTCCTTAGTGACAGGATACAATATCCCTTTTTCGGCTGACTGCTTGGCATCTTACCTGAAGCCCCAGAGTAGCGATGCATATGCACATCACTCCACAGAGCCTCTGAAGAGGCAACTTTTTTTCCTGAAGGAAGCCTTCTGTGTCCAGAAGATTCCAGAAACATCTCCACAGGAGCACACAGTATCTGGGGCCCAGGGCTTTCTGCTTCAAAAGAGCGATAAGCTACAAAGCTGCACCCACAGCTCCTGCCTCCGCAGGGCCCCAAACCTCTCTGTTTCAGAGCATGCACCTGGCTTTTCTTTGCTGCTCACTAAATGTCCATTTGGTAGCTGGACTCAAAACACTGGCAAACCCGTTTCATTGTGGGAACTGAAGTGACCACCTTGTAGGAGACAGAAACCTGGTGACAACTTTTAAAATATCAGTAGTTCCCACTTGCTCCTGCCCATTGGGTTAAAATAGCAGTATACTGTAGAGCCGGGCTTTAGATAAAACACATCAAATGATCCAAATTTATATCACGGGGCTCTGCTGGAACAGCGCTGTGGAATTCTTGAAACTCCTCGTGGGAAACTTAGTGACAGCCATTCCATGTTTCTGAACGCTTTACTATTCAGTCTGATCAGAGGGGACACACAGAGTTCATTTATGATATGATGAAGGGCTTCCACGCCACACCTGGGCCCCTTTACCCCGTCCTTAGTCCCATCTCTCCCCGCAGCCTAGAAAGCCCTTCTTAAGAACTTCCCACTTACACCCTTTCTGGCCAGGGAACTTTCATTCAACCCCAGGAATGTTGTGACATGAAGCCAGGGTGTCAGCAAGGCATTTGCTGATAACACAACATAAGGTAAATGATTTTACAATAATTACATGCTATTCCTATAATTGTACCATTTATTAATGAGGAAAGCAATTTTGCTTACCAATTAGATAGATATGCTCATGTATTTGTTTACAAAATCTTGGTCATTTCAGAAACTGTTGGAAATGTATCCCAAACTGAAACCCAAATACAAGTCATCAATTCAAACAGAAATTTTTAAAACCAAACACTCTGACATATTACAATTTAAAGATGTCCGAATTTGATTCCTACATGCTGAGGAATGACGGCGAGGAAGCATTCAAAGTCATTGTTGTGTACAAGAGCCAGAAAGCACTGTAGTTCCTAACATAGAATAGCCTGGAGTCAGGTGTCTCAGGCAGCATTCTGCAGCACTGTGTGGTGAGACCGTGGTGTGTGGTGGGACTGTGTGTGGTGGGACCGTGTATGGTGGGACCGTGTGTGGTGGGACCGTGTGTGGTGGGACCGTGTGTGGTGGGACTGTGTGTGGTGGGACCATGGTGTGTGGTGGGACCGTGTGTGGTGGGACCGTGGTGTGTGGTGGGACCGTGTGCGGTGGGACCGTGTGCGGTGGGACCGTGTGCGGTGGGACCGTGGTGTGTGGTGGGACCGTGGTGTGTGGTGGGACCGTGTGTGGTGGGACCGTGTGCGGTGGGACCGTGGTGTGTGGTGGGACCGTGGTGTGTGGTGGGACCGTGGTGTGTGGTGGGACCGTGTGTGGCGTGACCCTGTGTGGCATGACCGTGTGTGGTGTGACCGTGCAAAGTGCACATGTTTGTGTTCAGAATCAAGGCCACCCTGGAGTTGCACAATGCCCCACGGGTGGCATGGCCAGAGCATCTTGAACGCCTTACGTGTTTGGCTATGAATTAGTATCTCCCATTCAGAAACCGTCTACTTTCCCACTATCTTCCACAGCCCTCAATGTAAGAACCAGGGTTCTGGATCATGAGCCACAGTAAGGTCTGGGTTTACAGAAGCACAGATTCTGCACTTTGTGCTTTGGTGATCACTGTCTTGTGAGAAAGCGAGGCCCATAGAAACGATGCTGGGTATAATATGTGCTGGATGAGGGCTGTTAACTGGCCTGGACAGGGAAACTTAGCAGACATTAAAAACCTGAACTGACTCTTGAGTAACTTCATCATTTTTCTTTAGTTTCCCAATAGGGCAAAAGTCTTGCTTACCCAGCGCTGCTTGGCCAGGGTGGAAGGTGCATTTCTACATAAGAACACAGGGGTCTGTCATGCCAGGAGCACAGAACTGAAAATTAGCCAATGGGAACAATTTTCTGGAGGATAATGGCAGAGTAATTTAAAACACGTTGAACTTAGTGTACAAGTGAGTTGTGTTTTTGTTACCTTTCTCTCTGCTGAGAATGCAGCTCTACAAGAAGCGACTTATGGGAGAATTTATTTTGTCTCATGATGTTCGTGCCAGTACTAAGCTGTCTTTTGCCTTTCCCCTCTTTTAGTCAGCCGAGGCCCCCAGGACAGCAAAGTAAGTAAATGTGGTACAGCCCACGTTTACTTACTTTGGGTCTTCCTTCTGTGGAAGAACCCTCATGCAACACTCCCAGAAGTAGTAACCTGGGCAACTCGGTAACCAAGATTGACCACCAGAAACTGTGAGCATATGTGAATATATAAAATAAGGGGACTCTTAAAATGAATGCACAGAACAGGAGCAATGACTCGACAGTTCAGTGCTTACTGGTCCTATAGAAAACATCAAGTTTGGTGTCAGCAACCACAATCTCATTACATTCTGTAACTCCAGCTCCCAGGCATCAGATGCCCTCTGCTGACCTCCGTGGGCACTCTACTCAGGTGTGCAAACCCAACACATGTGCCCTCTGCTGACCTCCGTGGGCACTGCACTCAGGTGTGCAAACCCAACACATGTGCCCTCTGCTGACCTCTGTGGGCACTGCACTCAGGTGTGCAAACCCAACACATACACACAATTTTAAAATAATAAAATATTTAAATGAATTCATATGAAGTTTAGAGCATGAGGCAAGAACTTTAATTAATTGGAGAAAAAGCAATGCCAGTCTCAAGCAGAGTGGCTATGGTGACATCTAACAATGTATATCATTTTTCTTGTGATGTGAAAAAATCCAAAATCTTTTGAATGTGCCCAGTTCTGGGGCCTACACCAGGATTGATGGAGGAGAGTCTTCTGTTTTGTGTTAATTTCATTGGTTAAATAAAGAGACTGCCTTGGCCCTTTAATAGGACATAAAATTGGGTAGGCAGAATAGACAGAACAGAATGCTGGGAAAAAGAAGCCAAGTCAGGCAGTAGCCATGATTCTCCCACTGGACACAGATGCAGGTTAAGATCCTCCCTGGTAAGCCAGGGTGGATCTGGTGCTACACAGATTATTAAAAATCTGTTCATGGTGCTACACAGATTATTAAAAATGGGTTAATCAAAGATGTGAGAATTAGCTAATAAGAGGCTAGAACTAATGGGCCAAGCAGTGTTTAAAAGAATACAGTTCCCGTGTAATTATTTCGGGTATAAAGCTAGCCATGCAGGAGCTGGGCGGGACGCAGCCCACCTCTCCTTTCAACACAGGATGGGACAATTATCTCTTAAATCATTGCCATTCAACATAGTTTGATATTCATTTCAAACAAAAAAAATAGCAAACAGATGTCTGAGTGCACACTCATATGTCCTTGTGGAACTTCACTGTCTAGTGGAAGGAAAGTTCAAAACCAGGTAGCTTGATTAAAGTGGGCCTTAAGACATTTGAAGGAGTTTACATTTCTAGCTGTCCAGTCTGACAACCTACTAATCTGCATATGGCCACAATGATAGGAAATCTTAGTGCACGGACCAGAAAACCACACCTGTTCTACCACAGTGAGGTGTTGGCACCCCTTAGAAGGCCACATTTGTTCCACCACAATGAGCTGTTGGTATGCCCTTAGAAGGCTACACCTGCTCTACCATGGTGAGCTGTTAGTATCCCCCTTAATACCTCTATCCTCAGGTTTTTGCCTATATCCCACACCTCCATCTTTGACTGTGGCTTCTGTATTTCAAAGTGCTCTTGTTCTTTGGCTGCAGGGAGATCACAGGAGCTACTGATGGCATTCTGTGAACATGTTTGACCATGGAGAAAAGTGACTGAAAACACCAAGTTGGTTTTCCGGACACCCTAGTAAGATTCACTTCCCAGACTTCACAGGAAGGAAAACTAAGTGACTTTGCAGAAATGAGACTGAAATAACAGAAATCAAACACAGCACACAAGTAATAAATAGATAGGCAGAGATGTGTCTGTAGAGGTAGACCTGATAGACAACCAGTGATAACCAGTGATAGATAACCAGTTGTGCGTGGGTATAGGTAGACCTGATAGATAACCAGTGATAGATAACCAGTAGTGTGTGGGTATAGGTAGACCTGATAGATAACCAGTGATAACCAGTGATAGATAACCAGTAGTGTGTGGGTATAGGTAGACCTGAGAGACAACCAGTGATAGATAACCAGTGATAGATAACCAGTAGTGTGTGGGTATAGGTAGACCTGAGAGACAACCAGTGATAGATAACCAGTGATAGATAACCAGTAGTGTGTGGGTATAGGTAGACCTGATAGATAACCAGTGATAGATAACCAGTAGTGTGTGGGTATAGGTAGACCTGATAGATAACCAGTGATAGATAACCAGTAGTGTGTGGGTATAGGTAGACCTGATAGATAGCCAGTGATAACCAGTGATAGATAACCAGTCGTGCATGGGTATAGGTATACCTGATAGATAACCAGTGATATATAAGCAGTGGTGTGTGGGTATAGGTACCTGATTTTATACATATTTAGCAAGAATGTGAGATAAGTCTGTCTTGGTGTTCACTCAAAGATAGACACAGAGGACTTGGTTTTGAGGTATTAAGACCTTTGGTAACGGAAGCCCCAACCACTTAGAGCTTAACACTAGTATGTCTGCATGGTTCTGGAAGTTCCCAAGGGAGCCTGTACCCAACAGTGCCAGGCACAGAAAGGCATGAGGGAGGATTCTGCCCCCTAAAACATCTTCCTAAGTAGCAAGTTGTTCCGCTGCCTTCATCTGGGGTCTCTGGTTGTTGATCATGTAAGTGTGGTTTTGGTATGATAGTCTAGTTCCCCTTTCTTATGAGCTAACATGGAAAATAGACATCTTCACAGAACTAAAACTGTTCTTCAGACACATTTTCAAATTTTAAAGTGTAGGAACACTGTGAAAGCTAACAGGTCAGTATATGAAGAAATCACTCTGTTTTCCTAGTTCTACTACATATAAAACAGTCTCTCACCTAAAATTCAAACCATAACTTTTTTGTTGTTGTTGTTTTTCTCAAATCATCTAGGTTTTGATAAGCTTCCTTGGCTTTCATTGTTTTCTTCCATATCTGTCACTTACCAACCAATTTAAGATAACAACTGTAACATAGCAACTGTGAGGGAAACCCATGTGTTTAGGGATCTTCAGCCCCTCCAGCTCCATCGACCACTCTGCAATGTTCAAAGAATGGCATTTTTTAAAAGTATTATCTATAAAAGAGCATCTAGAAAAACATTCCCTTCTTGAAAAGTAGATGAGTCTTTTGAAGACTTCACTGATATTATCCCTTCTTTGATCTTTTTCTTCTGAGTGTCTTGGTCACTTAATAAACTTACTGTGATAAATCGTCCTAGTCTCCCCCTGCTGACCCTGTGTCTCATCCATGTTCATATCACGTATAAAGTGGGCACAGCCTTATGCTTGAAAGTAGCTGGGCTGGACCAAAGCCTCCTGAGCCCCCTCACCCAACAGATGGAGAATACATTGCCATCCACAGGGAAAAGCCCCATCTGCCACTCTCTTTACCTGGAGCCCATGGGGCAAATGAAGATATGCTCACAGAGCCAACAGTGTTGGACCACGGCTGAGAAAAAAAAATACTTCTTGTTACTGGATAAGTGAGGTCATTTAGCATCACTGATAGTGGGGCCACAGGTTAAGAGCTACTGTTGTCTGCTGTTCTCACAAGGTACACACAGAGGATTCCGCAAGTGTCCATCTGCAGGCTGGGTCTTTAAAGCTACAGAACTTTCTTCAGCTAGGTCCTATTGCTGCTCAGTAGATTGATTAGACATCAGAGCAGTAAGCCCAAGTGTCCTGGGAGGAGCCATCTCAATACGTCATCCTCATGCTCTGTGCTTGGCCAGTACTGGGGAGCTCGTTCTGAGCTGCACCTTTCAATCCATGGGAACATCGTGCTGAGCAGCACCTTTCAATCCATGGGAACCTCGTTCTGAGCTGCACCTTTCAATCCATCTCTTGGATTTGAGAATGTACAAAGGCATGCCAGAGCTTAATGGCTTCACTTCCCTCCAAGTGACCTCTGCGTACCTGAGGCCATGCCTTACACAGTGCTGAAGAATCTGAGAGTGCACAGAAAACACCAGTGTTTAATATCTCCTCCTTAAGGAGCCAATCATCTAAGGCCAGTGGAAAGAAGAAAAATAAGGAAGAGATGTAGGCTAAGACTTGGCACTTAACCCTTGAGGTAGATCAATTGCTGATCGCCACAAAGTTTATTTTCACATCGAAGTATATTTAGTAATAGAATTTCAGTGCTCATGACCATGGTTCTGACAACAGAAAGAAAATATCCTGCTAGTGTATCTTAAAAAGCATGTGATCTACTGGATACTTTAAGTACAGCTGACCACTGCAGCACCTAGACAGATGTACACAGTGCTTTAAACAAAAATGTATACATTTCAGTATGGCGACATGATAGCCAAAGCATGGAAGTGGGCCATCAAGGCTGAGTATGGGGCATGAAAGCACACAAGAGCTCATCATTTAACCCTGCTATATTTACACTAGGGTTAAAGATGACATCATCCCAATGTAGTCTAAAGATGACATCATCCCAGGGTAATCTCGCTAGTTCAGCCTTTCCTATGGTGAGTTTCCAGAAGAGTTCTCTTACTGCAGTGGGAAAGTCAACTAATCTGCAAGGAGTATTAGGGACAATCACAAAAATTTGGTCAAGTTTATAAATCATTGAAATGATCAGTTTGCACCTTTTAATTTTTCATACTAATTGTTAATCATTCGTGTTGTTTTTAAAGCAGGCCTCATTATGCATCTGTCAAGATTATCGATGTTTATTTACCATTAAGGTCTGGAACTATTTTTTTTAAAAATGTTTTCAATTTTTTTATAATGCAGTCTCTTCTAGTAAACTTGAAAGTGGCTTTCCTCAGCATCAGTTTAGTTAGTCTGCTTTTATCCACGTTTCCAAAGACTGAAACATTGGTTATCAGAGTCTCTGGCTGACATAGACAACCAGTCCCCGCAGCAGGGCACAGTGCGGCAGCAGTGGGTCTCCCCACAGGTTTCTCTTTCCACGCTGGGTATTAGTTTATTTTGAGATGAATACAACTTGTCTTTCTATTAAAAGAAAAAAAAGGCCCGGTGACTGTAGGAGGAGGCTGCTTATTCATCCCGGCTGCCAGAACCAAAATAATTACACAGAAACTGTATTATTTAAAACACTGCTTGGCCCATTAGCTCTAACTTCTTATTGGCTAACTCTTACATCTTAATTTAACCCATTTCTAGTAATCTGTGTATTGTCAAGTGGCTGTGGCTTACCGGCAAAATTCCAACTGGCATGTGTCTCTGGAGGGACTACATGGCTTCCCTCTGACTCTGCCATTCTTTAGTCTTCCCTGCCTACCTAGGTTCTGCCCTATCACAGGCCCAAAGCAGCTTCTTTATTAAATAAAAAGGAAGGTTTTAACTTTAACATATACATTACATTTTTAAATGAGCTGCACAAACACAATATCTTAATCAAGATCAGAAATATACATATAACAAAATTGACCTTAAATTTGTATCAGTAAACCAAGATCCATATGCAAATCTCTATAGCATATTCCCCTATAAATGTAAAGAAATGTTTATAAACAATATTTGGGAATTCGGGTGTAGTTCTCTAGACTACTTCCTGCTGATTGGGGTGCTGCTAATCAGGTCTTTTATGGTGTATGCTGTGTGCAAGGTTCATCTCAGTCAGCAGTTGGGAAAAGTAGTTTTGGGGGGTGTTCACAGCAACCTTCCAGGGGCTCTTAGTCTATCAAACCATATTAGTCTGGAAGCAGTACACAGGTTCTCATCCTCAGTTAAAACAAAAGAAGAACCTCTTTTCTAAAGCAACATATCCTTAGACTCAAATTTTGAAGACAAGATACCTTTAAAGTATATATGGTGTTTTAGCTTAGTAATCCCCAGAATCAAATGTCTCTCTGTAGTCAAAAAATTCAAAGTAAAACATAATCCAGACTCTCTGTGTATATTCCATTTTTACATGGCTTATTCTTTTTTATTTCTTTTAATCTATGACTGTCTGTACTCTGTCTCTTTAAAGACTTTGTTTCCTTTTTTATAAACCATTTACTTATTTTTATAACTCTCTATACGCTTTTCCTTCTCTCTCCCAAACCTACATACACATTTATCCAACACTGTGACCAATTTAGAGTCTTTTTATGTCTGAATGTGTCCTATTGTGTATCTGTAATTCTTCACTGTTTAGGAGCACTTCTTAAAATGCTAAGCGCTTCTTAAAACCTTAAACTGAAACTTTACTAGGGGAAATACAGCACTGCCTGCTTGCCCTGCCCAGGCCAGCATGGCAGAGCTGCTCACACCCTCCGAGAGCCACACAAAATGTCTCATCTCTAGGCATGCAGCCAGTCCATGTGGTCCATGTTGCCACTAAGCAAGCCATAGTATGTTGCTCACAAACCCTATTCAAATGCTTGGTTTCCTGGAAGAGTCAGAGATCGTGCTGGCAGCATGGCCCAGAAAGCTGGCATTTCAAAACGGTCATGGCTTCTTTTTCTACTACCACTGAATCAGAAAAACCTCCCTTAAGGAACCACAGCATGCCAGCAGCAAGCAAAGCCCATGCAGGGGGGCGGGGGCAGCTAAACTTTGTTTTCCAGTGTCTAGAATTCCCTCTCAAGCCCTCTCAGGTTTTGTGTAGATTTAGTCCACCATGTTGGTGCCAATCTGTTGCAAGAAGGCTGCTTGTTTCATTCCTGACTGTTTATTCCCAAAATAATCACACAGAAACTGTATTAATTAAATGAGTGCTTGGCCTATTAGCTCTAACTTCTTATTGCCCAACTCTTACATATTAATTTAACCCATTTCTAATTTAAACAGAAAAGGGGGGTGATGTGGGACTCCCCTTTGTATGCTGTGAATATGATTTATTAATTAATAAAACGACTGGCTTGGCCTAGTGATAGGGCAGAACTTAGGAAGGTGGGAAAAACTAAATTGAATGCTGGGAGAAGGAAGGTGGGAAGAGAAGCCATGTATCTCCACTGGAGTAGATGCTGGAATTTTAGCTGGTAAACTACAGTCATGTGGTGATGCACAGATTAATAGAAATGGGTTAAAATAATATGTCAGAGTTAGTCAATAAGAAGCTAGAGCTAATTGGCCAAGCAGTATTTTAAATAATATAGTTTCTGTGTGATTATTTCGGGGCTAAGCGGCTGGGAACCAACAAGCAGCCTCTCTCCTTGCTACAGGTGACTAAAAGGGTTAACCATGAACTGAAAAGGCCTCTGGTCTCTTGTTGGGGTGGACAGAGCTTCATAAAAATGACAGGTTTGGTTTTCTCAATGGGTCTTTAGTGTATTAGATAAATATTGAATTAATTAGATACAGAAGTAAGTGTTGTTGTTTGTCCACTAAGCAAAACTGTGCTTGGCATGAAGAATTATCACATCAACTATTGCACGATAAGTATTACTCTAGCGTTACAGAAATACTTAGTTGGAGTTGTGGAACTTCTCAGCATTGACAGATGGGTTGGTCTTTTACCATTTATCTGAACTGGTTCTCCATATGATATGTTTGACCTGGTTATGATTACAGATCACCTTCCCCAGTTGATAGCATCAGGTGCTGAATCGTGGCAGGACATCTGTGTGGTAAACGTCACCTTCCCTATTTACACATGTGGACGTGAGGCCTGGTTTACAGCATCTAATCCTATGTAGCCAGGAGTTCTTACAGCTCAATTTCAACATCATTTGGTGGGCACAAAATACAGATTCTTAACTACTGTGTGGAAATATCTGCCGCGCACCGCACCCCTGTGTCTGTGCTCTGTGCGCTGGCACCCAGTTCCCGAGCTTAGGGCAAGGGGCTGGAGGTTAAAATACACAGACACACACAGAGAGACAGTGACACGGGTTATCCTTGAGTTCCCCAAGAATGCCCCCTTTATTGTGTTCAGGGGCAGATTATATAGAGATAGCCATGCCCCAGCCAAACCCACCAGAAACCACTCTCCTCCCATCAACAACTCCTGAAGGTCTCGTGCTCAGAGCAGCTGTAGGCACTCAGATAAGGGGATTACAAGAAATTCAGGATCTGGGGTCTCACTGCTCCCAACAAATATCTCCTTAAAATTTCTCTACACTGTTTCATAAGTCACTATCTCCATTTAAATAATTAATATTGTTATTGTATTATTTGTGTTTTGTGACAGATTTTCACTGTGAAGCCTAGATTGGTCTCTAATCCATAATCTTCCTATCTCTACTTCCTAAGTGGAAGATCGCATGCATGTGGGGCCATGCCTACTTTTGATTTGGAGATTGAGGGTAGGGAATAAAGCAGAACAGAGTAATACATGAGGCTCAAACATGTAAGACCCTAAAACATCATGTACTTACTAATAGAAAATTCTGAGCTGGTTTGTGAGAGGTATAGGTAGGACCCATATTTCCTGCAGGAAGTTTGTGGTTATGGTAGAGTTTTGGTGGCTAAGGTTGGTATATTTGGTGCATGCCTGTCACTCTAGTCTCTCTAATTTAGTGGTTCTTGCCCTTCCTACTGCTGCAACCCTTTAATATAGTTCCTTATGATGTGGTGACCCCAATCATAAAATGATTTGACCGCTTCCTTACTGTCTACTATTATGTCTATTATTATTATTTTTCTACTATTATGAATTATAATTTTCTACTATTATGAATTATGAATGTAAATTGTGACTTGGGGTGGTCTTAGGTGAACCCAGTAAAAGGGTCATTGGACCTCCAAAGGGTTTCAACTCACAGGTTGACAATGGCTTTATTAATCTCTGCATGTACTTGACAATACAGTGAGCAGAAGCTACTCCCCTGAAGTGAGAAGTGAGAAAAATTGTACTATTAGCCTGACCTGAAGACACACTATAAGACTCTGATAAGGCAAAAGGTAGACCACGTGACCTAGCTGGGCTTGAGGTCGAAGATGGCCTTCAATGTATCAGCAGGTATAGACTGTGATCTCACTGACCAGCAGACCTGGGCCAGTCATGAGGAGAATGCTCCAAGTGACCTAAGTGACCTTCTAATATTCTGCTTCTGCTTCTCATTGTCAGCCCAACCATAGGCATTGCCCAAACAATGGCCCAAAGACTGGCTGTTATACCAGAGTTCTTAAGGAGAAGTCAGAGGAGCTCAGTAAAAAGTTCACTTTTAATGTTTTGTGAACCTTTTGTGAGAAGACTCGAACTAATATCTGCTCACCGCAGTAGAGGCACCCATGACAGAAACAAACAGACAAATGGAAACTAAGCATTCCACCCAATCATGTTTTGGTGAATTGGTGATTTTGGTTGAATTATTTAGTTATTATTATGGGTGAAAGATTGTTATAAAGAACTTGGACAACTTAAGGACAATTCCAGCACTTATGAAAATCGGCTCTCTCCCATCAACTATTAAATGCCCATAAATCACTGAGAGAGCTAAATGTCAGGAGTCTATCACCTCACTCCATAAGAGAAGTGAACCCAAGCTTGAGTAGGTCTCTGTGAAGGAATTACAGCTGCCGACAGCTCAAGAAGGCCAGAGCCAGGTCTTGTTCAGAGGCCAGCTCTCTACAGCAACCCCTTAAGACCAGAAGGAAACAACAGGGACAATTTCGTGAAAAGGATGGGACATTTGGGTTTTATTTCACTGAGTGTATTTTTCCCGAAGGGGCAGGCTAGTGGGTCCTCGTGAAGTCCCACTTTGTGTGGAGAGTGGGTGATGGGGAAGAAATGCCCAATGTTGCCTTGCCCTGTGCACACTGTGCTGGGCCTGTTGAGCTGGAACCGTGCGTGGGATGCCCGTGGCTAGCAGAGAAGGATCACAAAGAAGCAGGTATGTCGCCTTCGGCAGAGCTCCACTCTTTTTTTATATCTAAGAATTACTCACACCTTTTATTTTCTTTGGCAGCAAATTGCCCTATAACATAAAACTGACTTTCATAAAATATCAGTAAATTTGAAATGCCAGATGGAGACCTTTGTATTGGCAGTTTTGAGCTGTTCTTTTCCATTTTCCCAGCTCAGACTGAATGCTTATCTTGTCAGTTTATGCTCTATTGTACAATGGTTCTGTTTTGTGTAAACGAATGTCAGTCAATTTAGAATAAATTGATTTCCATCTCTAAGGATAGACTATCCCCCCTGTGTAAGCACAGGCTTTCTATGAACATGCCGTTCACCTTTGATTTCTGACCTCGGCCTTCTGTATTGATTGTAAATATACATATCCATGCTTCTAGTCATGAGATGTGAACACTCCCTGCTCACTATTTTCTTTCCCAAGGCCTTTTCTACATTATGCTCTTTATATCCAAATAACACCCCAATTTTTGCAGCTCAAATCTTGTAGAATACATGTCAATTTTCCTCAATTTCAGAGAGTAGCCAGGTGAGCAGTTAAAGGTAGCAAGGGAGAGGAGGAAGGAGGAAGCATTGAAAGTAGGTCTCAGATGTAAGAATGGGGCTTACAGATGTCATTTAGTTAAAATGAGGTTGTGCTCTTCTTGGCCCTGCAGAGGCCATTACAGCCTCAAGCTGGCTGTTCACTTCTCTCCGGGGCCCAGGACTCCCATGCTGCCTTTCCTTTCGTGATCACCGGTGACTGGTGTCTCCTTTTATACCCTATGAGTTTCTGTTTGTCTTACAAGAGAGGGAAAAAGAGCAATCTCTGATCCCTCCAAAGAGTGAAGTGATTGTGTAAGCATTTCCTCTCCACTACATCATTTAGTGATTTGTTAACATAAAATATTAGAACTCACAGTCAGCAAAATCTCACCCACTGCTCTACTGAAGGAAACACTAGGCAATATATCTGAACAGATGGCATCACTTACTGGAAGGAATGACTGTAAGAATTTCTCTTCTTGAAATCCAGCTACATGTTCACTCAAAGTGCTGTGTTTTAAAATGTACATTTTCTATAATCATATGAGTTTCTATCTAGCAGTATTATCATACCTACCCCAAAATAATCATAACTAACCCCTGGAAAGTAGGCGTTGTCTAAACCCAAGAGAGTACAACCATCCACCAGAGTTCTATGCAGCTATGAAAAATAGTGGGTCTGTTACAGATCATATTGTCATATTCTAAGGGCTTAATGAGGAAATGCTCATTTGCTCCCCTTTGATTTTTCTCACAAGTGGGGTGTGTGTGTATATGTGTGTGTTCAAACATGTGCATGCCTGCCTCTTGGTGCATGCTTGCATGTGGCAGGCCATGTGCTGATCTGAGTCATTCTCAGTCCCTTTGGTGTTCTTTGAGGTCGGGTGTCTCAACTAAACCCAGAGCTCACCAACCCAGTTTGGCTATTGAGCCTTCCTGAAGGATCCCTGGCTCAGCCCTCCAAGCTACGAACCCATCTAGCACGCATTTGCATTTTAGAGATCTGATCTTTGGCCCAAACACTTGCTGCTTACCCGGCAAGCACTTGCCTTACTGAGCCCTCTGCATCCTGCAGTCCACGGGCCAGCTGCCTACCCCCTTTTGTTCTGTGTTCTCTCCTAGGAACAGCATCCCTGACTACGGGTCAGGGGCTCCATGCAAAGTCAGAATGACCTCACTGTGAAAGGGGTAGAGGGTTGTAAATGGAACACCAGTGGGAATGGATCAGAGTAGCTAAGTTAATTTGGGGTGTGTCCTCAGGGCTGAGAGGTATCTCAAGGGGACTTAGCCCAAGTCCTCTGTGAATGTGACTCTTCCCACTGTAGCTCTCACTGAGCTGTGGGCTGTCAGCCAGCTGTCTGGTCCAGGTGGGGTGGACAGACTCTATACACCCCTCAGGGGAATGTTTGCTGTTCCCGAAGGACAAGGGACAGTTAGGAAGTCACAAGGGAATTTCTAAAGGCAGCCTTTGCTGTTTCTGAAGGATGGCTAGGAAATCACGTTGGGGCTCCCAACCAATAGCTGAACCCACAGACAGAAAGCAAGTCGGTCGCCATATATCTGCTGATTTTAATAACAAATGCAAGGGTCCATCATAACAAGAGAGGTCGGTGACAAGGGACAGAGCTGAATGGACGGCAGGAGGAGTGGCCGTGCTTGGCAGCCACTGGCTAAGGAAAGAGTTATCCCCCAGGGATCTCCATTTGTTTAATTCGACCTTTATAAATATAAAATGTCTATCCATTTTGAAAAAGAAATCATGAAAGAGAAGAAATAAAGCTAAATGAGATGACAAACACAAAATTTTGCCATAATCTTTCAGATGAATAGCATGGCATGGTGAGGAGGAACCCAGAAATTTTACGAACAGATAGATGTCTTTATGACTTGTCGCTCATCAGAGTAAATGTGGAAGTGGGGTCAGGCCGTAGGGTTATTGATCCTGTGGCTCCTTCTATGTGCTCTAAATATTTTAAATCTCTAAAAGAAAAAAAAAACAGTGTTGAGAATGATTAGAGCCAGATTTCTCTCCAGAGATTTAAGGGGAGATGTCTTAAAAAGTGCTTCGATGGTTTATTGCATCCTAATTCTCCCATGAATCTAGGTTGCCATAGAGATAGGCATTTTCCTAAGTAATATGTTTCCTTGTTCTGACTTCCCGGAGGGTCTGGCAGCAATGACATCTCTGCAGGGTGAGCACTCACCTGTGAGGTGGCTCGCTTTGTCTTGTTTGTTTTCTGAGATGGTCATGTGACTCTGAAAATACTAGGGCTTCTTAGAGGGATTATAGATTAGGGTCAGGGCAGGGAAAGCAGACTCACCCCCAAGATAATTGATCTAGCACCAAAATATATAACAGAATTTACAGTGAAGAGATTACACTGAAGAAAACAGGAATCCATGTATCTCCACCTATATAACCTGCAAAGAGTATAACATAGTCCAGGGGCGTCCTCCCCTTCATACAATTCATGACTTATGAGGAAAGATGTCTGTGGAAATTGCCAGTTGTCCCATGAATGACAGACCTGGTCAGGGATCATCAGGGGCTAGTAAAACCACTGAACGGCTCATCTATTAAAACAGGATATTGGGCAAACGTAATTGTCTGCCTGGAAGACATTTTTACTCATAATAAAAGAGAAAATGGCCAGGCAGGGTGGGATATGCTTGTAATGCCAGCACTCAGGAAGCTAAGACAGAAACTTAAAGCTAGCCTGGACTACACAGTAAAACCCTGGCTGTGAGAAAAATGGGAGTGGGAAAAAGGAAAGGAAAGAAAGGGAGGGAGGGAGGAAGGAAGGAGAACCAGAAACTACCTCAGCTAGATGGTTAGAGACGAAGTGTTGGGACACGTCAGTGTTTTGTTCTCCTGAGGAAACATCAAACTCTTACATGATGGATACTGCTCACAGTCACGGGCTTGTACCCCACAGAAAACTTCATGGTCATAAAAAGAAAATAAGGATCATCTGATCAGACCACAGGGCACTGAAAAGACACATACCCAGATGTGGTTGTGGGTGGAGCTTTGGGCTAGCATGGGCAGATGTGGCTATGGGTGGGGCTTTGGGCTAGTGTGGGCAGATGTGGTTGTGGGTGAGGCTTTGGGCTAGCATGGGCAGATGTGGCTATGGGTGGGGCTTTGGGCTAGCGTAGGCAGAAGTGGTTGTGGGTGAGGCTTTGGGCTAGCATGGGCAGATGTGGCTATGGGGGGGGGGCTAGTGTAGGCAGATGTGGTTGTGGGTGAGGCTTTGGGCTAGCATGGGCAGATGTGGCTATGGGTGGGGCTTTGGGCTAGTGTGGGCAGATGTGGTTGTGGGTGGGGCTTTGGGCTAGCATGGGCAGATGTGGCTATGGGTGGGGCTTTGGGCTAGTGTGGGCAGATGTGGCTATGGGTGGGGCTTTGGGCTAGTGTGGGCAGATGTGGTTATGGGTGGGGCTTTGGGCTAGCATGGGCAGATGTGGTTATGGGTGGGGCTTTGGGCTAGTGTGGGCAGATGTGGCTATGGGTGGGGCTTTGGGCTAGCGTGGGCAGATGTGGCTATGGGTGGGGCTTTGGGCTAGTGTAGGCAGATGTGGTTGTGGGTGAGGCTTTGGGCTAGCATGGGCAGATGTGGCTATGGGTGGGGCTTTGGGCTAGTGTGGGCAGATGTGGTTATGGGTGGGGCTTTGGGCTAGTGTGGGCAGATGTGGCTATGGGTGGGGCTTTGGGCTAGTGTGGGCAGATGTGGCTATGGGTGGGGCTTTGGGCTAGTGTGGGCAGATGTGGCTATGGGTGAGGCTTTGGGCTAGCATGGGCAGATGTGGTTGTGGGTGAGGCTTTGGGCTAGCATGGGCAGATGTGGTTGTGGGTGAGGCTTTGGGCTAGCGTGGGCAGATGTGGCTATGGGTGAGGCTTTGGGCTAGCATGGGCAGATGTGGTTGTGGGTGAGGCTTTGGGCTAGCATGGGCAGATGTGGCTATGGGTGGGGCTTTGGGCTAGCATGGGCAGATGTGGCTATGGGGGGGGGCTAGTGTAGGCAGATGTGGCTATGGGTGGGGCTTTGGGCTAGTGTGGGCAGATGTGGCTATGGGTGGGGCTTAGGCAGATGTGGCTATGGGTGGGGCTTTGGGCTAGTGTGGGCAGATGTGGCTATGGGTGGGGCTTTGGGCTAGTGTGGGTACCGGTGATGTAAAGGGCATCAGTACGACATGTTCAGCCTGTGTCTGCCAGCCACGTGCATCCCTGGACAGCTCCAAGCACAGCCCAACAAACTCCCTAATGATAGCATCACCTTCCAGTGTCGGAAGGCTGGGCACCCCTGATTGCCACAAATCACAGATAAAAGTCTAACTTGGTGAAGCAGATAATGGAATTTTATCAACGCTCCTTGTCTTGAATAACAGTACCCTAAGGGGATTGTTATTAGCGTACAGAAATCAAATTCATGAGCATAGGTGAGCCTGGTTATGAACTGGAATTCTCGCTGCACATGCCCTAGTGTGCCCACAGACTGACTTCTCTGTCGTCAGCGTGTGTAAGGAGGTGAAGCTCTGCGTTTGGACCCTGCTGGAGCTGCTCCCTGTGGAAGCCAACCCTGTTCCCTCTCCTCAGTCGCCTTAATTATTTAAGAGTAACGATGCTGATGGCAGCGAGGAGTTCACATGACCACAACCTCTCTGTACAGTGTTCTGGGTGAGGGACTCTGAATTCTATTCTTGCCCATGTTTATTTTCAAACTTCGGAGCCTCTTCCAGGCTGCAGTGCAGGCAGCAGAGCATCTGACTCCTCAGGGATCCTTCTGACACGGTTTGCTTTGTTCCTGAACCTCTGCAAGTGGTGCTGCGATCCAGGTCTCTCCAGTTCCTTTCCCCTGTAATTGCATGCATCCTTGCTGCCAGAGGACTATGTCAACACAGTTCCTGCTAGGATGCCAGTTTCTTTGTTTCCAGAGATGGCCGTGGTGTCTTTTTCTCATGTGCGCTTACGGTTTACTTTTCTTTCTTCTGCTTGTATTCCTGCTCCCTGTTTCTGTGTAGTTTAGCTTGGAGAAGTCTCATGCAGAGTATTATACCTAGGGAAAACTGAGGATGGTAATTGGGTTTGATACTTCTCACTATTCCGCTTCTAGCTGAGGGCTCACTAATCCCTGAACTGTTCGAGTTCCTGATACAACTTTTATTCAGTGAGAGATTTTAGGTTCGTTGTTTTCCTTTTGTTCTTGTTTTTAATCAATATTGACTAGTATACCCATGGCTTCAGCATCCGTGTCTCAGCCAAGGCTGGGCAACCAGTACCTAGATGTACCCCTTTCTCTGGCAGGTACCCGCAATAGCCCAAACCAACCAGGGTTGCGCAGCTCTCGTAGATGAGCCTCCTGGGTCAGAAGGAGGCACAGAAACATGCAGGCTGGACTGAATAAATGAGGAGCAGCTATCCAGGACACAGAACAGTCAAGGGTGTTTCCTGTTTTTTACTTTATGGTGCTTTGTGTATTTTTGTCTTACTTATGAACTTGTGCAACTCTCAAGAATTTTCACAGTAAACTCCACAATTCTAATTTCCTCCCTCCCTTCAAAGCAAACTCAAACTTTTGGTCTTAGACAATCCAGTAATGCCTCATTTCCTTTATAATTTTTTTTCAGTTGAACTTTGTTTTTTATTTTAGCATCTTGCCTAAGTGTGAGGCATCATATAAGTACTCCCCCATGGCATCTGAAGAGTCCTCCACAGCCTGATTCATGCACTGCCTTTCACTCGGCTGTCTCAGAGCGAAATATAACAAGAGCACCTGGTGCTCCGGGATGGATATTGGGTCTGGTTTTTTAAAAGGTATTCAAAATTTAGTGTTTGTGGAATGAGGTTATTATAGAGAACTCTGAATAGCTGTAAATCCAAATTGATTTGGACCATCTTGCATGCCTCTGGGAGACGCTAAGTCATTTCCCTCCCCCTCCAACTCCAGCATCATGTCATTAAGGTAATAATGTTGTCTGCCAGAGTTTGTTGTGATGAGCAGATGGATCACTAATATTTTGCTGATTGATTCCTCACTCCACTTTGCTATAAAACTTAATTGATGACTCTGTCATCCACAGTTGAAGTGGCACCTATTAGTGTAGAATCAGAAAGCCTGCAGAGCGAACTCTTGCCCATCAAGCCTGGCTTTTCATTGGTGATTTCCACTTTCATTTTTATTATCTCTTCTTTCTCATTTCAGCTCCATTTGCAATGTGTATTTCATTTCTTGGAGCATAGTGACAAAATTTTCCTGTACACATGTATATAGTCTTGCTATAACATGACTCCCAGGGATGCCGAGATCCTTGCAGTCACTTTGATTGCTTGCCTGACATGTCCATGCTAGTGTGGCTGTGGACGCCATCATTACTGCTGCTGTGATTGGTGAATAGTGTCGCCGAGCTCTTAGAAAGGAGGAAGAAATGCTGTGGACTCTGTCGTATCTAGGGGAACCTCTTTCTTCATGCTGTTTTAAAATGGCCACTTACTAGGCTATACTTTCCCAGGGACATCGCAAATTTAATAAATTCTTCATTACACAGAGAAAATTGAATAATAGCAGCATGGCTTCTCAGATAAAGTTAAAGTGGTTTTCTTTAAATGTCCATTTTCCACTGTGTCCCTAAACATGTACGGTGCTCGGATAGAATCTGAGAAGTATGCACCCCACATATTGGTCCCTCGGTCCCTGTGCCAGTTCTAGAAGGTTTGTGGTGAGCAGGAGAGGCCACGGCCCTTTGTGGGCCATGCAGTCTGGCAAGGGCAGTTCGGGAATAACTGTTTCTCATATCACATAACCAAGAAGTCACAGCAGAAATGAATCTGGGATTGCCTTGGAAGAGTGTGACATGGCTGCTGGGAGGCCACTTGAGATGGATGCTCAGGAGTCTGAACTGAACCCCTGTGTGTGTAGAAGCCCAACAGTGGGGCAGCCAGAGCAGAGCACAGGAGGGGCAGAGGGAGGGACAGTGGGAGTGGCAGGGGAGGGGCAGAGGGAGGCTCTCCCAAGGAGGCAGGAGGATGGCTGCATAGGGGGGATGCACAGTTGACTAATCAGGCTAGCCCACATGATGGGGAACTTGTCCTCACAGTGGAAAGTCATCTAGTGGAGTGTACGTAGGGAAGGTTGGTCTAGGCTGTTGAGTGTTGAATTAGGTGTGTGCGGTTGGAAGACTCATAATTCCAAAGCAGCCTCAACTTACAGAGCAGGATTTCTGTCTGCCCCATTGTTTCTCCATATGCCAGTGGAGAAGATGCTGTCAGTTTAGTCCTTGCGTTTCTGGAGTGACTACCGGGTGTCTGGAAACAATGCTGGGTGTCAACAGGGAAGCAGGAGGTGCAGACATTAGACAGTCAAAGGTTCGGAAGCAAAGTCCCAGTCATGAATTTGGTGCATCATGTTCCAGTGGGACAGCTTTGCCGAGATGTGGTGGTCATGCTGGTAATCTCAACACTCGCAAAATGGAAACAGGAAGATCTGGAATTCAAGGTCATCCTTGGCCTCACAGCAAGTTCAAGCCTGCCTGGGCTAGAGGAGATTCTGTCTTAAAACAAAAAAATTAAACAATAAAACAAAAATAGCTTTATTTTAGTATAGTTTCCTGCATTAAATTCAGTTTAGTGATGTGATGGGTTAAAAGAAAATGGCCCGGAAGGGAGTGGCACTATTAGAAGGTGTGGCTTTGTTGGAGTAGGTGTGGCCTTAGTGAAGGAAGTGTGTCACTGTGCAGGTGGGCTTTGAGGTCCCCTCTGCTCAAGCTATGCTCAGTGTGGTGGACAGTTCACTTCCTGGTGCCTTTGTTTCACAATGGAGAACTCTCAGCGCCTTTCCCAGCACCGTGTCTGCCTACATGCCCCCATGTGCCGCCATGATGACAATGGGCTAAACCAAAACCTCTGAAACTGTAAGCCACTCTATTAAATGTTTTCCTTTATTAGAGTTGCCGTGGTCACATGGTGTTTCTTCACAGCAATAGAAACCCTAAGACAAGTGGTGTCAACATCAGGATAAAATGTGAATAGCTATCTATTGTTTTAGTTTCTTGTCGGGCTTTAAAGTGCTTCAGTCGTGAACACGTGTATGGGATCCAGCCAATTTAGCAAACAGAAGTAATATATTTTTTCTCTGTGCCATCTTCTACCCACATCCAGCTCCAGTGTTTGAAGTTCCATTCCCTCCTAAAAAGGTCAGATTTGCTCTATTGGCAAAGTCGCTGCAATTCAATACCTTGACTGCTCTAAAGCTGAAGAGGAAAAGCAACATGAGAAGAGGGGCTTTGATCTGAGTGCAGCCTTTCTTCTGTCAGCCAGGGGAGGGCTGGGCAGGGCAGGAGGCTGGGCCGTCCACATAAGCCAGGTTCCTTCCATATCTGATTCTCCCTCCTGCATCCCACAACAACAGAGAAGAGGAGGTGAGGCAGGCTCAGGACTTCCATGAGAATTTCCTTGAACTGTTCAGCTCGAGTTCTGATTTTGCTTAAAGAAAGTAACGGCAAGTCAACTTGATGCTTTGGGACACAGTGTGGCCTATCAGCATATATCCAGCCTTGTGGAGATTAGGGCCGTTATCCTTCTTTTCTGGAGTGTTTCCAGAATTCCCAGCTTGGACAGCTTTCCTGAGAGAGCACGTTGCTCCTGGATGCTTCCTTCTGATAGCCGTCCAGCATCAAATGGTACCAACCCCGACTGCTCAAGTCAGATGCCGTCTTCTGATACATTGGCATTCCTTGCTGTCTACTTTGTCTAATTCTTTTCATTGATTGTGTGACTTTTGACATTTTCCATCCATGCATCGCTGGTGTGATGAGGGTCTTGCCGTGTCACCTGGGCTGGCCTCCACCTCACAATCCTTCTGCTTTGGCATCCTGAGTCACCAGGGTAACAGCGCCAGCTCACTCCACTGCTTCCTGATTTTACTGTGGCTGATTTATTTAACATGAAAGTCTGTACTATCATTTTATTTGTGTGTGTGGGAGGATTTATCCTATAATTTCAGAAACTATCATCCTGATCTTGATTTCAGGTTTGCTTAATTCCTCTTTCAAGCAGATCTTCTACCTGGAACAAATGACATGCTCCTACTGAAAAGAAAGCAAAGATACTTAGTCATGTGTGAAGTCATACCCGTCTAAGTGCAGCATCGTTGTCTTCAGCATTGGCTAACATCCGGTTTATCTCACTCATCCCAACATCAGGAACATTTGCATGGAGCCCATTCTCTAGTCTTAATCATGGAGAAGTCTGAAGAGCAACTCACTGAGTGACCATGACCAGAAAATCTGTGGTTGCTAGATGGCTTCCTCTGTGGCTTCCAGGTGCTACTGTTCCAGTAGCACGGAGGTCTCAGTGCTGTCTCTACCACTACAAAAACATGTGCAGCAGAGAGCGCATAAGACTGAGTGGGGAAGAAGGAAGACACTCTTCAGTGTTACACACTTTGAAAGTATCGCATAAGACTGAGTGGGGAAGGAGGAAGACACTCTTCAGTGTTACACACTTTGAAAGTATCGCATAAGACTGAGTGGGGAAGGAGGAAGACACTCTTCAGTGTTACACACTTTGAAAGTATCGCATAAGACTGAGTGGGGAAGGAGGAAGACACTCTTCAGTGTTACACACTTTGAAAGTATCGCATAAGACTGAGTGGGGAAGGAGGAAGACACTCTTCAGTGTTACACACTTTGAAAGTATCGCGTAAGACTGAGTGGGGAAGGAGGAAGACACTCTTCAGTGTTACACACTTTGAAAGTATCGCGTAAGACTGAGTGGGGAAGGAGGAAGACACTCTTCAGTGTTACACACTTTGAAAGTATCGCATAAGACTGAGTGGGGAAGGAGGAAGACACTCTTCAGTGTTACACACTTTGAAAGTATCCCAGCAGCACTCTGAAGCAGATAAGTTAAAAACAGACCTTGAGAAGTTAAGAAATACTCTATAATTTATACTCTTAATTTCAAACCAATCACTAAATTAACAACAGCAACAAAAACTATAACTGGAAACCCAGGAAGAAAGATAAGATGCAGTTGCAAAAATAACAGAACATAAAAGATAAAAGAAAAAAATGATATATTGGGCAAGTGAAAAACAAGTAATAATATATAAACCTAAATTAAAATGTGTAATTAGTCACAGTGAATGTAAATGATCAGACAATCAAATCAATTAGGATGTACCCCAAATAATAGAGAGGAGGGATAAGACACAAATTACTAATATCAAAAGAAAAGGGCCGTCACTACAGGTCCATGGGCATCAAATGATAGCAGAAGGGTATTTAACAGCTCTGTGTCTAGTACATTGATAACCTAGATGAAATGTAATAATTACTAAAAAAATACTGATAAAATTCACTAAAGAAAAACCATATATTTTGACTATGCTTGTATTTATGGAGGATTCAGCATAAATGGAAAATAAGTTTCTAAAGAGAAAACATCATTGGTAAGTTATGCCAGCCATTTAAAGATACCAGGTTACCATATATCTATGGCCTTTTTCAGAAGAGGAAACTAAAGGAAGGCTATCAGCTGATCCTGTGACATCAGAATCACCTAATACAAAAATCAGAGCCTTTACAAGAAAAAATTTAAAAGTAAAATACCTACAGACCAAAATCTCTCTTGAATACTGGTTAATAAAACCCTGAGCTTTAAAATAAATTATCAGATGAAACCTGACAATATGTTAAAATAATAATTCACAGTTTATTGGAATTTATCTCATGTATGCAAATTTCAAAATCAGATAATATAATCCATCAGGGAACAAATTTATGAAAAATACATCTGATGTCAGAAGGTATGGTAGAAGACCTGACAGAATCTAACAATTCATGATAGCTGACATTATAGGTAATAATAAGAAGCTAGAAATTACCTCACCATCATCAGGAACAAACTTGATGGCCCTTTCTTACTGCTTGTGGTTGACCCTGTACTGTACGTCCTAGCACATGTGGGAAGACAATAAGAAAGGAGGCATAGCATTTGGAAGAAGGAAAAAAACTGTCATTATTCATAGATGTCATGGCTGCACACATAGAAAATGCATAGAACTGAAAAATCAGTACTGGTGAGTAGGGAGCTGTGTTTCAGAATACAAGGTTAATATGACAGAGTTAATCTCTTTCCTACATGGGCCAATTAATGAGGAAATCTTGAATTCAATGGACAATATTTACGTCAGCTACCCCCAAATAAAAGAGTTGAGTCCACATCTAACAATATCTATACAAAATCAGTGTGAGAACATTGATGAGAGAAACACTAGATAAGTGAATACCCATGAGTATGGATAAGAAGATTCAATGTTGCCAAAATGACTGGTACTCCCACCTTGATCTACAGATTCAAATACGAACCCCTAAACTCCAGTGAGTTATCCTGTAAATGTCAGGAACTTACTCTGGAGTTTATATGAAGGCGCAAATAACTCACAGTTCTGAGAAAGAGCCACATCGAAGACTGGAGCTACGCTGTTTTAGGGCTTCCTATAAAGCTGTAACAATCAGAAGGGTGGTAAGCAGAAAGAGTACAGGAACTGTGCTAGGTTTAAACATGGTACAAACTCCTAGTCACCAATGGTATGTCGGCCTTGCATTAAGGGAAGAAATCAAAGCCCTCTCCGTGGTGTCATCTCACCAAGGCTGAGCCCAGATTTGAATTCTCTACTTCATGCTCTCTGTGTGCTCTGTCCTTTGTGGTATGTCTGTCTGCTGCCTGAGTCTGAATCTGTGCCTCCCTGAAGGCTGTCTTATGAATCTGCCCCATCCCTGCCCCTGTGTCTGTCCCCGTGTGTCTGCACTGTGTATCTTTCTGAGTCTCTATGTGTGTCTCCCTAACAAAGGGCTCTGCTGTCTGCTGTCTCTCTCTCTCTCTCTCTTTTTTTTTTTTTTTTTTTTTTTTTGGATTTTCGAGACAGGGTTTCTTTGTGGCTTTGGAGCCTGTCCTGGAACTAGCTCTGTAGACCAGGCTGGTCTCGAACTCACAGAGATCCGCCTGCCTCTGCCTCCCGAGTGCTGGGATTAAAGGCTTGCGCCACCACCGCCCGGCTTCTTTTCTTGAACAGTACAGAAAGCATCACATAGGGAAGGCATGAGGGATAGTTCGCACAAATCTTGTAACGGAATTTTATAAGGGATTTAGTCACAGCCTCCAACTGGCCCCCAGCTGAGCCAGGTAGCAAACACCATTACAAGTGTCATTGCTTATCAAGCAACATCTCTTCTCTATGTTGCGTTCAATCCCCACAGTGGACATTCATTTCCTAAGACTGCTTTTAGTCTATTTGTGCTTTCCATAAAATGATTACCGTGACACACATGCAAATACACGTGAATAACTTTCAGATCAAGGACTTGGAAGAGTACATAATTTAAGACTATAGCCATGCATTAGTTTAGGCTGTAAAGTTGATTCATTGTAAATCCAAGATAACTAAGGTTGATTGTAGCATTGTTCTCTTGAAAGCAAGTTGAACTAGCAACTGAGTAGATAGTGGGATTACAGCATGAAGTCTTAAGTAACACCAAAATGTATTTCTAACTTTGGCTGAGAGGTTCAGAAGAAGCCCCAATGTCTTAGAGTGTAGGAGATATGTCATACTATCTCATGGCTAACAGTTGTTCAATAACGTGGAGTAGAGATCCTACAACAGACCTGCAAATGGTCAAAGGACCTTTGACAAGCGGGAAGACAACACTGTGAAAACATTATCTTCTTAGTAAATAGAGCTGGAATATGGAGACATGCAGGCCAGAAACAGCCAAACGAACAAAAGCTTGACACAACATCTTAAATGTTTATGTAGACGTTAAGTCAACGGAATTATAGTCCTAAATACGGTGCAAAATCTAGGACCCTGAAAACTGGACATTGAGGAAAATCTCAGTGACTTTGGGCAAGGCAGTGACATTTTAGATGCATCAAAGGTATCTTGATCTCTGAAAGAAAAAAATTGATAAATTAGACTTCCTCCCTTAAAACAAACAAACAACAACAACCAACTATGTTCTGTGAAGGGCACCATGAAGCAAATGAAAAGACAAGACAAGCCAGACTATGAAAAACATTTGGAAAATATATATGTGTTACGGAATGATTACACAAAATTTTAAATTTCAACAATTAAAAAAATCAATAGTAACAAAACAAAGAAGTTGATTTTAAAATGGAAGGACATACCTAAGCAGACCTCTCACAAAGAAGTCATATCGTGCAAATATGGACATGAACAGAAGCTCAACATCTTCTGGGTAACATGAGGATGAATTAAATTAAGATGCTACTACTACTCACCCAATAGATCAGACAACCGTCAAAACGTGGGTACTACCAAGTGCTAGGAGAATATGCAGCAGTATCAACTCTCTCTCATTCGATGTTGTATTTGTTGAACACAAAGTAGTCCAGCCACTCAGGAGGACAATCTGGCATTCTCCTCCATGTGGGGTAACTAGTAATGCCTTGCTATGTCTGCCTGCGTGTGGATAACTGGAGAAGCCTTTTCATAATTTCCAGGACTGGGAGTAAGCAAGATGTCTTTCCGTAGGTGAACGGACAAATAAGTGGGGAGCATTGGAACAATGGGCACGATGATTCAGTACTTAATAAGAAGTGGTAAATGATCCATCAGCCTGTGTGGAGGAATCGTAAATGTGTGTTACTGGGGAAAACAAGCCAATCCGAAAACAGTGCATGCTTACTCTATGGCCTTCTGAAGGAGAAAAAATATAGAGAGACTAAAATGCTCATTGGTTTTCAAGAGTTAGGGGGAGAGAGCATGGGGGATTTTTAGGACAGGGAATCTATCCTGGAAGTTGTTTTAATGGTGGGTATACGTCATTATATATTTGTTAAAAATGCTTTGAACACTGAGCATGAGGCGCAGTGTAAACTTTGGACTTTGGGTGATGGCATGTCAGTGTAGATTTATGGATGGTCACAAAAGTATTGTGTTCCAGGGTATAGTGTTAGCAGTGGAGAAGTCTGTACACACGTGTATAGAGGCACAGTGTACGATGTTAGCAGTGGAGGGGTCTGTACATGTGTATGGAGGCACAGTGTACGATGTTAGCAGTGGAGGAATCTGTGCACACGTGTATGGAGTCACAGTGTACAATGTTAGCGGTGGAGAAGTCTGTGCACACGTGTATGGAGGCACAGTGTATGATGTTAGCGGTGGAGGAGTCTGTGCACACGTGTATAGAGGCACAGTGTACGATGTTAGCGGTGGAGGAGCCTGTGCACACGTGTATGGAAGCACAGTGTATGATGTTAGCAGTGGAGGAGTCTGTGCACATGTATATGGAGGCAGGATATATAGAGCAGAGCTCTCCATACCTTCTATTATTCCTGGGAATCTATAACTGTTCTAGCAGTAAAGGTCATGGAAAAAATTAAATGGCAGGTCTGAATCCTGCCTATTAGAGACAGAGCAGGGAACTGTGGGTGGCAGCAAAATTAAGTTATGTAGTCAAGGATATTGAAAATTCAAACTTTAAGCAAGCTGTAAAAAATCAGACCAAATAGTATATAATATGTGGTTTATATATAAAACTCCAGAAAGTTAAACTTTTAGCTACTGGAAGCAGGGAAGTGATTCCTCAGAGATGATATGGGATAGATGTGGAAGGGGAAAAATCTGGGGGAAAATCAAGCAAACTGAGGGTTATAGGGCAGGTATTCATGTTGTGTCTAGGCTTGGATGGTGGGTGCGTGCACGTGTGTCTTGGTAATGTGGAAACCATAGACGGTAAAGTCTAGTGGGCATGCTCTGTTAACTTCCCAGTGTGGATGACAACAATGTCCCGCCCCCAGCTTCCTTGTCAGATTTATCTCCATCCACACTGTCGTTTCTCTGTCAGTACTTGTGGGACAAGATCGCTCACTCCAGCAAAGACGATGAAGGAATTACTGGAAGCACTGTCTGAGGTGCGGGCAGGGTACAGATATGTACAAATAATTCTGGTTTGGAAGTGTTAATCTTTTCTTAAATCCACCAAGAATCTGCATATATTTCTCCCATCACTCTTGTGTGCAGAGCTCAAAATAAAATCGGATGGTTTCCATTCTCAACGGCAAAAAGAACGATTGTGGGATTGTGAGAAAAATTGCCTAAGCAGGGCTTCTAATTCATCCTGCTCTTCTCTGGAAGCATCAGCTGGCACCATCAATCACTTACTTCCATTGCGTGATTTCCCGGAAGATCCCATTTATGCTTAGGCATTTTGAGGGGAATGAAATACACGAGAAATTGCTCCTTTGATAAATTTGCGCTGCGTTTATTTACAAAGTGATTGGATTTGTCTTGCACTCTCTTTTATTTGGGGACCTTCCTGGAGCCCAGCACAGGCTTTGAACGTTCTCTCGCTGAAGCGTGACTAAATGGCGATGGTTAAGCGCTGTGGCCTCAGCGGAAAGGACAGCTTAGCTAGAGAAGCACAGCCTGAGCAGAAAGGTAGGGCCATGACGTGCAGCCGCGTCTCACACAGCTGCTCTGCTGACAGTGGCCGCTTAAAGTTGTCCTTAGCAGTCAGACAGCTATGGTCATTTGACCAAACACAAAAATGTGTCTTTATGTGCAAATATATGGAAGTTTTCATGTGTGCAGCTAACATGTTGTCCTTCTTTCATAGAAGAAGTTTATAGACTGCTAAGAAAACATGCTTTGGATCTATCAGGAGGTACAGCCAAAGGAAGAGTTTCAAATCAGCCCTCATGCAGAAATAGAGACTTACGACACACACCCTCATTGGTGTGCACGAGGATTCAAGGCTGATGAGTAGACAGAAAATAGCAAGCCTTGCTTATCCATAGGGTATGACAAAGTGCTGTGAGAGCAGCTTCCTCATCCAGTCTAAGCCAATGCAACCTGTGTTTCCCCAAAATCCTTGTAAAGAGAAACAAGACAAAATTATATATTTAAAGGACTTGAGAATCACCATATAAATGTCCATTTCCATGTTATTTTAATATAATCTGTGTGTTTCTGGAATCCTCCTTCATTGTTATGTATAATTTCCTGTCCATTCTATTACTGTCACAGCGTTATGAAGGTCATCAAAGCTCATCATTGCTTGGCACCCGTGTGTTTTACGACATGAGCCTGGCCAACTATGAACAGGCATTTGGCCATCTTCACGCAGATGGACTTACAGAGAGCCAGCCAAGTCATGATATAGTCTTTGAGCACCAGGTGTCGGCCATGGAAAATAAATGTTTACAGCCGCAAAATATTGACAACACTGTCCATGTCCGCTTGCATTACATAAATTTTGGTGTAGGGATGCTATTTAGGTTAGTAATTGATACCTAAATAAATCCTGGTCTTGAGAAAAGGGCAGGTTTGTGTAAATAGGGAGAGGAGGTGTCTGTCCTGAAGAGACAGACTAGTAAGAGCCTATTCTAACCCAGCACGTTCTGGGTGACAGAGTGAGCCACCTAACTGGGAAGGATCTTGAAAGAGCGTCCATATGGCCAGGGATGAGTTTAATAACTACAGGAGAAAAACTTGCTCATGTTATTAAGCCCCATGTCAGAAAAGGCAAAGAGGCACCTCCCAAATCTGCCAGTGGTGAGCTCCATCCAGTCCGGCTATTGAATAGCTGAGAAGAAGCTCCCAGCAGTCCAGGATGTCATGACAGAGCCCAGGTTCCTGACTTCCTGCTCTAAGAAGGTTGCACTGTACACTCTAAGTGACATGAAACTGATTCCTAGGCTTCTACCACAGTGTAGAAATCTTTAGAAAGTTTTATGATTAATGATTGCATAGGTCTCTGTGATTAAATTATGCCATCAAATGCAATGAGTTAATAGAACAGAGCACGTCCAGGAACTAGAGTGATTGCCTGAATCTCAGTTTATTGTGTATTTCACATGTGCCCTCGCTGCCATTAGAGGGTTTAGACTGAAGCTCATTCTTTTGTATGTGCAGAGGTAGACTAGGTTGTCAAGAGAGATCGCTCTAATTGTGAGCTACCACTGATGGAGTCCAGGATCAGCCGGACACATCCGGTGGTTGGGTTGTTTCCGCCTGACTTCCTTTTAAAGTGTGATGATTTGGAGGCTTTTGGGGTGTTTGCTATATACAACTCCCCCCACACCCCAGCTAATTTTTTTAATCCAACGGTAAACAGATCCTCCAAGCTAATATTTGAGATCCCAAGCAAAGCACATTTTGTGGGAAGGTTATTTTTCATCCTTCCAATTTTTCCTTCAAACATACTACCTAATGCTGAGTCATGTTGTTAAGTAAGAAATGTGAGCATTGGAGGCACGGTTATATTAAACAGCTGTCTTGGGTCTTGAGAAATCTGAAAGATTTGCTCTCCAAGTGTCTACAGTCCTCCATGTATTTCCTGAGTATTACCTACACCAGGTACACAAGCTTCATCATTGTAAGAAGCTGTAAATCAGAATGAAGAAAGACACACTGTCAGCCACTGTTCATTCCTGTGGCCAGATAAGAAAAAGGCAGTTTAAGGAAGGGAAGATGTGTTTTTGCTCCTGGTTTCAGAGATCTCAGTCCAAGAGCTCTTGTGCACCAGACAAGGTAGAACATGATGGTGGTGAGCAGGACAGAGTGGCTAGGACACAGAATAATAGCTGTGCACAGTGACCTCCATGTTCCAGTGCTTCCCAAATTGTCATCACCCTGGGAATCCATGACAGTTCCCAAACCTTAAACTAACATGAGCCTTTTGGGAACTTTTCATATCAAACCATAACAGATGGAAAAATTTAAGTTTGAGGAACCATTACAAGCTTTTCTTTTCAATCTATTAATGACATTTTGGCAAACCTGCCAAAACGGAATGAATGAACGAAATCTCACAGAAAGTACATACCCCTGTTGGCTTGAGGAAGCACATAGGGACCTTTATTTAGACAGACTTGGGTTGGTGCTGATATAGCAAACCAGGTAGGCAGCGTGCGCATGCAGCACAGGACAGGCCTCTGCTTCCCAGGGGAGGTTCACGGGGTTCTTTCCGGGGAGGCACCCTGGGCACTAGTTATGTCACCCACCTTGTTTTAATAACTCACTCATAACTGTGGGTGTAGAGCTCAATCATAGAGAGTTTTCCAGGCATGTGTGGGGTCCTAGGTTCAATCCCCATGGGACTGAAAAGCAGAATCCAAGGTAACCAGCCACAGGGTAGTTGAGCATGAAGACCACCTGGTCACTTGACTTGGTCTTCTATCCTTCTCCTAGTGAATTATCCTTCTGTGTCAGCTATGGAATGTCAGACTCTCTGAGGCTATGGCATCCTTATACCTCTCTTTCTCTCTTGTCCTGACCAGGCCCAGTGCATGCATTGAGCTTGGGAACAGGGTCCCTCCACGACATCAGCAGAAAGATGCTCAGGCTGGGCTGGGTTCAGCTGATTCAGTGCAGACTGCTTCTCACTGTGGCTTTTGTTTTGCTGTTGGCATTAGTGTCAGCAGCCTTTCCCTTGAGACCTAAAAGGGGGTGAGTTCCTTTAAACAATGCAAATAAAAAGAAATGCATTAAGAGAATAAATCGATCGTTTTTTCTTCCAGTTTCACTTTGCTAAAATGATTAATCTGACTTTTTCCCCTGTGAATTGTTCCAGAAAATGTTCTATACACATTAGAAAAATATATTAGAAAAATCTATACGTGGAAGGTTGCTTTAATTTTTTTTTTAAAGTAACATTCCCTATTTCGCTACAACACTTTCCCTTGCAATAGCAGCCCCGCGAATCTTCCCGGATCAATGTGCGGTGCAGCACACTTGCTCACTGTGACAGATGCAGGACCATCCACAACACACCTGCTGGGCACAGCCCCCCTCACCGCTTTCCCTCGTAGCCCTACACATTACGCTGCAGCCCTGTATCCAGCTTATTAAGCACCAGCACTGCTGTCTTGTTAATATGAGTAATGCTAAAACAGCACGAGCATTTAAGTTCTCCCTACACTGTCAAACTGCTTTCCAGAGGGATCGGAGAGAGCAGAGTCAGGAGGCTGGGCGTCTCTGTGATCACATCGTGTATGGAAATGCTGCAAAGTGTTTATCAGCCAGCATCCCTGAGAGCGAGGGGAGGGAAGCACAGATTTTCTTGTTCTCTCATTTTGAATTGCCATCTCACATCCCTTGGTATTGATTTAGATGGCTTTCTATTTCTCAAATTAATTGGCAATACTTTTTTTGCAATGGGCATATGGACTACATATTCTGTAAATATTTTTGTCTTTTCTCCCTTGTGGGTTTTTAAATACTTTGATGTGTTTTTTGAGATTTTCGTACACGCATGAGGCATCTTTTAATCATATACACATTCTTCTGGTTGGTTTGTGTCACAAGAGAAAAGGAACTTCAACTGAGATAATGCCTTCATCAGATTGGCCTCTGGGGCATTTTCTTGATTAATGGTTGTTATTGGAGGTCCCAGCCCACTGTGGGCACCGCCACCCCTAGCAGGTGACCCTGGGTTGTATCACAAAGCAGGCACAACAAGCCGTGGGGAGCAAGGCAGTAAGCAGCTTTCCATGGCCTCTGTTTCAGCTCCTGCTGCCAGGTTCCTACCTGAGTTTCTGCTCTGACTTCCCTCGAGGGTGGACTGTAAACTGGAAGGGAAAATGAACCCTTCTCTCCCCAAGTTGCTTTTGGTCATGGTCTCTATCCTAAACAAATGCAGCCCCTGACTCTTCTTTCCAACTCCTCCCTGACCGCCCCCCACCATTCCTCCCAACTTCATGTATATGTGTATATGTCCACTGTATATAAAACACCAAATGAACCTATCTATACCCACTGGATCCATTTGGTGTTTCCCACATACACATGAGTATGAGGTCATCTACTGACACAGGGCCACCCTACCAGAGACAACACTCAGAAAGAAAGTAAGATTCTTTCTTACCTGACAGCCATCCACTGTCAGTAGCTCCCAGGCTAGGGGTAAGGACTCCTGCCCCTCCCTTCCATGCTGGAGCACTAACTGGTTGATACTGCGCAGGCATTTACTTCCAGAAGGCACCGCTTCTCCCCAGTCTGCTCCAACCTTTGTCTCCTACAATATTCCTGCCACCTTTTCCACAATGTCTGTGAGCCTCGAGGGGAGGAAATGCAATGTAAATGTCCCTTTGGGGCTGAGAACTTCACAAACACCTGTTCTCTCTCTGCTTTGGCCGGTCATGAGTCTGTGTCAGCCCCCTTCCACTGTGTTCCTAAGTTGTTAGAAGTCCCAGCTATTTCCCCTGGATAGAGATTTACTCGGTTTGCGTCTGTCCTCGGCTCTCCCATCACCTCCCTCACAAGTTTATGTGAACTGCTACCTGTCTCTTTCACCGAGGGTTGTTGTTTTTTATAATTAAACCTTATGGAATCTCTCTCAATATTTAGCTATTCAATCCATCTGTAATTTTGCATGTTGATAAATGGCCAAATTATTCACTACAGTCTCTGGTTCTCACTTGTACCTGATCTCTTTGTCCATCACCCTCCTTTCTCCTATAACTGGAAAGTTCCAGACCATATTTTAAGTTCACAGAAGTGACAGGAGTATTTGCCCCTCTGTTCTGTTCCCTTAACTCATTTGCACATTTTGTTTCCTTCCTGGCCTGTGATAGTGTCACACGTTATCATAGTTACCATAAGCTCCAGTGCCCACTAGGGGGTCACCCTGACACTCATTACTACTTTTACCTCTTGTGAATGCTCATGCACGCATTTCTCGTATATTTCTATTTTTAAATCTTGACACCCTAGGTCTCCACTGTGGCTTGCATCAAAGTTCTATGCCAAGGTGAGGGCAGAGACTGAGGTCGTGGTCACTCCCTATCTCACAGCACTTGCTTCTTCATCTGCTCATCTTCATTTCAAATGCTCTTAGTAGGGTTTTTGCCTTTACTCTTAAATAGGCCTATTAGCATTTATGGGTTTTGTCTGTTTTATAAATGAGTTTCTTGCTATTCCATTTCTAACTGTACTTTTTTAGGGAAATCAATTTTTACTAGGGAGTTTGCATCCAGCTGCCTGAATTTTTTTCATTAATCTTCATAACTTTTCATCGAGTCTTAGGTCTTTCAGCTGTAACCTGATGTCATCTGAAAATGAGGATAAATCTATCCTATTTTTAACACAAATGATATGTACTGTTTTCTTACTCAGTAGTGGATAATAACATTAGTAGTGGCATTCTTGTTCAAAGCCTGGCTATTCTAACTTTGTGCAAAGGGACATTCTCAGGTTCTGGGTAGTTTTGTTTACCTCTTCAGGTGGCGAGGGGAGCAGCAGTGTCTTCTGCTCTGGCTTGCATTGGGGATACCACAGAACTTCCTTTGTCTACGTTGCTTCTGGTGTCTTCCCCCCTTCACACCGGTGTCCACACTCCCATGTCTGTGACTCTGCTCTCACTATTTTCACTATATTAATAGGTCTTTTCTGCTCCCAGTCTTGTCTGTTTTTGTTTGCTTTGTTTTTGAGTTTTTAATTGAATGTTTAGAATTCATTAATTATATTCTTGAATTGCATCTCAACCTGATTGACACATTTTGTTTTAACCCCATTATGTTTCCTTAAGAGTTCCCTTTAGATAAAAACAAAAGCAGCACCTCCGAGACAAGAGCTGACCCCCAGGCACCCCATCCATCCACAGTGAACCCCATCTCTCTCTGCGAGAAGGGGAGAGATAGACAGCCCTTTTGGTAGGAGCATGAACCTATCTAGGAGACACCTCCTGATGCTGATGCTGCTCACACCCCCACCCCCAGAACCATGTAACTATGGTAACTATGGCCAGGACAGAGGGCTACTTGCTTGCATTCGCTCATTAGCCATCACTTTGTTTTGTTTGGTGTAGACACCTCTGCTACTGGACAATGTGTGTCTTAGAGTTAAGGCTGTCCACTTTTGTTTGTTTAGCTGCTGGGAGAGTTAGAGACATTAAAATTAATTTAACAGCCATCCCTATGACCACTAAACCAATTCTCCTCTCAATTATCTTTTTAAAATAACAACAAAAAAACCCAGGTGGTATTAATCAAGGAGCTGCTGAAATTTACCCAGGCAATGGAAAATGAGCATCTATATGTAGTATATAAACACACACACACACACACACACACACACACACACACACACACACATACATGGCCTATAAATACAATGGCGAGTTGAGATTTTAATTCTTCCCCTTGTAGTTGGTTATACTGACATATAAAAAAAAAAAAAAAAACATTCGTTGGAATGTTACTTCCCAGTTTTCCTGATCTGAGCGTTCCTGGCTGTGAATCATTCCCAGGTAAACATAGGAACGACTCATTCCCTTCTTCCTCTCCTAATGGAGAAATGTTTACTGACCTGAGCGTTCCTAGCTGTGAATCATTCCCAGGTAAACATAGGAACGACTCATTCCCTTCTTCCTCTCCTAATGGAGAGATGAAGCAGATCAGGAAGATGAGAAAAGGACGGTAGTGTCAGAGAACGCGCTTGCCTGCGCCTGCTTTCTTCTGGGCGGAATGTTTATGGCCAAGTGTACTGCCTGCAATAAAGAAAACAGGAATAAAAAGGAACTTTAAATTCTACTTGCCAAAGAAACAAGGACTTTGGAGGGGGAAAAGTTTAGATTGCAAGTCTGGAGTCGTTTAAAATCTTTTAAAGCTGGGGTATTTTTTTATTGCTCAATATTTCTCATCTCTTTTAGCCAAAAACAAGTCATTTTTTGGTGAATTGTTACTACTAAAAGGTGTGTTTCTCTTCCACTTTCTGTGCCTAGATTAAACACCAAAGACACTGTGGCCTCTATCCCCAGGCCTCTGCAATAACACAATGACAGCATGATTCTGCCACCACTGGGCCAGGAAGCAGGAGGCTGACTTCCAAATAGGAACAGTGGGGTTCAGATGCTCAGGGGAAGTCACTCGGAAAGATTACAGCTAGCCTTGGACTCCCCCAGAACAGGACCATCCCCAACTGGACACGCCCATTCCTCCCCACCCCTTGAATATGTGACAGTCACAGACTCTGTGCAGCCACGAAGAAGCTGGGCTGTCGTGTCCTTTGCTCTCAGTTCCACAGACATGTCGCAGACATCACCACTCCAGAACAAGAGCCTTGAGCATTCCACATAGAAATAACTAGTACCCAGTTCTGCAAGACCTAGGAACGTCTCCCTTGCCAAGGACGCTGAAGGGCAGCAAGACAAAGGCCTAATAACACCCAAGGGTTGGAAACACGGAATAGGTTGAGAAAGTGAATTACAGCAGACTGTTGAAGGAAAACTAGAGTCGGGGGCTGGCCTCCTAGCTGGCCTAGGAAGGGTTTCCAGGACAGAAAGATGTGCCGGAAGTGTCAGAAGGCTTTCAAGACCTTGTTCAAGGCTAGCGTGCTTGTTCCAAATGATTACTGAGGATGCAACATGATTAAACAGCTCCTTAGCATCATCTGCCATTGTTGATTAGAATAATGGGTGTTTTCTCTTTGCACATTTAGAAATAAATATGAAATAAGTGCCAACTTCTAGAGCCTGCCTGAAGAATACTCAGGCTATAACTCATTCAGGGAGGGTGATTCATAGTAAATTTTCAAAATTATGGCCTGTCTCGTCAGTTCTTGCTGGTTGTTAGCAACTCACAGATATTTGTTTATAAACCCTCTCCTAGAGGTCAAATCCTGCAACAAAATGGAAAATCCGTGGCAGGAAATTACAAATGGAAATACTCCGTTTAAACACTCAGAATTGTTTAACATCATATTTTATTTATCAGGGAACAAGAGCTGTACGGCAGCTGGCTAAATGTGAGACAGCAAAGGCCAGAGATGCTGTTGTGATCCTGTAGGCTGATGTGTCAGGAGAGCTTGTGAAACCTTTAGCTTCTAAAGGAGATCAAGAGCAGCACGGATAATGGATGTTGTATCTCACGGTCTGAAAGGAGAGCCATGCTGGGTGTATATGCTGAGAGGTACCAATAGGAGTCACTGTCTTGTCAAGACTAGTAGAAGTCTCCGTTATTTCAGGACAGGGATGGACATCCAGGGAATTGGCTCCATGCCGGAGCAACTGACTAATAAATTGAATCAGCTCTTGGGTAGGAGGAAAGGCTGCTGCATTTTGGTAAGTTAAATTATTCTCCTGAGATGAGAAGCTCTCATGGTATTCACTTTCATCACTAGACCAGATACTGAGAAGGAAAATGGCTTTCCTTTGGCTCATGGTTCCTGAGGTTCCAGCCCACGGTCAGCCATTGCAAGTGTTGGGTGGAGCTCATCTGTTCACCTCATGTCTAGGATGCAAAAGAGGAAAAAAAGCAGAAGCAGCCAGGACAACCACCATTACAGCTTAAAGACTTCCCAGTAGACCCAGGGGTGTTTCCGGACAGAAGGCAGGAAGAGGAGAGGGGAGGAAGGGGAGCAGGAAGAGGAGAGGGGAGGAAGAAAGGGAAGGGGAGGAGACCAAAGGAATCATTTGTAGTTTGAATCCAGTTAAGCCAGATGTTTTCCCAGCTAGTCTACTCTTCCCTTCCTTGAGTGTTCTCCTTCTATGGTTATTTTCCCCAGTGTTTATTTTTCAGGAAATAATAAGCATGATGTTTTTTTTTCTTTCCTTAGCCCTGGATTAGGGACTAGGGATACACAAGTAAACAAAGTTCTTGAAAGACAAGAACCCGCATGGGTTTGGGAAACACTTAGCATTCGAGGGCCCCACACTTGGTGGTTCCGATCCCCAGCAAAGTTCTTACTCACCTCTGTGCTTCCATTGCTTCTCTTCTTCTACTTTTGGTGAATGAACCGTGACTTAAGGACTCAAGACCAGTATTCTGTAAGAAACAAAGATGTCTCCCATCCTGTCCTGGGGACCCAACAGGCCCTCTCTCCACAGCCCAGAGCTGAAACATGTGTGTGGCCTTTGCTGCGCTCCCATTAGAACAAACATTGGTTAGGTGTCTTTTCTCTCCGCTCTTCTTGTCTTTCGAGAACTTTGTTTACTTGTGTATCTCTAGTCCCTAATCCAGGGCTAAGGAAAGAAAAAAAATACATCATGCTTATTATTTCCTGAAAAGTAAACACTGGGGAAAATAACCATAGAAGGAGAACACTCAAGGAAGGGAAGAGTAGACTAGCTGGGGAAACATCTGGCTTAACTGTATTCAAACTACAAATGATTTCTTAGGTCTCCTCCCCTTCCCTCTCTTCCTCCCCTCTCCTCTTCCTGCTCCCCTTCCTCCTCCCGAGACCGGCTGTAGTTGTCAAATGGGTGTCTCCATGCGGTCCTGTGACAGAGGTTACTGTATTTTGATCTAGAAGTCCACCTCCTGAACTAAAGAGGGACCATGGATGAAGAACAATTTAAGTGTATGTTAGGAATTCCCCTGAGCCCGGAATGAGAATATTTCTTTCCCTCCGAACAAAGCCATAACGTCAAATGCAAGATTCCTTCCCTGATGGTCGTGACCCTGGACCATCCATTTGCCTCTGAAGAGTCACTGTAAACATCCTTAAGTGGCCTTCTTTTATTTTTAGAGCAATAATGTGAAAGCAAGGTGGCAGTGTGTGTGGAGCCTACTGACACTTACTGCTTACAGTTCAGGCGCAGAGGGTCTGGTTTTCAGTAGGCCTTCACATGGGCGGGTGCCTGCATTTTCACCGACTATCTGCCGCATGAGCAGTTAGTGAAGGGAAATGCATGGCTTTATTTGCAGCGATGGATAGTGTTAGAGGTAGTTTGTTTAGACTGAGCTAAATATGGCCAAGCAACTAATCAAATAACTCCATTTGTACTTTAGATAAAGCTCATGCTACTGGATTGGGGAGGATTTTAGTTCAATTATATCTGAGAGTCATCATCAGATACTTATTACTCTGGAGGTAACACATTTTGAATTTTGAAATGTCTCCATATCTTATAAACATTATGTAACTCGTCATTTCAACCCTAAAAGATCTCCAGTGTTGCTATACTCCTATTTTCTTTTGAAAGTCAGCAATGGTCTGGTAAAAAGTTTCAGTGTTCATACCAAGTAGATCAAGTCAGGACTTAGCATAATTGCAGGTCAGGTCATTTCTGCCTTTGCCATAATTTCAACTTCAGTGCCAAATGTTGAGGACAGAAGCATTAAGTCTCTAGAGCCTTTTAGATTGTGAAAATTCCCTCTAATATGACATTGCCTCCTATTCTTCGGCAAAGGTCGCAGGCCTGGCTTATACTCTGAACTGTTTTTGCTAACAGACGCGGCTTGAGACCTAGCAAAGTGTCACTGGTGTAGAGATGACTGTGGTACCAGCCTGACATTACAACGCCATTACAGAGAGCTGTGAACTTGGCTCCTTCTGTGTAGGGCTCTCCCTCTTTAAATGGCTTGGCTGCAGGACTGCATGCCTGCCTGCCTCCAGGAGGGGGTGGGGGAGAGGAGTGCCTGGGAATCACAGAGGTCCCAGAAGCCTTGGCAAGAAGTGATGCAGACAGACAGCGGTAACCGCCCACTCAGCAGGTCTAATGCGGTTGTAACATTTCGTGGGAGAGAATTGATTTTCTTTCCCCGCATCAGCCCTGTTCATCATCTAGAGGCTTTGCTCACATCTTATTAAGAGAAAACAAACTTACAACTGAACATGGTAAGGGACTCATTAACTTTTTAGATTTGATTTGTTAAACTAGGTGTAGCCTGATTTTAAAACTAGCTTTACTAAATTAATGAAGTCTTGGAATTATACAATCTAACATCTGGCCTAGTTATTTCAAGACTGCTATGTATGTCATTACTGGGCTTATATGACACCGTGTAAGCCCACCATTCCTGGGCAAAGGCCACAAAATGATGTGGTTTTGCATAGACAAGCCAGGCGGTGTTCAGAGCATTGCTGTGCTAGACAAATGGATCCGAGTCCCGCTACATGCGGCACATTTGACCTTAGGTGACAGTCGGGCTTTATTGCCAGACACAGTGAGACTTCTGTGGCTCGTAAGGCAGTGCTGGACTTTGGGCGAAGGTGGAGGTGGAGCGCTTGACTAGCGCACCAGCGTCTGAGAAGAGGAACCAGGCATGTCTACCGCTCTTGTAAAGTCGGAAGGCTCGGGTCCGGTCCGTGAGAGTGTTCTCCAGAGAGGCTTGTCTGAAGTTAGGGTCCATGAGAATATCCTGGGTGTATATAAGTATATAAGTAAGCACTGACTTTCTTCTTCTCAGCATCTCCGTCTGACCCTGGCAGATGGCAGCTCTCAATGACCTCCACTTTGTTCAGGCAGGTGACAAGAAGCATAGAGAAGGCAGAAGCTGAAGACTAGGGACAGCTACCCTTACATGTGAGGCTTATATCCCACAGGTACCCGCCCTTCCCTGTCCCTGGTCCAGCCACACAGTCCAAGCAGATGAACCAGCCCCATTCTCATCTGTCCTCCAGGACTAGGTGGTAGCTGCCCATACATGAGGCTAAACCGAGGGTTACTGGGTTCTCTCTTCAGTGTTTCTGTGCCTCCCATACACACACCATTAATACTACCCCTTAGCATCGAGTCTCCTAGCAGGAGTGTGAGCCAAGCAAGGGGCCACCCCATACAGGTTAGGCACAAACCATGCTACTGTTTCAACCTTCCCTGTGAAACATGGGCTCCCTCCTATTTTACTAATAGAAAAGAGAGTTTTCCTTTTGTGGATTTCATTAAAACAGAGTTGGAGACTGAGCTAGGACTTAGCTTTTATTCAGATAGATGGCATTTTATGTGGAAACATGATTGGCAAATAATATAAAATTTTAGACTTAGGTTTTTCAATAAAATTATTACAAGATTCCTGGAGAAATGAGAAGACAGGCCTTGTTTATACTTTTCTCAGGTTTGAATGAGCTGGGGAAGAAAGGCTTTAGAGACATTTGCTGGTTATTTTTACAGTAAGTGAGGACCCATCAAATAGTCCTTGGGTTGATGGAGTAGCTGCAGATCCTATAAGCTTCGGCATAGCTGGGTTCCTAGTCCTCCACTTTAGCTGGGTGGCATGCTCCTTTGTATTCTGGCCGCTGCAGTTTGCTTCTGTTTGTGAAAGGCAGTGCTAAGGGAAAGAGATAATATAACCAGGGATTGAGCAGAGGAGGTGCCCACTAAACACCCATTGGACCCCTGAGCTGCAGAGACCCAGATTTTCCCTCGTGAGTGGACACACCATTAGGGTGTGAACTGGGAAGAGGACCAGCTATCTCCTCTGTCTGGAATAGGAAGTCAGGTGAACACCAGAACTCAGTGAATGGAAGGCAGCAGCCTCCTGCTGGGCAGGGTCAAGGGTAAGCAAACAGTATAAATAGTGAAGGCCTAGAGGAAAATGGTTTTGCGGGATCCAGAATGTTTGTTCAATGGCAGGAAGGCAGAACATGGTGATGATACATTCAGCAGAGCTGCAGTATAAATCCAAGAACTCTTTTTAAAGGTTTGTTTTTCTCAGGCTCGCCCTTATTTATTTCTTTTTAATAGTTTGGCTATCATCTGGAAACTAGACAAAACTAGCCAATCATTGTCACAGACTTTAGCTTCTTGGATAATAAAAACTTCCAGAAATGTGTACATGGATCTCAGTGGAAGAGCCATTAGGTGAAAGAATTCAGTTTGCCACCAACACAGCCATTTATTTGTGAGGCTGCCTTTGTGAGATGAGGGAAGAATTTGCCCACAGAACCAGGCTGCTGTGAGCTTCCCTTCTGTCCGTAAGTTCTCAGAGACACCCAGGGTGGTGGGCTGGAAAAGCCTCCTCCGACTCCACTCATGGGTTTGCCCAACTGTTGTTGTTTGGTTGGTTTTGAATGTAGACTGGGAAGCTTCAGCCCACTGACTGCAGAGAAGAGGGACCAACCAGACCACGCTCTGCTAATTAGCCTGGAAGAAAGGACATTTGCACTGCTGGGAGACAGTCGCTTGCTTCTCACTTCTGCTCATCTCAAGAGAGAGCCATTAACTACCCTTTGTCCTGGACCATCTTTGCAGGAAAATGCTAATGACCTTGGAAGAGGAAGCTAATGTCTCCCTCCAGAGCCAAAGGCAGCTTTGCTAATTATCCTGAATAATCAAGACAATGCCCCCTTCAGTAGCAAAGGAAGGCTTCCTCAGAGCTCCTCAGAAAGATCCTGGTTCCCTGAGCTCAGAGTCCTCAGCTGCCTGCCACCACTCATGGAGTGGGACACTCGGCTGGGCCCACCCACTGCTCCGTGCCCTGTCCATTGTCTTCTGCCCACTCCATCATGGAGAGGCAGATGAAGTAGGCAGCTACATGCTAGACAAAACCCTGGATGTTTCCCAGTTCTTACTAGTCATGCTATAGAAAAGCCACCATTTGCGAACATTGGTACAGAACGTGCTGGAATTATACTTCATATGCAGAGCTGGAATTTTTTACGTTAGTTTTATAATACCCTTTGAATTAACATAATTTTTAAAAATCTTTAAATGTGGAATATTGTCTATAAACATCTGCCCCCCAGTAATAAGGGTTTTGGCTTTTATATGGCTGAGTTTCATATAGTGTTAGAACAATTTTGTGATTGTTATCTAAGTGTCTACCAGTACGTTTTTGCAAGCTAAGAAAAAATATAAGTACTTTCTATGTATCTATATATGAGAAACATCCTCGATGTTCCTGCCAACTCAGCTCTTTTGAGGGAGCTGCTTTATGTTAGAGATGAGGATTTTTTTTCCCTAGTGCCTGCAAAGGGCAGTGGGAGGCAGCCCAGTCTGTTCCACAGGTCAGCCGTGTCCTTCAGACCTTTTGTTTATGTGGCCAGGTAAAGTTTTAATCTTTTTTTAATATTCTTCGGTTGACCTTGAAGGATCTATAGCGTTCAAATGGTTGAGGGAAAACAGTGGTGTCTGTGGTGGTTTGGGTGAGAGTGGCCCCCTAGGCACAGACGTGGTCACTAGGCAGTGGCAGCACTTGGTAGGTATTAGGAGGTCATGGCCTTATGGGAAGAAGTATTTCATTGAGAGTGGGCTCTGGAGTTTCTAAAGCTCAAGCCAGGCCCAATGTCTCTTTCGTCCCGCTGCCCGGGGATCAGGATGTAAACCTCTCATCTTCTGCAGCACCTTGTCTGCCTGCCTGCTGCCATGCTTCCTGCCATGATGGTACTGACCCTGTGAAACCTCTGAAATTATAAGCCAGCCCCAATTAAATGCTTCCCCTTTATAAGAGCTGCCTTGGTCATGGTGTCTCTTTACAGAAGTTGAACACTGAGTAAGACCATATCCAGTGTGCAGAAAAGGAAAGCAATTGGCCATAGAGTATCTATGATGAGGCAGTGAGGACTTGGACTCATGCACTGGACCCTGCAGGCACCCTGAACTTGAACCCAGATTCTAGGGTGAATCTGTGCACCCGTTCATTGAGGTGCTTAATGGCTCGTGACCCAGGCAGAATCCAACTTGCCACATATCCTGTAAACCAAGTTGTATTAAGAGAAGTTACTTCTGCCACCTGTGCCATCTATGGCTCACACGTCATCTCTGGATGCAATGCCAAGGAGAGAAATGAAAGGAAAACCTTCTGGCCCACAAAGTGGAAATGATTCCTGTGTCAAATCTGGAGCATCCCGTAGTCAGGTCCACGGTTAAGAGGGAAGATGCCACCCATGAATACCTCATTTAGGTGATCTGTCCCTAAAGAAAATCTGGGATTCCATAGAAGGCCAAAGACAAGGAGCAGCGTGACCACTGACCCAACACAAAGAAGGAGCCTGAGAGGAAATGTGAGAATTAGGGAAGAAGAAGCTGAGTGAGAAGAGAGCGGGTGGAGGCAGGAAAGAACACCCTAAAATACACGCGTGTGTTGGGGGACACAGCTGGGAAAGGCGATAAAGCAACAAGGGATCCAACTTATTTGAGCATCCAGGTGCCAACCATTGGGGCTGGCCAGTCAGACCTCAGGGTGGCTTGTGAGTTCCACTGGGAAGGTGCGCATTGTCTTCCCCTCCAGGGGTGAGCTGTGAGTTCCACTGTGCCCTTCCCTGTTACTTTTTTTTATTGTTGAGACAGAATCACTGACAAAGCCAGCTGAGAGGGAAGGGTATGTCCCCGCACAGTGTGCAATGAGTCCTTCCCAGTGGGAAAGCTGTAGTTGCAGGCCTCTGAGGCAGTGGCTCACATTGTACCCACAGTCAAGGAGCAGAGTGACTAAGCTGACTCTGCTTGCTTTCTCCTTTCTATTCAGCCTAGATCTCAGCTTGTGGGATGGGGCCAGCCACACTCTCTCCTAGGTAGTGCTAGATGGGTCCTGTCAGGCTGGTGATCAATATTACCCATTATGGCACTTGTGACCCTAAGTCCTCTGGCTCCCCAGATCCTTCACTAAGTACACATGCTCCTGTTGTAAGGCTGCCTGCAAGGTGACCACGCAGAGAAGGCCCGGGGTTCTCCGGGATGCTGGATATTACTGACCAGTTAGTTCTGCACCAGACAAGGTGACCATGCAGAGAAGGCCTGGGGTTCTCAGGGATGCTCAGGATATTATTGCCCAGTTCTACATCAGACAAGGTGACCGTGCAGAGAAGGCCCAGCCTTCTCCAGGATGCTCAGGATATTACTGACCAGTTAGTTCTGCACCAGACAAGGTGACCATGCAGAGAAGGCCCAGGGTTCTCCAGGATGCTCAGGATATTACTGCCCAGTTCTACACCAGACAAGGTGACCATGCAGAGAAGGCCCGGAGTTCTCCGGGATGCTCAGGATATTACTGCCCAGTTCTACACCAGACAAGGTGACCATGCAGAGAGGTCCCGGGCTTCTCCCAGATGCTCAGGATATTACTGACCAGTTCTTGTTGTAAGGAGCCACCGGCCACTTCCCCACCACCCCAGCTCCCGATCACCTGGCTAGCTTATGCCCTGAAATAATTACACGGAAACTGTATTCTTTTAAACACTGCCTGGCCCATTAGTTTCAGCCTCTTATTGGCTAGCTCTTACATATTGATCTAACCCATTTCTAACAATCTGTGTAACACCACAAGCTGGCTTACCAGGAAAGATTTTAACCTGCATCTGTCTGGAGTGGGAGAATCATGGTGACTGCCTGACTCGGCTTCTTTCTCCTAGCATTCTGTTCTGCTTACTCCGCCTACCTAATTTTCTGTCCTATTAAAGGGCTGAGACAGTCTCTTTATTTAACCAATGAAATAAACAAAAAACAGAAGACTCTCCCCCATCACTTCCCCTTTTTCTGTTTAAACAAAAAAGAAAGGCTTTCACTTTAACATAGTAAAGTGAAATATAACAAAACAGTTAGCAAGTAAGAATTACAGTTACAATATTTATATATATTTTATCTTTTATCATAACTAAGGAAAATTATAACTATAACTAACTATTCTTCAACTCCATCAAAGACTTCAGAAGGATATAATATTACCTAAGTAAACAAGAAATAAGAAAACTCTAGAAATGACAGAGACATCTCGCTGTCTGGACAGTCACCCAAAGTTCCTCTGTACCATTGGGGCATCCATCTTTGGCCTACAAGCCATAGTATCCAGCAGACATTTCCATGAAGCAGTAAAATTCCAAAGACAGTTCAGTCACTTTCTGCTGTGTCCTGAAGAATGTCTCACAGACTCTTTCATGAATCAGGAACCCCGAAAGACCATCTCACCTTTAGGCAAGTTCAGCAGTCCTCTCTCTGTGAGTTCCTTGTGTCCAGTTTATGCAACAGTCCAGGCAAGAGCAGTTTCTCTTGCCCAAATGGCTATCAAACTCCATAAGGAGCCTCTTCAATGCCCATCTTCCTCTTGAAGTAGATTGGTGCTGCCAGGAGCAAACGTGTCTCATTGTCATGAAAAGCCTTAAATTATTAAAACATTAAATGCCATATTTTGCAGTCTTTGAAAGATATGAAGAATGCCTATCTAACTGAAATATATCTCTGTGTATCTAGAAAATCTAACTAACATAACTACAAGCTTGACTATTATCGATGATTATCCACTAACAACCTATATTTCCTAATTATACTTTACATTTTAAAAATGAACTACACAATCACAATACCTTAATCAAAATCAGAAATACATAAACATATAACAAAATTGACCTTAAAATCCATACCAATGCAAATTATTCATATCTATATCATATCTGCCTTTAAATGTAAAAGAACATATATAAACCATATTTGGGAGCATCGGCGCAGTTTTTTCTCTCCAAACTGCTTTCTGCTGAATGAGGGCGCTGTTATTTAGGTCTTTTATGGTATAAAAGTTTCATCTCAGTTGGCAGTTGAGCAAAGCAATTTTTTGAGGGTATTCACAGCAACCTTTTAGGAGGGCGTGGTCTATCATACCATATTGGGATAGACACAATCCACAGGGTCTCATCCTCTGTGAAAACAAAAGAAGACCCTCTCCAAAGCATCATATCCTTAGACCCAAATTCTGAAGTCATAATACCCTTATGATATCCATTCTGGCTTAGTTTGGTAGCCCATATAATGAAATGTCTTTCTGTACTTAGTTCCTTTACAGTCAAAAATTTTAAAGAAAACACAAAGTACATAATACAGACTCTCTGTGAATTTTCCATTTTTACGTGGCTTATTTTTACTCTATCAGTTTACTTCATTCTGTCTCTTTAAAGACTTTACCCTTTTAACTTTATTCTCTATATTTTTTTCTCTCTCTCAAGCCTACATATACTCATCCAACACTGTGTTCTTTTATGTATGAATCTGTTTTATTGTGAATCTGTAATTTTTTTACTATCTGGGAGCATTTTTTTAAAATGTTAAGCAGTTCTTAAAAACTTAAGTTGCGCCATGTACAGGTAATACGGTACTGCCTGTGTCCTGCCCAGTCTAAACCTTAACTGCGCTGTTATTATGGTAATTATGATCATTTCTGCCTGAGGCCAGCACAGTTCAGTGTGGAGCAACCGCTCCTGCCTCAGATCCATTTGGTGCCCCTGAGCTGAGCACAGTTCCAGGCACACAGCAAGTCCACACTGGAGCCACAGTCAGCAGTTTAATTCTGAAACTGAGCATGTAGCACAGAAGCTCTTTTTATCCAAGTTACAGCCAAATCTGACACGCAGAGCACTGCACAGTCTGAAAACACGTCTCTGTATGGCAGCAGGAATCCACCATGCTCTTCCGCCTGCCTAAGCCTGATTCTGCTGTCTGCCCAGGTGCAGGCAGGGAGCGCTGAGCCATCTGCAAGGTCTCAGAGCACTCTCCTTCTGATCCCAAGTGGGAACACAAACATCCAGTCCCATAAAAGCCATTGAAATGCTTTAAAGCCAGAGTTCACGCTGGCAGCACAGCCCCAGGAAGCCCCGCTTTAAAACAGCCAGTTTTTTCCTGCTGCTGTTGCCGAATCAGGAAATCTCTCTATGGCACACCACCAACAAACAGCAAAAATCTGTGTTAAACTCTCTCTCCCTTATTTTTAAGCTTTCTCAGGTTTTTAAGTGGAGTTAGCCCCATGTTGGGTACCACTCTGTTGTAAAGAGCGACGGGTTGCTTCCTCACCACCCCAGCTCCTGTTCCCGCCCCAGCTCCCGGTCGTCTGGCTAGCTTATGCCCCGAAATAATTAAATGGAAACTGTATTCTTTTAAACACTGCCTGGCCCATTAGTTTCAGCCTCTTATTGGCTAGCTCTTACATATTGATCTAACCCATTTCTAATAATCTGTGTAACACCACAAGCTGGCTTACCAGGGAAGATCTTACCCTGCATCTGTCTGGAGTGGGAGAATCATGGCGACTGCCTGACTCGGCTTCTTTCTCCCAGCATTCTGTTCTGTCTACTCCGCCTACCTAATTTTCTGTCCTATCAGGCCAAGCAGTTTTCTTTATTAGTTAACCAATGAAAGCAACAGATAAGATACAAGACCCACCTCCATTAAGTTCTGTACCAGACAAGGCTGTTCTTTCCTTCCAAAAGCTGATGGTGATTTGTTCCCTACTCATACCTAGTGACAGAGTTCTTCTCTTGCCCCCAAATGATTGTTTACCACAAAAATGTTTGGAAAGGGATAAATAACCAGACAAGATCCATATGTGTGATTATTTTTTCCCTCATTCTTCCAGGAGTTTTTCTTTAAATGCGGAGCACACCCAACCTCTGACAAGGATACATCTGTAGCCTTGAACCTGATCACCACTAACAGCCGGAACATCACCTGCATAGCATGCACAGATGTCAGGTAAGGCTCTCGGGTGCAGGCCCACCATGTCCTGCTGTCCAGCCTCCTTCCTCGAATGCCTCTCCCGGTGCACATCTATTTCAGCCATGCCACCAAATCTGGGCATATCATTACTGTGGTAAACTTATTTACAGGGCCAATTACTTGGATTAGTTAAGTAGTCAAATATGAGCACTAAACTATGTGAAATGAAACACCTAAACATAGTGTAGTCTGAGTTCATCCAGAAATGTAAACTCGTTAATATCAGTAAGCTTTAAAATACAATGTGAACATTAGGGATGGAGTAACAATTTATGAAAATCACTTATTCTTGCTAACTCTTCCATACACTCGAGTTACTTCACATAGCTGTCGGCATTTGTATGGGGGCTTCTGGTACAGTCCTGTAGCCAAAGGAAATTGTGCAGTTGATTCTGGGCCCAGTTAATTAAAACCCAGGGGATAAAAGGAAAGAAAGATGTGGAGAGCATGATGGAGGGAACACACTGGATGTGAATTGCAGTTTAGGAGTCAAGGTCAGGCAGGAAACAGTGGCAGAGGGAAGGGCAACACAAAGGAGGTGGGTTCTGGTTTAGGAGTCAAGGTCTGGCAGGAGAAACAGAACCTCCGGGATCTGCAGTGAGAGCAGTGGAAAGGGCAAGTCCTGCTCATTGCCGATGTAGGGAATAAAGAAGGAAGCTTCGGTGTGTGTACTAAGGTTAACTCAGAAGCCCAGCGCACAAACGTGGGAACTTAGTCCCAACTAGGAAGAATGTTTTAATCAAATGCCAAAATGGGTCACTGAGTAAAATCCCCAAACCTCTTGTTCTGTGCTTATAGGCAGACACTTCTGTGTTTCCACCGCTCAGCCTTGGGACTGAATGAGATGGTCCTTTGAATTTGCTTTATGAGTTCATGGTTGGCGTCAATACTCCTGGCTTGGTCTTCCCATCCTTTGCTACCTTTGAGTTTTAACACTGGCTTAACAAAGCCTAAGTATTTTAGCAACAGCTGTTGACTGAGCTGTCTCCACCACCACGTTTTCCTTGCTCCTGGTGTTTAGCCACTCTGGCAGGAAGCACCACAACAGTGCCCACACACTGCTGTGCTTCACCTGACTTTGGCACGGTAAATGGTCGCACATGGAAAGCACTTTCAAAGGACAAAACAATGCTTCCAGCATTTCAGGAAGGAGTCAGCCAGTTCTACAAGGGAGGGCTCACCTCCTCCGATAGCAACAAGTAATTAAAATCACCTTTTGGTTTCTCAAAGGAAAAAAATCAAAACATTCATTTTTCTGTAAGTTGAGCACAGCCTACCAGGCAGCATTGACGAAGATGGAGTTGGAATATGAGGGAGGGGGGCACAGAGAGATGGCTCAGTGATTAAGAGCACTTGCTGCTCTTCCAGAGGACCTGAGTTCAGTTCCCAGCACCCACAAGGCAGCTCACAACCACCCCTAGCTCTAGTGCCAGGGCTTCTGACACCTGCTTCTAGTCTCTGAAGGTTCCCATACACACAGGTGACACGTACACACACGTGCACACACACTCACGCACACGTACACGCATAGATATAAGTAATGTGACAGAGGCTTATGCTGTCTGATAGTGAACACTGCAACAAAGTTAGCCACCTTCAAGATACTTGGAGAGATAAATGTTGGAAAAGTTATGTTGTCAAAATCAAAATTTTTTCTGACCTTACTCTATATGATTTAATGGATATAATCAACCGTTCAGTCCAATTCCAGTGTGTACATAGATTGGAGGAAGTCTCTTCTGTAACCCCAGGAACACCTTGAAGGAAGGATGGAGAAAAGGACTTTGTAGGGACATCCAAGGCTTGAACATCGCACACTGTACTTTGGTTATATTGTACCCCTACCCCTTTAATAATGTTTTGTTTGGGGGAGTGTGGTGGCCCAGCAGAAACAGGCACTTGTTACACACGCCTAACAAGGTGAAGTCAGTCCCACAAGCCTCAGTTGAAGGAGAGAACCAACTCCACAGTTGTACTCTGACCTCCACATTCACTCAGAACATGGAATGCACGAACATGTGTGTGCACAAGGATGCACACACACACACACACACACACACACACACACACACGCACACACAGCAATAAATGAATCTTCATGAGACTGTATCCAAACATGGAGTGATGATCACATCGTCTGTCTATGCATCCATCCTTGGCGCCGTGGAGAAGAAGCCATTCTATTCAAGCATAAACTCACTGACTGCACGTTTTTCCCTGAGCGCAGGGTGTTGGGTGGGAGCAGGCTGATGAAGACAGACAGCTTTAAATTCTTTCTGCGCACTTGCAAACTGATTTTCTTAAATTATACCGCTTCAAGGTGACTTTCTGTGTTGGGGGGCGGGGGATGGGCTCTCCAGCATGATTTCATTCTCTGAGAATGTTCTCAGTTTTGTCCAGACCATTGATAAAGTAGCTTTGTCATAATTACTTGGTTTTGTAAAAGGGTAAGTGGACTCAAGCTGGTCTTATTTGCATATGTGCATATTTTTGTTGTGAGAAAACAGTTCCGAACTTTCTCAGCACCGAACCTCTCCAGTGCACCAGCCCCAACTCTGCTCTGTCTGTCTTTGTAGTATGGGGTTTTGTCTTTTAAATTTGTGTTTGACCATAATCCTTATCCTGACCCCAAATCATAATTGATTCCTGTGGACTTTACTTCAAATTTTTACATCTTCTAGGAGATATAAACAAGAGCCGTAATGAAATACAGATTTGAACGTGTTCTCTTTTCTTCCTGCCTTCCAGAGTTTGCTTTATCTTTGTGTTGGTTCCATAGCAGCATGGAAAAACAGAACTCCCTAGTCCCCAGTGCTGTCCGATGCCTAGCGAGCTGCCGTGTGCATCCACTCATCCCTGCTGCATTTTCAGTGCTGTGGACAAAGTAAAAGGCAGCCATGTTTGCACAGCCAAAATTTAACCTGCCAGAAACACACCGTAATAACCAGCTCCCGGCATGACATTAGATCCAAGACGTGGCACTCGAGACTTCTAGGGCTCGCTGTTTTGGTGTCATTGCCATTTGATAATACACAGTGTCATGATTTTCTTGCCTTCAAATCCACTCACTCACTGAAGCAAAGCTACCATGGATTGCATACTGCAAAGATTTACTCAGGCCTGGAGATTAGCAGAGATTTATCTCAAAGCCCATACTCTTGCTCCTTGGGACAGTGATTTAGCTCTCCTTTGGCAGCGTTCATTCCCTCACACAGGGATCTTCCCGGCATTCCCTATGGATCCATCCAATATGTCTTCAGCTTCTCTTCTCAGGTCATGGTTTTCTTCTGGTTAGACCAAACTTTGCAGTAAGTTGTGAGTCAAAATCAAATTCTTTATCTTATTTCAAAGCACTATATAGAAACCTCGACCATTGTAACCCTTTCTTAATATTCCATGGTCGAGTGGTAGCTAAGAGTTTATCCAGGAACTCAAGGCCAAGCCCACTGTGCTGTTTCTTGTGACTTATTTCATCAAAGGACTCTGTGACTGCAATGAAAACCCGATGGGAGTTTTTGCACCTCAGAGCCTTGGGGCCCTCGTTTGTGATCATGGAGCTTTGTGCTTCTCCTTCGAGTCCCCAGCAGTGTGCCTGCTGTCATGTGCTGAATGAAGCAGGGCCAATGCACCTTCAGGAACGGGGAGGGGGAGTGTTTTTGTTGTATTCGTGCTCCCTTGGATTGAAGGGAAAAGCAAATGACATGACTCATTGGGTGAATGATACCACAATTATATCACAGAGAGAAGCAAATGGCATGATTGAGTGGATGGAGAATACACATCTCTATGTCAACAATTCGGCGAGTGCTGTAGAGCAGCGAGGATAAAGAGGAGACCTCAAAGATGCCTCCTCCAACTCAAGTGGGCACTGAGTGTCACTCCTCATGGGTGTAGATCCCATCGCTTCTCTTCTGTTTAAGTGTGTGTTTCTCTCACGTGTGTGCATGCACGTCTATGTGTAGTTTTGTGCGTCTCTGTGCAGGTGGCCCCAGGAGTCAGAAGAGGGCGGTAGAGTTCTTGGAGCCTGAGTTCCCGGTACTTGTGAACTGTAGGTCCTGGAGATCACACTCTAGTCCCGTGCAAGAGCATCAAGTGCTCGGCCACACTGAGCATCGCTCCAGCCCCAAATTCTAGCGCTCTCTTTTGTGAAGATTTCTTGAGAAAGTACAGCATACCCATGCTGACACACTCTTGTCAGGGAGCCTCTATAGCCTGTTCTCTTCAGCAAGCACTGCCAGACGTTCTCAGTCACCTGCTCTCTCCCGAGACTGAGACTGACAGGCAGCACTTGATGAGCCAGACGTTCTCAGTCACCTGCTCTCTCCCGAGACTGACATGTAGCACTTCATGAGCCAGACGTTCTCAGTCACCTGCTCTCTCCCGAGACTGAGACTGACAGGCAGCACTTGATGAGCCAGACGTTCTCAGTCACCTGCTCCCTCCCGAGACTGACATGTAGCACTTCATGAGCCAGATGTTCTCAGTCACGTGCTCTCTCCCGAGACTGACAGGTAGCACTTCATGAGCATGGGCTTCTCAGTTTCAGTCCTTGAAAGTCATTTGGGTTTCCATTTTTTCCCCCAAAGATTTATATAATTATCATGTCTACAGTGTTTTGACTGCATGTATGCCTACAGGCCAGAAGAGGCCACCAGATCTCACTACAGACAGCTGTGAACCACCATGTAGGTGCTGGGAATTGAACCCAGGACCTCTGGAGGAGCAGCCGGTGCTTTAACTGCCGAGCTATCTCCCCAGCTCCTTGGGTTTCTATTTTAATAGAGGAGAATTTGAGTCTAAGGTTTTTAAAGATTTACCTCTAGTAGTGACAAACAATATCTGTTCAGCCATCTAACCTACTGAAGGCCTTGTGGTTTTCATGGATTTTGCTGTGACCTCTCCTCGTTCTCACTCACAGGGCTGGGTTTTCTCTGTGAGTGAAAGACGAGTCTCCCTGAAATGCTGGGAGGTGGTTTCTCATGTAGAAGGGGAAAGTAGTCAAGCTGGGGTCAGAGGCAGGGAAAAGCCAGAGACAGTCCAGAGTTCTCACCTTTGTGAGTGGTCAGAACTGGAGAGAGCAGAGCTGCCGTTCAGCGTGTGGGCTCCATGCAACTGCAGGCTGCTCGGGGCAAGGTCCGAATCTGTCTTATGTGCAACCATGCTTATCCTCTCTGCAGTGACCAGCACCAGCCTTGGCCTCCGAAGGCTTTAGCATCTGCAGACGTGGAGCAAAGTAAATGTTCCACACAGTGCAATAAACAGCACATTCTTTTTATAGAGAATATTTACGTGTCTGTGTGTGCACTGATTCCTCTGCACATGTATTTCCCTGTGCATGGGAGCCAGAGGACAGCCTAGGGGGAGTTCCTTGGGCATCATTTACCATTTATCAGAAAAAAATCAGCATGTTTCTGACTCCCTGTGGCCAACAGTCTGGGCCAGCTGGCCTGGAAGCCCCAGAGAATCTGTGTCCCCTCTTGCCCTGTGCCGGGATTATAAACTTAAAAGTTTTTTCTTTTTAAATGACTATCCATTTTTATTTTATGTGTATGAGTGTTTTGCTGTATGTATGTTCTGTGTACCACATGTGTGCCTGGTACCCATGGAGTCCAGAAGAGGGTGTCAGATCCCTTGAAGCTGGAGCTGCAGATGCTCGTGAATCCTTCTGTAGGTGCTGGGGACAAACCAAGATGCTCCGGAAGAACAGCAAGTGCTCAACTACCAAGTCATCTCTCCGCCATCTATGTGGGTTCTGGGGTTTGAACTCAGGTCCTCACACTTTCACGGCTATAGTTTCCCAAGCCTTTCATGTTCTCAAAAACAAAACAAACAAACGAATAACAGTCTCTTCAATATGTAATGGAATGTTCCAGATGACAAATGAAACCATAAATAAACACGAGATCACGGCGGAGTCTTTAGGCGCTGGTAGGAATGAAGGAAAGTCCAATTCTGAAATCTGAGCCCTAAGAGACAGATTACTAAGGCATATTGTTCAGGGTCAGTTCCTTATGAAAACACAGAAGAAATATTTTATCTCCATTGATACTTTGGAATGTGAACCATGTCAGTTTTAATGCCAGCCAGTGACCTTCCGCTCTCCCGCTGTGAACCCTGTAGTTCTCTGATGGGAGCTGCAGCATCCTCGGGACTTCCTGGGGATGTTAGAGGTGCCTGGGCATGAAATTCAGAGGCCTTACCTCTTCATTAACTGTCACTGCAGGTGCACAGCAGCCCCGCTGGCAAGAGAAGGGTAATATTGCAAATCCTCCCAGACCAATTTTCTATCCATTAAGGTCAACCTTGCATGTTGTAGCCGTCTGGATTTTAAGCAGTTCCTTTTCTATTGATGGATGTTAAGGAAGAGGAAACTTCATTCTGGAAGCATCCAAGGGGCCCTTGCTGCGACTCTGCTAGCAGTTACGCTTTCATCTCAATGTCCATTTTCAACAGAACAAAATGCCCATGCAACCTCTAAATGGCTGTCTTTTCATTTAAAAAAAGAAAAATATTATGCTCTGTGCATTTATTTTATTGAACTCCATCCTGTTAATTAGCAGTCAGTTATAAGCTAGGTTGACAGGAAGAAGCTATGTTCCCCTGCAGATAATGTTGGTGTTGCCTTATACCTTCAGACAGCAATTTTAACCTGTTGAGGAACACTTAGTGATTAGCAGGTTTGGGATATTATAAAGATCCCGTACATGACTCTCAGTCGCGTGACATTTAGAATGAAACATTTGCAGACTTGTTCTCTGTAGCCTCCACAGTTTGCAAACCTATTTGCAGCAAAATAAGAAATGGTTGCTGGAATGCAGTCATTTTTGAAGCTATAGTTGATTCTGTTCCTTGTTAATTTGACAGATTCTAAGTGGAAGAAAACATGGCTGGAATCCTGTATCTTGCATGTACTAACAATGGACTTTCCAGGGTTTCTAGCTTCTAGTGCAATTTTTTTTCTTTTTTTTTCTTTTTTTTTTTTGCAACACTAAGGTCCATTGCACTATCACAACATTCATTAGACCATCATACCCACACATTAGCATGCAGAATTATACACATGGAATGACGACTTCCTATGAGAGCACTACTGTGGAAAAGGGGATCATATATGGGAATCTGCTTCCGTTAACCCTTCCTTGTCCATCAGTCTACATGTTCATTATATAAAAAGTTCACTAGTGGCCCCAGAAACATCTCAGGTATTTTAGGCTGAGATGGCAGCTGGACATAGCTGGTGGAAGTAGGGAGAACAGGCCAGGGAGAATAGATGGCAGGGTCCTTTAGCAGGGCAGGTGTGATGGAACTGTTCTAGCTAAAGCAAGGCAAAGAGTAGCTACTGCTGTCAGAATTTATTCTCGCCCCTGCAGCGCTACGGAGAAGGAATCCAAACTCAGCCCTCTAGTGTGAGAGTCTTCCCCATACTTTTTGATTTGCCAAGACAGATCTGAAGGGAAATACAGTCATTGTATGTGAGCAGGCATACTGCACCAGTTTACCTATTTCTTCAGAGCATGACACTACCTGAGCCATTGGGTAGTTGACTAGAGCCATCAACATAGTCTCTGCCTATGCCAAAGTAAACGCTCACTCATTTCCACGGATGTGACCAGCCTGAGACCCCCAAAGTCAAGCTGTCACCTGGTGACAGCAGTACAGACCGCCACGTCAGAGTCCTTCTCCCGAGCCTGATTGAAACACAGGCTGTGGTATTTTCAGGCTACAAATGACTGTTTTTATATTTGCTCATCCTATGCCCATGTGTATGCCAGGGTAATCTGCCATCACAGATGTGTGTTTCACAAGGCAAGTGAAGGCCATGTAACTGTTGGCATGTTCTATTGCTGCTAGCTTCTGTGGACATTTGAATCCACACAAATCTTACCTCCTGTTGGATATGAATGTTACACATAATTTAAACAGGAGGGAAAATAAAGTACAAGAGCTATTTCTTCTGAAAACACATCTATTTCATATGGTAGGTGAAGGAGGCTCAACATTAGGCTCAATGATAATTCTGACCCCAAAATCTGTGTTCTTGACCATCAATAGTATATGGCCTCGGGAATACATTCATTGCTTGAGGCATGACATCATGCTTGATCATGACATCCTGGCTTGTTGGGAAGGAAAGGAACTGGAAGATGGAGCTGGACCAGACTCTCAGACAGAAGCTGAGATGCTGGCCAAGTGGGTATGGAGCTGCTGTTTCAGTTTCTCTGCTGTTGGTACGTCAGCTGCTATTCGGGGCAGGGAGGACTGTTCCAGCCCAGGGCCTCTCTGGAGCCGGACTTCCAGAGAGGTGATGGGCATGCTCCTGTGCAGAAAAGAAGGCTGCTGCTCAGAGACTCTTCACTGGCGAGCGTGTAGGAATTTGTTGACATCCCCTAGGCAGGATGGTGGGGGCCATCCGAGAAGCCACGTTGGTCCTGGCAGATGGCAGAAGGGGGGCAGGGTGGGTTGCTGTGACTAAAGCTCAAAGGAGCTTAAAGGGAGGAAGATTCAGTTTGTCTCACAGCCTCCAAGACTGGAATCCATCTTGCTTCAGAGAACAGCTGGCACCATGGTATGCAGGAGGCCAAACAGAACATGCCTTGTGAGCAGGCTTCTCTCTTCCTCTTCTGCCCCAGTGGGGCAGCTGACCTCAGTGGCAGTGCTGACCACATTGCCTTATTAATTTTCTCTGAGAATCCCTTCACAGACACGCCCACAAGTGTACTTGATTCAGCTCCGAGAGGCTCTCACAATCCCATCAAATTGACCAAAGTAATCATCACACAGTACCTACCATAAAAGTTATTGCCACAGGCCCTGAGGTCCCATGGGGCTGGAGATCAAGGGCCCTGAAGTGAATTGAGAGAAGCCCAGATCAACTTGGGAATGATATCATTTTGGCACATTCTAGACAGCCATGCTGACTCCTACCTAGCCTCTCTCTCTAGGCTAAGCCCCCACTGTCCCAGACGGTACCTGGGCATGCTACAGAGAGGTACCAGCATCTAAGGCACAGGGAAGAGGGCAGACTAGGCATTAACTGGGCAGTGGCCCTCAACCTGGTTAACATGTATTCCAGCCAATGATATTTTTATCTTTTGTTAAGTTCCCACCTACAGAAGTATTTTCTTCTTTAGATCTACAGTGGGTTTTCTTACACATTAGCATGGTAGGGCTAGCTCAGGCATGAAGAGCTCAGAACGTGTAAAGGCCTCGCCTACACTGTCAGCGTTTTTTCTTTTATATCTCCAATATTTAGCCTATATTAAGTTATTTTTCCAAACCCCTTTTTCTTTATATCTCCAATATTTAGCCTGTATTAAGTTATATTTTCCCAAACTTTCTTCTTTATATCTCCAATATTTAGCCTGTATTAAGTTATACAAAATCATACTATTAACCTACATAACCACATTCAGATCCACATACATACTGGTCATGCGACTGTAGCGTCACCAAGTGATGGGTCTGGGAAAGTTAGACAACATCACATTAAAAGACAATGTACCCCAATCTCCTGTGTTACATCATTCAGAACACCAATATTGAGTGGATCGTAGATCCTAAGAATTGAAACACCAAAGTTTCTGAGTATAAAAATAATGCACAATACTTAGGATTTCTCAGGCAGAGCCCAGAGCTCTTAACTAAATGAGAAAACCGATCAGTTCATCTACATTAACACTATGAAGGCATCCAAAGACAGCATAAAGACAGTGAGCACATACAGGTCACATAGCAGTGGGTTTTATGACACATCAGCCAGCTATGCAGAGCTCAGGGCACGTGAGTGTCTCACACGGTCAGTAAGAAAAAGAAGGACAGCATGTGAGCAGGATCTTCGTGTGACGTTGGCGCCCAGATGACGAAGAAGCATATGAAATGAGACATGCAGATCAGATCCGCTGTGTGGAATGGCAGCGTGTTCAGCAAGCACCTGTGAAACGTAAAGAAATCCAGTATTACACCTCCTCTTTTAACTTATGACCATGGGAACAATAATAAGTAACTGTCACAACAATCATATTAATAAATAGTGCCAGAACAATTAATAAGTGACAAGATCAGCTCTGTGGCCAAAGCTGCCTGGTGACTTCACTGTGCTACCTGTGATGGTTGGCTCAGCTTCGCCCCCGCTCCTCGCGGGGAAGGGAGGGAGGGTCACTGTAGGAAAGAGATGGGAATGGAAGGGGCTGCTGAGAATTATGGCAACCAGAGAAAGATAGCCTTCATGAATTTTCTGCCTCCTTCAACTTGAAATGTTGCTACATTCACTTCGCAGTGCTAAAATGCAAGAAGAAATCAATAACGCCCTCCTACATCTCTACAAATCAAGCCTGGCTCTCCTCGCTAACCCCAGGTTGCTCCCTGTGATGCCGCATAACCACTGGGGTTTGGGCCAGTCCCGGTGTTGGCAGCTGTGATCTGCCTTAGAACACGGGGCACCATGCTTCCTCCCTGTTCTCCCTGTTCACTGCTGGGAATCCCCAGAGACAACGATCATGGTTCTTTAATCGGGGGCTTGGGCAGGAGAAGGGAGCTGCCTCCCTGGGATGCAAGGAATTAAAATTTTGTGTTCTTTCTTTCCTTGGCTGATCTTTTCCCCCAGTTATGAACAAGATGCTTTGTCCCCACTAATGAAGACTGACTTTCTGCCCCCAAACAGCTGCAGTCCTATTGTCCCAGCTCTAACCCTTTTGCTAACAGTGACTAATCCCCATTCCACAACACTTTCCGCATTTCAGTTAAACCGCTACCAGATTTGTCACCCTTGGAAACCTAGCGATCTGCCCAGGCCATTCATCTAAGTGTTTCTCACAGGCATGTGTTACTGTGTGGGTAACCTTCAGCTGTCCTCTAAATTCTTAAATCATAATTTGTCCCTCAACAGCTGAAGATAGGGACAGTGTCTCTGCTTCCTCCATTTCCGTTTTCCTTCTTCTTCTCCCTAGTAAGGTTTATGTGTCTCTGTTGGTTGCTTCCACTGTCTTTACCAATTCCCAGTGTTGGCATGAAGCATAATAGTTAACAGTTTCAGCCTTGAAGAGAGACTTTAGGCACAGAATTCTGTTGCTCACTGCTTCTCTGGCTGGTTAGCAAGAAGCCTTCCACGTCATTGTGAGAACTGAGTCAATGCATGAAGCATACTCTGTAGAATGTCTGCAGTCCTGATAGATGCCCTAGAACGGTGGGCTACGCCAGCACACCCAGCCTTGCACGTTCACCTTCAAACAGCTTTAGCAACAGTTGTATACCTGAAGCCCTAGCCTAGGACCATGCACCTCGTGCATCCTGTTTGCAAAGGTTCTGTGTTGCGCAGATGACAGAACAGGAAACAGATGGCTCCAGGCTACGGTGCTGGGGAGAAACTTTCCTCCTGAAACCATTTGGTTTCCCCTGACACTACCAGCTCTTGGTGGTTTAACTAGCACAATTTGGTCACTCTGACCTCATTTCCTAAATGTTATTTATTGCTGAACTGGTGATAGTATTAACTAAGATAATTAATATAATCAGATAAGAGATTTTAAACCTCTATGCAGTATGATCATGATGTTTATCATTCATTCTTCTCTTGAGAACCGTATTATAAGTGGAATCGAGGCGCAGATCCATGAGGGACTACCTAACTATATGTATCTGCTCAAAGGAAATACTTTGAAGAGGGAAGGAGCGGGCTCCTGGAGGCGAATGTGCTCTAACATTAATGGGAGGAATAATGTCGGCTCATAATTGCTGAAGACATAACTGGGAGAGAAATTGGACCTTAGTGACCCAAAATGTACTTGGGAAAGAGAAGCTTTCTTGAGTAGGGTCACTTTAGACATTTTAATAAGGCTTTAATTTCTTAAGTGCCATGAAAGCTGCAGCAGGGGACCTGTGCTGGGCTGAGCTCTCCACAAGCAGGGATTCAGACGGCACTGGAGTCTGGAATTTGGTGTGGAAGGTTTTAACTTGCGCAAGGGAAACCAAGGCCTGGGAAAGGAAGGGAACAACACAGGCCTGAAGGCCTGGCCCTGCTCTCTGAGGCATTCCGGACTCAGAATGACAGTATTTCTGTGGCCATACTGATTGGACCCCCAATCAGTGTGATTTCCAGGTGACTGACTGGATGTCTATCTGCATATGTAGTTGACTGACTGTCGTGTATATGTATTATTTGTGGACTACCTGCTTTGATAGCTCCCTCACATATGTAGTTGACCGACTAACGTGTATATGTATTATCTGTGGACTCCATGCTTTGATAGCTCCCTCACATATGTAGCTGACTGACTGTCATGTGTATATATTATTTGTGGACTCCCTGCTTTGATAGCTCTCTCACAAAGTTTTCTATTGAATGTTTGACTTTAAAAATATATTAAGAGGATTTATTTACATACCACCAGGAATGCTAGCATTTCCATCCATATAAGTGCAAACATTGCCCTTCTTATATTTTATTTATTATTTGCTTTCTTATCATTTATTGATATGCTAGCCTTTTTTGCCATGAGTGTTTAAGTGTTGAGTATCAATGTGGTAAGTTATTACTCGTTTTCCTTTATGCCTTCATAGGGAGGTTCTTGCAAATACTAAGCTACTAATGGGGCTTTCCTGTGTTGTATCCCATGGCTTCATAATTTCCTGGTTTTAAACGTTGATTCCTGTGTCATTCTACATGCCTAGGAGCATAAAGAAGAATGAGTTTTCATCTTTCTCATCATAATTATTCTAGTGTCACTACTGAGTCACGTGAGATCTCACCACTTTGAGATGTCTCATCACCTGAAATCAATCCTGACTTCCATGTCTGAAGCTTTTGTCTTCTCTAGGGTGTCATGAGTACACTATGCCAGGAACATAGATGAATATGTGTGTTTCAACAGTGTCAGGGTTTCTAGAATAAAGATAGGTTCACAAGGTTTGGTTTTTCAAGTGACAACAATTTGTCACATAATCCCAACTGTTTGGGTACCTCTGATAGCACATGTCACAACGTGCACGGTGACTGTATCTGTCTGCATGTCTACATGCATATGTAGTTACAGGTTCGATGCACACTGAAGAGTCTGTGCAGAGTTCAAAAGCTTTGGGAAGTGGACCGAGAGCCTATATTGATGAGGATTCAGTCAGGTCAGTGTCTGGAGGGCGCCACTGTTGGCCACCAGGGTTAAGAAGGACATTATAGAATCCAGCCCAGACAAGCTGGCTCCAGTCTAAGGGCAGGAAATGATGGGTTCAACTTGAAGTCCAGACAGCAAACAGGCAAAGAGGCAGGCAGTGCAGTAGGCTGCCTCAACAGCAGTGGGGGGAGAGCTGAGCTGGAACCCTAGGGACAACTGGGGAGGCCTCTGCTTGTGGTCCATGACACACAGTACCACAGATGTTAGGGTGGTGCGGGCCATACCGTTGCCCTGTTAGATATCCGTCATAGAATTGGGGTCTTAATAAGGGGGCTGTACCCTGTCCTCAGAACGATGCATCTCATAAGTCCTTAGACCTGGTTTCCCAAATGCTTTAATACATGCATGTCCCCTACATTCTCATTTCACCTTGAAAATCTTACAGAGTGGCTTCCTTCTGCTCCCAGGAATGTCATCTACTAACCTGTGACAGATGGGTGTGTGTGACAGATGACAGAGTTCGTGGGTCTGCGTAGGGCCATAGTCATGTTCACCTCTCAAGACGGAGTCAAAAGCTGCTTGTAAAATGGAATCTTCTGGTGCAAAGCGAGTCAGAGAAAGCCCTGCTTCCAGACAACATGGAGGAGGTTATGGCATAGCCTGGTCTCAACACTGTTGGGAACCTGCATGTGGGCTACTACTTCTTGTTGTTCAACCCATGCTGGGAAGAAAGGTTTAAAAATTCTGTAATTTTACATGAGCTTTAAAATGGCTGGAAAGGCAAATCTCAATTGGCCTTCATAGCATCCTTTGGCTATTCTGCAATTACAAATTTAGTGTTTCATCATCCAAAGAAGAAAAGCAAAAGATAGTGGGCCCTAGAATATCCCGGCTCATTTCCTGATACTTTGGGGTGCTACCTATCTAAAGCTAGACTGAACCTCTTTTCATCTACCTTCAGTTCTACCTTCCAACATTGTTGTCAATCAAGAAATATTATTTCAATCTCTGTAAAATCTGTGGAGTCAGAACCAGCAAGGTGGTTCCTGAGAGATATTCTCTGACCTGCACTTTTTGGCATACAGCAGATAAGTAAATAAACTATAAATATATTAATATAAGTTATTATATAATAATATTTTATTATGTTATATAATAATATATAATATGATTCTGGATGGACTGTGGAAAAGGCTCAGCAGTTAATGGCATGCACTGCTCTTGCAGACAAGCCAAGTTCAGTTCCCAGCACTCATGTTGGCTGCCTCACAACTAATTATAACCCAAGCTGCAGGGGATCTGACACCCTCTTATGGTTTCTGCAGGCTCCAGAGCATGCGTGCACACACACACACACACACACACACACACACACACACACACTTATAATTTAAAAATATTTTTCCAAACCTGTAATTAGAGATTTGTACATTTGGAAGCAGTCATCATTTCTGCTTTTTCTGCAGACAGAAATGCGACCACACTCAGTGAGGCAAAGGTTGGGGTCCTTCCTTCAGATTTTGCGAGTGACTGTTGTACTTCACAAGCTTACGCTCTGTGTTGACCTTGAGTCCCCTCCAAAGCCAGTGTCTCTACTTTGAGAAACTCTCCAGGGCAACTTGCTATGAACTTTTTTCCCATAGCCTAATTTCCTGAATCTCTGGCTAAAGAGAGAGGTTAATAGTTTGGGGAGTGTGTTTACAGGCCTTTAGAAACAATTAGCGCATGGCTGAGACTACGGCCCTCTGAAGAGCTGCCTGGCCTGGAAAGGAAGGCAGACTTGAAAATGGCTATTTTTAGCTCCTAATTAAGGCAGACTTGGAAACCCCATCCTCCCTAGCCAGACCGTTTCATATTTCAGTTCTCAAGAACTCTTCATTTCCTCCCACTGAAGTTCTCACTCAGGTCATTTAAAGTAATTGTAACTTGAAGCTCTATTCAGGGATTCTTCGAATCAAGCTTGTGAATCACTGCCCATCCCCAAGCCTCACCTGTCCTTACAACTCTTAACATTCCCTCGCCATCGCTCTTTTCACCTACAAGCACATCCTTCTACCCATGTTCCCAGATCACCTGCCACCCAGGAGCTGGCCCTGGATGAAAAACAAAAATCAAAATCCTACTATATATTATTATATAACGTGGAGAGGAAGGTCTGTCGTAGATAAAGGGAGAGAGTAGGTAGAGGCAGAGAGGGCCATGAGCCTGGGCCATGTGAGGAGAAGGCTAAGGGAGTGGGGGGGGGAGAGCCACAGCAGGAGGCCAAGAAGGCAAAGGGCTGGGTAACCAAAATGGCTGGATTTTATATAGGAAAGGGTGGCCTGCAGAAGGGTAGGGACAAGTTTAGGGTAGGGGGTGTGGTGTGGCAGTCACCTTGATATGTTAAGTAGGCACTCAGCCCTTTGTCCTGGGTTTGAAACCTAACAGACCCCCATGCAGATTCTTGGTTCTGCACAACCTCCTTTTTATAGCCTCTTCTTCAGCCAGTGTTTTGGGAGGTAGGGGACAGCAGGACAGAACAGGACACTCAGATGCCCTTTGTTTTCATGCTGAAGTCCCACTCTGTATCATGTAAACATTGGAATGCTCACCAGTGTTTTTCCTCACAGTCCCTTCCTTCCTCCATTCATCTGCCCACAGTGCTGGCCACTGAAGGACTCCATAGCGTTAGCAGAATTTGTTAGAATGAATCCTATCAGTGTCCCTCACTATGTGTAGATCTTGTAATAACTTTTCCCTTTCCCACTGCTGTAAAGGTAGAAATAAGCTAGTGTACAGTGGCATCCATTCATAATTTCTGTTGAATGCTGCACTGTTATTAATAACAATTAATATCAACAGCTACACTACTTATAGCCCACCTATATCATCTCCCACTAGAGTAACTTGCTCTGCATTTTAGAGTCTGTGTTCCCTTCCCACCTGCTCTTTGAACATTTTTTATTGTTGTGCGGGGGCCACACTCACTCCCAACTATGCATGTGGACATGAGGGCTCGAGGAACCAAGTTGCTTCTCTCCTTCCTCTTTCATGAGCCTCTGGGGTAGAGTTTAGGTTGTCAGCTTTGCTGGGCAAGCAGGAGGCCAGTGGATCTTCTCTCTCACTTGCCCCTCCCTCCCTTGGAGCAAGCAGTGCTTCCTACTGATACAGGCACCCGCTGTTTCTTTTACCTCCTTTTTTAATTTTTTTTCCTTTAATGTATATGGGTGTTTTGCCTACATATGTGTCTGGGACCCTCAGAAGCCAGAGGAGGGAAATGAGTCCCCCCAAACTGGAGTTACAGACTGTTGTGAGCCACCTGTGGGGACGGGTATTGAGCCCAGGAAGAGCACCCAGTTCTCTTAACCACTGATTAATCTCTCTGGCCCCTGTTTTCTAATAAAAAAACAAAACAAAAAAATTGCACAGACATTGATTGTCAGAGAGACAGGCCTACATCTGTAACATACAAACATATGTGAGTGTTAAGTAATATGTTTCATTTGACTAATATATTAGCATTTACTAATAATATATACTAATTATATGTTGCTAATGTATAATATTTACTAATATATATTATATAAACACAGCATGCTGAGTCCATTTAGTTTTATCATATGCATTTGAGTGTAAGGCTGACTGCTGGAAAACGGACAACCCATTAGGGGCTCATCCTTGGAGAAGAAAGGGCAAAGGTTGAGTAAACACAGGGGAGTGGGTGATGCTAATGCATTAGTGCAAGCTGGGCTGGCTGGAACTTGGTGGACCACACTCTGAAAGCTCCGATCTAACACCTGCTGCTGTGCTGTGCTGTAGGAGCAGTGGTGTTTGGGAGCGGGGAGAAAGATCACTTTCTAAACTGGTTTAAAAGATAAATCTGCACGGTGACATTCCTGAAAGGGGAAATGGCAGGAAAGAACCTGAGCAGCAGATGACTGAATCCAAGGAAAGAAAGAATTCTGGTACACCGCTAAGGCCAAGGCAACTTTTAAGAATTTTTAAATGGTGGTATTTCGCTAAAGCCAATGCAATAATTCTCTTAGATAGCAATAAAGACAGTATCAGAAATTACTAATGAGAAAATGAAACTCAAATCATTAAACAATTGGAATGAAATATTCAGAAATACTGTAAACCAGGAAACATGTTATTACTAGGACTTTCAACTTACCTCAGCGTGAGTGATGACTCCAGCAGAGAGAACACAGGACACGAAGCCGTACAGTGTGGGGCCTTCTGTGGAGTTATTGAGCAGTCTGAAGGAAGGCCGGTGGGGACATGCCTCGAGTACACATAACTTGCCGGGATGGGGAGCGCCTCAGGAAACAGGACGTAAGATACCTAGGTGGGGTTTCAGCAAGATCAGGAAATGGAAGATCACAGATGGCAGGAACAGCTGTCTAGAAGGAGTCTCCCAGCAAGTCCTCCACGTGTTGTTGGTGACAGTGATGACCGCACGGGTGATGTGTGAGGACTTCATCTCAAGATGCGAGCTGGGCAGGGACAAGTCAGAGCAGTCAGGAGAGGAGGCAGAAGGGTGCACTGCCGATGTCCTCTGCTGAGAAGAGGTCAATAGTCAGGAGCCCCACACCATTTATACCCATGTATTCCCAATGATATTACTTTATAATTAGCAAGCTGTATTTTAATTACTCTGAATTCTTGACTTAGAAATGGCCACATTTTCCTATCCTTTAGAATTCTGGGATGATTTTCCCACAGAATTGATGTGGTGGAGTTACTGTGAACTAGACCAACATCAAGGCATCTTTCCGGCTCTCATGGCATCATGGTGCAACATAAAACTGATCATGTGACAGTGTCACACCACAGATATCAGCAAATGGCAATAGGGTCCCCCTCTCCAATAGCTAGTTGTTCAGCATCTACAAGGTGACCTGGGGCTTCTCTGGCACATCAGAAGGAAGGGGAAACTAATTTTTTCTTCTGTGTTGTTGAGATGTGTGTATTCATCCTCTCTTCTGTCTCTTGTGTGCGTCTTATCTTGGGTAGTAGGAGAAATGGGGACACACTGCTGTCACCTTTACTGTTGTAGTTGTCTCCATGTGAGTCACCCACAGTGGCCATAAGATCTCAGTCAAGTCACACACAGACACAGACACACAGACACAGACACACACACACAGACAGACACACACACAGACACACACACAGACACACACAGACACACACACACAGACACACACACAGACAGACACACACACAGACACAGACACACACAGACACACACACAGACACACACACACAGACACACACACAGACATACACACAGACACACACACAGACACACACACACAGACACACACAGACAGACACACACACAGACACACACACAGACACAGACACACACACAGACACACACACAGACACACACACACAGAGACACACACACACAGACACACAGACACACACACAGACAGACAGACACACACACACACCCAGACACACACACCCAGACACACACACAGACACACACACAGACACACACACAGACACACACACACAGAGACACACACAGACACACACACAGACACACATACAGACACACACACGCGCGCGCCTCTCTCAGTTAATTCATCTCAAACCACAGGAAGAAGTTAATTTTTCCTGATGTGTGATCCTGTCTATGAACCTCAGTGCTGACTGCTCTTCAACCAAGGACCTAGTGCCTAAAGAAACAGCTATAGTACAGCCCCAGGAGCAGGAACAATTTAGATAACATGAGACACATTGTTTAAGTTTATTCTCCATTGACCAAATGTGGCCATCTCAGGTGACTGGAGCCATCTGATCTAGACAAAAGCTGGCAAGCTGGCTATTTGCAGAATCCTGGCCTTGATGTTAACATGAATACACACGCACACACACTCACATGTGCACACACACTCACATACACATCAAGAAACAGGTGGACCATTTCCAAGAAACAAGATGACCATTACTTCAAGAGATATTTTGAAAATCTTGTGTTTGAGCCTCTGATTACTGAGATTTTTTTCTCAGTTCAGTTTCTCCTGCAGTAAATATGTTTTCAGCCTCATTTATGGTCAATGGATTTTGAAGTCAATCTTGATATTTTCCACTGTTGTGGTCCTAAACTCCGAGTTACTTACACCGACAGCACAGACAAGCATAATCTCCTTTATGCATAGCGTGAGGAGGAGAGGTCAGGTAAGAGATGTTTCTCTCCTCACAGGAAGATATGAATGCAAATAGCTCATTTTCTCCCTAGTTTGTAAATAAAGCATGTTTTCTGTGTTCTTCTTAGCGTTAAACAGGCTGGCAAGACTTAACCTTTACTTCTCTGCCTGGCTCAGAGAGAAGGTTATTTTTGTACCATGGATTTCTAGTAGCAAAAAAATCAATCTTAGGATGCTTGGTTTTTTTGCGTTGTTACTGTGTTCATAAAGCAATGGTTTTGGACCTAATCTTAGCCATGTAGAGAGCTTTTTTTTTTTTATTGCCACAGCTCTCCCTTTTGTGACCCCCAAAACAGATATTCAGCCTTTTCCTATGAAAAACTGGAGGCCAGGAAACATGAGCACACAAGGAGACAAGCCCAGGAGAGGCACACTAACAAACACACACACACACTCATATGTGCACACAAACACTCATATGTGCACACACACACTCACATGTGCACACACACTCATATGTGCACACACACACTCATGTGCACACACACACTCACATGTGCACACACATGCACACACACACTCATATGTGCACACACACTCATATGTGCACACACATGCACATACACACTCATATGTGCACACACTCATATGTGCACACATATGCACACACACTCATATGTGCACACACACTCATATGTGCACACACACTCACATGTGCACACACACACACACTCATGAGCACACACACACTCATATGTGCACACACATGCACACACACTCATATGTGCACACACGCACTCATATGTGCACACACATGCGCACACACACTCATATGTGCACACACACTCATATGTGCACACACACGCACACACTCATATGTGCACACACATACACACACATTCATATGTGCACATACACACATTCATATGTGCACACACACGCACACTCATATGTGCACACACACGCACACTCATATGTGCACACACACTCACATGTGCACACACACTCACATGTGCACACACATGCTCGCACACATGCACACACACAAGCATGCATGCAGAAAGCACAAAGGAGGAGATGGGCCTTGATTCTGACAATGGCTCAGGAAGCACACAAAGTGGGGAATGCAGCTACTGCATATTAAGACCCCACTCCTGTGCCCCATAATGCCTTGCAGGAAGGGTGTGATGAAGACCTGGGGTGGGAGGAGCCTGCAAACAATCCATAAAACCTCATGTTCTCATTCTCCATCTATCAGATTTTCAAATTTCTTTATCCTCCAGTTGTACAGTCTTAAGAACACCGTGTTGAAACGGTGTCAAAGCACAGAGTAAATACAGCACAGAGCGAGGCTGAAGCTGGTGGGGTGAACTCCTCTTTCCTGTAGGCTGCGGACCAGATCTGCAGACTCCTTCCCTTCCCAGAGACCTCTATAGGCCTTAGAATGGTTATTCCTGAGGTTAAATGCTTGCTTTTCTCCAAATACATTGCCTATACCCATCCATACTGTGGGCCTCCAAAAGATACTTATTCATTTGTCAAATATGAGCAAGATAAGTAAAATAAATGACAACTGTCATTTGCCTTCCCTGCTCACCCAAAGTTTGGCACAAAATATATCAGTAATGACTGATGAGCAACAACAAATGAGTTTTGTGATCCGTTCATCTCTCTCATCTGACATAATCGCTTTATACTTCCTGCTGTCTTCATAAAGGAGCCCATATTGGCAGGACCACCGTGATATGTCTGCAATAAGCAGATGGACAGGGGACTCAATGGAAATCACCGGGTTCACTCTTGAGGTTAATAAGCCCCAAATATCTTAAAGCTAAATGAAAGTGCTTTCTGCCTGAAGGATTTTTTTTTAAGTTGTATGGCATTTCAGCTGACTCAGGAAGTGAGTAACAGCTAGCAGCTCTTTGGTCAAAAAGTGCCCTCTGCTTCCAAGATAGGAATAAAGATTTCTCTCCTTCCTTCCAGATCATGATTCTTACAAACGTCTATTTCCAAGTTTTGCCTCAAAAAATATGCTTGTGGCGGGTACTCCAGCTGTTCCCTTGGTGTGGGCTGGAGGAGGGTTGCTGTGCTTTTGCAGGGAGAGGCCAGGCCATTTTAGACCATGGGTCCAAGCTGAATGTCTCCCAGTGAGTGACAGGAACGGTGTCCACATTTTCTTTATCGCTATACAGAGGTTCATATTTCTCAGTCAACTCTCGTGAGTTTCCCCATTTCCAGCAGCCTCAGTGAGGACGATCTGCAATTCACATGGTGTGCCGTGAATGGGGACGGAAACAAAAGGGAGCATCTATGACGGATGTGCTTCAAAAATAATAATAACACCCCTACTTTCCCCCTCCCCTTCCCCTGGTCCTCATTGTTGCACCAAGAGCAAAAGTAATCTGTAATTGCAATGACTTCAAATGTGTCCCGGGAAACTCACTAGCTGGGGACTGGGGTTCAAGTTGCCTATCGTTTATGGCAATCTTTTTTTGTCTGTTCTTTACTATTCATGCTGGTGCCCTCTCATGCTTCAGTGAAGACAATGTATTTCAGACAAAGTGGAAGTGAAAACTAGAACCAAGATTAAAGCATCCACTGCCTGCTTGTCCCCTTCGTAACACTGGGCTGTCTTTCACTTTTTCCCATGTATCCTTTCGTTCTGAGCCTTATCTCTTTATCGTGAGCTACATGAGTCTTTATAGCTCTGCAGCCCATGAGTGGCCGGCCACATGTAGTTCAGCCCATGCAGCCGTCATGTTCTGCACCCCAACAAGGTAGCCCTGCAGCCCACACATTGAGCAAACAAGAGAGCAGAGTCTCCATTATCACAGAAGACTGCAGTCAAGCTCACAGAGACTGGCATGTGTGGGCCTCCAGTGGGACAGACAGACAGACAGACACACAGACACACATGTGGCCCTCTTCCTTTGCCACATGTAGCTTGGGTACTCTGTATTTTCAATAAATCTCCTCTGGCTCTGCAGGGCTCTGAGATGAGAATTAAGTTGCAAAGTGAATTTTGTTAGTCACCTTTTAGAGTGTTTAAGCCTTCGAGTCTTGTGAGGAGCAGGAGGCTTGTCCTGCGTTGTCAGAAGCCATTATGGCGTTGGTTCAAAGACTTACAGTCACTTCCCAAGATCTTTTTTCTCAATGCACATTTCTGTTCTAGTGGTTTCACTACTTTATTTTTAAAAACTGCCGAGCTAAGACAGAGTTAAGAGACAACAGATAGCAGTAAATATCCATAGATTATTCTTCTGCCAGCTCTACTAACAGTCAACATGCTTCCTTTAACAGCCCTGGAGATGGAGCCCAGACTTCAAGAGCATACAAATACATGCCTTATCATTTGAAAGCAATTTTAACACGTAGTGGTTCTTTTGTAAATTACTATATTATTTAAAATCTTTTCATACAATATATTTTGATCCTATTCTTTTTCCACCAATTTCTCCTACATCCTCCCCACCTCCCTATTCACCCAACTTCATCCTTTCTCTGTCTCATACACAAGAAGCCTCCCTCACCCCCAAAAAATCAGGAAAAAAACACCAACCCTTAACAACAATAAAAAGGAGTAAGTATACACAGCAATGGAGTCACAGATTCATAGCTGCAGGGCTCGTGACCGGGTGATAGTATTACTTTTCTCCTCGGTGTGGCACCTTCCTTCACCATGAAGGTTAGTCAGTAGTGCTGAAACTGCCTAGCTGGGCGCCAGCTTAACTTCTTTATGTTTGCTGACCCAAGGAAGTAGTAACTTCATCCTACCAAAAGCAATCTACAGATCTGATGCAGTTCCCATCAAAATTCCAACAAAAATATTCACATAAATTGAAAACAAATCTTAAAATTCATATGGACACACACACACACACACCAGCCAAAATAATCCTAAATGGTATAAGGAACTCCCAGGGATCCCACCAACCCTGATTTCAAATTTTACCACAAAGCTGTCATAATAGAAATATGGTATTGGCATAAACACAGACACATTCATCAGTAGAGCAGAATAGAAGACATGGACATGATTCCAAGCACCTATGCCCTCCCCTCCTCCCCCCTTTTTTAAATAAGGAAGCCAAAGATACACAGCAAAGGCAAAATCTTCTACAAATGCTCCTGGTGAAACTGGATAGCTTCATGTAAAAGAATAAAAATAAGCCCAACTCTGTAATCCTGGACAAAACTAAACTTGAAAATGGATCAAGAATATAAGCATAGTGATTCCTGATGACTCTGAACGTCAGTAGGCAGGGCCTAAGACAGATTCCATTATAATGACTTTCAGGGTCTTTTCACTACTTGGAGAAATGTCACTTAAAAATTTTATTCATAAAACAGTCCATATTGAAAATTTTCCATCTGCTACCAAATTATCTTTAATGCATGCTTTAATTTTTTTTAAATCCAGTTTCCTAATAATCGTGTTGGTTCTTTGGCACACTGCAGATCCATCTTCTGACGCCAGCGTCTTTAAACTGTTCACAGTGGAAGTTTATGCTTTCATTTTCTCAATTTTAGTTTTTAGATCAGCAAATATTGATAAAATTATGCGTATTCTAAACTCCATTAGCAAATGTGTTTAGATTTCTCATGACTTTTAAGAGCCTGTAAGTGCAGAGAGCAGAGGCTGAGGGCCACTGTTTTGCGTGGAACTTTTGTTCCTGGGTCAGGGGTGCACACGTCAGCTGGGCTTCCTCTCTTCCTCCTCTCACTGCCGCCACCACCCCTGCGAACTTTGAACTTTACACTCCTATTTTATAAGGAATTTGAAGGCAGTCTATCGTGTTTGTGAATTTTTAGTGGCTCAGCAAAACCCTGAGGAAATACTTCTTGTTTTAAAAAACTGCAAGCATCCGTCTCGTAGCCTTGACAGTACTGAGCAAGAAGATCGACGCTGATGTCTGTAGCAAATACAAATGAAACTATGCAACTTAGGATCATGCTCAGTGGTTAGGATTTCAGTATTCTGCCTATGTTACTTTTAAGTTTTCTGAATATGTTATGATTTTATTATCAGATCTTGGAAATTATTGTTTATTTAAATATTATATTGTGTGACAGTAATTTATATTAATAATTATATTCTTTGAATATAATGGTGTTTTCTATAGAAGTCTTTCAGAATAATGATTCAATAAACACAGTTCTGCATTTTGATAGTCTTGAGCCTTGTGAGACAATACTGTTAACATTTTTGAGCTGGGTAGATAGAAAACTCAAGCATATAACTTGTCTTTCTGGAAATAGTCATAGCTGCATGTTTTACAGAAAAATTATTAGGCTAATTAAATACTGAAAAGACTTAGCTGTGTGGCCTTGGGTGCTTAAAATATTTCTGAGCTAGTTTTTATTAGTGAAAAATTTGATCTAAAACATTTATAGTGCTGAGGTTAATGAGTTTATTTTCCATGAATTTTGTGGGTTTTAATTTCCATAAGCTCTTGTTTGCTTTCAGATCAGAGTTCCTTTAATTTGAGAGAACGGGTAGTCTACTCTAATTCACTGGTGGTCTCCTGAAATAGCAGCTTCTCACCCGCTCACTCTGCCATCCCTGGCAGTCATACCACTGACACAGATGCATGGGACATGTGCTTCAGTTTCAGTGTCCACTGTGTGTCCAGAGCACACAACCAGACTTTCTGCTCTGTGTGGCAAAAGCAGGGTTTCCACTGGGCACAAACTTCTAGATGGATCTAGGCAGGGAATACATAAGGGAACCTGTGAGAGATCATGCCTGTACTGTCACCCAGCAGAGAGGAAATGTCTGTCATCCAGCTACAATAAATTTCCAGGTCATTGGCCTGGAGAGTGAGGTTTCCTGTCATGGCTTCCACCAGATGGGAGTAACACATTAGTTGTCCACAAGGCAGACAAAGAAAGCACAGAGATTGAAGAACAAAGACGGGAACTGCCCTGCTGAAGCTCTGGAGGCTCCCTTTGCAAGCCCAGCAGAGTCATGCCAGGCTCTGCCTTCCTCAGGTGTCCCCCTCCCAGTGGGGTGCCCATCACTCCGTTTGCCTGGCATGCACTGCAAACACTAGTGGATGAGCTTCCCAGCTGGCCGTCCAGACTCTTGAAAGTTTCTAGGAGGAAATGTGAGGCTTTGCCCCTATGATTTTGTTACAGTGAAAGTCACACATCTGTTTCCCACAGTCACGGACAAGTCTGTCGCTTATCAGTGTCCTTGTGTGTATGCAATAGAAGGTAATTGTTTGGCACTGCTTATTGGGTCGTTTAAATGATCATTTGTTTTTTGTGCTATTTATACATGAGAATCATTGTTTGTTCTCTTCCAGAGAATTTGTAAGTGTGTATACATTTCTTCATGTGTGTCTCCACATAAGTATGTGTGCGTGTGGAGGTGAGACTTCCACTTCAGGGGTTTTCCTCCATCACTCTCGAGGGTCGATCTCTCCCTCAAGCTGAAGCTCACCATTTCAGCTCGGCTGACTTGCCAACGAGCCCCAGGGATCCTCCTGTCTTGGCCTCCCTAGTGTTACAGAAGCACACCTCTGTGTTCAGCATCGTGTGGAGAGCCTGTAGTCCAAACTCAGGTCTTCTTCACCTTTACGTGGGAACCAAGTTAGTGCTGAGACACTTCTACAGCTCCTGGATAACTGAATTTTAAATGTGGACAAAATTATAACTTTTAAACAAATAGAAAATGAACATGTAGTCAACCTTTTGCTTACCTTATTTATTAGTGAATGAATGACCGAGAGCTGGAGTGGGGACTTGGAGGCTGCGAATACTTGCTGCTCTTCCAGAGCACCCCAGTTCTAAACCAGCACCCATGTCAGGTTAACTCCCAGCCAGCTGAAGGTCCAGCTACAGGGAACCCAATGCCCTCTTCTGGCCCCCATTAACTTTGTATACTTGAGCACGCACACACACACACACACTCACAATAAATCATTTTAAATTTTAGGAAAATATAAGTAATGAAAAACACATGCACAGAGAACATGATGCATGTACAGCTTAACACGGTGTCTTTGGCTTAAGAATGGAAAATCAAATGTGCCTCCACTGAACAAAATCCGCACAAGTGATGCCTTCTTCCCACCAACAAACAGCCTTCCAGCATTATGCAAGCTACCCATCAGGAAGGGTACTTCCTGATCAGTACCAACTTTATGCTCCCTATTCCGTCGCCAAAATATGTGATGTCTTCAGCGATAAGGTCTTACAGTCAAATTCTGATAGGTAACCAATAGCAACAGCAATAGCCTGTATTATTTGAAGGTCTCCAGGACACCCCAACAAACCACCTCAAGGGAAAGCATCTTACATCCAGCACTGGGATTTTATTTGGCTAAATTTTACCTCTTGGAGGAGCATCCTCCTCCCATGTGAAGGGTGCGTGTGTGTGCACGCACACATGTGCATATCTCAGTTCTTATCTTTCTTATCTCCACTGTTGTATGACATTAGAACAATACTGCTATCCATTTCCTACTATGAAATCAAATGAGAACTTGTGTATGAATGTGTGAATACCCCCACCCGAATAGTTACATAATAAATGGTAGGTACATCATTACTAAAATATAAGCAGTCCTTCAAAGACCAAGGGCCTCATCAGGAGTTCCTCCATAAGGGTCAACAGCCTACAGCTTCCTCTCCCAAATCTGACTTCTATGTGCATCATCCAATCCCATCAAGGGCATTTGCTACCACATCCTCCAGAACCTTCAAATGACCTTACACCCACAAGGAGTGCCCTCCTGGTGCCATGCCTGCTTTAACTGCACATACTGATGGTCTCTGACTGCACATACTGATGGTCTCTGACTGCACATACTGATGGTCTCTGAATGCACATACTGATGGTCTCTGACTGCACATACTGAGGTCTCTGACTGCACATACTGATGGTCTCTGATTGCACATACTTATGGTCTCTGACTGCACATACTGATGGTCTCTGATGCCCTCATTCACTCATCGTGGGGTTAGTCTTTAGATCGTTCTTTTGTTCCTTTAACAGGTTAAACCCCAAATTAATGTCTTAGAGCAGCAGGTCTCTTACCTGTTGTGCTGTTCCACTCTTGGTGTGTGCAAAGTGAGCAAGCATGGCTCAAAGAAACAGCAGAGATGTATTAGCTGTCATGGGTAAGAGGGCCCTGGAGTTGTTCCAAAAGCAATGACCTCCTTGAACAGGTGAGGAGGCCTATGTCTGTTGGTATAGGAAAGCCTGTGGGGGCAGGCACTCTCCCGGGCACACTCAGCAGACATTTTTCACTAACATGTTCAGTTTGAGGTCACAATTCAGGAAGGGAGGCTGACAGCACAGTGGAGCATTCTCTGCTCAAGGCCATGGAACACATGTTCAAGGGGTTAAAACAGAGGAGCTCTTCTGGGTGTGCTTAGCTTTCATGATAAAGACAATGGAGAAGATTGCCTCTGAACATGCTAACGCCTAGTTCTTGTGGAAACACAGAAATGGCCTGTTTGAATGTGCGCCTAGTACAGTTCTAATGATGCCAGCCCCAGTGGCCAGCAGTGCCATGGCCTAAGTGCTGTAGACCGTGAATCAGCAGACCTTTATTCCGTGCTGAGGGTTAAGAGGGGTGTTTGCTTCCTGCCTTGTCCTGTGTCTGAGTCCTGTGGTTCCAACCCCTTGCTGTCTTCAAAAGGTGGAAATAGCCAATACAACCTTTCTCATGTCACCTCCCTCTGATGGCCACTATTGTTGTGTTGCGTTTTTTCTTTCTTGCCCTGCCTTTAAGGGGCCCACAGGATGACATCATGTCTCCTGGGGAATCCTGAGAAATTACTGTGAGGGTCAATGCAATTTTCATTTCCACTTACCTTGTAAAAGATCATGGGGTTGGGATGTCAGCACCAGGGCCATTATTCTGTCTACTGTTCTTGTCTTTATTCAGTATCTCATGTGCTTTTCCACCATGAGGAGGAACATTTATATCCAACCAAAGACTCAGGCATGCAGTCACTGGAGCAAGATGATTCCACTCCAGCAGACTGCTAAGTGTTGCCAACCTTGACCGTTCAGGCCTCCAGTTCCTCCCTCGCCCACTTACAATGGTCTTTGCTCATTCTTATGGGTACAGGGTTCATCATTCCTAATGTGCCGCTCCGGGCGCTTTCTGAATACTATTTATTATTAGATGTGAGATGAAGTCAAACTTTATTTCATTTCATTAATAAAATATTAACTCATAAGACTGTTTAGGTTAGATGATAATGTGGTCATCATTCATCTGGCTTAATTCTGCCTGCATACGGATGGATAAACAGCAACCAGGAGGTTGTACATTGCAGCTTCACACAACTGGCTCTCAAGGTGGGACTGAAATCAGGTCATCTGAGATGGCTCAGCCGTTAAAAGCTAGGCTCACAACCAAAAATATAAGATATGCACTTCTTTTCACTTCTTTCTGGCTATGTATAGTAGGGAGCTCACTAGATCACATGGTAGTTGTATGAGCTTGTTGAGAGGGGTAAGTCTTCTCTTTGTGTTAGATCCGAGGTGAGTTTGTAGGAGTTCCCACCCTACCTGCCAAGGTTTAGGCATGCTCAGACACTTTGAGCAATAAGTAGAGGCTGAGGCAGGAGGATTGCCATGAGTTTGAGGCCATTTTGGGTATGTAATAAATGTCAGACTATCGAAGGCCACCGTTTAATATGGTGTCACAGAAAGTTATACAATAAATAGGCTCAAATAAACAAATCACAGTCACCAAGGCTGCCTTTGATCAGACTTGTCAGCCACTTGCCCAGCATTAGTTGTAAAATTGAAGGTGGAGGAATAGCACCCACATCCCAAGGTCAGCCATTGTAACAACTACCATGCCTTGCAAATGGTACCTGCCCCTCACTTGTGACAAATGTGCACTGAGGGTCGGTTCCATTCTCCATCTCCCAGTTGGCCCCTCCGGTCCATAAAGATTCACGCTCCATCCTGACCATTCACATGTGCACTTGCCCTAGCAGAAATGAAATGTGCTTTAGCTCATTTATGATTTAAAGTCCGATGGAAAAATAAAGACTCTATGGGGTTTAGAAATATTACATCGCCAGCCTCCCCTAATCGACATGGTGAGTCACCGAGGAATTAGCCTGATCAAACATGATTTTTCCTCCAAAGCTCTGGGCTTTTTCTCCAGGCAATCTGTACTTCTTAAGCTTCATGAATTATTGATGTTTCTATTTTCCCAATATTAATGCCAAGTGTCTTAGTCACTTTGTGCCCTCACAATGAAGTTCCTGAACTAGGTGGCTTATACAAAACAAGTTTATGTCTGGTGGTTACTGAATGTCAAGATCAGGGCATTAGTCCAGTAAGGGTCTGGTGAGGATCTCAGACCATTTGTGGATTGCACAAGTCAAGGGGAAAGCACCCCTACATAGGTACACCCATCCCATCCTGAGAGCTCAGTCCTCTTGGTTGGTTGAGAAAGGCACACTGGGATGCAACCAAAGATTGGTCTTTCGTCCCGGCTGCCCAGACCTGACTAATCACACAGAAGCTATATTAATTACAACACTTCTAGGCCAATGACTCAAGCATATTTCTAGATAGTTCTTACATCTTGAATTAACCCATTTCTATTAATTTGTGTATCAGCATGAGGCTGTGGCTTACTTGTAAGAGTCGAGCATCCTTCTCCTTTGGCAGCTACATGGCGCCTCCTTGACTCCACCTACTCTCTTTCTATATCTTTTCCAGCCTGGCTATATTCTGCCCTGTCATAAAACAAAGCAGCACATATATAGAAGGACATTCCACATCACCTCTCCCTTTCTGTCTAAATTAAAAAGGAAAGTTTTAACTTTAATATAGTAAAATTACATTTACAAATCAGTTATTAAGAAAGAATTATACTTGCAATATTTAGTCCATTTTCATCTGGCAAATTAAGGATGATACTCTATCATCTATCTTATCTTTGTAAGTCTAAAGTTTTGTATTGAATTTATCTTTTATTATAACTAAGGGAAACTATAACTTTGTGTCTTCAATTCTTCAAAGACCCCAGGAGGATATAATGTTATCTAAGTAAACAGAAAGTACATTGTAAGCAACTTCCATAACTCTAGAATTGATAGAAACATCTTGCTACTTGGACAGTCACCCAAAGTTCTGCTATAATATTGGGGCATCCATCTTTAGCCTACAGGCCCATAGTATCCAGCAGATTTTTCTATGAAGCAGGAAATTTGAAAGACTGTTATGCTTTTTAATGGCAAGATTCATCAGTTGATTTCTTCTGTGTCCTGCAGAATGTCTGACAGTTTCTTCTGTAAAACAGAAACCCTGAAGGACCATACCATCTTTTGAAAAGTTTAACAGTCACTTTTCTATGGGTTCTACATGACCAGTTCATACAGAATACCATCAAGTAATCAAGACAAGAACAGTTTCTTGCCCAAATGGCTAGCCTTGTCATATTGAAGGTATATTCCATAACAAGTTTCTTCAATGCCCATAAACTTCTCTGAAGTAATTGCTGCTGCCAGAAGCAGACTTGTCTCACCATCGAGAAAAATCCATGTTTTTAAAATTTTAAATGCTATGTTCTGTAGGTCTTTGAAAGGTTTTAAGAATACCTATCCATCTGAATTATATTTCTGTACATCTAGAAAACCTAACTAGGATACTATGGTTTGACTATTATGACTATCGATTAATCTACAATTTTAATTATATATTACACTTTTAATTGAGCTATATAAGCACAGTACCTTAAACAAAAGAAGAAAAATACATAAAATGACCTTAAATTTATATCAATGAATCAAAGTCTACAACAATGTAAAGTATTCATTTATATATTATAACCCCCTTTACATGAAAACAAACATTTATAAATAATCATTTTGGGAATGTGGGCATTGTTTTCTCCAAACTGCTTCCTCCTGTTTGTTGAGCAATGTATTTTTAGGGTTTACAGAGTCCTTTTGGGGTGCCTGGTTCTATCAGTACCCATTAGCCTGGAAAGAATCATTAGATTCTCGTTTTCTATAGAAACAAAAGTAGAACCTCTTTTCTAACATATCCTTAGGCTCAACTTCTGAATTAAAGATACTTTTATGTTGGATTAGTTTAGCAGCCCCCAGAATCAAATGTCTCTCTGTAGTCAAAAAATTCAAAGAAAACACAATAATATGCATAATCCAGACTCTCTGTGTATATCCCATCCTTTGTGTCTTATTTTTTAAACCTATTACTTTTAATATTTATTATCCCTACTCCTTTAATCCATGACTGTGTGTATTCTTGTCTGTACTCTTTTTCCTCTCTCTCCCAAACCTATGTACATTTTGTAAATACACTGTGACCCATTCAGAGATTTATTTTTGTCTGAATCTGTCTTTATTGCATATCTGTAATCATTTTCTGACCAGAAGCACCTTTTTTTTTAATGCTAAGTGGACATGGCTAGGACCAACTCCGTGGCCCTGCCTGTTAGCTCCATTCCATGTGACATGGCAGAGGTGCAATCACTTCCTCAGCAAGCCATGTTCACCACCTCAGCTCTAGGGATGTAGTGGTCTTTGTCACCATTAAGCAACTAGTAGCATGCCGCACAAAACCCCATTTAAGTGCAAGACCTCGCGAAAGAGCCAGAGTTCATGCTGCCGGCACAAACCAGGAAGCCATCCATCTCTCAAAGAAGCCTAATGATTTTTGCTGATAATGCTGAGTCAGGAAGCCTTCTCTTAAAGGAGCTGTGCTTCTGCTTGCTGCCAGGAAACAGAGCTTATCTGAAAAAAATTGTGGCTACCAAGATGTTGTACTTGGGTCCCATTTTTGTGAGTCTAGAAGCCCTGTTTTTTCTTTTCTTAAGCCTTTTTTGGTCTTATGTGGATCCATGCCCCAGATGGTGGGGTTCATTTTGTAACCAGAGACTGCTCATTTACTTCCCAAACACCTAGACCTGAATAATCATACAGAAACTATATTTTTTTCTTGAATTTTGCATGCAAATGGACGGAAATAGAAAACACTATCCTGAGTGAGGTATGCCAGACCCAAAAAGAGGAACATGGGATGTACTCACTCATAATTGGTTTCCAGCTATAAATAAAGGACATTGAGCCTATAATTTGTGATCCTAGAGAAGCTAAATAAGAAGGTGAACCCAAAGAAAAACATATAGGCATCCTCCTGAATATTAACCTTCATCAGGTGATGAAAGGAGACAGAGACAGAGACCCACACTGGAGCACGGGACTGAAACCCCAAGGTCCAAATCAGGAGCAGAAGGAGAGAGAGCACGAGCAAGGAACTCAGGACCGTGAGGGGTGCACCCACACACAGAAACTATATTAATTACAACACTGCTTGGCCAATGACTCAGGCATATTTCTAGTTAGCTCTTACATCGTGAATTAACCCATTTCTATTCATCTGTGAATCAATATGAGGCTGTGGCTTACTGGTAAGGATTCAGCATCCTTCTCCTTCAGCAACTATACAGTATCTCCTTGACTCCACCTATTCTCTCTCTATATCTTTTCCAGCCTGACTATATCCTTCTGCCCTGTCATAAGCCAAAGCAGCTTTACTCATTAACAAATAAAAGCAGCACACATACAGATGGACTTCCCACATCACTGGGCATACAGGATACTGGTTTGATATATCCTTTAAATGAACACTGAGTATTAGATGACATTTTCCTTACTATTAACTTCCACCTAACACCGTGTTAGCCTCCTGCATCACTACAGAGCCACACAGACAGAAAAGCAGCCTGTTTGCTTCTTTATCGTAGATGAACTATTCTTTGGTAATTCTTCAGTAACTTTAGTCAGTCACCGCAGTCGGAAATAGTCACTAATACCATTTTGCTTTGTAAAATGATTTCAGTTGCCAATGTCAGATCTCTAATAATCTCCTTTCCATGGGAAATTTTTGTTTGATCAATTTTTTAATGCAGTGGTTCTAGCTTTAGAAGAATGTTTGTCCCACTTATCGTGTTTCCCTTCGGCATTCTCTGTCAACATAGTCCAGGACAGCAGACCCTCTTACCTCCTTTCTTGCCACTGGTGGGCCTTTTGAATTCCTTCTACACTAGCTGTAAATGGAATCGATCTTATCTTTCATTGATGAAATTTTAAACATTTTTTTATAGATTATTAAGGATGTTTTCAACTTGAAACTTGGGGCCTTATGTTCCCAGGGTCAGATGTAGTTGTGACATGTTCACAGCTTTGTTAGAGAGCAACTGCACTTTTCTCTGTCTAGAGAACATTGAGATCATCCATGTGCTCAGAAGCACATGCATGCACATATGTTTGGAGGGTCTGTCACTGCTTCATAGATCATGCCAATTAGATGGGGAGACCCTTCAAATATAACCTAATAGTCACCATCAAATTATAAGACCATCTGCATGCATAAATCTAATTTTATTTATTTTTTTATTTTAGCCTCAACTACCTTATGCTTTAATTTCTGTCTACCTGTAACTCAAGAACAGGTGACATTTTCTCATATATTAAATTCATCTTCTATAACAAAGGTGAATTATTGTCTTCCACAAAGGAGGAGCTAATGACTGGAGTGCCTTTCTCTGAGATCTTGACTGGCTGGCTTCTGCTGGAAGGCTCTTCTGTCTCACCTGACCCAGGGTCTCATGCAGAGGGACCAGGCATCGTCTTTTCTTCTTAAGTCCAATCCTCCGCCAGCTTCCAGGACTGCACCTGGATTAGCACCAGTCCCAGAGCTCCCTGAATTGTGCATTGTTCAGACAAGCAGACAGCTCACATGGAGATGAGAGGGGCACAGAGAGCAGCCTCCGCAGAGGTCACAGGCAGCTCTGAGATGTGCATCCAGTCCTTCATCCTTACAGCGTGCTCTAGATCTGGAGAACAAATGCAAGCGAAGTTAGCCAGGTTCTCTAACCTCCTGGAAGGTAACTGGAGGGAAAGGGTGACCTCCATCCCATAATCACAACAGAAAGATAAACATGAACTGGCGAGACCAGATACAAAGGAAACACACACTCAGAGGGCACTGGACTGTGTGCTTTAGGTATGTAAGTGTGTGTATTCTGTAGGAGTGCCTAGTGGGCTTCAGCATGTCTTCCACACACTGCCTTGCTGCAGCCACCAGTTAGGGAGGCCAGGTCCTTATGGTCAAGTACACTCTCATTGAATTGGAGGTGGAGCCTCCCTAACTTACCATAGCATGGTTAATTTTAAGAAGTTCCTAAAAGAGAATGCCCTCTGCTTCCACCCCACTGCTTACTAGCTACATGATTTGTAGGTAACCAGCTGACTTCTTCCAGGCCACTTCCTTAATTTACATCTCCAAGGAGTGTTCTAAAGAAGTAAACGAGCCGGTTGTGGTGGCGCACGCCAGTAGGATTTGCTGAAGGAGGCAGAGGCAGGAGGATCACGAGTTCGAGGCCAGCCTGGGCTACACATATTGCCAGGCGGTGGTGGCGCACGCCTTTAATCCCAGCACTCGGGAGGCAGAGGCAGGCGGCTCTCTGTGAGTTCGAGACCAGCCTGGTCTACAAGAGCTAGTTCCAGGACAGGCTCCAAAACCACAGAGAAACCCTGTCTCGAAAAACCAAAAAAAAAAAAAAAAAAAGTAAACGAGATTTATTAGACATCCAGCAATTTCTGCCACATGGCAAATAAACACTGGAAAAGTATGCCCCTGTACTCATTGCCTTTCTGTTCCTGCCATAAAATGCCACCACCAAAACTACTTATGGCAGAAAAAGTTTATTTTGGCTTAGGGTTCTCCAAGGGAGGGTCTCTAATGGCAGAGGAGATAGCAGCAGGCAGCTGGAGCAGGACGCTGAGTGCTCACATCTTCAGCCAGGTACAGAAAGCAGAGAGGCTGCACTAGAAATGGGAGGAGGCTGTCATCCCCCAAAGTCCGCTCCAGCAGCGGGACATGAGAAAGTGATTCCTCCAGCAAGGCTCCACCCTACAGGTTCCACAGCTGTCCAAACCACACCGCCTGCTGGAGTCAAGTCTCCAAGCGTGCAAATCTCTGAGATAAATTTCTTGTCCGAACCCTCATACCTCCCACATAACTATACATTCAAAGGTGACAAGACACAACTTCAGAGCTTTACTGCATCAAAATTAATCTGGACACACCTTCATTTGTAAACTGAAGCTTTCATCTTAACTGCTCACTTAGAGGTTTGATGCATATCCCCTGGGCTTCCTGACATTGGGCGTTGGCATTGGTGCCCAGCGGATTCCAAGGCTGTGTGCGTGTGTGCTGCCCTTCACAGCTGAAGAGAAGGTGGGACACTGGCTGTTCAGGATTCATTCCCTCCTGTTTCAGCAGCTTGAGAATCAGTGTCTGCTGTCCCTGAGCCCCTGATGACTGAGGTACGCGTTCTGCACTTAACCTCTCAGAACCTTCCACCGGAACCCCATCACCCACCTAGTTGGAGAGATTGTTTTGGTTGTTAGACCCTGAAGTTCATTCTAACTTCTAAATTCTTGAGATTCATTCGTAGATTCAGAAAGTATTTCTTAAAAGCCTGTGACAGGTTAGACATTCGCCAGGTGCTACATCTGCAGAATGCCAGAATCCAGGCTCAGTCACTACTCTAAAGCCTTAAACACCAGCATGAGGAAGCAAAAAGCACAGTCCAGTCAGCTAGTCGGTGGCAGGCGGCTTCAGAGCAAGTACAGGATGGCTGGACAGAGGTGGGGCCGATGTGCATGTTTGCAGGGAGTGAGTGAGACAATTGCAAGACCCAGCCCGAGCAGTTCAGAAAGGCACCCGCTAGCCTGTCGGAGGCTGTGACTGCCCAGGGGAAGGAAGAGAGAGTAGTGGCTGAGAGCTGGTGTCCAAACATAGCTGCCAGGAGAAGACACACTGAGCAAATGGGACTTGTATGTCCTGATAAACTGTAACCCCAGTTAGCACAGAACATACTTCATGGGAGCTGACAAGATGGCTAAGCAGTTAGAGATTGTTGCCCTCTCAGGGGACCAGTTTTATTTTAGTGTCCACATCAGGTGACTCTACACTTGGCTGTGCCTCTAGTTTCAAGGTATCCGTCACCCTCTTTTGGCTTCTACAGGCACCTAAATTCACATGTAGAAACCCGCACAGATATATGCACATACACACAGCTGAATTAGCACGTACAAACTCACACAGATACATGCACATATACACACCTGAATTCGCATGTACAAACCCACACAGATATATGCACATATACACACCTAATTCACATCTACAAACCCACAGATACATACACATACACACACCTGAATTCGCATGTACAAACCCACACAGATATATGCACAGACACACACCTGAATTCACATGTAGAAACCCACACAGATACATGCACATACACACACCTGAATTCGCAGTACAAACCCACATAGACATATGTACATACACACACCTGAATTCACATGTGTAAACCCAAGAGATATATGCACATACACACCTGAATTTTCATGTATAAGCCCACACAGATGCATGCACATACATTCAATTTTAAAATAAACGTTAGGAGAAAAGAATATCCATTTCTATTACAGAAAATCAAGTCACCTTGGCTATAAGATTTACAAAAATTAAACACAGCGCTTCTGTTTCCTCAGGACTTGGTTTTCAATTTTAGATTTTTACTAACCTCTCTATTATTAGTCCTTCTTGTAAACTGTTCCTATAGTTCAAAATTGGGGTCACATTGCAGGTTACAGTGTGACTGATCAGGAGTAAAGGCATCCTTAGACTTTTAATGTCCACTGACTATGATGATGCTTCATTCTGCAGTTACTTTCTGTAACTCTATTGTAGCTCCACATGGAATTCTGAATCCAGTCCTAGGAAATAGGCAACTGTATATGTATGTACACACACACACACACACACACACACACAGGCAGAGAGAGGGAGAGAGAGAGAGAGAGAGAGAGAGAGAGAGAGAGAGAGAGAGAGGAGATACACAGTTCCCTTCTCTCATGTTTACTACCTATTATGAGAGAAACGAGCTGTGTTTGTTTGCATGCAGTGTGAGAAACAGCAGTCCTCTGTTCTCCCAGGGTGAAATTGTATCTAAATCAGTGGCTGAAGATAGGGGCATATGGAAGGATCAGAAATTTATTTTTTTATAGATTTAATGTGAATTTTAAGAGACAAGTGGGAGTCTGGAGAGAGGCTCGGTGGTTACTCTTATAAGCCTGGGAGGGCGTTGATCTTGGTTCCTAGTACCTAGGTCAGGCAACTCAGAACTGTCTGCCACCCCAGGCCCAGGAGATCCCTTTAACTGCCACAGGTACTGCACGCATGTGCACAAACCCTCTGTCCCCTAACACATACACATACAGGTATATACATAATTTAAACTAAATAAAAACAAGTCCTTAAAAGAGAAGCAGGAAATGAGGAAAAGACAAGGAGTAAAGCTTCCTGTGGAAATTGGGAAACCTTGCCAAATTCCTTCCATGCTTTTGATAGCCCAAGGGCTCCTTAGTCTGGTGTTGAAACTCTAATACCAACATGTTAAAATGGGTTATTGCCTCATTGTACACAGTTCACGACTCTCTTGACTCTCTGGCATGACTCAGAATTAGATTAGTGTTGATGAAAAACCCTGCCAATGTCTCCAGACTTTACAGATCCAGGGTGATACCCCCTTTTACCTTCTCGAAAGAGCCACTTCCTCTGTGTGGTTTAAACACTATTCTGTGAGGGGACTGTAAAGTTCCTTACACCTGTGTTCCTCTCAGTGGTCAGCCAATCCTATGACAGTAATGTGCTCCTAAGGGTTAGGTGTGGCTGGGGGATGATCGGCCACAAAGGTCACAGGTACAGGAACAGCTGCCCCTTCCCTAGCGCTAGTGTTTCCTCCAAACACAGAAAACGGAAGATCTTCTCACCCATGAGAGCACCATGTTTACCACCATTGACAAAGAGCAAAGGAGTCTGCTTCTCTACTTTGTCTGGGTTCCTGGGTATGGCACCCAGAGTTTCGCATATGCCAGGCTATACCAATAAATGGTCTCTCAGTTCACCATCATTTTTGTTTTGAGCCAAGATCTTCCTGTGTTGCTCAGGCAGGTCTTGAAGTCATGGTCCTCCTGCTCCAGCATCCCAAATAGCTGGGATTGCAGGGACATATCTCCGCTTGCTAGAACAGAATTCTTTAACCTTTATACCGAGCTTTGGAACGTTTCTCTGATGCTGTTCTCCAGAAACACTTGCTTTGTGGATGATGACTGACCAAGGTGTTGGCCCTCCAGTTAAGTTGTAAGCCTGTAACCAGAGTGGTTGTTAAGATATCTTGGTGAATTAGGGCCAGGAAGATGTATAGTAACTGATCACGAGACAAGAGGACCTGAAACCATTACTATGTGAAACCAGCTGTGTTCTGAGTTTCCCACAAAACGAAGTGTCAGCACCCCCTCCTGTGGTCCCAGGAGAAAGTGATGCTTCTCATGTGTGATTGTGGAATGGCGAGTGTTAATTTCTAAAATAAACTCATTGTAACTGCTAGGGTGTTGTTAAACAAACTTACTAAATTAAGATAATTTCATATATTAGTTTTAAGGCGCTTATATTAAGGAGGCCTCATTTCTCTTGTCCTTTCGTATTGGGAGAAATAGTTAATAGATAGAAAGGACTCACAAGTTGGAAGTTCAGAGCTAACGGATTCTGGTGTTTTTCCTGGGGCGTGATTCATGCTCATTGTTGAGCGCCACTGACCAGTACGTGCATGAGAGCATCATTATCACAGTCCAGTGTGGGAACCCTCTGTCACCCGGAAACATTCCCTCCCACATATCTGAGATGTGCTTCCCTACCCACAGCCCCATGAAGCCCCGATCATCTCTGTTTTAAGAGTTTTATCTGTTATAGCTGTTATTTATGGAATCATTCTATATATTACCATTGATCTGACTTACTTTCTCACTGTAATCTTGAAATTCTCTTTAAATTGTTTCATGTAAATGACATGCAGTTTTCATTGCTGGTGATTGGATCCAGGGCCTTATGCATGCTAGGCAGTTGCTGTTCCATGGAACTACTCTCTTGATTTCAGCCTAGTAAAGTCTTAGTGATGATTAAAATGGACACATTTTGTCTCTTCCCATACCAGCAGACATTTGCATCAATGTTTTGAGTTATGTTAGAAACACTGTAGACAAGTCTGAGTGGACATTTGCCTCAACCTAATAGCTAGGAGAATAACTGGGCTCTCTTTGGGATCTAATAACAGGGTACATTTCACATTTTAGAAAATCACCTGAGTGACTTGGAGTGCTGTAACTTATTACATGAGGTAAAAAATAATTTCTATTTCTCCTCAAATATGTCAATACTTTATGTTGTCAACTTATTCATTATCCCTATCTAACTATTTAGCTATATGTGTACCCATCCATCCACCCACCACCCACCCATCCATCCATTCATTCACTCATCCATCCATCCATCCACCCACCCACCCACCCACCCACCCACCCATCCATCTGTCCATCCAACCATCTATCTATCCATCCATCCATCCATCCATCCACCCATCCATCCATCATCTATATAGTGGTATCTAAATACATTTTAAATGTATTTTTCTCTCACTACTAGTTATATTCAACATATCTTATGTGTTTATTAATGAACTGTATCTGCTTTTGTAGTGAAAATCCAGTTAGAGTCCTCTTCCTAATTATGTGTTATTTGTCATGGTACACACTAGAACTCATATACAGCACATGGAATTTGAAGTTAAAAGAATTCACTCTACTGTGTTCATGAAACATTCTGTAGAACACATAGACAATGCGCCACAGTCTCCTAGCCTGAGAGATATCTATATAGAACGCAATGTTTTGCTCATGAAACTAAATACAACTTCAGGACTCAGACCCCATCCTCGTTCTCCCGTTCGCCTCTCCATTTTACCATGTATATTTGTCCATGGCTTACAAAGTACGCAAGCCACGCGTGTCATCAGAGAGTGTGCCAGAGCTCTCCCGGCACCTTTTCCATGAGTAAGTACTGAGTGTTAATTATAATTAAAACAATAACTCTTTAATGAAGCATCAGTAACTCTGATTAATCAGCTACTTCCCAGGCAGCCCCTCTGGAGCTCCCAAGGGCTTCCTGCAGCAGACTGTGGTAATGCTCCTGTTCTGCACAGAGCTATTGTTTTCGCAGTAAATATGTGAATTGATTACCCATGAGCCCAGGTCAGGATGTAGCGTTGTTTTGCTTTATTCTTTATTATGTTAGAAACCCAACGCAGCAGGGGGGGGGGGCTGGTATCCACCGCAGGGTCACCTTGGGACTTCTAATATGGAAATATAAATGAATCCTTTGTCGCTGTAAATTATAAACAGAAAAACAGCGGCCTGCTTCCACACTTATAAATATGTATGTGTCCCCCCCATACACAACCAATGAAATTACAGTGAGAATAGATCAAAATGAATTAGCACCTGTCAGGGAAATTTGATGGGTCATTCTGCACTATAATTTTCTTCCCCTTTCTTGTGAGTGGGATATAATAGCCAAGGCCTGCATCTCACCCTCCTCCTCCCACTGTGGTTAACAATGGCTCAAATGTGAGAATGAGCTGCCTGGTGCATTACTTCTGTGCAGCAGGAGGCAAATTGAAAAGCTAAATTTTTACACTCAAAATGAGTTTGACTGTATTTGGACCCTTAATATCACTCAGTATCTGTGGCTATTGTTGCATTCTTCTATTCTATACCTGAATATTACAAAAAAAATCTTTTGTCTCTAAATCTCTTAGCCTTCCATAAAAAGTTCCCAAAGCCAGAAGTCCCAAAATCTGTTCACTTGGCATTATTTTCCTTGACTTACTAAGTATAAGAATTCTCTCACCACAAAACATATTTTACCCAGTAAGAAATAGTGCTAAGATCCATTCAAATAAAATGGCATTGTGACCCCGTAGTGTGGACCAAAGTGCTTTATTTTTTAATGCTGCAGATGTCTTAGAAAAAAAAAAAGGAAAAGTGTAAAATATGAAGCAGAACTTGAAGTAAAAATGAAGACATGACAGTGTGTGCAAATTTGTTTTAGTTCATCAGTCAAGAATAAGGAAGGAACCATGCAGAAGGAAAAACATAAAGCAGCTTAAAACTTAAAGCAAAGGGGTGGGGGAAAGCAGGGATGAGGGAGGAAAGAGTAAACTAGGAATTGCTTTAGATTAAAGAAGTAACAACCTGTAGAGCCCAAACCATTGTAGGATCTTCCCAGTGCCTGATTCTCTTGCCTTGGTTCTAAGCCTTCACATTCTGTGTCACATCTTCAGTGACGTATTCTAAACTCCAAATGTGCCCAGAGCCGTTGGAACTCTTGGAAATACTCTTCTACAAGATTTCTCAACTTGATCTCTACTTGTTTGTTTTGAATTTGGCTTGCCAGCCTCAGTTACTGGCAGTCTATAGCATGACATACTTATGGAATGGTCTTTTTCTTGTTATAATTGTTCAATTTTATGTGGCATTTCCTGTTTTATAAATTGTGTCATCATTCTATCTCATGAGATGTTTATCAGTCAACTATTTCCGCCCAACCTTGCCAATTCACTCTTGTTTCCTTAAGGCCTTTATTTTTCTTATAAAATAGAGTTTATTTTTCTTATAAAACTCCCAGCCTTTCAATCCAAATGTTAAGGCTCTTTGTCTTTTACACCAGTGGTTGCCTAGCAGTTTGTCTTGGTCTCCTTTCTTCCTCTACTCTCTCTCCTTTCCTTTCTCCTTTTTGTTTTTCTTTCTCCCCGTTTAGGGGTGACACAGTCCCATACACCAGGAAATCCATGGGTTTTATTTTTGCTATTTGACATAGCTGGAGATGAATTTTGTTTGTTGTTGCTTAGCCATATTCCTCTTTCCCTTTGAACCTGAGGTTGTGTTAAGACTTGGTTCCTTGGTGGGAATTTCTGTTAGTGTGTGAATTCTATTGCTCTTCCTCTCAATAGTACACACCCATGAATTTGACTGTGAGATGATGTGTGTTTGGAGGTTTTCGTGTGTATACACTCCAGAATGCTTTCCAAAAGGAGTGCTTTAGGAGACTGCCACACCACCATGCCAGCTTGCGGGCGTGACGTCTGCTGGGAGCCACCAACTGATTGGCACACAACATGGCATGAACAATGAAATGTTCTACTTTCACAGTTTTCAGTTTGCTCTCCTCAGACCAGTGTTTGAATCTGGTCTGTCCTGCATGCACCACAAAGCAATCATGGCTCGCAAATTTATAAGGTGACACAAGGGATCTGGAACCTAACCCTGATGTAGTCTTGCAGGGTTTTAAGAGAAAATTAAACATCCGTTCTTATTTCCCAACTCAGAAAACAGAATAAAATAAGTGCATCTAAGGGAAACTTGAAGACATGACACCATTTGAATGTCAAGTAATAGGCGTAAGGAATATTTCCACAAAACATCCTACAGATGTAGAAAAACTAATCTGTATACAAAGGCCAAAAGAAGTCTGAGAACAGCATGCGTTTTCCGTGGTGATCTATCCACTCTTCCTTCTCCATTCAGAACGGGTGTCAGAATCCAAGGCTCCTTGAGCACCTCTTAGGCACTACACTGCCAGGAAGGCTTGCTATTGAAGAGACCAGAGCTGGAAGAACAGCATCACTGTCCTGCTTGGAAGTGAAGGCCCTGACTATGCAGGGTCATAACCCTAACCTTTACCCTCAGCCTGACTCTCACCATAGCTATAAACTTATCCCTGTCTTACTCTAATCCTGACCATGATCCTGACCCTAACCCCAACACTGCCTAACCCTGACTCTGACCCCTGACCCTGACCTTGAATAGCAGCGTTGTAAGCCATCATGGCCAATATGCTTTATCTTTTCTGGGGAAACCCAGCTCCCCAAACTTGGTGCATCTCCATCCCAGACATGAAAAAGAGTATTTGCATCATGTCATCTAATGTGACAACCTACTCACTGGCCAGTTTGACATCAGGAGGCTCAGCGCCTCTACAGCCTGAGTATCAGTGAGATGGGAAATCTCCTGGTGAAATGTCTCTTGAACATTTCACTGTTTCTCTTTTCTTCTTGATACAAGTTACACATTTCACATTGCGAAGAAAACGGTAGAGATAGGTGTGCAGGGAAAAGCAGGATTCCCTCACTCCCTGTTGATGCCATTTTCACCTTAGCGTTCCCAATCAATCCTCAGAGCCAATGAGCATCCAAGCTTCTGTGTGTGCTCAGGAACATGCTACAGAAGCTCACATGTCTTCAGGTGTGCAAAATATGTGTGCTTAGATTTTTCTTAAAAGTCATAGATTTGCGTTCTTTTCTACTTTCTGTAAAGCTAACAATACCCCCTTAGTTCAGAATATATGGTCTGCCACAGTCTTGTAAAGAACTGTACATTTTTACCTTATATTTGACGTGCTATAATTTCTATCATCATATTAATATGAGTAAATATGTAGAATTTTATAACATTTAGTATATTCAAAAATTAAGCAAAATGAATATTATCATTCATAACTTTAGTCTGCTTAGGCTAACATAGCAAAATACCATAGAAGGAGCAATTTTTTGATAAAAAATTTATATTTTATTATTTAACAATGGTATGTATGTATATGTGTACATATATGTAATTTTACCCTCTTTACCCTCTCTCATCACCCCCAATTCCTGTGAACCCTATCTTCTTCCCAAGTTTCCTCCTACTTTTGTGTCTTCTGTTCTAATTTTGTTACCCACTGAGATACGTTAGGGGTCATTTGCATCAACTGAAGTGTGGGCAGTTTGCCAGTGGCTATGCAACTGAAGAAAATGGCTCACCTCTCCCCAGCAACTGTCCTCTGCCAGCAGGCCTCCAGGGAGGGGTGTGGCATCATGACATTAAACACTCTCCCATGTATAATGAATTGTTTATGGGCTTCATCCTATGAGAGTCTTGTGTAGATGAACACACATGCTACGTGCTCATGTGTACAATGACCATGTTATGGCCAGAAGTCATTGTTTCCCAACACCCCTCCCCATTTTTCAGCCCTTATATTCAATCCATCTCCTCCTCTTTGATGTCCCTTTGCCTTGGAGAGAGTGAGATTGATGTTCCTCTTTGGGCTGTTAGTCTCAGCGTTTTGACTTATGTGTCTCTCCATAGCCTGCTGTAAATGGGAGTCTCTGACGATGGCTGAGAACAACACTAATCTATATGAACATAACTATTTAGAAGGCCATTTGACAACACGTTCCCCCTTAGAGCCTATGATCTCAGCAGATACAGGGTTCTGACCAGGTTGACAGTCCCTGACAAAATTCCCTCCTATGGACCTGGCCTCAAACCCAATCAGAATCTAGCTGGTTACGCTCACAACAGTTAGTTATGCTATCTGCTTTATGTTTCTTAGCAGATCAGTGTTGTAGCTCACAGGAGCCACGGCTGAAAAAAATAACCAAACACTTTTAGCCCCCACCACTTCACATAACTGTTTCACAGTATAGACATCAGCCAACAGGGAGAACACTTCCAGCCCAAGGCCAGCTTGGTTTTTCTACATCCTGAAACCAAACTGGAACAAGAGAAGTTTATTTTTCACAATTCTGGAGCCTGGGAAGTCCAAGACCACAAGAGTTTTTTCTTGTTTGTTGGCAGTCGCTTGCTGGTCCTGGTGTGGCCAGGAGAGTGGGAGAGAACATGGAAGATAAAGAGCTATCTGTGCGCTTGCTGTGCTTCCCCCTCTCATTAGGACATTAGTTCCATCCCCGCCCTCCCTTCATGGCCTTATGTGAATCTAATCATTCCCGAAGAACTTGTCTCCAAATTCCATTCCATGGGAGCTTATGGCATTAGCATAACGGTTAGGGGCAAGATCCAGACATTCCTCAAATGGCAATTTAGATATCCTGTGTTTGTGAGTATGTCTTTGAGGACAGTGTTAGAGATCACATTGCTGTCAAATAATATAAACATTGAGAATTTTAACAAAAAGGTATAGTGATATAACATCGCTGTTCTGTTCATCACTGAGCTGGGCATTTTATGTTATTTATCGCTAAGCTTTTAAATATTTTCTAATCCAATAGGCAAATGATGGATTCTCACCCCATTGAGCATATTTCAAATCATTATTGATCCCTGTGTATTAGTCCTTTGGATTGCGTTTAAGATCCTCTTGTTTATTTTTATTATGTTGTCTTTTTTCTTACTGATTAGCAAGACAATTTTTTTATATGTAAGACATAAGGCTCAGAGCCAATATATTACCTGCACTTTCCTTCAGTTTGTTGTTTCTCTTTTGAATTTGACTGATGGAACATTTCGATTATCGATGGCTTCTAACAAGTTCTCTACTGTCTTTAAAAATATGTTTTAATTTTTGAAATCCTGAGGGTCATGAACTTTTCAGGGCATAGTGCCAGTGCTGCAGGAAGGTGAAGCTCAGGTGCCGTCTACAGTGACGTCTTCTGTCTAGACACTGTGCAGAGCAAAGCTAGCAGGCCAGAAAAGCAATGCAAGGAGGGAGGGATTTACTTTGGTTCATCGTGTGAGGGTGTGGTCATCATGATAGGGGCAGCATGGCAGTGGAAGTGGGAGACAGCTGGTCACTGAGTATCCGTCAGGAAGCAGAGAAAGATGAGTGCTGAATGCTGATGCTGGTTCCTTTTTTTCTTTTTATGTAGGATTCCAGCTCAGAACTATGCCCCACACACTTGCCCCACACACTTGCCCCACACACTTGCCCCACACTTGTGTAGCTTTTTCCACCTCCTCTAGAAATCAGACACACCCAGTGATTTATCCTCTAGGTGATTCCAGGCCCTGTCCAGTTGACATTCAAAAGTAACAGTTACATTTGCTTTCATGGCATTCAAACTCCAGGATGCTTGGTCCCAAAGAACCCTTCCACATGACCTCTGACACACTGTCTCTTGCAAGACAGCTGTCCTGTATAGTTTGGGAGTCTCCAGCAGTGAAATGGCAGAAGCTGCCAGAACTCCTGGGAAGGATTTAAGCTGAGATGCCCATCATATTCTCCTCTTTAAGGCAGGTCACAGGCCTAGCTCAGACACAGGGGATGGAAGTAAAGGGGCTCACACTTACCCATTTCCACACCACTAGAACAGACAAAGCAGTTTCTTTTTTATTGTTTTGTTTCTTTAAGAAAGAAATGTTAAATTCTTCATGGTCATTTTCCTTCTTAGCTGCATCTGGTTGTAGAGTTAGCATAGAAAAGCCTTCACTCAAGCCTTTCTATCCACTGTTCTTCAAATACTGCTCTACTTCAGGCCTTTGACTTTGTACAGCTAAGCATTCGTGTTGTCCATATTCACTTTATTTTGAAGAATGCAAGGAAATTGAGTACTGGGTATAGAGGTACATGCCTGTAATCCCAGCATACCTGGGAGGTAAGCTACAGGGGAGTCTGAGCTACATGAGTCCCTGTCCACAAAAGAAAAGAAATCGTAACAAGTAGAAACAGAATAAAAGAGAATCTAAAGTTCCCCATTATTATTTTCAGTTCTAACTCTTCCTACTGATTCGAAGTCCCATCTTTATTACATACTAAATTCCCATAGCCATATGCATTGAGTCCCACACTTTAGACTTGCTAATTTACTCAGCAGTGCAAACACCTGGCTCCTATGGTTAGCAGACATTTTCAATGTTTGAGACACATGGAAAACAGGTTGGACATGTGAAGGAAGGAACATAGCCCTGAAAGGAAGTGAGGTATCCAACAGGGTGCAGGAATTCTAAGAGAAATGGTGGCGGCAACATAACCCTAGGTGTGGACGGAAGTTTCTGTCCACCTGGTTCTGAAGCTGTTCAATCCCAAAAAAATCAGACAGAGTCTTATATTAATTATAAACCATTTGACCTATTAGCTCAGGCTTATTATTAACTAGCTTTTACAACTTAAATTAACCCATAATTCTTTTCTATGTTTAGCCACATGGCTTGGTACCTTACTCAGTGAAGCATTCTCATCTTGCTTCCTCTGCCTCTGGGTGGCAACTGCAGACTGAGGCTTTCCTCTTCCCAGAATTCTTTCAGTCTGATTACCCCACCTATACTTCCTGCCTGGTTACTTGCCAATCAGCATTTTATTAACCCAATATGAGTGACAAATCTTTACAGGGTAAAGAGCATTATCCTACAACCCTTAGGGGCATTACCTCTTCCAACAGAGCTTGAGAAGTGGAATTCAGCCCCATGGTAATGACAAAGGGTTCATTGATGAGCTCAACTTTGACTAGATCATGGAGGCTTCTTGGCTGGGTGCCCCACCTACTTAGTGAGTAGAGAGCAGAAGACGCTGGAAGTCCAAAGTTGGAGAGCTTTCTGAGAATAAGAATAGTGTCCTTCAGGTTGCTGAGTTTCTGTCTCTGGCACATTGTGTTCTTTCTCTACGGCACAGAATGCAACCTGGTGGCAATAACTATGGTGAGACACCCACCGCCCATTCTGTGCTCCCTTTGGGTTAATCTGGAGAGTTTATACAATGAGTCTCAGGTGTTCTATGCTTTGTTTGTTTACCTGTTTCTATACTCTTATCTGCCATGGTTCTTTGAGAAGCATGTTTTTTGGCAACCAATAAAAATTTGTACATTTAACTTTACTATCACTCCATTTTGTGTGTACAAATTATAGTACTGACCTGACTTTTTAGCTTTAGTTTTTCCCTCCTTTGAGGCAATTCTAGTGATAATTCAATGAACATCTGAAATTTAAATTAAACTTGGGGTTTATTTTAAAATCATGTTAGGCAAAGAGGAAATAAAATATGGAAGAAAATGTTTTTTTAGTCTCTATTAAAATGATTTTAGATCATTTCACTATAGATTTGTCACTACAAAGATTTTTCTAAATTTCCAGAGTTCATTTGATTTGCCCAAATAAAAAGGTTCTAGGGAAGAAGTGCCTATCTTCAAGGAGTAGCCTATGGGAGGAGGGTGGAAAGGACTGACTGTGTGTGGAGGAAAGGACTGACTGTGTGTGGAGGAAAGGACTGACTGTGTGTGGAGGAAAGGACTGACTGTGGGGAGGAAAGGACTGACTGTGTGGGGGAAAGGACTGACTGTGTGGAGGAAAGGACTGACTGTGTGTGGAGGAAAGGACTGACTGTGTGTGGAGGAAAGGACTGACTGTGGGGAGGAAAGGACTGACTGTGGGGGGGAAGGACTGACTGTGGGGGGGAAAGGACTGACTGTGTGGAGGAAAGGACTGACTGTGTGGAGGAAAGGACTGACTGTGTGTGGAGGAAAGGACTGACTGTGGGGAGGAAAGGACTGACTGTGTGGGGGAAAGGACTGACTGTGGAGGAAAGGACTGACTGTGTGTGGAGGAAAGGACTGACTGTGTGGAGGAAAGGACTGACTGTGTGTGGAAGAAAGGACTGACTGTGTGGAGGAAAGGACTGACTGTGGGGGGGAAAGGGCTGACTGTGTGGAGGAAAGGACTGACTGTGGGGAGGAAAGGACTGACTGTGTGGGGGAAAGGACTGACTGTGTGGGGGGAAAGGACTGACTGTGTGGGGGAAAGGACTGATTGTGGGGGAAAGGACTGACTGTGTGGGGGGAAAGGACTGACTGTGTGGGGGGAAAGGACTGACTGTGGGGGGAAAGGACTGACTGTGGGGGGGGGAAAGGACTGACTGTGTGGAGGAAAGGACTGACTGTGTGGGGGGAAAGGACTGACTGTGGGGGGAAAGGACTGACTGTGGGGGGGAAAGGACTGACTGTGGGGGGGGGGGAAAAACTGACTGTGTGGGGGAAAGGACTGACTGTGTGGAGGAAAGGACTGACTGTGTGGGGGAAAGGACTGACTGTGGGGGAAAGGACTAACTGTGTGGGGGGAAAGGACTGACTGTGTGGGGGGAAAGGACTGACTGTGTGGAGGAAAGGACTGACTGTGGGGGGGAAAGGACTGACTGTGTGGAGGAAAGGACTGACTGTGTGTGGAGGAAAGGACTGACTGTGTGAGGGGAAAGGGCTGACTGTGGGGGGGAAAGGACTGACTGTGTGGGGGAAAGGACTGACTGTGTGGGGGAAAGGACTGACTGTGTGGGGGAAAGGACTGACTGTGGGGGGAAAGGACTGACTGTGTGGAGGAAAGGACTGACTGTGGGGGGAAAGGACTGACTGTGGGGGGAAAGGACTGACTGTGTGTGGAGGAAAGGACTGACTGTGTGGAGGAAAGGGCTGACTGTGGGGGGAAAGGACTGACTGTGTGGAGGAAAGGACTGACTGTGTGGAGGAAAGGACTGACTGTGTGGAGGAAAGGACTGACTGTGGGGGGAAAAGGACTGACTGTGTGTGGAGGAAAGGACTCACTGTGTGGAGGAAAGGACTGACTGTGTGTGGAGGAAAGGACTGACTGTGTGGGGGGAAAGGACTGACTGTGTGGAGGAAAGGACTGACTGTGTGGAGGAAAGGGCTGACTGTGGGGGGGGGCTGACTGTGTGGGGGGAAAGGACTGGAAGATACACCGGAGTTTTCCACTGGAATAGCTTGTCTTATGTAAGTAGATCTCATTCATTGATCTGGAAGATTTTCTAAGTTGTACCCCGTGCACAGTTAACCAGCACCGGTGACTCTCATGTGCTCCATGGGCCCCTGATAGTTCAGAGCCGAACTGACAAAGTGCTGTTACTCATCTGGGTTTTCCAAATCACAAGCTTCAAGCTCCACGTCCACCACATGTCCTTCGTGCTCTGATAACCATGTAGCTCTGAACACATTTCTTGCACCATGCTGTCTGATGTGGTCTTTTCAGTCTCAAAGAACACATGCTGTAACTCTGCGGACCACGCTAGCTCACCTGTGTGTCACTGATGCTGCCGTTTATGCTCTCCCACTGCTGTTCTGTCTTAGAGCACAGGGCACAGTGATAAAATTCAATTAATAACACAAAATCTATCTTAAGCCTAGAAGTAAAAATAAAAATGTGAACATGAATACCAAAGTTTAGAGTAACTTGACAGATGTAAATTCAAAGCAAAAATCCTCATATAACTATAGAAGATGGACCCACATGAATAAAGATCACAAATTTGAAGCATGGCTATTTTGCTGGAGTGTTTTTAAAATATATTGTATTTATTAAGATACCAGTTGCCTCGATAATGGATAATCCATGTAGGTAATCCCCTGTTAACTTCATCTCTTCTTACCATAGAGGCAAAGCCCTTAAAGCTACAGCCTCACCTTAAGTGAAAGCACAGCAAAGTGTTTCCTAAGCCAATAGGATTCTTCCAGCATCAGCAGGAAATAATCCTCTCAAAAAAAAAAAAAATGAAATCACAGAGTTTAGTCTATGAAGGCAGAGAGAAACAAGAGTGCCAATACTCAAAGTCATGTACCACAGAGGAAATCTCGATCCAGTGCACACGTCTTCCTAGAACTCCGCAAGTCTATCTCAAGGATAGCAGAAGAAGGTCATGCAATCAGTGGTCTTCACCAAGATGGCACTGCAGCACATGGTAGCATCCTCCTGGCCGTAGGCAGGACCCGAGCCTGTTTCCTATAAATGGCCTCTGAGGCCCAACCAAGCCGAGCCACATCCAGAGCCCTCCCAGTGCATTACTGGAGCTCTGGAGCAGAGGAGACGTGCTCTCCCATCCAGAATTCAGCACCCAGTCAAGTTTTTAAGAAGGATGTAAACAAGTATGGTCGCGTTCAGAGATAAAGGGTTCTGAGATTTCTGGGCCTCTCCTGAGAGTAGTTACTGTGCAGCACGGATGCCAGCAGAAACCGACGGATGTCAACAAAATAAAAGACACAGGCAATTCAGAGTGAGCACAAAGTGTTCTCGGGGAACAATGGGAGAGGCCCGGAAGTGATTGCCTTAAAGAGAAGGATTGACATCCAAAGTAAAACAGAAGCTATAATAGAAAATTCCAGAAAGGAAAGTTGGTGGCCAGATGTGCAAAGGGAAGGCATCTTAGAAAATTCAGTTAATGAGGCTGGGGAGGAGCTGAGGAGCCGAGGTGGAGACGTCTCAAGCTGATATAGCAGCAGAGGAAAGGCAGTGGACAGTAGGAGAAGAAAAACTCCCTGCTCAGAACCTGCCCGCATCTAAGCCCAAAAGACCCAAACAGCGAGTCTGGAAATTGTCATCCTCTGAAGTGCGTTTGGGAAAATTCCACCCTGACAGGCTCAGGTTTGGTAACACAGGTTGGGATCTGCCCAAAGGCTCCTCTCAGTGAGTGCAACTCACCTGTACCAAGAACGTATTTGCCTCTGTGGGTGTAACTGATCTTGCTGATGGGTCCTCGAAGACAAAGCATCCAGTCTTTGAGTCTGGTCTACAGAGTGAGTTCTTCAGCAGCTCTATCCGATCTCTGCCCCTTCCTCGTCAGAAACCTACCCCTTCTTGTTTTCATTTTTGCCTCATGGTCTATCATCGGTGAAGCACACACCTTTAATCCTAGTACTCAGAATCTGAGACAGGAGGATGGCAGATTCAAGCCTGCCTCAGCTCCACAGAAAGAGCCTGTATGAAGAAACAAAACAAAACCAAACCAAAGCAAAACCAAGAAACCCCAACTGTCCATAGATGCATACCTGAGTGATTTGCTATGCCCTGCTACTCTTTCCTTCTGTCTCTAAATGGGTTGTCAGTGTAACAACCAATGTTTCATTTCAGGAGTCCTCCAAGCTGCAGCCCTTCCCCAGTCAGCGGCTCCCTGGAGGTAGGTGAGCACTTCCTGTCAGTTCAGGTGCCACCTACTGACCTTCCACCTGTCACTAAGCAAAGCCTTGTCCTCTCCATGGTCAGGAAACTTTCATCAATTTGACTCAAAAGCGGCCTTTTCTTTCTGGTTATTGATGAACTTTAACAACCAGAGTGTTAGATTTAAAAAAAAAAAAAAATGAAAGCAGGTCCATAGAGGGAAAGCTGAGACATTAACCTTCAGAGGAATACTGTTAGGAGGGCTGTAGGCCTGAGGTCATAGACGGCCACAAGGCTCTCAGGGAGAGCATTAGGAAAGCCACTGTCATACCACAGGACAATCAGCATTCCTTGTGAACTAGCCAGGCATAGCTCGTGGGACGGGAGGGCACTAGATAAAAGTCAAACTGTGCTTTCAGATTGCCTTGCACGGGAAAGGAGAGGCCACAGGCCCAGCACAAGTGAGCTCTTTCATCACGTCTGTTCAGGAAGAGACTGCAGGGATACAGCCTGGTCTGAGGGGAAGCAAGAGCTCCCGCATGGATCTGGAAAGCAGAGCCCTGCTCTGTAGCTGTTGTTAGGCTCCGTTGTGTGAATGCCCCCACTGTGTTCAACTCCAAGCTCGCAGTGTATGCTCTCTGAGTGCAGACTGTGAAGGAACATTCACGTCAGCTCTGGGGCCATGTGGGCCATCCCTGGTATCCCAGTGCTCCTGCCGCATCACATTCTCAATGATGCTTCAGTGCCTCCCCCTGGAGCCAGACGCTGGGTGTAACGTAACTTCTGACCACACGTGCCTTTACGCCACTCCGCCTGAGGTGATGTTCGTACCCCATCTGTTGTGCAGGGGAACCAGCCTAGAAGGAACATCTTTGTGCATCTCCTGAGAGAAGCATTTGTACTTTAGCAACATGCCTTGGGTTCTTCTCTCTTGCATCACAAATTATGGTCCCCCATAGTTCTAAGCCCCTTTCTGTCTAAAAATGCAATTACTTTGGATGAATAAGAAAACTACAGTAGTTTGTAAACTCGGTTGTAATTTTTCCTTAATCATGAACCATAGCTTATAAAGAAGACAGCATAGTATCCCCCACCCCACCCCATTTGACCTCGTGGCCAAAGTCACCTTTGGGGGCAGGCAGGTCTCACTGGTGCCTCAGAAGTTGTGGTGCATATGGACCATGGGGAATATTGATTGCAAGTCTGGTAGATGCTAAAGCAGGCCTGCTCTTCCTTTAAACAGTGCTAAGGGTTCCACCAGGGCCTTGTTTTTGTCAGGCAAGGGCCGACCACCAAGCCTCATGTCCACATCCCGGCTCTGAGCTACCTTTTGACTTCTATTGATAACTTGGCTGTGTGTGATTTCTCTTTTCCGTTTGATGGTGATCCCAGTCCTGGACTTGTGTGTTCTGTCAGTATGCTCAGAGACCCACCATCTGCCTTCCTGGGCCTGGGCCCCCTTCATGTGCTTTTTCCACATTCTTAGATCTGAGTCTCAGCTCCCCTTTGAACAGCTGTGTTTGCCTACCCGTCATCTTCAGAAAGGCTTTCTTGAGAACTTGAGCTTCCAATTTGTTCTGCTTTCCCTGAATCCACTGAGATATTCCATTTATCTGTATTTTTAATATATTCATTTCCTCCTGTACCCAATTCTACAATACACTCAGAGTCCAGTGTCTGGAAAATAGCCAGACTTCAAGACACATCTGTAGATAAGCTGGTGGGGGAGGGGCATAAATTCCCTAGAGAACTGGCAAGTATGTCTTCAGCAAGCATCTGCAGGCTCTGAACTAATGGAAAAGTATCACGTAATACTTTGATCGACTGATGGGAAAGGTGAGGCATCAAGAGAGGAATTTATGCTGATAAAGACGGCGAGAGTCATTTTAGTAAATGGAAAAATATATATTAAAAGATAAGTGTTTCCGCGGATCCCAGCTCCCAGAGGTAAACACTGTGCACCTCTGGTTGGATCTCTTTCATCTCAAGGTCAGGGTCCCTGGTAAATATTCTATAAATGCACAAGGCTAGAGTCTAGCTTTTCTCATCCTCAGTATTTCCTCAGCGTGATATTAGCATCAGTTTGGGGAGTGTCTGTCCTCCAGTGGGATGTCTCCTGACTGTCACACACATGGACTTAACTGGACCTCTGCAGTTCTTACCACAAGAAGGTGTTTCTAGCCAGTTTGTTTGGGGACAGTAAGAACTATATACCAGTGTTGTCCTCAGTTTTCATATTTTCTGCCTAATCTGGCATTTGTGGTTGATTTACTGTGGCTTCCTCACTCTAAAACATCATTATGGTCACTGCCCCCGCTAAAGGCAGAGGACAGCCATGCTGCGTGCCTTGCAGGTAGCAGGACTGCTGTGAGACCAGCTGCCAACTCAAGGAAGAGAGAGACTCTGCAGGGAAGGAAGTCTTAAGTCTCCCCCTTCTTTGCCCTTGACTTCAACCTGTGATTTTGTATCAGTCAGACAAGTCCTGGGTTATATTGGACTTGCACTATTTGGGAGTCGTTTTTAGACATTGCCCTGGCCTTTTTGCCAGACTCTCTTTCCATGACAATTACAAAGGAGACACAAGCATAAGCCTGTAATGGCGATTGGACCACTGCCTCAGTATTCCTAAATTTGGTACTACTGTAGCCTAGGGAAGACCCCCCAAGATGCTGAACCATTGCAACTAAGACTTCAAGGGCATGGACACTTTCCACAAGTCAACGAACCCTAAGCAAACTGTCCATTTAGCTAGCTCTGCCCACTGCCAAAGTGACATGCCACTTCCAGCAAAGACCCCACAGCCTTGCCAGGAAACATCCATTTAGCAATCGGGAGTGCGTGACCCGCAACAGCCCAGTATTCCCACACAGCGACTGTCACAAGAGTGGCTATCCCTGCTTCTACGTCCTCAGCTGCAAGGCAAAACTAAGTAGATCTGCTCTTGAGAACTGTGACAAAGTACCTCAGAAGAGTGTGCCTGGTCAGGACGAGCAAAGCTAGGCAAGATGCAGGTGCAGCACACAAGCACTGTCGGTTGTGGCTGTCCTGATGTCCACGCACCTGCGACCCATTTCCTGCTCATGTGCACGAGGGCCCTTCCTGAAGGCGTTAAACTTCTTCAAGTGGAACACTTTGTAATTCAGAGGGCTCGTTCCGCCAGGCTGATCTGATTGCTCATTACGATTCATTTGTAATATTTTAGTTTCACAGATTTAGTTTGACTAGAAAATTGGCTGATGTGAGACAGCTTGAGGTATCAATTACAAGCATGAGTTACGGGGTGTTTGTGGGACAGTGCTCTGCTTTTCAGGTCGCTTTGCTACAGTCATCCTCAGAGATCAGTAATCAGAGAGCGGGTCTCGATGTAACTGAAGACATGGTAGATGATAAGAGCTCTAGCTATAGAACTTGAAGATCTTACATACACCACCGCAGCACGACTTACCCAAAGCGGGGAATGTATGCTTCTAAAACAAAATGTGGTATGACAGCAAAATGCTTTTTAAAACTATGCCACATATCGTCCCTGCCTGTGACTTCTCATTGGCATTGGTGGTACTTTGATGATTAATCAGCTAAATACTTATGTCCATGTTCAGTAGCATCAATAAAGAAAGTATGACTCTTCCTGGAGAAGAAAAATATACAGCTCTGTCTATTTGGAGCATCACAAGAATGATCAAGAAACTGATCCGACAGTTTATGATTCAAATTTAAAACCAAATCAGGCTTCCAGGTCCAGGGAGGTGCAGGCAGGAGTCAGTGCCTCATCTATGACCTCCCCCAGCAGTGGACACACAGACGTGAGTGTTGTCTCTCTGAGCTTAGGTTTAGCAACTTTGTGATCAAGAGTGAGAGGTACTGACAGTAACAACCACCAGAGACGAATGAGCCAAAGGCCAGGAGCAGTAGGGTAGCATCTGTCTGTCACTGATGGGATCTCTGAGCTCTTTCTTCCTCTCCACTTCGGCCACACACAAGGGTGTGACCCATTGTGAACTCTGCACCAATGAGAGCACAGCAAAGCAGTCCTTTGTCATGCCTGTGATGAGTTATGCTCTCTAAGAATATCATGTGTTCTTCGGAACAACAACAAAAAATCTAGAAAATAGGTTCAGCAAAATGATGCTTCTCCATCATCCCAGATTAAACTTAAGCATTATGCTTTAAAATATGCAAACATGAAGTGAAAGCAGAACCCACGTCAGGAGAATGGTGAAGAGTGTCACGGACAGGGATAATATCATCTTACAGTCCTATGTAAAAGGGTAGCAGCATGAAAACAGGGGTTTGTGATCACATGACCTCTCCCAGCCCCTGAACTTCCAGCCTTTTGTGCCCTGTTTCAGATATCTATATCTACGTGACAAACCTTCCAAGAACGTGGCTCCTCCCACCCACGGCACTGTTCTTACCTCACCGGTGTGTGAGCTATGGGTGTGGAGTCTCCACAGCATTGCTTTAGAAGCTTGATGGTGCCTGGTTGGCCAAGACCCTTCAATTCATGTGTGACACTTTATCAAGGATGGAGGGGAAGTATAGATTTGACTCTAGTCTGTGAGAAAAGACAGCCCTGGCCTCTGCTGATAAGAAGGACTTAGAAAACTCAGAAAGAGACGGGAAGTGGCAGCTGTAGGTTTCTAGCGTGCACCCAGAAATGGCAGAATATCATCAGCGGAGGGGGGGGAGGGTGGGAGTGGGAGAGGGGGTCTTCCACTGGACAAAGTGATCCCAGCCAGAGGCTGCAAAGGAAGAGTGTCGAAAGGATTCCAAACCACATCCTCTCCTTTTACAGCCCTTGCTGTTTCAGATGGTCAGGCTGCAGTCTCCAAAGGAATCTGAGAACCGAGTCTTCTCCTCATCTTAGAGTCTTCTTCCTCGCTCAGCTGGTGCCATCATGCCAACTCATTGACCCCGTGCCCTTTCCTCTAGGACTGCACAGTAGATTGTCACCTCATTCTGATAGCAAGGCAGCCTCTAGCCTCTTGACTTCCTTGGGTCCCAATAACAGCAAGGATTGTATGTCCTTTAGTCCCACCCATCCCACTACCTGGAAAATTCCTCCCCTCCCGCTCAGCTTCTCCATGGTGCCTTTTTTTACCCTCTGTTTCTTGGCCCCACCATGCGCTTCCTCATTAGTTTATGCTTCTGGTTTCAGAGCTTCTAGAATATCAGCCTGAGACCTATAATCCTCTGGACCCTAGGTTCATCCACCTGTCTTCAATGGGTCAATTAAAAAGACAAGTAACAGTGAAAAGCAGAGAAGGGGGATTATTCAACATGGCCACATTGGGGAGGAACAGAGAAGTCCAGTGATAGCCCTTGTCCTTCTGCAGAGTATTGACATGAAGCTTATGTCTAAGCAGATGACAAGATGTATGTAAACCTGGTAGGCATGGTCAAGTGTGCCCCTGCCCATCATTGACCCACCATTGTTCTGTCTTCCACAAGGTAGTCTGACAAATTGTCAGGACTAAGCATAACCTCCTTCTGGGACAAAGCCCATACTAGCTGGCACCAGGGTTTAGCCTTGTCCTTTGTGCATCATAAGATTCCTAGGGAAATCCCAATATCTGGAACATCACTGTTTTAATAGTCAGATAGCCAAGGGAAAGGGAACATGCATCTCTTTAGACTATGCATTTGCTACACTTCCATCGAAACACTGATTCAACATCTATTCATGATGGCGCTAAGAAGCATCCCAGCTAGCTGCTGAGGAGGAAGCAACTTATCAGCGAGCAAGCTATGCAGTCTCTCTACGAAGTTGGGTCCTCAGGTGATGCACCGTGGACCTCCCAACAGTGAGTCAAGTCCCAGTGAACAAGCACTAGGTCTCTGAAGCCCATGCTAAGTGATGTATTCATTGCCCCGTGCCATCTCTGCAGCCTCCTCCCAGAGTTGACTGCTGTGCCAGAGGAGAAGAGAGAGAAATGTCCTGGCTGAGTGCAGTTGGAGGGAGATTTTTATCAGTGTGTTTAATAGCTAGGGCTGGCACTCAATTTTAAGTTTCCCTGCTGTGGCAGGGAAATGTGAGACCCTATGTTACCTTTTTCCTTCTTGCTTCTCAGCTATATTTCCTCTGGAAAGTTTTCACTGGCCATGAAAGTCACCAAATACAAGAAAGATCAATAACAAGGTTTTAAAAATAGCACCAAATAAGTGGCCCATAAAATAGTATTGTTGTAGCGTAAAATGTAGTCTTGTCTTCAGAGATAATATCTATTACCACTTCAGATTTTGTAGTTGACTTTAAATTTTCCATCTCAAATAACACATAGATTTGGGGGCAGAAGGAACTAATGTCAGCAGTGACTGAGTGTAGTAACTGGCAATGAGGCCCATTTACCCAGCACTCCTCCCCTGATGCCTGTCAATAATAATTTGTAAAGAACTGAATAATACATCAAGCCAGGTGTTGATGAGATTGTATAAGTACATACAAGAACAGTCCCTAGGATGCACAGTATTGTGGAAGGCTTGTCTGGGAACCATTTGCATGAAGATAGTACTGTTTCACATAGCACAGCAAAGGAAAAGGATTTCAAGGGTGAAGATCCCCAGAGGAGCTTTTACCTGGATCCAGAGAAATATAAGGAGAAAGCAAGATTTGTCATCAGAAAGTATTTAAGATGCTAACTGAGGTATGGTCACACACACCTGTGATCCCAACACTAGAGAGTGGGGAAGCAGAGACAAACAGATTGCCACATGTTCTAGAGGCCAGCCTGGACTACATGTGAAGACTGTCTCAAAAAGAAAAGGGGAAAGCAAAAGGACAGAGGGAGAGTTATAAACATCCGAGAAAAGTACTATAAAGAAATGAGCTGTGGGAAGTAGGTGGGCACTGAAAGGAAGATTGGGGGTTGGATCTCACCCTGGTGAGTCTGCTTTTGGTTTAGGAAGTAATGGAGCTCCACAGAAGAGCCTTGAGCTCATATAGGTGTGCTCATAGCCTTTACCGGGGGAGTTGAACTTCCAGTCATCTGTTGTCTGACTGGGAATCTAGAGAGAGAGTTAAGAGAACACCATAGTGTGTAGAATGAGCAGTGGTGAGGACTGAAGGGAAGCAGTGGCTGAGCAAGCCAAGAGGACAAACAGGAAGTCATTGCATGTGACAGCCACAGACAGATTCCAGAAGCTCATAGCAGAGCTGGAAGAGGAAATGCTAGCAAAGTGAGCAGCAGAGCTCATGGAGAGTGGGTAGACCCGCCACCTGACAACACAGCTCACACCATCTCCAAGCACACAAAACTCACTGGAGCCCAACCAATCATGAGTATGGCTTTGACTGAACATGTTTATTCAAAAGGAATTCGCTATGTTCTTCTTTGGCGCGCACAGTATATTTAAATGCTCAGCAAGGCAGAATTGAGTTCCACAGTTCTTTCTAGAGTAATGGTGTTTCAGAAGAAAGGCGTAGACATTGGAGCAGGTCTCAGAATCAGCACAGTAACAGAACCAGAAAGATGCAGCTCCTCTTCAACTCAGTCATTGTGTCCTGCTCACTGGTAGCCAGCACTGGACACCGTGGTTATCACTGCTGTCTATTGAATTGGTATGGCCAAGCACCAACAGCGTGTGTTAAATACATCTTGCCGTAGCCTCACAGAAGCTCTGTGTGCTAGACGCTGTGACTGGCTAACTTTTCACATGTGGAAACTGAGGCTCAGATCAGTCAAGGAGCTTGTGCAGGGCTCCTGGAGTGCACCTGTCCTCCTTCTGAAGTGAGATTGAGCACAGTGACGTAGGCTGTGAGGGGTATGCCCAGTATCTACAGTAAACAGCACCCTCTTTCCTGTCAACACCATGCATTTGGGGATGTCTCTGTCCTTTAATGAGGCTAGAGCTGACTGATCCTCCCTGGGGACAGTCCAGTGGCCACACTTCACCCAGTCCGTGCAGCTCTGGCTGGGATCATCACCGGGGGTCACTACAGCACTGCCTAGCTCTGCATTGCTCAAGTGACTCTGCAGATATTGGTGACAGTGGGCCACCAGTGCCCTAGCTGGGAGTGGCTAACAAAAGGCCACCTTTTACCTAACACTTAAACAGAGGAACCCGGGACACATCTTTATGGAGCATCTTGAACAAACTGCTGCTTCCTGCCATCAGATGCCTTGTGTAATGGTGATCAGTTTTATTGGATTGCATGGTTTTACAGTTGTTAAAATAAAGCTCTTCAGAATGACAAAGATTTATTTTAGCATCCCTAGAATTGTTTGCCAGACTTCAGCTTTAAGCACCTCCCTCTGTGAGGCAAAGTCAGAGGCCATCCAGGAATGGGAAGCCCATGAAAGGTACTGGGGATTCAGAAGCAAATCCTTTCTGAGGTTTCCCAAGAAGACTTGGAAGACATCCAGATATGAGCTCACAAAGGACATCCGCCTTGAGAGCACATGCTGACCCGTGTCTCCTCAGCTAGCTGTGCGCCCCACCCACAATCCCCTGACATGGCATGGGTCTCTCTTTGGGCAGCTGCATTTTATGCAATTAACACTAACTGCTTTCTCCATGGGTGGCCTGGGCATTTTAAAGCTTTTGTCTGTGAGTTAGCTAACGATGGTAGTAAAGATGCTTATGTCTCTCCCTATAAAATGTGTGTGTGCACGTGTGTGCACTTGTGAGTATGTGTGCACAAGTAAGTGTATGTGCTGTGTGTATGCATGATCATGTGTGTGTGAGATTTCTGGATTTGAGTTTGCAGTCCTTGGCAATTCCTTTGGAAACATCTAGTGCTCTGGGGTGTTTGATAAAGTAGCCAACTCTCAGAGGTCTTTCAGAAAGCTGGAGTATGTGAAGTGTGACCCAGACTCCTAGGACCTGGGAGTCCTCCTACGTGCCCGGCAAACCTTCCTTACCTCTGACGTCTCTCCAGTTTCATCCTCACAGTAAGCTACGGGAAGCCCTACCTGTGCCCTCCCCACAAGAGCATGTGATTATATATTTGCCTCCTGTAAAGCCATACAGTATTTAAGAATATTTAATAATAAAAGTGTTCTCACATACACCTCAGTCTTCCTGGATCGTCTCCTGCCACAATACTGTTTAGCAGTTTAGCAAATGCTTTATTTATATTACCAGCTTGCCTGGACATACATTTGTGTGGTCTTAATGGGAGTGAGCTCAGTTTCCAGGCATACACACACACACACACACACACACACACACACAGAGAGAGAGACAGAGAGAGACAGAGAGAGAGACAGAGAGAGACAGAGACAGATACACAGAGAGAGAGAGACAGAGACAGAGAGAGACAGAGAGAGAGGAGAGAGGGGAGGGGGAGGGGAAGGAGAGGAGAGGAGCGATATTTAACTTTGCCTTATCACCCTACCATAGCCTTTACCATTTCTGCTGACTGGCCCAGCCTTAGAGGTGGAGACAGTCACTTGCTTTCCAAATTTCTGGGTTTTATTTTTGTTTTTGTTTTGTTTTTGTTTGCCGAGACAGGGTTTCTCTGTGAAATAGTCCTGGTTGTCCTAGAACTCACTCTGTAGGCCAGGCTGACCTCAAACTCACAGAAATCCACCTGTCTCTGCCTCATATGTGCTAGGATTAAAGACTTGGGTCATCTCCTGCTTTCCGAATCTCTTACAACACAACCGAGAGGTCCAGGTTCTGATGTTCACATTCCTTCACTGATCAGTAAGAGGTGATAAAAGTAACTCGGAGGAAAACTCGCTGCAAGTCACTAGGAACAACCAGGCTCCCTTTGATCTCAGAATTTCTACGCATTTTATAACTGGTCTTCAGATATGGGAGGTCTGTTCAATTAGCTTCAAGGCATCTCTAGATGTCTCTCCTCCTCTTCAAGGCCGTGTTCAGCTAAATCTCTGGTCCCATGGGATAGGGCTCTTCTGTCTTTCATCCTCTGAGCTTCAGCTCCTTCGAAACTAAATTCCCCCTCACTGATAGACCATCTTGGACAAACGAGACACCTTGTTCAAAGCACAGAACCACTTCTGTAGGTGCAAGGTGTGTAAGTGTAGGTGTAAAGTGTGTAAGTGGTACATGGTAGACAGTTGCTTACCCCTAAAAGGAACCCTTATGTTCATACCATACACAGGGACCAGCTACTGCACTACTCAGGCTCCTGCATCTCTGTGAGTCCAAGCGACAAGTTCAGGCCCGTAGGATGCAAGCGGAAGAGTGTTCAGTTCCCCTGTGGCCAGCTCTTTGGGAAGGGCATACTCCACTGCACTCTGCCCTTTCCAGCTGCTCCAGGAAAAGATACCTAGAAACCTAGTGGTGAGTGGAGGTGTAAGATACACGGAGCTAGAGTTCTCAGCACCATGTTGGTCAGAAAATGAGCAGAAGATTTCAGTGATAAGACAAGGGAGCATGCATTGTTTGGGCCACTAAATGTCACACTGTTGGTCTGTCATTATTGTGGGAGGAGCTAATTTGGTCATAAATCCCTTCATGCGGAGGTTTCCCTCCATGCGGAACATGCACAAAGGCCACATGTAGGTGCTTCCCCAGTGCCAGCATAGCTGAAATGCACTGCCTACCATAGCCTTTTCCAGAAAATACCATGTGTGTGTGTGCGCGCTTATATAATATATATGCATATATGGGATCTACCAAAAAAACAAATTGCGATTCTAATTCTAGAATTTAGAACCCCTAAAATGGCAAGGACTCATGTTTCAAAGCAGAAAATTTGGGGTATGTTTACATATGTAACCCCATTTACTCATTAAATGAGCATTAAATATTGCTTTGCACATTTTGCTTTGAGTTAAATTATATATTAATCAATTGCCTTTTACAAATGACCTGATTGTTCATGGCCCACTGTGATTAATTAGGGTTGCTTGCATGAGTGTGGGGAGTGTGTATTTTCTGCAGCAAAGGCAATTCACCTGTGGCCACACCACTGTGGCTGTACCACTGGGCTGCTACTGCCCCCCAGGGACTGCGTGACTCCCCTGATTCCACCCACCTGGTCATGTCAAGCTTTGCCCTCAGGCCGCAGGCTCTGGAGTCCATAGAGCCCTGTCTCTCCCTCTTGGTCTTTTCCCTAATGCTGATCTGGCCTGGTGCTGGACAGAGACTATTACATCACTGCTGCAGGACTGCTAATGAACCATGGGCATCTCCAGTAGAGATTTTAGCACTGAGGCCACCTACTCCCATCCCAAAACAATATGCATGTGTATGTGTAGTAGGAAGCTTGGCATAGATAATCCACATTAACTTTGTAATGGGCTCTTGGTTCATTTGTTGCTAAGTGTTTCAGAACGGGGAGGGGAGGTGCACCAATTTCCTAAGCATTTTGAGATTTTTTTTTTGTCTCCCTGTAGACATTTTGAATTTTTTTTGCCCCATCTCAAATACCTGGAATATGTAGTCTCTGCATTGCAAAACCAAGTGTGATGGGCTGCCAGGAGCCATGGCTGCCAAATACCAAATATTGTCTGAGATGGATTAAGCTCTGCTTCATCCCAAAGGGAAAGAAGAAAGTTTGCCAGCCTAAATGAGATTGGCAGCGAGAAGAGGGACTCTTTCAGGAATAAATCTCATGTTGGAGAGCGGCATCTTTGGTGGAAAGGCTCTTAGAGAAGAGCAAGCCAGACTGCACTGCTGCAGTCCTGTAAAATAAGAAGCAATTTTCATAGGATTCAAACGGATAAATCTTCCATTGCGTTACAGTCACAGGAGGGGAAGGGCAGGATAATAGAATTTGGGAACTGGAGAGTTGAGCTGAGAAGTATCCTGACCCTGCAGTCAGTTGGGGAGGCCCTGAGGACCCCGGCTGGTGCATGAGCACATGTACTTTGAAATGTATATTGATTTATTAAGTGTTTGATTTTGGAGGGCTATAAAATTGCTTTACTGTATCTTGCTTTAAGTTTCTTGGCAACAAATATAATATACTCTTTAACTATTATTTTTAAAGAAATCACTGCTAATTGGGAGCTCTGTTTTCTCATTAGCTCTAATTAGCGATTTCTTTTAGTTTTCTGTTCTCGCAAGTGTTTTGCACCCTTTCACAAATATCGGAATGGGAAAGCTCGCGTTTTGCTGCTTTTCCCCCTCAATGCTATGTTTTTATTGTCATAGCATCTATTGGTGTTTTCACTTTCAAATACGCACTTGAATTCTCGAACATGTATAAGCCAGTGTGGCCACCACCATAACCAGCATGCAGAGCTATCCACCCACATCCCCACTGCTGGCCCTTTTATTATTCTTTCTTTAGTTCTTAACTCCTGGAGTCACAGGCCAGGCTCCTGCACTGCAGCCTCTGTCTTTCTGAGAAGAGACAAGGAGCCACGCAGTGGGTGGCACCTAGGACCCGTTGCTGCACTCGGCACAGTGCCTTTAACGCTGCCCTCAGCTGTGGTCTCTCTGACTGCTCTCAAGCGTTGTGTGCCACTACTGTGGTGTGCTCAAACAAGTCTTCTCCCCGAAGAACATTTGGGACATTAGGTCTCTTGTTCCTGACAGCTATGAAGACAGCTACCGTCAGCACTCAAGCAAAGGTTTCCTATGAACCTGGCAAAATTTATTATCTCACCCCTTCCAACATTTGAAAAAAATGTTCTATGACCTTTGGAGATCCTGATTCTTAGGTTCTCCAATCTCATACCAAGAATTGCTTTCTTAGCTTTTTTCTTTTTACCAGGCAAATCGAGATTGGCTGTATTTTGTAAGCCACCATATTTAATATTTTTAAAAATCTTTTCTTGACAATTTTATCTCCAAGTACCATTTTTCATGGAAACCGACTAGAGGTCTCACTTCTTACTTTCAAATGCAGACACACTGGTAAGAATGTAAATTTTTGTCTCCCCAAGCTAGTCTCCAGCATCACAGAGCAAGGCATGCCCTAATTCAACCATGTTTGTAAGGAGACTTTGTAAGAAGTCTTAATAAGAAGGAAACCCAGTAATACAACAGAGTCAACATCATGCAAATGCTGATGAGGGGAAAACCAAGGGAAAGAGAGCGATGAGAACACAGGGCTGCGGTGAGGATTCAGAACCACAGATCTGAGTGTAGGATGAGCTGAGCACTGTATCCCAAAGATGATGCAGGCTGTGGTCCAGCTAATGCTAAAGGCAGCCCCCATCTCTTGCTCCCAAAGATCCCAAGTCATAAGATTCAATTGGAATATAAAATCCTTCTGGGACTCTCCAGCCCCAGAAAAGCTAATTTAGCTGGTGGTGACTTTAACAGAGAAACAATCTGTTGAGCTCCAGTGAAGCCACGAAAGGATGCGGCGAAAACTCAGAGGAAGGCAAGACCATCGCATGTGAATGGGAGGAGGCGAAGGCCAGCGTGAGGGATGAACATTTTAGAGGAGCACCAGAGTCCCAAAGTGTGCTATCTGGAGGGTATAGGTACATAAGGATGAGCACCAGAGTACCAAAGTGTGCTATCTGGAGGGTATAGGTACATAAGGATGAGCACCAGAGTCCCAAAGTGTGCTATCTGGAGGGTATAGGTACATAAGGAAGTCAGCCTTGGTGTGATGGGGAAAATGGCAGGTGGGGGCTCTCATGGCAGAGGAAGGGAGCTCACAAAACCACATCACCTCGTGGAAGGACCACAGTATCAGCTGCCTGCCTAGACATCATGCTATTGTTTGAATTACATCTGCCAACTAAGCAAGGCTTTGTTGGTTGTTTTCACTAGTAAGTTGAAGAGTATGGAAATATCAGGCATGGTGGCGTTTGCCTGCAATCCTAGCACCTGGGAGACCAGAGCAAGAGGATTGCCACAATTCCCAGGCCAGCCTGGGCTATATAGCAAACCCTTGCCTCAAAAAACGGGAACGTGCCATTAAAAATATTTTAAGTAAACAATGCAGTTATTTCTAAGCTTTGTAGAAGGCTCAGATATGATGAGCGTTTCATAACAGACACAAGTACATTTTAAAGCAGTCATATTAAAAACAAAGGAAAGAAACAGAAACATTTCCAATATCTCTTTTTAAAGCTTTTGCTCCAAAGCTCAAGTTTCTCCAGGAAAACATTTTGGTACCTAGTAAAACCGCAGTTATTAATCTAGCAATGTGGGTTTTACATGTTAAAAATATCAACTATATGGCCTTTCCATTGGTCCTCTTCTTGATATCACAGAATAAAGCTCAGCACATGCCCACGTGCCCACGTGCCCACGTGCCCAGCCTCCTCACTGCTGGAAATTGTAATTTGGGCTCAGAATATTTAACTCAATGATTGCGGGTCATAGAACACCGGTGTGTTCTCCAGAGCCAGGTGTCCATCACCCAGTGGTCACAATGGTCTTGAGAAGATTCAGGAACTCACTGGAGGAAAAACAACTGACTCTATCTTTGTTTTGGTTGGACTTTTGAGGGCTGTACCCCGGATTAAGCAGTGAAAATGTGAGTTCGTAGTAAGTTCACAGTCACCTTCAGTTTCACTCAACCTAGTGGGGAAGCTTCACTACATCAGAGAGGTCTAGGTTTTTGATAGGGTTAGCAATATTGGTGGCATCTGTTGTGCTTTGTAAACTCTGGATTCTGTTTCTTTGCCCAGCTTCCTCCTGTAAACCACAGTGAATGAAATCCTAGCACACTCCCTTTGTGGCCACGTTTGTGACTTTCTTGGCCCCACACATCCATCTGGTGGTATTCTTTGATTTAAAATAACTACTCAGGCTGGAGTTACATTTTTCATGCATAGTGTTACTCTAAATAAGTTGTTTAAGTAGAATAATTTTCCATGTACTTTTTCACTGGGAGGTAATATGAGACACAGCGAAAGTCAGACAGAGAAGGCTGCAACACCCTACTTGCTGCCTTTGTCGTACCATCGCCCCTTCAAGTCCTCAGGACAAGTTTCTGTGCATCTTTCAGCAGAAACTTTGATTGGAAGATTCTGTATTCTGGTTGGTTACTGTGCTTGAATGGAAGATTTCCACCATTTTCTTTGCGATGGGGGAAAGTATTCCTAAAATGATCACAGATATCTTTTTTTGTGCTGCTAGAGAAATAAGACAAGAAAAACAAAATAAATTAATGGATCTTTACTTTTAAGAGATCTGTAACTTTTGGGGAAACTAGTTAAGTATCATCTGATTGAAGACTTTGTAGAAGTTCATTTGCTTCTGTTTAGAGTGCTTCACTTCTGAGAGTCTCATTAGGAAGAGAATCAGTAGCTGAAGCCTCTGGTCTCTTTAATCTTTAATCCTGTATGTTGATATTTGCCATTCATGGTAGCAAATATAAATCTGTATTTCATATAAATACCATCTCTCTCTCTCTCTCTCTCTCTCTCTCTCTCTCTCTCTCTCTCTCTCTCTCGGTAATCATCTCCTGTGCACGCTGGGCAAGCTAGGCAGGCACCTCAGCATGGGCTGCATTCCCAGTCCCATTTATCGTTTTAAACTGAACATTTGAGTTTTTATGCTCTAAGTAATCATGTAACTCATGGATAGAACTTACATGAATTATTTTTCTTACATCTCTGGCTTTTGAGATGTTGGATCAGGTTGGGCATGGCCTTGGGTACCAAAACGGTGCATGCTAGGGAGCCCGCACTCACTCTCTCCTCTCTTGTTTGGCTGCTGTATACGGTTCCATGTTCCTTGATCATACAGAGGACTGTGATCTGTGAGTTCCCCCTAAATAAAGAACCCCTTAGTATACTCAATTCTGAGCTAGTGTGGGATTACTTTATTCACGTTCCCCAACATTATATTCTTGCTGACAAGTGCTACATTCTTAGAATTATTTTGGGTTTTGCAGCATCATTGTATGAATGCTTTGAGCATTTGTCTTAGGAAGAGCCATCCCTTTATACCTAGAAAACAAAGTCCAGCCAGTTCTCAAGGGTAATGTTGTTCGAATGAAAACAACCCCCACTGGAGTGTGCACCATCCCACCCTTTTCCATGAGGTAGGGATACCAGGCTCCCTTCAACAAACTGCTGTTCAGCCTGTGTTGGAGACATTCAGTCTGAATGGCTACACCAGAGCCCACCTTGCAGAGGTCATCACTGATTATTAACTTTATTGATTATTGATTTTATTTAATGTTTTCAAAATTAGAATAATTAAAAAAATAGATATCCTAAATCAGCTTGTCTAGCCTTCAGCTCGCAGACTGCATGTACCCATGACAACCAGGAACGTAGCACAAGACAAAATCGTAAATTAGTATAATTTTTTTGTGACCCAACTGCTCTGTCCTCAAGCATGAACTTTGTAGTTGATGTCATCTGTCAGAAAGCTGGATACATCTCCCCTAAATATTTCTTGTGATTCCCGGAGCTTAGTTCAGAGAATGTTCATCCACAGGGAACTCCAGTGATCTGGCCACTAAGCTGAGAACTGAGTGTGTGGATACAGCCAAAGCCAGCCTCTAGTCCAGACCAATGTGTCTCATGCTGAAATGGGCGACTAGAAGAGGCAGATTCAGTTGCTCCATCCAGGCTGCTGCCCATACCCGTGAATTTATAACAAACTTCCCACAGATGCAGACTTGGCTTCCCTGGTTTAGACTATGGGTCTCCATGCTATGGTTAAGGCATTTGTAGTACAGTGTGATGGGAACACAACGCGTCTGCCCATTTATAGGTTATCTAGTGTTGTTCCTGCCATGGTAACACAGTTGAATAGACGGACCTGCAAGCTTTATCTGCACTTCCTTCTGACCCAGACAGGGCTCCGTAAAGGAACAGAAATGACAGAGGGAGTATATAGATTAAAGGGGGGTCTATTCGACTGGCTTTTGGGGTGTGGTCCAGGCCATCCAGCAATGACTGAGAATCTGGTAGTTGTTCAGTCCACAAAGATGAATGGCTCTGGTGTCCCCCGGGATTCCGAGAGAGCTGCTGGGTTTGGTCAGAGTGGGAATCCTGAAAGAGTTAGATTTAATGCTGTCCACTGCAATAGGATAGGTGAGCTTGTCAGGGACAGTGAGGGGAGGCAGGCATAAAGTCAAGTTTCCTTCTTCCATGTCCTGATATCTTGACTGCCAGCAGAAGGCATAGCCCAGATACAGAGTGCTTCCTGTAATCTGTTTAAGAAAATTCCCTCCAAGCTTCTTGGGTTTTAATTGATTCTGAGATTGGCCACCAAACCTCCCATAATAGGTTTTCTGAACCTCCTGCTTAGTTAACATGTTATTTCATGTAGCGAACCACAGGGCAGCCTCCGTCCACCGAGATTCATTTAAATATTCCAGACACAGTAGGGCCCAAGCAAATTCCACTCAATCACATTATAGTCTAAATTGTAAGTCTTTGCACTCATGTGAGTAGTATACTATCTCAGTGAAATAAGAAGCTGAACAAAACAGAAGGGTCAGAACGAATTATCTGAAATCTTATGGGAAGACAGAACCCACATTCCCAAGAAAGCACCAGCCTCCATCCTTGTAAACTATTGATTGTTAGCTTCTCCTTGATCTCTGGGCTTAGCAGGGCTCTTTCCTTCTTGCCTGTCTTCTTACCTAATGAACAAACAAAGCCACAGCTGCAGCTGGAGTTACTGTGTCTGGTCACTTGAGAGAAGGACCATGATCAATGTTAATCTTAAGCACCCAGCCCCACACTGGGGAGCCCTGGGCCAAGTGGACAGATCCTTCCTCTTTGTCAGCAGCTCAGTCCTCCAGTGCCCACACTTCACCGCTCCCCTTCTCTGGACCACCTCTTCCCTTGCTGCTGCTGCAAATGCCATTGCTGAGTTCCAACTTCTGTGTCTCCCATGGCTGTCTTGCTGATAGGTCTACATGGAGCATCGGGATCCCAGATACACGCCTGACATTCGGGAAAGCCTACTTGATGCTCTTAGCAATATTTACAGAAACCGAATAAGGAGTAAGAGGGCAGAGGGACCCAGGAACATGGGGGTAGCCCTGCTTTCTACTCTGGCCGCACCCTACCAGAGAGTTTAAAGGTTTCATGTTTAAGACGGAAGTATTTCTGTAAATGTGCAATCTGAGGACTATACAATCAGTTTAGGAAAGAGTCTGCTGGATTCTTGCAATCTGGAATGTCCATATGGATCTGAAGACTGTTCCTGATAGACGCTTTTAGAACAAATGCCGTGAAAGTAGAGACTGTAGTCCTTTCTTCCATAATCACCAGTAAATCACTGTCAATGGAAATCAAAGCAAGTGGAGGAGAGAGTCTTCAGGTAGCAAGTGCACCTTCACCTAAAATGTAAGGCACACAAAGGACTCTTTCTTGGGGCAGAGGTCACCATCCCCTGGCATGTAGGTGGGCACAGACCCCAAGGACACCTATCCTCTCGCCACCCATGCCAAGAAAGGGATGCTCTGGCCAGGCTGTATAGCTGTCGCCTCACGTTAAGATAATGCCATGGTGTCACACGTGCACTGAGGAGCTCCTCATGTAAACATCACGTGTGGACAGAATAAAGATTCACAGATCATGTGTTTCGGCTTATGTAAACTGGCTATCTCGTGTTTTCTAAAATGAAGACAGGCGTATGTGAACAATTGGTTGGAAACAGTACAAAGCCCAGAATCACACTACTCAACACTCAGGAGCTCCCTGTTTATGCTCTAAATATACAAGTCTAAAAATATAATTATAGGAGCATGTCCAGATATGGACATTTCTATCATATATCTTAGCATACATTATCTGCCCAAAAAGTACACGTACCATATACATATGCCGTGTAGCATAAGGCATTTTTCTTTCATGAATGGTTTTTGCGCCAAAAGTATAAAAATATTGAAGCTCATTGTGTATTAGCATTTTTAATAAGATATTTTAGAAGCAGCAATCTCCACATTTAATGTTCCCATGAATGTGTTCTAAAATTAAACACGAGAACACAAACGTGATGCGTTTGAATCCCAAGCTCCCAGTTATGCTGTGCATGGCATCAGACTCGAATCCGCTCTCCCGGGGAGACGTATATTTTGACAGAACTTCCTATATTTTATACATTTGCATCTCCTCCATGTGTGCATCTTCCTGAAATGGAGAAAACAAGAGAAAGCAGTATGCTGTTGCTAAGTAGATATCCTACAGATTTGAAACGAAAACGAAGAGCTTCAGAATAAGCTGCAATTATGTAAAATGCTCTACTTTTACTTTGATTATCTAAATTAAGATCCAGTTAGAAAAGAGGCCATAACAGACAGTTATCCAGGCTTGTTTTCAGAGAATCGAGTTTGTACCTAAAAAAGTACATTGCTCTTCTTTGTAAGTTCTCACACACTACTCATCAGAAAAGACTGGATCCTGTGCCATGAAAATGTCACAATGGCCATGCAAGATATCCCTGGCCTGATCCAGCTGTCATTGGCTTTTTTTCCTGGAGAGCTGACAGTATGACCTCAGTCTTCTTGGTCCTTCAACCCTTGTTTGACCTCTGTGTTTTGAGAACATTTGGGGTGGGTGGTACAGAGAGCTCACATAATTATCAGCCATGAGGCTCTATAGAGAGTCATGCAGGGAGCTTCAAAAATACAGATTGCAGAGAGAAACTCCAGAAATATGGATTTTTGTAAGATCTGGAGTGGAATGCTTTAAACACACTCCTAGGCAGAAGGAGTAGGAGAAGAAGAAAGAAGGAAGCGGCTGTTGGTAGGTGAGGAATCTCTAGAACACTGTAGGCAGCAGGTTGAACTGACCCCACAGATTGAGCCCTTCTATCAAAGCTAAGACATTGTATGTTGTGACCTTAAATGGCACTTGTGACTATATACTCAATATCTTCACTAAAGCATGCGTAAGGCTGTTCACGGGTATGCCATTTAAAATAGCAAATCCTCCAATAAGATGATAGGTTCGTAAACAGTGAATATCCACCCTTAGGGTGTTAGCAAGACTGACATATGGGTTGGACCTGTGAATTACACAGGACCTGACACTGCAAACATCGCTTCTCTCTACTGTCCAATCTTTCCCTTTTGAACAAGGGTGGCTGCATTTTCATTCTGAATGGAGGCTTGCAAATTGGTGCTAATTGGTGCTTGGCCCTGCAATATAGTGAGCTGTATTGCATCAAAAAAGTCAAGCACAAAAGAATGCCTGATATTGAAAAGAAGAAAACACAAATCTTCAGAACTGAGAGTCAGTGTAGTGGCTGGATTTGACACAAAACGATTCAGTGATACGGATGGTACACAGGGAGGTTCCTGAGATTCTTATAACGTGTTTATTGATCATGTTACTGGTTATAAAAGTTAGTTCTGCATATTCAATGCAATGCCCAGCAAAATGCCAGCAAAATTCTTCACAGACCTCAAAAGAACAGTACTCAACTTATATGGAAAAGCAAAAAACCCAGGATAGACAAAACAATCATGTACAATAAAAGAACTGCTGAAGGCATCACAATTCCTAACTTCAAACTTTACTACAGAGCTACAGTACTGAAAACAGCCTGGTATTGGCATAAGAATAGACAGGAGGACCAATGGAACTGAATAGAAGACCCGGCTATTAATCCACACTCTGAACACCTGGTTTTTGACAAAGAAGAAAAAAATCAAATGAAAAGAGAAAGCATATTTAACAAATGGTGCTGGCATAACTGGATATCAACATGTAGAAGAATGAAAATAGACCCATATCTGTCACCATGCACAAAACTCAAGTCCAAATGGATCAAAGACCTTAACATAAAGCCAGCCACACTGGACCTCATAGAAAAGAAATTGGGAAGTATACTTGAACACATTGGCACAGGAGACCACTTCCTAAATATAACCCCAGCAGCATAGACACTGAGAGCAACAATTAATAAATGGGACCTCCTGAAAATGAAAAGCTTCTGTAAAGCAAAGGACACAGTCAACAAGACAAAACGACAGCCTACAGAATGGGAAAAGATCTTCACCAACCCCACATCAGACAGAGGTCTGATCTCCAAAATATACAAAGAACTCAAGAAATTGGTCATCAAAAGAAGACATAATCCAATAAAAAAAATGGGGTACAGACCTAAACAGAGAACTCTCAACAGAGGAATCTAAAATGGCTGAAAGACACTTAAGGAAATGTTCAACATCCTTAGTCATCAGAGAAATGAAAATCAAAACAACTCTGAGATTCCATCTTAGACCTGTAAGAATGGCCAAGTTCAAAAACAGTGATGACAACTTATGCTGGAGAGGTTGTAGGGAAAAGGGAACACTTCTGCATTGCTGGTGGGAATGCAAGCTGGCACAGCCCCTTTGAATGTCAGTGTGGCGATTTCTCAGAAAATTAGGAAACAACCTTCTTCAAGACCCAGTAATACCACTTTTGGGTCAATTGTGACACAAGGACATGTGTTCAATTATGTCCATAGCAACATCGTTTGTCATAGCTAGAACCTGGAAACAACCTAAATGCCCCTCAACCGAAGAATGGATAAGGAAAATGTGATACATTTACACAAAGGAGTATTTTTTCTGCACAGCAGAAAAAATAACAACATCTTGAATTTTGCAGGAAAATGGATGGAGCTAGAAAACATCATTTTGAGTGAGGTAACCCAGACACAGAAAGACAATTATCACATGTACTCACTCATAGCTGGTTTTTAATCATAAAGCAAAGAAAACCAGCCTACAAACCACATTCCCAGAGAACTTAGACTACAGTGAGGACACTAAGAGAGACTTATATAGTTATAATCTACATGGGAAGTAGAAAAAGACAAGATCTCCTGAGTAAATTGGGAGCATGGGGACCTTGGGGGAGGTTGAAGGGGGAGGAGAGAGGCAGGGAAGGGAGCAGAGAAAAATGTAGAGCTCAAAAAATAAAAACAACACAATAAAAGTTCCCATCTCAAAACATCATCAACAAAATATTTAATATTTATGTTTCTATTCATAAGTCATATACCTTCCACTGATATAAATATATCTATGTCTGGTATATCCATATAATATTATATCTATATATCCATACACACACATATATATCCATATCCACTCATGCAGATACACACATACGTATTTGTGTGTGTCTATTCCTTAATGATTTTGACAGGGAAAAGACTGGAACAATTGGCCAGGTCTAATCAGAAAATGTGTTCTATTCTAATTTGAAAGATTTAGTCTTTTCATAGTCTGAACCACTTGCTTAATACCTTCCTAGCCAGTTGCACTGACAACCTATGCCATGTTTGAAATGAGAGTAGGCTTACGTGTTTGACTGTTTGGAAAGGACTAGGAGGTATGGGTTGCATTGTTGAGGTGTGTCACTGGGAGCAGGCTTTGATGTTTTAAAAGACTGCCCATGGTGTGTTCTCCATGACTCTTGCTTGGGGAACAAGCTGTAAACTGTAAGTATTACTTCAGCTGCCAGCCCATGCCTTCACTCAGCCACCATAAACTCTAACCCTGTGGCACCGTAGCCTAATTCAACCATTTCTTTTGTAAGTTGACCTTGTCTGATGTTTTATCACAGAAAGTAAGTAATGCCATCTCATTCATATAGAGAGCAGGGAAGACAGGGAGTAAATGCCAGACATGGCCTGTTCACCGCTTCTATAGTCTGATGCCAACTTCATGCCAGTGGTTTGCCGTGGTTGTCCCCCTTGGGTTTGGAATGAACTTTTTATACTTTCTCATTAGTATCTACTCTGTTGTAGAAGGGCCTCCTCATCCACATAGGGAGATACGGTGAAACCGAAAGGCTATCTGACTCATATGCAAAGAGCTACAAATTCAAAACTCAATTGTTTTCAATTAAAACAAGGACAAAAAATGAAATTTAGGGTTTCTGTGTCGGCCTCCAGTCACTATTTAAAAGTTTAAAATGCAGGCCATGTGATAAAGATGTGGTGGGCACTTCACTAATGGAGTCCAGGGGAGGCTGGTGAGAATGGCTCAGACCACTCCTGGAGAGTGGAGCTAGTGTTATCTGAAAGGGCGAGAGAACACAGGTGTGGGCATTGAGGACCAGCGTGAGGAACAATCAGAGTTCGACCCTGTGCACACCTGAATTAGAAGTAAAGCCTTGGGGAGCCATACAGCCTGACCGAGTCTCTGTGTTCGTGTCAAGCATACATGGGGTCCAGTCATCTCATCATGTGAGCTGCAGCCCCCCTTGTGATGGCCCATCCATGGTGTCTTCATAATGGCCTGGTGCCTCAGCATAGGTTTGTTAGATTTCAGACTGGGATTGCTAGATAGCCAATGATAAAAAATGGCAATGCATATATTTCAAAAGGAATTGAGTTATAATAGACTCTGGAAGTCTTGCCTTGAGAATGAAAGATTGTAATGGTTCCCGGGTGGTATTTTTCAGAAGGATGAAGAAGTCTTTAGCAGGGTTTGATGTGATCAGTCATTGAATGAAGCTTAAAATATTCCATGGATATTGGATCTCAGAGAAATCCAACTATGATATGAGACTAGGGAAAATTAATTGTAAGATAAAAGTAGGGCTATAGAAAAATCCTGACTGTATCCTAAATGATAGGTTTTTGACCTAAAATGACACCAGATACTGCACATTTCTAAAGAAGGAAAGTAAAAATTATTGATATCTTTAAAGGTGAAGATAAAAAAAAAGGCCCCTGGGAAGTCTACAGTCTCAAAACCAAAGATGATGAAAGATATTCAGCAGTTCATTTCACCCTGAAAGTGGGTGTCGCCATCAATGATAATCAATGTGGTGAGGCATTCATTTGCTGGATGTCACCTTCCCTCGAATTTTTCACGCACTGGGAGTATACAACTCAGCTTATAAAGCATGGGCCAGCGGTCATACTGCTAGTAAAATGCCTTGATCAGCTCTGCGCAGCAACCTACCAGGTCCAGTCCCTGAGTTTCTATCAGGAGACGGTGCCACAGGATGTGAGATGAGGCTCCTGTTCCTACCCCTTGAAGTTAGCACTTCAGGGAATTCCGTCTGAGCAGGCAGTTGAAGGATGGCAGTCCTACCCATGGCATCAAGACACTGGGACCTCAGATGAAATCAGGAAAACCCCTCACGGATGAAAGGTTCATGTCAGTCTCCCACCCCATTGCCACTTTAGCAAGAGGACACTTCTGAGAAGGAAATGACATCGGCTACTGCTGTTGGTCTCAAGCCTGTAGCATAGAGGCTGATGAGAATATGTTTATGGAGAAAGCAGGCTCTAAAAGAATTTTTACAAATATTACCTAGATATGAGAAATAATCACACGGTCTCTAGGACATTTTCAAATCTTCATGGAAAGTGAATGTCTAAGGCAAAGTTAATAACAGACAAAAGGAATTCTGGGAATGACTTCAGTGAAATAAGGACACCTTTTGACAAGGGCTGTTTTGTTTTCATGGTGATATCCTGCTTCAGTTATTGTTCTACCGATGCGATGAGGCACCATGACCAAGGCATCTTTTAAAAGAATTTAACTGGGGCTTGAGTACAGTTTCAGAGGGGTAGCCCATGGCCACCATGGCAGGATGAATTTAACTGCAGGTTTACATACAGTTTCAGAGGGTTAGCCCATGGCCACCATGGCAGGAAGAATTTAACTGCAGGTTAACTGTTTGCATACAGTTTCAGAGGGTTAGCCCGTGGCCACCATGGCAGGAAGAATTTAACTGCGGGTTTGCGTACAGTTTTAGAGGGTTAGCCAATGGCCACCATGGCAGGAAGCATGGCAGCAAGGGCGTAACAGGGCATGGCACTGGAGCAGTAGCTAAGAGCTTACATCCTGGATCACAAGCAGGCAGCAGCTATAGAGAGGGAGAGAAGAGAGAGAGAGAGAGAGAGAGAGAGAGAGAGAGAGAGAGAGAGGCTGTCTTGGTGTGAACTTTTGAAACCACAAAGCTCATCCCCAGTAACACATCTTCTCCAGTAAGGCCACACCTCCTAACCCTTCTCAAACAGTTCCATCAACTGAGTACCAAGCATCCAAATATATAAAAATATATAAGTCTATGGGGGCCGTTTTCATTCTAACCACCACGTGCCCCCTTTGCAATCCAACACCTCAGTCATCAGGCTAGATTTTATACAAAGCAGTTGCCTTCTGTGAAGAGGACTTCCACCTCCCTGCCCACCAGTGTTGCCTTGTGTTTGCACTGGAGCAGATACGGACAAAGTTTTCTTCCCTCTCCACTGGAAGGTGACAAGGACAATTAACGGTGTGCTTACGCTTTTATCACCTACGTATTACGGTGTACATAGGATGAAGAAAGGAGAAGTCTTCCTACTTTCAGCTTCTTTCATGCCCACACGGTTTTCAAAAACTGTCATTTACACCACGTGGTTTAAACATGTCTGAAGGAACTAGTTTGGGAGTATTAGAGAGATTGCTTCCACAAGACCCGGAATGGGGAATGGAGGCAAGGTCCCAGAAAAGGCCTTTGACATCACGGGAAGCAATTGGGACTGGGATGGGAACCTGGGAGAGTCAGTGTGGTGTTTTCTGAGAACTTGGTTCTACTTCACTTTTGCTTGCAGCTGATTCATTTTATCGACCATCCTTTCTGGTGCCCACTGCTCTCTCTCTGCAGCAGGTGACAGCCCATCTCCTCCCCAGTAACCACCGCCATGTGTGCCAACTCACATCCAGGCCTTCGGAAAAAGCAATTACTGTATTTCTTTATAGTTATCAGTTCCCAATTTGACCGAAATTTGTGGTAGCTTCATACTAACCCTCTAGAGAGTGACTCTATTCGAGACACTGGGGCAATGGAAGACAAAGTCTGGACAACATCCCTCCAAGGCCATGGTAATCTATCGGGGGAGAGTCAAAGCCTGCACTCCCAGGAATCGGAGCCCGAGACAAGGGCTCTTTGTCTTTTATATGAAGGCAGCACTCCGGGATGCAAGGATGTGGGGACAAGGCAAGGAAAGTGAGGATCCCCCAGAGAACAGGCCTGGAAAGTAGGATGCTCAACTCCAAGGACCATTGTTACTCATCGTGGGTACCAAGATATGCCATGTGTTGGGGTGGCTTGTAAGGCCAGACAGGAGGCAAAGCGCTGGGATTGTCTATGGTGGTCATAACCAAGGAGATCCAAGGATGAAAGGCCTGACGTACTGAAGAGATGTGTCTAACTCGGGGAGAGTAAGACAAATTTGTCCAAAGGATTGTCATCTGATGCACTGTACAGAATGAAAGAAACATGAGGGTCTATGAATCCCAACTCGCTCCATGAAGGAATCAGACTCTAATCAGTGTATGACAACATATGCATGCGAAGTGCTAAGGACGTGCAGCCAGGATCCATCTACCTGCTGCAGCCAGCTCTTCATCCTCCCAAGACTGCCCAAGGGGTCAGTTTCCAACCACATCCTACATCGTGGTGCCCCATCACTTGCTGTCTGTCCCTTAGTCCATCTCTGTCTTCCCTGTGGATTTGGCATGGCATGCCAGCGTATTGTAAAGTTATTCACCTGCTGTTTTGTTGTCTTTGTTCCCCACCTGAATCTAAACCAAAGGGGCCCACAACATGTCTGTCTTGAGCAGCACTGTGTCTTCCGCCCTGGAAAGCAGCTGGCAGAATTAGTGCTCAGTGAACTATCCCCGACCCCCTAGAATGCCTAGCTGTAAACACGATTTTTGTATATTCCTATGATACCAAGGGTGTGACAAAGTGGCCCTGTCAATGCTTTGTCTTCAATATTCAGTAATTGTGGGATCTTCTTTTGCTCCATGTGTATCTCATGTGTAAATGTGGTCAGTATTCCACAGCTAAGGATGGAGGAAGAGTTCTGAACAGAGACCAAATCAGCAGGAATCACACACTGCAGACTCAAAAGGATTTCCTACCAGTATCCACAGGAGAACACAGAACACATCTTACATTTTATATGCTCGCCAGAAAGCGCCTTCAGATGATCATACTTCTGTCCCAAGATCAGCGTGTAGAGGGTCTCTCTGCTATAAACAGTAATAAGACAGGCCTCATTCTCCTGACCACAAAGCAACACTTGGAAGTTCCTGTCTTCCCTGGTGGAGCCTAGCATTGTAAAGCACAGTGCTTTTTGTCCCATATTTTGAAACACTGCCCCATGTGCGTTTGAATGAGCAGGACTCATGTGTGAAGCATCTCAGATTAAGTGTGCAAGCTGGCTTTAGACTGGCTGAAGCCATGCTCACGGGTCATCCTCAACGCAGGACCTCTCTAGGTAGACCCGAAGTTACGGCTGCATAGGAATACATTCCATACACTTCCCAACTTCCATATGCTTTTTCTCTGTCTGGGGCTTTGGGGGAGCAGCTCTAAAAGTGGGGCGACTGTCCCTCCAGTCCATTAAGTAATTATCATGCAAGAACAATGTACTTTCTGAAAAGGATATGATTGATGTGTGTTCCACTAAAGCCCATGGCTTATTGAAAAATCATAGACTTATCCATACACTGCTAAATTGACACTCTGAAGGTCAAGGTGTCATCTTGACATCTCCGGTACTAAGATGTAATCTGTACTGCTTGTGCCATAGTCTGGCTGTCCGTGTGACTTCTGCCTGACCACCACTCATGCACGTCATATATCGCACTTGCTTTCCTTCATGGAACCTGATGAGATCTTCTTAACCACCTCTAATTATGTCTAAAAACTAAACTCTAGCTCCTTTTTTAAGAAAAAAAAGAGGCTCCCACAAAGCCAGTATGTGCAGTAAGATCAAAAACCCATTGCCATTGTTCTTGAGTTCTCAGTAGTCCTCATTGTCCGCTATGTTCAACGAGTCCGGTTTTATCCCATGATTTTTCAGACCCGGGCCAGCTGACCTTGGTGAGTTCCTGATAGAACACCCTCATTGTCTCAGTGTGTGATTGCTCTTTGGGCAGACTAGGGAGGGGGACTAGATCGGGGGAGGGGGAGGGAAATGGGAGGCGATGGCAGGGAGGAGGCAGAAATCTTTAATAAATAAATAAAAAATTAAAAAAAATACGCTTTACAAAAGCCAAAAAAGAAAAAAAGAGGCATCTTTCCTGTGCATTGAAAAGGAGGTGCACCTGCTTTTGTCGGGCAAGTGTTTTCGTACAAGCTTTGGGTTTTACCTAGAAGGTTGCCTTCAACAGGGTGTCTGGGGAGGCTCTGCTTCCTCTCCTGAGAGTGCTGGCATGTCTGGGCACAGAGTGTCACACACTGGTGTCTTCTCTCTCCTGTCTCCTTCCGCTCCCTAGGCTAAGGACAGGATGCCCTGCTGTGGAGCCCTTCCAGGGCCACCGGCTTAGTTTATAGCTCAGCCCAGGGAGATGGCAGGACTGACCCTGTGATCCTTCAGATGCAGAGGTACAATGTCGTAGTCCATGTCCTGGGCAGAAGATGGAGCATCTGACATGTCAGGTGGTCTTGATAAAAATCACACATGTTAAGCTCCTGGTTGATCTGTGCCTTTTATTGTCCCCTTATCTCCCCGATGTTTCTGGGTGGAACCCCCACATGGTGGTAATCATAAAATCAGAGCAACATTGGGCATCTTCAGTGTTCAGTGGTGTTCAGAACATTGTATGATAGAAATGTGTCTTTTGCTCTCTTTCAAGAAGTTTCCATATGACAAGCACATCTGACTTTCTCTCTCTCCCTGCTCTCCTGATATTGTCTTGTATTTCTGAGGGGATTCCTGCCTGAATTCTAAGTTCAAGCACCGCCAAACTCCCTTGGGTATTCTCCCCACAGCGTTCAGTTAGACAAAAGAAATATCCCATGAATCCCAAGCTAGCTCTCTGGAATCTCCCCATTACCTCCTCTACAGAGCCGTGGTGAAGCCATTGGGGGAACCAAGCAGAGGAGGCCCAGGCACTGTTGCTGGCACATAGTCCATTATAAATAATTAATCATCATTGATTAATAATTAAGTATTCATTTCTTATCTTGTTTCCTTCACAGGCCACCAGGGTGTTTTAAATGGCCGTACTGCTACCTTTTTTTCTATATTTAATATAAAATATTGATAACTGTCTGATTGTGAAACATTTAAAAGATTCTTTTTCTAATTGAGAAGTTAATAAATCAGGTTAGATTTTTACTGGTGACTCTGGCTCATGCCAAAAAGGGATGGGAGGTAATAACAAAAACACACAAAAGCCATAAACAGCCAACCTGAGAGAGGGATGTGACGGGTTTGAGGATGTAAGACAAGTTAGGAATGATCTATCGGGCTTCTCTGTGTGTGGCCTCATAGTGAATCAGTCACATCTTTGGTGACGTGAAACCATGGAGAACATTAGAATGCAGAGACCTCATCTTTATTGGAACCCACAGTACTTAAAATCCATGTTCCTGGCCTGGTGGGGGAGCATGTACTGAGCTAGGAGGAAGTCTCTCATGATCGGTGTTCAACACTTGCTGCTTAGTATTTTTCCTTAGTTTTGTTAGAACACAATAAAATTCTCATTATGTATTTGTTGTCTGGTTGAATAAAAAGAGGAAAGGAGATAATAAAATGGGCTGATATATCAGTTTGTAAGCTCTAACCTTTGCAATCTGTCTATAATCTTCTCTGGGAAACTGGTCATCTTGAACAAACCCTCTGAGAATCTTCCTTGAGCCTTCCCATTCTAAGAACTTTTGGGATCTCCCCTTCTGTGCCACACTGTAGTCCGCCCTGAGGAGGAGACAGGAACATGACTGGCAGGGAGAAGAAGTCCAGAGGAAAGCTGTGGAGCTTTGTCCAAAGAAGGACCCATCGGGCATGGTGACCAGGAGACCGACAGGGGTGGGGGTGAGACAGAGGTAACGTCAATGGGCTAAGGGTGGGGATGTAGCAACACACTCCGGGTGACACATCAAGCCTGAGGCATGTTCACCTTGCAGTGGAACCAGTTAGCTTAGGGGATCACGATCATGAAGCTGGCATCTGGTAGGGCTTCATCTTCCTCCACAGGAACCAGTTAGCTTAGGGGAATCATGATGATGAAGCTGGCATCTGGTAGGGCTTCATCTTCCTCCACAGGAACCAGTTAGCTTAGGGGAATCACGATCATGAAGCTGGTGTTGTGTGGGCCTTCCTCTTCCTCTACAGGAACCAGTTAGCTTAGGGAAATCACAATGATGAAGCTGGCATCATGTAGGGCTTCGTCTTCCTCCATGGGTATCACAAGAGCTTCTTAGACACGCGCCTCCTCCCCTGATTTTCAACATTTTCCATTTTTCAGCATGTTCTGCCTTAGAAAAATGTGGAAATGTGGTTCAGTCCCGGTGAGCTCCACATTATTATTTATAGACTATTTATTATGCCGTTTTCAGGGCTTGAGAATGCTGGATAGTAAGGTTTCCCCCCCAAAAAAGTGCTTCTGTAATTATATTATACTCTAACATGCGGCTCGTCCACCAGTGAAGTCTGAATAAGTCGACGTCCAGGACCTGCTGTGTGGCCCAGCCCGACAAGCGCATTGCCGGCAGCTCAGGGCAGGCTGTGTGCGGCCAAGTAGTTCTGCCCTCCTTGTAATTGGCCTCCTCTGCTGCATAATTTATATCTGACTTTGCTTTTATATTTCTTCACTCTCCAAACTGCGCGCTCAATGAGGATAAGCTACAGCTCATCGATGGGCCTAAGGGCTGTGCTTACCCACAAATACCAGCACTTCACACACAAGCCTCTGTCAGTGTAGCCATAGCATCTTGACCTACTGTCTTCCCTCTGTAGCTGTGGCCAGCGTAAGATGAACACCAAACAAGACTAAAAAGAGAGGGAAACGGAGCAGTTACAAACAAAACCAGGGCAGTCATCGTCATTAAAATGATCTTAGAGGTTTTAAAATTTGTGTTTATTATTTTATATGTGAAAACTGGGGTGAAAGAAGTTAAAGGGGGGCTGGGATGATGGCTCAACCGATAAGGTGGCTGCCATGCAAGTATGAAGAACCCCAAGGTCCAGTGTCACACGTCTGTAACCCGAGTATCCGCGACTTGTAAACAGGAGAATTCCCAGAGCCAATCCCACCCATCAGTGAACACCAGCTTTAGTGAGAGACATGTCTCAAAAATTAATATAGAACACTATAATTCAAGACACCCAACCTTTGGCCTACACATGTATGCACTACACATGTATCTGCATGCATGCGCGCACGCACACACACACACACACACATACACACACACACACACACACACACACACACAGAGGCACATACTTAAGAGATTTGTTTTTAAGAGGACCAATGGGATTGCCCAGGTCCCTTGACTTTGTCTGAGTCTCTCATTACAGAGGCAAACATAGCCTGTTAATGAAATCAGTTTCAATAGACATCATTGTTATCACTGCCATCTAGTTTTACTCCCTGCGTTGTAATTAAATGCCTTTATATACTACACCTGCTGCTTTTCTTTATGCTTACTCGGGGTCAGAGGTTAACACCTATTTTTGTGTGGCCCATGGGCTAAGAGTGTGTTTTCCATTATTAAAAGATTATAAATTTAGAATAGAACTTGGGAGGTGTGTAGTGACACACAATTCATGTGTGCGTCCTAGAGTTTTATCAGAGCATCATAAGTGGACACTTGTGAGCAGGTCAGATGGGCCTCACGTGGCCAGCACTTGCCATCCGGCCCTTCCCAGGCATTCCATAGAACAGTGTGCATGCTGTGGAAGGAGGAATCATGGGGATGGAGAGGTGATGGCTCATGGTTAGCAGCACTTGTGTCCAGAGGACAATGATTTGCTTCCCAGCAACCAAGGCGGGCAGCTCACAGCTACTGTGACACCAGCACCAGGAAGCCTGGTGCCCCGTCCTGGCCTCTGTGGAAACTCTTGTGCACATACGCACACATATAAAGGAATAAGAAAATAATTCTGTTTTTTTCAAGAAGAAATTATGACAGACTTTCCAGGATTTCACTGTCTCCAGTTTGAAAGCTAGATAATCACCCCACGACATGGAACAGAACCAGAGGCTTAATGAGAAGACTGGTAAAGAACAGAGGTGTGTGTCCTCCAAAGACCGAGGCTGTGGGTGGCTGAGAGCCTGGATCAGAATTGGGCCCATCGTTAGGGCTCTAGTTCTTATCACAGACTTGAAGGAAGTCTGCTGCTGTGGCTCTGGTCCACGGGACTCTCTTCTTCAGAGGGCTGCATCCTTCGCCCTCCCCATCAGTCAGAGCAGCAGGCCAGGCCAGGCTCCCTACTACTTTTCTGCTCATGCTCCGGGATGCACAGAATTGCTCCTCTCCCAAGCCTCATACTCTCTCTGAGTGTGCATGTATGTGGTGGCTGCCATCTGAGACTGTCATCTTGAAACCTTAACGTGGTACAAGATTGATTCTCACACAAGTTCCCTCCCCATCTCCACTAGGAAATACCTTGTTTGATTTTGGAACTCCACATCGGTAAACCATTTCCCGAGCTCATTTTGAACAGACATACCGCACAGGAGAAAGAAGATGCACTCATTAAATATAAGTTATTTGTTTTAAGTCAATTCCCTTTATGTCTGCCAGTTCTGAGCAGATTGCTCATTAAAAAGAAAGAAAGAAAAAACTCAAACACGACACTGTGGAACATTCTTCCTTTCTTAGGAAAGCTGACAAGCAGCAATGATAAACAAGAGAGACATCCGTACTGAGTGCGTGCAGTGTCTTGTGAAATATAGTCCTTCAGAGTGTTCTCCACCTTAAAAATCCCACGTTCTTCTGAGATACACTTGTTAAAGACCCCCCCCCCCATAGCTTTAATAATTGTGAACAAAGCGAGTGTGGCCGGAGTGCTCCAGCTGCCTTATTTCGTGGATCTTTTGATTGTGAGCAGATGCTTGCGAACACTTTAAGGCCAGAGACACCCTGGTTGCGCCTGGCATCTATAGTTAGGTCGAAGTCATTTAGCCAGAATGGTAGCATAGCGACATTAAATTATATCGTGAATGTGCTATGCCATGGCTGTTATTTCATAGCCCTATGTGCTTTCATCCCCATCCATCTTCCTTTTCTAAATGAAGCAGGCATGCTGAGGGGCTCTGACGTTGGCCTCCTCCGACAGATAGGGCTGGGTTACTCCCGTGTCACTTCAACTGAGCCTGGGCCATTTCCTCTGTCTACTCCTGAGGGACAAGTATCTCATGGAAGCCCGAACTCATGGTCTTGTCAGTACATCTGGCTCTCCTCCCACCAACCCTGACCAGCAGGGATGGGACAGGCTCTGCCAGCCCAACAACCAACAGAAGCTTGACTTCTCTGTTACCTCAGGGTCGGGAACCAGTGGAGGAGTTCATGGAGCCTGAGGTTCCCTTGTCAGCTCCACAGGCTACTGATGGGAGGTACAGTTATACCGTCATCCCCCCACTTGAGCCCTGTGTTCATGAACCTGGAGTAGCTCTAAAGCTAGGATGCTTCTGTGTTCACTTCCAGGAAAAGAAGGCACCAGTTTGCCACAAGGGTCGAATGGTGAAATGAGTCGATGCTTCTAAGAGAAACAGGGAGAAACTCAGAGCACAGGGGTAGAGGAAAGAAACCCTGTAGCCACATATGCAGGCAACCAAGGTGGCCACCAGACAGTGAAAAGGGAACAAAGGAAATGCCCAATGACAAAGCATTGTCCTTCCAAACTATCTGTTTGTTGTTTTATTTACCTTTCATGTACTAGTTTGTATTTATTTTCTGTGTAGGTATGTGCATGCATGTTCATCTCTCTTTCTCTGCATGTATGTATGTATGTAAAGGTGCATGTATGACTATGTACAAACTTGCCTGTGTTCCATGTTCTTTGTTCCTTAGGAGTGCGCCACTTTTTGTTTGTTGGTTGGTTTGTGTTGTTTTTCAGAGTCTTTTACTGACCTGAAACATGCCAACAAGCTGCTTGGCAGTCCCAGAAAATGGAAACAGACCCCTGTTCTAAGCTAATGCGTATTAGCATTGGCAGTGACCCTGAGAACAGTATGCACTTTAGCAGGAAATGTGTCAGAATTTATATAGACTTGAGTATTTTTATGATTGAGAGCTTTCATTTTTCTTTTCTTGAGAAGGGAAAGTGAAAAGGAAACAGGAGATTTCAACACATCTTTAAACTGAAGAGTTTTACAACAGGAATAATTGTGAATCTGAATCAGAAAAAACAAAACAAAACAACTAGGAAGCCCCAGTCCAGAAGGACTAGAAGGACGCTCTTTAGTGAGAACCCGTGAGATGGCACGTCATTGATTGTGATGTCATCTACAGCAAGAAAGATGTGTCAGTTCTGGTGAATTAAATATAGTATTATACATATGGAAGGAATGTTCAAAATCCATTGTATCAACTGCAGAAAGCTTATGTGGAAGTGACATTTTGATTCTATGGGACATTCTTCATATGCTCCATTCTAATCTGAGAATTATTGACCCAAGAAGGCTAAGACAGAAAGCTGACACTAGTTGGTTTTGTCAGTGTGACACAAAGTGGTCACACAGAGGACCCTTAACTGAGGAAATTACCTCTATCAGACTGGTGTGTAGATTTATCTGCGGGGCGTTTTCTCGATTGATGGTGGGTATGTGAAGTCCCAGCCCTGGGAAGGTGGTCCTGAGGTGTGTAAGAAAGCTGGCTGAGCAAGCCGCGAAGGGCAAGCCAGTGGGCAGCATCCTCTGCTTCAGTTTCGTCTCCGGATTTCCACGTGGAGTTCCTTTCCTGGCTTCCCCTCGTGGTGTGGACTGTGACCTGTAGGCCAGATAAACCCTTTCCTGGCTTCCCCCAGTGGTGTGGACTGTGACCTGTAGGCCAGATAAACCCTTTCCTGGCTTCCCCCAGTGGTGTGGACTGTGACCTGTAGGCCAGATAAACCCTTTCCTGGCTTCCCCTCGTGGTGTGGACTGTGACCTGTAGGCCAGATAAACCCTTTCCTGGCTTCCCCTCGTGGTGTGGACTGTGACCTGTAGGCCAGATAAACCCTTTCCTGGCTTCCCCCAGTGGTGTGGACTGTGACCTGTAGGCCAGATAAACCCTTTCCTGGCTTCCCCTCGTGGTGTGGACTGTGACCTGTAGGCCAGATAAACCCTTTCCTGGCTTCCCCCAGTGGTGTGGACTGTGACCTGTAGGCCAGATAAACCCTTTCCTGGCTTCCCCCGGTGGTGTGGACTGTGACCTGTAGGCCAGATAAACCCTTTCCTGGCTTCCCCTGGTGGTGTGGACTGTGACCTGTAGGCCAGATAAACCCTTTCCTGGCTTCCCCTCGTGGTGTGGACTGTGACCTGTAGGCCAGATAAACCCTTTCCTGGCTTCCCCCAGTGGTGTGGACTGTGACCTGTAGGCCAGATAAACCCTTTCCTGGCTTCCCCTAGTGGTGTGGACTGTGACCTGTAGGCCAGATAAACCCTTTCCTGGCTTCCCCTCGTGGTGTGGACTGTGACCTGTAGGCCAGATAAACCCTTTCCTGGCTTCCCCTGGTGGTGTGGACTGTGACCTGTAGGCCAGATAAACCCTTTCCTGGCCAGCATGCTTCAATCGTGGTTTATCAGAGCAGCAGGGAACTAACTACGCCAGCTGCTCTGTGGCTGGTGGGCATGGGGGGCAGCCGTGGTTTCAGTATGGTGGGTGTTAGTAGACTCACGTCACCTATAAACTTAAGTTTTTAATACTGCTTGCTGTTGTCTATGTGAGGAAAGGAAGGCTGGCCAAGGGATAGAACTCACAGACTCAGGAGTTGGTAGGGAGCCTGGAACACCCAGACCACTCACCGTCAAATCCATTCCATTGTCTGCTGTCTTATACAGTTCACAGAAACAGGGAAGTATGGCTAGATGCCCTGTAATGTGGTTTCAATGCATGAGAAGCAAACAGAAGCTAACTAGACAATAATCCCGTTTGTTCCCTTTCCGATTACATTACGCCATAGTGGTCATGAGGGGATGCTGGTATCTATCCCACACTGTGTGTTTCCATTATCAAACAAAGGCTATACCTTCATCTAATAAAATCCACCCTGAGACTTTCTGATGGAATTTTATGGCCTCTGATAGGTTCTCTGTGTATTTTCCTGGAGTGTGGGGAGAATAGCTTGTCATTTCCAATGAGGGTTTCTCGTTTCTGCTCCACAGTATTCCTTATGTCTTTTCCCCCCATTCACAGGACATTTTGTTGATATATCAGGGTGATTTAAAATATTCTCAATATTAAGTATTAAGTAATATATAAAAATTAAATTGAGAATATTTAATATTAAGAGAAATAGGTTTGAATTTCTTTACAAAGTCTAAGGAACCCAAGGAAAGAGGACTCTGTAGCTAAGGAGGTTTCCTTCTTCCTGCATTTATGTCATTGAGTGCCTCTGTATGTGGTATGTATGTGTATGTGTTTATGTTGTATGTATGGATGTGTGGGCCATGTGTGTTTATGAGTGTGTTATGTTATATGTATTTGTGTGTAGTGTGGGTCTATGTTTGTATGGTGTATATGTGTGTGTTTATGTCTTTGTGTGTATATCTGTGTGTGTAGTGGATATGCATGTGATTATGTGTTTGTGTGTCTGTTTATGTGTGTGGAAAGATAGAAGGAAACAGAGACATATTAGACTTATGTTGATACTTTCTCTCTATAGTCTATTAACTTGACATTTCTAGCTATTAGTTAGATATTTAGTGTGTTCCCTAAGATTAAAGTGCCATATTTAATCCCTGCAAGGAGGTATCAAATGGCGGGATTAAACTTGACTGTAGTATTGAGAGATAACATCTATGGGAGGTAATTAACATTAGGTGAAGAGGGGAACCCTGTGTGTCCCTGTGACTTTGTATGAAGTAGAACGGTCTGGGGTACAGTTCAGTGGGAGAGCACTTGCCACGCCTTTAGTTCATGATACCATAAAAACATAAAAAGCAAACCGGAAGAGTGAGAAGAAACGGAGATGAAATGTCTGTCTCTTGCCATACGGCACCAGCACCAACTCAGGACTCTGCCAGAGGCCCATCACCGCACACAAATTATTAATCTTGGGTCAGAACTGTGTTCCAGAACAAACCTCCATTCTTTACAAGTAACTAGTTCCAGGCATTTCATTACAGCAACAAAAACCAGACAAGGAAAACTCCATAGATTTCCTTGGGCTAACCCTGCTAAATTCTGTGTCTTTTAATGTGCACTTTATTTAATTAGATCGTATTTATTAAGATTTAACATCTATGTTTTTGTGAAATTGCCCTGTGACTTCATTTCTGGCATTGTTATTATCCCCTTGAGTATCAAGGTTATAATGGCCTCGTTAGATAATTAGGCTGTTTTCATTATTTGATTCAATTTATGTAAAATAAAGATTATCTGCTAAATCTTATTATACCAAGGGAAAAATACAACATAAAAACAGTGTAAGAAGCAGGGAATTATACATCACTGTAGCATGAGCTTGAAGTCAGTGGAAAAGTGAGCAATTTTAATAACAATAATAAGAGACCAAGTCAGAGGTCAGATGGGGGCTGAGGACACATGGCACATGCACACGAAGACATGGCAAGCTCTTCGTGTGCTTTAGGAAAATTAATTAATGGCCTCAGACAGGCTAGGCTGACTTTAATAGGTAGTATCCCTCTCTAAATTCCAAAGGAGGAATAAAGGGTTAGGTAGAGGCCTGGGAGTAAGAGGCTCTAGGCTCCTCCATCACTCTGGCAGATAGCAGTCACAAGGAGAGACCGTGAAATGACTCCATCAGACCCGGTGGTGGTGGATGAAGGTCTTTGTCTTTACAGAGCAGCTTGGGTTCTGGGGCAGGAGGTGGCTGGGAACCAGCCTTTCAGATGCAGAGATGAAACATTAGGTTTTGTTTTGGAGTGTCTGTGATGCGCGTTTCCATGTGTGGGTGCACATATGTGGGGAGAGACACACTTGCACACGTGTGTATAGGCCAGGGATTGGCACCAGGTGTCTTCTTAATACCCCATTTTATTTATCATCAATGTCTCTTACTGAAACTAAAGTTCTGCTTCCCATAGCCTAGCTGGTCAGCTTGTTTCATGGTCCCGTGTCTGTCCTCCCAAGTGTTGCAATAACAGACAGCCTCCATACCTAGTGGACATTCATGTGGGTGCTGGGCATCTCAACTGCGATCCTCAAGCTTGTGCATCAGGTCCCCAGGCCCAGAACTCTCTCATTGATCTTGGTCCTGATGCTGTGAGGACAATTGACAAGCTTGGGGACATCTTTCACTGTATTCTGTGCTATTCTCAAAACCTGAGATTACTGGTAGACCAAAAGGATGTCTAAATTTCCAGTCTAACCACTTCAGTACTTAGAGCCTCCACGGCTGTAGTTGAGACGTCTGTGCTTTCAGCCAGTGGTCCTCCCCAACAGCCCATCGGGGTGCAGCAAGTTTCCGTTTTTAGACCATTGATCATGTTTCAAACGTTGGGGTCTTTGTATTCATTGTCAGAATGCTGTGTGACAATGGAGTCTTGTCACTACTGTGCCAAATGGCATGCTAGGACTGGGATTGTCCGTGTAGGAATTTCAGAAGTAAACAGGACAGCCTGTGAATTTGTGGACTGACCAAGACAATGCCTTCTTTCTTTGTCTTATGACACTCTGTGACTGTGTGTGAAAGAATGTCCTTCAATCCTAAAATAGTCATTGGAAGACTCTTAGGACCTTGGAGAAACAAAATCACTTTATTTTTCTAGAAAATGTCTAAGTAGTTTGGCCTATGCAAATTGATACTATTCCTTGCTCTATGGATTATACCATGTTACATCCTGAAACTTTAATACAGGACATGATCAAAGTCTGACGCGTTCATGAGATAAAAGTGAATATATATGTCTGTATATTATATATATTTAAAAATTAATATTGACTGTGAAAACATTTATATCTAAACATGTCACTTCCCCAATTTGTTGCCAGCTAAACTCCCTGGCATTTTATACTCTCTTTAAAAAGATTTGATAACATTACCACTCTGTTGCAATCTTAGAGCCAACAATTCCTTAACTGTCCATCTCTCCAAGCAATCAATTGGATAAAATAAATAAGATTTTAAAAGATGTATTCCCTTAAAAAAAAACAAACCCTAATATAAAGTCAGAATCCACTCACTGAGCGGGATGTAAGAAAGTAAATTGTTTTTGCTAAAAGATTGCGTTACATCATAACTCATAAATCTCAGTCCATGTTGTCATAGTAATACAAAATTTATAGCCCCCAACTGCTGTCTTCCAACTTTCAATTCTTAAGCTTTCCTGGCAATGTAATAAACTCATTCCGCTACCGAAATGGACAGCACTTCTCCATCAAATACATATTTTTGTAGGAAAATATCTCTTTCACTAACAATTTGCAGGAAACATAAAAAATGGGCTATGGTGAATGTCTTTCCAACCATCCTGTGAAAACCACTTCAGTTCATCTTTCTGCTCTTGCTACGCACACATTCACTGCAGATTCTGTTGAAGGCTCCACCCCACCCCACTGCAGTCTCCACCCCACCCCACTGCAGTCTCCACCCCACTGACCCCGCTGCAGTCTCCACCCCACCCCACTGCAGTCTCCACCCCACTGACCCCACTGCAGTCTCCACCCCACCCCACTGCAGTCTCCACCCCACTGACCCCGCTGCAGTCTCCACCCCACTGACCCCGCTGCAGTCTCCACCCTCAACCCCTCCTCTACTCCAATCTCCACAGCCTTCACACTGAACCCCATTGACCCCATCCGACCTGTAGCCAGAGCTGCCTTTTCTCAAGTTGACATCTCTGGTTTCAGATCTATCCATTTTTAGTTGCTTTCCCTTTTTTATTCCACAGCACTCCAGAAACAGTCTGTCCTGGACTGAAAGTCAGGGGTTAATGTAGATGGGTAATATTTCTCCACAAAAGTCTAAGTTTCTCTAAGGCCAGTAGCCCATGGCGCTTCTGCAGAGGCTGCCAGATTGCCAGTCGGCTGCAGGTTCTCATCAAAGACACCTGAAGTCAGCATTGCGCTTCTGCCTCGAAATACCAAAGCCCTGCTTCCCACTCTCGCTGCTCTTTTCCTTCCTTAACATTTAAAGAATTAGCATATATTCATTGTACAGGATAATGGGCTTAGTTATGACATTTCCATACCGATATATAGTACACTTCGATCGTATTCACAGACGCAACCCTTCCCACACACTCACTGCCCTTCTTAACTGATTTACAATGGTGCCCTTCACGTGCTGTCTGTCCTCCTTAAATGCTCATCCTATGCTGTCATCTCTCAAGAGACCATCGAAAGGGTATGGAGTCTCTTCCAGAGCAGAGCTTCTGGGTATGCTTCTGAAGCAAGCAGAGTACAGTAGCTGTCCTGTTCCCCTTGGCATTGCTGTGACAGAGAACCGAGATTGGGCAAGGCAGGGTGAGCACACTCAGCTAATGGTCCTGCAGGGTAAGGAGTCCAAGACTGAGTGCCTACAGTCGCTGAAGGCTACGTTACTGCAGCTTGACACGTGACGTGAGAGGTGATGACACGTGACATGGGAGACAATGACACTTGACACAAAGGGCGATGACACGTGCCGTGAGGGGCGGAGCCACCCTTTCACACACTAATTCAGAATTTCACATTTTTACAAAAGCCCCTCACAGCTTCTACCAATTCCCATTGTCCAGGGCCTGAAAGACCCTACCTGAGCAGTAGGTTCGGGAACTTCTACGTGCTACCAGGTGAGCACAGGTGACTGTTAGCATCTTTTTTTTCCTAATCCATGAGTATGTGTGTTGACTGCTTGCTTTAGTTTTTTGACTGTGCTTGGGTGTGAGGTTCATAGCGGTATCAGCAGCTGACGTAATTCGGCATCTAGCCTAGGATCCTCGGGGTGCCATCCCTAGTGTCTGTGAAGATTAGTTCTAGGTCTCCAGTGGATACTCAGGCCTAAAGGTGCTCAAGCCCCCATCCAAGTGTCAGAGCACTTGCATAGAAGCAGTGCACATCTTCCCTAATCATGAAGTGTCTCTGGATGACGACCATAATACCCAATACAATGCTAATGCCGTGGAAACGGTGTCGCTCTGCCTTGCTTGGGGATTGGAAGCAAGAAGACTTGAATACAGTCAGCACAGGCTGAATCTGCACAGACAGAGCCTGTGTCTGAGTGCCAACTGAAATTACTCAGCAATAATTGATACGAATCTCGACTGTTCTGAGACTGTCTCACCCACCTCAGACTTGTCTTTTTCAAACTGCATTGCTCTCCATTTCTTCCCCGTCCTTCTTAAATTATAAAACTAAATGTGAACACAAAACCCTAATTGAAGTCTGGTCAATGTCAAAGACAAAATGCACCCGACACCGGAGGAGATGATTTTATTCTGGTTGTTAAGATGAAGAGACACGGAATAATGAAAAGGGTCTGCGAGAGAAAGAAGGAGCCTGGGGTTAATGGAGAAGGTTAGCAAGGGGGCCTTCCAGGGCCCTGCAGCCAGGAGAGAGGCAGGGAGTTTTCAGCAAGCACAAAAGACTTCAATTGAGGGCCACAGTTTATTTCTTTTCTATTAAGTGATTATAAAATAAGAAAATATAATAACAGAATAAATGCAGTTAGTTCAAATTATAGAGTTTAGATAATTCCCAGTAGCAATAAGCAAGAAACATTTGTTTCCAAGCCTATCAATGCCCATCAATCACATCAACAAATGACTTGAGCACTGTTATATTAAAATGCGAATGTTATGCAACATGGCAGCTGCAGCATGCACGGCTCAAGGGGACAACTACTCCTATGCTTTAGGGTGTGAACAACATGGGGACCCAGAGGAGCAAATGAAAAAGTCAAACGACAAAAAGGAAGAAAAACTAAAGCAAGAGGAGGGAAAGCCGATGTGAACGCACCATCTTCAAGTCTGACGGAGTCTGTCCCCTCACCTGTTACAGACTCTAGACCCCGGAGGCAGAGGGTGTCGTCCCTTGTAACTGACCCTTGGTTCCATACTTGCTAAAAGGTTCAACAACCAGGGAAGTCAGTCAGGTAATAGGCTCCTTGTTCTTGCCCCTGCCCAACCAGCAGACACGAGTATTCCAGATACAAACATTGGATCCTTCTAGATTCCCCTTAGTTCTCAAGTCCCATTTCCCTCTGTAACATCTTAAGTTTAGTGCACACATATCATATCATGTATATTCCTTCGTCTGGAAAATGTAGAAACCCCAAACCATCAAAAGACGGAGACCTGTTTATGAATAATTTACAGTGAGTCCTTTGCTTAGAAAACCTGTTGGTGTCCGTTAACATGATCAGGAGCTGCTTCAGCTTCCCTGGGGAGGTGCTACTGGAATTTTCTCTCACGCATCAGATTTAAGACATATCCATTTGTGGAAAACTGAGATATATTCCTAAAAGACACACATATGGATGGAATTGATTTCATCAAACTAAATCAAATGGGGTAAGAAGAAAATATCCGACTGATTTATGGATCACCCAAGCAGAACTCATAAAGGTAGAGAGACAGAAATGATTTCCAAAGATGTATTGTGATTTCTCTGTGATAGGAGCATGCATTATATGGTGATATATAAAGGTAGAGAAGGGGAATTTTTGATGCTTTTCCAATTTATCCAGATATCTGTGACACTGAACCACATAAATTATTAAAAATCTAGAATTAATTTTTCAGTAGGAACAAATCCTGCACAAAGAATAAAAGAATCATCTAAGAATATGAGTTTTATACAAAACAATGAGAGAAAAGATACATATGGCTGGCAAAGATGAAGAGAAGAAATGAGGCCAGGTGCATTCTTGAATCTTGGCTTTCACCAGCACAAGCTCCCAACCCTAATATTGTACTCCAGATCCCCTGGGACAAAGAAACCCTTAGTCTGGATGCTACGCACAGTCCCTTTGGGTTATGATTGCTCCTGTTGGCCAACCAGCAAATGGTCAGATTTTCCAGAAGCTCTAAGGTAAGGTGGCCAGAGACTGGCCACCTCATGCAAGCTCCAGAATAGATAAGCAGGTGTCCGTGGCCAAATCAGATCTCTCGCCTGGGTCTATTTCCATCTTAAATTCTCCCATCTCCCTGCTTTGTGGAACAGGATGAGAAACTCTGGGATTTGTCCCCAATTACATTCACTGGCTTTACTATATGACCTGCCTGTCACATGACAGGTCTCTTAGGGTTTCTATGGCTGTGATGAAACACCATGACCAAAAGCAGCTTGGGGAAGAAAGGGTTTGGTTTATTTGGTTTATACTTCCAAATCACTGTTCATCATCAAAGGAAGTTGGGGCAGGGACTCAAACAGGGCAGGAACCTGGAGGCAGGAGCTGATGAAGAAGTTATGGAGGTGTGCTGCTTACTGGCTTGCTTAGCCCAGGACCACCTGCCAGGGGTGGCCTCTAGCCACACAGGGTTGGGCCCTCCCGAATCAATCACTAATTAGGAAAATGCTCTCGGACCATTGAGCTGCACTTCTTCTCCTTCTTCTACTCCTATTATTCTTAGGTTTGGTCTTTTTATTGTGAGGAGCAGGAAGGAGAACATGAGCAAGGAAGTCATGACCACAAGGAGTGAATCCACCCACTGAGACAGTGGAGCTGATCTATTGGGAGCTCACCAAGGCCAGCTGGACCGTGACTGAAAAAGCATGGGATAAAACCGGACTCTCTGAACATGGCGAACAATGAGGGCTGATGAGAAGCCAAGGACAATGGCACTGGGTTTTGATCCTACTTCATGTTCTGGCTTTGTGGGAGCCTAGCCAGTTTGGATGTTCACCTTCCTAGACGGAGTGGAGAGGACCTTGGACTTTCCACAGGGCAGGGAACTCTGACTGCTTTTTGGACTGGAGAGGGAGGGGGAGAGGAGTGGGAGGAGGGGGAGAAGGGTGGGAGGAGGGAGAGGGAAATGGGAGGCCGGGAGGAGGTGGAAACTTTTTTTTTCTTTTTCTCAATTAAAAAAAAAAGAAAATGCTCTTGGGTTTGCCTACAGCCTGATCTCGTGGAGGCATCTTCTTAATCGAGGCTGCCTCCTCTCCAGTGACCCTAGCTTATGTCAAATCGACATAAAAGTGGCCTGTGCAACCAGTATGTAGCAAAGACCTAGTGAGCCAGTCAGCAGTCAGTTTAAAACTTTTGTTTTTCTAAATATTCTATGTCAGGCTTCACTTCCAGGATTCTAATTTTGGTTAAAAGATCTAATTTCAGCCTTATCAATGCTGCAACCCTTTAATACAGTTCCTCATGTTGTTGTGACCCCAACCATAAAATGATTTTGGTGCTATTTTATAATTGTATTTATGCTACTATTATGAATCATAGTGTAACTATCTGTTTCCTTAATGGGTCTTAGGGGACCCCTGTGAAGGGGTTGAGAGCCACAGGTTGAGAACCACTGCACCAAGTGGACCACAAAACCTAAACAAAGCCCACGGGCTTCTCAGACGTCAGGTGACGTGACGTGACACTTGCTCAGTCAAACCGCAGTGCCTCTCAAGAGCTGAAGCCTTCCTGATCAGGCAGCAAAATATCTGCCCTCCGCTGTGTGGATGGGCGGCTGAGGCAGGATACTTTCCTTCAGTCCTTCCTAAATCACCTTGGAAAACGCAGTATAATGTGAGCCAGTTAACAAAATAATTTCGCGCTAAGGGCTGTGATATGTATTCCTTTGGAATACGTTGTTCATAAGAGTGAATTTTATTTGAGGCCAGGGCTCCCCAAACTCAACATTAAATAAGATATAAGTAAGGGCTCAATAAATATTATATGAAGGAATTAATCGTGTGATAAAGAGAATGGCAGTTTTCTTTGAAGGTTCTGGAAAGAGTGTGTGGCAGCCTATGTCACACACTGTGTCAATGACTTCTCCTTGCTTGAAAAAAATCCTGACAAAAGCAGTTTATGGAAAGGGGATTTTGTTTCAACCCACAGTTCAGAGCACAAACTGCTACGGTTGGGGGGAGGGCAGCAGCAGGGGCGTGAGGGAGCAGCTCACACTGTGTGTGTCAGGAAGCAGGGAGAGAGGATTGCTGATGTTTGGCTCCCTTCCTCTCTGCTCCTTGATTTTCAGCCCACGACCTTGGCCCCCATTGTGGGGTTGGTGACATCAGGTCGGACCACTGCCGTTCCCAAACATGTGTGTCCTCGGGGATTCTCAGTCAAATCAAGTTGACAGTGACGATCGCTCACCACACACATGTGCGAACACACACGCACACACTTGTGCACACACACTCACACTTTCCCACGCACACAAATGCTCACACATGCACACGCACACACATACTCACATAAATGCACACACTCACACAAATACATACACGTACACACCTACACACATGCACACACACATACACACCTACACGCACACACACATACACACCTACACACATGCACACACACATACACACCTACACACATGCACGCACACACAGACTGTCTTATATACCAGATGCATTGCAATTGTTTAGTCATTACTCCTGCTATTTATCATGACTCATGAGGAAGTTCTCCCAGACGTAGATTTAAATGGGTCTTAGTAACTCTATAAACAGGAAGGAAGAAAAGGGAAGGGGGAAATCTGTACCTATTTGAGCCTTGTCTTTTGTATCACACCATAATTAAATATATCACGTATCATATTTCACAGAGCTCTCATTCACATAGAATAAATACTAAAGATCCAGTGATAGCTCACTTAATGCTTAGTTAGGACACCAGTCTTGGAGCCTATGTTTACTCCTTGTTGGGTAGAGAAATTTGGATCCAAGAGTGGCAAGGTGCCATAGCCCAGGAGGGGCCGGTTGTTCCCTGGTTCTCATCTCTATTCATTGATGTCGATTGTCAACTAAAGTCTCCCCACTGTCCCCAAATTCACAGGGCATCTCTGAGTGTCAGCTTTGGCAGGTGTTAGGGCGACTGACTCGGTGACACTTGGGTTCCTCTATCATATGCTAGAGCTGGGTTCTGATTTCCAGTGTCCCGTTGTCCTGAAATGGCGATGTGTCTGAGAAGGCCCTGTTTTGGCTGCTGTGTTTTTTTATTCTATGGCAGTTACTCCCCTCTCACCTCCTGGTGACTTGCTCTTCCCTTCAACACTCAGAATTTGACATTGATCTGACTCTACTCAGTCTTCTTTCCAATGCAGACTAGATTCCACAGTCTCTGAGCCCAGGAGACCGTTTCCCTGCCCCCAGCCTTACCCACAGCCACAAGGTTCTGCCTGTGCACGTTTCCCTGACTCGCTCATCAGCACTGCTTCAGAGATGGTCCCTGCGGTTCTCCTCACAATGCTGTTTGGCACTTCCCAAACATTTTTACCTTATGTCACACAAAGAAAGTGATTTTGTAGGGAACGCTCAGGGGAAAATAGTGTAGCTTTTCAACAAAGGCCACCGGCCTGGAGGCAACTTGCTGGGGAACCCTGGCTGCCCCGGTTGTACTATGCATCTTCAAGGTGCCAGGAAGTAGCCTAGCCCCCACCCCACCCCTTGTTGAAGAGCTAAGCCATAATCCCACTTTAAATGTTTACTGCTTAGGAGAATATTAGTTGTTTTCATCAGAGAAGCAGTTTCAAGCTTTGACTATACTTGTTTGGTTAGAAATCTCATCCCAGCCTCTGGCCTCCATATACCCAGAGTCTGGGATATTTGAGTTAAGGCTTCACCCCAGCCTCTGGCATCCATGCACCCAAAGAGTTTGGGATATTTGGGTTAAGGCTTTACCCCAGCCCCTGGAATCCATGTACCCAAAGAGTCTGGAATGTTTAGGTGAAAAGTTCCATCCCAAGCACCCTCCCCTGGGAGTTGCCTCAGTCCAGGCTACACCTCTGAGAAAGCCCGCCAAACGGTTAACCCTCTTATGAGATGTTCAAGACCACTCCCACAGGGTATTTAAACAGCAACCCAGAGAACAAACCCGCAGTTTCCCTGTCTTCTTTCCCCATCTCCTCTCTGAGGTCCTGGAAAGGCCACCCAGGAGGGATCGTATCCATTAAACCTGGACTTTTTCTAATTCAGTTTGATTTGGTCTGATTTGGATTATTGTGGCGGTGGAGAGGTTTATCGGGGAACAAAAACTTTTCAGTGCTGTGTACTACTGTGTTCTTAAACCTCAACTTCTCCATTTACATTAGAGCCATCCTGTAAACTTTTACACGGGAAGCACTCTGCAGAAGTTAGTTACTTCTTTAAAGATGTCTATTTATGCCAGATGGTGGTCGCGCATGCCCTTAATCCTAGCACTCTGGAGGCAGAGGCAGCATGGTCTATAGAGCAAGTTCCATGAGACAGGCCCCAAAGCGACAGAGAAACCCTATCTTGGAAAAACCATTAAAATGTGTTTTTATTATTTTATGTACATATATGTGAGTATCTATATGCACGAATATCACATGTGTAGGTACACATAAGCGGCCAGAAGAGGGTGTCTGATCCTGTGGAGTTGTAGTTACTGGCAGTTATGAGCTGCTCTCTACAAATTCTGGGGACCAGACGGGTATTCTTAATGACTGAGCCACCTCCCCAGCCCCTAAAAGTTAACTCTTGCTGGCAATTTTTGCTCACTTATTCATGCCACCATTTTTAGTAATAGTAGACTTGTATTTATAGACACTTCTGAGACTATGGGTGCTCATTCGTGCCGCATATTCTGCCTTGGGAAGCTGGCATGTACTGGGATTGCTGATGCTGCTTCCAGTGTGTGTGTGTGTGGGGGGGTCTAGCTCAGTCTCCTTGCTGTGTTCTGGCTATCTTTCTCTCAGTTCCCTAACTTTTTGACTTCAGACTTTGAAGTAATCGTCGATGCAAGGTTGTTGGATGTGGCGGTTCATGTCTGCAGTTCTGGCATCTAACAAGGTAGAGGCAGAAGGATCAGGTCTTTAAATCCAGCCTTGGCTACCTACTGAGCTCAAGGTCAGCTGAGCTACTTTCTCATAAGAGTAAAAAAAATAACGTAAGGTTAAACAGTGTAAATGCTTTATCTTACTCTGCCCATGTCACAACTTGTAGCCATATAAATTTGTATTAAAAATCCATTAATGATTGATCAAATAACTCTATTATTCAACTATGATTTGGTAGTCACATGAAGCCAGTCCTACTGCTGAACAGACAGGCAGTGTAGCATGGCAGATAGAGACATTTTCTGTGAAAGCCTGGAGTTCTGCAGCCTACTCTGCCAATGCCTTCATGTGGCAGTTCAGCCCTCCACCCTTAGGAAGGCAATGTTAACTTTTTAACAGACCAGATTGCTGTTTTCCCTAAGGGCAAGATACTCTCTGGGAGCCAACCCTTCGCTATCTCGGGATATTATCTTTAACAAAGATAATATTTATCTCTAAGCAAAGAAAGCAGTTTTTGAAAGCTCTTTTTCTTTGAAACTTCAGTATTTCTTTTGTTCAACTTGTTCCATGCTCATTAAAGGTGCTGGAGTAAAAGTTGCACGTGGGGCATTCCACTTCCTGTTGCCTGGAAGCTTCTGAAACTCTTTCTCAATAGTTCAGCTACTAACTGCTCTAAATGTCTCATCTCCTATGCCCTGACTTCCTTGCTGTCCTGCACAGGAAGTACTCAAAGCCAACTCCAGGAGGCAGGTAGGGGACACACAGGACCAGAACTGTATGCCTCCCAGGCTGGGCGCCATTTCTATCTCTAATGTCTCAGCAGGTTCCTGGGAGAGTAGAAGGGAGTTGCCTTGAATCTGAGCTGAGTTGGAAGGAGGCAGGTGCATATTCACATAGCCTCATTAAGATGTCCCAGATAAAAGACAGATTTAGACAAAGTAAGATTACAGGGAGAATTTTATTTTTATCATACAAATGAGAGTAATAAAAGTTGATGTGAGAAGAGCTAGTATTTATTATAAAGGTATCATAGATTTATCACTGGGTTATTTTAATACCACTGTATGTGTGTGTGCATGCGCACGCGTGTGTTTACCTGTAAGTGAGAGGACAACTTATGAGAGTCAGTGCTTTTGTCTGTCATTCATGTCTTGGGGAACAAAGTCTGGTTGTGAGCACGGAGGCGAAGCTCCTTTGCCAGCTGAGCCATCTCACTGGCACCAGAAGCAATTTTTAATGGCCCCGTGATTTTGAAACTGAGTAGCTAGGAAAATAACAGGTCATTAAGTTGAAGGAAAGGTACAGTCAAGCTGGCTTCAGGGGTGTAATGGAGTTTAGTTTGGCACCTCTGTGGGAGGCTTAAATTATGCAATCCCCTTAAACTTCTCTGAGTATAAATTATTAACCCTCATTAACCTTCTCTTTGTATGCCCTTATCTGGGCAAAAGCAATTTAAGCACACTAGCACCCTGCCCTCCGCCTCCTCTGGCTGAGGCACTCTCCTCGTAGGCAGGTGCTCTTGAGCCGACCAAAGATGAAAGGGCTTCTCACCGAGGACCTGCTGACGAGACAGCACGCTGACTCAGGCAGGAGCCTGAGCATTCAGTCTCAATCTGCTTCACGTGTCAAACACAATGGTGCATTCTCAAGAGGAAAAAAGTCGCTGCGGTCAGAGTAACCAGCAAGGCTGCCGCTTTCTTGGCCATGACTCTTAGTTTTGAATCACCCAGTCCACACATTTGTAAATTCATGTGACTTATTCACTCCTGCCTGAATGAGCCCTTGAGTTGCATGTGTTCTCAGAGACACTTAATAATATATACACTGTAAGCAATACCATGGGGCTCCACCATGTCCGTCTTCTGGCCAAGAACAAGGGAAAGAAGCCAGTAAGTTCTTCACAGCCTTGTTAAAGAAAGACGAGGCCTACTCCATGAGGTTCTGGGAGAAGAAGAAATTGAGCTTGATCCGTTTGGTCCCACACATAACAGGGGAAAGCAACAGTGAGAGAGCGGAGTGGGAGGGGTCACAGGTGGGAAAATGCCTGAGACATTAGGATTCACGCTGTTCTGGAGCCCCAGACATGGCAGAGGACAAGAAGCCCCATCAGAGCTCTAGAGAGGGTAAGCTGTAGGGAGTGATTCTCAACCTGTGGGTCATGACTCTTTGGGTTGCATATCAGATATCTACATTCATAATAGTAGCAAAACTGCAGTTATGAAGTAACAACACAATCTTATGGTTAGGGGCTACCACAACATGAGGAACTGTATCAAAGGGCCACAGCCTCAGGAAGGTCACAGGGTTATCAAGGCTGAGAACCCCTGCCCTTGAGAGTGGTGGGAACCCACTAAGGCAGCCCAGCAGGGTTCCTGCTGAAGTTGAGTCAGGCCAGGGAGCAGGAGGAAGTCACAAACAAGCAAAGGCTGGACAGGGAAGAGATTCGGATTCTGAGGAACACTGGTCAGAGAGACCTTCCCCAGAAGTTATACAGGTCGGCTGACCTCCTTCATCTCCTAGCCCCAGGGGGCTCCAGGAGCCTTGTGTTTTGTTCCTGAGTTTTACTATGAAATCCACACCTCTGCTGCTCATGCCTTCCTGATAGGCTCACCAGTTCTTGGCAGGCTAGTGCAGGCTGCTCCCAGGGAATACAGTAGCAGCATTTTAGCTGCTGGCACCCTTGGCTGTGATAACATAGTAACAGGCAGGTCCCCTAGAACAGCTGTTAATCATCTGGGATGTCCCAGATGCTGTGTGCAGAGCCAGCCTCTCCTCTACAATCACACCCTCTGTACCTTCCACCAGGTGACCCGGCTGAGGGGTGGGGGCGGAAGAAGCCACCTGCAGTGATGATGGTGTCTGAGCGGCCTTTGCAGGGGCACAGCAGAGCCCTGTCCTAGGCAGAATGGAGGCGTGCAGTTGCCTCTGTCCACTGGCCGTGAGCTAGCAGCACCAGGCCTGGAAGGCTGAGCCTGCAGATGATCGAACGCATCTTTTGTAGAAATGTCATCAGGTAACCTGATAAAAACAAAATTGAATCTGTCAGATTTCGATGCCAGAATTTGAAGTATTGCTAAAGCTCCCTTAAAACTGTCCCCGCTAATAAGATTTTAGACCAGGCTACATGGCATGTGTTTGCGCACCCGTCTGAGCCTTCTGACTCTCTTTTCTGTGTCCTGTAGAGAAGAGACCCAGAGCTGGTGTCTAGACGCAGGATCTATTGCCATTTGATACCCAGGCTGCTGCTTCCAAATAGATCAAGGGTTTGAGTGAGACCAGAAGGGTTTCCAATTCAGCACGGAGGAGAAGAGGCATCTGAGATAGATGTCATGGCCTCTCCTTCAGGTATGAGAAAGTCCCCTGGGGATTTCATAGCAGGTGTGTCCTCTGCTGCCTCCTTCAATAGACCAGAGATTTCCTGGACTTAGTACCATAGTCCCCAACAACCTTTGGGAAAAGGAGCCCTAAAGGACACACTCCTCCAGGCCACACTTGCAGAGGTCTCATTTGTCCCCATGGAAGTGGGATTTCCTGTGAAGAGCTTATTGACCCCTGGGCTGCACTGGGCCCAGAGCCCCTCCCCCACTCATCCCAGCATCCGCCTCAGGCAGGTTGTACTCTGTGCATCAGACAAATGCACCCCACCCCTACATTTCCTTGGAGTCCCTTGCTCTGTTTCTCCATCCCCTCCCCTGCCCTCCAAATTTTTCTTTCACACCAGCTCTTTCCATTGAAACCTTGCCACCCCCTCAGGTGGCTTCCCTGGGTCCCCTCAGTTAGATGGCACAGCTCTTGTCGGTAATGATCTCTTGATAATGGGGCCCCTCGCCCATCTCCCTTTCTTTTATGGCCTTGTTCTCTCTGTTTCTCCTCTGGTTTCCAGCACTCTCCCACCCCAGGGTGCTGCACTTGACCCGGACATGCTGTCTGAGTCTCCAGTCACTGCCCCTGCACTCCTCCACTCCTACCTGCAACTGTACGTCCACGCTGAGAGCACGGGCTGCTGTTTGCTCCAGGGCTGCAGTTCTGTCCTGCAGCAGGCAGGTAGGGCCGCTGGCCCCCAGCTCTGCAGGGGTCTGATGGCACCAGGCTAAGGAAGAGCAGTTACTAGAGGTATTTATTTCTGAGTTGTGGGCTGCCATGCAGACTGAGTCTAGCGCACATTTCGTGTAAGTCAGCCCAGGACAGCCTTGCTAGTGAGGAGTAATGAGAGTGATTGCTATAGACCCGAGTGCTGAAAGGGCAAATCCAGAAATAGGTATCCCAGGGTGGTGCAGAGATCCTGCCTGGCCCGGGACCCATGAGCAGGCACCTTCTGTCTTCTCTGGGTGGAAAGCTGAGGTTTGGGAATCTAGTCTTGGGTTAAGAGTCTGTGCAATGATTTTGGACAAGTTTCTTCCTTTTTTTCTTTAATGTTTAAGACTTTAAAGTACTTAGATATTGAGCATGTACATATCATCATATATTGAACATGTACATATCATATATCGAGCATGTACGTATCATCATATATTGAACATGTGCACATCATATATCGAGCATGTACATATCATCATATATCGAGCATGTACCTCCCTATGCTTCCTGCCGTATTTCCCACCGCATCCCACTCATGTTCACAGTGTCTCCATAGACATATGTTTTCATGCCATATCTATTATACAGTTTTCTCAATCTATATAAAATCTAGGAAAGAAAATGAGAGAAAACACAGTATATATTTTTTGGAAGTTGTTTAATTAACTTAATGTGATGGTCCCCATCAAGTTGTACCCATTGTTTTTGAAAATGTTATAGCCTTGTTCTCTATGGCTGGACCTTTGATTGCATATGTTGACCACGTTCTCTTGGCCCATTCCCCGGTTGTTGGACATCTGGGTTTAGTTAGATGAGGTCACTTTGGTGAATAGTGCTGCAGTAAGCTCGAGAGACGTAGACTAAGAGTTGGGCAGCTCCCCTTTGGAAAAGATCTGGTTTTCTTATTTTTAATTATGTGTCTGTGTGTGTCCATGTAAGGGTGTGTGCATGTGAGCACAGGTGCCCATGGAAGCCAGAGGTCTGGACCCCACCCACCAGAAGCCTCAGTTCTGTGTAGACACCTGACAGGGGTGCTGGGGGCAGAACTCAGGTTCTCTGCAAAAGCAGAGAATTCTGTTAACCACTGACTCCAGCCACGGAGACTGTTAACATGTCTCCAACCATGACAAACTTCTTATTATCCTCCATGGTGGTTAATGCCATTCACTGGGTTGAACTAAGAAACATAGCTCAGGGCACGGCATGTCTTGGGGTGTTTCTGTGGCCGTCACCTTGGCTTGACCACATGTTTTATAAGGTATCTCCTGCCATCAGCTTCTTATTGCCCACAGCCCATCATTCCAGAGCAGACCCTGGGGCTGTTGGCTGCAGTTCACCCTGATGGATTCAGCACTCTACACTTGAGTAAGTCCATCTTTTTAAAGGACCCATGGGGGAATTCAAGGAGTCCTGTGGCAGTTCGGTGCTAGGCTCTGAGTGAGGTCCACGGGACTAAAGACTTACCTACAGCAGCTCAGCCTTGATTTTACGTGATAAATTCTCCATCGCTGCCTGAACTCAGCCTCATTGCCAGGAAAGTGAACTTTAAAGCTCTAACTTGCTGCTCACGTGGGCAGTAGCCCCACCTAGAGGCAGAACGGTACATTTTCTTCCTGTTTTCTGGTTTCCCTGTTCATTTTGTGAGTTCTGAGGAACAGAAACTCTCCCAGGGAATCTCCCATCAGCCCATCCAGAATGCTGGAGGGCATTTGAAGGAGACATGTCACAGGACATTTTCTTCCATAGGATGTCACTGACAAGTCAGTTGCCGTGTATGTCCTCACTGTGTCTAGCATCACTGCTGAGGAGGAAATGGGAATGAGTTAATAGTGTGAGTCACTGGGACAAGGGCCTGGAGTTTGATGAGAGGAAGGAGAGCCAGGGCTCACCTGCTTCATAGATACAGCATCAATAAAACAGAGCTCCTCTAGCTCCTCTCCCAGGGCCCTTGGAAGGAAGCTTGGGAGCAGAGACTGCATGAGAAGCTATGGATGGAAAAGCTCTCCCAGAAATGGAGTTGTGGTATGGGAGGCAGAGGCCAGTGGAGCCTCCAGTCTGCCAAGCGGATGGGAAGTCTTTCTTCCCACCCACGTCTTTTGCAATCCAGGTATCTGGGCTTATCACAGTGTTTATTCCACAATGCTGAAAGCCCTCGTAGTTTTGCAATCACATAGCCTTCTGGTTTGTGAAAAATCACAACTCAGAAAAATATGAAGGCTGAAAAAAAAAGCATCTGTTTCTTAAAGGGGACCTTATTCTACCTCCGTCAAAGGTAGATGCATGAGGTTCTCACTCATGCACCGCTAAGCATGTGGTGACAAACTGAGCATTGGTTGACTGTGGGAGGCCAGATTTGATCCAGTCCACTCAAGCTGATGATTTTAACCCAATTATATGTGGAAAATCACCTCTCATCCGAGCCGATGACCCTGAGGGGAAACAGAAGCCAGGGAGCTCATGACACGGACACCAGGAGCCTGCATGTGCTCCAGGCACATTTGTGAGATCCTGGAACCTGGCTGATGGTTATAGAAAAGAGGTGGAGAAGGGGGTCCTGGGAGAAGGGGAGAGGAGTGGGAGAGGTCTTGGTGCCCAGACAGAAAACCTCGGATGTGAAGGATGACTGTCTATTCCAACATCATGAGGTCAAGTAGAAGGGCTGCCCGGAACCTGCCGTCGCTGTGGCTAAAGACAGCAAGAATGTCGGATGCTAGCAAGTGTCTTGCCTTCCCCCAACAAACCCCTACTGTGTGTGTGTGTGTGTATGCATGTGTGTGCATGTACGTGTGTGTGTGTGTGTGTGCGTGTGTGTGCATGTACGTGTGTGTGTGTATGTGCGTGTGTGTGCATGTACATGTGTGTGTGTGCATGTGTGTGCATGTACATGTGTGTGTGTATGTGCGTGTGTGTGCATGTACGTGTGTGTGTGTGTGCGTGTGTGTGCATGTACGTGTGTGTGTGTGTGCGTGTGTGTGCATGTACATGTGTGTGTGTATGTGCGTGTGTGTGCATGTACGTGTGTGTGTGTGTGTGTGCGTGTGTGTGCATGTACGTGTGTGTGTGTGTGTGTGCGTGTGTGTGCATGTACATGTGTGTATGTGCATGTGTGTGCATGTACGTGTGTGTGTGTGTGCATGTACGTGTGTGTGTGTGTGTGCGTGCGTGTGTGTGCATGTACGTGTGTGTGTGTGTATGTGCGTGTGTGTGTGTGTGTGTGTATGTGCGTGTGTGTGCATGTACGTGTGTGTGTGTGTGTGTGCATGTACATGTGTGTGTGTATGTGCGTGTGTGTGCATGTACGTGTGTGTGTGTGTGTGTGTGTGTGTGTATGAGTGGTGTGTTTTGGGCATTTAAGACAACTGGAAGTGCCTCTGTGGGCAGCTTAAACCTACAGGTATTGCAAGCCGCCCACCTTCTCCGTGAGTTATAATGAAAACTCCCACAGCCAGCTTCTGTGTGCACAGAGTCCAGACTTGGAGGTCACCCCACACAGGAAGAATTCAATGAAAAAGGCTTTTGCCCATGCAGCTTAAAAGCTTACTCCCCCAGCTCACTGACAGGATGATTCTGCTGGCTGCAGAATGTGCAGCAAATGTGAAATTTCCACAGGCCCCCTGCTTCAGTCGCCCCAGCGCTGGAGACCAGCCATGCTTCCCATCCCCACATCTACCGCCCTAGCTTCCCTAGCCTACGCTGGCTGGATGCTGGCTGCAGCGCTGGGAGGAGAAGCGCTCTAGTGCCGGGCCTTACATCACTGTCGTATTAGTCTAAGCAGAATAGAGCAGATTGTTTATTTTGGTTTAGCTCTGCTTCAGGCTGTAACATCAGATGCAACTCCCAGAGTGACAAATTCCGATGGCAGTGTCACAGACTCAACAAGAGCGAGGAAAGCCGGGTGAGCATGTTTCCACAGGGGGTGTGGAGAGGGAGAGGGACAGGTCCGAGTCCCTTTGTCTCAGACAGCCCAGCTCCTCTCGTGAGGGTCTGCAGGCTTCCTCACACCCGTTCACAGTCACAGATTCCTCTGGGTTAATGAACCTGGTCTCCAGTGTCTCTGAGAATATTAATGAAAGGTGATTCCTGCTTTTCCTTAGAGCATATTTAAGTCCTTTCCTACTTCATATTTTATAAGATTTGCTGGGTATTTTTCAATATCATAAAGCTCAGGAGACGTTAATTCTCATCACAGGTGACAGACTCACCACACGGGGGTATTGCTGATGCCCCAGCAGTGTGGGCCAGGACATCCGTCAAGGGGACCCGCGAGAATGGCATTCCAGGGCTCCATCCCGACAATCCATCATCACAGAGCCCTGCAGGGTGGAGAGATCCTGCAGTCAGCAGATACTGAAGCCAGCAGGGCAGCAGTCAGCTTGGGCAGCTGCAGCCATCATTCACCCCCAGCCAGGGAGCCTGTGTGCTCGTAGGTACGCCTTCCCTGTGCTGTCTGAGCTTCCTGGGTATCCTGACCTCAGCTCACGCAGCAGGCTTCTGCCACCTCAATGCACAGTGCACACTGTGATGCAGGACAAAGCCCACAGCCAGCTCGTTCAGCAAGACAGTGTCCCCGTCTGCTTCCCAGTGAGGCCACACACCTGTAAGGTGACATAAAGTGCCCCTCTAAACCTAGATATCTGTGGGGGGATGTGTGGGTGGGGAAGCTGAGACAAGGCCCTAACAGCCCAAGGCTGTTCTGACACAATGTGCCTTGCTGCTGTGTTGGTTGGGGACAGTTTTGAAACACAATGCTCTCCTTTCCCCTCTCATTTTCTTGCTATTGTTGAACTTTTTGTTCCTTTTCAGAGTCCAAAGAGGCGTTTCCCACTCTCCTGTTTCCTATGGACTCAAAGGCCTATTTCAAAAATAAATAGCAATCCGTTTCAGCAGTGAATGTTTAAGTTGCTGGGTTTACTGTACAACATATTTCCCATGTGAATGAGAAATGGAAATTTCTGGAAGGAATCTAAAGGGCTCCTGTCAGGAACAGCATATAAGATGCCTCTCTCCTGTCATGCCTCAGTTCCTGCTCCATTGGTACCAGCAGAGAGCACAGCCCTTGGACCTGGCCTCTGGCTTAGCTTTCCATTTCTGGGTCAGTAGTTGTGGGATCTCTCAATTCCTGTCCACTACCCCATCCCCACCTACTGCCTAGGCAGCAGAGGTGAACCCTTGGGTGAACTCAGAAGCCTGCTTTTCAGGGAGAATTCTGATAGAATTAACACGCGAATAATAACATGTTGAGATCAAGGTTGCAAGACAGGGCTAGTGGAGGCTAGAACAGCTACAGGTCACATATTGAAGTGAAGTACCCAGCCTTCTCTTCAGCTTCTTCCGAATGGGGATTGGCACCCTGTGCAGTGAGCAGCCCGCCTCCTTGTGTATTTCCACGTTCTCTTTTGTACATGAGCAGTTCTGAATGTTATTAGATAGCAACTCAGTCCTAAGGACAGTTCCCTCTAGTGGGAAAGTCATTGGCTGCATGGGGGTGCCCTTCAGAACGAGGGACATCATGGGCCAGAGACCCTAGAAAGGATACAGCCTAATGGCCCTCTACCTCCTCCTGCTTCTCTGAGGACCCCACCTGCTTAGGTTTCTTGGCTTTATGTTCTCTGGGCTTGCAGATCAACCAGAGTAGAAAGCGGTTGGTATTAAGTCGTGGGAGGCTCCATCCCATTCTCGTGGCCTTCAGTTCAATGACCGACTGATGCTCCGTAGGCTTTGAGTTGCCTATGAAGTACTTCTATCCAACATTCTTGTGATCTTAGGCATCCATCTCATTAAAACTCCAACAGACTGCCCATCTGGGGTCAGGGACAGCAGCAGTAACGCCCTGAAGATGGAGACAGGAAGCGGGCATCCAGTTCTCTCTTTACCACTCCTTGCCAAATCATTCGCAATTTTGGGGGGCTTGTGTGGTAGATTGGGAGCAAAGCTGCTGCCCTGCAGAACCCTGCATGGACATAGCGAAGCGCTATGGTTCCAAGCCATGGCTAATGATCCAAGCTGACATAGATGAGCGTGTCACTCTGTGTGAATGCAAGGCTCCACAAACAACAGTGTCTGCCTTTGAATGTCAAATCCTCTCTTTCTCAGGTGTAGAACCCTTTCTCATGAGGCCACTTCTTCTCCATGAAGCACTTCTTAAAAATACTTGGCCCGTGTCACTCCTCATACAACCATTTTCATTTTGTTTTGTTTAATTCTTTAATTTTAAGATGCAGTCAGGTGTTGCTCTAACTTTCAAAGTCGAAAACTCTGGAACTTTTGGGGTGCTGAGTTGATGCAAATATCTCAGCTCTGTAAAACTTGGGAGGCAGGAATGACCTCTGCTCTAAGCAACGGACCCACTCAGGCATCCTTAGCGAGCCCTGTGCAGCTCGCCTCGACTAGCTTTGGAAACAGCCAGGAGGGGAGCTTGTGACAGAAATGACTGGCATGGGAAGATGTCTGGGCGCAGTGATGTGGCCTGAGGCTGGGCCACCACTTCGCGGATGAACCGGAAAGCCCTACACAACAGAAAGTTCCACATGTGAGCAAGGACAAGGCTTCAAAGCCAATGGTTGCCTACCAGGGTGTGGGGAATACTTTGAGGTAGTCTCCAGGGGTATTCTTGGAATATGCTATTGGCAGTACTGTGACCAGAAGCCGTCCTGGAGGGAACTGTAACCCGGGGCAGTTAAATCCGGGTTGTGCTGGGTTGCAACCAGAACAGAACGCCCTCCTCCAGTCTCTCCCATTCTCCCCGTCACCACCATCTCCCTCATCTGATATCTTCTTGCCCTGGCCCCTGTCACTTCAAGATTCTTGATAAGGCACCAAGACAGCTGACATCACCTATAAGCCATGATAAAACAATCTACTCAATTCAACCTCTTTTTTCCTTAAGTTCTACACACACAGGGCTACACAGCAGAAGCCCCCAAAACTCGAGAGCAGAAAAGCACTGGTGTTCTGAAAACTCAGGAGCCTCTGTGGAGCCTGGAATCACCCTGTTGTCATCCTATAGCACAGTCGGCCCACAGGCACAGTGTGGGTCATCCTATTATAGCATGGTGGTCCCGCAGGCACAGTGCAGGTCAGCCTACAGCACTGTGGTCCCGCAGGCACAGTGTGGGTCAGCCTACAGCACGGCACAGTGCGGGGCAATGATAACTCATCCCTCTGTCTCTTCATGTTGAAGCTGAACTGGAGATGTAAGAAGGGAGCAGATGCTCTGTAGGCAGCTGACACGTCACATCTACTTAGAGACACATCTGGGCAAACAACGGCTTCACAGCCAATAAGCATCAACGCTATGGAGGCCGTGCCTCAAGTGAAGCTTTTCTGTTTCTTCTGTCATATCTGGTGTTGAGACTGTGAGTAGAAGCTAATGGCCACCTGTGTGTTTCTCTAGCTGTTTGGATCTCATGTTTAAAGCTAGTTGTGAGGAAGACCGAACACGTGGGTTCAGTTTTACGATGAGCCTATTAGCATTTCTGCCTTTGGAATTTCCTTATCGTCTGTCATTACTGCAGAGCCAATGGCTCTATTTTCAGAGGGTCTTTGCAAAGTGAATGAAGTGGACCTTGGAGCCTAGCTGGTGTCTGGCTTTGCCATGGCCTGGGAACATCATCAGAGGGGGATTTGGTGACCTTGTCAAGACCCTCCAGGCTGCTTTTGCTTTGATCTCTTTAATGTGCTCAATCCTATTGGGAGCCTGTGGGCAAAGCAAGAAGAGCAGATAGATGTATACGGTCCATGTTTGATATCTCATGATCATTGCAGTCTTACGATAGACAAGACCCAGACTGGACCTGAGACCCATGGGCGGCTGACGTAAAGGGGGAATGTGGTCCATATACACAACAGGATACTGTGAAGGCGTGGAAGAGTTAGTTGGATGGGTTATGTAAGGAGGAGAATGCAATCCATATACATAACCGCGAAGGCTTGGAAGAGTTAGTCCCACCGTGCATAGCAACACATTAACCCCAGAGTGATAAGCCAAGCTTAGCAAAGTAAATATTGCAGGATCTCAAACATGTAGTCTCTGTAAAAAGATATGCTCATATGGAGAACAGCAGGGAGGAGGGTAGGGAAGATGTGGGTCAGGGTGTGCAAAATGTGAATTAGACAGGCATAATAAATTCAAGAGTTCTGTCATACAGCGTAGTGACTAGAGTTACTAAAAATAGGGTATCCTGGAAAGCTGCTAAGGGGACAGATTAAAAGTCTTATGGCCATAAAAGGAGATAGGAACTGTGTGAGGTCACAGATATGCTAATTAACAGTTAGCCATATTAAAATGCAGGAGTTCCATGGTATGCACACATCTCAAAATGTCATATTACACATCATAAACAGATATCATTTTGATTTCCCAACCTTAAGCATGACAAAAATAGAATATGTATAATAAAAATCTTTTGATACATGAAAGCAATAGAAGAGAATGACTTGGTTCAAGTGTCAGTGTCCCCATGAAGCTTCACCTTTAATACAATAGAGACGAGGAATGAGTCTGTAGGCAGATGTTATGTGCTTTTGTCTCAGGCCTGGCGACAAGTCTGGAAACATCCCAACCTTGCCAAGCTTCTCTCACTTGACCCTAGAAAATGGGATAAGGCACGGCAGCCTGCACCATCGCTGCAAAAGGGAAAGGAGGAGCACGTGGTGGCGGGGACAGGTGACCAGTGTAGTCAAAGCAGGGCCACCTCCATTCTCACGCTTCTGACCACCCTTGGCCTTGCCCTGGCCCGTTGGGGAACCCCTTTTCCTTAGTCTAAGATTCTTTGAAGACAAGATCACTTGCCTCTTTCTTTGAGATGACTATCCCCCTTCTGTAGCTAACTTGTAGTTATTATGACAGGGAGTGAGAAAAAGCGCGAAGGTGCTAAGTCCCCCCCTCTTTCTAGAGCTGGAGAGCTATATGCGTCTGGAAGCAGTTCAGTTGTAGAATATCCATGTACCGGGCTTTCAGGAGTTAACCTTCCACTCCACAGTAGCCTCATCATACACAGTGTGCACAAGGCTGCCCCATGGTTGAAGGTTAGACCCCCATCTTGATGTGTATGATGGTTACTCTTGATTATAAGCTTGTGGGTGTTAGAATTACCTTGGATACAAACCTCTAGGCTTGTGTAAGAGAGTTTCTGATTGGGCTAATTGAAATGGGAAAACCCAGGCTAATGTGAGCAGGATCCTTCCATGGGGGTGGAAGAAGGGCATCCCCAGAATGAATGAGAAGGAGCATGCTGGCTGAGCACCAGCGTTCATCAGTCCCAGCTCCATGAGTGTAGTTGTGCTATAACTGGATGTCTCATGCTCCTGCCACCATGCCGCCTCAACCAAGATGGGCTGTCCCCTCCAACTGTGAGCCAAAGCAAACCTTCCCTAAGCTGCTCTTGGACAGTATTTTGTCACAACCTCACAAAAAGCAGCTAACACAGTGAGTCATCTCGCCACACGCCAAATGGGAACGAGGCCGCACTCTGCCACTCACACAGGCCCATGAGAGGGGGTGCAAGAGCAAGGGGAGCAGACATCTTCTCATTCAGGGTCCTCTTCCAGTCACACGTCACGGCATGGCTTTCTCCTCGTGCCCCACTTCATGCTCCCATCCCTTCATGCCTCTGTGTTTAATGGGTGCTGTCAGAAAGGCTACCAAGCAAATGTGTTTAGTGTCTTTGGGAATGGAAGTTATGAGTTAAGGCTTCTGCCAGATTCAATCTTGGTCTGGGCATGATTGGAAAATGTGTGTTGTGGCCATCTGTCTAGAATTGACTGGGTGGAACACAGAGATTGGCCACGTCTGAGACAGGGTGGCAATCACATTCCATGGAAGAAAAATGGCAGCAAGCCAAACATGGGTGCAGACACCCACAAATTGAACTGTTAGGAGCCTTCACCCTCACATTCGTACAGTAATGGGTTTTCTGCAAGAATGAGCAGAAGTGCCTTGTTTTTCCCCTGCATTCTTGGTGTAAGTCTCTATTTAAATACATGCATGCATTGTGTGCTCGCCATAGCGTCACCCAAGTTTGCCTTATCCCAATTGAGTCAATTTTTAGATTTTTATTTTCTAAGTTAAAAATTTGTTTTAATTTGGTTTTCTATTCTTTTAAAATTTGCTTGGAATATGATTTTTGCTACCGTTTAAGCCATTCCATTTGTTTCCCCTGTACCCCTTGTGTTGAGTTCCGAGCGGGGGCATGGTCATTCAGCACGACCATGTTTTGAAGTAGACACAGTGGTAGTGACAATAACTTTGGTACTAGGTGCCTCCTCCCTCAGAGATTGCCAGAAAGCGTTTACATCAATCAGTTGGCTCACACTTTACCCAGGGTGCGCTGAGGAGCAGAGCCTGAGGCTAGAATGAATAGTGCTGACTCTCCTTGGGAGCTCAAAGCTCAGGGTGGCTAAGGTGAAAAAGAAAGAGGAATCAAGGCAAGGAGAAATGCTAAGCAATCTCTAACATTCCTGCTGGCTGCAGCTTCGGGGGACTTAAAGAGGCGCAGCTGGCCTCCTAGCAGGGCATTTGTGTGGCACACATTAAGGGAAATGTGCGAAGGAAAAGAATCCACTGTGGTTCGCTTCTCAGAGAGAAGAGAAAGAAGTGATTTCTATTCCCAGATTCTTGCTGTCTGGTTACCGCGTGCCCCTGGGAGGGCGATACCCCACAGGCCAGACAGCAGCACCAGAGTTCTTTGCAAAGGCTAAGGAGACAAAGTCCCTCAGAGGCTGTGACAAGTCATTAAAATTTGCGAAGCAAGAGGACGGTCCCTGGTAGGCTGGGCTGTAGAGATGCTGTGGTACTTTTCCTGGAAATGCTTGCTCTTACTCTGCAAACAGACAGCAACAAGACCAAAGAAACCATGCCAGGCAAGCCTAGCTTGCCAAACTAAAGCATGCATCAGGGTTCTTTACAGGAATCAGCAGAGTGAGGGGACCCTCATGGGAGTGAGAGTTGGGGGTTGCTTATAGGAATGTGGAGAGAAGTTCCTCCCGGCAACATGGGGGCAGGGGCTCTCCCGACAGCATGGACCCTTTCCATCACACGCTCACAGTTTTGCTGCTGTACACTTCTGCTCTTTTACCGAATGTACCGCTCAAATCTATTTCAAGTAATTGCATTGAGAAAAGAAAAAGTGCATATAGGATGTTTATGACTGCGTATATTAAGGTGTCACACATGTTCTTGTCCAAAATGAGCCTTCAAGTCCTACCTAACCTTTCCCTGCATAGATATTGGCCTTTTGGCTCTTTATTAAACCAACGAGAGCTTCACCTTTTCACAGTGTACAAAAAGATGATTCCACAGCATCCTCCCCCATTCCACATATGTCTGTTGCCGACATTCATTAAAGTTGACCCTGTTGTGAGTCATTGCTTAGGTAGGCAAGCTGAAGGCCAGTGGTAGGAGGAACCCCAGAAAGAGTTCTTAATTCCTGAGAATCAGTAGTGCAATGGTAACTACAACTACCCTGAGAATGCTGACCCAACCGAGTCCAAGCCTCCCATCATGTGAAAATACTGAGAGCTTGATTATTTGCATCAAACTGAGGGTTTCGTTCCATTTGTGCAACTGAAATAAAATAAATTCGCATTTCTTTTTTACCTGTATTGAAAGGGGGAAAACTCTCTTCATATATTAGAGAGAAATTCAATGCTAGTTGCGCATACACATGCAGACAGCAGATATGGAGTGTTATTGTTGTCAGTCTCTGTATGATTGTTGAGGCTCCCAGTGTCTGCAGTGTGCTCTCCCGAAACACTCCCAGGCTTTGGATCCTGATCAAAGGTGCAATAACTAATGATTTATTAGGTGTGTGGATGCTATATGATTCATTCCATGACTTTCTATTGGCAGAGGAGGAGGTCCTATGCAAAGTTTATGGGAAAGTCATATACACATAGATAAGAAAGCTAAATTCCTGATTCTAGAAAACCATTTGCTTCTCAACAAGACAATCTTAAAAATCTGTGCTTTGGGTCTGTTTAGGCAGTGTCTTGATCACCTTGCTGCCCTGGTGAAGACGAACAACCTTTACCCCATTGATCTAGCATCCACAATGTCTGTCTTCACTCGGACTCTGAGACGAGTGTGTAAACTCATGCTGTCAGGCCTGCCTTTCAGACCATGGAGAGAGGTGTCCTGGCAGTGACAGGCTCCATTTCTCTCCGTCTCCTGCACCCTGGGTCAGTGTTTAGCCAAATGGGGAGCCTTTACAGAGACTAGGAAATTTTGTCTTGACCTTGTGTGACCTTGTGCCCTATGAAGACTTGGAATACTATTACTAAAAATGAGAGGGAATAAGTACTAGGGAGTGGTTGCCATTTGCAGCTCCATACAGAAGCAAGCAATTCTCAACAGAAATATAAATACTCAAGCAACTTTAAAAATAAACTCATTAGTTGTTCTTTAGAACATAAAATAAGATACGTCTCAATTGACAGAAATAAAGCATCGAGAAAATAGGGAGGAGGTTCTCTAGGGCACTTATTTGGGGTACAGGATGGGGCTAATTAGAACCACTTGGTACTAACCACAAAGATAAGCACATAACCCCTCTTTCTTAAAAGTGACACTCCTGCTTCCTACAGATAGAGTTCAGATGATGGAGCAAGCCGCTCAGTGGGATATCATCTGCCTTTAAAACAGTGGTCCTTATTGGGCATGTGTGAGATGCTTTCCTCTAGCCATTGTTGGCCTCTAAGCAGAAATTAGTAAAGATGGCAGATGTGTGCTGACCTGAAAGTCTCTGCTAAGACAGACCAGCATGCTCAGCCCAATTCAGATATGCTTTTAAAAATTAAATTCCATGCTGCTATTAGTGGAGGGGGGGTAGGCAGTGCAGAAGAAAGTCAGCGTATTTAAGGGTTGGGGAAGAAATGGGACACTTATTCTGGCTTTATATAATTTTGTGTGTGTGCATGGGTACATGTATACATGTCATGGTACATGTGTGGAGGTCAGAGGACCTCAGAGGTCAAGAAATGTTCCACCTTCCAAATTCTTGAAGACAGAATCTGTTGTTTGCCACAGTGTCCTCCATGCTCATTGGCCCATGAGCTTCCGGAGGTGCTCCCATCTCTGCCTCCCGTCTCTCCAGTGCACTGGGATGACAGACTTGTGATAGTGAACTGTTGTAGGAGGGGCCGCTTGTTTGTTTCCCAGCCACCCAGACTCCCGTAATAATCACACAGAAACTATATTATTTAAATCACTCCTTGTCCCATTAGCTCTAGCTTCTTATTGGCTAACTCTTACATATTAATTTAACCCATTTCTAGTAATTCTGTGTATCTCCATATCAGTGGACCCACTGTGCATGGATTCTGGGGGTCTACACTTAGATATTCCTGCTGGTGCTACAAGTGTTTCATCCACTGAGCAATCTCCCCAACCCTATAATCTATTGCAATTTATTTGAGGCCCTAATTCAATACACAGCACACACAAAACAAAGTTAATATTTAAAACAATGAAAACCTAATTTTTTTACATTTACCACCATTTAATGCTGCTAACTTTTAGAGGGTTTTATGTGTATAATTTTTATCACCACAAGGTAGGTGTAGCTGTCTCACCAAAGTAGAAACATGCATTTATGAATTCTATTAATTTTTAACCAGCATTGTGTTAGGATCATGTTCTTAAGGCATTTTTGCTTCAGAACTTTATTTCAACATTTCCCTCAGCATAGATATTAACACTTCCTACTCTCAGAAATTAACTTGGGAACTGTCTGTGTGGACACATGAGTTTAACTGCTGTGAATCTGCCCCACTGTTGATTGTCTCCACATCATTTTTAAAGGGTTTCCCGCCTGCAATTCTACGCTTTATTTATCCCCATTGTTTTTCACCATTTGAGTGAACAATCAAGGACTCTGAGATGAACTCTCCATTCATAACAGAGCTTGGGCCATAGTATTTGAGTGGAGTGTAGATTTTTAAGAACTTTCCACCAGCTAGCTGAGGGCACTGGTACAGTGATGGAAATAGAAGCTCCTGATTAAACACCTTCCAACCATAAGCAGAGTGCTCAACAAATAGCATTAGAGCAGGAACACCCACTTCCTTCAGCTCCCCACTCCCTCCTGTGTTGTTCCAGGGCCTGACCTGTTTCCTCCCCTGTACCCAGCATTGGAGCCTATCCCAGCTGACTGTAGATCCCTGGGTGTCTTTGCCTTTGGGCTCTACAGCGCCATCTAGTCAGTCACCTGGCAGGTGACACACCTCTACAGTTTTGTCCTGAAGAAAATGGTTTTCCTTCCTCTCTCATAATCTTTCTGCTGACTGAACGCTACTTGAAAGTGGATGAGATATCCATTCTCTCCCATTTTTCCTTGAACTTGAATGTCTATCAACAAGACCCCAATACGGTACCCGGATTCGGAGGAGGGAGGGTTAGTCAGGAGGAGTCAGTCATTGCCCCATTGATGTGGCAAAGTCCCCTGAAGCAGCTGAATGAAGCAAGGGCTGTTGTTGACTCACAGTTTAGGGGCGATCCATCACACCAGGGGGCCAGAGCAGCTCTGCTGTGCTGAGAATGGGGAAGCTGGTCACATGCACTTTCGGTCGGGAAACAGCACAGGGCTCCACTCGGCTTTCTGTTCAGCCAGCGACCCCAGAGAACAAGGTGGTGGGATCGGATCCGCCTACAGGGTTCTTCCCTCCTTGCCTAACTCTCTGAAAACACCCCACAGGCATGCTCAGGGTTTGTCTTCCATCAATTGACTATCAAGGCCAACTGCCACATTAGTTCTACACCCCCTGGGTACGCTTGGGGAGATACACCCCTAAGTGCCCACAAATTAGATCCTCTTCAGACGGACAGGTGAGCTGAGGTGAGCTGAAATCTGTCAATGCACAGAACTCATGAGTTCTCCTCCTGTTTGTTTCCTTCAGAAGTGATGATGTGGGAATGGAAGGACACACTGGTGTGCTTTCAGATTAATTTTCCTTCAGGGAAAAAAATTAAAGAATGGGTGGAGCTCATTGGCTCAGCAGTTAATGGACCTGGGTGCTCTTCCAGAGGTCCTGAGTTTAATTCCCAGTGCCCACATGGTGGCTCACAAGCATGCATTATGAGATCTGCTGCTTTCTTCTGGCTTGCAGGCACACATGCAGGTGGAACACTGTATACATAATAAATAAATAAATCTTTAAAATAATTTTCCTTCAGTGCACTGAGGACACGTTTCAAAGATAGAAATGATCAGATCTTCTGACCCAGTCTCCCGGATGAACGAAAGCAGAAATGACAACAAAACAGACCCACACTGAAGGTTGTGTGTGCAAGTGCGCACTTATACGTGCGTGCAACGTAAGTTTGTGTGTGAAAATAATAAAAGCCCCAGACCAAGACTACAGTTACTTGTTTCAGAGAGGGAAAAAAAATCTAACCCAAGAGCCCCAAGGGTTTGGCTTGGATCTGTGAATCAAGGTGTGCATGGCTACAGGCCGCCACTCTCAGACATCAACCACCATGAACAAAATGCCTCTTCCAGTTACTTACAGAAACAGGTGAAGGACCAGACTTGCCCCCAGCCCGTCGTGTTTGCTGCTTTCTTATCTGGAAGAAACCCAGACAAACAAATGCATCCACTGAGGTGGTGAGATGCGAGGGGCGGGGGCAGGGTGGTTAAAAGTCCAGAGTCCAGGAGGGGCCCTAGGCCAGGCAGGCCCATTGGACCCTCTGCCTGCTGAGCCTGTGCTTTCACGGGAGCTCATCTGATGCGCTAAACAGAGGACAGTGAGGAAAGAAGGATAAAGACAAGCTTCAAAATTAAACTAGGCACTGGGGTGGAGTCCAGCGCTAGGATGCTTCGCGTTTGCAAAGCCCTAGGTTCCATATCCAGTACCATCCGAAGAAATAAACAGTGATTCGATCTTTCTGATTGAAAATTATTGAAGCTGTTTGAGTTTGTCTTTCTTATCCTTGGAAGCAATGTGCATGCCTACTAGAGGCTCTGACAAGCTGGGGTCTTAAAGAATTACCTTTTGTCTATGGCATAGGCAGAACACTGGCCCCATAAGCTTCGAGTAAAGATGATGTGTGATCTTCTGAATTGAAGCCAGTGAAGCCTCCGTAGCTAAAAGCTCTCTGGAGATTGGCGTGTCTGTGCTGCTCCTGTCATGGCTCCTATTTTACAGGACAGGGTTATTGCCCCTCCTCCTTTGACTGCACACATGTGCAGACCCTCAAATTTTTCCATTTTACTTGTCTAGAGTTCACACATGAACGCTTTGGGCTTGTATTGTTATGCTATATTGAATTCTGTTGGTTTTGTCTTTTAGGGAATGATTTTCTGTTGCTATTTATTGTGTTTCTAGCTATAAGTACAACAAAATAAAAATTGGAATTAGAAAACAACTTTATAATACCCCACAATTCTTCAGTGATGTTGGCACTTTAATGTTTGCTCCTGGTTGCTTAGAGACGTTATCTCCTTCTCCTGAAACATTTCTGTTATCCAGCTGGTTCACGGGGTCTCCAGTCTTTTTCTCCTCTTAGACTCCTTACAGCTAAGGCCCTGGTTCTTCATGTTGCCTTGAAAGAAGCTGCATCCCATTAGAACTCATCCACCTTTTAAAAGGGCAAATGCAAGAGCAATATGAAATCGCCTGTGAGGGTTCTTGCAAGCTGGCAGACAAAGGCATATCTTTTTGAAGTACTTTGTAACTGTAATAATTTTTGTGTTAAAGAGCTCCAACATCCACAGCCACTGGACTGGTTCTGAACACATTAATTTTTCTTGTCTTAAGATCTGGGGATACACTAGAACAATTGATTTCTCAGCGGGGTTCTTATCTAAACAAGATCTGTCTTCATATCTTTCTCAATTTAGCAGAATGCTCTTGCAGTAGATCTGGGCATTATCTGCTTCTAGCTGTTCTTCACAGAGGAAGAAAACAAAGACAAGAATATGCATGAGTGAGTATGTATTACAGGCAGCACCTCCGACAGCGAAATCACTGTACCACACAATAGCTCTATGCAAATGGTATGCCCCAGAAGCCATTTTATGTTAGATCTTGCCTCAGCTTTTTAAAGCTATCTGCATTGGCAGTCTCCATAGGATGTGCTCTGAGAGTACAGTCATGGAGAAGTTGCATATGCATACACATAACATCGAAAACCCTTGAAATAATAATTTCAACCAGGAAGTAGGAAGTTGTGGTAGACTCCTCCCTACTATGGCAAAAACCTGAACAAGACAGATTGGGGGAGATGTTTACTTTGATTCCTGGTTTCTGGGGTTTCAGTTCATTGTGGGGGGCAGGGTGTGTCAAAGCAAAGAGTCTCACATCACGGTGGCCTGAAATCAGACAAAGGATCAGACAAAGGAGATGCTGGGCTAGCTGGCTTCTCCTTTTATTCTCTCCGGGGCCCTACATGTGGATGGCATCATCAATACTCAGAGTGGGTTATCCTCCCCTAGTCAATACTGCCTGTAAAAATCCCTCAGAGACACCCCTATCAGTATTCTAGGTACTCTACTTCTTGGTCCATTTAAATTGACACTCCCTATCAGTAGTCTAGGTAGTCCTCGGTCCAATCAAACTGACATGCCCCTATCAGTGTTCTAGGTACTCCTTAGTCCAACCAAACTGACATGCCCCTATCAGTGTTCTAGGTACTCCTTAGTCCAACCAAACTGACATGCCCCTATCAGTGTTCTAGGTAGTCCTCAGTCCAGTTAAGTTGACATGCTCCTATCAGTGTTCTAGTACTCCATAATCCAGTTAAGCTAACATGCCCTTACCACTGTTCTAGGTATTCCTCTGTCCAATCAAGCTGACACTCCCTATCAGTGTTCTAGGTACTCCTCAGTCCAATCAAGCTGACACTCCCTATCAGTGTTCTAGGTACTCCTTGGTCCAATCAAGCTGACATGCCACTATCAGTGTTCTAGGTACTCCTTGGTCCAATCAAGGTGGCATGCCACTATCAGTGTTCTAGGTACTCTTAAGTCCAATCAAACTGACATGCCGCTATGAGTGTTTTAGGTACTCCCACTCCTCAGTTCAATCAAACTGACAGCCATAACTGACCATCACAAAAAACATTATGAATATCTCTTCTGAGATACATTTTTTCTCTCATTCAGAGATAATGGAGTTTTTGTTTCATCATTATATACAACAGTTATTTTGTTATGATTTACCATTATTTATTGCAATTTGTTACCATTACTATTACAATTATTTGCCAGTGTCTGTGTAGTTGTATAAAAGACATACAAGGATATCATCTGGAGTGTTATTAATGAACAATATTGCCATAATGAGTAAATAGTAAACAGGACTAAATTCTATGTTTTACATTTGATTTTATGAAAGTAAAGAACCTTATTTTATTGTTTCTAATATTGATGTCATATTGTAATGTTTATAATCAAATTCTTCAGAAGCAAATAGGTTATGTTTGAGTTCAGCCTATCACTTATCTTTGAAAATAAATAAACTATGGTAATGTCAAATAAATATCTTCCAAGATTGAAACCACTGGAAGGAACTTAATAATCCATAACTCCTTCCATTCCCATGGTTTCACATTTTTATTCTGCAAAGTCCCTTTATTAACAGTGGCTCCCAATATCCTCATCTCTACACTCTGGAGGTATTATACAAGCCTAACTACAGATCCATGCATATGACTTATGAAAGCTATGGACGCAACATCTTTGCTTATGAGTCTGTGTATATATTTCAGTATGTGTGTGTATGTCTCTTCCATGTGTGTGCAAGTGCTCTTATATGTGCATATGTACACATACATGTTTTCATGTGGAGACCTCAGAACAACCTGAGCTGTCATCCTTCAGGTGTCATTGACTTAGGGTTTTTGAATAGGGGTCTCTCCTTGGCCTAAAACTGTCCAGGTAAGCTAAGTTGGCTGACCAGTGCCCCCACCACCACCCCCAGGGGACGATCTACCTGTCTCTACCTACCTAGAACTGGGATTACAAATGAGTTCCACCACACCCAGATGATTCTCTCTCTCTCTCTCTCTCTCTCTCTCTCTCTCTCTCTCTCTCTCCCTCCCTCCCTCTCCCTCTCTCTTTTTGTTCTGGGGATTGAATTTAGGTTCTCATGCTTGCATGGAAAGCACTTTACATGGAGCCATGCTCCCAGCCCTTCCGTCTCATCTTTAATTTGTGGGGAATTCAGGACCTGGGTAACAGAAACCAAGAGCACGATCATCTGTTTCTTTCTGTGTTAAACATTTGCACATATCTGCCTTTAGTTGGTTCACGTGTTCTTGCTGGTGAGGCCGCAGTTTATGTCTCTTCTTTAGAGACATGCTCTGCCTCAGTCACCCCGGGCTGAGTTGCCTCCAGTCATTTCTCCTGGCACCAGATCAGCCTCCATGAAAGCAGTGGTGATCTCTCACCCCTGTATTCTCACAGGAGCAGGCACTTGGTGACTTTACAATCCGTGTGTGGCAATACAGGCAGGACGTTGATGCTGGCTCACAGAGCGGGTAGAAACATAGTAAAGCAAAGTTGAGAATCACAGCAATGCGTTCGAAAGGTAAACATTTCAGTAAGAGGAGAGCAGTGCATGCAGATGAGGGAATAGGGATCAAGCTTCTAGAAAAGTCTGGGCTTGAGATAACACTGAGAGTTTTCAAAAAAGAAAAAGAAAAAAATGAAGGGAGGAGAGATCTCACACATAGGGTCGGGAGGTGATGGGAAAATGCACAGGAGTTGGCCCCAGTGGAACAGGGGATGGATGAATGGAGAGAAGAGATGTGCAGAGATTAAACAACAGCGAGCTGAGCCTGAAGACTCTGGCCAAGGGCCAGTGAGCAGCAAAGCTGCTCTGACTGGACTGGGGAGCATAGAGCTGCTCTGACTGGACTGGGGAGCACTGAGCTGCTCTGACTGGACTGGGGAGCATAGAGCTGCTCTGACTGGACTGGGGGAGCACTGAGCTGCTCTGACTGGGGGAGCACTGAGCTGCTCTGACTGGGGGAGCACTGAGCTGCTCTGACTGGACGGGGGAGCACTGAGCTGCTCTGACTGGACGGGGGAGCACTGAGCTGCTCTGACTGGACGGGGGAGCACTGAGCTGCTCTGACTGGACGGGGGAGCACTGAGCTGCTCTGACTGGACTGGGGGAGCACTGAGCTGCTCTGAATGCATAGGATGCTGAGCCATGCTGACTGTATTAGGGTGCTGAGATGTGCTGATTGGATTAGGGTGAGCTGAGGGTTGAAGTTGGAAGTGGCATATGAAGATGGCAACCCAAGTGCTGCAGGGATTCTGGCTGCTGCACTGCATCAAGGCCTTTTAAACCCACATTTGCCTACTCCGGGCAAGCACCACTTTTTGTTCCCTTGCATTTCTCATCAACTATCTCATTGTTCCTATTTTGTTGGCGCTTTCAAAATTTATCATATAAATATCCAGGGGGGAAATGTCTGAAATAGAAAAGGTGGTCACTTGCTACTTGAACTTATCCTGTTTCCTTTCATGATAGCACACAGAGCACGTTAGCATATCCATGGCAATATACTTAATTTGATGGGAGAATTTTAAACAAACCCCTGGGTAGCAATGAGAAAATGTCACAGGATGTATAAAACCAAGCTGCTGCCTGGGAATAAAACTGCTCTATAACAACAGGGGAGTCCTCGGTGTCACAGACCATGAGGAGGGGATCTGGCTCCAGAACAAACGCTGAGACTGGAAATTCTCTTAAACTTAATAACGTTTGGTGCCACCGAAGGGAAATGGAATCACTGAATAAAGATTTAAGATGAAAAAGCACTTTTCGGCAGGGGTTGCTCTGCCTGAATGTAGAGTGTTTCCCAAAGGCCCACATGCTGAAGACTCGGCCTTCAGCCTGGTACTGCGGAAGGGAGGTGGATATTAAAAAGTAGGGCCAGGGAGAGGATGCTTGGAAACTCAAAATGTGACCCTTGTGGGGAAACTGAGGCCTTTTCTCCCCCTCTTCTCACTACCTAATTGTTGTTGGGAGACTGCTTGTTGGTTCACGGCTCCTCAGCCCCAAAATAATCACACAGAAACTGTATTAATTAAATCACTGCTTGGCCCATTAGATCTAGCCTCTTATTGGCTATCTCTTACATATGAATTTAACCCATTTCTATTAATCTGTGTATTGCCACGAGATCATAGCCTTCCAGCACATCTGTCTCCAGCACAGAGGTGACTCCATGGCTTCTCTCTGACTCTGCCTTCCTTCTCCCAGCATTCAGTTTAGTTTTTTCCACCTACCTAAGTTCTGCCCTATCAACAGACCAAGGCAGTTTCTTTATTCACCAATGGTATTCACAGCATACAAAGGAGAATCCCATATCACCTGATTCCCATAAGGCCTACAGGCTCCATATGCTACATGGTACTTCAATGGTGTATTGCGCACCAAAATCTCAAAGCAACACAGCTATTCGGCCATGGATTAAAACCTCAAAGACTGTGATCCCAAATAAACCTTTCTTTGTAAGTTTAGTTCAGGTGTTTGTTATAGTAAGGGAAAGCCAACTGATACAATGATAGGAAGGTTATAGTTTCTCGGTCATTCCTAACATCTTTATACCATTTTTTGTCTTTTTTTTTTTTTTGAGACAGGGTTTCTCTGTGGTTTTGGAGCCTGGCCTGGAACTAGCTCTTGTAGACCAGGCTGGTCTCAAACTCACAGAGATCCACCTGCCTCTGCCTCCCAAGTGCTAGGATTAAAGGCGTGCGCCACCACCGCCCGGCCCTTTATACCATTTTTTGTGTACTATTTTACTAACATCCATCATATAAGTTTGTTCTGTGTCTTTTGTGTGTATATCCCAATTGCACAGAGATACACACTGTCTTAGGACAAGCCAGTCATCTCCAAACTTATCCCTTTGGTCAACCTTGCCACATTGTGAGACAAATATTCGTCTTCTCCCCTTGAGGACTATGGCTTGGTGAGGGGACTGGCCATCACTGTTCACTGCAAGCAATACTTGGCTTGTAGTGGCTGTTCTATAGTATTGGCAGAGTGGACAAATGAAAAATATGGATGTAAGGAACTTGTACCTTGGGTTCCTTGTCTGTACTGAAATATTGTAGCACTAATCACCTCAAAGTGACCAGATGATTTCTTTTGTGTGTGTGCAACAAACCAGATGAGGTGAAATAGTCTGAATGAGATCAGGAAACAGAAAGAAATTGGAAGGGATAGTTAATGAGCTTCCCAGCTCCACTGGGGTCTTAATGGGACTCTGGTTCCAAGCAGAATAATGGGCAAAGGAACTTTCTTTGGGCTTTTTAAACTTGGCTGCTGGAAGGAATTTGGAAGGTCATTCAACTGTTGAAGATTATTTTAATTTCTGAAAGTTGAGTCTATCAATTAGTATCTTGGATCAAGGGGCTCTCCAGTGCTGGCCACTGCTCACTCGGCTAACTCAAGTAATGAACTCCTGTGACACACGTGTGCCAACGTGACATCTCCAGCTCTCTCTCCTGTGACACACGTGTGCCAACGTGACATCTCCAGCTCTCTGGCGCCCTGGCACTATCTTAGAGATTTCTTGGTCAGCGGTGCACTTAGGCCATTGGTAGATGTGCTGAATCCAGAATGCTAACCAAGCTGCATTAGATTTCCAATACCTCCGTACTTTGTTGTTTTATGAGCCAACTCTAACGAAAGGAGATTTAAAGCGACCGCTAAGGGAATAAATCCAGTTATTTAGGAACGTCCCTTTTTCTCCTCTAATTATTTTTGTCTAATCAAACACTTCACTAAATTCCCAAGAGTTCTTCATGAACTCAGCGTTCACTGAGAGATGCGAAAGATTGCTAACTGGGGCATAACGTCTACATGACCGCTGCCCACACCAAGCATACTGTAGAAACAACACATGCTTTCCAAGGGTCAGTGTCAGCTAAATTGAAAGACTCTCTCCCACAAGCGAGACGTGCTTACTTTTATTTCCTTAAGGATTTCATACTTGCATTTTTAGTTTTCTATCCTAATCTACTATGTTTTTCAGGTGATTGTGCTACATATCTGGTATACTACACATGGACGTATATGATTCTGTAACTGTACTATGCATGGGGCAATGGAGAGATGAGCAGCGCCATCTGCTCTGGCCCTCGGGACTCTACATCCTTACTCTCGGATCCTCTTCCACCATTTACCCTCGCACAGCGTCTTCTAGGACCTGTTAAACATGGCTTCCTCCTCCTCTGAGTCTGTATTAGATATTGATACATTTAAAAATCACTCCACAGCTGAATGACCGGTGAACAGAATGAATCTGGTCTTGTACAGTTTCCGAGGTTCAGGAGTTTGAGCAGACTGGGCCAGATGATTCCTGGGTAGCATGTAAAGTTATAGTCAAGAGGCCAGCCAGGGACAGAGTCACGTCTGGGATTGCCTTGAGTCAGAAGGTTGGCTTTAGGGATTGTGGATGACAGCACAGTCATCGTTGGCTGTTGCCAAGAGACCCTGGTGCTTGTCACACGGAGTGCTCCATCGGGCTGCTCGAGTATCCCCACCACCTGGGATGTTTGTTGTTCTCAAACCTGACATGGAGGAGAGAGCAAACAGCAGCCAGCCACACTTGTGAGAGCGTGAAGTCATAGGCGCTTTTGTTCATTTTTCTTGTTTTATGAGAAAAGCCCCTTTCGATGTGGAATGGAAAGGAATTAGGGATGGTTCCTTCTAAAGCACCGTAGGAACTGCTTACCATTCAGACTGCTGAGATTTCCTACGACTCTAATAAAACTCGGTGTTCTGCCCTGTGTTAAGATGCTTGTGTCCCTCCTCTGGGCACTCTACAGACTGTGTGACCTTGAGACTCTTTGCACTTGCTCCTCATTATTGTGCCACTTCAAGTTTCCGACGCACGGATTTCAACGCCCGTCACCTCCACTGAGCATCTGGGACCACATCTTGTGCTTTAGCCAGATGGATGGAGTTCCCGGGCCGGGACAGATGAAGAAACAGAGAAAGGATGGGGCAGTGATGGAGGAAACGTGGGGTAGACTGGATTAAAGTACACAAACTACTGGATATATACTCAAACACCATGGCATTTTGGTAGATACTAGAGAACAGGGTTTCCAAGTGAGCAACACCACACAATGATAGCCTTCCCGCTTTGGCTAATTTATGGAATGGCTTACCGTAGATTTCATTCTACTGAATTTCCTTCAGTTGTGCTGAATATTGTGAGAAAGAATGGCCTGCATATCATTCCTGTAACAAAACAGGGAGTCGGGGCTTACAAATAACTCTGCAGTAATGTCAAATAACATGTTTGCAATTATTTTTACATAATGTTGAGAACTTTATTTAACCTTTAGTTAACTACTCTGTCACCTGACTCAGGGGTAAAATCATTTCTAGATTGATCAAGTGACATTTATGTATAATTTGATCAAAGGGCACAGAAGAACATCGGGACCCATGAGAAATAAGTCCAGGCTTCAAAATTGCTACTCACGCCCATCTTTTGTTCCCGTTACTCAGTCCAGCTTCTAAGAAAGTCAGGCCAGAATTCTGAAAATAGCTCCAAGAAGTCCCCAGTACTTTAAACTTTCTCAAAGTTAAACTCATTAGAACTCCCATAGAAGGTTCAGAAACTGGCTCCATCTGTTTGGACTGTCTTGTCAGAAAACTGAAGCCAGGCAATTTATGATCAATAGGAATTTATTTCTAAAAGTTCTTGAAGCTGTGAGGTCCGAGAGCTACTAGGAGACTTGGTGTCTGTCTCCCCCACGGTGCGTCTCTGCCTTGCGTGGTAGAAGGAGTGAGGGGCTCCTTGAGGCCCCCTTCACCACCACGCTAACACTAAAAAGTGTTTAAGAAGAATTTATGTGCTGACACTCGTGGATGGCAGAGCGTAGCAGACTGGTTTGATTTTACAGACTGGTTTTGCTTCCTAGAGTCACGTTTGAAGCTCCCCTTTAGGCGTGTTCTCTACAGGAAACGTTACACATGTTCTCAGAGTCTCACCAGTACCTGTCTGTGCTGATAGCAGGTTAGCAGTCTGAGGCTTGATCTACCATAGCACCCCCACCATCATAGCTGAAAGCATCCTCTCGTTGCCTACCTGTGCAGGTGAAGGTGAAATGCAGCTGCTGCATAAACCACACTTGGCATGCATGAGTGCACATGAAGTAGGTGAGGTTTGAGAGAAGGAAGTAGCGTGTAGTCCTTAGAAGGAAACTTGTTGGCAGGGCAAAAGTTAACTGCGGCCCTGGAGGTAGGAATCAGACCAGAAGCGGATGTAGCATGTTCAAGGAGGACGCTCATCATCGCACTCAGACACATCTAGGGACTCATGCTCAGTGTAAGCTGACTGTGGATTTTAACACAACAAGGGGGTGCTTTTCCACTTTCTGTGTTAGGTGCTGCTTTGAAATAAGTGAGATAACAGAATCATTTAAGCCTTGTAGTTGTTAAGAAATTATCTGCTATAATGCTCATACTTAATTTTAATATTTTTTTTCTAGGAAAAGGACTTTTCTTTAAAAAAAATGCAAAAAAGCAGATCTTGTAAAGCTAAGAACTGGGTGTGAAGGAACATGTTTGTATTCTGTCTTTACATAGGCATAGGCTTATCTAAATTGACTGCAAGGCAATTTCACTATTGAAATTGGCTTGGGAATGGTCTCAAATTAATACAATCAATTTGTCCACTTCTTCCCATAAACACATGGGTTCATTTGTCAGCAAAATAATATGGCTTTCTAGGAGATTTATCTTCTTATAAAGTCATTTATAAACTTTCTAACTGTATTAGTTACTTCTGTATTAGTTTGATCGAATACTAGGACTAAGAACAGCGTGAGGATGACAGAGTTTATTTCGGTGTGTGGTTCCGTAGGGATAGAGTCCGTCATGATGAGGAAAACATGGTCTGGAAGTAGGAGCAGGAACTGGGTGGTCACGTTTTTGTCTGCACATAGAAAGGGCAAGATAGAGAACACAAAGTAGGTCGAAGTTATAATTCCTCATAGACTGCCCACAGTGACTGATTTCCTCTAACAAGGCTCCACCTCCTAAAGGTTCCATGACCTCCCCAAACAGTGCCACAAACTAGGGACAAAGTGTTCATGGGCCTTTGGGGGCATCTTTCCTTCCAACCATGACACAAGGTAATCCAAAATTTTCAGGATTTATATATATTGATTTATTATTAATTCTATAACCACAATTTGAGAAATTGAATATTTTCATAAGATGAAGGTTATGAAACCGGAAAAAAAATCCTGTTGGTTATTCTCCTGCTTCTAATTTCCCTCTTTCTGTTTGACTGGCTGTTGGGCATAGCTTTTTTGGTTCAATGGCCATTTTCCTTTTGACTTTGTCAAGTTCTGGTATTATATATTATTATAACTACATTCAAGAGGCAATGTAAAAGTCTACTTCTGTGGGAACAGCAGTGTAACGTAAAGGCAGTATCTATTGCACAGAGGGCACAGTGGATAAGGAGAAAGAATGTGTCCCCATGCTGTGTGGTCAGTGTGCAATCAGGGAGGAGTCAGAGAACGTAGAAACCAGGGCTGTCTGCATTATCTCCTTTACAGATGTGAGGAGTGAGCAGGTTCATTGGAAATCAGAGCAAACTTCTAGCAAAAGATGATGTTTAATCTCGGGTTTAAACAACTGTTTAATAAACCTAATGACATTAAATATGAATTAGCACAGTCATTGTTCTGAATAGCTAAGGGAGTGCCCCAGTGTAGGGTATCACCCTGGAACTGAGGTTGGACAGCTGCAGTATTGGAACAGAACATGCCCAAAGCAACACTATTGTAAAATTCTATCCACCATGGAGGTCCCATAGGTGGAGTGGCATTTCATCTGTATTTTAATAAATAAAGCTTGTCTGAAGATCAGAGAGTAAAGCAGCCCCACTGGTCAGTCTTACAGACCAGGCAGTAGTAACATCCACCTTTAATCCCTGTAGCCACACTAGTTGCCATGGAAACCTGGCGATGCATGCCTTTAATCCCAGCCCTAGAGAGAATTATAAAATGGGAGGAGACAGTTCTCAGTCTCATTCTGAGATTCCTGCAGGCAGAACTGCCATTTTGGACTGAGGTTGCAGTTAGAGCCAGTGACTGAGTGCTTTGCTTTCCTGGTCTTCAGGTTGAACCCCAATATCTATCTCTGAGTTTTTGTTGATCATGCTTTCCATAGGAGCGTCTTCTTTGTCTGTGCAGGAGCCCTGTCCTGGTCTTCCAGTGTAACCACCGCCACGTGATCTGCTTGGACTGCTTCCACTTGTACTGTGTCACCAGACTCAACGACCGGCAGTTTGTCCATGATGCTCAGTTTGGCTACTCCCTGCCGTGTGTGGGTAAGACGAGCTCTTTATTCGTTCTTATCACTTAATACTAATAAATAACAGGAGAGCTGTTGAGATAAACTGTTTGAGTTATGCCTGATCCTGGCCCAAGAGTTGAAAGCTTAAACATGGTCAATGCCAAGAAAGAAACTTTAGCAGGTAAATCCCAGGAGACGCAGAACTCCAGGGAACTGTGCTACACTAGACTATGTGCGCCGCGCTTAAAAGCACTGAAAATAAACTTGGAAACTATTCACCCAAGCTATTAAATATGCCTATGGGTTTGGATAATGAATTCTGGATTTGTTACTCTGTACACAGAGTGGTTTTGTCCAGATGTTTCCGTAGGAGAGTCTTTCACCAGTGGATTTGGTGTCGATCGTCTCTTGTGCTTGTTGTCTATATATTCATTTCCGTGTCTGCCCAGTCCTTTGTTTTCTTCTGTTTTTTAAACTGGGTTACTTGACGTTTTGTTGTTTAACTGTGAGTTTCTTGAGTAGGAAGGGCCCTTGCTTAAGCCTGGTGACTTGAGTTTCATCCCAGAGCCTGTAATGTTAGGAGAGAACCAACTCCAAGTTGCCTTTGACCTGTATGCACTCAGTCATGACACACATGCACGTACAGTCATAATAAACGGAATTTTAAGATAGCTCGATACTGGATTTTACAATTTGTTGTTATCGTTTGTCCTCTTCTATGATATATCTGTTTACCAACAATTTTGGCCAAGTGGAATTTCTTGATGTCTTCTGTTATTTTCGTGTCAAATGTTACTCGTTGCCATATCTGAGATAATGGTAATTCTATGATTTTCTTGAATGGTTGACCTCTTCTATTAAGTTACCAATGCATTTTGAGTTACTTTTTGTGTATTTAGCATGGTTGGTGTCCCTGGATTGCCACATATATGGTATAATAGCTATAAAGAGATTGAATTGCCCCACTGATTAGAATATTGTCACTAAACACTTAGACACCGTGGCACTTGACTCAATGGTTAAGTTTGCGTTTTGATTTATTTTCTTCTTGGCTTTAGTGTGAATCTTAGCAGACATATCTGTGCCTCTGAATGACACAGATCCAAACAGAGAGTCTAATGCAGTGTTGACTCTGCACGTCATGCTGTTCATTCTTTAACGTATTTTATTTGTCGTCAGTCATGAAATGAGGCTTTATCGCAGTTTACATATAGGTGTATCAATATATAGATTAAAATGAACTGAAACATATCCTGTTTTTATATTTTTTAACAAAAGCATCAAAACCCAGAAAATCATTTGCGAATCATCACTCTCCTTCCTTTCCATGTGTGTGGGGATGGTGCAGGCAGTGCACATGTGGAGGCCAGAGGGCAGCTTAAGGGGCGTTTTCTCTCTCTCCACCACGTGGGCTGCAGGGATTTCAGGCACCTTTACCTGCAGAGTCATCTCACTGACCCCAGGAGCCTTAACAAAATCATTTTGTACTGGAAATCATTTTCCTCACTAAGTCTCCGACTGTGCAAATATTTCTTAAGTACCATTTTTAAGAACGTTTCATCTCAAGCTAAGTTTAGAGAGTAGTGCATTCCCTCATGTTTCTGAAATGCCAGCCTGGAATTGTGGGAAACTTCAGACATGCAGAAACAAAGAACAGAATTATAGTGGGACTCAACGGACCTTCTGCTCACGCAGTACACAGGGTGGCACCTTCTCCCTGGGGCCCTCGCACAACACCTGGAACCAGCCATTTCTGCAGAAACTCTGGGCCCCACCAGTAGAGGCTGTGTTTGGAGGTCAGAGTCTGAGCTCTCCAGGGACACATTCGCCCTTGGGTTTCTCCCTATCTTAGCCTAGCTAAAGAAAAGCTAGAAAACATAATTTTTAAGATACAAATTGCAATGTTAGTTCATAAGAGACTGTTCCGGCTCAGATACAGGCTTGCAGAATTTTACTAAAATTCACCAATATTGCAAAGATAGTTCATTTTTCTCTCGGCCATAATAATAATGATCCCTCTTATTGAGTGACAGCTGGGTCACTATGCAAGTGCACTCTCTTCAGAACCTTGCCTTTTCCTCAATACTGGGCATCATTATACCATAGCGATCCCCCCTATATAAGACAGACTCCCTCCACCCTTCCCGATAGACCACCACTGAGTTCCAGTGTGTGCACAGTCTACGGTTCCCCTTATTGTTGAGCACATAGTTTTCTTTCTTTCTTTCTTACAAACCCTTCTGTGACTAGTTGACTCATGCGGGCAGACATTTCCCTGCTGCTATTGGAGTGTCCATGAAAGAGGTTCCTTGTAAGAGGGGTTGCCGTGCCGAGTGGTCGAAGGCGGAATATGTGTTTATTTCACTGTTTCCCATGTCTCCTTTTAGAAGCTACAAACAGGCTCTCTGCCACCTCCCCACTGAGAGGGAGGATAAATTTTTCTAATCACATATTTGAGAAATGAGAGTTTCTTGTTGTTTTGCTTTTTTTTTCTAATTTCTGTCTTTCTGTGTGTCTAAGATCTGCATTTGTTTTTCTCTGCCGTTTGTAAATCAAGAGGTGGGTTAAATGAATGCATTCCGTGAGGCGTGTTCTACACAGCACATCACTGACAGCCCCGTATAATCACAGCAGTGGTTAGATTTCTGCTATTGTTTTATATAAAGGATGCATGTAAATTAGCCTCAATCTTGCTAATTCTTTGTCACCGACAGCTAGGAGCTGCACGGAGGACCGCCATGTCTGGCCAAGCTCCCATGCTGAGCTGTGTTATTTAGGCTCTGCTGTACTCTAATGTTTGAAAGCCGCCTAATTCCATCTTTAACTAAGAATGGCAATGAGGTTGAGGTCCTAGGAGCTGTAAACCCTGGAGTTCATCTTCTTGTTTTCACAGTGAGCGAGGCGGGACATTAATGAGCTCTAAGTTCCCTCCTATCGCCTGTGAGTGCTGCTTCTCCCGTGTCAGTTATTTAAACATGATAGTCAAAAACTCGCTTTATATTTGAAAAACGTCTCCCTAGTCTCGAGACCTTACTTTCCCCAGCATGTCTTCCCTATCACATTTCCAAGAAACGATAAGCCCCATATTGGGTCTATCTTACTATTGAGAAAGAATGAGGCAAATAACCATCAGCAGCGATGTTCCTGTCACTCAGCTGTGGGTGAACTCTCCCCTCTGCACAGTCCATTCAAACACCGCTGTGTTTTCATGCACGTGGCCATGTCTCCCCAAAACTACCCACTTCATGGCAGTATCTGTTCTTGTGTATTATGTTCGCTTTTCCAGCAGTGGACTTGATGCTGTTTGTACGTGCTTTCCCACATGATGTGAGCAAGACTCCGATGCTGCTAGGTGTTTCCTCATTGTGTGGAAACCAGCTGCTCAAGCGGACATTCTTTACATATATTGCTTGCTTGGTTTAAAATCATAGAGCCTGGTGCGATGTTTCCTCATTCTCCACTTCATCAGAGGATGACTACACACTCCATCTGGGATCCTTTGTAAAGGGCGGTGCTCCCTGAATCCTTGGCGTTGCTGTTTTCTCTTTCTGTTTATTGACTCTGCTTTAGAGACAAGTCATTGGTAAATGAACTCTTCAAACTGGCTCAATGGTTTATGCCTAGTGTAAGTATGCATGTTAAAATGTAAAGTGTTTTCTGATGCCCAGGAATAAAATTCGGTCACCCTGCTAGGGTGTATACTTGTTACGTTTTCTGTTGCTGTGTCAACATACCTGATCATAGCAACCTAAAGAAAGGTTAATCTTTGGCTCACAGATTGAGGGGACGGTCCATCCTGGTAAAAAGGTATGGAGGCAGAATCCTGAGGCAACTTGACACTTTGTGCCTGCAGTCAGGAAGCAGAGTGAAGAGATGTCAATACTGAACTTTCTTTCTCCTTTGTATCGAGTCCAGGTCCCCAACCCATGGAAGGGTCTTCATAGTTCAGTCAGCCCTCTCTGGAAATGTCATCACGGACACACCTAGTGATTCCTGGCTTCCGTGGCGACTGTAGACAATCAAGATTAATCACCACAAGTAGTGTGGTTTCTGTTACATGGAAGTTAATGTGGCTGAGACTTCACCCTTTGTAGGTCTCGTGACAAAGTCCATCTGTGCTGCCCCTGCTCTGCTGCCTGGACTCTTGCTAGGGCCAGTTTGCAAACCCTGGTGGCCATTTCAGTCACCTCTGGCTCTTTATAGCTTCCTGTGCCCCAGGCCACACTTGAGCACAAGTTGTAGGCCTCAGGAGTGTGGCCAGGCCAAGTCAGCCGTGAGTTGGAAGGCCTCTGCCTAGGTCTTTGATATGCTAACCAGCACAGGCCTTTCCGTAAATGTTACTGGAGTTAAAAATGAGATTGTCAGACACAGGCAAACAGCCTGTTGCCAGAACCTGCGACAAACTTTATATAAAAATAGGGGCTCTCAGGGAAACCACTTAGTGCGTCTGAAGTATCCGCTGTCTTTCTGCCGTACCTGTGGTTATTAACATTGCATGCTGGGAACTTTGAAATGTCAGTGGACCCCTCTCAGCGTACTCTCAAGGCCACGCACTCACTAAGTTGGTGTCGCTCCAGAATTTGGGCTGATTTATTGTAGAACAGGTGAGCTGAGGACTGCAAATGAGACACAGATCCTTCCTGCTCCTGAACAACACGGGTGTCTCCATGACCTGGGGTCCCCTAGGAACAGTTACTATCTTCCCAATGCCATGCCCTGGATATTGCCTTGATTAACAAGTGTTTGGGGTTGGGGTTGCTATTTTGTTACAATTTGCCTTTTGCTTTTCTGGTCCTGAGTCACTTTGCATATAATTTATGTGTTCAGACTTCTCATCACAATGACAAATTACTCGGCAGAAGCAGCTTAACCGAGGAAGGATTTATTTCTCCCTAAGTTTCAGAAGTGTCAGTCCTGTAAGAAATGAGTGCTACAACCCATTTTCTGTCTGAGGTGTGCTCGGAGCTCGTCACGCTGGCACAGATAAGCAGAGGGTTCTGGACCCTTGGCCTGTAGTTGGCCACCTGAACCTGCCAGTCTCAGCTCTGAGAAGTGGAAATCTACAGGCAGTCCCCAGTGTGGCTGAAACCACCCTCGGAGGAGGGGCCAGTCTCAAGCCCCAGAATATTCCTTAAGCAAGGTTTTGTGTCCTGAATTAACAGAATGAGGACTTCTGCTGGAGTGAACCATGGAAGGATTAGAACTCCCGGAAGTGGCAGCCTCTGGGGAAAAGAGGGCAGGCATTTCTTACAGTTAGGGACTCTGAAAACCTCTGTCTCATACCAAAACACCACCACAGCCGTTTGGCCTTCTCTCTGTGTTGTGATCCTTTTCTGTAGAATAGTGTATTTAAAACTCTGGTTTTCATTCATCTCAAATTTGCATAACAGACCAGGGGCCTCCTTCACAGTTCATCGGGACAGGAGGCAAGCTGGTGGCCGCTCAGCTCATATCACGGTGGCCAGAGAGCAGAGGGGGAGCATGGCTGTGCTGGAGAGCTTTCTCCTGCTTTCCTGTTTATTCCCTCGGGTGCCAGCCCCATTACATGACGGTGCCCACTTTTAAAGCACATTTTCCTCCTTCGTTCATCCTCTCTGGAACCTTTACACCAGTGTGTTTCTCAGTCCCTTCAAGGTGACATGCAGGTTGTTCTGTGTACTTTCCCTGGGGAGATTCCAACAAACATCCATGCACAAGAGACAGAGCACAGATGACAGACCAACGTAAGGGATTCAGCAAGTGCTGATTTGGTGATCCAGTCAGGTTTGTTGGGTTATGTACTGAGTGTGGGTGAGGGACTGGTTACAAAAATATGGGTCACCCCAGACAGCTGTGTTCCTGTCACAGATGACAACCTCAAGGAAGCTTTGTGATAGAACCCCTTTTCAGTAAACCTACTTCCTGAACACCAGAATTTCCCATCAGCCCTTGCACCTAGTGGAGAGTTGGAGGAGCAGGGACTGGAATCCTCTGGCCTTCTGCTTCACCTGCTCTTCTGCTGCTACTGTAGACCAGGCTATCACTGTATTAGTCCACTCACTCAGTTGCCAAGGCTACCATTGGGACAAGGACTTTATTCCAAAATGGCGATGGGATAGCCATGTCATCCATGGAGGGAAAAGCCATATTGCAAAGAAGACCAACCATCTCATCCAGTCTCCACGGCCTTCCAGGGTCCTCCGTGTGTCTGCTCACAGAGTTGCAGCATGAGACAGATGGTTGAGATGTGGCTGTACTCCTGATGTCCATAGAGATGAAGAAGACTGGGATTCAGGCAGCCAGTAAGGATGCTAAATACTTGTAATACAAAGAATTGTCTTCTGGTTTTTAAGTGTTGGTCTCTTGCATGTATACAAGGAATTCAATCAATATGATTCCTAAATTCACGCCGGAAAATTAGGGAAATTCACCAACCACCAAACCATTACTTTTTCTCTTATCATTACACAAAGTCAATATTCTTTTCTTCCTTGAAATTAAACCCTCAAAACAACTAAATCACTCGAAGGATAAGTCAGTTTTGATAGTTTTCTTTTTATTTAAAAGCCTGGATCAGACCACCTTCTATGAATAAAGCCATCCCGAAAACTCAGGGGCTTTGCATGGCCAACGCTCCCTTCCACTGTGTCACAGTGGGTTGCTTTGGGGCCTCTACTCTATAACATTACTCAGAGACCCCATGGTGACTTCTGCTGTCTCATGGTTCATCTCAGTAGCCTCCAAAAACCTAAGTCGTGGGAAGTTGGCATAGGACTGCTGCCCATGAGCCACACAGATGAGGCCGAGGCCAGGCCGTGGGCTATACCACTTCTTCCCATGTTTCTTATAGCACAGTCCAGGTCCATGGATGCTCATAGGTGCAGTGTGCACTCAGGCCTGGGGGGGGGGGGTGTGGCTTGAGGGACAGAGTCCATTGTGTGCTCAGGAGGAAGCATGAATAGTGCTGCAAACAGAGCAGCCTCAGCACAGCGCACTCTGGTGAAAAGCACACTGGGTCACATGGTTTTCTGCATTCCTCTCCTGCTGGCAACAAAAGCAACACTCCATCAAGTCACTTCATTATCAGGAGTGACTGGTACACAGACAAGGACCAGAAAAAAGGACGTCGGGTAAACCAATGTTGTCCCAGAGCTCATTCAGCTAGATCAAGAAGGGCCTCTCTGTCTGGTCATCCATCTGGCCCCACAATTGCTGCCTTTATAGAAATTCTACTATGGAAGTTCCAGCCGGACTTTTATGCTCATTTGAGGTGCATACCTGTCTTTAGTGCGTTACAAAGGAGCGATGTCTCTGTGCCTCTATGAAACTGGCTGATTCTCGATTTGCTTGATTATCTGTGTTCCAAACTTCTTTTTTTTATTATTATTATGTTTCCTACTCTTTCATGCCTCAGGTGGTGAAAAATAAGCATTCTTTTTTTTTTTGTTTGTTTGTTTGTTTGTTTTGCTTTTGAGACATGATCTCTCTACATAGCCCTGGTTGTCCTGAAACTCACTATGTAGTCCAGGCTGACCTCAAACTCATAGAGATCCACTTGCCTCTGCCTCTGGAGTGCTGGGATAAAAGGTGTGTGCACCACTGCACCTGGCCAAAACTAAGCACTCCTAAACAGATTATTCTGCTTGGTTGTGCAAGGGTAACCATCACTTTCTGGTTACGAATCCATTATTTTTCCAAAGAGATCAGGACAGACGCCTGTGAGAGCTCATGATGGGTGTGGGAATTATTCTTGGTTGCTCTCCTTCTGTTTATCATTGTGTGGCCAGACTCCTTTGCTCTGCCCCGGGATCTAGCCCAGCTCTGAATCTCTACATTGGGCATTATCGGTGTGGAGAGAACTCTTCTGAAGCCAGAAGGATTACAGCAGCAATCCATGGATAGTAACTGAACTTCAAGCCAATCATCTTAAGTGGTATTATATAGTCTGAAAGGTATGGCAAGGCAATGCTGTGCACATATGTCAAACACTCATTCCTGTGTAGTTAAAAACATGGATGTGATAGGAAGCTCTGGTAACCACCCCCAAACCAAGAGTAGGGACATTGTCTGTAGCTCAGTGGTCTCCATGTGACCTCTCCCTGGTCGTATCTGCTTTCTGTTGGGAACCATCATGCCCTTTCTTACAGCGTCACCACCTATGTGTGCATTCCTAAATAAAAATAAAAGGCATTCACCAACTTTACACTTTCGGCTCGAACCTAGGTGGGTTTTTACCGAACTGCCTTGCCCAGGAGACTGTCATGTCGAGTACTAATCCTGGTCACTGAGTTGTGTCATGCACACTACCCCAACATTCAGCGATTTCACTCCTGGTTGTATCTTATACATTTTGTTATTTCACCAGGCACTGCTTTTGTGTGCGTTTCTCTTCGTATCTCAGTTGTCACCTAAAATTTGAGCACACAAACGGAAGTATAAAAGCAAGCTGTTAGTAGTGACCGCAGAGCATCGTGTTGGCAGGTCCCATGGCCGTTAGTGTCTGGTGCTGATGAGGTTTCTGAAGCCTAGCTCACAGCCTGCATCATGAGCCCTTCTCACCTGTTGGCATCTTATACTGCTGTCAACTGCTTTGCCCTCAGTCCTGAGGGAACTCCCCCACCCTCTGCACCCAGGCCACTCATCCTATAGTTTAGATCAGAGTGTTAGTGGCCGTGAAGCTCCTGAGCTGTGGCCGACATAGTAGTGTAGCCAGCAAGGTGCTTAGATGCTGGCAACGGCATGCACCTGGTGCATGGCACACTCTACAGCCTCTGGTGTCTCTGGAAATGTGGTGCATGCTTTGTCCTCACAGGTGACAGATTTCTGCATCCTGTCACAATTTATTCGGAAAGAAAACAGGGCTATTTATGCCCCATGGGTCAAGAAAACTTAAGTGTGGTGAGGCACGTTGATTTTAAATACACATGTACTGACTCAGACCCGCTTGTTCACCTATAATCTCTCTGTGAATTGTTGGGTTCAAGGAAGGGAGAGGGGAAGAGAGATTTCTGAACCATCCTTCAGGAGTGATTTCCCAAATACCACTGCAAGAAGTGCTGCAGGGGTCCAAGGCAAACTTTCTTCATTCCTGCCAGACAAAGCAAAACATCTGTTCTCAAAGGTTTCCAAGGAAAAGGGTCCTGGACCGTAAGGAATCAGGGTTAGAGTCAATAGCTGATCTGGTAGGGGAAGTGGGACACCGGTGGTTTAGGCTATGTAGCAGAAGTCACTGTTTCTCTGGACAAGAGGTGAGGCTTGGTTAATGTATAACTGGGAGTCAGGCTGCCTCCTGCCAGAAGCAGCAAGTACCAGTCTTTCTCCTGCTTGCAGTCCTCTTTGTTTAGGGCTTGGCATACCTGGACACTCTGATGTAGGTTATGCTCCTCAGCCACCACCATCATCCTGGATGATGATAACATATATTCAGGGACTCATGGCTCTGTATTCAGTGCTGAATGTCATTTTGTGTGTATATTCACACACACCTCCCCAGACACATTTAGTAACTGTGATAAACTTTCTTCCCTCTCACTGTGTGATGTCTTGTGTTAATGAGACTTCAAGCATAGAAACTGGTGTGAGCTGGTGACCTCCAACTGTCTTCCAAATAATTAATAATGTGCTTAGAGGGGTTGATTTACATATTCATTAGAGTTTAGACCATTTGGTTTCTAAGCAAGAGAGTGAAAAAGTTTAATGTTTTGAATGTGTGTCCATTTAACAAGAAGAGGCGTGATTTAGTAGTCTAATGTCAATATGATGGCAATATATGACCCTGAGCCAGGCAGTGACACTACTTGAGAGCTGCATGTTATCCAGGTTATCTTGTATGTTCTATTCTACTAAGCTTCGAGAAGTTCATGTCTTATATTTCCTGATTTTTATTTCTAATTTTTCTGCCTTCTCTCCTCTCTTCTTCCTCTTTGCTGTCAGTATCAGCTCCTTCCAGGAAGGGCTTGACCACTGAGCTGCATGCCCAGCCCCAGTATCATCTCCTTCCAAATACTTACACAGCGTTTGTAAAAGGTCACTATATTAACCTGTTTGGACTGTCATAAAAAGTACTTCACACTCTGTAACAGGAGGGCCTGCTTGTTGGGGTTTCTGTTCTCCCACCAGGTCCCACAGCTGTTTAGCCCCAAGAAAATCACACACACAAAGTTATAAACTGATTGGTCCATTAGCTCAGGCGTCGTATTAACTCTTATAACTTATATTAGCCCATTATTCTAGTATATGTTAGCCACATTGCTCAGTACCTTTTTCAGCGGGGTAGGTCACATCCTGCTTCTTTGGTGTCTGGACAGGACTTTGGAGGAAGCTTTCTTCTTCCCAGAATACTTCTGTTCTCATTGCCCTGCCTCTACTTCTTGTCTGGTTGTCCCGCCTATGCTTCCTGCCTGGCTACTGGCCAATCAGCGTTTATTTAAAACGTAATTGACAGAATACAGAATTATCCCCCACCAACACTCAGTGACTTAAACAATATAAATATATTTTTCCACAGCTATGGAGGGTACACATTCAAGACTGAGGTCTCATTAGATCAGTTTCTCCAAGCTGGTGACTTTCCGGTGGCCAGTTTTCTCCCTGTGTCTTCCATGGCACCTTCCTGTGTGGGCTGTTTCTGTAAGGACAGAGACAAACAGCCATAAATTGTCTACGTTCTTCTTTAAATGTCCCATCTCAGCTTCCAGCCACATTCTGAGGCTCCAGACCTAGGACTTTTAATGCAGATTTGGTTGCACTTCTCAGTCACCATCTAGATTCCAAACTAGTTTCCAGATATTATGTATCCCCAGACTCAGAGAGAATTGATTGAACATGAAGCCTATTTATAACTGCTGCTCAACGTGGTTGAAATAGCATTTGGGTACCCTCACTGCCCCTCCTCCATACCTCAGCTGCTTTCTAGCACATCGATATCCCATACCTGGGCATAGTGGTGCCTGTCTACCGAGTGTCTGCTTTGAAAATGTAGACCCACCCGGTTGCATTTCAGGAAGGATCCTTTTATCCTACCCCATCTGATCTAAGGGGAGCATTGGTATGCTCTGAGGTGGCAGTGGCTGGGTGTCATCGTAATGTCTTGGTCCTTCATTCTCCAGGATGGATGGTCAGGACCCACTGCCTCTATGAATGTTTTTAATATTTGGAGATTTAAGATGCTGCCACCAGTGGAATCTAGACTGTACTGGCTCACAGCAAGTTGCAGGCAGGTCTTGTCCAGGGTGGGTGTTTCAGTTGGTGGGTGTTTCTCTTCTAAGGAGCAATGATCTTTTTCTCTCTCACCCCTTTGGACTTTGTCTGTGCCTTCATGGTCAAGCCTGATTCCCCACCCTCAAGAGCCCAACTAGAATAGGGAAAGAAAAGAAAAGACATGCGTGTCTTTCTGAAAAGCAACTGTGTACACCTCATTTGCCACCAACACAGAAACAATTCTTAATTATGGACCCTTGTCCTGAAGATCTCATATTTCTTCATTTCTTAAGCTATGCTGTGGCCATTACCCAGTCCTACCTGACTATCTGTAAGGGAGCATATATAATGTCATCTCAATAAAGACTGAGGGCACAGAGAAGAGTGTGGCTTTAGAAAGGTATTCATTTGATGTCTGTGTGGCTCAGCTTCTATGTGGACAGCTTGGCCACATGCTACACATGTAGGATTCGGCTCTGTGGACCAAGGACAAACTCTTTGTTCAGATGGTGCTGAGGAAATGGCAGTCTGGCTATGCTGTATAAGAGGCTTTCTCATCTTAAAATGAAAATAATTCTGAATTCCAGGTAATCAAAATCGCATCTTATATAAAGGTAGCTACCTGGCACACTCCCCACTGGCTAACACATGTGGCAGCTTCCCAGTCAGTCCTTGATTGTACACTCCAGCTTGGGTCCTAAAAACTTGTGATTGGCAGGAGAAGCTTAATACTGCGACTTAGGCTTCTTTTAAGTTTCGTGGTTTAAAAGTAAAACTGGATTTCTCTTCTTGACTTCATTTACCTTAGCATAATGATATACTTGAAAACAACCATTGCCCTTGTGCTGAGCATGGTCACCATCATAGAGCTATAAAATGGCCCATGGATGTTGGGTTATGAAAACAGTTTGAAATTCAGCAGCGATTGCCCTTATTAAAATCATTAAGTTTGATTTCTGCTACCAGCCCGATCTTTCAGGCTATCTTTGATAGAGAGGCCTGTATAACTGAGTAGCGTAGCACTGAGGCCTTCATAGCTTCTCTGACAGGCAACGTTCCTGGCTGCCTTGGTCATATCATGTATTAGCTTCCAAGTCCTTGCTTGGATGTCAGGTATCAGAAATCTCTTAGTTTGTATGATTTTTGAGCATATCTAATACCTTACTTTGCAGAAAAAAAAATGTGACCCATTTATTATTCCAAGTCTATTTTTTATCTTAAATGATCAGGCATACATTTCTTTTTTCTGTGAAATAACAGGAAACCTAATTTGTACATCCATCTCATTTTTGGAATTTCATCACCAAAAAAAAAGACACAGTAGAGGTAGGACTTCTCTTGTAGCTTAGCTGCTTTGCTTTTCTGGTTTTGGGATTGAACCCCAATTTCTGTCTCTAGGTTTTTATCATTCATGCTACATAGCACAGCTCTGGGGCAGATACTTGTATGGGGCTCCTGTACCAATCACATCTAGGCATCAGGTGCCACTTCCCAAGACGTAAGGGTCAAAGGAGCTACCAACCCCAACCAGGGCCACTTATGCTCTGGACTAGGAAGAATGGCTTCTACAGAAACAGTTAAACTATGTCACCAACCCCAGCTAGTCGTGACATCTAACGGTGCATGTGTCTCTGCTCTGAACATTCTGAAGCAGATTCCCTATGTGACCCCAGATGCCACAGCAGACCCTGGCCCTTGTCCAGCTTCACCTCAGAGTGACACTCCTTCTTGACCTTGCTGGTCCCTCCAGGGACCTGAAACAAACAGAATTCATTAGTTAATTTGTTCTTATTCTTAAAGCCAACTTATGGCTGGGGCAGTAGTACTGTTGTAAAGTCATGAAACCGGTTCTGACAGTGTCACTAACTAAGCTCTCCTTCATGTGGTCAGAGTAACACCACCTATCATTTAACAGGGAAGCAGCTGTCGTGCACACGATGATTCTGTATGTTCATACTGACAGCTCGACTCACAGATGAAGAAACCACTTAGCTCCCCGGAAGCTACATCTAAACATTAGCTTGCTTAACTCCAAGCGATTTTGTCCTTCCCACTTTTACTCATGAAGCGTGTTTCACATGAAGGGTCTCTGTTGCCACAGAGTCACTTTAGTCCCTGACTGCTGGGTCCTCAGCCTGTAGCTGCCATCTGACATTGGTCAGATTCCATGCTGGCAATCGTAACAAGATCCATGAGTAGAAGTAGTACCTCTCCAGCCTCTTTTGGGTGGTTACAGCTTAGTGTTCCTCAGAGTGTGTCCACAGAACCACAGAAAGCAATTTGAGATTACTTTAAGTGGAAAAGGTGTGGTCAGTGATAGTATATACACAATGAACCATTGAGAGCAGCAGGTCAGCAGTAGTTATACACAGTGCACATTGAGAACAGTCAGTGGTAGTGTATACACAGTGCACATTGAGAGCAGTGGTTCTCAACCTTCCTAATGCTGTGTCCCTTTAATACAGTTCCTCAACCACAAAATTTATATTCATTGCTCATTCAGAACTGTAATTTTGCTACTGTAATGAATCATATTGTAAACATCTGTGTTTTCTAATGGTAGTAGTTGACCCCTGTGTAAAGGTCGTTGGAAATCTCAAAGGGGTCACAACACACAGGTTGAGAACCACTGATTTAGAGCACCTGAGGGTCCCATTTTAGTCCTTCACCAATGTCGCGCCAGGCAGACACTTCTAGAAAACTGCTTAATATTCTGAGAAACAAAAGAACTGTAAGTCTTTTTTTATTATTGAGTTTAAATGTCTTAATTCCAAAATACCAAAGATAACATTTTATTACTATTTTTGGATTTGCACTGCTTAGAATGGAACCCAGAAGACTATGTGCTTGGGTTTCTAAACTTTATTATCCATGACCCCTTTCCACCCATGAAATTTTTATGTGGTCATGGATGTTTAGGCATATAAAATGGGTGCAAGCTTCTAACATGTATTGAGAATGAATTATCAAGAAATGTGTCTTAAAGCAGCTCTTCATTATACAAATAATCTTACCATCTGTCTAAACACGAAATCAAGCATACATAGTAATGAGAAGGATATGCTCCTTATCCTCCTATGAAGAACTGAATTTTCACCGATTGTTTGATCCTGGAAGGTATAGGACATCTTCAGCATTTCTCAGAGTTGATTTTTTTTTTGTTTTTTATTTTTGTTTTTCAATCATCCGTGTTGAGAACACCATTTCACATAAATATGTAGCACAAAATGGCAAAAGCATGTTTACAGTCATTTCCAAAGTCATTGGAAATTCTAATCCTAAGCCAAATTCATTTCCTAGTTTTTAAATGAAACTCAAGTCAGCAAATCAGACGATGGTTTTAAAAATCAAACCTTCTAGCATGGTACATTCCAGAGATACACTGATTGGTTGCTCACACGGTGCAGAATGGTAGTAAGAAAACAGGGATGCCTTTGCTACCTGTGATTACAGCCTCCTTCCCTAAGAGCAGAAACGTTTGGGTGCAGAGAAAAAGCCCTTCCCAGCATGTGCTAGTCTCAAATCTGGTGTATTAGGGAAGCATCACCGATGCCACATTTTATGGGAGAGTATGAAGCACAAAGTGCCACTGATCAGACTAAGGCTATAGAAAAGCCACAGGTGCAGCACCGGTCAGCCATGCCAGACACATCTTGGATTCATCATAGATTTGGTTTTCAGTTAATATCTGTTTATTATTCAGAAACTTCTCATTGTTGCCAAATTTTTGCAGCCCACCCCCACCCCACGTTCAGTGTCAGGCTGTCGTGCCCCGTATTGGCCCGCAGTCTAAGAAGCTGGATTCTCTGTTATGACATTGAACTAGAGCCCCAAAGACTAAATTCCAGCTGCTCTCTGTTACTGATATGTATAGAAAATAAAGCTGAGTTAGCTCGGATTTCAAACGTTATGTTATGGAGCAGAGCAGTAGGCCCTGAAATAAAGGGACCAGAGAATAAAAGAATTTGAACAAGGCACCCTACAAAATACCTCAAGGCAATTTCAGGCAGTTTTCTCCTTTCTCTTTGAGCTTTATTATGCCCTATCTGTTGGACTGTGTTTTGGGTGAAGCTTTATGGTCCGTATTAACTCCCTGGGTAATAGAAGACCCTGGTTTCAGAGGGACAACGGCTCTCATTGGATGGAATTCCACCACCATCATCAGAATTGATTTACCCAATACTCTGCTTTGCGCCATGCTATTTCTGGAGGAGGCTATTGTTCCAGGTTACACTCAGCGTCTGTAGCTGTCATTGTGCCAGCAGGAGTAACAACCTACAAGGTGTGCTTAGCTTTGCCTCCATGCTAAGTATAGCACGCCAGGTGTAAATCAACAACAGCCTAACTCAAAGTTTACTTTCCAAAGCAAACCTCCAGGCTGCGATTTTTCCATTTTTCTTCCTGATCTAAACATAAAAATAAATCAAGGTAGAGAAAGAGCTGCAAAGCTGATAATGAGATCTGCAACCAGCTAAGACAGAACTGAAATCATACAAAAAAAAAAAATTAGTCTCATTGTTCACTGTCTGCTCTGCCTGTAATTTAGACCCACCACCAGTTTAGGGAATGGCCCCACCCTGCCATTGGACAAAGAGGCCATGCTCCTGGATTCCTTCTGTTTGTCCTGGTCCTAGGAAAGGGCACAGAATATTGTTCAAGCCCTTTGGAGGACAGTCCCAGGTAACAGGGACATTCTGTCTGCCAGTGAGTCTGAAATGATGTTCAAGTAAATAATAAGCATTTCTGAGAATTCCCCAATCACACAGGTAACCACACCAAGGCAGCTGAGTCTCCAGGGAAAAATAGCATAGATTTTACAAAACTGCTTCTAATTGTGAGCTGTGCATTTGCAGAGGAGCCCAGCATGCTTGTAACCAGAGGTTAGCAGTGGGGCCTATTTGGAAGGAGTTTGAATATAAAAGAAAACATTTTCAGTGCTTTCCTGATGGCAATAAAATATATGTTTAAGAACACTTAGTGTACTATTCTAGAACAGACTAGAGAGCTATTTTAATACGTGGGGGATTTAATACCAAGTACATTGACTTGAAGTAGGCATTTAGCTATTGTTTTAAAAATTCATTATCCCTATGAGACAGTGACTACAATGCATGGAGAGAGATTTCCAATCTGCAGATATTTTTGACTTATATTATAGAAAATATTCTAATAAGTTTCCTATTCTCACTCCAAACAGACAAATATCATTTTCAGAATTCTTAAAACATATGCAAATATTTTTAAATGCTTTTTTTCTATTATGGTAAGTGTTTTGCTTATTTTCATTTTAAACAGATACTTGTCATATTTGGGGGGACTGTGCTGAGCTTTGTTATCTTAGTGAAACAGAAAATACTGTTTGTGCTACCTGAGCAAAACCAAGGACATCTCCTCCCAGTTCCCAATCAATGTCTGAGGCAGGTGGAAGAGCTGGCTCTGTGGTCATAAGAGCAGAAGAGCTGCCTCTGCCTACCACCAGCCGAAACACTCAGGTGAACAGGCTCTGCATCCCTGCACCTCGCCTGGGCAGCACAATAGAACCAACCGTGTTGGTGGAGGTGGAGGTGAACCAGCCCCAAAGTTGTGAGCAAGGGAGAACTATCCCCGCTATTATTCATTTGCCATGAGGCAGCATGGGTAGGTGAGAGATTTCCCCCATCAATGCCTGAGGCAGGTGGGAGAGCTGTCCCATTACTTACCTGCCATGTGGTGGCATAGGCAGGGAAGAGATGCCCTCCTGAGGTGGGAGAGCTGGCCCTGAAGTCCTAACAGTGGGAGAGCTGTCCCTGCCCCTCATCAACGGCAGCACTCAGGAGAGTGGCCTCTCCACCTCAACTGGACAGCACAGTAGAGCTGGCCCTGAAGGTGTAGGTGTGGGAGAACTGACCCCACCCCTCCTTCATTGCTGCAAGGGGTGGACTAGCCAGGGCGATGCTGGGGAGCTCACCCTGGTGGTGAAGACCAATTTCACCAGAAGAGCTGGTGGGCTGACCTACCCTGTAAAACCCAGGCCTAGATCCAGGGTTAAGTGTTGGCCCACCCCAACATCCACCCCATCTGTGATCTGCTGAAGCACAGGTGGAGGTGGTGGTCTTGCAGACCCAAATCTCCATGACACAGGGCAGCATGGGAATGTCCAGAAAGAGTCCGAATAAGGGTCCACTGTCCACAGTGTAGCAGATACCAGGGACCAGGGGCCTTGAACCAAACCAATAATTCTTTCCGATGAATGCCTGCATGTAAAGATGTATGGATAAAAGGGTTCACTGTGTGACTCACTGTGTCACACTGCAGCTTCCGTGATTAGATTTTCTCTTTCTTCCCATATGTTTTTTTTTCTTTTTTCCCTTTTATTATCTTAAATTTTATTTCATTTTATTTTGGTGAGGGAGGTTTCAGGGGCAAAGAGTGGATGCATGGGGATAGGAGATGGAAAGATGGGAGGGATTGGGATGCATCGTGTGAAAGACAAAAAATAAATAAACAGATAAATAAATAGTTAAAGAAAACAGCAAGGCCGTCTGTAGAGGACCCCACAGTTTGTAGAGGGCCGCACAGTTTATAGAGGAGGCCATCAGACCTAACACATCCCTTCTTTGAGTCAATTTTGCAAGAAACTAAACTTTGCTAAACTCTGACAAACAAGCCTCCTACAACAATGCTGGGCACTTCTGCAAATGCACAATTCACATTTAAGAGCAATTTTGCAAAATCCATGCTCTCCTTTTCTGGAGACTCAAAGGCCTTCGAGTGGATACCTGACTGGGTATCTGTCTGAATCATAGGGGCTGCTCTGTGGTAAAGATAAGCTGTCCCCCACCAAGGACCTTGCAGCTCAATTGGGGGGAGGGTCACACCCATCAAATAGCAGAGCTAGGAGAAGAAGTAAAACAAGACAGGGAAGAAAAACTGAGGGCAGGGCAGGGGGACAGCCTGGGCCCTCAAGATGATACAGGAACTTGCTACCAAGCCTGAGGACCTGCCTTCCACCCTCAGAGCCCACAGAGCAGAAGGAGAGAATTTATCCTGCAAGTTTTCCTCTGACTTCAACATGTGTGCCCTGACACACACACACAAATACATACATACATACACACACACACAAATACATACATATATACATAAAAATGTAATAAAAATTTTAAAGAAGACAAAACTCAAAGAGCAAGGATACCTCGAGGTACGAAGAGCTCAGTATGGCCACAGTACAATAAAACTAGAAAGCACAGGCAGGGCCGGCAAACCTGTGCCCTGGGTGACAGTGAAAACTGTCTTTCTTAAAAGGCTTTGGAGAAGCCACCCTCTGAGCTTAAAATAGGAAAGGGCAGAATCCAAATGCCATTTTCAAAGACTGGAATCCAGCCACCCAGGGAGCGCTCCTGCTTGCCTGGCTCTCTGCCATTGGTGGTTTCCTACTAGGTTTGTGTGAAAGGAAGGTGGGCAAGAGAGAGGTGTGGAAGGCAGCATGGCAGTGTGGACCTTTCTGGCCTCAGCCCAGGATGGACGAGCACCTGGGGGAAGTTCAGCCCTTTTTCCAGCGATTTAATAGTTATCCTTGAGATTTGTTCCTGGTGAGTGTTTTGTCCAGTGTTTGCAAAGTCATCTTCAGATTGTTACTCAGAAGTGCTCAGAAGTAGTGTCGCAGAACCCTAAAAACAATGAGAAAACTAGCTTTCCTGGAGTTTAATGTGATAATAGTGCTTTCTCCACTCTGCTGGGGGTAAAAAGGGGGTGACCTCAGGACTAATGAAATTAGCCTCTGAACCATGAGGTGCAGTACAAAACAAGCAATGGAGACAGAATTTCTTCTTCCTACCATCGTAGCATCCAGGCTGCCAAGGCGTTGGAGACGTCCTGTCTGCCCTGAGACTGATCATCCAGCACAGAACCATGTGGAGTAATCATCAAATGAGAGGTGGATTCTCATTCAGGGTGGAGGTTTCTCAGGGACAGGCGAGGGCCATGCAGGACCCGTGGCACGGCTAACAGGAAGTCCTCTCCTGCAGGTGCAGCTTTGCCAGGAGCAGCTTCCCTGACTATTGTGGTGGGATTTGGACACATCCTCACCCTTGTCTTCTAAGCAGGAGTCACAGTAGAAAGTCGGAGGGTCAGTCCTGTTCAGCCAGGGATTCCCAGACATCTCTTCTGAAACTCTCATCTCCTCAGATAATACAAAGACTTTCTGTCTGTCTCCGTTCTGGATGCTAGCGAGACTGATAGTCCGCAGCAACCGTGATGTGCTGTGGCCTGATAGTTCCCCTGCCATGTTTAGTCTTTGACCTCAGCATCCTCTTCCACTCCACCTCTCATCTCCTTTCATCTCCATGGGACAATCACAGACTCTTTCTAGAATTGTCACCGGGAAGGAGGGATCATTAGACATCGCAATGTGAAAATAGCAATGGTTTCTTGGTTAAGAACAAGTGAGACCTAGAATATTGCTGCTCAACAGAAGACATCAGTAGAGAACATATTACAAAAAGAACTGTATTCTCCTCCTGAGACTCATCCTGATGCCATGGTTTTGTTGAAGGTGCAGCACAGTTGTAGACTAATGGCTTAGCATGTGCAAGGGTCAGTCCAGAGAGAGAGAGAGAGAGAGAGAGAGAGAGAGAGAGAGAAGTATTCATGGCTCTATGGTATCATATACATAGCTGCAAACATGGCAGCTGACCATGTGTGATTATTTAAATCTAAACTTATATTGATCAGAATATATGGAATTTTTATTATCATAAACAAGCTACCTTTAGTGACTGTCCTAGTAACAGCTGTGGAGCTCACTTGTCACTACAGATATTTTCTCTTAAGCATAACATCCAGTGAGCTGAAATTCCTTCACTGGTGGCTGAAAAAAGATGGGTTATGGATTAGAAGTCCCAAATGTAAACATTTTGGTTCTTCTTAAGTCACATTTGAAGTGCACCCGCCCTTGGTCACGTTCTTGCTGGCTTCGCATCTCTTGGCATGCATGCCTTACCTTACCCCTGAAATCTGCAGTCCCCTCAACTTCCCTGTTCCCAGATCCTTTCACTGTAGTCTGCTTCCCTCGGGGCAGTGTTCTGGCCATGCTTCCCATGTTTCCATGGCAACAACCCCATAGGCCTCATCCCTTCCATGACTTCCTGAATTCCCTTCATGAACTACTTTACAGATGCTGCCTTGAGTTGTTAAACCTTTGAAAGACCCTCAGAGAGGACCTTCCCTCAGGAGGAGACCCCTGAACCCAAGGAACAGTCCGAGACCACTGGCTGCAACGGCAAGAGGTTTTTTTATTGAGCGGTGCACAGGTACCTGCGGGCGCCAGAGTCTATTTGGAAGACTTGCGCTCCCTCAGGCTGGGCAGGGGGCCTTTTATATGGAAATGGGTGGCAGAAGCAGGCATACAGAAGCAGATGCATGGTTACAGGGATCCCATTGGTCAGTTCGAATAAGGCAATAAGTTCATTTGGGGACAAGTTCCTTGGGGACATGAAGATCTGATAATAGCTGACTTGGCTTTATCTAGGGCACATGTAGTTTTTCCCATAACTTTTCGCTCCCCTCCTAGGACTGATGTCTGACCATAGATATCCTGTTTGGCAGCCTAGGAGTACCGACTTTACCTTGAACTTATACTTGTTTGTGTGAAAGCCTTGCAAAATGGCGTTACAGCAGCTAAGCTGGGGTCTTTCACCTTCACTCAGACTCTCTTCTATGCCATGCTTAGAGTGCTGTACCCCAGACCTGCTACCTCCCTACACCCCACAATGGCTCCAGAAACCCAATTCTACTCTTACCTGCCCTCAATAACCTCCCTGTGTCCCCTGTCATAGCTTCCAATGCACCTGCCTCCTGATCCAACCTGGGGATCCACCCTGATCCATCACCTAGGGCCCAGATATAAATAATCCTGAAAACTCCTATTACTTTAATCCTGCACTTGGGAGGCAAAGGCGGGTGGATCTCTGAATTTTAGATCAACCTGGTCTACAGGGCAAGTTCTGAGACGGCCAGGTCTGTGGAGAGAGAGAGTGGGGTAGGAGGTCCAAGAACAACCTTCTTGTCTTGCTGTGCCTTTGGATTCCCTGTTTTGCCCAGAGCCAGCCTTAGGAACAACCACTTGAAAATAAGCTCCTAAACAGATTCTTGTTGTGATACAGAAACTGGTGCCTCTGATTTCTGGTTAGTTCCCCATCATCTAACCCTCTGTGAACAGGAGCTCTTATTTTACCCTGCAGAGGGTGTGGGAATTATAAAGTCAGAATTATAAATTCAGAAAGCAGGGTATGGGAATTAGGCTAATCAGTTGCTTCTGGTCCTACCAAATTAAACTTTTATAGTTTTATAAAGTCAGTATGCTAGTGTGTTTGACTCTTGGGGCCCCCTTGGATATTTTGATATTACCAGCTGTTAGAGATTGATAATCTTAATGTACATTGGGTAAATCTAATGAATGTCATTTAGCAAGTGAATATTTTGCAGCCTTTGACTAAGGCTTTCTGGGTCATTTTCCTGTATGGCACAAAATTATATCCGTTGAATAAACTTACTTTGAAAGTAGCATGGGTAACAGAAATATAAAAGTAGAAAGAGACAATTTCTTTTTTCAAATAGCTTCTGGTATTATTAGGACTCTCGTAAGAGTAATACTTATTAGAGGAAAATACCTACTATATTTTGTTATGACATAATACTACATTGTATTATTTGTTCTTAATGAATACAGCCCTACTACCCTGTGATGAGATGTTCTCTGGACCATCTCTCTAAACCACACACACTCTGTTTTAAGAATTGAAGAATAACAAAATTGTGACATAAACAAAGCCTTCAATTGCTTATGGTCGAAATTTTAATATCATGTTAAAATGTTTGCTATACCACAGATCTCAAGCCCTTTGTGTCCCTGATAGCAGCTTAGCTATATATGACATATAGACTGAATATTTATGTGCATTAGGAAACATATATGCTGATGGATGCTCTTTATGTATGCAAGCTTCAACTCACTGTTCATTACATTGAATTTAATTAAATGAACCAAAAATACTAAAGCTCAACTCAGAAGGGGAAAAGCTCTTTCTCCACTCCGTGGGGGTCATTTTACTATATTTAATATAGTGTCTTAATTAAAATGAAAATGCTGAAGTCCAACCCCATACGCAAGTGTGTGGGGGTGTTGTTTAGTGGACCTGCCAGCTGCTGGGTGTGCTTAGGAGATCAAAGCACCCCAGTTGGCCATTGTGCCAGCATTTGAAAGTTCAGCTCAGTCTACACTGTTCCCAATCAAGGTGCAAGTGACACTAAGCAATTAAGTCGGAGAAAGGGGTATTCATACGTGGATGATGTAAATAGACAATACCGTTGGTAGCTGACACTGTGATCATACAAGATGTTTATAAAAATATTGAGGTGTGTAGTAAAAGGGCTATTTTAGAGACTTAATAAAGACTCAAAGTCATTTTATTGGCGTGTTTGCTATGGGAAAACTGAGCTCCAGTTGATGCTGGTGTATACATTCTAAATCTGGGGAACCCCTAAAAAGATACTTTTAAAGCAGTGATTTGGTCTGATGGTGTGACCATTAGTTACACGGTGTTGATAAGAATCAGCTGTGTTAGTCAGACAATGGGAAAACAGCATGTCTGTACCTGACAGTGTAGGGAGATGTGTGTGAGTCACTAAGGATGCCCAAGTCCATGTCGGTGGCACGGATGGAGTAGTAAACACACTCAAGACTGGTAAGGAGCACTCTGGGATCTTCTTGGGAATGGCTCACATCTTAGGAATCAAAGATACAAAGATTCAAAGTGGGCTGTAACTGTTCCATTAGTCTCTCCCCTCTGATGGCATTTGAGTGCTTCCTGGAGTCTCAGAGAAGCACTTTCGTGTTCTTGGTAAATGGCCGATACTCCCAGGAAAGCCCTAAGCAGCAACTAAGAAGGGTGCACTCGAAGTCCTGCACCCTAGTGACAGTCCCAGAGGGGAGGACATGGACTCGCCAGTAACACAGGCTTTGAAGTGCTTACAATTTTAAAGGATTTGGGTATCTTCCTAAAAAGAGCACTTTTAAAAACTTGTGTATTCATTTAGATTCATTGAACTTTATAGTTTGTTTAAGATTGCATTATAGGGAGGAGTGAAAGGAAGAAGAACGGAATGGAGAGGGGGAGGGAGATTCATTTTTGACACTCTAGCCATTTGAAAAAGTCCTTAAAAAAAGAATCATTTGAGGATAAAAGGTGAGCCTTGAGCAACAGAAAGTCAACGCTGGTAGGAAAGTTTTCTCTAATCAAGCATTTAGTTGGCTCATTTGCATGAGCTGCTGCTCCTACGAAAGTCGTTAGCTCTTCTTTTGACTACTTCTCTTTAATCAGCCACCATTTTTATCTCTTTGATTCCCATTTATCAGGTTCAACCCAGGTGATTAATAATTTTCAGTTGCCGATGGGTCCTGCCCGTTGTAAATTTCCCTCAGCTTTGTGTCCAACACAGCACAGTCACCATCTGCGGGTGACGGAGGGAGTGCCCAGTGTCTCTGGAAGATGATCTACTCTTTAGTCACCCTTGTTGTGACACTGGCTGTCAACAGACTGCCATGACAGTAGTGGGCAACGCAACACTTGAGTCCTGCCTAGCTGACTCCCAGGGTCTTCTCCTCAAATGTTCATGTAAATAGTTCATGTAATAAAAACAATAGTACCTACCATTATCATAATAATCATTTAAATATTTCCTAGACAAGACCTTGTTTTATGTGCAGTAGGTCTTTAGTATCAGTATTTTGAACATTAATGAATCAATGACAACAATGAATTCAATAATCAATGGATCAAGAGCATTTGAAAAAGGGTATCTGTAGAATATGAGTAGATTTTCCTCATGTTATCACTTTGGATGTGACCCAGCCTTGAATACTCATTTATAGACACTTACATTTTGTTAAGTGTCCTAAATGATGCCATGCCGATTTAAAGTATTCGGGAGTCTATACAGGACATATGGTCTGCAGTGTTCAGGAGGCTGCACATAGTGTATACACACACACTGTGCCATTTGCCACAAGGGCCTTGAGCATCTGTGGGTTTCAGTAGGTCCTGGAAACAATCTCCCTCCAATACCTGGGAATGACTGGTGGTAGATTTCCTCCTACATCAAAAAGTGTTACCTGTATCCCATGCTTTACTAGGAGTGGAATAAATGTGTTTTTTCAAGTAATAGTGCTTCACATCCACAATCCCTTCATGCGCTTGCCAAATGTCCTTCATGTTAAGGACTGTCCATCTCTCCAGGATATGACGTCCTAAAGCATCCTCTCCATGTGAGTCAATGCCCACTGTCTAAGCAGCACCATTTCCAATCCTGCCTTACTCAACAACTCATCATCAGTCTCTGCCTACTCTTATGCCCAAATTTTCCCACCGTGATGATAACTTCTCTCCATCTCTACTCCACCGCTCTAATCTAACCCTCTCCTAATTGCCTCCTGCAAGGCTTCAGAAGTCTGTAACATGGACTCTCTGTTTCTTCTGTTGGCTATACTACAATCTGTCACACACATGCAAGCATAGACAGTCCCTGTCCATGTCCCTAAGCAAAGTGTTCCATAATGCTGTAAAAAGCAGCGAGTTGCCATGATTTCTCTACCATCTTCCATGATGCGATCACCAGGGCCTCCCTTCTGATGCTCAAGAGTCTGGGCTCTCCTCCAGAGGCTGAGCTCTCTTCCAGGGCTGGGCCTTTGTACATGCTCTCTCTCCCACCTCCCTGCCACATACATAGCCCTTCCTCATCCAAGTCCCACAATTTGAAATACAGGCAAGCCAGGTACCTGGTCACTTTCCGGTATGCTTTCCTCATGCTCTTTATAATTTGAAACTACCTATTCATTTGTTGTTTTCTTTATTATCGTCTCCTGGAGAACAAGGGACTCCAACTTCATGCTTGGAATTGAATTATCGGTGCCTCTCCTGGTGTCCTCAACTGCAAAGTAAGAGCAGATCAAGTGTTAGCTTGGTTATTTAATATAAATAAATACCTGATGGGATTTGGACATTTGTATTTATGCTGCTATGATTCTTCACTTATGAGCCTGTCATTTTATGTCCTAACACTGTGAAAAGCATCAACACACTTTAAAACTTAAAAAATCAGCAAGAAATTTACAGGACATCATAAATTTATAATGCAGTATAGATTTAGTACCAGGTGACAAACCAAGCTATTATTTGAATTTCAAAGATAAGAAGCCTTTAATATTTGATTGCCTTGTAGTTCAGTGGCTAATAGAATCACAATGGATAGGAAAAGGGATAAGAATATAGGCCCTCTCTTTCCCTTGGAGGTTGTGAAGAATAGCAGAGCGCCTCGAAAGACATACTGACTCATCTCCCCCTGGCACTGATAACGTATAATTAAACATTTGAGACATTTATTAATAGCATTTGTTGTAAAGCTACATAATTGATATGGTTTGTAACGATTTGTCGCTGTTTCCACAGAACACCACTTGGGTCACACATCCTACCAATGTATATTATTGATGCTATTTATGGCTTATTAACAAGGAAGCAATAGACAGTGTGCATGTGTGTGTTTAGGGAGAATCGTGGTTAAGGGACCACTGTGAACCCCTAAATATGGTTTACTTCAGTTTTGAGTAAAAGCTTCTGAGAATTTCATTGGTGCTTTCTTTCTTTCCGTCCTGCTGCTCTGACTGGTCAAACTCACCCTCCTTTGGGATGATTCTCTCCCACCTGGTTTCAGGTTTGGCGTACCTGGCGTCGAGACTTGCATTGTGATGGTCCTGCCGAGCTTATTGATTGATCCACTGAATCGATTCAAAGGGCAGACATTTAACTTCCCCGTGGATTTGGCAGGCGTGGAATGGAAAGGGTGCGGTGCCTCATTTGTAGCTGTTTAAAGTCGCCAGCCCTCACGACATCGTCTCAGCAATTATTCAGAAAGAGAAGTCAATTAGAAGTTCTGCTAGAAAGCATGGAAAGAAATTTCCCCCGGGAATCCATGAGTTACTTGATGGTGTTACTCAGTCAATTAAATTACAGCCCATATTTTGCCAAGATATAAAAACTCTCAACAGATCTATGTAATGAAAAACTAAAAGAAGGGCTCATAGACCCCACAAGTTAGGAGACAAAACAATTTGGTTCCAAGTTTAAAAAATAATTACATAACCTGTGCTTGTGCTTTTTTAAATAATAACCTATTAATTTATAGTGCACCAGTCAAATTACATTGCTTCAACAGGGCTAGCCCTGTACTTACAGAGAGAAATTAGCTGTCCTACCCACGGCAGTGAACACTCAGGAAGACGTCAAATGTGTGGCACAAACAGACAGGGAGAATCATTGGGTCCTTTTTTAAAAAGCTGAAGACAGTTGGCTTCATTTTTGTGTGTTTTCTAGGGTGAGAGAGGAAGGTGGGAATGGATAGGATACCAGAGTAGCTTGGGGCACACGAATGTGACCACACATGGGCCTCTGGGTGCTAGAACCTTCGCCCTGTTTTCTGCTAAAGTCACCCCAAAGTTCTCCCCAAAAGAATCTAGCCTGTGCCTGAAGCTGCCTTGGGAAGAGGACAGAGAGGGCCTGCAGAGCCTTGGCCTCTGTAACTCTGAAGACATCACAGGAACCCGTGTCTCATTGGCTCTACCAGAAATGACCTCTGCCACCCACCGAACTGTCTGTCCTCAAAGCCTCTCCTTGCTCCCAGGAAGGCTGCAGTGGTGTATAATGTACAGCGTGGACTCAGACACTTACACACAGGGAACTTGCATGATTGCCTATGCATGTATGGAACATACAAACACAGACACAGTGAGCATTCTGCCTATTGCTTTATTGTTTACCCAGGTATACAGCCCAGCCCCTTCTTAGTTTTCCACGTTTGTTTTTGATTTGACTTTCCAGTGTTTATGTGTGCATGTATCTCTGTGTGTGGTATGGTAAGTGTGTGCAGGTGTGGCTGTGGAGGTCAGAGATTGACATCAGGTGTCCCTCTTGTTATCCACCCCATCATTATGTTTGCGTACAACTTGGAACAGGGTCTCTTACCAACTTCCTGAAGCTCACTGACTGCATCAGATGGGCTGGTCAGTGAGCCTCAGGCATCCTCATGTTCCCTCTTCTCCAAACAATTACAGGTACAGCAAATACTCTATAGACTAAGCCATCTCTCTAGCTCCTGGTGGTGCAGTCTTATCAGGGAAATAAACTATGGCTCAGAAGGGAAGGTTGTGCCTGGCCTCTTGGAGTCCTCATGAGCAGATGGACATGGCTTAGCATGTGGGGACTCCCTCCCCTTCTCTTTGCCAAGTCTTTGTTGCAAGCAAGGCCTCCACCCTTGGTGACTGCTTGGTTTGTTCCATTCTGTCTGTCTTTTCAAGCAGTTTAACATTATCCCACAGGTGGGGGAAAAAAAAAACAGAGAATTTTAGTTGAAGATTTTTTCTAAAAGGTCCATCAGCCTAGCACCTACCCCTCATTCTCTGTTTAGATGCTGGTAGGGAGACTTCCAACATTCAATGGTTGTCACATACTGAGAGTTCTTTTGAGTGGAGGAACCCCAAAAGAGCATAGGTACATGCTTCTCCATGTACATGGAAATCCAAACCCCTGTGGCTAACCCCTATCTCTGGAGAATGCCTCTCTTAATTAATAAAGTCCTCAATGGCCCAGTAAATCCCCGCCCTAGACTAAGGCTCAGAGAGGGGCTGGTCATAATTCTCGGGAGCCTCACTGAGGGACCCAGGTACAGTCAGTGCCTACAAAGAGACGAGCCATTTCCAGAGCAGAATCAAAGCGTGGATGGGCATGTTATGCCAATATTTCCTTTAGATTACTTTTATGTTCTATTCTCTGGGCGCACAGGGAAGTTTATAGTCTGATTTTCATCTTTATGTACACATTCATAGTACACAGAGTAACCTAAGAGAGTGATGTGAGATTGGCAAAAGAAAAAAAAAAGAATGGAAGAAAAATGAATCTCTCTCACTTGGCTGATATGTTTTATATTTATGGACATTTTTGAGTAAATATATTGCACCATCACTAAAACCTATAAAATTTCTCTCTCTATGCATGCGTGGGTGGCAGGGGCTTCCTTACAGCTTGTGGGAGGAGTATGTAGGCGTGTCCCAGATCCACTGTAAGAGGAAAAACACACAGGCCTGGGCTCCTCCTGGGAAGCCCAAGTCTCCAAGGTCAGCAACACCAGTGAATGAAAGTTCCACAAAGACACAATCAATAAATTCCAGCAATAAATCTGAATCCCACCCCCCCCATGATTAGTTAAGGATCAGTATTCAGCATCTCAGGAAGAGACCCACAGAGCTTACATTAAGACACATTTGTTAACTACAGGCTCACCGTAGTCACGGGAGAATTCCACCAAATTCCATTAAACTCTGGGGCTCTGCTCGGTAAATAGCCATGAAAACACGGCAGCATTTAGAGCAAATCCTGCCTCCCCTGCTAACACCTCAGATTACAGCCGTCTAATTACCATGTTTTGCTTCTGCCTTGTGGGATTTGCACAGGTAATTAGAACTCCCGTGCTTTTCGGCGGTAATCCAGGAAGGGGCGCTTAACTAGAAAGGCTTATGCGCTACTAATATCGCTGTGCCCACGTGTCTTCTACAGTTAATTGTTTCAATTAGTTCCTGGCTGCTCTGCAGAACATCCTGTGACTTGGGGAGTCACTAAGAAGTGGGTCCATAGCGTCCTGTCATCTGTGTTCTCTGTCCTCTAGACATCCTGATGAGAATAAAGGAAGCCAACCACTCAGCACCTCTTTCTTCCTGGGGTTCCCCTGGTGAGCCCTACGCAGAAACCGTCATCAGCTGTCAGAAGGTCCATCATCCCTGACATAGAGACCTCCAGGATGGGCAATCGATGACAATTTCTCTTTGTCCAAAAATTTTTAAAATCTATTCCAAGCAGACAGAGACAGTACAGGAGGCTTATTGGTTTAGTCTCTGGAGCTTCAGGGCCCAGCAAACAGTAGACACTTAGAAATGGTCATGGAATCCACACAGATTCGCAGTCTTTATACGGAACAAGGCCACTGCGAATGTTCACTGAATGCTCCGAATTCACTTGGTCAAAATAATGATAATCCACCAACATCCCAATGTAAAATTGGAACAGTTGAGTTTTAGTTGTATTTATGAGGTGTCTGTTAGTTACTATGTCAGCTTCATGGGGAGCACATCTGCACACAGTCTACATGGGTGACACTGGATCACAAAGACACAGCTTTCCTACCTTCTTCCTCCATTGATGTCCCGAATCCTTGCACTGTCCTTGTCTCTCCCTCCCTCTCTGTCTCTGAGTCTCTGTCTGTCCCTCTGTCTGTTTGCATGTCTGTCTCTTTCCGTGTGTGTGTGTGTGTGTGTGTGTGTGTGTGTGTGTGTGTGTGTGTCTGAGTATCAGGTTTCTGAAGAAAACCTGGCTGTATTCTGATAGGTCCTATTGTGAAGGAAGGACTTGACTTCAAGTCAAAGGTCTCCTGCTGCTGTGAGACCCCATAACTTCATCATGTAATGAACTAGCAATTCTCCTAGCAAATCTCTCTGCACAGGAGTAAGACCGAGCAAACAGCCCTAGGTGTTGGTAACTCATGGTATCTAATCTCGGTTCTGCTCCAGGAATTGCCTGACCTCCTGTCCTCGGCTTCATCAGTTGGACAGGGAAAATGGCGCCTCGTCCTCAGAAAGAATCAGTGATTGGAAATGGGGGGAGAGTGTCCTAAGAATGTGAGTGTCTCTTTGTACTTAAGCCCTGGAGTTCCAGAGAGATCTTTGTCCTCTGGCGAGGAGAGCTCCTTCCTCTGCTGGTCACACCGCTGAGGATCAGTGAAAGCTTCCAGGCACACAGGAAGCCCGAGAAGTGCTAGGTCTACTTTGTTGCACCGTCGTCCTAACTGAACACACCCTGGATGGCAACAGTTGGGCTCTGTGGAACCATCTGGCCGCATAGACACAGTGGTTGGGCTCTGTGTAACCATCCGGCTGTATACACACAGTGGATGTTAACTCATCCCTGCCCCCCTCTGCAGTGCTGTGCTCTCCCTGCATCTTCCCAAGGCTGGCCTCTGATCTGAAAAGTCCCCTGTTATCACACATACTTTCCTCCATATTGGAAGCTGTAAACAGGCACCAACTATATGTTGTATGTTGCTTCTGTTGAGCCCTGGGTAACCAAATACAAGACTTGCCTGTGATGGAGCTATAGCTTTTCAGAAGACCCTCATTTCCCTATCCATCCATCTTTCTTACTAGCAATCCTCTTAGACGTGCCCACACTGAGGGTCCCTGCCTGGTGTGCTGCTGCCTTGCTTGGGTCTCCACTGCCTTTAAGGAAAGAGTCAGTCCTCCTGTACCTGCTGCATTGTTCACAGCATCTGCATCAGTTACTCATCTGTTGCTGTCATAAAGTGCCATGACCAAAGTCACTTAAGGAAGAAACGGTTTCTTTGAACTACAGTTTCAGGCTGCTAGGTGTCCATCATGATGGGAAAGGCATAATGGCAGGAGCAGGGAACAGAGCAGTCACATCTCAGCCACACACAAGGGACACATAGAGGGGGAGCAGAGGAGACGAGGAACCCGCAGAGTCCGTCTCTAGTGACTGTTCCTTCCAGCAAGGCTCCACCTCCCAAAGGTACCATAGCATCCCACACAGCTCCACCAGTGGGGGGACCAAGTGTTTAAATGCATAAGCATGTGAGGTCATTTCCTGTTAAACACCCACCATGTCTTTCCAGGGTCCTACATATATCAGAACACACATGAGCCCCCAGAGCAGAGGACCCACGTTCATACCCTGCCCTGTTACTTACTGAGGTATGAAGTTAAGCACATCTGTGGCTCCATTTTCTCACCTAGTGGATATGGTACTGATGTCTCTTCCCTTAGGGCTGGCCTAGATAATAAGTGCTTTGAGCAGTGGCTGGCTGGCACTAGGTGATCTGATTGGCTGATGCCGTCTATCCCTGCCACTAAAGGAGAGGCTCAATGGCTGTTGGTTTGAGCTTTTGCTGGATGCTGACCTATGGTCTCTGGTGCGAGGCACTTTCCGGACCTTTATGGAGCTTGTCTGCCCGACATCATTGCTTAGGTTTGGATCATTGCATCCAGATGGAAACCAAGTGGGATTTGGAGACAGAAGAACAAGGAGTAAATGTTCTTGGGGGGATGATCCGACTTCATGGCCTTGACCATGGGGGCTAACTACATGGCCATCTTTTCCTGGTACCGAGACTATTAATGTTCTCAGTTCATTAATGCAGCCTCTAAAGAGTAACAGGAGTTAACAATAGATTCTGCAAAGGTGACAGTGACTCTGTAGCAGACCCGGAGTTAGAGTTTGTATCATGCATGGACCCTGTTGTGTCTCTGTGCTGTGTATGTAACATGAGGGCATGCTTGTTGGGGTTTCTATCCTGCCCAGTTCCCACAGCCGGTAAGTCCCAAAGAAAACCACACAGAATTCTACATTAATCATAAATTGATTGGCCCATTTTTCTAGTATATGTTAGCCACATGGCTCAGTACCTTTTTCAGCAGGGCAGGTCACATCCTGCTTCTTCAGTGTCTGGACAGGACTTGGGAAAGAGCATTCTTCTTCCCAGAATACTCCTGTTCTCCTTGCCCCAGCTCTACTTCCTGTCTGGTTTTCCTGTCTATACTTTCCTGCCTGGCTACTGGCCAATCAGTGTTTATTTAAAATATAATTGACAGAATATAGAATTATCCCGCACCAGTGCTGTGCATGACATCACCACTCACCTTGTTTTAGAAAGTTTTTCTATCAGTTTTCAGTCCACATCAAGGCCAGCATTTTGACCCTGCCATTAATATCTCTGCTCCAGCTACGGTTATTAGGAGATTTTTAATGTGGAGGTTTCAGATACAAAATCAGCTCTATAGCATTGTGGTTTGAGGAGTACTGCACTTGGCTTTCACAAAATGATATAAATAATTAGCACAATGAAATTAGCCGAAATGAGAAAATGTTCAGAGTAGCCTCGAAAACCATACATGCAAATTTAAAAAGCAGCACATGGGCTTTGCTTTTATACGAACACTGAAGCAGAAAGCACACGTGTCAACAAGCAGCTGAGCTAGGAGTCAGAGTGAGGGGAGACCGCAAGCTAAACTCTGGGGCTCTTTGGAACAGAACTTTGCAATCACTTGTTTCCAGCAAAGACACGTTAATGAACACCTGTGCATGCAAACAGCATGTTCTTTGCCTCCCAAACCGACAGGGGGGGTTACTCAGCTTCTTAAGGGTCATTTTGTTAGCATTCTTGTCCAGAACAGGATCCACTCAGAACTACAGCTGCCCTTCAGCACCCAAGGGGGTGGTTCCAGGTAAGCAGGGATACCCAAACCAAAGATGCTTAGGTCTCTTACAAAGGATGTTGTAAGATTGCTCATCCTCCTGTAAATTTCACGTGACCTCTAGATTACTTATACCACCAGATACAAATGCTTATAATGCTGTATTGTTGATGGAGTAATGTCGGGGCGAAACTGTAGCTCTCCAGTCTGAATGCATGTTTTGTTTACCATTGCTGAAATCCACAGGCATCAAAGGCTAACGGTGTGTGCACGTGCCTTTCTCCTACTTCTGCTTGCAGAAACCTTGCCGTCTTCTGCAAACACACACTGGGTCTAGTGGTGAAATAGTTATGCCAGATCTAATCTTTGGGAAGAAAACGTCATTAAAACCTGTAGGTTGGAGCATACTAAGAACTTAATATTGTGGCAGTAGTGAGTTTCCTGTGCTCGGTAAGGCTTACTCCAGATACGGCTTAGAGACTCATGCACAGAATCTCCTATAGCAGAAAGCTCAAGAGTCTCCTAACTTTGATGCACTTTAAATCTGGGCTCTTTCCACCCTCTGTGAGCTTCCCAGGGGTGGGCCTTGCTGTCTGTCATTCATTTGTGTCAAATGCAAGAAAAACACATCCTCTGTTCAGTTACTTCACTGCACAGGGGCTGCCCCCTGCCCCCAATGGACATACACACTCAAGCTTGAAATGTCCTTGCACCCAGGAGAGCCATGCTGAGGAGCCATCTCAGTTCCTGCTTTCTATGTTGGTCAAGGTCTCAGTGGTTGTTCAATGACACACATAAAGATGGCTAGAAATACTACATTCAAGTCACAGTGAAGTTAGTATGTCAATAGAACATGGGGCTCGCTCTGAAAATGGTTCATATTAATTGGAGACAGCACGTGTAATGCTTTGTTCAGGTCAAGAAGGAAAAGACTATTGGTCCATGTGCACATCGTATTTCCCACATAGAGTATCAGAGACCAGTGTGAAGTCACTGCCCACTGTGGGCGTCATCCTTGCTGGTGATGCTGTGACCAGTCATCCTCCCAGGTCTCTTGTGATTGTCCTTCCTCTTGCTTTCTTTTGTCACAAGAGGTAGGGATCTTTATTAGGGCTTCTGGTCCAACAAAAGGCCACTACTACAGCACCAACTTGTTTTTAGTACTTTTTTCCATGTCTCATTTTTTTTTATTTTAAATGTTTTGATCTTGTCAGAGATTGTTTTACCAAGACTTTATTTCTAATGATATCTAATAGGGTCCACAAAGAAATAGTAAGTTGTGACCACTAAATATATCTCCTGGAGTACCTTCCTGTGTAACAATCTTCTGGAGAAGTTACGTAATTGACAAATACCTGGACGCTTTAGAATACTTGAACTCGGGGCTAGAGAGATGGCTCAGAGGTTAAGAGCACTGACTGTTCTTCCAGAGGTCCTGAGTTCAAATCCCAGCAACCACATGGTGGCTCACAACCATCTGTAATGAGATCTGGTGCCCTCTTCTGGAGGCTGAACACTGTGTATATAATAAATAAAAAAATAAATCTTTAAAAAAAAAGAATACTTGAACTCAAGGATAATGTCATGGGTGCAGGAAGACCTAAGAATGAAGATGCATGGCTCTGGACAATGTGACAAGTGTTGTTTGCTTGAGTTCATGTGGCCATTGAGTATTGCTGTGGTTTAGATATAGTGTTCTCCCAAACACTCAAGTGCTGGAGCCTTGGCCTCTAGGCAGTAGACACAACCATTGAGAAGTCATTGGATCATGAGGGATCTGACCTAATCAATTGATTGATCTATTGATGAAGGCCTGATTAGTTGCACTATTGAGAAGTCAAGGAAACTATAGCAGGATGGGCCTACCTGGAGATAGAGGATCATGGGAATACTCATCCTGTCCTTAGACCCCTCTCAGTCTCTGTACTTCCCAACTACCATGAGGTGAAACGCCTTGCTTCTTCTACCATGTGCCCCCGGCCCTTGACGCTCTGCCTCAGCACACAGGGAACCAGAAGCAACAGAGCCAAGTGACTGAAGACTAAAACTATGCATTGAAATAAATCCCTCCCCCCTGAGCTGATTATTAAGGAATTTAGTCATAGCAACCGAACTCTACAGCAAGCACACTGTAGCCTCATCATGGAGCAGTCATCATTGTTTCTAAATTTACCCTGTTTTTCCTAGACTAGACTAATGAGAATCTCAAGGCTTGCAAACTCTTAAATCAGGGGAGATTGTGAAAAACCCGTCTTTTCCATGAGTCAACTTGGAAATCTACTCGTCTATTTCTGAACCACACAGGTCTACTCTGTCTTTGATCACCTTCCCTCTTCACCATTCCACTGGAAGTTATTGCACTGATAACATCTTCTTTAATGACCACCTGGTTAAGGGTTAGGCTATGATTCTCTTGGCCTAGTGATCTGTAAAGCCTGTGCCACGGAAGAACTATCCCATACACCTTCCACAGCAAAGCGGCCCCACAGTCGTCAGCTGTTTGTTACAGTCGTAAAATCTGAGCTTGATTCAGCTACCATATCCAGGGGCTAAATGTGTTCATCAATATTGCAAAGAGCCTCTTCAGAATTATGGCTTGAAGACACAGACAGAGACAGGCTACCCTCGTGAGAAGAGCATTGGCCTCAATAGAGGCATCATTTGTCTTGTCTGGGTGACCAGAGCCTTGCCAAGAAGCAAGCTTGGCATGAAGCAGTCGCTCTTTCAGGGAGTGGGAGAGCTGGACTCTTGTGGATATGGCTGGTATGGTTTGGTATGGGACACACCAAACAGTGGCATCCTTGCCTTCTAGAAAAACCAACGCTGAGGCCTGAGGAGGCCATCACTGGCATGCAGGTGATACTTTTTGTACTCAATAGTCTTTAAAGGGAAGCACACATTTTCTTTTGAGAGGACTGCAGAATTTAATTGAAATGTCGAGTTGCTTTGGGCAGAAATCACATCAAGTCAGTGTGAGAGCACTGGTTGACTCTGGCTGATCCGAAGGCCTCATTGATGGGTCATGCGTCTGAATGTAAAACAGATAGAAAGGAAAAAGCAGAAGAAAGAAAGGTAAACGACAGCTCCATAAACACTGCCTACTTGACAAAACATCTTTCAGGCACAGTAAGTTGGGAAAGCAGAACCTTGACAGCACAGTGGGGAGGGGGCGAATTTAAGGGACTGCTATCAGCCACGTCCTGGTGGGTTAACTGCACTGTGTACAGATGCAGATTGTCCCCCTGTTTACTGTCACACAGTTTAAAGCAGCATCTGAGGTGGTGGGCCTTAGGATAAGAGGGCCTCCTCTATCTCCACGTGCAGCGAAGGCAGACATTGCAGCCACATCAGAAGGCCTCACCCACTGCTGTCTCTCTATCCCAAGCTGTGCTTTGGACCTTTAACCTGCACTTCCCTTCCTGATCCCAGACTGTGCACTTGTTCCCTGCAGCTTGTTAATGGCCACTGTTCTCTGTATTACTAACTATTTCCGCTACACTGCCTGAGCCTCTCAAGGCTGGTCGGGAATGTGTGTGACAGTCGCGTAAGCTACTCCTGGGGCAGATTTGCAGCCAATAAAATATGCGTGGACATCATCAGCACCCAGTTTACTTCCACTCCAACTGGGTGTAAGACTAGTGAACCCTCCTGCCCGGCCGCCCCATCTGCACTCCTAAAATACATGTGGAGCTTCACAAATGGGAAATGCAAATCTCAGGGAAACTGCACCCAAGACTAGCAGGGAAGCAGCCTAGCATCTGGAGGGAGTATGTGTGTGAGAGTGTGTGTGTGTGTGCTGTGTGTGGTGCAGTGTGTAGGGTATATGTGTGTGTTGTGTGTGGTACAGTGTGCAGTATGTATGGAGTGTGTGTGTAGTGTGTGTGTATGTAGTGTGTGTGGTGTGGTGTGTGTAGTGTGTATGGTGTGATGTGTGGTGTGTGTGTGTGTGTGTGTGTGTGAGTCTTTCTTGCTGATCCAGCTTGATTTCTCAACCAAAGTCCATCCTACTCATGACCGTCTGATGTGGGATTCCCCTCTGTGTGCTGTGAATATCATTGGTTAATAAAGGAACTGCTTTGGACCTATAGCAGAGCTATAGGGGAACAGAGCTAGGCTAAGAAAACTAAGCTGAATGCTGGGAGAAAGGATGCAGCATTAGAGAGAAGCCATATAGCCTCGCTGGAGAAAGTTGCCAGAACTTTAGCTGGTAAGCCACAGCCATGTGGCAATACACAGATTAATAGAAATGGGTTAAATTTATATGTAAGAGTTTGCCACTAAGAAGTTAGAGTTAATGGGCCAAGCACTGATTTAATTAATATAGTTTTTTGTGATTATTTTGGGGCTGAGCAACCTGGAACTAACTAGTGGCCTCCTTGCTACAAATGTCAGTGTGTGAGGAGCCACTGCCTCCATGAACCTTTTGTTTCTCGGGAACTCGGGCATACACTGTGCCCTTGCGTTCAGGATAAGTCTCACTGATTCACCTCTTTCAATATCACTGAGTCCTTTCCTGCGGCTTTTCCAGTCTAGGAAAGCTAAATGTCTCAGCCCTAAGACAGAGGACATGCAGTATGGATTAGGGAAGTAGAGAACAGAAGACACTGGTTCTCTTACAGGGGATGCTTTTACATTGTTTTCTCAAAGAAATAAAAGGCTATTGTTTTTTAATTCTCTGAGTAATAGCATATAAGAGAGGGAGTCTGGGGCATTTTAAGAAAATTCAGTTTTCACACTAACTGTAGAATAAGAAAGAGTCCAGACTAAAGTCTGCTGTTTAGTGTTGGAGTCTTCTCGCCAGAGCTGGGCCAGGTTCTGACAGGAGGGCTCATTAAATGCACTTTTAAAAATTGCTTCTCTTGAGCCTGCTTGGGACTGACCTTGGCCCTCTGTATATATGTTGCAGTTCTGGGTCTTTGTTTGGGACACCTGACAGTGAGACAAGGCCTATCTCTGACTGTTACCTGATTTTGAAACCCTTTCCTCCTGCTGGATTGCCTCATCCAACCTTGGTGGAGGAAGGAGTGCCTGTTCTCACTGCAGCTTGATCTACCATGGCTGGCTGATATCCATGGGATGTCCCCCTGTATCTGAAGAAGAACACTGGAGGAAGAGTGGATGGGGCATGTGCATCACTGAAGTCCCATCCTACCATGTGCATTACTGAAATCACACCCTACCGTGTGTGTCACTGAAATCACACCCCACCGTGTGCATCACTGAAATCACACCCTACCCTGTGTGTCACTGAAGTCCCATCCTACCGTGTGCATCACTGCACTCTTGAACTAGCCCCTAACAGCTTTCTTCTGTGCTTGTGAGATGATGTAAAAGTGGGGGCCAAAGGTTTGGTTCTGGGTTTGCATTTGCTGCCCAAATATCTGTCATGTAGTAGCTGTGAATTGTGTATGTGTAAGCTGTGTATTGTGTATTATGCATGTGTAAGCTGTGTATTGTGTATTGTTATGTGTAAGCTGTGTATTGTGTAAGCTGTGTATTGTGTATGTGTAAGCTGTGTATTGTGTAAGCTGTGTATTGTGTATGTGTAAGCTGTGTATTGTGTATGTGTAAGCTATGTATTGTGTATGTGTAAGCTGTGTATTGTGTATGTGTAAGCTGTGTATTGTGTATGTGTAAGCTGTGTATTGTGTATGTGTAAGCTGTATATTGTGTATGTGTAAGCTGTGTATTGTGTATGTGTAAGCTGTGTATTGTGTATGTGTAAGCTGTATATTGTGTATGTGTAAGCTGTGTATTGTGTATGTGTAAGCTGTATATTGTGTATGTGTAAGCTGTGTATTGTGTATGTGTAAGCTGTGTATTGTGTATGTGTAAGCTGTGTATTGTGTATGTGTAAGCTGTGTATTGTGTATGTGTAAGCTGTGTATGTGTAAGCTGTGTATTGTGTATGTGTAAGCTGTGTATTGTGTATGTGTAAGCTGTGTATTGTGTATGTGTAAGCTGTGTATTGTGGCAAGACTTCATTCTTTACCTCTTAAAATGAGAGGCGACAGCAGATTTGCCTCAGAGGGTTAACGTATACTTTAGTGAGCTAAAGTTACAAACATCCGCATCATGATGTAACATAGGAGCTCAGGGATGTGGACTGAGATCCTTCCCATGTCTTGTTTCTGTGTATTTTATGTCCCATACTGAAGGTTCCTAACAAGTAGATAATTTCTAATCACATCCCTATTCCTTGCGTCTAGCCTCTGCTCTTCAGTAAATCTTGTCTCTCCGGCCATCTTTCTCTCAGCATTAGTGAGAACCCCTCCGTTAGATTCACCCCACTCCAATTCTTCCTGGTGAATGAATCTCTCACAACACACACCCTGTGCCTTACTTTCCCTTTCTGGCAAAGTCCAGAAGACATTGGTGGTGTTTCTGCCCTCCTAATTGGGCCCTCCCTCCCTTCTGTGCATTTAAACTCGGCCAGCCACACCCACTCTCTACCCACTCTCTTAGAATTGTCCTAGTCCCCTTCCTGTGTGCCCCATCAAGGACATTTCAGAAAACAGGCCTCCTCCTTCCGACAACTCCAGCTGCACCAATCGCTGATGAGGGGAGGAGTGAATGGCAGACTGCATTAGTCTCTTCCTCGCAGAAGAATCCCACACACACAAACACACACAATGATCACCACCACTACCAGTTCGCCCCCCACACACATACACACAATAATCACCACCACTACCAGCTAGCCAGCAGATGCCTGAAGCCAGGGCTCTTGTGCAGAATCTCTCCTGGTCTTTGAAGCTCCTTGGCCAGGCAGACAAAACAGTCTACAGCTTTGCATAAATAAATAATAAATAAATAAAAGAACAGGGAATTAATTTGTCAATTTTTATAGCTGCAAGTCGAAGAAGTAAAATTCCCTCAGAAATCTGAGTTATTCCAAGACTTCCTCATTGGCAGTAGTTCACATGAATTCACATGTTGGCATGAGGACGGTCCATGGTAGGAGGACTTGTCTCTTACTCTGTATGTTCCTAACATGTAGTGTGGGCTGAGGCCGCAGCTAGCAGTGATGCAGCGAGGAGCTATTTAGGCAAGCAGAAGTGTCTGCTCAGCACCGTGCCTCCAGGGAGGAGAGCTACATTGCTCTCCAAAGTGGCCAAGAAACGTTCATCGAGTTGATTATTTTGTCAAAGTAATAACTCAAAACCAAGGGTGCCTGGTAGATTTTCTCCAATCCTATGTTTTAGTGTTCACATGTGCAGTAGTGAGGCAAACTGGGGAGCATGCTACAAGGGCAGGGGTGACCCCACTCATGTCTTGGGGGTAAGGGTGATTTCTACCTTTTGGTTCAGTATTCCCTAAACATTTTTCTATGTTGTAAAACAAATATTATTTTTTAAAAAAACCCTGTGGTTCTGCGATCAAAATCCAGACTATTAGTATTTATTTCTATCCAGTGGCTCAACCCTGTGACACAGGCATGGGAAGAAAGGCAGCTGAGAGAGTTCAGCTAGGATGCATCACCGCAGTGTGACAGCCTTCCTCCCTCAGCCCCAGTTCATGAACTTGGTTTTGATCTGTGAAACATCAAAGGAAAGAAGTTGTATGTGTGTGCATGTATACATATTTGTGTGCTCTGAATGTAATTGTGATGGGGTCGTATACATGTGTGTATGTGCACATGCATATGAAACCCCGAGGTCATCCCCAGATCTGATTCCGTAGACATTGTCTATCTTGTTATTTTGAGACAGAGTCTTCCACTAGCTGGGGCTCTCCATTAGGTTAGGCTGGTTGGCCAGCAAGCCCCCTGGCATCCCTGTCTCTGCCTCCACAACACCAAGATTGCAAGGAAGTGCTACCATATTTGGTCTTCTTATGTTGGTCCTGGGACCGAACCCTGTTCCTTGTGCTTGCATGGTGAGCACACATCACTGGCTGATATACCTCCATAGACACAAGAAACCATTACTTTTAACTTCAGAATTGAGATCTTGCCTGCGCTGAAAATGCTTTTTAAGGAAATCAGTTACTATGTGTATCTTCTCTTATAGTAGTGTAACAAATTACTACATGCATTTATTTTACTGTCCCTCATTTTCTGTGAGCTGGAACCAGTCAGCTTGTGTCCTGGGGTTCTCTGTATGGGGGTGGAGGGGTTCCTGACCATCATCAGACTTTGAGTTCTGCCTTGTACTGCCCTTGTAGGCTGAAGCTTTGTAAAGATGGCGTAGCATGGCTGAGACAGGGAGGTTACTTCGCCTTATGACATAGACCATTTGTGAAGGTCCTTATCTGGAGAGTTGCTTTCTTAAGGAGTAAATTTTACAGTGAAAGTTGTTTTTCCTGAGACTAGCCATTTGTTCAGGTGACACGGGTCATTAGGAGTTAGGCGCCAGACATCTGTGTAAGACGTGTAAGTCACTAGGGGTTAGGCTTCAAGTAGCAGTGGCCTGGTTGTCTAAGCATAGGAATTTTGCTTTTGTTTTTAGTTTTTTGTCCCTGCATCAGCCTGGGTATGCTCCTAGAAAACCTTACTGGCTTTGAATGAGCATACCAAATAACCATATTCTTGGAGGAAGTTATCACAGCTTGGGAGAATGTCAAAGAGTCCCAAGGCCCAAGTTAGAACGCATTTCTCATATGGAACAATGTAGGCTCCTGCATTCTTCCCTTGGGGACCCCAGCATGAAGAAGCGTTTCTCTCCAATCTTCATTTTTTTGGTCTTAACTACTAAGAAAGCTATGCCAAACTAAACAACTATATTGTAGCTTGGTATCCTGCTATTATAGTCACTCTAGTATTAATTTTCATTCTAATATTCAGGCATGATTCGATGTTGTCTTCAATAAGACTGCACGATGCTCTTACAGGACAGCAGACTTTACCTGTCCATTACCTTGCAGCGTAGCCTACAGGAAAAAGACAGCAGTAACAGTCATTTGCCATTGAGTTTGTAAAGAAAAGTTTACTGATTTTGCCTATTTCTTAGCTTTCTATGGCCTGAAAGATGAGTAGAGAGGGAGAATAAGGAAACAAAGCACAGCAGTGAAAAAATAGAACATTTTATTTTCTCTTTGACTGTTCTTGGGGGGACGCCACCCAGTTCCCAAATAAATCATGCGGAGGCTTATTCTTATGAATGTCCAGCCTTAACTTGGCTTATATCTAGCCAGATTTTCTTAACTTAATTTATCCTATCTTTTGCCTCCAGGCTTTTACCTTTCTCTATTTCTGCAGATCTTTCTTTACTCTTTTTCCCGTGGCTGACTCTACAGCTGTGGCTGGCCCTACAGCTGGGTGGCTAGCTGGACAGCTGGGTGGCTGGATCTACAGCTGGGTGGCTGGCTGGACAGCTGGGTGGCTGGATCTACAGCTGGGTGGCTGGCTGGACAGCTGGGTGGCTGGATCTACAGCTGGGTGGCTGGCTGGACAGCTGGGTGGCTGGCTGGACAGCTGGGTGGCTGGATCTACAGCTGGGTGGCTGGCTCTACAGCTGGTGGCTGGCTCTACAGCTGGGTGACTGGCTCTACAGCTGGGTGACTGGCTGTACAGCTGGGTGGCTGGCTGTACAGCTGGGTGGCTGGATCTACAGCTGGTGGCTGGCTTTACAGCTGGGTGACTGGATCTACAGCTGGGTGACTGGCTCTACAGCTGGGTGACTGGATCTACAGCTGGGTGGCTGGCTCTACAGCCGGTGGCTGGCCCCTATGTCCTCCTGTCCTTTTCTTGCTCCTTGGTCTTCCTTTTCTCCTTCTATTTATTCTCTCTGCCTGCCGGCCCCACCCATCCTTTCTCCTGTCTTACTATCAGCCGTTCAGCTCTTTATTAGACCAATCAAGTGTTTTAGACAGGCAAAGTAACACAGCTTCACAGAGTTAGACAGACGCAACATGAAAGAATGCAACACATCTTTGCATCACTAAACAAATGTTCCACAGTGTAAATGAACATAACACATCTTAAAATAATATTCTACAAGATTTTTGGCTGTCTGGAATGTGCTAGGCATTGTTAGGGTATCAGATGACCCTTGAAGCGATAGTGGGTGCTCCATTTTATATAATAAAAATAGATACAAATATGATAATTTGTTCAAATTAAAACATAAGAAATGAGACTGAAGCAAGAACCTAACCTTGGGGACCACCCCATCCCAGGAGAGGGTTTGAATGAGGCCCACCCCGTCCCAGGAGAGGGTTTGAATGAAGCCCACCCCATCCCAGGCGAGAGGGTTTGAATGAGAACAGCCCCCAGAGTCTCATTTATTTGAATGTTTGGTCCCTAGGTGGTAGAACTGTTTTGGTGAGGATTAGGAAGTGTGTCGATAGAGGTGAGCTTTGAAGCTGCAAAAGCCCCACCTGCTGCCCTGCTCCCATCGTAATAGCCATGGACTGAAACTGTAAGCAAGCCCCCAATTAAATGCATTCTTTTATAAATTGGCTTGCTCATGGCACCTCTTCGCAGCAGTAGAAAAGTAACTACAGTACCAGGGCTTGATAAGAAGTCACATAGCTCAGTGGAGATTTGCTCAGTGACTCATAAGGGTTTGTTCCAGTTGCACTGGGGGACTAGACAATCTCTTCCTTCTTCCCCGGCATTCATAACTACATGCCTACAGTAATCACAGGCTTCCTGGTTTTCCCATTTTTAATGACTTTTAAATGCTAAGAGAGATATTTCCATTGGTCTTTTATAACTCATGGGAGAGTGACATTTGGAAATCATATAATACTATACAAAGCAAATATATGAAAGGAAGTGGTCATTATTCCCAGAATTCAACAAATCTAAAAGGTATTTGCTGTTGAGCATTTAAACACATTAAACTGAGAATTTAAAATTATTTTTAAATGACTTTCTGTGTTCTTAGAGACTTGGCATTGGCTGGGAAAAATGTTATAAATATAGGCCTCAGCTCAGTTTTAGTTGCCCTAAAATTTGCAGAAAGACTGGAGTATAGTTCTGTATAAACAAGCACACACAGTTTGTATCGATCCAGACGTTCACAGCTGGAGAGGTGATTGAAAAGCACTTGTAATCTGGGTATGGTAGGTCACACTGTATTATCACAATACATACATGGAAGGCTGAAACAGGTTGGTTGTTTGAGCCCAACCTGGACAATATAGTAATTTTTTATTTTAGTCTACAGAGTGAGGTTATATCTCAAACCACTTCCCATGAGGAAGAAGAGGAGGAAGAGGAAACTTTGGTAAACAATCTTTTTTACATATAAATCAAATTTTAATAATTAAAAGATGAATTTTCAAAATACTTATTGTAAGAGAAAATTTATTTCATGGACACATTCATCACTATGCAGTAGAATCATCTGCTGGATCTCCTGCCCTGGCTTCTGTTGATTTTCCCTCCTACTTCATACTGTTTATACTGCAGGACCAGAAGTCCAGGTTTAGAACCCACAGTCATCCCAACACTGTCTTAGGGTTTCTATTGCTGTGATGAAACATCATGACCAAAAAACAAGTTGGGGAGGAGAGGGTTCATTTGGCTTCCATTTCCACATCATAGTTTATCATCAAAGGAAGTCAGAATAGGAACTCAAACAGGGCAGGAATCAGAAGGCATTCATAATTTGTCCTCTGTTAATTTCAGCTTGTTTCTTAGCCACATCCAACACTTTTACGCACTCTGTCCCCACTTCCAACAGCGTTTCCTGGATTCAGCACGCATTGCTGAGCTCTGTAGAATTTAATTTCTGATTTGTAATCAGTGCCATTCACCATCTAATCTGTCCCTAACATTTCTTCAGCTGATGGTTCTCTGTGGATCAGCCACATCCTAAACCCTTCAAGTGTTTTGTTAGTCTAAAATGCATACACAGCGGACATAATGCAGAAAATGTAGATTCAAAATGAATTACATCCTTAGGAATTCTTATGTTTGAGTTCAAATTTAAAGTAAACTAGTGTATCAAATGTTCCAGGTGTGAAATCTTAGCCTGACTGTAAAAGCTATTAGGTGCTTGGAAATACCTATCATGGTTATAGTCACAGAGATGCTGTTCCCAGGAGCTGGGAGGGTAGCTCTGCTTGCCGGGAATTTACACTCTGTTCTTGACTTCACATCCCAGACCAATTTTATGCACAATGGCAGACAACTGTGGGTGCTTCCACTGTGTGTCACTGCCGTCTCCCTGAAGACAGACGTCTCCCACAACAAGAAAAAAAAATATCTCAATGCAGCAGCCCTTGAAAGAAGTCTCCAATTTTACCTCGAAAGCATCCTAACATGTCTGTCAGCCTGAAATTCCCTGTCCTTCTGAATTAGTTGCTAACTCCTTTTATACCAACCGCACCCGAGGTAGGCATCTTAGTGGTCCTGGAGAAAGCGTTTGGTTTTTAAACTGCACTAAAACAGGAATGAGAATTGGAGGTTTATTTAATTATTCTTTATCAATAAAAACTTGGAAGTCAGATAGTGGGGTAAGAACCTGAATGAGCAGAGAAGCAGCAGAGAAGCAACCAGTGACCTCCTATCTCTTTTGTTTCTCCATCCAAAAGAGCGGAGATAACCTCTAAGCTTTGCCCTAGTAATTTCTGTGCCTATCTGGCAAAACCTTCAAAACATTTAGGGTTAATTTTGATCAGCTAGTGGCTAGCTCCACCCTCTGATTCAGAACAAGCTTGGGAGCATCAAAATGCAGTCAAATAAATCACACAACAGAGACTGTCCCATTGTGAAACATTTACACATGTAAAGTGGCAGGGTGGTTTCAGCAGTTGATTTTTCTACCAAAAGGCATTTGCCCAACCCATTAGAACTTGGTGTAATAATGGCTTCACTTAGGATATAATTATTGGGCTGGGGAGCTAGCTCATCCCACAAAATGCTTGCTGTGCAAGAATGAGGGTCTGAATTCAGACCTAGCTGTGGCTATGTGTGCCTGTAACCCCAGGGCTGGACTGGAAGGTGGACAGAATCTCTGGGGCTTGCTGGACTTCCAGCCTGTGGTGAGCTTCAGGCTCAGTGAGGCACCCCATGTCTCTCCCCTAAAAGGTGGAGAGGGATTGATGGTGACCTTTGACCCTCACTTGTAACCTTTATCCACATATCTGCATGCTCTTCCTGCACATGTAACACATGCATACACTGCACAAACATACACAGACACATGAAATATAACCACCACTTTGTAGATACATAAAAGACATACTTTTAAATATTAAGAAAAATTATATCTAAAGAATTTCTTTGAAAAGTAGTTTTCTTTTTAGTTATTAAGGAACAGTGGGCTTTATGTAAGCGTGGTTTGTTTCCCTCTGATGCTACATTGTGGTGTTACCAGAGTCACGGTAAGTTCACATGTAAAACAATATAGACAGCACTGTGAATAGTCATAAGGTCTCTTAGTTAAAGGACAGCGTGACAGATCTCAGATGCCAAAATTGATTCCGAGAATTATAATAGCAGAGTAAATTATATTTCATGGGAAAAGCTCGACAAAGGGAGAATGATTGTCCTCTGATAATGAATCCCTTCTATTTGTCTCACCTCCATCTCCTTAGTACTGGGATTACAAGCTTTTTAAGTGGGGCCTGGGAGACTGTCTCCCCAGCCCTAAAGTCTGTTTACAATAAGGTGGTATGTCCAGAATCACTTTCTGAAGTTTAGAAAAGATAAAATTAAATAAAAATTGTTATTCAGAATAAATAGTAACACATAGCAATGAATAAGCTACATCTCAGAGAAACAAAGAAGAGAAATCTTGTTTGTAAGTCTTTACACATCAGTCAAGGTCATGGAAACTTCCTGCCTTATTTTATCAACCTCACAATGTCTGTGAGGAAGGAAATTCCAGGCAGCAGCCTGGGCCTGTGTTCTGCTGCTTGCTTGCAAAATCATTCAAACAGACATGGAAGGATGAGTGTCAGGGTAGGTTTGTGAGTGTTACAGCTCTGGAGGAAAGGTACCCAGACTTGTCGGGAAGTCAGGCTCTACCCGAAACTGTGAAGGGAGAGCTCTGGAGAGAAAGGTGCCTTGACTTGATTGGAGGCTGGGCTATACCTGAAGCTGAGGGAAAGTGGAAGACCGTCTCCCTGCAGGATATAGCAATCCCGCTCCTCTCCAAGAGAGACATTACAGCCGCGCTCTGATCCAGCACCCGCTTAAAAAGGGCTTCAGTGCAGAGGTATCCATTCCTTCTCAGCTCTGCCCAGGATACTACGTCTTCTGCGTCACTCTGATAAAGGGGAAACCCCTGCGGAAATGTGACAAGCCTACTTCAGTTCTGCCAACAAGTTGCTACTTTCTCTGTTTAGTCCCCCTAAGGGAACATCTCAGCAAAGGTTCTGTTCTGTGCTAGCAAAAGATCTTCACCCAAAACTCTTTTAAGAAATAATATATTTTGGAAGGAAGAGCCTAGGAGAGTGGCTGCCCTGCCAGGGTGGAGAAGGACAGTCCACAACTGGACAGGCAAAGGGGCTTATATATGGCTTCTTAAGGATAGAGGTTTTTTTCAAGGAGAAGATTTTCATTTTAGGGATTGCTTAGTTTTCCTGCTCAGTGTTCAGTTGGTCAGAGGCAGAGTTAGCTCTGGTTTCAGGGCTAAACTGTATTTCTTCCACTGCCCGTTTTAGCCTTTTGGCTCTAGTTTTAGAGCCAGGTCATATTTCTTTTACTGGATTAGGTTCCAGGTTCAATGTGTGTTCTTTGCCTCTGGTTTTAGTGTCAGGGTATGTTTCTTTGGTCCTGGATTCAAGGTTAAAGTGTTTCTTTCACTGACTCAGGGCTCAGGGCCAGGGTAGCTTTCTTTGGCTGGCCCTTTTACCCCTACATGGGTCACTCCAACAACTCTTCATGAGTCCACACAAGACGATCCCTGTGGCCATTTCTAAAAGACTGTGTGTTAGTTGAATGAACTAAGTGACCAGCACTAAAGCCTTTCTCATTGATCGGGTATATCACTGGTATTTAATATGTCTGTCTTTCTGCATTTGGAGCCACTTTGGGCATACCTTAGTATCTAAAAGCAGCCGTCTCAGGCCTTGTTATCTGTAGCCTAGAACTAAGGCTGGGCACTGATGTGTTCTGTACTGGAAAGGGGAAAGATCGGGTGACTAGGTTCACCATGCAGTTGGGCCCTTCCTTGGAGAATGCACCCTCACAGGACAGTGAGGGACAGTGCACCCCACTGCAGGGTTGGACAACTGAAACGTGAGATGGCTCTTTCCCCTGTTGTGGGGAAATGACAAGTTTCAGGCATTTTGGTGGCATGCCAGGTCTGATGGTCATCTGTGACCTCCCTCAGTGCCTCTTTCTCATTCAGTTCCATAGAGCCCTGGCTCAAATGAAGCCTGACAGATGAGGGAGGGAACTGAGAGGCCAACCCATGCCTCCTCTCTGTGACTTAGACACAGAATCCGGGACACATGAACCCTGCTTTGCAGACAGAGATCATCACTTTCAGCCCAGAAAGACTGCCATGTCGTCAGGAGGGGTATGAGCCTAGACTTCATTTTTACTGTTTCAGAAACTGAATTGTGGTCCCGTTTAGGAGAAGTGACAAAAGCACTCCCAGCCTCTCCTCCCGTCTCCCTTTGCTGACCGTGTTTCTGTCATTCCCTCTGGATGGGGCTATCATTTCAGCATGTGACTGACGGACATCTATCAAGAGTCCTCTGCTAAATTATCTGTGAATGATGAGTTCATTGTCGCCCCCCCCCATCAACTGTAACCAAATACTGATCTCAGAGGGACATTCTTTGATTTAGAGAAGGTGACCACACGTGTTTATTTCTTAGCAAGAGAAAAGAAAACAAAACCAAAGCAGGCTGCAGCGATTAAGCAACTACCGTGTGCCAGCGACCACACAGGCGCTCTCACAGGTGTTACCATGGCGCCCTTTCATCTGCATGCAACAACCGAATGCTCTCTGTTATTCCAGGCGTTTTTTTCTATTTATCCACTGGTGCCTTACTTGGGTCTTCGGAATTCTTAGCAGACAGAGTTTGCAAAAGCCCACTGAATGATGCAGCACATCTTTGAATCCACCAGGGTGCTATTTTTACATTGAGCAAATGTCGTTTCTATTATGTGAAGTGAACTAAATTTTATTTCAATCCCTCTCCACAGGAAGGAGAGTCTCATAGCAGAGACCCAGATTCACAAGCACACCGATGGGGGCCTTGGACTACACCAGCCCTGATTTGTGCAGTGCAGTCGATGCCCTCATTTCCTACCACAGAGCACGCTGCCTTCTCCCAGCGCAACGGTCATTGACTGTGCTGGAGGAAATGTGGGAGGTATTTCATTTGAAAGGAGAAAACGCAGAGTGGCTGTAGTTAACCTTCTGCTCTGACCGTATACAATAGATCAAGCATTCAAGAGCGGTGACACGGGACCGGAACACAAGGACTCTTGACTATGTGTCTCGGGTGCCAGGCGTGGTGCTGGACGCTTTGTCAAAATCATGTCACCACGTGTATGCTTCAAACCCCCCCCCCAATGAAGAAGTTTCTCTATTCCATGCATGAGGAAACTAAGAATTAAAATCGCTTGATCTTCCCAAGGCACTGGGGCGCTAAAGGACTCCAAGTGCATCCATAGCTCTGAAGGCAGTGGCAGGGGGCAGGTTGACATGGTGACTGCTAACCCTAAAGAAAGAGGACAGGTGAGTCACACAGTGGGCCAACGTGGCTATGGAGGATGCTTTATGAACATAGATGTTGCCTTCATCGTTTCTGCTTACAATATGAATGCTCTGCCTGCCTTACCTCTTCAGCAAGTGGATTCTCCATGAGGCTTTGCAGAATACAGTGGAATGTTTAGGTGACACGATCTAATACCTAGTGGTTCTTTGATCTCTCAAGTATTGGTTAATGCAACTTGCCTTTATTTATCCTGAGTTGACTTACCTCAGTCTAGGAAAGCAGTTCTCAACCTATGGGTCAGGACCTCTTGTGGGGGTGTATGTCACACATCAGATATCCTACATATCACATATTTAAATTATAGTTCATAACAGTAGCAAAATTACAGTTATGAAGTAGTAACAAAATAATTTTATGGTTGTGAGTCACTGCAACATGAGGAACTGTATCAAAGGGTCACAACATTAGGGAGGTTGAGAAGCATTGATCTAAGAACTGTCATGAGGTTCCCCTCCCATCGCCTTTTCTTTCAGCTAATAATTGGATTGCTGAGTGGTTGATACACCTACATTAAACAAAATCTTTAATCCTCTGACATTTATTCTAAAACCAACTTCACTTTTAATATTATTAATGTTATTCAGGTGGCTTTTGCCACCCACGAGTTTCTGCCTACCTAGTCCCAAATTTAAAGGTAGAACAGTATTTTTATAGCCTGTAGAATAAACTTTGAAGAAAAATAAGCCTGTCTTAGTTCATCTGCTCTCGAGCAGATTATAGCCAGTGATGGTATGTTGCTGGGGAAACTGAGTCAGTCTCTGAGGAAGTAGACATTTGAGTAGATAGTAAACTGGTAGCAACTGTACAGATAGCACTGTTTGTCCGTACATAGGTCTTTCTGCCTTTGTAGATAAATATGCTTTTAAATTCTGAGTTGCTATGCACTTGGATCAGAAGTTGACATTTAGTATCATTGTTAATCACTTCGTGTGAAAGACAGAAACCAGTTTCCCTCAGAGTAACAACCCACTCACCGAGGCACCTTCATTTTGTTCGTGTTAAATATGATTATCCAAACATTAGATCATTTTTCAGAAAACAAATCTGACCCAATTCTCGAAATTTTTGTGAGAAGTTTTAAAAAATCATTCTGACTTATGGGTGGGAGCAGAGACATATAAAGTGTGTCTAGAGCACATGTCCCCATTTGTCTAAGAGGAGCAACATATAAAGCACCGCATGCCCCCCTTTGTCTAGTTCTCTGGGCTGCAGACGGTTGGCGTTTGCTCAAGTGTGAATTGGGCTGAGGTCACGCTTCATCACCCAGCAGGGAAGAGTTAGGGCATATTTAAGACTAAAAGGAAAAATAATGGTTTTGAAGTTGCCTATGAAGATACACTAGCATTGTGTCGGATTGTCTCTTGTGAAAACAAAGGCATTATGTTTGGTGATAGGCATGCTGATGAATATCCTGATATATGTAATACATACTTCTCTTTTGATGCATCTGCTATTTGCTTCTGGGGTCACTGGTTAGAGCAGTTTTGTATTATCCGTGGGACAAGACCCTCTTGGCTGTTGAATCCCAGTGCTCCCCATTGACAATGTGACTGCACTGTGCCTATCTCCTTCCTGCCCCCTGTATCCCCTATGCCTTCCTGAGGGTGTTACAGATGTTCACCCAGGCCAGATGCTGCAGTTCTAGAGTACATGGTTACCCACATGGGGTCTGAGTCATGTTGCATGTACTCGCATTTTCGTGCTTCCGGCCATGAGCGACCAACCCTCTTCTGTAAAGTAAGGAGATGCCAGAGACACAAGCGTACTACATGGTAGGCTCTTCATGTTGTACCCAGTGAGTGATTATTTCTCAGTGATGCAGCTACTTAGTGCCTTTCTTAATCCATTTTACCACTCTTGGTGTGTGTATATATATATATATATATATATATATATATATATATATATATGTAAATTATAGATACGTTGTAGCCTTAATTTTTTTTCTGACTCTCCAGCAAATTCTAATAATATTCTTTTAGCTTGTTGTGACACAAGCCCAATAAGACCAAGAAGTGGATCCAAGAAGAATTAGAACAAAGCTAGTGGCGAAGATTAAAATATACCAGAAGGAATATACACAGCAAAACCATTAGCCAGAGTGGTAGGCTAGAACAACACACGAGTGTTTGCTGCCCACTCAGCTCTGTCCTACCAGGAAAAAGGACCAACAGACACCTATGTTTATCTTAATAGAATGGAAGAAACGAGTAAGTTATATGAAAGGAAAACTTATAAAAATACAGCTTAACTAGTAAATACCAGATTGCACTCTTGATAGCTATAGCATGCACGGACAGCCTGAATGTGACTATCACATCTGGAGTTAAACGTGATTGCTGCAGTCATATTTTGAAAGCAATTTTGCAGACTACAAAACTTTCCCCCACAACAGTGTCCCTGAGTGGGTGTGAGAGATTCTCTTCCAGACAGCATGAAATATTTAGCCGTAGAACCTCCAGAATAACTTCGCTGCCCTTAGACCAGATCCCTACAGGGGAGGCTTCTGAAGCTTTGCTCCCTTCTGCTTTTCTTACTCCCTTCCCCACAGGTTAACTGATTCAACTATCAAGAAGAAAATTTTTTTAGTCTTAATTAGTGAACACTAATGAACATCCTAAGGGAAGGTCTCGAGGGAGGGGCATCAGGATGTCAGCAGTGGACACATAGCACTAAGGCAATTATCAAAATTTAGGGTTGTCTTTTTTAAGGTGTGTGTGTGTGCGCGCGCTCGCTCGCAAATTAGAACAGGTACCTGCAAAATCCAGAGGCCTTGGGTCTTCTGGAGCTGGAGTGAGTGCTGAAAACTGAATTCTAATTGTCTACAGACATTTGTCCTCATGTTGTAAGATGTCGCTGAGGCCTCTTTGGTCTTCCTTCCACCACAAGACTCACAGAAAACACCACAGCCCATTGTTTTCACACTTTCTTCTTTTTTGGTTGCTATTCATGGTGTGAACACGAAGGGTCTCCCACAAGCTTGTGTGCATGAACATTTGGTCCTCAGGTGGTAATTCTTTGGTGGAGCTTTAGGAAGTAGTGCCTAACTAACTGACGAAAGTAGATCGCAGATCTGTGGGGTCAGGGAAAGGTTTATAGCCTGGCCCTGCTTCCTAACATACATGGGGCTGTGTGACCCAACTGCCACCATTCCTTTTCCATCGTGATAGACTGTATCCCCTCAAACCTTGAGTCAAAATAAACACTTTCTCCTGACGTTGCTTCTTGTCAACTATTTGGTCACATCAACGAGAAAAGTAACTGACACAATCAAGGAGCTGAGAGGAAGGCTTAAGGCCAGCCAACCCATCACCACCCGCACCACCACCCTGAAGGGAAGTACAAAACATTCTACCCCATTGCTATAGGCATCCAGCAATCAGATGGAGATGTATTCGAGTTTGGTTTCCCAGTAGGTGCCTACTAGAGGAGAGTCAAACCAGGGGCTGGATTCTGAGAATACCCATCCCCAAAGGGAAGAAGGCAGATCCTGAGAAGACCATGCCCTGGCCTCCCACCACTGCAGAGGCTGATTTGCCACTTCATTGGTTTCTTCTCTCCGCTCTCAGAGCCACACGTTCAGGGGACCTTGGCTGTCCCCTGCCCCATACACACTGTGGAGAGGGATGTGAGGCGGTAAGAATCCTGTGCCCTGGAGACCACAACCCGGATAGGGAAGCCAGGTTCCACTAATGGCTCCTTGGCCTAGATGCACTGGCTCTCATGTCCAGGTCTGGGGCTTCTAGAAGTGGCTGTGGGTGGTCTTTGAAGACTATATGGAATCTTAGCTTTATTGCAGTTCAACTGTGAGGAGTGAAAATTGCCATCTTAAAAAAAAATATCTCGTGCAGGGCGGTGCTGGCACACACCTTTAATCCCAGTACTTGGGAGGCAGAGGCAGGCTGATATCTGTGAGTTCGAGGCCAGCCTGGTCTACAAGAGCTAGTTCCAGGAAAGGAACCAAAAGCTACAGAGAAACTCTGTCTCGAAAATCCAAATATATATATATCTTCTAGTCCCTAAAGTGGAACCCAAGTGACTCATGAATTTCAAATATTTGTGAGATGGCTCAGTTTTAATAGTCAATGGCATATAGCAGCAGCCCTGGCCAGCGCCGTTCTGTGCTCTACTGTACATCACTTCGCAGGCTCCCTCCTGGCAGCCTCTGCACCCGCAGACATCAGGGATGCTGCTCCCACGGACCAAACTCAAGGTGCATTCAAGATGAAGGTGGCTGGGCAGAGCCACCAAGACAGATACGATGCTGCAAATTTCCCCTCCAAGGACATCTTTACTAAGAGTTTAGTTATGTCTCTCTGTCTACTTCATGAGAACAAGCTTCCTGACTCAAAGATTTCACCATTCACAGAGACCCCAAGGCCGATATGAAGAAAAACCAAGAAAAGAATCAGTGCCTCATACCCACTACTCAGGAATTCTGAAGACTTCTCCTGCCTCCCCTAAGCATCCCACCCTCAGGCTCCCCCAGTGTCAGTCTGTCCTGTTGGGGTCTTGCCTGGGTTTGCTTCCTGCAGTGGTGAAACGGCTATCTCTATTGGGAGCTGGGCCTTGACCAGCGCAGCCTACACTACTCGCTCATTACATAGAGTTCAGAGCAAATGCTGGCCAAGGGGGCAGCGCTGCCACCTGTGCCCACTGCCCCAGTTTGGTGTAACCCTTAGTCCTAGTGAAGAGTTGTTTGACTTGCAGTTCTTCAACGTTACGAGGCCTGCTTCACGTTAGGGAATTTATGCCTGGAGTCAACCTGCCATAGGTCCTGTGTATGAGGAGATCATAGGCCCCAGTGGGGATGCTGCTACTATTGTTTAACTTAATTGATATGGCATCAAACATTTTGCAGAGTATTTATATTTATTCCCACAGACAAATGCTGTTCTCAGCCTTAATCAAGGAAACGTCTCCTTGTAGTGAAGGCAGTAAATCCAGAGAGTTTGGGCTACAGAAAGGAGCTGAGAGTGAGTGGTGGATGAATACACAGTCCTACACACGTATCAAACCCTCTAAGGCTCAGGGAACACTGGAGAAAAGGGGCCAAAAGTAAGAACTAGAAGTTAAGAAGAGGGCTGAAAATGCTGTCTTCTGGGCTGGACACGGCCGGTGTAATCATGACCTCACGGAAGCTACACTTGCCTGGAGAGAACCTGCCTGAGCCTGGGCCTCTCAAGAGAAACCGTCTGTCAGAAATGAAGCAGGGATTTGTGGAGCTCTGCTCCTTTCTGCTGAGCCTCTGGTATGGATGGATTCTGGGAAAGGGGCAGTCATTGCCTTCTGTCTTGTTCCCACTGGTGAGCCCACCATGCTCCAGTGGATAGCTCCAAACCCGTGATCACATAAATAAATGGCCCTGGCCAACTCAGTGGGTCACAAAACAAAACAAAAGGCATGAATGTAGCAAAGAGACTTGTAAGGAATAGGGTGCAAGGACGGGGGCATAGAGTGCTAAGAGTGATCACGATGTATAGAATACATGTAAGAAATTGTGAACGAGAAAATGCAGTTTTTAAAAAAATGACAAGAATACACATTCTGTAGAAACCATGCCACAAATCCTGATTTGGAGTCTTGCCCTGGGCTGAGACATGCTGCACAGCCCTCTCTACCCCCGTGCTGGTCAGTGCCAGCAGGAGTGTGCACCCAGAGCCTCTAGTGTTCCGTGCTGTAGAGCCAGAATGTTCGGCAAATGAGATATTTTGCGTGGTGTGTTTCACTTAAGATGCATTGGTTTGTGGGGACATGTGCCATCATAAAGTGAGGGGCACTTGCCCTGAATTCATCTGGCCCTCCCCTTGCTTGGGAACCCAAAAGAGTTCCCTGTTGTAGCCTGTTTTCAAGTTCAAAGCCTCTGCCCAGCTGTTGAAGTCTTTGATCGCAAAGACCCCCCTTGGAGCCCTGCAAATACCCCCCCCCCCCCCCCCCCCCCCCCCCCGCAGGTGGGTCTGAACTGCATGGCCACATTGGGGATTCACTTCCTACCTATTGTCTTGCCTGACTCCTACAAGGGCAATGCCTTTCCTCATAGCTGTTTCAAAGCCTTTTCTTACCAACCAGGACTGGGGAACCTTGGCTGTGCAGCCTCTGTGTTTATCCCCCTTGTTGAAACAGCGTGCACATAAAATCCCCTCGCCACAGTGGGCCCTCGGCGAAGGCCTGCTGGTAATGAGCTTAGACACAGCACTGAGCTTTAGTTCTTTGTTTGGGAGAAAGGGGTCAGAGGGCTCAGACTCTTAAGAGCAGTTTTTGTTCATAGTGCAGCCATGGTTTTAAGCTAACAGCCACAAATTGCCACCTACACACAAGGAGAAAAAAAAAAAAGATTCCTGTCTGGGGGAAAAGGCACCAGCACTTTCAAAGCTGACCAGTTAGACTCCAGGCCAGTGGCATTTTGGAAATAAATAGAAGCAACAGAGGCCCAGAAAAGACCCCCAGTTCTTCCCCCACCCCCAAATCCTCTACTATCATTGGCATCTGCCAAGCCAGCATTACCTACCCCAACAAAAACTTTTTTCTTTTTGTACTATTTGAGAATTCACAGATGCATATGCATATAATGTATTTTGATTAAACCCCTCCATTACCTCCTCTCCATCCCGCCCCATTGCCTTCCATCTGCATGCATTCCTCTTTTTAAACCCACTGAGTTCACCTCGCACCGCCTTTCTGTGCTTGGGTCTAAGCCCAGCTCCTAGAACATGGCTAACCCCTCAGGGCCAAGTCCCTGAGGAAAACTGACCCTGCCTCCCCCAGCAGCCATCAGTTCCCCACAGCTTCAGAGTCCTTCCGTTCATGTTAGGATTTGAACTGGCTTCATCTTGTACAGGTCCTATGCGTGCAGTCGCAGCTGCCTTGAGTTCATGTGCGCCGTGGCCTGTCACATCCAGAATTGACTGTTTGGGTACAGGTGCCCGCCTGGATCTTACGATCTTCCTACCTCCTCTTACATGATGAAAATTGGATAAACAGCATCAAAAGCAAGGTTGTCAGTGTCACCATATCAAGTTGGCTTTGTGTTTTTGTTCAGGAGGCCTAGGGAGTGGGCAGGACAGGATATTGTAGACAGAAACCTAGTAGGGCAGAGCAGTTGACCCAGGCCACATTAGCTTTTCCCAATAGCTCCTTACAAGGTGGCCCCACCCCAGCACAGGCCACCTTGTCAGGTAGAATCGATGCATTTGGGCTTCCTAAGACCTCAGTGACAGATGGTTCTGGGACAGAGTCCACTGCTCTTGCAACAGATAGCAGAACCCAGGACAGCTTGTGGGCCCTGAGACTCCTCGCTGTTTCTCTGGGTAACAACTGTTCTGTGCGGGTTCCAGAAACAAGGTGCTGCCAGCCCTCGGCACCCCAGTGGGCCCCCGCAGTTTCCTCTCTGAAAAAAAAAAGGAATTCTGGCAATTCATTAGGTCAAAGCTCTGTAGCAGCTCCTCTCTGTGAGAACAAAAAGTTGTTACTCCTTAAATCACTATTTTAAGATGCACAAACGTGCCGTTCACACTAAAAAGGAACCTGTGTTTCTTAAATAGACGTGATAAAGAAGAGAACCAAACGTTCACGTGTTCCCTCCTTCAGCCATTAGTGCTGTTCCGCTCAGGAACTGGGACCACTGCTCATTTAGAGAGATCTCCCTGGTCTTCCTCCATAGTGGGGATGGCAATGGGATCTCTTCTCTTGAATCTTCTGCGCCTGTTATTCTGACCCTGTCTGTGCCTTCCATTGTCTGCCATTGGATTCTGGGTTATTATTGGCAAATGGCTAATGTCAGTGATTGACAGGTCCCAGAGCTCCACCACCTCTGAAAAGACCTGTCATCTGCTGAATGTTTGCTCCACTGCGGGGTCTCAGCAAACCCGCAAACACCGGTTTCAAGGATGGAAGGGCTGAGATGTGTGTTTGAAGAACAGGTGAAAGACTGCGAGACATCTCATGCCCAGTCCTGGGAGTTTTAACAAGAGCACGGGCAGTCTTCATACTTACACCACATGCTTGCCTATTTCCATGCTCGTAGGAAAAGTCTTCTTGTGTGGTGTGTGTGTGTGTGGGGGGGGGTGTTATCTTTGCCCTTCTCTTTTCTGTGCTGGTCACCTTGAATCGCCTGACTTTCTGATTTATAGAATGAACATATGGGTGCTTCTTTATCTCAGTGTGTTTGTGCTGATGCAGCAGAATACCTCAGGCAGGGTGATATAGAAAGACTGGAAGTTTATTGCTCGCAGTTCTTGAAGCTGGGAAGTCAGCACGGATAAAGCCATAAGTATGAGTGTCTTTTGAGGACTGCTTTCTGCTTCTGAGATGGTGGCCTGGTTCTGCGTCCTTGCACAGGAAGACAGGAAAACAAAAAAGCCAGCCTAAAGCTCTCTGGAGCTCCCTAGATGAGGGCTTAAATCCCTCTTGATACATTGGGGGTTAGTTTAGGGGTGCACCTTTAAACCCCAACATGCCTTAATTCTGGAAGTCGTATGCTGAGGATGGGGCCTGGCTTTCCTCAGTATCTCATATTTACCACAGCCACAAAATGCTGTCACTTGTTGCTAAGACCAACTCTCAGTATTCTGCTCTGATCTCTCTAGAGTCTGTTGGTCACTGAGTTATAAACAGCCCCTTGCCTCCCTTTAAATAGAAAAAAACAGGTGTGAACACAGAATTGTGAGGAGAATAGTGGTGGAGGGGAAGGCCCTGGGGGGCATACCTAAGGACTCTTAAATGTATAAGTTGAGTCTATAGAAGAGTTTTGTAATATGAAATTCATTTAGCCTATGTCCCAAGTTCCTGTCACAGAGCTCTCAACATACCCTGGGATTTCCAGAGTGACCCAGGTGATGTAAGTGACATCCCTGAAGAGCCTCATGGAGCAGTGGCCAAAAAGACAAGGGATTAGAGGACTAAAGGCTAGGAACTTCCAGCAATACCCAGTGACATCTGGGAAGTGAGTAGATACAGGTCCACAGAAACCAGAGTGGGTGTGAGCTTATTAGTCATGGAGAGGTCTGGGAGTGCAGTACATTCAAAGGAAGCCAGACCTCTGCTCTGGTCGAAGGACCTCACAGTCTAGGGCTTTAGCATCCTTCATGATGGGTTTTGAGAATATTGTCAATACGTGCATGTATTTCTCTGAGTTCTGACCAAATTTGTCAAACTCAAGAAGCATCCATGGAACTCTGGCTTGCCGAGAGTCCATCAGAAATGCATGGTGGCTAGTGTCTGCAACTGACTGAATTCCCTCAGCCTGTGGGGCCTGCCACAGTCTGCAGGAAGACAGAATCAGAAGGAAAGAGGGTTGTTGTCTATGATGTTGGTGTCCACGTCCACTCAAAAGCATTTAGTTGAAAGCACAGAGTTGTTCTTTGTGTGAATGGGGAGAAGACGGTCTTTCCCTTTCCTGAGATCAGGTGTGGGGGTGCCGAGTATCCATCATATATGCCGTTAGCTATGCAAGACCTGTCAAGAGGTAAATAGAGTTCTTCCTTGTTATTTCTTATGAAAGACTTTGTTTGGATCCATATGGAAGTAGACATACTAATCTAGATTTATAATTATTGGAAAGTAGAGTATTGGTCAATGTTAATTGTCAGTTTGAGAGAATACAGATTCACCCAGGTAGGCAGGCTCTGGGCATGCCTGGAGATTTAGCTTGGCTGCCTTAATTGATAAGGGAAGACTCGATTTAATTTTGATTGGACCAGTTTCCCGGGCAAGGGTTGCCAGACTGTGGACAATGGGGAAAGCAAACTGAGCACCAGCACGCAGGTGCCCATTTCTGTCTCCTGACTGTGCATGTAGCATGACCAACCTCAAGCCCCTGCGACCTTGACTTCTTCACTGTGAGCTATGATCCCTCTTTCCTTCATTTGCTTCTGTTGGGTGTTCTGTCACAGTGACAAGGAAAAACAAGACTGAGTGGTGGGAAGAGACTCCTCAGAGAACCATGGCCTAGCTCCAGCTGCTGGAAAGATCTAGTTCAGACGGATACATTTCAGAAATGTCAACACCTGGGGCAATGCTGTTGTAACATTCCTTGATTATTCAGACCCAAGATACAAGAGGGGTCCTTACAGATGACACAGGATCAGTATAGCAGCACCCAAACCACTCTTCCTGCTTCAGCTGACCCAGCTTAGAGAGTTATTTCCATTGGGGAAAGCAGCTGGCTAATCATTGTCAGTCATTAGATGTGTCTGTTCATTACCGCTGGTCCTGTAGAACCCAGTTCCCATACCTGATTGTCTTGCTTCCAACATCTGGCCTGTCATTTCCTCTCACAACTTTTGTCTTCTAAATTATTCTTTTGTCTTAATCAAAGTGTGCTCATGACTGCTTGAACTGAGACAAAAATGCTTATTGTCACAGCTAATTCTTGTCCTTCGTGTGTGTGGACTCTCAGTACCATCCTTCACGTCATCCAGATGTTGTGCCATCTCTACATCTGTGCAGACACCAGTGTTTCGGATAGGACTTCGGCTCGCCATGGCTGTCTATGCATGAGTCCACTCACAAAGCCAACTGCAGTCAACGTTCTCCAGAAAGTGGTACTACTTACAAGAGAGCCTTTTCCTTGGGAGTAACTTTTCTAATATATTTGCCTTTTTACAAAATTGATTACTTTCTGTGTTACTTTCACCCAAAGGAATTTAAGATCCCATAATGATTTGGATAATTTTTGCTTTAAGAATGTTATTACTGATCCTTAGACTTTATCTTAACATATTCTTTATAAAATGCTTGATGATTAATACATAGAACATGAGGTTCTTTTAGAAGAAGGTTTGAGTTTTTGAAGAAAGCCAAAAAAATCATAAATTAAACGAAACGACAAGTTAATTTTTGGCGTCTTCAGTTATGAATTTTGTGGACATTGCTCTGTCTAGATGATTGAATATTCTTGTTATTGGGCTATGTGTGTACAGGTGTGCACGTGCTCATGTGAATGTGCAGGTACATCTGCGTGTCTGTGCATGCATGTGTGTGCATGCATGTGGAAGACGGAGGTCAACCTTGGGTGTCATTCCTCAGGAGTAGATCACCCTGAATTTTGAGATGGGATCTCCCAGTAAGACCTGTGGCTCAGGAATTAGGCTGTGCTAGCTAGCCAGTGAGTTCCAGGGATCTGCCTGTCTTCAACTCTGCAGATCAAAGTCAGGTCCTCATGCTGTGTAGTAACCATTTTACTGGCTTGAACTATCTCCTAGCCTGGATCTCATTATTTAATATTGAGTGCATACCAAAATATAGCATTTATACACTTAGAGCAAAAGTTGTCATTTTACCATCAACCTTCATTTCACATGGCACCTCTAATCTTCAGCCCTGATGCAGCCCATAGTTGACTACATCCTCAATATTCTGAGGAAGGACCATGGAATAATGATGCATGCCTTTTCTATGAAAAAAAATTTTAATCTATTGACTCTGATAACTTCCTTTTAGTGTAGAAATAAAATCATGCCAACAGAACCCAAATATAAATTATTTTCATTTAAGATAATCAAGATTGTATTTCCAGTTAAGTCAGAAACTTCTCATTATTCTCATTATACCTATAGAAAATAGACAGCAATATAGTAGCAGATAATACCTTTCCCAAGAGTTTTCGGATTATAAATAAATAAAGCACAATTCATTTCAGTAAGGTTTTATAAGTTCTTCGTATCTGTTTCAAACTTCAAAACAGAGATACCCAATTATGTGTCCACTTGTCACATTTAGCTGTTTAAATCCAAATCTTAACAAAATACAATTCACAATTCACACTTCCTGTGCTCAGGAGTACCTATGGCCAGTGGTCACTGTGCTGGGCAGCACAGACATGCAGCCTCTCCATCATCATCAGAAGTTCTTTGAGAATGTGTCTTAGTCTTTTTTCTGCCGCTATAGCAAGAGACTGGGATGTTCTTAATGATGAGAAATCTGTATGACTCACAGTTTTGAAGACTTGAAAGTCCAACAGCATGGTAGCAGTACCTGGCAGGAGTTTTCTTGCGACACCCACCCATGTGGGGCAAAAGTGTCTGTGCACATATGTGCAAAGGAGTTGGGGGAGAGTTAGGGAGTGGGGGAAGGGAAGGGACCAGACTTATCCTTGTATTATGAAGCCATCCCTACACCCACCAACCCTTTGAGTTAAGGATGGCATCGGTCTGTTTCTAAAGGTAGAACCGCCATGACTGAGCCACCTCTTAAGGGTTAATTTGCAACACATGAACTTGGACAGCATAACCAAACCAGAGCTGGGAGGACTCCTTGTGTTGTTAGCTTTCTGGGTGACAGAGACTGGGTTTCTGCTGCCTGCTGCTTCTGGCCTTTCCCCAGGACAGCATCATTTATAGGGACGTGGGCTCTAGAGACTGAATCCACCACAGTTCTTGAGTCAATCTATTGCTCAGGGTCATTTTTTCTTTTTGTAGTAAGATTGATATCTGCCTCTCTGGGATGTGGTAATAATTAGATGAAATAATCCATGTCACAAACTCTGAAATTGTCAACTGTTTTCTGTAACTTCTCCCCACCCCCTATTGCCCTATTGTTGTGGCCTTTTGTTAAAATAGAATAAACCATCAAATATAATTTATGCTATCCATGTACTGCAGGCTGACTCCCTCCAGAAGCCATCAGTTATCCTTAGCACCTGAGGTAACAATGGGCCCTCAGGAACCCCTTCCTAGTCCATACTGAAATGTTAACTGGCTTGATCTTATAAAGGTCTTGTCTTAAGCAACCACAACTATTGTGAGGTCTTGTGCAGGGGTCCTACAGTGTCTAGAAGACAGAATAACAGAACCAAGCATGTGTTTCCTCCTGGGGAGCAGGCCTTAAATCCAGTCAAGAAGCATTTGCTCCTCAGGATCCACCCCACTATTGCACCCACGGACCTATCTTGCCAGCCTGGTCATTATTGCCAGTTACAGGGCTCACAATGGGTAAGACTGTTGATGCCCCCCAGACATCTTCATAATATTCCAGATTTGTGAAAGCTGACAGCAAGGAGGGAGCTCTCTTGTCACTCTCCACCTGAGTTGTCCATGTTCTGGAACCAACGCACATAGCAATGGGCTTTTTAGTCAGCAACCTATGGATTCTGGGATTATCACGCCCCCTGTGTTGGATAACTCAAACTGTTTCACAGGAATCTGTGTCGTAAAATTGCATTAAACTATATTATAAAATAATAGGCTTCCATGGACTTTTCTAAACATCCTCAGGTTACTTTTCCCTCCCCCAATGTCTTCCTTTGTCCTAGCCTTGTAATGATATCTCATTTGTATTTTGATAAGTAAAGCTTGCCTGAAGTTCAGAGAGTAAAACAGCCACACTGATCAACCTTACAGACCAGGCAGTGGTGACACACACCTTTAATCCTAGTAGCCACACAAGTTTGCCATAGAAACTAGGGGGTAGTGATGCATGCCTTTAATCCCAGTCCTAGAGGGGATTATAAAACAGGAGGAGATGGTTCTCACACACAATCTCATTCTGAGATTCCTGGAGGCAGGATCACCATTTTGGACTGAGGTAGAGGTAAGAGCCAGTGCCTGGTTGATTTGCTTTCCTGACCTTCAGGTTGAACCCCAGTTTCTGTCTCTGGGGTTTTATTAGTCATGCTGCATACCCTCATAAACATTCTCATGTAAACCTCCCTTCTCATCGTCCCCCTTTTCCCCTTCATATCACCCATGTTCTGCTGTCCAGCTTCCTTATACTCTTTCTTCTCCCTCCCCACCAGTGGTCCTTTTCTGTTCTCATGGATTCTACAGGGACTGCAAATTAAGCAAACAAATCTAAAAATTTGATGCTAAGGTCCACATATGAGTTAGAACATATGACATTTGTCTTTCTGCTCTGGGTCGCCTCCCTTGGTATAGTATTTACCAATTCCCCTACTTACCTGAACATTTTGTAATTCCAGTTTGCCTTGCAGCTGAATAAAATTCTATTTTGTATAGGTACCATATTTTCATTATCCATTCATCCGTGGCTGTTTCCATGTCTGAAGTACTGCACAGAAAGCAGCCATGAACACATATGAGCACATATAATAGGTGATCAAGTCCTTTGAGTGTACGCTTGGTTGTATAGTTGAGTCATATGGCAAATCAGAAGCCGACAAAGCCTTTGACTCTTGGTGTGTTTGAGCCCACTGAAGAAGAGCTCTGGATATGCTAATGCAAAATGCAGATCCTGATGAGGCCAAAGTCTGACCCTGTCTCCCATGACTCATAATCACATTGTTGATTTTGAGACCCTAATCTCAAGAGAAGAAAGAAATTAAAATCTGAAACTAGCTATAAATAGAGTTGAAGCATAACACATATAAAATATCTCCTTTCCACTAATATTTCAATGGAACTAAGAACAGTGAATTTTGATGCTAATTGAGTTACTGCTGTTCAAAGTGTGACATTTTGGAACACCTGCTTAGTGTGTTTGTTATGTTGAAGATGTAAAAATAACAGTGATGCTGAGTGTTTCTGAGCCACCCATATGCCCGAGCGTCCATATGGTATTATAAATTTCCAAAAGCATTCCATTCCTATTGAAGAAAGAAATCTTTCTTTAACTCCCAAGGGACCACTTGCTCCAGGAACCACTGGCCTTTTGCCTTGCCCCACTGATGGTTCCTTAATGCATGATTACGATGGACTCAAGTTATCCTAGCTGCAATGGCTCACTCAGAATTCAGCTCTGTCTCTCTTTTATGGCCACATGGATTTATTAAGCTCAATCACCTCCAATTTTATTGCTGAGATTAAAATAGATAAATGACCAGTAGCCACTTGGCCAAGGGTTATTTCTTAAGTCGCTGATACTATATTCTACTGGAACTTTACCATATTGTTGAAAGCCAATAGTTTTTAGCGCTGAAGTATCTACCTTGCTCTCTAACTACCAAACACATGCCAGTCATGAAGGGACATGAAGATATGAAGGGTTTCTAAGATACACACGATGGCCTTGAATTGGACAATGAAGCTTCCTATAATTTTAAATTGCTTTCTATGAAGGCATAATTTTCTCATCGTTCCTAATTATTGTAAAATAACATTTAAAAACTCCTTCAGGCTCTTTTACTATTTCCTTGAAATGTAATAATAGAATATCACCTGAGATAATGGATGGGTTAGAATACTGCTGTTCTCTCCTTGTGCTCCCCCCTGTGTCTCCCTTCCTCTTTCTCCCCTCCTTCTTTTTATGTGTGTATGTGAATGTATGTGTTCATGTATGGGGGACACGCATGTGAATGCTGGTACATGAATATGGATATACATGTAGAGGCTAGAATTCAATGACATGTCTCAGGTGCCATCTACCTTGTTGCTATTATTTTACAATTTCTTTCTTGGCCAGGAACCCACAAATTAGGCAAGGCTAGCTGGCCTGTGACCCTTGAAGATCTTCATTTCTCTGCCTCCCCAGCACAGGAACTAAGAGGGTGTACTGCCATGCCTGGCTTCTTATGTGGCCTTTGGAGGCTGAGCTCAGGGCCTCATGCTTCTGTGGCAAGCACTTTCCTGACTGCCCCATCTGCCCATCCCTTCTCCTGAGCCCCTCACACCTGTCAGCCACATCTTCACTGCAGATGGCAAAGCAGGAGTCAGTGAGCAAAGCTCCACAGATGCCCGAGGGCATCTGGAGAGGACATGGAGGTGGGCTATAGGAGCACGCGGTGGCCTTCTTGAGCTGGTGGGCACATAAACCACACAGGGAAGACAGCGACAGTCTTCCTCAAGGAGTAGATGCCAAGCTAAGTCATCTATAGATCAAGACCCTGCATGGGCAGGCTAGGGAGGCCAGAGGGGACCCAGTAGGGAGATTAGTGTACAAGCTAAAGTTCAGACAAGGAGACTATGAGAAGGAAACTGTGCTCAGACAGATGCTGAGGTGGGAGAAGAGTCAAGCCAGGCCAGCAGGTCATGAAACACAGATGGTCATGAGGTCCAGCAGGTCATGAGGCCAGCAGGTCATGTGGCCAGCAGGTCATGAGATACAGCAGGTCATGAGGCCCAGCCACAGGAGCTTAAAGTCTACAACTATCCTCGAGAAAGCTTCAGAGGGCGTTAAGTCGGGGCTAGGCTTCCTCTACTGACCAGATGTGTGATAGGATGGTTATGTGGATAAGGAAGGGCCCAGGGCATGCAGGTACTGCACAGTTGATCCTTGTTTCCCAGGGACACTGTCCCACTGACCCAGTGTCCTGTCTGATGAGACCGTCCTGAGCTAGGACACTGGTAGAATTCAGCAGGAGAAGATGGGGTCTCACAACATTTGAATTCAAGCGTGTCCCTGTTGAGATACTGAGACCGAGAGTGACCCTGGCACGGAGAGCCATGGTGGACTCTTCAGACTGAAGACAGTCCCTCAGATGACCGTGCAAAAACCATTGCATCACCTCACTACTGAGCAATGCTTCAAGAATGGGCGTTTGCCATGGGTAGGCTCCCATGAACCGAAAATGTGAGGCAGAAGGAGCAGAAAGGTTCCTCAACTCACGAGTCAAGGGAGTCCATGTGACCTAATTTATAGGAAGAGATGGGACTCCTGTCAGCAAAGCTTCATATGCACTGCCTCTGTCCAGAAAAGAGTGAGAGGAACATACAAGGACACACTGTCCAGTGAAGGGCTGCTGGCGGCAATGGCATGGATGGATCCTTGCATTATCAATATGAAGCTGATAGTGGGGATGGGAGTTTGGCTGGCACAGCCCCCACCATGGTAACCATAGAAACAAAGAGAGTAGGTTGGGAAAAGAAACAAGATTCACCACATCCAATTCTGTAGAGTGCCTTCCATCTGTCCCTTTAGCTTGCTAAGGTGGCAAGAGTTGAGGACAATTGTCTCACCCGGGAATTTTGCTTCCTTTCAGTGTGGCCCGCAAAGGGTGTGTTTTTATTATAGCTTTGTAAATGAAAAACTGAAAAGAGAGAAGTATTTTATAATAAGTACCTACTTATTATCAGAAATGTTTGCTAAAACCTTTTGAGGCAGATATGAGACCAGTGTTGAGAGGACATGAGGATGCTGAGGCAAGAGAGTAACCAACCCATGACTGGAGAGTTGGCTCTTCACGGTCCGCAATGTCAAAACAACAAGCCTTAGTTGGGGGTAGGTGAACCCATTCAATAGTTGTTTACTGGGTACGCAGTGCTTTCCGGGCCCTAAGCAAAACTGAGGTGTCTATCCTTGGGCAGGTTATCCTCTAGCAGGTGGAGACTGATGGTCAATATACACATGGGGACAACAGAGTTTCAGAGCTCCAGGGCAAAGCAGGAGGCAGGGGGATGAGGCTGGGATGCTGAGGATGCTGGCTGGAAAAGAGTTACAATGTGAAGTCAGGTTCCTTGGAAAGTTGGCAAAAGAGGGATTGATGGGTTTAGGGAACCTCTGCTCCATTGACTTTGGATTTTTTCGGTGTGTGGACCCTTGAGGCCCTTCCCACTCTGCATCCCGCCAGCACGTATTGTCAGGAAATTTCTGGTTCACATCAGTGTGTATTGGTTTCTCACTCTGACTGTAACTTGCAGTCCATTAAAGGTTTGCTTTTGTCTGCCACCACCTACACATCTCCTTTGGTGAACATCTATTCTTTTGTTCACTCCTACTAGAGTTTTTTGTTTCTTTCTTTACTATGACATTTTCAAAATTACTGCATTTTCTGTATATAAGTTGCTTGCTATATACAACATGTGAACATTTTCTTCTGGTCTGTAGTTTTCTTTTGTTTTCCATCTTAAATGATATATTTCATATAGCAAATTTATGCATTCAACAGAACCAAATTTATTGAGCTTCTTCTTTTTTACTAATGCTTCAGTATCAGGTCTATGAACTCTGCCAACTCCCAGGTCACTAAAAAGTTTCCCATGTTTTCTCTTAAAGGTTCTTTAATTTTATATTGAGTTCTTACATTTATTGTTTTATTATGGTAAAAAAATACAACATATAAGTTATCACTTTGACCTTTGAGGGTATGTTTCTTAGCAGCATTAGGAGCATGTACACTGTTGGCAGTAGTAACCACCATCCGTCTGTCCGTCTGTCCGTCCATCCATCCATCCATCCATCCATCTATCCATCCATCCATCCTACATGACCAACCATCCACCTTGAGAACTTTCCTCATCTTCCCAAACTGGAGCACCACACCTTCAACTGTGCTGTCCTCTTCTCCCCTTCCTCCCGCACTGCTACCCACAACTACTCAGCTCTCTTGTCCGTAAGAACTGGACTTCAGTAGGCATTTCATATGCATGGAAGCATACAGCTTCTGTCTGTTTGTAACAGGCTTAAATCACTGCATGATTTGTAGCAGACATCAAAATTATGTCCCTGTTCCAAGCTTAAACAGCCTTCCACTGTCTGTATGAAGCCATTGTTTTCTCCACTCTTCCATCCATCAATGGGTGCTTGGCTTGTTGCTTCTACCACTACATTTGTTTTCGTTTGGTTTTATTCTGTTTATGTTTTCTTTTTCGTTTTATGTGTATGGGTGTTTTGACTGCATGTTTGAGCACCATCTGCATACAGTATCCACCGAGGCTAGAAGGGGCATCAGATTCCCTGGAACTGTAGTTACAGCCAGTTGTGAGGCCCTGGTTGTGAGCAGCCAACCAGCTCCCAAATCATGACACACAGAGACTTATTATTAATTATGACTGCTTGGCCTTAGCTTATGCTTGTCCCACTAGCTCTTATAACTGAAATTAGCCTGTTAGTCTGGATCTACATTTTTGCCTTGGGACTGTTTCCCTTTCTTTCATTCTGTATGTCTTACTACATACAGAGCCAGACTGGCTGGCCCTGGAAGTCTCCCTCTCTTTCTGCCCCATTCTCTCCTCTCTATCTCTCTTCTCTAGAGCCTAGATTCCTCTACTACTTATTCTCTCTGCTCCTCAGCCCCACCTATTCCTCTATTTCCTACCTATTCAGCTTTTTATTAGACCCATCAGGAGTCTTAGGCAGCGACACATCCTATATAATTAAACAAATAGCACATAAACAAACATAACATATCTTTGTCTAGTTAAAGTAATATTTCACAACATAAACAAATGTAACACATCTCTACATAACTAATGTAATAATCCACAACAGAAACAGATATAACATATCTCTACATAATAACGTAATAGTCCACAACACATCTAGGTCCTCTGCTGAGCCACTTCTCCAGCCTGCCTCCACCCCACCCCTGTACCTCACCACATTGGCGTTTGTAGCTCTAAAAATACATCTTCTGTCTTTCCTGTTTCCTTGTGAGCCTAAGAGAAAGATATTTATACTTCTTTTATAAGATACTGTGAAAAAGTGAAGTATATGTTCATTTTAAAATATTTTACTATAGGTAATTAGATTATTTTGAAAAACACTAAAAGCCAGAATTAGTCTTAATTAACTGCTAGAGTCAGTCACAATAAACCAAGCACAGAGTGGTGATGTTATTGATCTAGCACTTTCCATGGTTGTCCCTGAGTATAAGCAGCTTATCAAAATATGGTTCCCACCAACAGCCACGCACGGCAGGGAGTTAGGGACTGCTGGCTCTTCAGAGCTGCCGGGTTCTTGGGAACATACTCAGTGTGTGAAGAAAGATAGTTTTAAAGTGGAATAAGCCTACCAACTTGAAGTGTGTCTGGAAACACTGATTTCAAGGCTTATCTGAAATGCACAGGAAGCAGTCAGGAGCATCCTAGATACCCAACATCCTAGATAAATACCCGCATCCGAGATGCCCACCTGGGACGCCACAAAGCTGTGTGCTGTGCATTCAAACCACATCGATTAGTGCAAGTCAGTGCCTATGCCTAAAATCGTGGTCAATTATCAAGAATTGATTATGGTACTGAAAGAACCTGATTCCTTTCTTTGTAACTTTGTAATAATTTCCAAAGAAACGGTGGATGGAAACAGGGACGGTTTTAAATGCTAAACATGCAGCTGCGGCTGAGGAATAATAAACCACAAAACTTTTCTTCCTTTTCCTATTTTCATATTCCAAGAAGCTCAAAGGGAACAAAAGTGACAACAGGATGGCGCATACCCATTGTCCCAAATAAAAGTGGGTAGAATAAGAAGCTGCCTCAGCTTGGGACTGAGCCTGCTTCTGCTTTGCCAAAGGAGGGGCTCTCTGCCGTGTCGCCGCAGGACTGTGGAGTATCAGATGTGACATTCTCTCCTGTGGTTACCTCAATCCCTATCACCTCTCCTGGCCTTTAGAGATCAGCACATACATTCATAAGAATGATGGATTATGAGCAATATATCTCACACGCCTTTTTCCCCAAATCTATAAAAGAAAGTGGTTTTATTTTATTTTATCTTAGACATGCTGTATCTATAAAATGCCAGGCAGGCAACTACTAAATTCTGACTGTGTAACCAGCCTCCATAGCTTGCAATGTTGCTTCGTTAAAATTGCTTTGGGGAATCCAAATTAGATCAGATCTGCACTCCATCTTTGCTTGGCTGAGATGTACTAACCCCAACTTTGAGAAAACTACGTGGGAGATTGCCATTTTAATCTCATCATTTCTTTATCTTAAAGCACTGTGGGGGAGAATTTCTCACAACAGGGTCCTCCCGCAGTAAGAGACTGCTCTTGATACAAATGTAGACTCAATAAGAAAGCCGGTTACATATTTTAAATTTTATATATTATGCTCACAGGCTGTAACCAAATGTTCTGTTTGGTTTTAGTAGGAAATATAGCTTTCAATTTTCTCCAGGATGTGCAGAAATTGTACACTTTAACAGCCAATATCATTTCCTCCTTCATGTGTGGAGTCCCCAACCTGATCTCAATTCCAGGCAGTGCTCTCCACCAGACCGTCCTGACAGGGAAGCAGGCCGATAGAGCTAAGGTGGCACTGGCAGGAAAAAATGGAGTGGAGCAGGAGAGGTCACATATCAGAGTCATGTAAGCCTTTTTTCCTATTTTATATACTTCATTTTTAAAACTTGCAGGTAAATAATTAATCAGACCCAAAGTCTCAACTATACAACTCAATGAACTTCTGTGCGATTAGCCCAGAAGTTTGGAATGAAAAACGGAAGCCCTGGGAGTTTCACATTCGAATTTACACTTCAATATCAACTGCATTTCTGATGTGGGAGTGTCATATATCAATCTGTTGACTTCATTGGTTAAGCAATAAAGAAACTGCTCGGCTGGCCCTCATAGGTTAAAACATAGGTAAGCGGAGTAAACAGAACAGAAGGCTGGGAGAAAGAAGCTGAGTCAAGGAGTCACCATGATTCTCCCAATCCAGACAGGCACAGGTTAAGATCATTCCTGGTAAGCCAGCTCGTGGGCTACAGCAGATTATTAGAAATGGGCTAGTCCAGGTGCGAGAGCTAGCCTAGAAGAGGCTAGATAGAAAATGGGCCAAGCGATGTTTAAAAGAATACAGTTTCCATGTAATTATTTTGGGTAAAGCTAGCCATGGGTGCGGCCGGGTGCCGGGGATGCAGCCCCGCTGCCCTTATTTCAACAGAGTGGCACCCAACGTGGGGCTCGAACCCACGACCCTGAGATTAAGAGTCTCATGCTCTACCGACTGAGCTAGTATTTCAGGCACTTATCTACGACCAACACACACACACACATACACATGCATGGCAGATGCAGAGCTAGAAAAATGATTTATAACCTCTTTCATAACGCGTACCCACTGCCTGCATTCAGTCCTCCCTCCCCCATTTTTAGCCTCGCTCGTTCTCTTTCCTTTATAGAATCCCACACTCCCAAGTGAGAAGTGCACACACACGCATGCATACACACACACACACACATGGGCAACACTAAATGAACTCAGCAGGTTACATTTGTAAATTTATATGTCTATATGCAATAGTAATAATCAAAGGATATGTGGATATGAATTGGAGAAGGAATGGGGAACACTGGAGAAGTTGGAGATAGTAGAGGAGGGGTAAATTATTTAAACATAGTACTCATATATGAAAATCTCAAAAATAAATTAAATATTGAAAAAATAAAAATCACCACTACTTTTTAATGTATGCTATTTTGTATTTCTAACACAATAGCAGGTATTGGGGGCGCACAGGATGCATGGGAGACTTTGCAGTGTCAAAGTGCAAATGGAAGATTTCTGGAAATAGGGGATTTCTAATAAAACAGCCAAAGGTGGAAAAGTGACTGTTGGAGGAAGAAGAGTTAGTGCGGCTGTGGAGGGCAGAGAAGACAGAGCCTCGTGCTGCGGAGAAGAGATGGGAAAGTTGTTAAGGACCACAGGGAACACGGGTCTCAGTAGATAAAGCCTGCAATAATTTGAGTGTTGGTAATGGCTGCATGGGTGGAAGCCTTAGGATGAGAAAGCAGGCCTCAAAGATTAGAAAAACCCAGCCACATCTGGCTCAGACTCAGCAGCACAGTGGCTGGTAAGAGCTTTCCAATTTATGTGAGCCTGTGGATAACGCCGGAGGGAAAATGGAAGCATTACATAATTTTGAAGCTTTTACGGCTGTCTTGCACATCTTGGATGTGTCCACCCAGCTTTCTTAGTTTCTGCATGTGTGTACCAGAGAAACCACTGTAGCAGTCTCAATGAGGGTAAAGAACTTCTTCATCTTCCCTGGTCTCCTGGGCCCTTATGCAGTCTCTCTCCTCTGTACTTTCTATTTCCCCCGACCCACAGGCAGCCATTCATAGACTTTGTAGCTAGTTTTGCAACCCCTAAACCTTTATATCCATGAAAGGATACAATGTGTGCTTTTATTTTGTCTGTCTTCCCACAGTCAACATAATCACATTAAGATATATGTTATTGAGATTCACTGGAGGTCACCCATGTGTGACAAATATCTATAGGAGAGCTGGTTCATTTATACTCAGTCTGTTGGACAGCCTCAGTGTCAGCCTTTGTTATCAGACTGTTGACCTACTAGTGGCCATTTGAGCCATTTCTAGTTAGGGGCTATTGAAAGTATAACTGCTATAATTTTTCATGTATAATTCTGTGTAAACATAAACATTCAAATTTATTGGGTAAATACTTAGGAATAAAATAGCTGAGTCATGTGATCAATACTGATGTGGGATTTCCCTCTATGCTGTGATTACCATTAATGAATAAAGAAATTGCTTTGGACCTATAGCAGGGCAGAATTTAGGTAGGTGGGCAAAACTAAAGTGAATGCTGGGAGAAAGGAGGTGGAGTCAGGGAGTAGCCATGTAGCCCCACTGGAGCCAGATGGAACTTTACCCAGTAAGCCACAGCCACGTGGAGATACACAGATTAATAGAAACTGGTTAAATTAATATGTAAGAGTTAACCAATAAGAAGCTCAAGTTAAGGGGCCAAAGCAGCGATTTAAATAATACAGGTTCTGTGTGATTATTTCAGGGCTAAGCAGCTAAGAACTAACTAGGGGCCTCCTCTTTCCCACCGTGGCTGCACCATTTACATTCCCATCAGCAGAGAGAGTTCCAGTCCTTTCACACAGCACTGAGGATGGCCCATGCTTTCTGTTGAAACCGGACAATTCTGGGAGTGCTGCGGTAAATCCTGCATGTATCGCTCCCACTCTCTTAGTACCAGCGATGTGAGCATCTTTGCACGTGCTTGCTTTGCCATCCTCAGATCTCTGGAGAAGTCTTCGCTCCCGTCCTTTCCCAGTTCTTAGTTAAGTGGATTCATTAGTGGGTTCTGGGAATTATTTCCATATTGTAGTTTCCTGCCCTCTATCAGATACATGAAAATATTTTCTGCCGGCATGTGGTCTGTCGCCTTAGTCTTCCAACGGTGTCTTTCAAAGAGCAGATGTTTTAATTTTAATGAAAGCTGATTTATCAGTTTGTTCTTTTATGGGTTATGCTTTTCACTTCTGATTTCTGTTGGAAGTTTTACAGATTAGAGTTTTATATTTCAGTCTATTATCCCTTTTGGCCTAATTGGCTTGAATCAAAGCTTGTTCATTTGCATATGGATATCAAATGATTCCAACAGTGTTTGTTGTAAAGGCTGTCCTTTCTCCATGGAATTTCTTTTGTACTTTTGTTAAAATAAAAACAGTTGTCCACCAGTGGGTTTATTAGTGAACACCAAGTCTTCTCCAACTGGTGATTTTGTTGTCCATTCTTGCAACACAACCACATACAAGAAATCTTAAAAGGACGTGCCGAGATTACCTCTTGAAAACAATGGCATGCCTTCTACACTGCAGGTGTTGTGCCCTTCCACAACAGCCCCGGAGCCAATTTGTCAACCGCTCCCCAAATGAAAAGATTGTGGCTTCTAATTGTGATCATCAGCATCTATAAATTTTGGGGAAACTGGGGTCACGACAGTATAGGATCTTCTCACATGATAGCAAAGGTAATTTGTTTGTTTCTCCTGGTGATGCTGAAATGCCCTTGTCTACTAGCTCTGTTGTATCATTTCAGCCAGTTAGTTATAGTCTGTGTTTTCTGTGCAGCCTTTGGTGGCTGACTGAATTGTAGCATGGTTGCTGGTAGACACATTCACATTTCTAAAGTATCCTTTACCCCACTTTTGTGGAATACAGTAGTTTATCTGAGATGCTTTTCCTCCTGTGTCCTGCCCCTAGGGTCCATTATATAGGTTCTGAGCTGTTACTTAAGGTGGGGGCTAGGTGCCCTACTCAGACGAGTATGGGGAGGAGCTTCCTGCCACGTCTTTAAGGCAAGTAGAAAGCATTCTTCATATTTAGAAGACATTTTTCCATATTCGGATATCGTGAAGACCTGGTGGATTACCAGTGTGGATGGTGGCAATGGGCGCTGTTGGTGGCACAGCTGAGTCCACCTTTGTCCTTTGGCTTGAGTAATCTCACACAGGTCATCCATAGAGACCTGGGGTGAATTCTCAAGGGAGCCGTGAGGCTATCTCTCAGTGCAGCTCTCTGCTCTGCAGAATTGCACCTTGCAAACTGAATTCTAGTTTCTTGGTCCTCCCCAGACACCCACCCCCAGCTCCTAGGTAACAGCCTGGAAACTCTCCCGAGGGAGCAAAGACAAACAGGAGTGCTCACTAGGCTGCTTGGCACTGCCTCCTCCACAGCGGTCCTGATAACCAACGCTCTGGTGCTTCTGTTTGTTTTGTGAGTTTTGTTTTTATTGTTGTTTGTTTTGCTTTGCTTTCAGGAACCTGGTTCCTGTTACTGTCTCTTTGTCAGAAGCAGCAGTCTGGGGGAATATAGTTTTAATTAAATTGCTAGCACTGAATAAGAACATTGGTAGCAGCAGAATAAAATTACTTCAAGGAGTCAGGCTTTGTAATGGTCCCAAAGAGAAATGAAGACAGGAAATTCTCCAGGGCCTCTCCTCTTCACACTTCCTAAGCCATATCCGTTTTTTAGGCTCATCAGACACTTGCTTCTCCTCTCTCCTGAGTTGCATTACAAGGCTTTTCTAAGAGGTGATGCTCAAGCCAGGCACAGTTACAGTGAGGAGGCAGAATGGACTCAAAGGAAAACAGGCATTTGGAGGAACCTCTCCCCCACAGGAATTTCTGTCTGTGGTTGAAGAACACTGTCTTTGATGTCAGACCCCACCACATCCATATCCTTGTACAATTATTCACCAATGAATGAATAATTACTTACTCTTTGTCAAAGTATAGCCCCTAACTTTTACTCAGATGGCAAGATGTGACGATTCTCATTATCTCACTGAAACATCCAGTGCTTTTTCAATAAAATAGATATAATATGCCAGAATCACAGGCCACCTCTGCAGATTAAACAAGATAGCTAAATAGAATGATCAACACACTACGTGTCAAACAGCATATGCTCAATATATAAAACATGCCATATCCCCACATCGGGATGCAGTCAAACAATGGTGCTATCTTGGACAAATTTAACTTGGGCCATCTTAGACAAACACTGTTTCTGTGAATGAATTTTATATAGAATGGTTTATATGGTATTTTATGAGATAATATTTTATTACCTTCTGCTTTCCACACTCCAGCTGTATTCTTCATATACAGTGAGATTAATTTTGCATATTGTTATTAAAGGTTTTAAACAGCTAGGTCTTTACATGAATATTTGAAACTAACACTATTCTCCTTTAACTAACTGAATGGCATTTGATTTTGCTAATCCCATTAGTGCTGGTGGCACTTGGTGCTATGTAGGCACAGTTTATAACCCAGGATGTGCCTTTCCTGAGTTCTAGGTTATGAGGTTCCAGGTCCAAGTCCCAGAGATCAAAAGGAACCCTTCAGGCCTTTTACTAGGACAGTCTTTTTTTTTTATTATTTTATTTATTTATTTATTATGTATACAGCATTCCTTCCATGTTTGCGTGCAGGCCAGAAGAGGGCGCCACATCCCATTACAGATGGTTGTGAGCTACCATATGGTTGCTGGGAATTGAACTCAGGACCTTTGGAAGAGCAGGCAATGCTCTTAACCTCTGAGCCATCTCTCCAGCCCCCAAGGACAGTCTTTATGGGGAAATTCATAATTGCAGAATTGCAGAACAACTAATACAATGGAAAGCTGAAAATGTAAAGCAGCCTGCGTGAACACGGGCTCTAACATGGAAAATGGTTCTACAATTAGAAGATGCTGGGGATTGATTCTCAGTAATTGTGCTTTCTTGATGTTTAATTAAAGAGCAGATTAACTTAAAGGTCACGGGACATTGAGTTTTTATAGATGGTGGTCAATAAGAATGTGTTTGGAAGCAGATATTGAACCCACCTATGGCTTAAAAGATTAGAGAAGAGAGAGAGGGAAAACACGCTCTAATTCTTCTCTCCAGTCCTGGGGAGGCAGAGTATACTGTGTGCACTCCCAGCTGGGAGAAGCATGTTGACCCAAAGCAAAGATAAAGGGTGTAGAGGCTAGACTGAGTTGACAGACTTTCTAAGAGGTCAAGTTGAGATCCGGACTGCTGTGAGAGACCGCGTTCACAGGGACTGGCAGCATAAAGGACTCCTAGGGAAGCCATGGTCAGCCGTAGCACCACCATTGCACAGGGAAGGGGGCAGCCATCATTTTCTCCTTCACAGGAAGCCCAGAATTGTGTGCCCTGTGACATCACTGCTTCTGCTCCCCTTTCAAAGTTGGACATTATAGACATCACTCATCATGCCCCTGCCTCAGGTGGCGAGATTCAGGAAATGCAAAACTTTGCCATTCCTAACTATTCAGCTCATGTTTCTTACCAGACAGAGGACTGCTCATAGCTGCCAAACTTTGTGTACTGTGTTATGACTCCCTCACAACATGTTGCTAAGGAGCTAACAGGCTGTGTGGCTCTGAGCCACAGACAGAGGGTGTGAGACCCTTTAAGACCTGGTTATGGTGTCAGTGACCCCGAGGAGTCTTCACAGTATGTGTTGGAATATCAGCTGTGCCTGTGGGTCTGTACACTAGCCACGCTACAGGGGTTTGCACCTCCTCTTTAGCTGGAATCTTCAAATGCATAGTCTACCCACAAACTACTAGCAGCCTGGGAAACGGTGTTTACTACTGAGGCAAGCTGAACATGGAAATACTGGGTTTTTCTTTCTTTCTTTTTTTATCATTAAGACCACAAAATAGTACTTTTGCAATGCATAACATTAATTAGATAAATTTCAGACTTAGGTTCAGATCTGTGTTCCATGCTTCCAAAATAACTTTACAGGTAAATAAATTTTATTCACCTGGTATGATCTGGATTTAGCATTCCTTATCTAAAAGGTGTGAGACAAGAAGATTTCAGACTTAAGAAGTTTTGGATTTGAGAATATTTGCTTAGGGCTTCATCAGTTGAGCATCTATAATCCCCAAATTCTTGATCCAAATGGCTTTGAAATCCAAAACTCTATAAGCATTATTTCAGCACTCAAAAAGTTGAATGTTGGCCCATTTTGGACTTGGGATTTTCAGCTTATGTTCATCCTGTACTTGGATATGTACTTGAAATACTCAGACATCCATCTTTTCCACAACGTCATCTGTAACCCGCTGGTGAGCTAACTCTCACATTCACAGTGCTGCCATGTCGGTGGTTCTCAACCTGTGGGCCACAAACCCTTTGGCAAACCTCTGTCTCTAAAGATATTTACATTATAATTCATAACAGTAGAAAAATTACAGTTATGAGGTAGCAACAAAAACAGTTTTGTGGTTGTAGATTGCCACAACACGGGGAACTGTACTAAAGGTCGCAGCATTAGGACGGTTTATAACCATTGCTGTATGAGCTGTGACCAGAAGGAAGGCCAACATTGCTTTTTGAACTAGCTACTTAATATGTGCTATGATCAAAGCGCTTTGGAACTAGGTGAAAGAAGTGAAGAGCAGTCCGTGTTTGATGTCTTCTTAAACTGGACATAATAGAAAATGGAAAGTTTGGGTGAAGAAAGTATTTTGGCCTGCTTTCCCATTGTGCTGGAGCATTTGGTAAATCGCATAGTCCATAATTCTGCCTTCATCCAACAGCTTAGTTCCATATCTCAGAAACTTTCAAACACCCTGCCGAAATCCTTTCAGCCTTAAAAATAGAATGTCAACCTCTGAAGTGACATTTACTTAAGATCCACGCCTTGAAAGGGTAGGGAACATCTTTATTTTGGGAAAAGCGTTGGTGTGACAGAACTGGAAATTTGACCCCAGGACCATCCTTTGTGTCCTGGCTCTTGTCTGGCTCTCTTGTAGATGTATGTTTAGTTTCGCACCTAAACTAGGCTTCATCTTTCTTTTCTCACGCATGAGAAGAATACGTGATAAATGTAATGCTGACTGGGTTCTGTGTGGCCACTGGATATCCTGCTGCCTCTGCCCATCTCTGTTTCTCTGGCCACTGGCTCACATCTATCTCTCTGACTCCACCCCTCTTTCTCTCTGTATTTCCAGTTTGTCCTTCCTGCCTAGCCTTATTCTGCCCTGCTATCGGCCAAATCAGCATCATTGTATGAGATCAACCCATATTATCTCACAGCAAAGAATATCTAATCTTGACTTTCTCTGTAACACTGGACCCTCAAAGACGACAAGCCATTTTTGCTTTTACTGCCTGATTTTCTGCTCTGTTCTGTTCTCACTGGCCTGTCGTCTTTCCCTTTGGCACCACTTCCACAGAGGAATCTCTTGCAAACAGGAAGGTATACATTCTTTATGGAGGTCCCTCCCCACTTAGTAAAGGAGTCTTTAAATTCTTTCTCAAAAGATCCAAATTTATCTTATAGCTTAAGGCTCAGGGTACACTACTTTGAAAGGAGGTTGCAGGGCAAACACACCTTCTCTCCCACTGTGTGAGTAACGGGTCTTAGATGTTCTGCTTAGGACATCTGTGGCTGGGCAGATAGGAGTGTCCACAAAGGTGGTTACTAGGGAATCAGGAAATGTGCAAAGAGCAAGGCACGTGCTGGCGAGGAGTAACATCCCTTTGTCCTGGTGGGCCACTGGCCTCTGCTAGGTAAAAAGCACATGGAACTGAGTTGCCCTTCCTTTACCCATTGTTTAGAGAGACCCTCTGACTTCAGGGAACTAGGATCAGTTTCCTTGGTGTCTAGGACACTCTGCCTATAGAAATATTCCTTGGGGCTTTTCGGACCCTTGACCAGCAAAAGTAAGTCATTCTGCCCACAATCCCTAGGGCGTGACTAGTCAGCAGTCCTTTGGCCGACTGAATCTCTGGCTTCTCTGTACACAGAAGTCATCTAGGGAATTGTCTGAGTCACACAGATGCCTGTGGCCCCACCAAAACCAGTAGGAAAAGGTTGGATGAAGCTGGATATCTGTGCTGTGAAAGTTCAGTGGAAGACCCTGAGCACAGCGAAGGTGGAGCACAGAGAAGATCGAGCACAGCGAAGGTGGAGCACAGAGAAGATCGAGCACAGCGAAGGTGGAGCACAGAGAAGATCGAGGACCACAGCTCCACCTGCTGAGAACCAGCGCCTGCTGAGCAGGATGCCAGGCCTGCTCTGCATTCATTGCCGTCAGAAGAACTCTTCTGCTAAACCGTCTGCTAAGGCCTCTTCCTTGGGCCACATGGTCCTCAAGCCACACTGTGATCTCCCGCTCTGGCCTGAGGATTGCCTCACAGTGGACCTGAGAGGGGTGATCACGACTGCCTCCAGGGGAAATCACCTCACCCATCAATGTAGACAGAAGTTTATGTTCTGCCCAGTCCTGCAGCCCTTCAGTCCCAAAGTAACACAGAGAGGCTTATATTATTTATAAACTGTTTGGCCTATTAGTTCAGGCTTATTATTAGCTAGCTCTTAGAGCTGACATTAACCCATAATTCTTACCTATGTGACTCGGCACCTTTTCTCAGTGAGGCATTCTTATTATGCTTCCTGTGCATCTGGCTGGTGACAGACTCTCTGCCTTTTCTCTTCCCAGAATTCTCCTAGTCTGGTTGCCCCACCTATACTTCCTGTCTGGCTACTGGCCAATCAGCACATCATTAAACTAATACAAGCAACAACTCTTCACAGTGTACAAGAGCCTTATCCCACATTATGTCAAGGGAACTGGAGTGCCACCTGTATCCAGGTCTCAGAACTGAGGATTGGAATGTATCAGATGTAATATAACTCTCAGGGATGTCTTATTTAAGGAAGACAAATTCCCATCCTTTTCTGCACTTTTTTGGTTTTGCTTTGTTTTTTCGAGACTGGGTTTCTCTGTGTATCTTCGGCTGTCCTGAAACTCTGGATCTCACTATGAAGACCAGGCTAGCCTCAAACTCACAAAGATCTACTTTCCTCTGCCCCCTGAGAGCCGGAATTAAAGGCAAGCACCACCATGCTCAGCTTCTGTACTTACTTTTAAAAAATCCATATTGACCTTTATCCCAATTGTGAGAAGCAAAGTTTCTTTTATATTAGCTGTGAATCCCACACTGCATGCCTGATTGATCAGAAACACAAACATTTATACCACAATTAAAACTTCAAGAGGCCAAATGATGTTCAGGGCATCTGTGGTCAGGCCTATTGACAGTCTGTTCCGTATTCATAGCTGGTTACAGTAGAGTCCGCAGGATAAGCTCTCTGCAGTAGTAGGTATAGTAGCTATAGTCCTAACAGTGCAGGGTTGTGCAGTAGCTACCCAAGAAAAGAATAGTCTCATGGGTGGAGGACATCGGGGGTTCTCTGTACCCTTCATTTCTTTTGTTGCCATTGAATGCAGAGTCTCTCTGTGTTTCAGGGAGCCATATCCCAACTTGGTTCTGCATCCCAGCACCATGGTTTACAGAATGCTAGAGGCCATTCTGCTGGTGTTTCCTCCAGGAGGTGGTCCTTCCCAGAAGGGCAAGGGCATTGACAAGGACTCTGGTTTCTCCATCAGCTGCTCAGAGCCTATGACTAATCTAAGTGTGATCTATGGTAAATATTTTCCCTTGAAGGAAACGGGCTCAGAGCCTCTAGTGAGTGATTGAGCACATTAGGCTAATATTTATCCATGTGGAACTTGGGGAACTGGCTTTACATCATTTAATAGCTGTGCACCAATTATAAGAAGTAATTATATGTAAGAATTTCAAAAAAAATAGGTTCGAGGCAGGAAATCTATCAGAAAAGGTTTAGTGGTGATTAAGTCTTGGGAAGCCTAAGTGTTCATATTTATTAATTTTAGAAGATATGAGGCTTTTCTAATATTAGAAACAAGAGGGTTTCAATGCCCCCTTGCAGAGTCAGGTTGAACCACAAGGTGGTAGTCTCTGAAACCGCCATTACTAATCATGATTCCGTGTGTGTCCAGTGGGCACAGAGTTTTCTGAGTATCCATTCCTGAGAAGTTCAAGACCCGTCTTCGGATTCCTATTACTGTGAAGAAATGCCATGACTTTTATAAGGGACAATATTTAGTAGGGGCGGGCTTAGAGTGTCAGATGTTCGGTCTATTGTCAGCATGGTGGGAAGCACGGCAGACACGATGCCGAAGGAGCTGAGAGTTCCATATTCAAACCTTCAAACAGCAGGAAGAGAGAACTGCTGGGCCTGGCTTCATCACCTGTCGGCTGCTATAGAATTGCCCCGGCCCAGTGGCTCTGTTACATTTGCCTTCCCTGCAAAGGAAGCCTACGGAGAGAAAAATCCCAGGCCGCAGAAAGTAACCAGGAGAAAAACAAACCACGCATTGATTTGCTGTTGCTGCTTTTGAGATAAGTCAGGAGGAGAAGAGAAATCTGTCTTCAGCAGCAAGGTCTAAGTTGGTATTTCCCTGTGAAGAACACACTTCAAATAACACTAGAATTGGTTTTCAGAAATCACTAGGCCTGGTTTTTCCTGTCTTACAAGCTATTTACATCATCTTCCTTGTATATTTATGTGGTTTTGAAGATTCCAAAGATGCATCTGTTTTTATGATCATAAAAGATGTTTTATAATTGGAAGTGCATTATCTTTTAAGTCGGGGACACACGAACAGGAGTTCTAAAGGCAGCTTCACTGGGAGACTTGCAGTGGTATATTCTTGCTTTTCTCGCAGTGGGTTCTCACTTTTTCCTTCTCTGTGAGCCGTGAGCCACTAAGATGACAGCTTCTACTTCGAGCACTATAGTCACAACTTCTCCCAAAAACAACAACAGAAAAAAAGCCATCAAAGCTTACAGCACCCTTCTAAACCACAGTTCCCTTTGAAATCATTCAGGCTTGGGAGCTAAAGAGAGAAATGCGTGCTTAAGCCATAAAAAGCAGTTATGTGCCCGGTTTTCATTTGAGGTGTGATTATAGTCTGAGAGTTTAATTTTACTTTTCTTTTAATGTGTCTTTTACAACGGTGTCCCTGTCTTTGCTTCTCCTGTGTTTTCTCCTCCTGGGTATTTATGGGAAGACTCGGGATCTTCTGGGTGTATTTTCCTCAGAGCAGACGTGTGCAGCCCAAAGTGCCCATTCTCCACTTCAACACAGTGTGTCTGGGGCATGTGCGATTCCTGTGTTTTCCATGCAAAATCCATGACCTCACCTGCACCTTTGGCCCCTGGCTCTTACAGAGCGCCCTCCACTGACCTGTAGAGAGGGGTACATGCCAGTGTGGCGCAGAGAACATAAACATCACACACTGCTAACAGTCCACAGAGGGGCAAACTGTGGTGCGGAGAACATAAAAACGTCACACACTGCTAACAGTCCACAGCGTGGCAAACACAAAGCACATTTCATCAAAGTGCAATCACGGTGTGATCCGCTCTGTCTTCACCTCGTCTGCCTGCTATACAATCCTCCCAACCACGTGATGGCAGCTCTTGATGCCTTCACAGTCACTTAGGAACAAGCACAGTGCTGAGGTGCCATCCAGTGTTGCTAAAACACAAGAGGGCTGCTTGAACCAGCCAAAGAAAATGTGAATTAGAGAAACTTGGTTAGGGCTTACGTGCTATTGCAGCTGGCTGTGAACACCATGTTAATGAAACATTGGCTCATGCTATGAATGAATGAATGAATTAATGAATAAATAAATAAGCCTTTGAACAGAAGCATTCATAAAACAAGGCTGTGGACTGCCATGCAGAGAAATTGTTATCCCCTAGAAGCTGATGAGACCCCAACCATGGGCTTCCTCTAGGAAAAATGGTTCCATCTTGATGTCCGCAGATTGTCCATGTTTAACAAATAATAAATACTGAATAGTCAGCCAGGCAGTGGTAGCACACACCCTTAATCCCAGCACTTGGGAAGCAGAGGCAGATGGATCTCTGTGAGTTCAAGGACAGCCTGTTCTACAAGAGCTAGTTCCAGGACAGGCACCAAAACTACACAGAGATACCCTGTCTTGAAAAAATAAAAACCCACCACCACCACAACAAAAATACTGAAAAGCTAAAAGTGGTGGCACACACCTTTAATTCTAACACTCAGGAGATAGGCAGAACTCTGAGTTCGAGGCCACATTGGTCTACAGAGTGAGTTCCAGGACAACTACTCAGAAAAACCCTGTCTGAAAAAACCAGAATAAACAAGTAAATATTCTCATTTAAGGAGTAACATAGTAAAGATTTTATGAAATTTGCTTTCCCTAAATCATTTCTATACAATATATACTGTTTATTCAAGCTCCCACCCCTAAGATTAGCTTGAGACATAGTGGATGTGTGTCAGCTGTGCAGACATAGTCTGGGACTATTTTAAGTGTGCAGGCTCCAGACAACCTGCTCCTGCAGGATTCAAAGCTGTAGATGGCAAAGGCCCACTGCTTATATTAGGTGTCAGTTACTATTGCCCCAGAATATGCAGGTCTTCAGTGCTTTGGAAGCAGATCACGTGGATGAGTAGCATATCGCTGGGAAAGTAGGGCTGTTTCTACCACAGGACTAGAAGCCTAGGGGAAGGTCACCTGCAAGGGCTGATGGTGGGATGGCAAGATTAGACCCATGAAGCTGTTTATCCTGATCACTGAGCTCAGGGAATGAGGTTAGTGCAGAGGCTACAAAGAATCTGACTGGTAGATTGTTATATAGAAGGGATGGGGGGGGGGTTTACAAGATCCCAGCTAAGGCAGGGTCATGGGGTTTTCCAGAGACAATGGACCAGTTGGTTAGATAGGAAGATAACAATGACAAATGGAAGGATACATGGTTGCTAGATGATAAGTGATAGATGTTATATATAACATGATAGAAGATAAAAAGATTAGTGATTGATAAATAGATTGCTTTTATAAAAATGAAAATGATTGCTTGATAATAGATAGATGACTGATGAGAGCCTGTATGCCTTAATTGAACAATTAATGGTAGAAGAAGGGTAGATTAGCCTTTCATTTATTTATTGCCAATTTCCCCACTAAGACTGCTAACCCTTTGGGAGTAGGCACGTGTCTTGTTGCTGGTTCCCACCTCTCAGAATAGAGCCTAGTCCTAACAGACTTGGTAAAGATGTTTTTACTGAGATTCGTGCACACAGCAGTCACAGCAAGGTGCTCTTGGTGGCTGCAAGTTTGAAGACTTGTGTGTGAGTGGAATTTGTTTTTAACCTTTAAAAGTTCTGATGATGGTACAAGTAGACCTTTGGATAGAGTGAGCTTTTAGGAGGGTTTGATCATGAGAAGAAGGGCTGGACCATGAATTTTTAAGACTCTACCTTTATGATAAACTTCCTTTGGGCTCTGCCTTATGCCAACCCAAGGAAAGAGGAAAGCCACTGGGCTTCCAGCTCTGAGACAGCCCAAAAGGTCACTAAGCTGAAACTGTGATGTGGGATTTCCCTCTGTATGCTGTGATTACCATTAATGAATAAAGAAACTGTGTTGGACCTATAGCAGGACAGAACTTAGCTAGGCAGGGAAAACTAAGCTGAATGTTGGGAGGAAGAAAGGCAAAGTCAGGGAGAGGCCATGGAGCCTCAGGAGACAGATGCTGGTAGGAATCTTGCCTATAAGCCATAGCCACATGGTGATATACAGATTAATAGAAATGGGTTAAATTAATATGTAAGAGTTAGCCAATAAGAAGCTAGAGCTAATGGGCCAAGCAGTGATTTAAATAATACAGTTTCTATGTGATTATTTCGGGGCTAAGCATCTGGGAACCAATAAGCAGCCTGCTGCTACAAAACCATCATGAGCAGAGTACATGGTGCATGTGTTGTCTCCAGCGGGGTCTCTGTCTCCCTCCTTAACCCTTCTGTCTTATTCACAGAAGAGCAACACAGCCTGAAGGATGAAGTGAGCCTGGATGCTGGGAGGCTGAGAATGAGAGCAGAGTTAAATTGCAGATGTGGGAAATGAGAGAAACAATTTTAAGAGATTATAGGGAAAAAAGAAATGAAAGGGATTCTGTATAGGCCAGAGATACGAACTAAAATGGGTAAAGCATGGGACAGGAAAGTGGAAACCAAGGAAAGGGTGCTCTAAATGAGTTATCATAGCTTTATCCTTAACATCTCTCAGATGAATCCTACCGACAACCAGGCACCAGAGTGATGGAGGAGGGTCATCTGTCTATCTGTTGTTTCATTGGTTAATTAATAAAGAAAACTGCTTGGCCTGATAGGGCAGAATTTAGATAGGCGGAGTAGACCGAACAGAATGCTGGGAAGAAGGAAAGTGAGCCAGTCGCCATAGCTCTCCTCTCCGAGATGGATGCAGGTTAAGAATATTCCCAATAAGACACCACTTTGCGGTGCTACACTCATTAGAAATGTGTTAATCAAGATGTGAGAGCTAGCCAGTAAGAGGCTAGAGCTAATGGGCCAAACAGTGTTTAAAAGAATACAATTTGTGTGTTATTATTTCCAGGGCTAAGCTAGCCATGTGGGATCCGGGCAGGAACATAGCCTGACACTCCTACTACACCAGATAACATGTGTTTTCTGACCTCTAACATGCCATGAGGGTCTAGCTGGGGGAAAATGTGTTTCTGATATTTGGACGAGGATAAATTTTATTTTGTTACCAATCACTGTCTTATTATTTAGTAATCTTTTCTGTCCAAATGTGATTCTTAATTTTCTTCAATGGGATGTATTTCCATTCTCACTAGGAACTGCATGAAACATTGTCAATGTTCCATTCGTTACTTTGTTCTAAAGGAAATGGACTGAGTCCACATAACTGTAAGCCAAGCCCACGATGCTTCCTGCCATCATCATGGTGAGCAGTGCTGGAGGCAAAGTGACTCCTGAGTGAGCTAAGATTGTCGTGAAGGAGGAGGCCAGGTTGACATTGGCCAATGTTGGGAACACAAGCAAAGACTCGAGGGCAGGTGTTCCAGGTCTTGAAGACTCCCACTCTGACTCCACTGGAGTCCTGTGTGTTGCTAGGAAGTCATTTGAAAGAAGCAGAAAGTCTTGGTGACCAGCTCTGGGGGAAGTAATGTAAAGAATTCTGAATTTTTCTGTATATTGCAAGAAACCAGTGGGTAGATTGGATCCAAAACAAGAAAATTCAGTAACATTTTTTCCTGTGATTTGTTTTTTTAATATTATTCAGTGCCAACAAATAGTAAAGATTTATAAAATCATAATGTACATATAATTTCTACCCCAAGGGTTTTCAATTTGATATATGCAGATAGGGAGAGATAAAGGAACAATGGCGACAGGCGAGAAAAGACAGATACTGTGTCACAGTGCCACCTCTTCCTCCAGCCACTGACATCAGAGGAGAGAAACTGAAACATTACAGAAACCTTGCAAAGTGCTCCGGGCATCTAGTTACAAAAACAGACCTACAGCTAACCGGCAACCCTGAGAATGAGATGCTAATGACCTCCTGGGTACTTCAGAGTTGATTACACGTTTTATGTTCACAGACTCACTGTTTTCATATGTAAAATCAAAACCATGAGCTATCACTGATTTGTTTAGTCTTTGATAGAGTTTCATATACATATATATATATATATATATAATAATTAGGTATTCTGATACACGCATACACATATATAAAATGGTTGTAGAGGCCATACTGTATGTAAATCTGAGCACAGTGATGATGTGTTTGCCCCCAGTTAGATTTCTGAAAGGGACTCACAAGTGAATTGCACTAATGAGAAACCAGAATCTTTCAAGAGTTCAAGCTAAGATTATAATAACTATTTTTGTACGAAGGCTTTGAGGATTTTGTTGGTTCAGATTCGACAGAAATCAGCAAGGGTCTGAAGTTTCTCGCCAGGGCCCTAGGGTCTTCTAGTACCCATCAGCCATGAGTGTTTGTGGCAGTTGACAACTGCACAGTCCTCTACTAGAATCAGAAATTGTTCCAACAGGGCGGAGGCGCTTCATGGAGTGTGAGTACCCACGAAGTGACAGAATCACTTCGTGGCCAACAGGCAAAGCCATCAAAGCCACACATCCTGGCTTACAAAAGAAAAATAATCATCAGTGTTCCCAGTCTCCAGTGAGATTGTTACCGTGGGTCCTGGGGACAGGTTTCAGTTCCAAAGCCATCTCATTCCGGATGAAGGCGTTTGAATGCCCTGGTTGATCAGCTAAGGGCAGGTATAGTGTAGTGATGTAAGCCCTTTATTTCTCAGTTGTTCGGTGATGCTTTCAAATGTGTGATGTGCCATGCGGGAATGACTGGTATTCTCCAAAAAGGCATTTGCTATGATCTGCCGCATAAGCCTTCTGAGACAATCATTGAAATGCTTGTTTTCCAAAATATTTCAGTTTTTTAGAAAATATTAAAGTTTCAGCAATATTGATATCTTCACATGTAGTTATTTCTAACTTATTACTACATATAGTGTATAGTAATATAGTATATGATATATGATATATAATGTATATATCTAATTTGTATATAATATATTTTATATGACATGCAATATTTATATCTCTCATATATATATATATATATATATATATACATACATACATATATATACACACACACACATACCTGTTGTCAATATTGGACAGTTGCTTTTCTTCAACAAAAGCCACAACAGAACTTACTGGTGTGGCAATGAGAAACTAGGCAGTGCTTTGGATAGAGTTCTGTGAACATATTTAATTCTTGTGTGCTTCTATCATGTGCTATAACTTTTTAGCCAACAGAAAGGAAGAAAGTCAGGCACTGACTAGTACAAGCCAGTAAGTAGCCTTTCTCCTGATAAACATTATTTTCAAATTGTTTCCCGCAAGTGGGCATGATTTTAAACACTCTTACACTAATTGCTACAGCATTTATCCAACACCGTGCAGCCAACATCTTATTACTAAACGGAATAAAAAATAATTATCCTGAATATATGTTTTTATGAATATTCCCTGATTTATTCTTATTTATGACTTAAAACAGGTGTCCTCATGCCAAAATTTCTCCCTTCTGTTTTTCTGCAAAGAATTGAGCATTATGCCCTGAAGCCGAGCTTATGCTCTGCAGATTTCTGTCCCCGAGTCCCACATACTCACTTGTCACTGCAGCCTGTCTCCTTCGTGCCCTTCTCGCCGGCACCACTTGTCCAGCCTGTCCCTCCGCCCACCGCTCTATCTTCTTTCTGTAATTGCCACCTCATGACCCCACCAGCCTACAGCAATCAGTCCAATCACGATCGTGAAAGTGCATAAAGAATTTCAAAGCTCGTTCCTTCCATCCCCGGCAGACTTTCCTACACCTAAGGATACATTCTCTCCACCGGCCTGTGCTATCCTGCCAAGAAGTAAGGCGCTCCTGGCCATGGACTTGACCTTCAGAGCTGCAAGACAGTCTCCCACCCCGCAGCATGCACTCTGAGTAGATGGAGTCCCTGAGCCACTTGGGAATCTAAGAGGAGAAAGGAGACTGGCAGAAAGAGCGGCCATGTCGCTCCCTCTCCTGCCCTCTGTTGGGGATTCATCTGCAGGTTACGAGGGAATCATGTTTTCCCACTTTGAGGTTTGTCCTCTCTTTCCAGGAGCCAGACGCCTTACAGTAGCGAGGGGGCAGTGCTATGACATAGCAAGGAGCTGTCCTCATTAAGATGTTCTCAGACTTAGGACGCCCCTCTGGAGTTCAACGGTGCATGGCTATGTAGTCCTCATGACAAAAACCTGTTCTACACGATGTCAGTCCCTCAGGATAGGCTACTGCCAGATCAGGTGAACTGGATCAGGCATCTTCCTCCCTAACCACTACTGCTGCTCTGTTGCTATGACAACAGAGGAGGGTGTGAAGGCACACCCCATAGGCCAGGTGTAAGATACTGTTTTATCCTCCAGACGTCGTATCACTGAGTCATAACATCCTTGCTGCAGAGACTGTTTTGTTCCATCAACACTGTAGGATAAATGGGCTTCAACGGGGTTAAGTACTTTCCCAAGGCTTTGGATCCATTGAAGCCCCTGTCAGGCCCTTGCTCTGTAGGACACAGGCAGTTCTTGATCTCATGGCCACTTTCTACTTTTGCCTCATTTCTTATCAGACCTCCTTATCCAAGCATCTCCCCCCCCCCATAGTACTGAGAGTTTGTGTATGAGGACAGAGAAAAAAACAACTATGCCAGCTCCTCCTTTCCCTTCCCAGTACCCCTCTACTTTGTCCATACAGGTAGCACAAGGTGACGATTTCCTGAGAAGCCTATTCTGGTCTTCAGTCACACTCTGCTGCCTTCCAGTCAGCAGGAGACATGTTTGGTGGGCTCCCATTTCAAACCACAGCAGTCTGTGGACAAGAAATGCCATGCTTCTGAAACACGCTTAAGGTCAGATGACATCAGAACCCTAGCTGACTGGAAGCCACTTCCCAGTCACCCAAGCTCTTTCTGAATTTCCTACTTGGCACAAGAAGTGCGGGCTTTGGTGGTAGTCATGGCCCAAGACACCCATGCTTCTGCTGCCGTTCCAGTAGGGTATCCTGTGGGAAAACTGCATGAAGACCTCTGCCTTCAGGAGTTTGCTCTCTGTACACAGGCCTTTTGCTCTCAAAGCCCCCCTCATCTTCTCTCTCCTTCTCTGTGCCGCAGTCTAAGGTCTTAGTGAATTAGGCCTTCCGACAGGCACACTTCATTTCTGACTATTCAGCACAAACATCCTCCAGGGCAGGGTGCCAAGGACTTGGCTGCCATTTTGGAGCTGACAGAAGGAATTTCAGGTCAACAGATTGCATTTATCCCCTACACACATCAAATGCAGGCTTCTAAAGCACAGACTGTGTCCTTGGCTAAGGACATACGTGTGTAGTGTTCTACAGGAAGTACATGGTCAGTGCAAGCCGGGCTACAGCATACTGTGCCAGTCAGGGAGAGAGCAAAGCAGCTGGGCTTGCTCTCCAGTCAGGCGTGGCTAATGTCAGTGCCCATGGGATGAGCAGTGTTGGTAGAGACTGCTCCTTCGTTCCAACCGCCCAGACCCAAAGTAAGCAGCCTACCGGCAAAGGTTACAGGCTCCAGTGGGCATCTTTCTTCTTCAGTGGCTATGTGACATCCCCCGCTCCACCTACTCTCTATATACATCAGATTGCCAGCCTGGTTATATTGTGCCCTGCTATAGGCCCAGAGCAGATCTTTATTAACCAATGGTAATAAAACATATTTACAGCATACAAAGGAGAAGCCCACATCAGAGTTGTTTGGGCCCCATATGCCATTTTAAAGTTGTTGCTGCTTAGAACCATTGAAAGGAAAGTGTTCCTCAATATTGGTGAGCCAGTCAGACAGAAGTGGGTTTATTTCAGTTGAAAAGAGGTGGACTATTTGATGACTCGGAATTTAGTTTTATACTGTATTTCCTGACCATCAAGTGGGGAAAGACTCGAAATAAACAGTTCCATCTCTCTCAAGAATGTCTTTTACATTTGGCCACAAACAAAGGGATCCTCCCAGTATTTCACAGATATAAGTAACAACACCCCTACTTCCTTTCCGTTCTCCGTTTTGTGACTTATTTTTTTTCTGTAGTTTTACTAAAGTCATTTTGTATAATTTTGTTTTCAAAATGAAAAACAATGACCTCATATGTTTTCTAGCCAGGGCGGGGGTTAATGGGAGCTAGCGGAGGCAGCAGGCGATGTCTGTCCTCTCCAGGAAGAAGGGGCACCTCTACAAAGGTGACAGCCCCTCCGCGCACTGCCGCGTGGTGACAGCTGAGATTTTTAAATTAGCACCTGCCGTTTCAGTCGCCGCTGTAGCACCAGGCAGTAGGCTCGGCATTAATTAAGGCGTCACCTTACTCCACCAGCGAAGGACGTCCCTCACTCCAGCAGCTAGTCTCAGGGACACTTAGGGCACCAGCCGAGCCCGGCCACGTGACTAATGTCGCAGCCATACATAGCCAACATGGTGAGGGTTTAATAGTCCATGCGGAGATCCTTATTTGTTTATTAAAGTATGTTAACCCAGCCAGAACTTGGGAAATGGAACTTCTGAGCAGATTTAGTTCCTCTAGGTCACTGAGTCCACCCGATTCATCTCCACCCTCAGTGCTTCACACCATGCGGCTGTGAGCGCGCACTCCCCTCCGATCAGCTTAGACCATCAGTGGAGCTCCCAATCACTCTGCCCAGGAAATGGTCAATGAGCTGGAGCCATACATGCAATAAGCTGGTTATAAATGAGAGTCATTTTGAAATATGTTTCTGGTGTTTTAGAAGCAGATATTAACCTAAATTAAAGGTATGCTGTGGAGACTCCGCCTTTTCTCGGATGCTTTTTATGACATCTGGAGTTTGCTAGGATGGCATTCTTTTTAAGACCTAAACCACCAGCTTGCCCACTTCTGTGGGCTGTTTTACCGAGGGAAGGGTTGACTTTGGCTCACAGTCCAAGAGTCCAGGCCACTCTGGTGGGGAAGTCACGGGCAGGAAGCTGAGGCGCTGGTCACCTGGTGTCCACAGTCAGGAAGCAGAAACAAATGCTGGTGCTCTGCTCACTCCTCTGTTTCATTTTTTATTTTTTTTTTAATTTATTAGGTTTTTTAAAAAAAATACCAATCCAAATTCCCACTCCCTCCCCTCCTCCCATTCCCTCCACACACACTCCCACCCCACCCCCATCTAATCCTAAGAAAGGGTAAGGCATATTGTTTTGTGGAAGGTTCAAGGGCCTCCCTACTATATCTAGGCTGAGCAAGGTATTCCAAAGAGTTCCCAAAAAAACTAGTACATGCAACAGGGATAAATCCTGGTGCCACTGCCAGTGGCCCCTCAGTCTGCCCCAGCCATGCAACTGTTACCCACATTCAGAGGGACTAGTTTGGTCCTGTGCTTGTTTCTTCCCAGTTTGGCTGGAGTTGGTGAGCTCCCATTAGCTCAGGTAAATGGTTTCAGTGGGTGAAACCATCACGGTCTTGACCTCTTTGCTTACATTCTCACTCCTTCCACTTTTCAACTGGGACCTTGGGAGCTCAGTCCAGTACTCCGATGTGGGTCTCTGCCTCTGTTTCCGGCTGTTCTTGGACGAAGGTTCTATGGTGATATTTAAGATAATCATCAGTTTGACTACAGGGCAAGTCAAGATTGGGCCCCTATCCTCTATTGCTTAGGGTCTTAGTTGGGGTCATCCTTGTGGATTCCTGGGCATTTCTCTAGAGCCAGGTTTCTGCTAACTCTATAATGGCTTCCTCAATCAAGATAGCTCTATTTTTGCTCTCATCTCTGTATTCCCTCCATCTCTACTATCCCATTCCCTCAAGTTCTCTCAACTCTCCCCTTCTTCCCTCCTCTTCCCCTTCTATCCTTCCTTCTCCCCTTGCCCCCATGCTCCCAATTTTGTCAGGCAATCTTGTCTGTTTCCACTTTCCAGGTGGGTCTATATATGTTTTTCTTTGGGTTCACCTTATTTCTTAGCTTCTCTATGATCCTGAACTATAGGCTCAATATCCTTTGTTTATAGTTAGTATCCACTTAAGAGTGAGTACATACCATATTCGTATTTTGGGGGCTGGGTTACCTCACTCAGGATAGTGTTTTCTAATTCCATCCATTTGCATGCAAAATTCAAGATGTCTTTTTTTTGCCACTGAGTAGTACTCTAATGTGTAGATGTGCCACACTTTCTTTATCCATTCTTCAGTTGAGGGGCATCTAGGTTGTTTCCAGGTTCTGGCTATTACAAGCAATGCTGCTATGAACATAGTTGAACAAATGCTTTTGTAGTATGACTGTCGCTCATTGCTCTTTATTCCTTCTGGGAAACAGCCCACAGAAGTGGCCCTCATGTCTAATATTTGCCTTTACTCAGTCAACCCAGTGCAGAGACTCCTCACAGCCCCTGCCATTGCTTTGTCTCCTTGGAGGTGCCAGATCCTGTCAAACTGGCCAGCACTATTAACCATAACAACATCTGTGATCAAAGTTAAGGAGAGGCCAGACATACTCGTTTGCTTTGCTTTCTTATTTTATACAGGGTCTTATGCAGCCTGGAACGTACTATGTGGTCCCAAGGATGGCCTTGAACTTCTGATCTCCTTGCCTTAGCTCCCAGAGTCCTGTGGGAGTGTTTGCAGGCTGCACAGTAGAACTGTCTTGAGGACTTGCAGAATTCTGCTTCCTACGGAGAATGGCTCACTGAACTCTGTAAGGCAAGGGAGGACACACACAGAGAGGAACATTCCATGAAAAAAAGTTGGCTTTTTCAGACTCCAGCCATGAGCGAGCCAAGCTCCTTGGTGGTGTAATTAGTATCTTAAGTGGCTTTGTCTGAAATGATGCTGAAGTAATCTACAGTCCTTTATCATGTTCACCCAGAGAGCACAAACCCACTCAGCTCGCTGTAATTGCAAATATCCCTTAATGAATATATATTTGCTTTGGCTCCTGTGCTCTGTTTTGCATCAATCCCTGTAATTTTGCAAGTCATAAAATGCCCCAGATTCCTTTCATTAAGGTATTTTCACTTGGATAAAGATGATGTAAACACATTAGAACAATTCTAGGTGAGTTGCCCGGGAAACCGGGGTGATAGGAATAGATGATGTCTCTTTTGATCTAAAAAGAAAAAAACTGATAGAGAAAAGGGGAGCAGTGCTGGGAGTGGGGGGGCATGCAGGGAGCGTGGAGACAGGGGATTGGACTGGATGGACTCACCTCTAAGCCTTCCTTGAAGAGTGTTGGAGAGGAGCCAGTGTGGGAAAGAAAGGTACCTGGGATGCCTCCCATGTTGCTGTGTGAGGATGGGTAGACACAGGTCGGCAAAGACGATAGCCAAAGACAAGCTGTGGTCAGGCACTGGGCGGGCACCATTCCAACCTTGCTCCAGCCAACTAACCAGAGCTTCAGAGGGGCCAGGGGAAGCTGTGGCTCCTTACAGGACCCTGAAGTCAGAAGCCCTGGAAACAGCCGGGCGTGGCACTGCTCTGGCCTCTGGCTTCCTCTTCAGTCACTGATCCATCAGACTCCGGGTTGTGCACACCTGTCCTTGACTTTAAAAATTCAATTCAAAACCCCTTGTTGAATGGGCGTAAGGGAAGAGCTAGCTACGGCGGGTTAATGATGCCGAGGAAGGGAGACGGAGTCTTCTGTCTCGTGACAAGGCCACTGATGGGTGATCTGATCCCAAGCAGTCAGCCAGCCCTAGATATATACATATGAGCCACACGAAATGGACTCGATGGTATGTGTGTGTGTATGTGTGTGCACATGTGTGTGAAATAATAACTAAAGAAAAGGTCATGAATTTGAGAGAGTATGAGCAGGACATGGGAGCAGTTGTGGGGTGGGAGACAAGAGTAAAAACTGTACAGTACTCATGTATAAAATTGAAAAGTTTTTAATTATTTTTTAATCCCTTGCTGGAGGGCTTCTGATATACATTACTCTAGTTGTGTGCAAATACTGTGCTGGCTAGGGGTTTCCAGGGACCAGCACAGCATGACCAGATTCTAGAGGTTAGAAGGCAGTGTGTGGCTGGACAGGAATTGCTTGGCAATTGTAGCCAGCACTCAGCACTGCCAGGTTAGGGTACAGACCCTGTCTCAGGGGTCTCCTAACTCAAGAAACGCAGGGAAGGAGGACATTTCAAGGCTTAAGCAGAATTCTTGTTTCAGTGTTGTTTGGCCCTGAAGTGCCATCACGTGACCCTGGCTGACACTATTTACACTTCCAAATGTCTTTTCAAATTGGCTTTTATGGCTGCTATCCTAGGTGTTTTTAATAAGTGTAAAGTGCAATCTTCACAGAGAGGTTTCTGTAGGCACGGGATGTATTTTGTCTTCATTTCTAAAAAGCCCTTTGTAATTCCTCGAGGATATTCTTGGGAGGAATACAGAATAGGGGTCACCAGGGGGAGGGGAAAGTTGGTAGAGGAGCAGGTTAGGAGGTGAGACCCGGGAAACATAATGAGGAGAAACACACGAAATGGCATGGCAAGCCCAAGACGGGGCCGCGAAGAAGATTAATTCTTGCTGCTTGGCACTGCTGCCCTGAACTCAGATGCCGACATCTCCTAGAGTAAATGACAACCTTGCAGTTGGCCTTGCTTTTTCATCAGAGGAGTTATGAAATTGCATGTTTCATAACATAGGTTATTAGCCTTTCTGTAAATGCGGCATCGTTATTGTCCCAAAGTATGCATCCATTGTTTCTGCTCAAGGATACAGAAGCTTTTTTTCTGTGTTGCCATGGAGACAGCACTGGGATCTTGCACTGGGCACTAAGCTCTGACTTCTTTCAAGGGAATTGGTCGGTAACTTTCAACTATCTCAGCGGAGGGATGGTGTCTATTATGCATTTCTCTGAGATTATAGTTCACAGTCCTCTATACCCAAGTGGTTGAGCTCAGGTCTCATTTTAAGAAAAACATTTATTGAGCACCTACTGCATTCAAAACATTTTTTTCATTTTATTCCTTTCTGGGGACTAAAGGACAAATGAGGTCGCACTTCTGCTCTTCAGGGGGCCACCAACACTGGGGAAAGACCTGACAAGGAGATGATGCCAGCACAAGCTTCTGCGCATGTTTCGGAAACTCTGCGCCTTCCATCCTATGGCTGGAGTCGCCATCACCACAGGCTTCTGTCCCCAGAGCCAATCAGGAACTGCCAAGCACTATTCTCTTCCATCCCTGAAATCTCTGTCATCCCAGCAGACACTGCTCCCATGTGGTATCTTTAGGAAGACCAACGGGGGAAGGGGGGAAGTGGCCTTGACATTAGAGCAGGTCTCATGAGACCTAACTGTCACACCTCCTCCAAGGAGAAGACTGAAGCCCAGATTGCCATGGGGTGGGTCAGTGGTGGGCAGAACCATTCCCCCACAGGACCCACTTAGACATGGCTATTCCAGAAGGAGAGTTTCGGGAGCAATCACTGATTGCCATGGGTGGGTCAGTGGCTTCTTGAGAACAATGTTCAACCTTGACTTAAAGGGTACAGACTTTAACCCCAAGCTCAATAACAGTATTATTGATGTGGTCATTCCTCTCCATCTGGGAATGTTCCTCCAAGCACAGCCTCTCCATCTCTTCCCTGTCTGGGGCCCCTCTCTTTATTTCATCCTCTGTTCATTGACTTAAATACCCTATGTGGGTAATTCCAATATGTATACCTCTAGCCCGACGCCCTCCTTGAACTCAAAAGCTGAAGCAACCCTGGTTTCCTCCTGCACCCTTTGTGGGTTTCATGAGATTCATGCTTTGAGCACAAGGGTTTGAGCCTTCTGCCTCCTGGTTCTTCATCACCTTCATAGGTGAACACTGCTGTTGAGAGCCACCGCCTCTCCTCCAGTCACCTGACTCCTTCATCCTTCACACATGCTCCCAATGAACAAACCCCTCCTACGGTTAAATACACTCTAGGTCCTGGCATCTGCTTCCCCTCTAATCCAAGCCATGGTGAGCTCTTGCCTAGATTAGCGAACGGCCGCCCAGCTAATGCCCCGTGTCCTTGCCTCTGTTCCTCTCCCTCCAGTCTGGTCTTCAAACAGATACTCAAGTGATGATTTTGAGATTTAGATCATGTGACATCCTTCTTGTGATGTACAGTTCCCATAATTCCTGAACATCAACAGAATAAGACAACGCGGTTGAAGTGGATCCAAGGCCAGTGTGTTCTGCCCGTGCGCATGCCCCACAGCAGCAGCCAGTCTCTCAGTCGTGTTCCTCTGCAGGGCCTGCCACCCTGCTTCTGTCCCAGAGCACATCCCCAGCCCCCATAGATTTTATTACTGCGATGTCTGAGAACTCTGACACCTCTGTCAGAATGCCCTACCTGTCACTCTGCATCAGTCAGCAAATGACTTGGGGTCCCCTGTTGACTCAGTTGTTTCCTGTAGCCTTCCTTCATGGTCCTGCCTCATGTCTTGAATGGAAGAGCCCTGGGGGGGGGGATGTGTTATTTGCTCTCATACCCCAGTGCTCAGGCAAAGGCCAGCATCACAGCTGACTCTGAGGACCAGGTAACAGCAAAGCAGTATGGTTAGATTGCACTCATGGTTCGTCAGCCATGCTATTTCAGTCATGAAGGATCTAGACCTGCTAAGTCATACATGTTCCATATAATTCCATGCCTGGGTGATAAGAGACTCACTGAATGTATTTTATTGTGTTTAACTTTTGCCGACTATGAAATAGGTCAGAAACTCAAGAGTTCAAACAAAATGAGTTGTCCAGTAAGGGAAGGAGGCCTTATTTAACTTTAGTATTTTTGTGTCTATATTGGTAAAGTGCTGTTATCTTTAAGATTGTTATTAACGTCCCATAGCAGAAGGGACAAAGAAGTTAACTATGTTATTTACAGTCATAATTTCTTTTGGACATTTGCATCAGTGGGAAGAACTGGTTATCATTTAACATTAATATACACATAACTAATAGCAGTAAGGAGTGTATTTATTTGATTTTCCTATCAGAATTACCTGCAACTTGTGCACTTGGTTTTTCGGGACTGTCCACAACTCTTCCTTTGTTAGAAACGAGGAATACACTACGTCAACTTTAGGGTTTCCAACTGACAGCAGGGGTACCAGCAGGTTGGCCCCCTCTTCACTTGCTCAGTCTAGCACCCCACCCCAGCCACGTGTGTGTCGCATGCGACAGGAGCGGCTCCACTTTTGGAGCTCATGGGATTTTGCCGCCATTTATAAAAGCATCCGTTTTACTGTGGGATGACAGAGTTCTGCATTCAAAGCCTGGCCGAGACAGAAACGCTTCTCCCATTAAAACCCTTGACATCGAGAGCAAACAGAGGCCAAAGCCACTGAGGGCCTGGGTAATAACATTAACTTAAGAAGACTGCAGCATTGCCTATTTCAGCCAGTATTACAGCGCGTCTCTTTCGTCTCTTTCATTTATGAGAGAGTGCTCTGGGAAGGGAGACAGAGTGAGCTAACAGAGTTATAATCCCCGGTGTGGTCTGTGACGGCCCGCATCCAGTCTACCACTGCCTCTCATGTATTGGTTGTTCAGCACACTTCTCCCACCCAGAGTTCTAAAGCTGTCAACAGACAGGAGCTACAGTGGCCAGTCAGCCATGCTGTGGATCATGGAAAAGATCAAACCCAGACAGAACTGCTCCATTTACCGATACATGGGACATTAAAATGTGGGATGCCCTGACTCACAGTGTGGCCAGGAGCTCACAGAGGAAGGACCAGGACCCAGACACATGTTCCTGGAGATGAGGATGTGTGTGAGAAGTGATGGGGTTTGAGCCCTTCTCATCCTCCAGCACGGGCAATGAATGGATGGCAGCCTCTGACCCACTAAATAGCGTTCCTGGGAGACTTTCACCACTTACATGAGCAATGTTGGACTCACCACTACTAATGTTGCAATAGGGGCACCTGCTGCCCATTTGTGCAGATTAATGGAAAACTTGGTGGATCACTGTGGCTTACCAGGTTTCTGAGAGCAAGAGCCAAGACCCCAGGTGCCCATGAATGTTATTCCATCTGTAACCAGGCCTAGGAAAGCCTAGCATGGGCTAGTCTGCTTACAGAACTATCTTAGAATGATCAGGAGCCAGACTGAACTCTTTGGCAAGCTAGAGTCAGGAAAGGAAACTAAAAAATACATTTTAAAAAGTGTGTGTGTGTGTGTGTGTGTGTGTGTGTGTGTGTGTGTGTGTGTGTGTTAGATCCAGGGCTGAGGTACAACTCAGTGAAAAAGAACTTGCTTGGTATGAACTGTAGCCCAAGTATCACAAAGGAAAGAAAAAGGAGGGAGGGAGCAGGGTGGGAGAGAGAGAGAAAGAGAGAGAGAGAGAGAGAGAGAGAGAGAGAGAGAGAGAATATTACATCAACAGGCTGCTGCAGAGATCTCAAGCCAGTACAATGTCACTTCAGATAGCCTTTACAGCCAGTGTCTGACCTTCCTTCTGAGACTCAAGAAGCAGAAGAACCATTTTTTTTTTTTTTGAGACAAGGTTTCTTTGTATAACCTTGACTGTCCTAGAACTAGTGTTGTGGACCAGGCTGGCCTTGAACTAAGAGATCCACCCAGCTCTGCCTCCAGAGTGCTACTATCAAAGACATGTGCCACCACTGCCCAGCTAGAAGAACCATTCTTAAAGACAGGTAAACAGACCTGATGGGGCCGGGGAGGAAAACATGCACACGAGGACTGGGGAAGAACAATCTTCCTAAAACTGTGCTTTTGTCACAGTTGGAAACTGGAAGCTTCATGATAAACATAACAGACAATCATTTTAGAAAAAAAGATTTATTTGTTATATATACAGTGTTCTGCCTGCCTACATGCCTGCGTGCCAGAGGAAGGAACCAGGCCTCATTTAAGTGGCTGTGAGCCACCATGTGGTTGCTGGGAACTGAACTCAGGACCTCTGTAAGAGCAGCCAATGTTCTTACCCGCTAAGCCATCTCTCCAGGCTGACAATCGTTTTCCTGAAAGGAGAACTAAACATTGTGCTGCACTAGAATCCTAACACTTAGAAGACAGCAGGAGATTAGCACAGCAAGGTCAGACTGTGGCACCCACTGCACTGCATCACAGCTAGGGCTACATAGACTGTCTGTATGTCTGTCCATGCGTCCGTCCATCCATCCGTCCATCCATCCATCCATCCATCCATCCATATATGAGATGGATGATGACAGACAGAGACAGACAGACAGACAGAGAGTGAGATATCTCTCTCTCTCTTTCTCTCACACACACATACTCACACACAAACAACACACAACTAATCCAAGTGTGGTGACTCAGGTGACTCAGGTGGAAGCTGGAGGCAGGAGGATTGAGATGTTCAAGGTCATTCTCATCTATATGACAAGTCTAAGGCCAGTCTATATTGTGTGAGACACTGAGAAGTGGTCGGGCAGAAAAGAGGAGAAGAGAAAGGAAGGGAGAAGAGAGAACATTAAGAGGATAAAAGAAGGGAAAGAAAAATAGGCAAAAGAAAAGGAAAAGAAAGGATGAGAAAAGAAGAAAGTGGTCTCAAACTCTTAATGTTGCCCTGGCTACAGAACAGGTTCTAGCTGGGGCTTTTGGGAGCAGAGTATGTGGAAAGACAAACCCATAGTTACAAGGGGAACAAAGAGGGTGGTCACAGAAGCAGGAAGCTGCTGTGACAACACACCACAGGCTTACAATCTCAAACATTTCTCACAGCTTGAGAGGCTGGGAGGTCCGAGTTCAAAATGCTGGCAGATCTGGGGTCTGTGAGGTCATATGTCTGGTTTATACAAAACACTTCCCCCCACTTCACCTCACAGTGTAAAAGCAGTGGAGACAGCCCTGGGGCCTCTGTTGTCAGGGCACTAACCTCAGAGGTGATAGCTTGTAGGCAGAGGCTGCTTGTTTGTTTCCCAGCTGCCCAGACCTGAAATAATCACACAGAAACTGTATTAATTGAACACTACTTGGACAATGACTCAGGCATATTCCTAGCTAGCTCTTACACCTTAAATTAACCCATTTTTATTATTCTGTGTATCGCCACAAAGTTGTGACTTACTGGGTAAAGTTCTGGCATCTTTCTTCTTTGGCAACTATATGACATCTCTTTGATTCCTTCTACTTTCTCTCTGTATCTCTGCTCAGATTTCCCATCTGGCTTTATTCTGTTCTGCCATAGGCCCAAAGTAGCTTCTTTATTAGCCAGTGGTAATAGAACATATTCACAGTATACAGAGGGGCATCCCACATCAAGGGCTCTGCTTATGACCTACCTAACAGCCTCCCAGAGATGCCTCCCAATAACACCCCCATCTTGGAAATAGGATGTCAATGCATGGATTTGGGGATGCACAAGCATCCAGAGAATAGCATTGTGAGAACACTTTACACCAGTAGGAGCACATTTGAGAGAATCCACTGGACCCCACCCAAAATCAGTCGACACACACAGTAACTAAACGTCTTCTCCCTGCTTCTGCCCAGTGAGCACTAGGTGATATGTCAGTGATTACACGTTAGCCAACTCATTAATGTGAGTTGTCATCTCCTGTGGGTCCAGTGTTTGCAAGGGTGGCCTATGTTTCCCCTACTGCAAAGAGGGAGTAGAAGACGCCACTGCTGCTCGTCACAGCACCTCCCACCTCCCACCTTGTGGATCCCAGCTGCTGTACCTGGGGGAGAACCAGTGCTCTCGGGGTCTGAGGATCTGCCTCAGCCAGGCTGACCACCCTTCTCTCGGCGTGTCCTCCTGTCGCAAACCTGAAATGCGCCACCCGTAGGTCAGTTCTCCTCACAGTCTGCTTTTCTTGTGATTGTTTATTTTCAATAATCAGGCAAATTTAGATATTCACAAATATGTATTGATTGGTTGTTATTCCCTCCTCAAAATGAGAGGTACACACAATTTCATGGGACTCTGGCTTTGGACAATGGATTTCAAAATGTCAGTTACACTGAACTATTTTGTTTTTTGTCACAAATCTGACTTCTTTACACACAAAGGAATTACTTCTGGGCTAATAGTCTTGGGAGAAAGGTGGGCTCAAAGGAATTACTTCTGGGCTAATAGTCTTAGGAGAAAGGTGGGCTCAAAGGAATTACTTCTGGGCTAATAGTCTTGGGAGAAAGGTGGGCTCAAAGGAATTCATTTTAGTCGGTGTCAGTGTGCAAAACCGAAAGTGAGCTTACACCTGCAAGAGACGGTGTCTTAGTCTTAGTTGCTTTTCAGCTGTTGCGATAAACACTGTGAACCAGGCAACTTACAGAAGAAAGAGTTTATTGGGCTTACAATCCCAGAGCGTGGGTCCATGACCTTCCATGGCAGAGAGCATGGCAGCAGGCAGGTGTGGCACTGGAGCAGCAGCCGAGAGCTTACATCTTGAGACATCCATGAGGCTGAGGGGGAGGAGGAGGGGGAGAGACTGGGAACGGTGTGGGGTTTTGAAACCTTAAACCCCTTCCCCAGTTGTACACCAACTCCAAGAAGGCCACACCTCCGAATCCTCCCACTAACTGAGGATCCACTGTTCAAATAAATGAGCCTGTGGAGGCCGTTCTCCTTCAAGCCCCGGCAGCTATGAAATGCTCGAGCCTCTTTAAGTTCATGAATTAGGAGTTAATAAATTAGCAAAACACACATCACATTCTAAGGAGCTCCTTAAGCATGACACTAATCCTTACAGGTCCCCATAACATCTGCTCAGAAAAGGCTCGCAGTAGTACTTCACAGTGTAGGTTGTCGGGACTGCTACATGAATAAACTCTTGAGTTTTTCCTCGCCCTCTCACTTAATCTCAATGATTTAATGAACTTTTAATGTTACTCTATTGCAGGAAGTCTTTTGCCATCTGATCTTAAAAATAGTAATCCTAGGGGCTAAAGAGATGGCTCCGCGGATAAGAGCACTGACTGCTCTTCCCAGAGGACCCAAGTTCAACCCCAGCACCCACATGGCAGCTCACAACTGTCTGTAACCCCTATTTCAGGGGGTCAGACTCCCTTATACAGACATACATGCTAAGAACAGTAGAGGGAGTTTAACCCGGTATAGTATGGAGCTGGTACTTATGATAGGATAATGGTGGTGCCATTTTGTATGGCCACCTTTGGTAGCCATGGCATATTGAATTGAACTTGGCATAGCTAGAGCAGGAAGCTCACACAGGCTTCGAATGTCCCTGTGAGGACCATTATCTCAGAAGAATTGCTGCCTCTGTAGGCCAGGCCATCCTTGTTTATTTGGATCAGAAGGAGACAGGCATTTCAGGATATATGAAATGGATGCTGACCAAAGGGACATTTTCATCGTCTTCTTGGCCCCATAAAATGCAATAGAGGTCCTGGATAATGCTGGTGCCTTGTACTCTCTCATAGAAGTTGTTCCATTTACACACACACATTTATATACACACACATATGGTCCAGTGCTCCCGGTACAGCTCTGTACTGTCTTAGGATGGCAGTAGAGAGGTAGCGAGGACCCTATAGTTGAACGTTTTCCATCAGATCCTGAGCTGTATTAAAGTACTTTGTGGGGGAGCAGATATACTGAGAATGCTCCCCTGCTTTGGGAGCAGATGTACTGAGAATGCTCCCCTGCTTTGGGAGCGATGTACCAAGAATGCTCCAATGGCTTTCTTCAAGGCAGAAATCATGGAGTGCACTAGCATCCAGTAGAACAGCCTTATATCGTTCACAACAGTGAGGGGCACAGGTGTTTTTCATTTCTCATTTCCTTAATAAAATCTGAAAGAAAAAATCAAAACTCTCCAAGAAAGGCAGGCATTTCGAATGTGATGATTTTATCTTTTATGATGGCTCATGAGTATTTTCAATATCTTAGTAATAATAAGCAGTAAGCGTGTGCACCCTTCTGGAGTGCATTGCAAGTACTGCATGTGAAGGGGGTTTTCAATACCAGCATACTGTTGTTTATTTTATTGTCCCCAGTTTAGAGCTGAAGGAGCAGGGATAAAGCTCATGGGGCTGTCTATGTATAAAAGAGTAGGAAGCCACCCAGGTGGCCTGAAATCCAAGTATTCCCGTCTTCTGGACATGGTGCCCTGAGGCCACTGGCCTGTTGATGGGAAACTCTGTTTTATGACAGTTCATGAGCAGACCACAGAAGCAGACACCCAGCCAAGGAGACGAGAAAGGGGAAGCGCACAATCGCCCCATCCACTGTGACTGTGCCCTATGACTGCTGAAAGGGTGAAGATGCTCTTTGTGCCTGTGTTTCAGGCGGAAGATATTTATAGTTTTCCTTCTAAAGAAAGTTCTGTGGTAGATTTTCCTATTGTTGAGTCTCAACACAACTAAACGTTAAATTTTCCACTTGCCCTGTGGGGATTAATGCTAGTGTAGAATTAGTGGTGCCAACTTTGAAATACATTTTTGAAGCAGAATGAGCAAGGTTAGGCTGAGCTATTAGAAGCTGAGACCAGGGGCGAGGAAGGCATTCAAAACAAGGGTAAATTTCCAACCAGAGCCAACCTGGTTTTTAATGTCAGTGTGAAGAAATCTTAAAGGATGCCATATCCACGTGGTAATAGATACCCGAATCCTTTCATGCCACCCATGTGGACCCAGTCATGAAAACAAAGTCAACAGAAAGCCTTTCCTTTGGAGCTTTGCACACATTGAGTGTTGGGCATAATCAATTGTTCCTTTAAACTTAGCCTGAATCATCTGTGCTGTCCACTCAGGGGCCAGTCAGTAGGAAGAGCAGTTAAGCTCCGGGCTTGGAAGTATGAACTTGCTATCAAAGTATTAAATTAGCCATCCCCATGTTCTTACCTCTTAGAAAATTGAACAATGTTGAGTTTATGGGTTTTGAAGTTATTTCTTGTTGTTTTTTAAATAAGATAAATACACTGTTTTCACGGTTCCTTCATTGGCTAATTTGGTTCATTTGTTTAGTTTTTAAAACTTAGATTGAGATTTTTATTTCCTCAAAATTTGGAAGAAATCTGTCCCACAATCTATAGCTGAGCTGATTGGTATGGCAAAGGGTACATGTGTTCTTACGAACTTTTGTTTCATCTGATGGCCAGTCACAGCCTGGTGGCCTGCTCTAGACATCTTTGTTTTCTGGCTGTAGAGCGCGCTGTTTTTAAGGACACTAGCTCTAAGAAGCTGCCATATTTAGAACTCTAAATAAAGGGGCAATTACTCGAATAGACATTACCTGAGCAGATACCCAGGCAATTGCCTGCTCACTGAAGAGTCGGCCACTCTCGACTCTGTTGACAGTTGTAACAAATCAAGCATTCTTGACATAAAAGCCAGTTCCACAGCTCTTATCCCTAATGGTGAGACCGTCTGCTGCCCTGGCTCTGATTGACTCTACTTGAGAAATCTGAACCATAAGAAGGAACTATTGATCTTTGCTTTGGTTTCTCTCAGAAAGGTGTACACACATCTCTTGGTACCATCAGCAGCCCCAGCAGATGTCTGCAGCTGGGTAGTCAAGGTCGTTTCCTTAGACTTGGAGAGCTCCACCCCGCCACGGACTTCTAAACTGCAGTCTTTTAGGCATGGATGGGTTCTTCCCTCCACCCCGCCTCTTGCAGCCACTTGGCCTCTTCTAGACAGACGGCCCTTTCCTCACCTTTCCTGACTCTCCCACTATAAAACTACCATCAAGAGCCGAGGGCCTCACAGGAATGATGGAAATAAAGAAAGAGGTTTAGCAAGACAGTTTTTTTTTTGAAGAAGAAGATAGCTTAACTTGAGGAAAACATAATAAAATATTATTTAATACCATAAATAAAATGAAATTTTCATCTTGTGAAAATTGACATTTTAATACATTAGCTGCATTAAGATGAAATCTTAAGGTCTCTACCTCCTTTGGAGACAATACTTGTCTGACCTGAACACTGCAAGGCAAATCCTGGCAGGAGACAATGTGGATTCTTAATTCATCTCAGCTGGATGGAGGACCCACATGGTTCACTGCAGACCTCCCTGGGGTGGAGGTGTAGTATATGGGATTCGCACTGTGTTCCTCCTCTAAGGTCTGTAATATTCTGAAGCCTGAACTGTCAGAGAAGAGTAGTAAGCCCTAACAGTCGCATTCCCATTTTACAGGACAGGGAACAGAGGCGGGTGTGCTTAGGGACTCAGTCAAGGTCAAAGTCGAGCTTGTATTCTGTGCCCCCAAATCACAGCAGCGTTACTCACCACCACTGCGTGTTTCTGTAACCAGAACACCAGAGTGCGTGCCGCCTGTCACTTCAAATGCCAACCAGGAGAGACAGGAACGGAATCTAAATTGTGCTTTATTCAGAGAGCCGACAGTCTGAGAAGAGAGCCAATTACCATCCCAGAGATCTGTCTTGCATCTCACCTCCAGCAGCAGATTTTGAACAGGCTGGAAACAAAGGCTAGTCAGTCATTCCACGGTTTAATCTTGGCCCTCTGCTCGGGAGATCAGTCCTGTCTCTGAGACACATGATCCTGGGGTCTTAAGCCTCGTGGCCTCGTGCTCTTTCTCCCCATTACCCTCTCTGTGTATAGCCGCAGGTTGCAAACACCCAAGGCCCTGAATCTTGTCTTCCCTCCTAGCTGCCATTTGGATTGTATCTAATAAAAGGTTATCTCGGAACACGCAAGCCGTTCCTGTATCTTGCTAGGCTACTTCCAGTGGGTGTGTGGGTCCTTCCTACCACGTGATGTGCGAATGTGCTCATAGAAAGCGGGGGGTAAAGACACCCCTATTTGTCATTGTCATTATTGTAGTCTCCTGTCATTATTGTCCAGCTAATGCCTATTCTTTCTGGCCATGTAAGGAAATAACTCATAAATCACAACCCTTGCTATAGTCACTGGGCACACCGGTAGGATAAACGCGCTAGCAGATGGATGCACAGGTTAGCCGATAGATGGAGCAGCACCCCACCTGCCATTGCCAAATCACCAACAAGAGGGGTGCCGGGACATCAAGCACATTGCAGAACAACACATTCTCCTCAGAGCTGCTGCTCTCTGAATCCACGAGCTTTCTCATTCCACAGTTTTTGACTCATTAAAGACAGTTTTTGAAAATATTAGCATTTTTAGTTTTCCATTTATATGCCGTTTCCATATAAAATATCATAATTAGGTTTAAACAGACCTTTGGGCCTATAGGTCAGGATTGTTCTGGATGTTGAAAATGCAGTGATAAATGATGCAATCGCTCTGCTCTCTGGGAACTGGGAACGTAAGAGCAAAAGTGAGTAACAAAGAAGCAGATAAGGGGACGTGGAACGTACCGTGTAGGCAAAGAACAAGCTTCTGATGCTGAGCTTTGTAGTGACGGGGCAAGATTTTTGTGTTCTGAAAGTGGCCAGAGACTCTCTTTATGGTGGTTAATATTTGTGTGTCAGTTCCAAACACCTAGGATGTCGGCCATGGAGGTGTCTGAGGAGGGAAGATCTCAGAAGCATGAACACACGTGTGAATATTCTCAGGTAGAAGCAAGCAGAGTGAGGGATGGGTAGAGGGAAGTCATAAGGTGCTAAGATCAAGGGCTTGCCCTGGACTCTGTGAGGGCCTAAACGTTTACGCTTAAAAGAATGAGAAGGATGGAGGGTTGCTGACAGAGATGTGCCTGACCTGAAGGACGACGTGCAAGCAGTCATTGTGTGGACGAGGGCGGATGATAGCATCAAGTCCTCCTCTGGAAGGAATCTGGACCAATGATGTGATAGGAGCCTCCACCAAGGTGGCTGGGATGGAGGTAGAGAAACCTGGACACGTGCGTTAGAAGGTGCTTAAATATGGATATGTCATGAAGAGAAGACCTAAGATGACCCACTGAAATGGGTGTAAGTCACTAGAAGACTGGGATACCCATTCAGTGAGGTAGGGGTGGGTGGCAGAGGGAGAGGCAGGTTTGGAGTAAGATCAGTGGTTTGAGATTCATCATTCAAGCAGAAATGAGATAGGTGGGTATGTGGATACCCAAGGACATGTTCAAACCAAAGCAAAGCCATGTTCCACCAGCAGCAAACAGGCAGCCTCTGTAGGCAGGAAGAAGAGTAAGAGCGAGGGAGGCAAGCAAGGCAAATCCAAGGCCTGAGGCTGGCCCCTGAGGCATACAGTGGAGGCTGGGACAAGCGCCCGCCAGGACCACAGCACAGAGACTGTGGCCTGTGCCCACCTGACTTAGATATTCTTCTTCTCACAGCCGAGTTCCCTAAGAAGGGGCTCACATGCTCTAGTGTTTTTCCTCGAAAATCTTTAGCTGTTTTCTCTGATCTTCACAGAAATCACCTTTTAGTTTGTCTTTGGTTCCTTTGAACCATCTTCCATCCCCCCTATCCTTTTAGGTCCTGTGTACCCTTCTCCTTTCACTGCCGGCCCCCGCCTCGCCCGGTGGATAGGATAGGTACACACCATGGAGCTCAGACACACTCAGCAGGGTCTGCTGGAGCCCTCATCCCAGCCCCACCCACCGCAGTCTCTGCGGCATTGCCATGACAAAGGCCCTTAGACAGCCAGGCCGGGCTCACCAGTGCTGTAGTCCATCACAGTGGGGGTGTGACACGGCCAGTCACATGTGACCCCAGGCAGGAAGGGATGCAGAGGTTGGTTGGTGCCTTCATTCTCCTCTGGACCCTCTGCAATGCCGTCAGAATTTCCCAACAAGTACAGCAATGAAGTGTAACAAGTAGGTGTGCTCTGAACAGCAACACAAAGGATTAAAATAGAGACGCTCACACTCCTCAGTCTTGACATTCACACCTCTCATTTGATTGCAAATGGTGCTTTAAGAAACACCACACCCCTGTCGGGGGGGGGGGGGGGCTTTTCCTTACCCCATGCTCTTTAAGGAAAAGATGTTTGTGAAATTTAGAAACCACTCAGGGAACTACATCACACAGGTCCGCAAGCTCCACCTCTAACAATTGTGTGTGATGATAAAGACTGCCTGAGGTAGTTGTAAAAAACTATGACCTCTGTGCAAATGCCACTGCTTTGGAGTCACTGAGGAACTGCCTGAGGGCGCATGCCCCCACAGCCGCAGTGGTTAGATGTCCATTCCCACCGATCCACTTCCGGTGCGCAGTCCCGGTTGTCAGTGGCCAGCTTAGCTGCTGGTCTGTGTATTTCTGGGCTGAGAGTGACAGTCATGGCAGGAAGGCTAGCGGAGGGGAGTGCTTTCCTCTTTATTGAAAAGTGTCGTGATCTTGTGTCATAATTGATCAACACTTTCAGATACAAGGCATGGCTCATTAATAAAGCAGTTATTCTTCTCATTAAAGCGATCAAAGGATTACGTTGGAGGAACATGGTTCCTTTCCTGGCTTTAATGGAATTTATCATTCAGAGTAAATAGAAATGGGAAACCTTAGCCTGGACAGATGGCTGAGTAGTTAAGAGCCCTTGATGATGCTGCAGGGGACTTAGGTTCAGTTTCTAGGACCCACACCATGATCTTCTAACCTCTTCTAACCTCTGCCACACACACACACACACACACACGTAGGCAAACACTCATAAGCATAGAGTAAAAGTGATCAAATCCTTAAGAAAAATAAATGAAGAAAAAACTTCCGCAGAAAGGCCATTTGTGCAATGGCACCTTTCCATAGGTGAGGGTCTTCAACCGAGTGCCCATTGTAATGACTGCTGGAACCTGAGCCAGTTGGGAACCTGATCTGCTGCCTTAGACCAACTGCAACTGGTAAGGAGGACAGCCCAGAAGAGGAGCTTGCCAGACTTGATGCATTATGGTGTCAGGTGACGCTCAGTGGAGCCGTCTCTTCAGCTATCCATCAATCACCAAACAGATAAAACAAACCAGCAAAACAAAAGCCACTGATAAAAATCGAAAGCATCAGCCCCTGGGGCGGAATGGGCATGCCAGGCGTGAGCACCGTACAGATGTGGGCATGATGGAGGCATGGGCACGATGCAGATGTGGGCATGATGCAGGCATGGGGGTGATGCAGATGTGGGCATGATACAGATGTGAGCACAATGCAGATGTGGGCATGATGCAGGCATGGGGGTGATGCAGATGTGGGCATGATGCAGGCATGGGGGTGATGCAGATGTGGGCATGATGCAGGTGTGGGCATGATGCAGATGTGGGCATGATACAGATGTGAGCACAATGCAGATGTGGGCATGATGCAGGTGTGGGCGTGATGCAGATGTGGGCATGATGCAGGTGTGGGCGTGATGCAGATGTGGGCACGATGCAGGCATGGGGGTGATGCAGATGTGAACATAATGCAGGTGTGGGCATGATGCAAGGATGGGCACCATGCAGATGTGGACACCATGCAGGCATGGGCATGATGCAGGCGGTTAAGAGAGCCGCTTTTGTAGGGTTTCCTCCGTTCCTTCAGAGATCTGACTACATTCTAGGTATACTGGCAATCACTTGGGGACTTAAGGAAAAGGAAAGAAAACTCCTAATCATACTTTTCTTTAAAAACTGTTAAGCTGGGCCTATAATTCCCCCTACTCAAGAGCTGACGCAGGAGGATAGAAAGTTCTACACCAACCTGCGAGACTCAGTGAGACCATAACTCAAAATAAAATATAAAAAGAGGTTTAGGGCTGTAGCAAAGTAACAGAGGACTTGCCTGGCATGTGCAGGGTGTGGGCTCAGTACAGTATATAATACGACTCATTCCTTCTTTCTCTAGTACTCAATAGTAAGTGTACCACTCTGTGGAAGGGGGTCCGGAGAAAGGCCAGTCAGAGGAAAGCCTATGCCGGAAATCATCGTGATCCACCATGGGAACCTGGGCCCAGGTGCCACGTCCACAAACTGATGGATGATGTCTGAGAAGATGTAGGAATAACAGCGAACGGTGCAGGGCTTCCCAGGTGTCTGGACTTGGGGACTGGGTAGACTGCAGTGCCCTTGACTTACAACTGAGCAGAATAAAAATAGCAGAGAGCCCTCGTGAACTCAATTTTGGACTGAATTTGAAGTGTCTGAGGTATCCAAGTGGAAATGTCAAGTGGACCCCTGGGACAGCGGGTCTGTAACCGCTTCCTGAGGATTTATTGGCACTGAGGACTGTCCTGGGACACCCAACGATTGAAAGTTAAAAGGCAGTGTCTTCAATTAATTTGCACCAGCATTTACTTCTTTTACTTGGTCCTAAAGGAATATTCCCGGATAATCTCAGAATTTCATATTACCCTCTTGCTGAGCTTAGGCGGGGGGGGGGGGGGGGGGGGACAGACAGTAAAGAGAAGCTGTAGATCCTGGTGTTTGGGGAATGATAAATTAGGGCACAGTAACCAAGGCTCAGTGATGGACAGGCGTGGCAGCTCCTTTTCCAAGTTCAGAAGAGGCCTCTTGACCTTCAGAACTCTGGTCTCAGATGAGAAATGTGGTCTAGCGATAAAGATTGAGAGACGCTAGTGGTGTCTGAAGAGCCTAAGGAAGAACAACAGAAAGAGGCACGGACTTAAACCAAGTACACCTGAGCAATAACGGAAGGCCAGATGACTGTGTTAAATTCAGGGACATGGACAGGTACCCAAGATATCACAGGTTCCAGGGAAGTGCTCTGCTGACCTTGTCCTTTTTCAAGGAGCTCACCTGCAATACCAGGGGTGCTAGAGAGGGTGCCCCATCCCTGTAGTGCCAGTCTGTAGAGTAGCAGCGCCCTAGCTGCCATGTCCTGCAATAGGTGGAAACCGGAAGCCAAAGCAGCGTGTGGAAACTCAAGTTATCTGTCCAGGGCTGTGTGCAGTCGGAAGCTGACACAGAGAAGAGCACTGTGAGAGACAATGGGGAAGAGCAGTAGGGGAATGCATCCAGGAACCATCCAGTATGAGGCAGGGATGTTGTGTGATCCTGCGTTCTTCATCCCCGCCCCTGAGAACTTCGTCCTTGGCAGCATTCTTGTGAAGAATGGGTCTTCTTTCTTTCAAACTATCATCTTCCACAGTTTAATGTTCTGAAGTTTAAAATATCTGAAGGAAAAAAGCCAGCCTCACACTTAGATGAACTGACACAATCAGCAGCCCACCCCTCGCCTCGGAAACTATCAACCACTGTTTATTCTGGAAGCACCTGTAACAAGCACAGTTTATTCTGGAAGCACCAGGCAGGTGCTCGGTTGCTTTCTCGCTTATGCTGTGCATAGAAATCCAAAGATGTGCCTGGAATATCCGTGCCTTTGTCTGGGTGGGAGTGGGGCTGGAAGTGAGTGTCTTCAGCACACTTTACTTTCCCGAACTCCTGACTTGAAACTTTATCTATTGCTACAGCCATGTTGAATCAGCAGTTGTCCCTATCTCATGTGCTGGTCACAGTGCGAACCCTCTGCCCTTCCAGAGCCTGAAGGAGCCCAGCTCCCCACAGGGTGTGCTCCCTGTGGAGGGGCCTCTTGTATAGCTGATGTCGGCTTGCACACCTGTGCTGGTGGTGACAGGCGACTGCGTGGTAAAGGTTTATTTCTGGTGACTGATATGTCTTGGTGGGGATGAATCACCTGCCAGGCTGACAGTCCTGTGGCTTCAGGGACCCATCTCTGTGATCCCATCCCCAGCACCAGAGATCTTTGTCTTACTGAGCTGATTGGCACATGGAAGGTCACACACCCTGTCTCCCAGACGGCTGCACCCCAGTACAGACAAGAGGCTACCCCCAAATCTTCAGAATCAGATGAGAAGAGATGAGGCTGACTATAGCCTTCTCCTTTGATGGACATCTCTGGACTCAGTATGCCTGTCTCCTGTTCCACACAGCCCTCACAGGTGGGAAACTCATCCCCTAAGTAACCCTGGTGTCCCTCATCTGCTTCAGAAATGATAAGAGAAAGTCTAGCGACTCAGGGATTTCCCATCTTGGCTGTTAGGCATTTCCTGTCACTGCCCTCCAGTGTCAGACCTGAAGGGAGACCTAAACAGCACCCAAAGTGCTGCCCTTGACCTGTGCTGCTTGCCTCCTCCCTCCTCCCTCCTCCCTCCTCCCTCCTCCCTCCAGGCACTGAAGGACCAGCCACTCCTGTTCTCACTGCTAGAGACCTTCCCAGGGTCAACATTTCCTCCTCTAGGAATTTGAGTTCAGCTCCTCTTCTCTCCAAGGCCATAACATCTGCTGGCCTTCAGGGAGACATGATTTAATATTTTCCCACAATAGCTACAGCACAACGGGTTAATTCGCACATCTGCAGGTAAGAGCTGTACAAAGGCAAATGAAAAACAACATAATTAAACTTAACACAACCACTCTGGGGATATAAAATTCAGCTAAATTTTTAGTGACTTCAATATAATTTTCCCATCATTTAAAAAAAAAGCACATCTCATACACTTATCTGCCTAACATTTGAGCCAGTCAGCTCATAGAGGTACATCAGGGTTCTGTTCTTGGCTAGGGAGTGTGGTCCTAGAGCACCCTGTGAAGTTCCTCTGCAGCTTGACTGACTTTCTCATACTAAATGTTCCTCTTAGCCGGGCGGTGGTGGCGCACGCCTTTAATCCCAGCACTCAGGAGGAAGAGGCAGGCAGATCTCTGTGAGTTCAAGGCCAGCCTGGTCTACAAGAGCTAGTTCCAGAACAGGAACCAAAAAGCTACAGAGAAACCCTGTCTCGAAAATCAAAAAAAAAAAAAAAATACTAAATGTTCCTCTTAGGGGCCTTATAGTTATGCTAGAGAATACTCACTCCGGTATTACCTCCAAGATCCCCAACTTCACCCTTAATGTTCACTTACACCCATCAGAGAGGATACTGAAAGACACGAGCAATAGACCCATCAGGCAGAAGCCTCTAGGTAGAATAGCCTCCAGTGCATTGGTCATTTGCCCTCTGTTCTGTGGTGGAGGCCAAGCTCCATGTTCCTGTGGAGCTGGCAAGGTTCCTGCAGTAACAGAAGGGTTACAGAGAGGCTGTGTGAGATGCCTGAGTGGACCTGGATGCCAGTGACCCTTCGTGTTCTGTTGGGGGATCATCAAGCCAGGACTGCATAGCAATGTGCTGTCTGTCTCCATTGCACGTCCTTCTAACAAGCCAGAAGTATCCTAACCAGTCAGCTGGTTTCCAGTCAAGCCCTGCGAAGAGTCTGGTCACTGCCCCATCCAAGGCTGACTCCTTGCCTTAGTTGGTGCCATGTTGGTATTGTCAGGGAAGCTGGTCATGTTGACCTGACGTTAAAACTAAATTCAACTTTTATGACTTTAAGTCACTTGTCCCTTTTTAGAGATGGCTTTTCGTGTATTTTCTGGTTTTTCACTTCCCCTTAACTTTTAATGGCTGCTTCTGTTGTGTCCTGGCATGTAGAAGGTAATTTATAGTCACATAAATAATTAAACAGAATTTCACAGCATTCTCCATTAGGGCCTTACTTAATGTTTTTACTGCTTGATATCTACATGAATTAGGTATTTCTTTCCTTCAGTATTAATATTTATGTGTTATTTTAGAACCCACTAACAAATAGCTTATAAATTTTAGTAGTTCCTTATCCTAGGCACGGATATGCCTGGGAAACTCACTGCAGTCTGAAAATACTTAAAATCAGCACAAACACCAAAGATGGACATGGTAAAGAGTTTTTTTTATATGAATGTGGTGGTTCTCACTTAATGGATTTTCATCCATGGCTGATAATTCAATGTCTCTATCATAGGGGCATCAAATTATACCAGCCAGGCACTTTCTGAGACTGATATTATTGTTGTTGTTGCTGTTGCTGCTGCTGCTGCTGCTGCTGCTGTTATTATTGAAGGGGTGTGTGTGAGGGTGGGCACATGCTTGTCACAGCCTGCCTGTGGGGATCAGAAGACAACTTTGGGAAGTCAGATTTCTCCTTCCACAATGAATTACTGGGCTCCAACTCAGGCCATGAAGCCTGTGCAGCAAGCACTTTTACCCACTGAGTAGTCTTGCCAGGTACATGGCCAAGTTTTGTGGTCATGAAAACTTATGGGTTTTCATCTGACATTGATACATTTGTCCTATCCGTCACTACAATGACTTTCTTTGAAATTACCATACATATGTGGCATGTATATTAGATATGTGCGTGTGTGTAGTGTGTGCATGTGTGCACGTGTATGCGTGTATGTGTGCACATGTGTGCAAGTGTGTGTGCATGTATGTGTGCGCATGTGTGATGTGTGCACATGCGAGAATGCGTGGGTGTGGGTGTGTGCGCGCATGTGTGTGCATGTGTGACAAAAACAGCTGTTCCTGATGATTCCAACCCTGTTCTTGTTTCTAGCTGTGAGTGATTGAGACGCCTTGGGTAGATGTCTGCATAAATTAGAACTCTGCCCCAGGAAGCCTCACCAGTCAGTCAGACTGATGGTGCCAAGAGAACAAGTTGACTCTGGGTAAGATAATAAAGTGAGGGATGGAAATGATTTGTAAATGGGTAGGAAAAAGTTGCCAAGTGTCACAAATCCTCTGCTTAAGAGGCATCCAAGGGAGCGAATGCAAGGTGATGGATGTCTCTAAGCTCAGCAGATGACTGTCATACACGTTACTGAATTCATACCATGTTTTAGAGAATGGATTACCTTCAGTTTCTATTTGTGGGACTCAGCTCGGGGACCCTTGTAAACGTGTGTGATATCCAGAGAAGCATGCACAGAGGTCTCAGAGAGCTATTTCCACAAGCAATTAATTCATAAGTGAACTTGAAAAGGCATGCATTTTCAGGAAGTACCAAGTTTTTTGTTAGTTACTGGAGAAGCTGTCCAATGGGATGGTCACTCTTTATGTGAGCTCTCCTGTAACATGAGGGCCGGCTCTGTGGGGTTTCTGTCCCACCCAGTATCCCACAGCCAGCAAGCCTCAAAGAAAATCACACAGAGGACTCCATAAGATTATAAACTGATTGACCCATTAGCTCAGGCTACTTATTAGCTCTTGTAGCTTATATTAACCCATTATTTTTATCTATGTTAGCCACGTGGCTCGGTACCTTTTAGCTGGGCAGGTTACATCTTGCTTCTCAGTGGTCTGGGCTGGACTGGGAGGAATAGGCTTCCTCCTTTCCAGCATTTTCCTGTTCTCATCGCCCTGCCTCTACTTCCTGTCTGGTTGACCCACCTATACTTCCTGCCTGGCCAATCAGTGTTTTATTAAAATACATGATTGACAGAATAGAGATAATTCTCCCACACCACTCTCCTAGGGCCAGGCTTGGATTCTTCCACACCCTACAGAGCCTGCAGATAAAACATAAGAACTTCTGTCTTGTCAGGCCTCCCACTTCAGAGACTAACTGTGTCAGGCCTCACAGGTTGACTGACACGAATGGCCCCAGTCAGCATGGGAGAGTCTTTTCAGAATTAAAGGCACATTGTGGTTTGATATTTGCTGGGACCAGGTGGAGCACAGACTTAGTTAGGAGGCAGAATCATCCAGGAAGTAAAACACTTTTGATTTACTTGTTTTGACCTGGCTAATTGGAAGCTAATTAGTGTGTTCCAAACACAACCATTGAGTATCTATTTCCATTGATACATCTTAGATATGTATATATCTTAATTAAACTTAAATCTCTCTTCTTAAAGATAAATATTTGATCTCCCTGTGATCCTTAATCCATTGCTTGCCTTACATGTTACCTATTGGATAAAGCACCAATATGCATGAAAATTAGCATAAGGGTAGATTATAAAGGACATGAAGGAGGATTTGCTATGATATAGAACCATGTAATAAGCTCACAATATTAGACAAACACAAAATATAACCTACCTTTGGAATTGTCAAGTAGCCACTGATGGAATGAATGTTCTTGAAGATTGGTGAGAGCTGCTGTGGAACACACATGCTGCTTCACCAAATGTCCCAGTTCTGTAGTGGGTTGAGCAGGGGATGACTGCACAGCCACCAAACGTCAAGAGCGTCACAAGCTCCAAGTCTACTCAGTGTGAGATTCCATGGAGAGCTCACGTGGCCATGGTAGACATTCAAGATAGGGCTCTCTCTCTCTCTCTCTCTCTCTCTCTCTCTCTCTCTCTCTCTCTCCATCACTGCCTCTCCCTTCCTGCCTTCGCTCTCCCCTCCCTTCCATTTCTTTTAATCTATCTGTGTTTATCTTTCTGTGTTTTTGAAGATGCCTCCTAGAGTTCGTTTATACATGTATTGGTTGTAGTTCTTGGAAGGAGACAAAGAGAAACTATATAAATTACCTCAATATACCATTCTGGGTCATTCAAGCACTAAATAAATAAACATCTTAAATTATGGCTGTCTGGAAGGATAATTCCTTATGACAAAGTACTGTATCATGTGAGTCTGGTTTCTAAGCCTCTCTGTTCAGCATTTCTACCCATCCTGAATATCATACAGGTAACCAAATCCCAACTAAATAAAAAGATTGAGACAGAATGCTCCTTGAACTGATTTTATTCTAGCATACCACACAATATATAAAAGCATGAAAATATCAAGGTCTTGCCTCTCTCCCTCTCTGCTTTCCTCCCTCCCTCCCTTCCTTCCTCCTTCTCTCACTATGAATAAAACCTAAGAGGTGGTTAGTGAAAAACAAGATGGGACCTTCAAAGAGAACAAAGTTAAAGTACACGCCGTGTTTATGTATCACTCACTGTGTATCCTGTTGGGTGAGGCCCTGATGGAGTGCTCCCTGGGCTCAAGGAGGAAAGACACTGGCCTATGGCCGAGAGCCAGAGCCCCAGTGTGGATCTATGGGAATAACTTTAGAACGAGAGAGAAAAACACACACCTCTGGGATCTAAAGCTGCCTGCATTTTGGGTCTGGCAACCTATGTAATTCATCCTTTCTGGGAAAAAAAATGCCCTAAAATATTACTTCAGTACAGAGGTCTCTAGTTTCCTTCTAGTACAGTGCAGACCTGTAAATTGTGTTTTCTAAGCCATTCTGAGCATGGTTTACGTAGGTCGGTATCCAAATGCTTATCAGACATGGATAAAATTAAAAGCAGACTTATTTTACATACATTCAAGCTACAGAGAAACAATGCTTGTCGTCAGTCATTCAATGCTTTAAGTCAGAGAAATATTCCTTATTTAAGTGTCACATAACTGTGGCATCATGACCGCAATGAGACAAATGCCCCAGTTTTCAGGGAACACAGGAACTCGGTCCCATGAATGCTACTCCTGGGGAAGGATGCTGAGACATTGAATTCAGACACATGGAGCCCTGAAATGAATCAACCAATTCTGAGAATTATCTCAGCATTTTTTAAACCATTTTCTCAAATGTTAACACTCTCTCCAATCAGATCAGGTTTCAGCACTCTGGACAGGTCCAGCCAAGCTGTGATGGTCCTGTCTTTGAGGACACTTGGAGGTGGCGTGGCAAGCTCCATGCACAGTCACCTACTCCTAGCAATCTCTCAGGAAAGCCATGTGTGCTGGGAAGGTCTGTGGACAGAGTAAAGCAGGAAATGTCATTTCTGCCCTGGTTGTTGTGTTGTTCCTGGGGGCAATGTGCTCCAAGAGCTCTGTCTCCTCTGGGTGAAGTTTTAACTTTGGAGTTGCTTCTGTGGTGCGGGGATGCTTTGAGCCACTCTGAAATATGTTCTGGACCGGGCAGGAATACTTAAGGTTAATACAAAAAATTAGACTCTTGATCTACCGCAGAGCCTCAGCTTGAAGTGCTCGAGACACTAGGTTCCAGGGCAGGATTTATCATTTTTTTTTTTAACTTTTTATTTATTTTTTGTGCCTTTTACATAATGCATCTCTATCCCATTGAATACCCCGTGTCTTCATAGCCACCCTCTGCCCTTTCAGGTACCCCCAAAATAAAATAAAATTTAAGAGAAAAAGAAAAGAAAAAGAAGGAAAAAAGAGAAGAGGAAATAGAAGGAAGGAAGACTCAATTTTGTCATGGAAGTTGTAGTCTGACCCACGGTCACGCAGTAAACCCTTTTATCCATGTAGCTTTTCTTGAAAGTGTTCAATGCAAAGAGTCATCAGTCTGGTTCAAGGCCTCTGGTTTCTATTACACTATCGATGCTGGGCCTGGAACTCCTCTGGGATGTCCTGTTGTTGCCCTGTGTTGTGGAATTTGCAGCTTTGTGTCTGCAGGACCAGCCCCTTCACGTGCTCCAGCAGATCAGATGGGGTGGATGCTGGGGTGGGCCAACTCATAACTCTGGTTCTGAACCTGGGTAGTTGCAGGGTTGGTTAGCTCTCCAGCCCTCCTTTGTACTGACCACCAGGGTGAGCTCTCCTGCATTGCTCTGGGGGGTGCACCCCTTTCAGTGATGAGCAAGTTTGCGGCCAGTTCTTCTGCTTTCACACCCTCAGGGTTGGATCTCCTCACCTACCCCTGGGCCAGCTCTGCTGTGTTGCCCAAGTATAGCATAGGGACCATTCTCCAGAGTGCTGCAGCTGATAAGGGGAAGGGACAGCTCTCCCACTCTTATGACTTCAAGGCCAGCTCTTCCACCTGCCTTAGGCATTGATGGGTACTGGGAGAACAAGACATCTTTCCCCCACCATGCCACCACAGGACAGATGAGTAATGGGGACAGTTCTGCCATGCTGACAACTTTGGGGCTGGCTCACCCACACCTCCCCATTGTGTAGCCCAGGCAAAGTGCAGGGCCTACTCTCCAGAGTATTGCAGCTGGTGGGAGACAGGAAGTGTCTATTATAGAAGGCAGACAGAATAAAACAGGAACCAAGGGAGGGTAGGGGTTTTCTGTGAATACCTTTAAAGGTAAATACAGACAAACATTGCCTGATTATATATGCTAATCAACATTGTAATTAAAACCCACAGGGCTGGACCTATGAATGATCTCAGGAAAGTCTAGGCTGTCCTGTCCTCTTTGAGGGGGAGCTAAGAGCAGATACTATCCCACTGCTTCGTTAAACTCTGATGAACACAGACCCTTGCTCCAGAACTATCGATCACTTATATCCTGAGCTAATAGGTAGGGGGGATACATCTTTGGCAAATCCTGTCTGGTGGAGCAGAGCTCTCTCCGCAACCTATGAAAGCTTTTACTGCCTTTTTAAATTGTGAAAATGTGTTTTGTCCTGCAGCGATTTGTGTGTATTAAACAATAATAATCAGGCAAAGCTGCAATCTCTTTTGGTCATAACCTTGAGACTCTACTGCGTGAGCATCTTGAGTTTGTGAGCCTCGTGCTGGAGAAGCAAGCTCATTTCATCTCCGCACAAATCACCTCTGACTGATGGAGGCCCAGATGATTTTGGGGTTCTGCATATTTCTATCCATCCTGAGCATCAAATGAGTAATCAAATCCCAAGTAAACAAAGGATGAAGACAGGATTCTCCCTGAACTGATTTTATTCTAGCACATCACGTAACATATGAAATGTCTCAGAAGCACAAAAATATCAAGGCCTTTATTGCTCGGTTTAATTATGCTCTTTGCATGCTAACTCTTATGCCTTAAACGAGAGAAATGATCCGAAATGATTAAAATTAAAACATAATATTTTCTTCCTAATGCTAAAAGTATTTCTGCCACACGATGCGCTTGGAACTGAAAAAAGATAAATAAAGCAGAATTATATCCTGGGCTGGAAGATTTAGAACATTAGCAAGCATCCTCATTTGGATGGCAGATATGCTCCTCTAAACAGTGTTCTGAGAATGCTCAGATCGGCACACCCAAAACCTGAGTGGTCCCCTATTATTAGTGACCATAATCGTAGTGATGAAAGGTGCACTCTAAACACAGCCCATCCCCTGTTCTACTCTTCAACAGTGGTCTTCTGTGCTGGGATCGGGATTTAATGGGCTGAATTGTCATGCTAGCTCTCCTCGTCATCTCTCCTCTCTTTGCTGTCTCTTTAAATATTCATTGGCTTCACATGCGCTATAATAAATGGTTGATCAGAGACTTCAACCCTGTCAGATGAGGAGGGGCCGAGGCCCCTTCCCCCACACTGCCCACAAGATGTTCTCAACTGGCCTCACTCTATTGTGGTCTTGCCCTAACAGATCTGCCCTTTTCTGGTTTTGTGTGTTCTACGTGATGTTTATCATATACTCCTGTAAACAATAGCATTCAAATAGGGATTAGGAGGCATCCCAGACCATAAAGTGATCTCTGTACAAGCACAAAGGTCCTAATTTAATCCACAGAATTTATGGGAAAGAGAAAAAGAAACAACTCTGGGTGTGGTTGTGTGTGCTTGCAAGCCCAACAGCACTGGGAAGGCAGACTGGAAGAGTTCTGGGGCTCACTGGCTAGTCACCCATCAATGATCTCCCGGCCAAGGAGATGCTGTCTCAAAAAAATAAGGTGGATTTATCTGGAGAAACACCACCCAAGTTAATGCCTGGTCTCACCAGAACACATGCATCTGCACTTGCATGTGTGCATGCATGTATACCTGAACATACACTCATGTGCATGCACACACATGGAGCAAACACTCTCCCTACCACCACTTGCTGATCTCTAACCAGCACCAACATGGAAGAGCTCATGCCTCTTTGCAGCTTAGTTCTGCTCCCAGGCAGTTCCTGATAGACAAATCTGTGTGGTTGCATATGGATAATGTTTTCTAAGGGTGTGCAGTGTTAATTTTCTTACCCTAACCCTGTGCCCATGTAATGCTAAGTGATTGACAGACCATCGTGACTTCATTGATCAATTAAGGGATTTTTTAAAAAAGGTGGCAACTCTATCTAAACACGGCCATGACATTAACATCTGTCATGAGATAAACTGAGGAAAATTGTCAAGTATTTGAGCGGGCATGTCATACGATGAATTGAGGCCCCACTTTCAGGATCATGAACTACTAAGACTTTTACTTTATAAACTTTCAGTTGAGTATTTTAGAATTATGATCATAATGACTACAGTGGTTCAGAAATTCAGTCATGTTATCAAGTACCCTAATGTTAAAAAGAGACCACTAATTCATACCGACTTCGTTAAACTTGCCTGAGCATAATATTGTCAGGTAAGTTTCTCATCATGATTGGTCATCTGCATGAACCCATGGGTAACCTAATCCATGGTCATTTCCATCTAAAAATTTTGTTGAGCATATTTCCTGAATTCTTCATGGAGGGGGTGGTTGGAGGTTGGGCTGTCTCTTGAGGAAACCAATCCTGAGATATAGAGCCTTCTCGTCAATATTATCCATAAAATGACCATACAAAGCACGGGATCAAAGCACTTGGGATAGAATCACTGCTCTCTCTGCCAATGGATCAATAATAGACCATTTACTTCACCTCTCTGAAAGACTTTTTTCCTTCCTTAATACATGACATGGTAATAAACCCCAACTTATTTTACTCTTTTCATGGGAAGTTAGTAAGAATAATACAGCCAGAGTGAGCAGAGTCTACTTCTCAGTGTGTGTTCAATAGCCCTGAATTAACACAAATTTACTTCTTTGAGCAAAGATTTCTACTCAGTATTTTCTCTTTTTTTCTAAAAATAGAAAATTGTGTGTGTGCGCGTGCGCACACATGCCCGCGCAAATTCATGAGTGTGCCTTCAGAGACCAGAAAAAGGCTTCGATCTCCTGGAGTTGGAATTACCAGTGTTTGTGAGTAGGGTGTGCACTGGAAACCAAACTCTAGTCCTCTGGAAGAGCAGCATGTGATCTTGACCTCTGTGCCATCTCCCACCCCAAGAGTGTTTTTGTTATCCCAATGTAGGCACTGGTAGGTTTTTTGAATTAAACAGATAGAATGTTCTCCCAGAAGTGGCTGTGGGTGCTCAAAAGCATCCACCAGTCTCTGAATCCATACAAGCACACTGAGCCTGAAGGCCAGCGATACTCCAGCATTTCTGCCCTTTCCAGCTTGAGTGTTTGAAGCAAGTCAGTTGTGTTTGTTTCCGGACCTGCTTCTTCTAATAATTGTACTAACTACTGAATTTCTTAATTTAATTAAAAATTAAGTAAATCAGTGAACCATCAATGCAAAGAGAATTGTTTCTCCTGAGAAAACCTAGCTGAGTGATTTGCAAAGATTTAATAAGGCATGTTTATTAGGAAACTAGTGTTGAGCTACTTATATGCAGAATAATTACTAAACTTGAAAAAATTACATTCTAAAGAATTCTAAAGGATAATCCTGCCTTTTGTTTGCTTCGCTAGATGTCCTTGTTTAACTATAAAAAATAAATAAATAAAACTAGGATGGGGTTCTCTGTAGCTCAGTTGGTAGAGTACTTGCCTGACATGCACAAGGCCCTGGGTTCAAATCCCCAGGACTCCATAAGGCTGAGCCTGTTGGAACATACCTGTGCTCCTTGCACTCAAGAACTGGAGGCAAGGGGACCAGAAGTTCAAGTTTATTATTGTATATATAAGAATTTGAGTACAATCTGTGATGTAGGAGAACATCCTAAAATCAAACAAACAATAACCAATTATAAACTGTGGAAAACCTGACTATAAAGACATTTCAGTAAGAGAAACTGAAGTTTTAAAAACTTTTAAAAAGAAAAGGCTTTGGGTTTCTTTTTCTATCAGAGTAACACATAATTCCTCTTTAAATGTTTTTGTCATTCTTCTCCGGCTATTCTCTTGCTTCAGGAGCTGTTTTGGCTCCTCAGGGTCTCTCCTCACTGGCCCCATCCCTCTGCTACCTTCTTAGTGCTCTGCTTTCCATTCCCCATCCTTAAGAGTTGTCTTTTTCTGAAAAGCTGATGGCTACAATGTTAAAGGAGGCTCCCCTGGCCTTCCTGGCCTTCCTTGTTCCCCGTAGGAAGACGGTGCTGTGTTCACTGCCTTCCCATGCTCATCAGCCCTGTTTTACAGCCCATAGACCAGCGCCACAGTTCTGGGGAAATCAGGTTTGTATCAAACAAGCACCATAATCATTTTTCTGTCACATAGCCAGGAAGATAAAGAAAACATCCAAATAGCTATGTGTAATTTATATTTGCATTAATTCAAGTTTAGAGTACACTTGATCGTGAAAATTTGAAATCTGTTCTCGTTTCAATTTGGTGGCTTTACATTCCATATAATTCCATTCATGGGCAAAATTAATCCCTTGATAGGTGGGGCTACGAAGACAAAAGGAGAAGACAACTTGATTACTTCCTAGTAGGCTTTCAAATCTGCTTGCCAAGATTCAGTTTTTTTAACTTCAGTAAGATTAAACCTCACTTCCTATTCCGCTTTCTGAGATCTTCTAAGCCAGAGCAGCGGAGAAGGGTATTACTTTATGCCAGCCGGAAGGTTATAACTCGAACATTCTGCTTAGATGATTGGTTCTGTAACCTAAGAAAGCTTGCATGACCCTTGTAGCAGCAGGAACTTCAGCCTTATCGGGAGAAGAGCTGTGGAGAAGGGATGTGCGCCTGGCCCCTCAGAAGGCATCTGGCCCAGGAGTTCTAGATACCACACATGACAGCTTCCTTCCTGCTCAGCCTGGCTTGGGGTTGTGAAGGAACTCTGAAAGTAACACCTAGCATTAGGCCGAATCTGAAGTGATCCCCAGGCAGGACGCAGCCCACGGAGGCTCCACTTGCCTGGGCACTCGCAAAGGCTTCTGACCGGTCGTTTTAGATTGGCCTGCCTATGAAGTAAATTTCCTCACTGTGGCACCCTAGGACAAGAACTGCTCTCTTTCTCTAGTCAACTGATAATCTGAAAAGTCTGTGAGTCATGGTGCTTCCACAGGCTGTCTCTGAGGTCATTTGGCGAAGAGGCTGAGTAGGTCCCCTTCTTCTTGGCTCCCCTTGCCCACTGGATGCACTGAAAGAAAAGATAAGGGGTAACCTGTCCTCTCAGGGCTGGTCACAAAATGGGCTCTTCTCTAAGACTCAAAAGCCACAACAGTACATGGGTGTCCTTTAGAGTGTGCAGCCGAGGAGGCAGACTGTGGTGTGTGCCAGGGTGTTCATACTCCATCTCTCTCTGTCTCTCCCTTTGTGCCACTTCATACTAATTCACACTAATGAACTCATCTGTGTGGGCAACGGGCTGAGCAGGAAGTGGCTGTGCAGATGCCTGCGCACTGTCCCCTGCGCACGCTCCCCTGTGCTTGCTCCCCAACCTACCCCATGTGTACTTTCAATACCACATAAAACTAAAATGCTTCATAAAGTTTGGGGATTTTTCACTGTACCGGTGTGTCTTAGGAGCTAATGAAAAGCAAGTTTTTGGAATATAGAATAATGGCTGTTTCCATTATGGGAAGCAAGTCCTGCTGGTTTTAGGACTGAAATGATAATCTGCAAAATGGCGGTGGAAGAGAATGAAGTGTATTTTCATGTGAATGAGGAGAGCCAGGCGTCTGCATGATTTTAATGGGGAAGGGATTAAGCAGTAGGAAATAAATGGAAGTGCGCAAGAAGAATAAAATGCATTAAGCTTTGGATGGCCCAAACACAAATCGTTTGTTGCCCCAGTCGACACAAAAAAGCTCCGGTTCTCTGAGGGCAAAGCCGCCACCTGGGGACTTCCCAAGAGTTCCAGATGAAATGGCTCTTTCCCCTGGGAAAGGATTTGACTGCAGCAGCCTAGCAAGTCACCAGCGTAGCTTGGTCTGTCCCCCGCAGAGGGTAATTTGGTGGATGGGGCCTTTAAAGTGCCTTGTATAGAACCTTCCTGAGCTACGAGTCAGTGTGGGACGGAGCCCACGTCCAGCCCTGTCCTGCTGCCTACACTCCGAACAGATTCACTTTGTTATTATGAAGGAAGCTGACTGTGGGGATGCTCAGCAAGAGAATGGCCCATACCGAGCCTGGCTCAAGTCTCCTATGGAGCAGAGAACACAGGCACATTCTCCCTGGTGTGTCAGGGATGGGAGACACCATTATCAAACGTGTTCTACAGACAGCACCCGGAAGAGGAGATGACAGGGCTGGCCATGCCAGGTTTATCAATGAATCCTCCTTCCTGCTCTTCTGGAGGATAGGGAAATGAGGTCAGAATGTTTCTGCTCTCTGGCAACCCTCCCTCAGGAAAGGAGGGGTGAGGGAGGAAGAGGCTGATGTGGTTGTCCCTGGGCTTGTGTGTGTGTGTGTGTGTGTGTGTGTGTGTGTGTGAGAGAGAGAGAGAGAGAGAGAGAGAGAGAGAGAGAGAGAGAGGGAGAGAGAGAGAGAGAGAGAGAGAGAGAGAGAGAGAGAACAAAGAGCTATAAACACCAGAGTTAGATATTTGTCTCATTTTTGCCCCATCTTCAGGAATTATTTCTAAATTCTGGATCAGCAAACCTGTTGCCCTTTCATTGAGCAGAGCCTGGATGGGACCCTAACCTTGAGACCTGTGGATTTCAAGGCTCCAGAGCCTCTTGGCATGTGGCCTTTGGCAAGGAGCTCTGAGCTCTGGATAGCTGGCACTTATGTTGAGTGTCTAGACGGATGTGGCTGCTAACTTCAGCATGCAGACTTGATACAAGGGTGAGGCTTCGTGGGACCCTATGCATAACAGTGCTGTGGAGTCTCGCTTGTCTGGGGTCAGGGGCCCAATACAGGGACAGAAAGATATCAAAGGGAAAAGTTGAAGAGTATACCCACATAAAGCCACCTCCACCTTTGACTGTTTGATGGGAAGTGATGGTTAAGAGCCCCTCAGCCAGCCCTACTAGGGTCTACCTTGCTGGATTAGAACAGCACCCCTCTAGGGTCATCCCCAAATTTTGCCTGAGAGTCAGCAGCAGTTAAGTCTTAAACAAGAGAAGCTGAGAAGCGGTGAACTAAGCAGATGGCCCTGGTTCTCGACTCTTGCTTTGTACACACTCTTGGGTCTTGTTTTTAACTAAGAAAAGGAGACATAGGTCCTGCTTCCCAGGTAAAGGGAATGACACCTGGAGCTTAAGGGGTATTTCCAATCAGTGCTTAGAAACTGCCACAACTCCGGAACAGAAGAGAAGACAGAGCTGGGCGTCTTATAGACAATTTGTGTTGTAGCCTAGAACAAGGCTCTGGCTTCTCCCTTCTGCACGTTTTTCTCTCCTTGGGTCAGAAGTCGGCTGCCTGTGGACAAAATATGATCTAGATATTTCCCCTGCTTCTCCCATCTCCCCTTGTGTTTCCACAGGAATAAGTAGTTCCTGTTCTTGCTCAGTCCTCGACGGTCCAAACAGAGGGAGTGCACTGTGGCCATTTGACCTTTTTATGTTAATAAAATTGCATTCCAATTACATCACTTCCTCCTTCATGGATTGTTGACAGAGGTTTCTGTCCTGCCTGGTCCTGCACCCATTTAGTCCCAAAGAAATACACAGAGGTCTACATTAATTATAAACTGATTGGCCTATTAGCTCAGGCTTCTCATTAACTCTTATAACTTATATTAGCCCATAATTCTTGTCTGTATTAGCCATGTGCCTTGGTACATTTTTCAGCGAGGCAGTCACATCTTGCTTCCTCTGTGTCTGGATGACAACTACAGACTGACTCTTTCCTCTTCCCAGAATTTTTCTGTTCTCGTTGCCCCACCTCTACT